>NC_133413.1:63552500-64802500 GCF_049350105.2 Macaca mulatta
GACAGGGTTTCACCACGTTAGCGAGGATGGTCTTGATCTCCTGACCTCATGATCTGCCCGCCTCGGCCACCCAAAGTGCTGGGATTACAGGCGTGAGTCACTGCGCCCGGCCACATTTACCAACTTTTAATAAGGCGCAGTTTGCCGTGACTTGGTTGACTGTTGCGTAGTCCATGTAGGTACTATATTCGAAGATTTAAAATCTATTGTCACATGACTCCGTGTGCTCCTGGTCTGCCTTCTAAGAAGGTAAAGAGGAATCCGTTTTCTCCTAGGCTTTTATTAATAAAATCAGTGACCACTTTGCTGTGATCATTTTTCCCTTTAGCGCTGCCTTCAGAAGTACAATGTGCAGAAATTGGAAAGTGCTGTATTCTGTTTAGTATCATCAAAAGCATTTCATTTTTAAACAGTAATAACCAAGCTGCTCTAAGTGCCTTTGTCCCCCAAAAAATGAACTCAGATAAATGTTGCAACTTATTTTATTACGTGACAAGCCTTCTGAAGAACATCTGTGTAAACAGAACCACATCATGCACACATTTCTGCCCTGCCACTTGGGACCGGCAGTACCTTTATTGTCCATTACTCAGTCTTAATGATACTCCTGGCACACAGGGTTCCAATATGAAGATATATTTTTTGGTATTTTGACCAATTTATGTTCATCATCTTATCTTTCTAAGCTATAAAAACAAACTGATATCAGAGTGGCTTATTTAATCCTATTTTAGCCTCCAACTTAAATTCTCTAAGTGAAAATGATTTATTAATATAAAAAAATAGCTGCTGACTATATGAGACCAATTCTTCAGAAATAACGAAAGCAAAAAGTGATTCATAGTGGTTGGAAAAGGTCATTTCGTTACAATTGAGAAGTTCTTTCATTTTGAGGCTACTGGTCCGAGGTGCTACTAGGTTTAAACTTTGTAATGAGCATAGGAGATCAGCAATCAATAGAATGATACATTTCTTGATTTGGTTTTTTGTTGTTGTTTTTAAGACAAAGTCTCCCTCTGTGGCCCAGGCTGAAGTGGTGCAGTGGCGCAATCTCAGCTCACTGCAATGCTCCGCCTCCCTGGTTGAAGTGATTCTCCAGCCTCAGCCTCCCAAGTAGCTGGAACCATAGGCGCTGGCCACCATGCTCTGCTAATCTTTTGTATTTGTAATAGAGACAGGGTTTTGCCACGTTGCCCAGGCTGATCTTGAACTTCTGAGCTCAGGGGAACGATACATTTCTTAAGGAAAATGCTTAATTTAAGATTGGCTGGCTACTTATCAAAATTCCCTTTCCTTTGGCTCTTATGAAAGAAATGGATTAAACTCTAAGTACAATTGCAAAAATCACATAAATATCTTTTATATTTGAATCTGAATGTTGTTTTGGCCCTGAAATTGCATATAATAAAGCAATTAGTGGGATTTAACTTTGATGATTCTTGATTGATGAATACATTTAAAACATTTTACTTGGAATTCATTCTGTGGCTTACAATTCCAGTATCGTAAAACCAGTGAAATCATGACAACATAAATGGTATGGACTATCTTCTAATATATCTAAATATAAGTTCACTATGCTTCATAGCAACTCATTAACTACACACATTTACAGATTTCTGGGAAGGGCTTCCAATTTCTTTTTCTTCTTAATAGACTTTTATTTTTTGGACTATTTTTAGGTTTACAGAAAAACTGAGCACAAAATACAGAGAATTCCCATCTCATCCCCACAATCACTTACCTTCACACACACAGTTTGTCCTACTGTTAGCATCTTGAATTAATGTCGTACATTTGTTACAATTGATGAACCAATATTGATACATTATTAATAACTAAAGCCCCTAGTTTATATGAGGGTTCAGTTTTTCGTGTCATACAATTGTACAGGTTTTGACAAATATATACAAATCAAGTATCCACAGTTACAGAACCGTGCAGAATCGTTTGGCTGCCCTAAAAATCTCCTGCGCATTACTTATTCACCCCTCCTTGTTCCCCATCTCCTGCTCCCTCAAACCTTGGGAATCACTGATCTTCTTTATTTTGCCTTTCCAGAATGTCATATCATTGGAACCATACAGGATGGAGCTTTTTCTAACTAACTTCCTTCACTAAGCAATATACACTTCGGTTTCCTCCATGTGTCTTCATGGTGTGGTATCTTCTATCACTGAATAAGATTCCATTGTATGACTATATCACAGTTTGTTTATCCAGACACCTGTTGAAGGACATCTTGGTTGCTGCCACCTTTTGGCAATTCTGCATAAAGCTGCTATAAACGTTCACATGCAGGTTGTGTGGACATAAATTTTTAAGTGATTTGCCTAAATATCTAGGAGCACAATTGCTAGATGGTATTATAAGACTATATTTAGATTTGTAAGAAATGGCCACATTGTCTTCCAAATTGGTTGTACTACATTGTATTCTCACTAGCAATGAATGAGAGTTCTTGTCCACCAACATTTGGTGTTGTCAGGGTCTTGTATTAGGTGTATGGCTGTATCTCATTATTACCTATCTTACAACTTTCTAAAGATATAGAGCTTTAACCATTTTCCATAATCTTATTTGCCATCTGTGTATCTTCTTTGGTATTTCTTCTTCTGTATTTGATATTTCTTCTTCTGTATATCTACTGTGTTCATTAGAGCCGATTGAACGTATGTGCTCCCGTCCCAAATTTGTATGTGGAATCTCTAATCCCCAATGTGATAATTTGGAGGTGGGGACCTTTGGGAGGTAATTTGGTCATAAGGGTTAGGGATCAGTGCCATTATAAGAGGAGAATGAAATAGATCTTGCCTCTTTCTCTCTCTGCTGTGTAAGAATAGCAAGAAACTGGACATCTGTAAACCAGGAATAGGGTCCACACCTAGAACCCAATCATGGGGGCACCCTGATCTCAGAATTTCAGCCTCCAAAACTGTGAGAAGCAACTTTCTGTTGTTTAGGCCACCCAAACCATAGTAGTTTTGAGACAGCCAGGTGGGAGGAGGTCCTCAGAAAACCTCCAACCAGCTTGTGCACTGGGGTGGAGCCTCAGGAGGTTCATGCACTTTGCAGGGGGGAGGAGCCTGTCTCCTCCTCTTCCTCTGTGGAACCTGGGATTTGAGCTGTGGGTGGGAAGCACTCTAACAGGGACTCTGGCCTTGGAGAGGATCCCTGTTTCACAACCCCCACCTTTTTTTCGCTTTCCACCCAATAAAACCGTTTTACTCATATTTCAAACCATCTGCGAGCCTAAATTTTCGTGGCCCGTGGGATGGACAAGGATCCCATCTTTAGCTGAACTAAGGAAAAGTTCTGCAACCATTTGTTGTAGTAGCCTGAACTAAGACAGAGCCCTTAGCATATTAATTGTGGTTAAATTCCAAGTCTGATCGTTCCAAAATCTCTGCCATATCTGAGGCTAATCCTGATGTTTGCTTTGCCTCTTCAGACTATGTTTTGTCTTTTAGTGTCTGCTGTAACTTTTTGTTAAAATCCAAACATGGTGTATTGTGTGAAAGGAACTTTCATTAATGAAGTTTTATGCTTATCCTGGCTGGGAGTTAGGTTCCATTTACTGTTTGTTGTAGCTATAGGTGTCAGAAGCTATTAATTTCTTCTATTGCCCTTGTTTTTGTCTCCTCTGTTGTTTTTGGGTTTCCCTAAACCCAAAATATAACTGCAATTCTTTCCCTGCTATTATACAGAAGCAGCTCCTGCTATTATACAGAAGCAGCTCCATTGACATGGTAGTAAATTGTAGAGGGAGAGAGGCGTTCTACAGTCCTTTGATTAGACCTCTGTCTTTTAGTGAGCCTATGCATTGGGAGGGGTGACCCTAACAAATGCTTCTTAGCTTCCCCTCTAACCATCTTAGGTGAGTCAGGAAGACTGGAGAGGCTGGAGTTGGGTATTTCCCTCCCCTAGTGATGAAGGTTAGAAGAGGCTGAAATTGGGTATTTCCCTTACTCCACATGAGTTAGGCTGGTGAAGTAGCTTCCATTGAGGGCAAGCCTTTGCTAAGAAGAGCAGAAGCTCTGGATGTATTTTAAAATTGTAACCTTTCCCCTCCCCATGCAGGAAGCTGGAGGGAATTTTTATTTTAACTTCATAGTGAGAACCTGGTGGGACTCCTGGTGGTAAAAGTGATAAAAGTGTGGGGATCTCCTAAGGCTGTGCCCACAGAAGTTTTACTTTCTCAATCTAGTCCATGCTCATTCTTCAGCAACTGGTTTCAACCAGTTGCTGGCCTTAGTGGTGACTCCAGCCCCTGTCAGCTGTGATCCTCTTTATCCACCTGTCTCTCTTTCTGTAGAGTTTTGGACTGGTGGCTTGCCCTCCATCCTCAGTTTTTGGGTGGATCTAAGAAGAGTTGATGATTTTCAGAGCCTGGCTTTGCCATTGCTATGAGGACATGAGTAATGACCTCCAAACTCTTTACATGTCAAACTGAACTAGATATCTCCTGCTTGTGTTTTTTTGCTTTGCACATTTTATGAAACAGAACTTTAATACTTTGACCAAATGATGTTTCAGAGTTTGAATTTAGTATTTTTCCTGAGTTTTCCTATTAGCATTATTACACAAACATCATTTAATGTGATGACTTACATATGCATCTTAAAATCATAACCAGATATCACACATACAGGAAAATGTCAAAATCCACAACTGGGTTTTTAGTCCTTTACTTCTGAGAATATGAAGGATCATCAAGACAGAGACAGTCTTTGTCAAATTTTCCCCAAAAAACGGCATGGTGGCTTCGATGGAAAGCGAAGACAGGCTTTTCAGTTCTGTGTATAACATCAACCCAATGATGTGCTATAGACAAGTGACTTACTTTTATTCTGTCTCAATTTCCTCATATAACAATAGTAGTAACAGCAAGAGCAAAGATGTAATGAATACTAATTATATCAAGGCAGTATTCTTAACACTTTACATATATTATCATTAAATCCTCAAAGTAATTTAAGAGATGGAAAACATAAGGCATAAAAAGTTTAAGTGATTTATGCAGGGTTGCACAGCTAATAAGTGGTGCAGACATGCTCTAAAGCCCTCCTCGTTAAACATGAGAAAAAAACCCAAACACCGTGTGATGATGGAAGTGAAGAGTATCCTAGGCAGAGGAATAAGAACAATAAGCTTATTTCTACTCTCATGTCTTTGCAAAGATAGAAATAAGTTCCAAATGTTTGAAGGACACAAACGTCCAATTTGACTAGAGCAAAATAAAGTAAAAAAAATGGGAGAAGATGAGATTAGAGAGGGTTTGTGTCATAATAGCTAATGTTTATCAAGTTCTTTTAAGTATTAGGTGCTGTTGTATTTTATGTTTGTTTTCTTTTAATTCTCAAACAACACTGAAAAGTAGTTCTAATAGTAATCATTACTGTTGTTATTAACACTATTGACAGGCAAAACACATGTGACATAATTCTTTTAAAAACTTCAAAATAACTTATGGATAAGAAAGAAATAATGAAAATGGCAATTTTTTAAAAGATCTGACTGCCACAGTGCATATAAGACTTTTAAGATACAGGTGAATTGGTGCTTTGAGGCAGATAGAAAAATAAGTAAAAAGTGACCATTGAAACAATCATTGTAAGAATTTGGAAAGGCAGCAAAGAAAAAGCCCAAGAAAGAAAGAAAAAATTATTTTAAATTTTCAATAAAAAATAAAGAATAGGATCAACAAAACAAATAGCTCAATCTTAGAGAAGTCTATTAAAATAGTCCTTTCAAACCTCTGGCAAAATATATTAAGAAAAAGTAAAGTACAAATAAGAATATTAAAAATAAAAGTGGCCAAGAGTAGAGTTAAAAATATTTTTATAACAGCAAGCTATGGTATTTGCAAAATAAAAGATAAATAAAAGATTAAAAAGAAAAACTAAATAACATATCAAATAGAAAAATCTGAATAAAAGCAAGGTGAAGAAGCATAGCTAGATGATGATAATATTTATGTAAATGTTTAAAATACTCAAAGGAATATTAAATATATTTTGGATTAAAAAATGTACTACAAGTATAGAAGCATGGATGGAAAAGACACGTAACCAACTTCAGAACTGTGGCTACAATTCCAGGTGGAGACCAGCATTTACACTGATTTCAAGGTATGGAGATTTTTGCAGCAAGTATGTAATGCAGATCTGGACTCCAGATTCACTAGAAATAAAAGGCACAGGTATTCATTTTGGGGTAAGATTTCGTTTCCTTCATCTAAGCTAGGTATAATTTTCCTTTTCTGCCATCTGAACTGCTAGGGGAGTTTTCCTGCACTGAGGTTGTACATACACAGGGGTCTCAGTTTCACCTTTTTGCCTCAAGTAGTTAAGTCCCATCTGCTGGCTTTCCATGTGTTATTTAAAAAGTAGCTTTGTTGAGATATTGCAGTAAACATGCAATAAGTTTCCCCGTGTCCCTCTAGTCCTCTCCCCCTGTCTCTCCTTTTCCTACTCCCCTTCCCATCCCTTTTGCCAAGAAAAAAACTGATCTGATTTCTGTCACAATAGATCAGATTAGATTTTCTACTATTTTATATAAGTACAGTCTTAAGACTTTTTTTTTTTTTTTTTGGTCTGCTTTCTGTTGTTTTGCATAATTACTTTGAGATTCATCCATGTTTTAGTGTGTATCAATTCTTTATTCTTTTTTATTGTTGAGCAGTATTCCATCGCGTGACTGTACTGTAGTTTGTTTATCTATTAACCGGTTGATGAGCATTTGGGTTGTTTTCAGTTTTTGGCTATTAGATATAAATCTACTGTGAGCATTCATGTATAAGGCTTTGTATGAACATATATTTCCTTTTCTTTACAATAAATACTTAGGAATAGAATGACTGGATTACATGGTAGATGCGTATTTATTTTTTAAAGATACTATCCAACAGTCTTCCAAAGTGGTTGTGCCATTTCATACTCTTACAGTGTATGAGAGTTTCAGTTCCTCTGTATTCCTGACTGCACTTGGTATCATCAGTCTTTCTAATTTTAGCCATTCTAATAAGTGTTGTAGCAGTATCTCTTAGAGGTTTTAATTTGCATTTGCCCAATAATTTATAATGTCAGGCAGCTTTTCATGTGCTTATTTGCCATCCAGTTACCTTTTGTGATAAAATTTTGCCTGTTTTTAAAATTGGACTGTTTGTTTGCACATTGTTAAATTGTGAGAAATTTAAAAAATATTCTGCATAAAGATCCTTTATGAGATATTAACCTTACAAATGCATTCACTCAGTCTGCAGATTGTCTTTTTATTCTCTTTACACTGTCTTTTGAAGAGCAGAAGTATTTAATTTTTGATTAAGTCCAATTTATCAATTCTTTTTTTTTTTTTTTTGAGATGGAATTTTGCACCGTTGCCCAGGCTGGAGTGCAGTGGCGCAATCTCGGCTCACTGCAACCTCCGCCTCCTGGGTTCAAGCAATTCTCCTGCCTCAGCCTCCCGAGTAGCTGAGACTACAGGCGCCCATCACCACGCCCGGCTAATTTTTTTTATTTTTAGTAGAGACGAGGTTTCACCGTGTTAGCCAGGATGGTCTCAATCTCCTGACCTCGTGATCCGCCCACCTCAGCCTCCCAAAGTGCTGGGATTACAGGCGTGAGTCACTGCGCCTGGCCTATCAATTCGTTCTTCAACATTATGCTTTTGATGTTGTATCTAAGAAACCTTAGCTTAACTCAAGCTCACAAAGTTTTTGTCCTATGTTTTCTTCCAGAAGCTGTGTAATTTTAGATTTTACATTAGACATACTGTCCTTTGAGTTAATTTTTGAATGTAGTGCAGTATAGCTTAAAGCTCATTTTTTTTGTTTAGTGGATATCTGTCTGTTCCAGTACCATTTGTTGAAAACACTATTCTTTCTCCACTAAATTGTCTTTGAATGTGTTGAAAATCAGTTGTCCATGGATATGTGGGTCTTTTTCTGAAGTCTTCTTTCTGTTTTATTAACTAAAATAGTCTATCTTTACACCAAAACCACACGGTCTTGATTACTATCGCTTTATAATAAACGTTGAAATCAGGTAATGCTAGTTTTCCAAATCTGTTTTTCTTTTTTGAAGTTGGACAGTTATTCTAGATCCTGTACATTTACAGATGAGTCTTTTGTTTGTTTGTTTGAGACAGAGTCTCTCTCTGTCGCCCAGGCTGGAGTGCAGTGGGTGATCTCGGCTCACTGCAACCTCCACCTCCCAGATTCAAGTGATTCTCCTGCCTCAGCCTCCTGAGTAGCTGAGATTACAGTCACATGCCACCATGCCGGGCCAATTTTTGTATTTTTGGTAGAGACGGGGTTTCACCATGTCGGTCAGGCTGGTCTCGAACTCCTGACCTCATGATCCGCCCACTTTGGCCTCCCAAAGAGTTGGGATTACAGGTGTGAGCCACCGTACCCGGCCACATATGAGTTTTAAAATCAGTTTATCAGTTTATACTCCCTTCCCCACCCCCAGATAGACATGTTAAGATTTTGAGTGGGATTTCATTGATCTAAAGATCAACTTGAGGGTTAATTAACATCTTAACAATATTGAGTCTTTTGACTCATAAACATGGCATGTCTTTCCATTTATTTAGGTCTTTTTAAAATTTCTTCTAGTAATGTGTTATAATTTTCAGTGTACTGATCTTTTACATCTTTTGTAAGATTTATCCCTACGTAGTCATATTGCTTGATAGTATTGTAAATGGTATTTTTAAAAATTTAAATTTAAAAACATTTAAATTTCTGATCATATTAACAACGTATAGGATGTAGAAATGTAAAACACTTTTAAATGGATCTTATATCATACAATCTTGATAAACCCACTTGTTAATCAAGAAGTTTGTTTTTACAGATTCCATAAAATTTTCTAGAAGTTTTTTTATAGATTCCAAAAATTTTTCTTCATACACAATTATAGATTCTATATTCTAGGAATATTTATAGACAATTATAGATTCTAGAAGTCTTTTCATAGATTCCATAGAAGTTTCTTCATAGACAATTATTGCCTCTTCAAGTAACAACAGTTTTACTTCTTTGTTCCCCAAATTGGATGTTTTAAAATTTCTTTTTCCTTTCTGTTTTTTTTTTTTTTTTTTTTTTTTGAGATGGAGTCTCGCTCTGCTGCCCGGGCTGGAGTGCAGTGGCCTGATCTTGGCTCACTGCAAGCTCCGCGTCCTGGGTTCACACCATTCTCCTGCCTCAGCCTCCCAAGTAGCTGGGAGTACATGCGCCTACCACAATGTCCGGCTAATTTTGTGTATTTTTAGTAGCGACGGGGTTTCACTTTGTCAGCTAGGATGGTCTTGATCTCCTGACCTCGTGATCTGCCGGCCTCTGGCCTCCCAAAGTGCTGGGATTACAGACAGGAGCCACTGCTCCTGGCCTAAAATTTCTTTTTCTTTCCGTATTTCTCTGGCTAGATCTCCTGCATAAGACTGGTTAGAAAGGCTGAGAAAGGACATTCTTGTTGTTAATTTTAAGGAAAAAACATCCAGTCTTTTTGTATGACAAGTACTATGATTTTGATGTTTCTATCTTTTGATTTCTGCCTTGAAAAAAATTTTTTCTAGGCTAAGGAAAAACAGTTTTGAAAGTCAGAGCGTCACCAAACCAAGAACAGCGATTGCACTAGATATCATTATTCTTGGTTCTCAATATTCAAATATCACATTCAATACTTTTCAAAATGAGGGGTGGTTGGAGTTAAGTATTTTATTATTGATAAAAATTTTGGTTCAAGCACTAAAATTGCTAATGGAAATTTCCTTTTTGACAATAGTGTGGGTAGGTTTCAGGGTATATAAGGTAAATTCTATATGTAAATGTTTATTTTACATATATTTTTCACTTTTTTATGGTTATTGTCATTTCATAAGTGCTGGGAGAAATCTCTTCTCCATATATTCTTAATTTCTTCTTATTAGTTAGCATTTCATGAACACAAAGTACTATTATGGTAATTTTTATAAATATATACATTTACAATTATAAAAGTAATATATGCTTTATTTAAAAGTTTTGGAAATTCAGAAAATTATAAAAGAAATCAAAGTTACTGATAAGTCCATGTCTTACAGAAATATTTTTAACATTTTGGTATATATGTTTCCATAATGTCACATATTTCCAAGTAATTATGTATATGAAACACACATATAGGCATGTAGTTTCATTTGGTAATTACTGTATAGAAAACTTAATATATAAAATTTTTACCTTCTGCTTCTGGTTATAAATGAGGTAGCTTATATCGCACAAATCCTCCTATTATGAACTACCAGAAAAATTGAAGAAGAAGAGAAAAGCAACTTAAAACATCTGTTTGAAGGCATTGGGGAGCAGCCAAGAAAGCCAGGATTTAGAAGACCAGATTGAAGTACAGAGGAAAGCATAAAGGCCTAACAGGCATGTACTTGGTGTCCCAGCAGGAGGGATGGGAGAGTGGGCTGAGGGCTTTCCAGAATTGAAACACACACGCACACACACATGCACATGCACACACACACACACACACACACCCCTAGATCACAGATTTAAGAAACTCTATAAACCAAAACCTGGATAAATGGAAAGAAAATCACTCCTAGCCCATCATAGTGTAGCTTCTGAAAGACCAAATCAAAGATATACTTTAATAACAGTGATAGAAAACAGAAAAATTACCTTTCAAAGAGCTATAGTGACATAAAAAAACACTTTTAAAAATAAAAATAATGGAAGAAAAAGATCATGGAATTTTAGTGTTGAAAGAAAACAACTGCAAACCTGAAATTTAATATCCAGTGAAACATTTCTTTAAAAAAAGTTGGGGAAAATAAAGATATTTCAAAACAATAACAATAGCAGTAAAAGTTTATCAACAGCAGAATGCACTTAAAATATTAAGTGAATTCGTTAGGTAGAAGAAAAGTGATACCAGATGGAACCACAGTAATGCAGGAAGGAACAGGGAACACTGGAAACACAAACGTGTGGGTAAATATAAAGGCATATTGCCCATTTGAAAGTAATAATAATGTTTTATAGAGTTTTGAACATATGCAGATTTAGAATATATGTTAACAGTTGCACATAAGGAAGAGGGCAGTAAATGGAGTTCAGTGTTAAAAAGTTTTTGCATTGTCTGGGAGGCTGTAAAAACAATAATTTAAAGTAGATATTAGTAAGTTAAGGTTACATATAATCTCTAGTATATGTCCAGAAGAATGATTAAAGCTTGTAGAAATAATAAGTTAATGGAGTGGGAGAAAGTAAACAATAAAAAAATTAATTAATCCAAAATAATGTAAGAAAGGAAAACAGAATGGAAATGAGATAGGAAAAATAGAGGACAAAGCATATAGCAGGTGTATATCCTTGTCTTAGTCTGTTCAAGCTGTTATAATGAAATACTATACACCGGGTGGCTTCTAAACAACAGAAATTTATTGCTCACAGTTCTGGAGTTGGGAAGTCTAAGAACAAGGTTCCGGCAAATTTGAAGTCCAATGACCATCTTTTTTGCTATAACTCACAAAGCAGTAAGGATAAGGGATTTCCTTGGAGCCTCTTTTATACAGGCACGAATCTCATTCATTAGGGCTCTGGCCTCATGACCTAATAATCACCTCCCAAGGGTCACCTCCTAATACCATCACATTGAAGATTAGGTTTCAATATGTGAATTTTGGGGAGACACGTATATTCAAACCATAACATTCCCCTTTTGGCTCCTCCCAAATTCATGTTCTTCTCATATCTGAAATACATTCATTCCATCCCAATAGTCCCCAAAATCTTAATTTGCTCCAGCATCAACTCAAAAGTTTAAAGCTCAAAGTCTCATTTAAAAATCAGATACAAGTGAGACTCACAGAACAATTCATTCTGAGGCAAACTGCTGTTCAGATGGGAACCTGTGAGATTGAACATGTTGTGTGCTTCCAAAACACAACAGTGGGACCAGGCATAGGACAAGACATTTCCATTCCAAAGGGAGAAAGAGGAAAGAAGAAATTCATAGCAGGTGCTTCCCAAGTCCAAAATCCAACAGAGCAAACATTAAGTCTTTTTTTGGGGGATGGGGAGTGGGGACAGAGTTTTGCTCTTGTTGCCCAAGCTGGAGTACAATGGTGCAATCTCCGCTCAATGCAACCTCTGCCTCCCAGTTTCAAGTGATTCTCCTGCCTCAGTCTCCCCAGTAGCTGGGATCACAGGTGTGTGCCACCACACCCAGCTAATTTTTGTATTTTTTTCAGTAGAGAAAGGGTCTGACCATGTTGGCAAGGCTGGTCTCCAACTCCTGACCTCAAGTGATCTACCCGCCTCGGCCTCCCAAAATATTGAGATTGCAGGCGTGAGCCACCGTGCCCAGCCAACATTAAATCTTAAGTCTTAAAAATAATCTTCCTTGGTTCCATGTCCCACTTTCAGACATACTGAGTGGAGAACCTGTCTCCAAAGCTTTGGGCAGCCCTGCTCCCAGGGCAGCTTGGTGCCTGGCTTGCATCCTGGCTCCCTGGGGCTAGAATCACACACTGGCTGCTCTACTGCTCTGGGTCAAGGGAGCAGATCTGCCCCAGCTCTGCTGGGCATTGGGCTTCACAGGAACTCTCTGTGGTGCTCCACACACTCGGAGGCTTTTGCACTCTGCGCCTTTATGAGGGCACTAATTCCATTAATGAGGGCTCTGTTCTTAGAACCTAGTCACCTCTCAAAGGCCCATACCCAAATACTATCAATTGAGGATTAGCTTTCAATATGTAATTTTTGGGGAGACAAAAACATTCAGACCGTAACAACCCTAATACTATCTTTAACTACATTTAACATGATATGAACTCAGTGCTTCAATTCAAAGACATTGTCAGACTGGATTAAAACAAATGTTCTAATGCTTACATGGGATCCACATTAAATACAAAGACACAGAAAAGTTTAAAGTAAAAAGATTTTTTTAAAAAAAGCTATTCCATGATAATATTAATGGAAAAACAGTTAATGAAATCAAACAAAAGTGACCACATACAGCAAGAAGTAGGAACCTAGTTAAAGATGTTAAAATGATACAAGGTAGTATATACCTATAATATTATAATTATATGTGATATATTCTGTATTATAATGTTAAATGTATAATCATTTGATAAAATAAAATAACATGATGATAAAATCATTATAATCAGACTATCAAGATGAAAGGGTAAATTCCACAGGAAAATATAGTGATCTTAAACTCATGTCCCCCTAATAAAACAGCATCAAATTATGTAGTGAAAATTGGCCAGTCATGGTGGCTCGCGCCTGTAATCCCAGCACTTTGGGAGGCCAAGGCGGGTGGATCACTTGAGGTCAGAAGTTCAAGACCAGTCTGGCCAACATGGTGAAACCCTATCTCTACAAAAAATACATTAAAAAAAAAAAAAGGAAAAGAAAATTAGCTGAGCGTGGTGGTGTGCCCCTGTAGTCCCAGCTACTCGGGAGGCTGACGCAGGAGAATCACTTGAACCTGGGAGGCGCAGGCTCCCACCACCACTCTTCAGCCTGGGCGACAGGTGAGTGAGACTCTATCTCAAAAAAAAAAAAAAAAAATTATGTAGTACAAATTGACAGCATATAATGAAAGTATAAGTAGAGAAATTCACACTCATTAATTGAAATTTTCCCCCATCCCTTCAGTAACTAATGAGACAGTTAGATAAAAATATTAACAGAAGCCAGGCACGTGGCTCACACATGTAATCCCAGCACTTTGGGAGGCTGAGTCTGGTGGTTCACTTGAGCTCAGGAACTCAAGACCCGCCTGGGCAACATGGTGAGACCCCATCTCTATGAAAAATACAAAAAATTAGCCTAGTGTGGTGGTGCACGCCTGTAGTCCCAGCTATTAGGGGGGCTGAGAGGGGATGATTACTTGTGCCCAGGAGGTTGAGCCTGCAGTGAGCTGCAATTGCGCCACTGTACTCCAGCCTGAGTGACAAAGCAAGACCCAGTCTCAAAAAAAAAAAAAAAAAAAAAAATCAGTAGAGAAATTTGAACAACATAGTATGTTTGACTAGTTGACAAATTTAGAGTTTTGCACCCAACAAATGCAGAACAATTTTTCAAGTACATATGAAATAATTAGAAAATAACTATACACTGGGGAGTAAGTTTCAAAAAATATCTATGAATTGAAGTCATACTGAGTATGTTCTCAGTTTACAGTGTAATTAAACAGGAAATCAACAACAAAAAGGGTAGAAAATCTCCAAACGGTTGAAGATGATCAACTATATACATACATGTGTATATATACACACAAGCATGCACACACGTGTATACACACGTGTATAAACTATATACATACATGTGTATATACACACAAACATATAAACACAAACGTGTGTATATATGTGTGTGTATATAGTTGATCATCTTCAACCGTTTGGAGATTTTCTATTATATATATTTTTTCTTTAACTTTATATGGTGTTTTATCATATAGTGCTTCTTATGGACATAGTTTAAGAATCGTCTGTTATTTTTTTCACAGAAAGCATGAAACTGCAGGGGAGCTGATTTGTATAGATCCTGGTAAAAAGATAATTGAGTAGGTAAATTCCAGGGAGCTTTTGTACAGTTGATCCCCCTGTCAGTGGCTTTGGAGTCCTTAGTTTCAGTTACTCGTGGTCAACTGTGGTCTAAAAATATTAAACTGAAAATTCCAGGAATACACACTTCCTAAGTTTTCTTTTTTTTTTTTTTTTTTTTTTTTTTTTTTTTTTTTTTTTGAGACGGAGTCTCACGCTGTTGCCCAGGCTGGAGTGCAGTGGCGCGATCTCGGCTCACTGCAAGCTCCGCCTCCCGGGTTCCCGCCATTCTCCTGCCTCAGCCTCCTGAGTAGCTGGGACTACAGGCGCCCGCCACCGCGCCCGGCTAATTTTTTGTATTTTTAGTAGAGACGGGGTTTCACTGTGGTCTCGATCTCCTGACCTTGTGATCCGCCCGCCTCGGCCTCCCAAAGTGCTGGGATTACAGGCTTGAGCCACCGCGCCCGGCCCACACTTCCTAAGTTTTCAATTGTGTGGGGTTCTGATTAGCCTGATGAGATCCAGCCATCTTACTCCTTCCCACAGAGGGTGAGTCCTCCCTTTGCCCAGCGTTTCCCTGCTGTCTACACTATTCACCTGTTAGTCATTTCACAGTCTGGGTTATTAGATGACCGTGGCAACGACCAGTGCGGTATGTTCAAGTCGCCCTCATTTTACTGACTTTTTGCCCTTATTTCTTTCTGGCTCCAAAGTGCAAGAGAAGTGATGCTGGCAATTTAGATATGCCAAAGAGAAGCTGCAAATGCCTCCTTTAAATTAAAAGGTAAAACTTCTGGACTTAATAAGAAAAGGAAAAAAAAATCATATGCAGAGGTTGCCAAGATCTACTAAAAACAAATCTTCTATCCATGAAAATGTGAAGAAGAAAAAAGAAATGCATGCTAGTTTTGCTGTTGCGTCGTTTTTGGATGGAAGAACGGAAACATGTTCCCACTGATGGCAATGGGTACTATCCATGGTTTCATCAGGCATCCACTGGGGCTCTTGGAACCTATCCCCTACAGGTATGGGAGGGTTACTGAATTTCTGGCCCTACAGGCTTCTACTGGCGACTTTAGGTTTCTCGGGATCTTAGGCCCCTTTCTCTAAGATGCATCCTAGAGGACCAGAAATGCACTTTATTTGGGCTTTGCCCGCTTTTGTGGAAGGGAAGCTTACTAGACGATATAATCTCGTGTTTTAATTTGCTGTCTCTCCTAAAGGGAATGTGGAGGGAAAAAAAAAAAAAGCAGAAATTGGAAATAACCAATATTTAATTAATTTCATTCGATTCTCAGGGGAACTGGTGAGGAACCTAAGATGGTTTCCGCTTCCTAAAGGTAGAATCCAAGGTCCAGGGAAATAGCAACAGAGGAGTTCAAGACTGCCCCCTGCTAGTCCTTCCTTGGCTACTCTCCGCTGTGATCGCAGGATAGCTTTCATTTGCAGGAGAATCGGGCATGTGTGTGGATGAGTAGAGAGTGTGTTGAACAACTTGCAACAATTTATGAAATATGCATTGTCATGGTTCCTTAAAAGGCTTTGCGGAAGCCGTTTGTCTTTACTAATCAAGTCTTCACTTACACAAAAGTAGAAGTAGAAGTAGTTTTAGAAAACATACTAGCAATCTTCTATCCCCTTGAAGACCAGAGTAGCAGAAAACAGGTGATTTGCATTATAAAATTGCACTCACAGATTTCACATTACATTAGCCCATTTGTGTTACGGTGTTTAAAAAATGCAACAGGAGCCCCCACTGCATTGTTCTCCTTTAAAAATAGATCACTTACACCCTAACTTTGTTTTTCTTAAATTCGATTCTTAACAGGAGAACTTTCTATTACTTCAGATGGAGTGAGGTTGCACTACTAGGATGGAAGAAAGGAATCCCTTAATTTTGGAGGAATTTCTGTTCTCTGTTAGTTCCAAGACCATTTTACTGGGGGTGGGGGATGGGCGCGGCGGTCGGGGCAGTGGAACGCAGTCGCGGCTGCGCCATCCCTGCACTTCCAGGCGCGCGGGAGGGACCGGCGGGGACGCGAGCTGCGGACTCTGGCGAACGCGGGGAGGCAGACACCAGGAGGCAGACAACCAGCCGGCAGGCGTTTCAGCCTCCCAGCAGCCGGTGGGCTCCTCTCCTGACAGCTCCAGGAAAGGCAGACCCCTTCCCCAGCCAGCCAGGTAAGGTAAAGACTGCTGTTGAGCTTGCTGTTACTGAGGGCGCACAGACCCTAGGGAGACCGAAACTTGCCACTGCGGGATTCGGTGGGGTGACCTGGGTCTACTGAAGTTTCCTAAAAGAGGGGAGAAGGGTTTGTATTTTTCCTACAAAGGGAAGGATTCTTCTCTCTCTAGCACTTCGTTTAATGTATTCAACTGGTAGAAGTGAGATTTCAACAGGTAGCAGAAGCGCTCACGTGGAGAGGTTTAGGGCATGATGGCGCCCTCCTCCACACACACACACACACACACCCCCCTCGGGACCGCGCCTTTTTCTAAAGTTACACGTCGACGAACTAACCTATGCTTTAAACTCCTCTTTCCAGCCCCGTGAGTCCGCGGCGACAGTGGGCCGTGGGGTGGCTGGGAACGGCACCCTCCTCTAGAAAAACCAGAGAACGGCTTGGAGAGCTGAAGCGAGCGTCCGCGAGCAGGTCCGTGCAGACCCGGGCTTCGGGACCGCTGAGTTCCGTGGGGCGGCCGTGGGGGACGCCGAGTCGCCGGCTCCTCTGCCTTCGTTGAGATGGACAACGCCTCGTTCTCGGAGCCTTGGCCCGCCAACGCATCGTGCCCCGGCTGGGCGCTGAGCTGCTCCAACGCGTCGACTCTGGCGCCGCTGCCGGCACCGCTGGCGGTGGCTGTGCCGGTTGTCTACGCGGTGATCTGCGCCGTGGGTCTGGCGGGCAACTCCGCCGTGCTGTACGTGTTGCTGCGGGCGCCCGGCATGAAGACCGTCACCAACCTGTTCATCCTCAACCTGGCCATCGCCGATGAGCTCTTCACACTGGTGCTGCCCATCAACATCGCCGACTTCCTGCTGCGGCAGTGGCCCTTCGGGGAGCTCATGTGCAAACTCATCGTGGCTATCGACCAGTACAACACCTTCTCCAGCCTCTACTTCCTCACCGTCATGAGCGCCGACCGCTACCTGGTGGTGTTGGCCACTGCCGAGTCGCGCCGAGTGGCCGGCCGCACCTACAGCGCAGCGCGCGCGGTGAGCCTGGCCGTGTGGGGGCTCGTCACACTCGTCGTGCTGCCCTTCGCAGTCTTCGCCCGGCTTGACGACGAACAGGGCAGGCGCCAGTGCGTGCTGGTCTTCCCGCAGCCCGAGGCCTTCTGGTGGCGCGCGAGCCGCCTCTACACGCTCGTGCTGGGCTTCGCCATCCCGGTGTCCACCATCTGTGTCCTCTATACCACCCTGCTGTGCCGGCTGCATGCCATGCGGCTGGACAGCCACGCCAAGGCCCTGCAGCGCGCCAAGAAGCGGGTGACGTTCCTGGTGGTGGCGATCCTGGCCGTGTGCCTCCTCTGCTGGACGCCCTACCACCTGAGCACCGTGGTGGCGCTCACCACCGACCTCCCGCAGACGCCGCTCGTCATCGCTATCTCCTACTTCATCACCAGCCTGAGTTACGCCAACAGCTGCCTCAACCCGTTCCTCTACGCCTTCCTGGACGACAGCTTTCGCAGGAACCTCCGCCAGCTGATAACTTGCCGCGCGGCCGCCTGACTCCCCCATCGTCCGGCTACGCAAATGCCCCGCCACCCCTGGCCCGCGCAGGAGGAGCCGCCGCCAGAGTGCGGGACCCGACAGGCCTCGTAGGCCTCCCGGGGAAACTGACTCTCTCCCCCATCCCCTACTTAGCAGATCGGAAGCGCTGCGGCTGCGCCAGCAGGTTGACCTTGCCCTCCAGGTGATGCGCGTCCACGCCGCGTGAGCAGCACTGCGGCTGAGATCGCCACGCCGAGCGCTACCTCACACAGAGGTAGAGGTAGAGGAGGGCAGAGGAGGAGGCGGGTGTTGCTGGGAGCCGCCCCCTCCCTGCCCTGCTCCCTGCTCCCTGCTCCCTGCTCCCCCACCCCGAGCCCTGGTCGTCTGGAACCTGGCTGGAGTAGGAGCTCTCTGCGCCTTCGAAGGGAGGCCCGAGGACGCTGCGGGCGCCCTTAGGCGTCGGCTCCGCGTGTCCCCTGCTGTAGCTGGCGCACAGCCGGGGCGGGTCACCTTGTCCTCCGCGCGCTCTGGGAAGAGGGTTGGGCGCGAGCGTTTGGCGCCCACCCTGTGAGACGCACTTGGCCTGGCGCCGCGCGCGGGGACGGCTGCCGAGGCCGCCAGCGTCTCTCAACTCGGGAAAACACACCAACTCGGGGTGCCCCATCGGGGTGCGTGTACACCC
The DNA here is from genome assembly GCF_049350105.2 of Macaca mulatta. Classification (NCBI taxonomy): domain Eukaryota; kingdom Metazoa; phylum Chordata; class Mammalia; order Primates; family Cercopithecidae; genus Macaca; species Macaca mulatta. The sequence continues at coordinate 63,571,457 of NC_133413.1, forward strand.
CTGTGTGGTATGGTGTGCGCGCCTTTGCGGAGGCATGAGATTCGGGGAAGGAGGGTGGCGCTTGGCTGTGACTGCCTAGAATATGATACGAATAGTGATCCTTCTTCTTGTATGCCCCAACTCCTTCTTTTCTTTGTCTTTTCTCTTTCCTATCCGTAATCTCCCCTGAAAATGTCTCAGACTTCCTGAGCAAGGAACCTGGAGTAGCCCGGGCGCGCGGTTCCGGCGCCCCCCGTAGGAGCCAGCGGCCGGGCGCTTAGCGTCCGAGGACCGCAGGGCTTTGTGGTGGAGCGCTCGGGCTGAGCGCGCTTCACAGCACTGCGGCGCACTGGTCATCGCTGCTTCTAGAGGACGCCAAGCCCCACGCCCCATTCCCCCAATTGGCCTCGTCTCTTGTCTGACTTAGACCAGTTTGTTGTAACTGTTCATGTGTGTACTGTTTTTCAGAACTGAAAACTTTACAAATAATGTACATGTCTTAATCTCACGAGTTGCCATGAAGATCAAATAAGATAAAAAGAAATGCTATCTATTCTCTTGTGTTCCCTTTCTCCTCTGTGCTTCCTGGGCCTCGCCTTAGGGACAGCAGGAAGCAGAGATGACCGATGGCTTCAGGTTTTTTCTGCTGGACTTTTCACAGGGAGCTGTGGATTACCTGGGCTTTATTCCTTACTTGTAGACAGCATCCGGCAGGTAGTCCCGGTAAACCGGGTAAATACTGGTTCTGGAGTCATCAGGGATACTGGCCAGCATCCTACCTGTGTTTTTATCTCTGCATATGGAAGACAAAGTAGATTAAGAGAGAGGACTGGCACTGGGTTTGCCCAATCCTCTGCAGTTTAGCCTTAGACATGAGGGCGGAACCCTAACCAAACTCTGGTTATTGATTATGGTGTTTTAAAAGGTATTAATCTTTGGGATGAAGTCCAAACAGGATGAAAATTTCTACAAATGTTTGTTTCCTACTATGTCATATGTGAGACAAAATGTGAGTGTTGCAGCAGATTTTGTTTGCTTAGTTTGGCATCTTCAATCAATTTCTCAATTATTTAGGTTGAAAATAGCTTTTAATAAATATTTGGAAGGGAAAAACGCCCCCTTGGAATGGGGGGAAGCAAACCCCCTCTCTGATTTTGGTGAATGAGAATTGCTTTCTTAGCTCTCAGAGTTTTTAGAAACCTTGAAATAATTCATAACCATCAGTTTAGAAAATATACATTAAAAAACCTTCTGTCTTGGGTGGCAAATAATAGTTAATTGTTTAAAAGAAAGCTTTCATCTGCAATGAGTTTCAAATGGTGGACCTCAGGCCTCTCTCTCCTGGCCGGCTTCAGAGGCTTCTTGGAATTCATTTTAGTATCTTTTGAATTTCCAGGAATCATTCTATTGATTTTCCTTAAAACTCTCAAAATTATCTCATGAATCCTCCGTAACTTTTCAAAATTAAAGTTTTAAATTTAGAGTAACTTCTAGATTTACCTAAGGTGATGGACAAAGAGTAAGGTGAACATTTGGCTACAAACACAGCCGGGGTGATTGTCTGGATTCAATTCTCATCAGTCTTAATAAGCTCAGTAACTGGACTCAGATGGGGGACAGCTGAGTGATCCATCTGTCCACTGTTTCATCCCTACAGTAGATTGACCTCGAGCCTTCTTGGAATCTATGGAGATGACTGCTGGAAAAATACACTGGCTGACATTGCTATTCATCCCCAGCAAGGCATGGATTGGCTTCTGAGTATGCCTGTGGGATTAATTAGGACTCGGTAGTTCAGTTCCTCTTGGGCTTTCTGATCACTGGATAAACTGTTGTATCATTATTTCTAGGTAGTTGCCCTTCATATGAGCATGTAGACTGTACATCTCAGGCTTCCTTTTTATGTCTTGGGTAATCGGTTGAATAAATACACATATAAGCCAGACAAAAGTAGAATTTATTCACATCATTGTATTGCAAAGGTTTTAACACTGTGTTGAATTCTTGCAGTTTCTGTGTAAACTCTATGGTTTGGTTTTACCACTTTGAATAGTTAAAAATGTCTATTTGCTTTTACTTAATTTAGTACAGTTACGTAATGTATATGCTTATGTTTTCTCTTGATAAACGCAGAAACTCTATAGTACATTGTAGAGGAACTCAGTTTAAAATAAAAGCTGAAACATTCTGTGTAATAAGTGAGCATTCTATTTTCTGAGAACATGTTATTCACAATTCAGTCACCTTAGCATTTGTGCAGTATTATTATTTAAAAATACTACCTTCATTGGAAAAGTGATCTAATGAATACTCAATGAATAAATAGAATTATTTGACAGGACAAAATTAAGAATGAACACCCCCACCCCACTTTTTAATTTGGTTGATTGTGAAAATGATGCAAAGCTGCTGATAAACGCAGAGATTCTAGAACTTATGCTGGGCAGAGAAAGGATGCCAAGCTTTTGCCATACCATCAAAAGCCTCATTTCTTAAATATTTGAGCAGCTATGTGGAGGGGGAGAAGGGAAGATAAATTGCTTGAATTATTAGCATACACATCGGTATCAGCAATATGCATAGACATAGCACAAATATGCAAGGTGGAGAATCTCACCTGAAAAACCCACAAACTTATTATAAACCCTTCTTTCCTCAACAACATGCTGGGAAAACAACAGCAAGACAATAAAACAATAACCCACCTTGGATATTAATAATGTATGCTTATGCCCATTAAGAAAGAGATCAGAGAATTCTGCCCATAACAGTCTTTTATTAGCACAGCTTTGGGTCTGGCTCTTCGGCCCCCGTTTTACATACAAAGAAAGTGAGATACAAGGAAGTAGATCAATTTAGCCACGCCCACAGAGATCAATGAAGACTAATCAGAGTCATCCAGTTCCTATTCTATTCTAGGAATTGCGTCATCTTTTTTCAGCAGAGATGGAATTCGTTGCAATGTGTAATTTGGAAATATTAGACTAGAAAACGATATCTTTTAAATATTTAGTAGATCAAGCAAGGTGTATCTACCATTAGTTCATATGAGATAAAGGGAGGGTAAGATTTAATATTATAAAACTCCAGTCTTAATTCAGAGACTTACAAAGTGTATGGGGTTGTTGAAAATTATATGAGAACAAAAATTCTTAACAGAGCTGTCACACAAAGGCACCATGTGCCTAGCAGCCCCCATACTTTATGTACGTGGAACTGTGCTCCAGAGGGACTGTTCGTATAGGATACAATGCTAATGATGGCTCTATCTCCATAGAATGGAGCTTTGCAATCGATGATGCTGTCCTTGAATTTAGGGCAAGGGAAATTTATTTGTTTGTACCATATCTCATAAGGTTACATTGGTGACATCACATTAAATAAAAATAAAAGATGGAAAAAGGGAAGGAAATTTAAAATGATGTTGTTCAGAAACTGTCAGAATGCATGAACTGCGTACTTCCCACAGTCCCGAAGAAGATTTCTCTTGTGCCTGGGAGGCAATAGTGCACACAGACCTGATGCCCTGTTGGGCCAAGACCTAGAGAGCGGCTCAGCATTTTCCTGTAAAATCTGGATCTTCTCACAAAGATTGTTCTACCAGAAGGTTAACTCACCCCCATTCTGAGCTAACCCAAGGACCAGAGTCACAACTGCAATAACCAGGCCACCGTTCACCACGGAAAGAGTGGGTGTGTGTGTAGTCAACAATGTGAAAGAAATTGCTAGTGTTCCCAAAGGCGAGGGGCAAATCATTTGTGAATGCTAAATAGTAACAACAAAACGGATATCTTAAATGATTCATCCATTTGTCAAAGCAGCTTCTTCCTTTAGGCAGTGATGAATGGTCTGGTAGAGAAGGAAAAATCAGCCCTATTCAGTCACTGTGGTATGAATGCAGCAATCAAACCTGAAAAGATGTAAATATTTACACCTGCAAAAGTACCAAGTGAATTATCCACATTCTCCTACATAATACTGTTTTGATTCCTTTAACTCCTCTCTTCCAATAAAAATACCACTCCTCATTGCTACATTTCTATTTATTCTCTTTCCAGAGGAATTTCAGGGGTCTTAGTTAAAAGGGAGTTACATAATTCCTTAAAAAAAACTGCATCTTGGATTTATCATGAGAATTTATTATTATGGTTAAAGATTATACTAAACCTTTAAATACATTTATTTAAAATGAAAATGTATTTTAAATGTACAGAATATGTTAACTAATGAGGTTTCTTGTGACTTATACTTTCAGTTGAAAGGAAGAATGCATCTATATAACTTTTCTATTGAATCTTTCAAATGATAATGAAAACAATAATCCACATAATTTTTTGAACTTTCATTTAATAATGTTGAGCTCAATTTGTGTTTAAATTTTATGTTTGAAATTGTTTTATTTATTTAAACAATGAGATCTCACTATTTTGCCCAGGCTGGAGATGAACTCTTAGGCTGAAGAGATCCTCCTGCCTCAGCCTTCTAAGTAATTAAGACTACCGGTAAGTGCCACCTCGCCTAGCTTGAGACAGTTTAATTTTCATCAAAGTAATACATTAATTTTAAATTACATTTAAAAACATCCAAACGTAAAACATTTCAATAGCTTTAGGTGTACACATGGTTTTTGGTTACATGGATGAATTGTATAGTGGTGAAGTCTGAGATTTTAGTGCACCCATCACACGAGTAGTGTACATTGTACCCATTTTTCCACTCTGTATGCCTTTCGTACCCATAGCTTAGCTCCCACTTACAGGTGAGTACATACTGTATTTGGTTTTTCATTCCTAGTTACTTCACTTACAATAATGTCCTCCAGCTCCATCCAAGTTGCTGCAGAAGACATTATTTCATTCTTTTTAGGGGTTGAGTAGTATTCCATGGTGTATATATGCCACATTTTCTTTATCCACTCATCTGTTGGTGGCCACTTAAGTTGGTTCCATATCTTTGCTATTGTGAATTGTGCTATCATAAACCTACAAGAGCAGGTATCTTTTTGATATAATGATTTCTTTTCCTTTGGGTAGGTCTCCAGCAGTGGAATTGCTGGATTGAATGGTAGATTTACTTTGAGTTCTTTGAGAAAACTCCATACTGTTTCCCATAGAGGTTGTACTGATTCCCATTCCCACCAACAGTGTGTAAGCATTCACTTTTCACCACATCCATGCCAACATCTATTATTTTATGACTTTTTAATAATGGCCATTCTGGCTGGGGTAAGGTGGTATCTCATATGGTTTTATTTGCATTTCCCTGATGATTACAGTGATGTTGATGTTGAGCATTTTTTCATGTTCGTTGGACATTTTTTTTTCTTTTTTTTTTGAGACAGTCTCGCTGTGCTGCTCAGGCTGGAGTGCAGTGGCACGATCTCAACTCACTGCAACCTCCACCTCCTGGGTTCGAGCAATTCTCTTGCCTCAACCTCCTCAGTAGCTGGGATTACAGGTGCCTGCTGTAATGCCCAGCTAATTTTTGCATTTTCGGTAGAGCTAGGTTTCACAACGTTGGCCAGGCTGGTCTCGAACTCCTTACTGCAAGTGATCCCCCTGCCTTCGCCTCCAAACTGCTGGGATTTCAGGCATGAACCACCTCCCCTGGACTTTGTTGGCCATTTCTACATCTTCTTTTGAGAAATGCCTATTCATGTCATTTGCCCATTTTTAATGGGATTATTGGTATTTTTCTTGCTGATTTTAAACTTCTACAACTTTTGATTGTCGCAGAAGATTTATTATAAGCATCAAGTTTCCACCCAGTCCCAACTGGCCATAGTCCCTCCCAGCCACATGAACTATTGATTCTGGGATTTACCTCCTTGTTACTGACTTATAGGTTTAGGTTTATACCTCAATGTTTTACTTGCTTAATTTTGAACATTATGATAGTGAAGATTTTGGGGGCGGGGTTGTTGGCACTTTTGAAAGCCAGTTGTGTTCAGGGGATCCCTCCACTTATTCTGTTTTCAGACTTTTACTTTGTCTCCCTAGTTTTTGTTCCTGTACTTGGTTCCTGTCTTTTTGCAGCACCTGGTTCCCTGCAACGCATCTCTGGAACCAATTTCTCCAGACTGTGAAACTCCAGCCTCCAGCAGAGATGGGGAGTAGGTGTCCCCTGGCTGCAGCAGCCAGGCTGGGGAGCCTAACCATTCTTCACACAGCTTTCCTTCAGCATCCCTATTTGTGGCCCTGCAGCTCACTCCCAACTTCCACGGGCACGGTGGTCTCTCTGAGTAGCTTTAGAAGCAAATCAGATTGGATAAAAGGGACACTGCTGTAGACATTTCTGCATTTTGTTGCTTACCAGCGCTCCTTCTGCTGACCAACCTCTCGAAATCCACTGGTATCTCTCACCCTTGTCATTGCTTATCTAGCTCTTTGTCCATTTAAGAAATTTCTTTCCTGTTCTTATAGTAGGGCTTTCATAGAATATAACAGTAAATAAATACTGTGTAAATGCCATCATCTTAAACTGAAGTGTGTGTGTGTGTGTGTGTGTGTGTGTGTAACAGGTTCGATGACATTTTAGAGAAATTTCTTTCTGGCTTAGAAGAACTCGGTAAGAAATGAGTTACTTGGAAGAAGCCTAGTCTACAAATGTCAAGAAATGTCTTGGAATGAAATGATAAATTCAAGCAATCTAAAATATTAGGTTTCCCTGACAACCAGGATTCTGCTATTTGGAGATACCCACATGTATCTATCAAGAAAGCGTAGCCCACTCGCCACAGAACCTCTGTGTAGTTCAGCATCACCCTCAGGCCAGGCCCAGCACACACAGCAGCAGTCATCATCCACATAGGCCAGGCTGCCTTTGAGGCCCGTTAATTAGATCAGCTTCTCCAGGTGGTATCAGGGCATCAGCCTTTCCAAAGCTCCCAGTCCAGACCCGAGAATGAGACGTGGAACAAAGCCATTCAGACGACATGCAGCTCTGAGAACGTGAGAATCAATGCTTGCCACTGCATGCCTCTGAGTTATGTGGCACTATTGTGGTAAAAGCTGAGACACTGATGTGATTTTATTTTCTCACCTATCAGTAATTATCAGTGATTCTGAGCTTGCTTTTAACTGCTCTCTTTCAGAAGCTTGCACGTTTTTAGAATCTAAAATATCAAAATATTGATTGTTTAGGCTTTCCAGGGCACATGCTTCTCTTGATTATAGTGCTTTATTTTTTAAAAAATCATACAAGAATTATTTCTTTGGCCTGTGGTGTGTATAAAAACTCTGTTTTTTCCTTGCCATTAATATATTGAAATATAAATAACCCTCCAAAATAAACATTTTCTCTATGAGTAATAGTTTATGCCCAGTCAGTAAAAAAGAAAACTAGTTAAATTAATTATATTTGTTATTCTCAGTAGGGGGAGCAAAACTGATAAAATAAATCTGCAAGAGTTATTGTATTTTCTCTCTATTTAAGGTGTTGGTAAAAAGTGGACTTGCTGCCACCTTAAGGATGACTGGTGCAGAAAAATCGAGCTTTGCAGTTGCAGCCCTGCTAGTTTTTGTAGTAATAATGATAATAATAATAATCTTGAATTTTTCCCCGCTTGCTGGGTTGTTATCATAACATTCCACAGAAAGCGAAAATGTAGCAATAGTCTTTGCCATTTCTCTACTGCAGTTTGTTCCTTTACTATTGTTATTTTATTTTATCTTATTTTAGTTTTTTGGAGATGGAGTCTTGCTCTGTTGCCCAGGCTGGAGTGCAGTGGCGTGATCTCAGCTCACCGCAACTTCTGCCTCCCGGGTTCAAGGGATTCTCCTACCTCAGTCTCCTGAGTAGCTGGGATTATAGGTGTGCTCCACCACACCTGATTAATTTTTGTATTTTTAGTAGAGATGGAGTTTCACCATGTTGTCCAGGCTGGTCTCAAACTCCTGACCTCAAGTGATCCGCCTGCTTTGGCCTCCCAAAATGCTGGGATTACAGGCATGAGCCCCTGTCCCCAGACTACTATTGCTATTTTAGACATTTTTTCTTATTACTATAATGGGATCTTCATACATGTGTTTTAGCTTGTTTTAAAAATCATTTCCTTAGGGTGTGCCTAGATGTGGAATTATTCCTTCATTTTCTCACGGTGAAGCCTCTGTGAGGCTTCCCCCTCCACCCTTTTGTCATATGAAAGAGGTGTCTCCCCAACCAAACATCAACTGCATCCGGTGGCTCTTGATTCCTTTTCTTCTCACCTTCTCAAGGGCTTGTTTCTTTTGGCTCCCTCTTCTCTCCTAAATTATACACATCCACATACTGCATAATATTTATTAGCATTTGTAGGGGATCAAAATATACCACTCCAAAATATGCTACTTTTATTATTTTATTAGTTTTTATTTATTTATTTTTTTTGAGATGGAGTCTCGCTTTGTCACCCAGGCTGGAGTGCTGTGGTGTGGCCTCAGCTCACTGCAACTTCTGCCTCCCCAGTTCAAGCGATTCTCCTGTCTCAGCCTCCAAGTAGCTAGGATTACAGGCAGGCGCCACCATGACCAGCTGTATTTTTGGTAGAGACAGGATTTCACCATATCGGTCAAGCTGATCTCAAACTCCTGACCTTAAGTAATCTGCTGCCTCAGCTTCCCAAAGGGCTGGGATTACAGGTATGAGCCACTGTGCCTGGCCTCAAAATATGCTACTTTGGCATGAGGATTATTTTGAGCTGAAGATAATTGAGAAACATTGGATACCAATTCAAAAACGCTCTCTGGCTAGGGGCGGTGGCTTACACCTATAATTCCAGGACTTTGGGAGGCTGAAGCTGGCTGATCACCTGAGGTCAGGAGTTCGAGACCAGCCTGGCCAATGTGGTAAAACTCTGTCTCTACTAAAAATACCAAAACTAGCTGGGTGTGGTGGCAGGCGCCTGTAATTCCAGCTACTCTGGAGGCTGAGGCAGGAGAATCGCTTGAACCCAGGAGGTGGAGGTTGCAGTGTGCCAAGATCGTGCCATTGCACTCTATCTAGTCTGGGGGCAAGACTTCATCTCAAACAAAACAAAACAAACAAAAAAGAACTCTCTGCCTCACCTCCCATTTGCTTAAAAGCAGGCTGTCTCTGAATCACCAAAGACAACACTAGACTTGTAGCCCAGAAATGGCACCAAGAGGAATCTGCACAGCAAACCCTGCACATTTCTTCCATTAGTTTCCCTGTTACATTTACTTTCCCACAGTTTGCTAGCCCTAAAAACCTAAACCCATTTTTAAAATCTTGTCACTTCTCTGTAAGTTTATTGTTCTTTGTTGAGATGGTATGTAAGCCTAAGTTCTAATCACCCTTCAGTTACTCATCACTGAGTTTCTCCACATGTATGCATGCTGCAGATGTTAATAAACTCTGTTTTTCTCTTGTTCATCTGTTTTCTGTTGGTTTAATTTCCAGGGCCACATTCAGATAACCTAGAAGGGTAAAAGAAAAGTGCCCCATCCCTAAACATTCAAACATTCTAATATTTTCAACTTCAATGGTTAATTAAAAATAACTTCTTAGGGCCCGGTGCGGTGGCTCACGCCTGTAATCCCAGCACTTTGGGAGGCCGAGGTGGGTGGATCATGAGGTCAGGAGATCGAGACCATCCTGGCTAACATGGTGAAACCCCATCTCTACTAAAAATACAAAAAATTAGCCGGGCATGGTGGCGGGCGCCTGTAGTCCCAGCTACTCGGGAGGCTGAGGCAGGAGAATGGTGTGAACCTGGGAGGCAGAGCTTGCGTGAGCAGAGATCGCACCACTGCACTCCAGCCTGGGCGACAGTGTGAGACTCTGTCTCCAAAAAACAAAAAACAAAAAACAAAAAACTCCTTAAACTCTTCTCTGCAGATGAATGCCAGCTAATAAATGTAGAAACAAATGAAAGATTTTGAAAAATCACCATTTTGCAGTTAGAATATCAACCACATTGTAATAATTGATTTAAGCAAGGTTTATCGATGGATACAAAACTATTAGGTGGAAGGTTTTCTGGGAGCAAGGATATTTGCATGGTGCCAAGATAGCACCCCAAAGATCACTTGCTAATTGCAAGGGTAAAAGATAAACCTTTATAAATTAGAAATCTGGCTGGATTACCAAATAATCCAATGTAATGTGACTAATGACAAGACAAGCTGGGATTATGTGCTGTATGGTACCATGCACTATAGCATATATGACATGTTCTTGCTTAAGATGCTTAACTGTAACCTAATCAATTATTGGACTAATTTCTGGAGAAAATAGAAAATCTGGGGATATAAGAATAAGAAAAAAAATGAGGAAACAAATAAACACAAATCTAGAATGTGAGCAATTTCATAAGACAACTGTCTTGCTGAACTCTCCAAAAAAGTCCGTGTAACACACATACACCCAAAAGAGATGGAGGAAATGTTAAAATAGACTAAAGGAAAATAATAACCAAATGCAATGCATGCACCTTGACTGCATCCTGATTTGAAATGCCCGCTCTAAAAGAGCTTTCAGAGACAACTGGGGAAATCTGAATGTGGATTAGATTTTAGAAATTATTAAGTTTTTTGGTAAGTTTTTTACTTATAGAAAAGATTTTGGTTATATAGAAGAATTTGTTAGGATATGAAGGTATAAACGCGAGGGGTGAAGTCTTATGATATTTGTAATTTACTTTTAGATTATTTGGCAAAATATGTGTGTATCTTTAGAAAGCATGTACATCAAAACAGTCACAATTAGAAGAAATACAGGTGTTCTTCGCACTTTTCTTTCAGCTTTTCTCCATGTTAGAACACTTTCTTACCCCCACTGTCGTGTCCTAGTGGGAGTCCTGCCATCTCTTGCCTGCACAACTGAAACAGCCTTGTGAACTGATATGCTTCCCTCCAACCCATTCTCCTTGTAGCGGCAAGAGTTATCTTATTAAAGAATAAATTGTTTCACTCACTCTCTTGCAAATGTCTCTTAAGTAGATTTTCACTACAGTTTGAATAGAATCCAAATGTCTTACCATGTTTACCATGCTCTTTAGGGAACTGCCTGACTCCACCCTGCTTTGCTCCCCAAACTCTTCACGTGGCTACTTCCCCTGGGCTCACCACGCCCTAGGGGTCATGGCCGCCCAGACCCGGGCTTCTGCACCATAGTGTCTCCGCACCTGCTCTGTGCTAGACCAGCCATGCCGCCCCGGTTCTCACAGGGCCAACTCCTTATCCTTGAGGCCACTTATCTACTCAGAAGGAAGACTTCAGCTTACTACTCAATGCTCTTCTCCATTTTGACTCCTTGTTTCTGCTAGAATTTCTAGGTATTTTATTTCTTTGCTTCCTTGACTTTGTCTGTCATTCCCACTGCATGTGAGCCGCCTGATGGCAGGCCTGGTGCTTCCTGGGATGTCACTGAGCCTTTGACACCCAAAGCAGAATCTGACGTAGTGAGTACCCAGTGAATGGTTTTGAATGCGAGGATAGGTAAATGAATATCTTTAATGCTAGGCATTTATTTTTCAGGCAGCTTCGCTGCTTATTTAGAGTTTTGGTAAATTTTCTTTGAAATTTTAAGCCCTGGAAACAACTTTGGAGAACAGACAAGTCAATTTTCCAGAGAAGCCACCAGAGGGAGCACGGAGACCATTTTTGCAGGGAAAAAAAAAATCCCCAGTATTATTAATTATTCAAGTCAGTTGGGTCTTTTATATAACTTCACCAGGTTTTACTCAGAAATGGCAATTTTTCTCATGACTATGTAACCACATCTTGTATATTAAAATAAAAATTACAAATTAAAGTTAAACCCACAAAATTTGAAATATTAATAGTTATAGATTCACTCTTAAACCAGAATTAAGAATTAAGAAACCACAATTAAGGTAATTTTGACCAGAAACAATTTCAATAATTGTATTAGTCTTCTGTATTGTTAAGATTTTGATGATATGTTTGCACACAATTGTTAAGAAATTTAAATTTAAATTCTATTCTTATGTATACATGATGAAGATATCAGGATTTTAATTTCACTATAGCTTTATTTGTATGTTATTTTTATATTATCCCAAACATTTGGATTTCTCCAAATACAATCAATTTAAGCATAACATACTTTTTCTTTTCTTTCCTTTTTTTGAGACAGTCTCACCCTGTCGGCCAGGCTGGAGTGCAGTGGAACATCTCAGCTCACTGCCACCTCCGCCTCCCAGGTTCAAGCGATTCTCCTGCCTCAGTCTCCCAAGTAGCTGGGATTACAGGTGCCTGCCACCATGCCCGGCTAATTTTTTGTATTTTTAGTAGAGACGGGGTTTCACCGTATTGGCCAGGCTGGTCTCAGACTCCCAGCCTCAGGTGATCCACCTGACTCGGCCTCCCAAAATGCTGGGATTACAGGCATAATTTGAGATATGATAAATTTTACATTTGTTGACATTACTGCAACCATGATGATATAACTGTTTTTAGTTTAATTCTTACAGAGGAAACTCTTTGGGAAAAAATAACAATAACAACCCTATAAGGTTTGTTATATTAATAACTCTTTTGTCCTGAAAAGTACAACATGTTTCTTGTGTATTCTTTGTATATGTGTGATACAGCAAAACAAATGTCTATTAATGCATTAAACAAGATCTAGTGGTGGGTCCAATCATTTACTACAGTTTTGAGGTAGTAATAATAATAAACCATGCTTTGAGAATTCTGCAATGCCTATACTGAGTTACGAACATTCCTGTCATCATTCTTGGTGACAAAGTCTTAGGTACTCCTAATGCTACTATAGTTTGTTGCCATATTCATAATAGAAATGCAAAATTTTAGTTATAGATTAGAGAACCTTTTTTTTCCCCTTCAATCCAAGTTCATAGATTGCTGAATTCTTTCTTTTCTCTTCTTTATGTCTCTTTTTACTAACTTTTAGGTTCAGGGGTACATGTGCAGATTGGTTATATAGGTAAATTTTATGTCACAGGAGGTTGTACAGATTATTTCATCCCCCAGGTATTAAGCATAGTCCTTGAAAGGTAGTTTTTCGATCCTCACCCTCCTCCCACCCTCCACCTTCATGTAGGTCCCGGGGTCTGTTCTTGTGTGTTCTTAGCCACTGCTCTTTGGGCTCAGTTTAGCTCACAGTGCTGACAGTGGTTCTATTTGGGAACAGTGTCTGTGGGCACCTTTGCTTTTGATGCCAATTTTAAATCTTCTATTCAAATATGTAAGCTAGTAACCAAACTAAAGTCTAGCATTGACTTACCGATAGCAAAGGAAAATCTCCCTTTCAAAGAAAACGAGTTTGGAACGCCCCCATAAGCCAAGCTGAGAATCAAGAGACTCTTGTCAAAGACTATTGTGAGTAAATGCACAGTAATAAGAAATTCGAGCTTTGGATTTTCCTAAAATATTTCTGATGAGAGAGGAAATTCTTGGCAAGGTGGATGTGAGAAGTTTTCCAGGACTCAAACATTTTCACATTTATCACACAGAAAATGACTTTGATTGTCTGGATATGTTGACATTATCCACTCTATTAATCAGAACATTCTGGCAGGCCAGAAAATGGGTCTCTTAGGGAATGTGACATAAAACAAAAGCAGATTTAGTTAGCATTAATAACAATAATTCTTTGTAAACTATATATATATATATACCATGTATATTTAGTAATCCTCTGTCACTTTTTCCTATACTGTGACTTAGTCATAGCTTTGGCATTTGTCATAATAACAGCTAAATATTTGGTCCAAAGTTACAAATGAAAATGTGCACAAATCTTTTTAAATAGAAGCAAATATACCAGAACTGATTTGTATTGTAAGTAGTTGAAAAAAATGGAGATTTTTGACTATACATATTCAACAGTTTATACTACATTTTTTGAAAAATTTAAGACTTTGACTAGACATGTTGATCTTTATCTGCTTATATCTGTGTATCTATCCATCCATAGACAGTAGTTTATACTCTAGTATTTTTTTTTTTTAATTAGACTTTGGCTAAAACAGCATATGCCTAATACCTAAAGAATTCTATAATAATATGTTTTCTATGAATCTGAAGATACTTCAGATTTCCCAATGTCTCCAGTCAGTGTTAGAATTTTACATATCTACCATTCTTTTTTTTAGTTATACTAGCCTGCGAGTTAATAAACTATAGTTGCTAAAATATCTGATAAGCAAGTTTTAAATATACATCAATGTAAAAAGTCATGCTTTAAATACTAAAAGACTGTACTTTTCCCTGCTTACTTTTGTTATTGTTTCCAAAAGGCGAAAAGGACATTGCTTTTGTAATGGTTTAGTACAGCATATGAACATTTCTGTCCAAAAGAAATTTACTTTAAAGGCATGAAACCAGGCCACAGCCACCCTTGATGACACAAAGTTCTGAGAGGCAAATCATGAGCAGCAATTTCAGATCATTTCCCCGAGCAAGAGGGCATTTCAGCTAAGAAAGAACAGCAGAAAAATCATGTACACTCAGATGCTGATTTACCCAGGACAGAATAGCTCTTGTCTAGAAAGGAGCTAGATTAGAAGTCCATTTTTTGTTTCACATAAAGGAGAATTAACAAATAGTGCTCACAAAGAAAATGATTGAAAATGCTTGTACTGAACCACGTTAAAGTATCTAAAGAAGTATGATATACAGTCACCCAGGTTCATAGTATTACACATCTAGATATATCCACCATGAAAATGTTTGGTGATGTACGGGCAAAATGTCCACATGGCCTTTTTTTTAAAGCCTTTATTTGGATTTTTTTTTTCTGAAATACGGGTGGTTCCAATTAGTTTTATTGAAATAAATCTTTAAAGAAAAAGATAAAGCATTTAAAAAGACAAGTCAAAATGCATCATGAACCACATGTCCAACACAAACTTTATCCTCAAATGAGTTATGTTTGCCTCGCACTAATAACTTTTATTTCACTCAAATTAGAGCAATAATCTTCCATACATAAGTATCTTCCCTGCCCAATTCAAAGAAAATAATCCAAAACGATCACTAAAGAAAAATATAAGAATTAACAGATCCTTTAAATTTGTTTTAAATATTTTGAATATTTAAAAAGTGTTTAAAATTTGTAATTCCTAGTAGGAAAACATGAATATCCTAATGGCAAACCACTGTAAAATGCTTCAGCTGAATTTGGGGGAGAGGGGCAGGGATTATCTTCAAAGCACCCCAGCTCTCTTGATGAGAAGGTCGGAGGTACACTGGTTTGTATTATTGCGACATCCATAAGGTGATCTAGGTTGCTTTTCCTTCAGCAAGTGCTTTATTTATCAGAAGGGCATTACTTGACCTCCAAATTTGGCTGACAAACTGATGAGAGTCATAACCTTTGGGTTGCTCTGGTATTTTGACATATTTGCTGGGTTCTGAGCCATATCCTGGAAGGCCACCATAACTTCTGGATCCTGCATGGCTGCAAGAACCTCTGGATCACCAAGAATTTCATTGAGTCCAGGCATTCCGGCCATTCCAGGCATGGCCCCTCCCATTCCAGGCATTCCTCCGGGAAAATTACCAGTCATTCCCCCAGGAAAGTCACCTGGAAAAGAGCCATACTGAGCTCCTGACTGTCGTCTGGCTTCTTCCTCCCTCTGGGCTCTCTCATGCTCGTCTCGAACCTTTTTAACTCTTTCTATTCTTTCTTTGATCTTCTTGCTCACACTTTCTCCGATGTTCCGCAATTTTCTGTGCCCTAGGCTGAACTTCTTTCAGCATCGCACTAGCATCTTCAGCATAATCCAATTTACAGGCAAGGGCAAGATCATGGGCTGCTTCTTCCCAGTGGTCTAGAAGTCTGTGTACTTTCCCTCGCCACTTGGAAGGCTGAGCTGAATCAGGATTTATCTCAATGGCTCTGTCACAGTCTCAGATAGCAGCATTTGGCTTCTGTAATTTGGCGAAGACACTGGCCCTCTTGGTATACAAAATGGCCAAGTGAGGATTCAGCTTGATGGCATCTGTGAATAAGTCAATGGCTTTCTGGAGTTCACCATAATTTAGGGCTTCAATAGCAGCCGCTTTTTAATCATTTGCCTGATCCATCATCTCCTGCGTTATTTCTGCATTTTCATCTCCCATTTCTTGAGGAGAATTAGGGTCTGGTTCAATCACACCTTCTTTATCAATTTCTAGATCACTTTCCTCACTTGATGGTTCATCTGCCTTTAAGTCTTCCTCCACCTTCTTACTGTCAGGTTTTTCTTCCGTGGTATTTTCTTCTGATTTAGCTTTCTGAGTAGCAGGTGGCACTTTACCCCCCATGTTCTCCACCCACTCTCTCAGGAAGCGCATTTCCTCGGTGTGTAGAATGCTCGGGTCCTGCTTACACATTTTCACAAAGGCCCGAAGCTCGTTCACTTTGCGGGGGTCCATGGTAGGGAGGTGGTGGGCGAAGCTGGGGGCTACGGCCCTGTTCCAGGCCCAGGCGCTGGCTCCGCGTGAGCGCGCAGAAGTATTTGGATATTTTAATACTGGAAGAGGGCTCTAAGAAATGAAAATAGCTGAATATCTGCATCCCTTAATTAATCTATTATTCATTCATTCATTCATTCACTCAACAAACACATGTTTGAGGTCTTACTATGTGCTACATCTGAACTGTGTATTGAAGGCACAACAGTGAGCAAGGCATACAGTCTCTGACCTCATGAGCCATAGACAGAGTTCATATTATTAACTAAACATTTCCTCTATGTCTCTGTGCTGTGCTGACCACTGGTACTGCAGAAATATAGGAAAAGGTTCCTACTTTCAGAGAGCTCATGGTCTAATGGCGGAGATGAATACATTCACTACAGGTGAGGCCTCCTGGCATGAAATACACATAAGGTGTTATGGGAATGCAGTAAGAAATAGATTTATGACAGTGTTTCTTCTCTAATAGCTGCTAAAGATGGTTTACTCAGTCATAAAGAAGTCACCTTATAGTCCTAAGCTGGGTGTTTTTTTATTGATCTATTAGTTTACAGACCATATTGGCCATTTCATTTATCTTGAAAATGAGAGTTTATCACTGATATCCCGTGGGGCTTTATATTAATTGAGTATTTAAAGAAAATTAAAAAAAAAAAAAGAAACCAAATAGAGAAGTAAATGATTAGGTGTCATGATGTGGCTTTTGACTTATAAACCTGAATGCGAGGTAAAAAAACCAGGTTTCCTCCTCAGCAGCCCATCAATTCCCGGTAGGTGGCTCCATGTGGCTGGAGTCAGGGCTTCTATGAAGTGCTAAGACCTTAAAGCTGTTACCTTCGCTCTCTGTCCCCTTTCCTCTCCTTTGTAGCAGTCTTTGTCTATTCAAGGGCAAAAATGTGAATCATTTGAGGTGTAAACTGCACAAATGTAGAGCAATTTTAGAAATCCAGTATAAATTAACAGATACAGGGCTTTCTGTTGTCTGAGTTTCCAGAAGTCTGCCTTCCTCTTTAGTTTTGCTGAAATGTTGTCTCAGGTTGCCTGAGTCTTAAGAAAACGGATCGTGATCCCTCCGTTCCATGTGAAAGGAGCAAACCCCTGTTCAGGCCTCACTTCCTGCCAAGCAATCTTTTGACATTACAGGCCACCACCTGGCTGCCTCTGACTTATTTTCTCTGTCTCTGGCACTGCTCTTCTCTCTTATCTCACTCTTCTCATTTATTGTACATACTTTTTCATGCTACTTTCAGATCATCATAGATTAGCGTTTTCAAAACCCTGTTACTATCTCAGGTATCCATAAAATGATTCTTGTTTAAAGACTGAAAGGGGCTCTGTGATCACACACAACTGAATGCAGACAGAACCAGTCACTATATTTGCCAATTTCATTAAGTGGGGGAAAAATAAAAAAACATAGGCTTGGCAATTGGGGAGCTTCATTTAGACAAGTCGATTGAATGCTCTACTTCCTAACTGGGTGCTTTGATCTTGGATAAACGCATACATTAGAAATTAATTAGCCTAAAATGTTAAGTTTGCTTTTAAGAAATATTTATGAAATGTTTCCAGTTATTTATGGGCTATAATCTAAAGACTTTATCTTGTCATTCAAGGTTCATCAAAGTTGAGCCCCAGTTAAATTTTTAATTTTTTTTTTATTGAAGTGAAACTCACATAAACACTTTTAAATGAACAATTTAGTGATACTTAGTACATTCACAAAGTTTGGCCACCACCACTTCTATCTAGTTTCAAACATTCTTATTACCCGTAAATAAACCCTGTACCCATAGGCAGTCACTCCCCGTTCCTCTTTCCCCCAGCCGCTGGCAACCACCAATCTGCTTTCTGTCTGTAAAGATTTGCCTGTTCTGAATATGTCATATAAATAGATTCACACAACATGTGACCTGCTGTGGCTGATTGCTTTGACTTAGCATAATGTTTTCGAGGTTCATTCATAGTGTGATGTGAGAGGAAAAACCTTTTTCCCTACCAATCTAGGTTCAGTGACTGGGGTATGCTAATTTAGCTGACAATGGACAGATTAACAGGAGAAAAGATAAAGTTTATTCATATGTAGAACACAAAAGAAGCGGCTCCTGAACTGCTAAAGTAGAGGTTTATATGGCAGCTTTCATAGGGGAAGAGGAGAGGGAAGAAGGGACTTCTGTGGGCAGATCCAATGGTTTCCTTATGAAAGACAAATGGATTTTTAGGGGAACAAATAGAAGATAAGAAAATTTGTGATGATTTTTGTTTATGTAGGTACAAGTGGTCTTCATCTTTTTCTGGGCTGTAAAACTCCCTGGAGAGGGATTTTGTGGCAGCCTCACTCCTAGAAGTTTCTGCTTCTAGTAGGATAAGGGAAGCTCCAAAAAGCTTCTTTCCACATCTGTTGACCCTCAAATGCCTTCAGTTTAAAACAATCTTCATACCAACTCTGGGGGCCGAGTGGGTCCCCACAGTAGCATGTATAGCATTTTGCTGCTTTCTACATTTGAAAAACCTTACATTCACCTATTCATGGTTGATGGACATTTATTTTCTACATTTGGCTATTACAAATAATGCTACTATGAACATTCATGTACAAGTTTCTGTGTAGGCTTTTCTCATTTCTCTTGAGTGATTAGGTCATAGAGTAACTCAATGTTTAACCTTTTGAAGAACTGCCAGACTATCTTCCAAAAGGGCCACACCATTTTACATTCACATCCTAACCAGACTTGTTATTATCTTTTTTTTTTTTTTTTTTTTTTAATTTTAGCCCTTCTAGTGGGTATCAAGTGTTATCACACTGTGGTTTTGATTTGCATTTCCTTAGTGACTAATGGTGTTGAGCATCCTTCCATGTGCTTTTTGGCCGTTTGTATATCTTCTCTGGAGAAATGTCTGTTCAAGTCAAGTCCTTTATCCATTTTTTAATTGGCTTGTCTTTTTAAAATTGTCTTTAGAGTTTTAAAAAAATGTATTCTGGTTTCTAGACCCTTATTAAACATGATCTGCAAGTACTTTTTCTCATTCTGTAGGTTGTCTTTTCACTTTCTTGACAATGTCTTTTAACACACCAAAGTTTTTAAGTTTGATAAAGTCCAGTCTGTTTTTTCTTTTGTTGCTCATGCTTTTTGTGTTAATTTTTAAATTTTAAATTCAAAGACAAGATGAAGAGCTAGAAAAAGCATCTTTTTGGCTCAGTGTTATTTGAATGCCTTCAAAAAACTTATAGGGAAGTAGAATGATGAGTTCTGCTTCACTTTACTGTCTCTTCACTATATTTACTAGCTTGAAGAATAAATAAGAGGATTTTTTTTTTTTTTCAAAAGGACAAAACTTTCTGAGAACTCACCCCTTATTGGAAACACCATTTTTATTTCAAGAAGCAAGTATCTATGCTAAGGAATAAAGTACAGATTGCTCTGTTTACCATCAAAGGGCTGTTTTCTGGAATTCTGCATATTATATGTTTTCTTAGAAAATACTATGAATGTTTTCCCATAACAAATAACAAAATCCTAATTCTAATATACATATAAAAAGGGTCTTGTGGAGAATATTAGTATTTATTGGCTAAGTGTCAATATTAGCCAGGTGTGAAGTATGCAGGAGATCTTTGATATGAATTACACCTTAACTTCTCTGTGGTAGTTAATTTTATGTCATTTGACTGGGATAAGGCACATCCAGATAGCTGGTAAAGCATTCTTTCTGGGTGTGTCTGTGAGGGTGTTTCTGGAAGAGACTGGCATTTGATTGAGTGGGCTGAGCAAAGAGGACCTGCCATCACCAGTGTGGGATGGGCACTATCCAATCTGTTGAGGGCCGGAGTAGAACAGAAAGGCCTCTTTTTTAGAGCCGAGTCATCCCCATCTTCTTCTGCACGTGTACATCAGAGCTCCAGGTTCTTGGGCCTTTGGACTCTGGGATTTAACACTGTTGGCCTTTTGTGTTCTCAGGCCTTCAGCCTTAAACGGGGAGTCACACTCTCAGCTGCTTTGGTGCTCAGGCCTTCAGACTCAGACTGAATGACACCCCTGGCTCTCCTGGGCCTCCAGCTTGCAGAGGGCGAATCATGGGGCTTCTCAGCTTCCATAATTGCATGAGCCAATTCCCATCATAAATCCCCTCTTCTATGTCTATGTGTGTCCTACTGATTTTGTTTCTCTGGAGAACCCTGACTGATACATTCTCTAACACTTCAGAAATAGACTGTATTATCCATATTATTATGATACTCTAGGGCTAAGGGAAATATTATAAAATTGGCCATAAGTCATTCAATTTGTATTTCATAAATGTAACACGAACTAGACAATTTCAGTTTACAGCCTGATGACAACAGATGCAACATTCCAGAGTGATGTCACTTTTTTGAAAGTGAATGATCCTATCTTCCCCCTGCCTATAACCTTTCAGTAGATTCCCATCATTTTTAGACTGAAGTATAAGGCTTATAAGGCCTTTCCAATTCTTTGCCTTCCTCCCCACCTCATTTTTTTCATCCCTCCCTCTTCTTTCCCTTTCCCACCTGATGGCTTTATGTGGCATCCCTAACATTTAGCCTGTTGCTCCTACAGCCAATAGCTGAAAGGCTTCATGATGTGTTCTTTACCAAATGTATTATCTACAGTACGGAGAAATCTAGAGAGCAGGATTTTGGTTAGAATTATATAAAACCCTCAGATATCCCATCTAGAGTTGACTTTTTGAGATGTGTGGGATGTGTCATTCCTCCAGCCTACATATTGATGTCAGCAAATTGAGAAATGGTCCCCCAGCCCCCATGATCCTGGCGACCTCATGTGTTCCCTGATTGCCAGCTGCCATAGGCAGGAGTAAAGGGCCAGAGAGCTATGTGATCTTGGCAGCTCCTTTCTCCTGCCACCCTTCTTCCTAATACCCATGATGTCAGCACTTCAATCTGCCTAGGAGAACATCAGACATTGTAGTACAAGACCCCTTGTTTGTGTTTCTGTCAGTTGCCCAAAGAATCCCCAGACTCCTAGATCACCACTGAAGACTTGAACTCTTGGCCATATAGTCTGGTGATGCCAGTGGCCATGGTGTCTGATACTTGAGTTTTGCTCTGGCCGTGGTTCATCTAGTTTTATGTACCTTGGCTTCAAAGTTCTTCTGAAACTAACCTCATAGTCAGATACCTGGATAAGTGATCAACAGCAGTGTCACTTGAAGTCTTTATGTGTCTTATCTGTGCACTATCATCTTTTTCCATAATTGTGGGATGAGGCCTGAATATTAATTCAATCTCACTAGCACCATCCATTTCTGAATCAATGGCAAATGTTGCATTGTCAAGATCAAGCTCAAGCCCAGAATCAGCAGATGTTTTAGTCCATTTGTGACTATGGCCTGTTTCCTTATTTTTCTGTGTGGATGCACTACAGTGAAAACCATCAGTATTCTCTTCTGCTCTGCTACCATTTTCAGTCTGTTGTTTCTTGCCTCACTGTAATCTGCTCCTGACTGGTACCTTCAGTCCTTCTTCAGAGCTGAGACTGAGTGCTCACTGATTACTGTGCTTGTGGATATTGGCTAATACTCTCTCTCCAAGAACTTCATACTCATCACGACTTGGGTAAATTTTACTGATGAGTGCATCAAACATTTTAGACTAAAGTATAAGGCTTACGAGGCCTTCCCAATTATTTGCCTACCACCCCACCTCATTTTTGATAATCCTAGCTCTTTTTTCCTTTCTCACCCTATGGCATTTTCTGGCATCCCTAACATTGAGCCCATTGCTACCACCACCAAGAGCTGAAAGATCCCCTTAGTGATCTTTTGGAAACTAGATTTTTTTTTTTTTTTTTTTTTTGACAGGAGGGGTGTCTTTTGCTGTCATTTCTAAGGACTGTGATGATGCAGTCTGCACAAAAATGATGTAAACACTCCTTTGTGGTCATGGTGTCTTTCAACACATCCAAACAAATTAGGCCCATTATTTCACTGTGTAGACTTTGAGGTGAAGCCCCAATTTCTAAGCCATCTATTACCGCCTCTTCAGGTGTTCGTTGTAATTCATATAAACTGAACTCCCATGTTTTGGTTAATGGTTGAGATCCATTTGTTTGCACAGCCTGAGACATTGCAGCTCCTGCCCCCAGCCCAATTTTCTTTTTGACCTAGACTAGCAGGACTATTCAAATATTTTCCCCTTAATTTATGATTTTCTTTTTGGAAGGGACTCCATTTTCAGTACTTTTTCTTTTCTCTTAAAAATATGTCTAAGTTTGGCGTGGCACAATGGCTCGTGCCTGTAATCCTAGTACTTTGGGAGGCCGAGACAGCCAGATCACTTGAGGTTAGGAGTTCGAGACTAGCCTGAACAACATGGTGAAATCCTGTATCTATTGAAAATATAAAAATTAGCCTGGTCTGGTGACACACACCTGTAATCCCAGCTACCTGGGAGGTTGAGGCATGAGAATCTCTTGACCCTGAGAGGTGGAGGTTACAGTGAGTTGAGATCACGCCACTGCACTCCAGCCTGGGCAACACAGCGAGACTCCATTTCAGAAAAACTAAATAAATTAATTTAAATATATATATTCTTTTCCACAAAGTTTGGTTCCATTTAAAGTACACTTCTGGCTCAGAAATTTTTCATAGTTCTGTATCCTTAAGTAAACATTCAGTTGGCCATCATTTCCCCTTTCCCCCTCAAAAAGTCTTTAGACCTACAGAATATTACATAATATGTATTCCAACTTTTTTCCCTAGAGTCTTGTATATTTTCTTTTCTATGTAAACTGAAGTATCTTCATGAAGACTAAGTGTCAAATTTACTATGCTTAAAGACAATTCTCATAGAATTATTCCGTCCATAGTATTTTCTTCCATAATTTTCTTATTTTAGAAACAAGTGTTTATTGAGTTAGTGTCCATTGTAATGCCATGTTGTTACTTTTTTCTATTCTTTTCCCTCATAATTTTGGAATTTCTGGTCCTGGAAAGAGAATCAAACAAAATCTTAATGTTAATCTATGAGAAATTGGTTCATTGACAGATTTTGCTGAAGAAAGAAAAATTAAATTGGTTGTGAAATGTATTCGTCAAGTATATTCGAGAGTGCTTTTGGCCAGGCATGGTGGCTCGCGCCTGTAATCCCAGCACTTTGGAAGGCCAAGGTGGGCGGATCACCTGAGGTCAGGAATTCGAGTCCAGCCTGGCCAACATGGTGAAACCCCGTCTCTACTAAAAAATACAAAAAAAAGAAAAAATTAGCTGGGTGTGGTGGCACACACCCATAATCCCAGCTACTTGGGAAGCTGAGGCAGGATAACCTCTTGAACCTGGGAGATGGAGGTTACAGTGAGCCAAGATCACACCACAGCACTCCAGCCTGGGTAACAGAGTGAGACTCCATCTCAAAAAAAAAAAAAAAAAAAAAAGAGTGCTTTTTTTGGTGTTCTTCTATCACTTCAGGTCCTTTATTATATATGTTTGATTTTTTTCTTATTAAAATACCAGATATATGGAGACATTTGACACATTAGCCTTGATGAAAAGTATAAGATATGTTTAAAGCAGCCAGGCGTAGTGGCTCATGCCTGTAATCCCAGCACTTTGGGAGGCCGAGGTGGGCGGATCACAAACCCAGGAGATCTAGACCATCCTGACTAACTAACACAGTGAAATCCTGTCTCTACAAAATTACAAAAAAATCGCCAGGTGTGGTAGCAGGGCACCTGTGATCCCAGCTACTCGGGAGGCTGAGGCAGGAGAATGGCATGAACCTGGGAGGCGGAGCTTGCAGTGAGCCGAGATGGCGCCACTGCACTCCAGCTTGGGCAACAGAGCAAGACACCATTTCAAAAACAAAAAAAAGAAAAAAAGAAAAAAAAAAGATATATTTAAAGCTTCCCTACTTTTTTTTTAAATTGGTAGCCACATAAGTTTCAAGAATGTGGCAGCCAGGTGCAGTACCTCAGGCCTGTAATCCCAGCACTTTGGGAGGCTGGGGCTGGTGGATCATCTGAGCTCAGGAGTTCGAGACCAGCCTGGCCAACGTGGTGAAATCCCATCTCTACTAAAAATAAAAAAACCCACAAAACCCAGGTATGGTGGCAGGTGCCTGTAGTCCCAGCTACTTGGGACCTGGCTGAGGCAAGAGAATTGGTTGAACCCAGGAGGCGGAGGTTGCAGAGAGCAGGGATGGTGCCACTGCACTCCAGCCTGGCCTCAGAGGGAGACTCCATCTCAAAATAAATAAATAAATAAATAAAATAAAGAATAATACAGTATATAGAATGAACAACAGAAAAGAAAATCCAGTTTGCTTCCATTAGAAAAGTGTGTTTAGCATTTTGAGTTGCCACATCAGCTTATAAATTTGGTGTGCTCTGCTAATTACATGTTGTGGAAGCAGATGAATGAAGCTTGAGCCCTGCTTTGATATGCAGTGAAAGATTATTCTGTAGAAGAATGTCAGCTAGTAGGGTAAAGTCATTCTACTCTTAATTTGTATACTGAGGGACAATGTTGGGTGTTTGGGAGCCAGAAGGCTTTATGCTGACAGGTTAGAAATAAGATTGACTTGTGTGTTATTTTTCATCTCTCTCCTGACTCTAGGTATGTTTCCAAGTTTATATTATTGCACTACTTACAAACATACGTTTTCATTGAGAAATTAATCCCAAAGGATTTTTGATAGATAGACCTCCAGTACCATGACAACTGAAGTCTGTCTAGTTATTGCACATATTTATCAGTCAGTTTCAACAGATTGGGGCTAGCTTGGTGTTCTAAATGTATTTAAAATATGTTTCTACAGGGTTTGTTTTTTTAATCTGTGCTATGAAATTTGAAAATCACTAAAAATGAAGGGAATTTTTTTTTTTTTGAGACAAAGTCTCATTCTGTTGCCCAGGTTGGAGTGCAGTGGTGCAATCTTGGCTCACTGCAACCTCTGCCTCTTGGGTTCAAGTGATTCTTGTGCCTCACTCTGCTGAAAAGGTAGGATTACAGGCATGTGCCACCATGCCCAGCTAATTTTTGTATAAAAATCAAGGGAAATATTCAATTCCTTTTCTGATGTAATGTAAGTTGTATAGATTACTAATGCACGTCCCCGGTTTTGTGATAAAACTTCTTAGGTTTTATCGATAACATTTTAGATTCATGGTTGTGTTAAATAAGTTAAATAATTAGATTCCCATTGTGAATATTAATTGAAATTTTGTCTTTAGGCAGAGAGTTATTTATGAATACAAGCTTTGTGCCTAGAGAATGTATGTGTTTTTATCTGTTAGTATGGGAGGATATAAACTACATCATTAGTGAAAAAAAAAAAGACTTGAACTCTTTTCCTTCTCTCTTATCCTTCCTGACCTCCTGAAAATCCTCTCTTGCAGCCTCTGGAGCTCATGGTGCATCACCAGTAAATTCCTTAGGGACCTCCTCTGACCCTCTTCCTTCTTGCTGTGACCAAAATCATGATCTTATCTGAGTGTACTGCCTCCCTTGTAGCTCTATCAATTGGCGTCTATTTACATTTCATTAAGCTCTGTAACACTAGGCCTGGGGGTAGAGTACCTGCTCACCTTGCCCACTGCCACATCCAGACTAGTGTCCCATCCTCCTTCTGAAAAAGCCCTGGCTTTGCAGCCTATGCCGTTAGTCTATATTACTCACTAGCCCTCCTTAGCACAATCATCTCCAGGCCCTGTCCTGCTCTCCACGTTAATGGAAGATGTTAGCACCTGCCCTGCTGCTCTGTCCAACACTCCTGTTATAATTCTAGATCTTTCAGTATCCACACAGATAATCCTTCCAATATTTGGCTCCCTTTTTCCTTGTCTGCCTCTTCTCCATTGACCTTGTGCCAAGACCAGCTCAGTCATGGAGACCCTAACTCAGCCGCGCTAGAGAAATTAAAGACACACACACAGAAATATAGAGTGTGGAGTGGGAAATCAGGGGTCTTGCATCCTTCAGAGCTGAGATCCTCAAACAGGGATTTACCCACATATTTACTGACAGCAAGCCAGTCATAAGATTTACTAAAAGTATTCCTTATGGGAAATAAAGGGATGGGCCGAAATAAAGGAATGGGCTCTGGCTAGTTATCTGCAGCAGGAACATGTCCTTAAGGCACAGATCACTCATGCTATTGTTTGTGATTTAAGAACGCTTTAAGCGGTTTTCCGCCCTGGGTGAGCCAGGTGTTCATTGCCCTCATTCCGATAAAGTGAAAACCTTCCAGTGTGGGCATGAAGGCCATCACAAGCATGTCACAGTGCTGCAGAGATTTTGTTTATGGCCAGTTTTGGGGCCAGATTATGGGCAGATTTTGGGGCCTGTTCCCAACATGTCCCCCTTCTTTGTTTTGCAAAGCAATAAAAGCAAAGGCAGCTTTGTCATGACGAGATACTTCTCACAGGAGTCAGGATCCACATCTGCAGTGGCAATGGTGATCACTGCTGTCATAGCTACCATTAAATTACTTACTGTGACTGATTGTCTTGCTTTCCTCAGGTCCCAGGTTTTCTTCTACCATCTGTGACAGCTTCTTGATCTGTCCCCAGGTGGATGGCTGTGTTCGATGGGTGTTGCTTGTGACCGTTGGGGTCCTCCTCAGAGTCAGTCTCAACAAGGCTGCAACCGGGGGGTCCTCAGGATCTTCCTGGAATCTCTTCCTCAGCATCTGTTTCATGGTAAGGTTTCAGGTATCTTGATGGTATGCAAATTGGCTGTTGATTTTGGCCTGGAGAAACACAAGCATAACCTCTATCCCAAGTTATTATTTTACCTATTTCCCAACTTTTTGTTATCAGATCTCTCCACCAAACGAGTTGTTCTGCTTCTGTCTTTGCAGCTGGTTTCTGTAGATGCTGTTCAGCTGCTGATAGCATCTGGCCTTTGAGCAGGCTCAAAAAATTTAAAGTTAATAATGCTAGATTCAGTTGCATATGTGGTATTCCATAGTCCCTGTTTTCCCTCTTCTGCTTTTGCAACTGCTGTTTCAGGGAGAGATTCATTCTTTCCACTATGGCTTGTCCTTGAGAATTATATGGGATACCAGTAATGTGTTTAATATTCCATATAGAGAAAAATGTAGCTAGTGCTTGGCTAGTATAGCCTGGGGTGTTATCTGTTTTAATAGAAGCTAGAACGCCCATCACCACAAAACACTGTAAAAAGTGACATTTAACACAGGCAGAAGAC
The DNA here is from genome assembly GCF_049350105.2 of Macaca mulatta. Taxonomy (NCBI): domain Eukaryota; kingdom Metazoa; phylum Chordata; class Mammalia; order Primates; family Cercopithecidae; genus Macaca; species Macaca mulatta. The sequence goes on from NC_133413.1 coordinate 63,599,017, forward strand.
TCTCCTGATTGGCATGTAGCCCAGACAAAGTGAGAAAAGGTGTCCACACATACATGTACATAAGCTAGTCTCCCAAACAAGGGAACATGTGTGACATCCATTTGCCAAAGAGATTTAGGTTCCAGTCCTTGAGGATTAACTCCTGTAAAAGATGAGGAATGTACCATTTGGCAAGTTGGGCATTGCTGGATAATACCTTTAGCTTCTTTCCAGGTAATGCTGTATCCGTGTTTGAGACCAGAGGCATTAACATGAGTTAAATTGTGAAAGTGTCTAGCATTAGATATTGCATTAGCAACTAGGTGATCAGCCATTTGATTCCCTTCAGTCAAAGGTCCTGGAAGAGGTGTATGAGGCCTAATGTGAATGATATAAAAAGGGTGCATTCTACTCCTAATTGCTGTTTGCAATTGGGTAAATAAAGTCATCAGTTCATCTGTATGAAATCCTAACTGAGCATTTTCAATTAACTCTGTGGAATGAACCACATATGAAGAATCAGAAATCACACTAACAGGCATATAAAAGCAGTAAATACCTCAATTACAGCTACAAGCTCCACTTTTTGAGCTGAAGTATAGGGTGTCTGGAAAACTTTCCTTTTTGATCCAGAAAAAGAAGCTTTACCATTACTAGATCCATCTGTAAAAACATTTTCAGCACCTTCAATTGGTTTAAATTTAATTATTCTAGGGAGGATTCAATTAGTTAATTTCAAAAATTGAAACAGGTTCATTTTGGGAAAATGATTATTGAGAATTGTTCAGTAACCAAGTCCTCTAAAGCCTCCAGTTTCTCTTTACACAGCGGCCATTGTTCTGTCCAAATTAGCTTATCTGTTAACTATTTTAAAGGTATAGGTTCTGGAGTTTTAACAATGGCCACCATCAAAAATGATGTCCTAAACCTTGGTGGGAACTTTGTCTTTCCGCTTGAAGGAGTTCCTTCAAACCTTGCAAATTTTTTCCTAGTCCCATACCAGGAACATACCCCATTTCATGCATCATATGTGGACTTTGAGGGTTGTATAATTGTTCAGCAATTGGAACTTGTGCTCCCGATTGTTGTAATAAATCTCTTCCCCATAAGTTTATAGGTACAGAAGTTATAATTTGTTGAATAGTCCCAGGTTGTCCATTGGGCCCTTCACAATGCAAAATATAACTACTTTGATATGCTTCAGGGACTTTACCAGCTCCAACTATGTTAAATTGAGTGGGATAAACTGGCCACATGGATGGCCAGGGCTGTAGAGAAATGATTGACATGTCCACTCCTGTATCTACCAAACCTTTAAATTTCTTTCCCTGAATAGTTATTTCTCAGGTAGGATGTTTATCAGTAATTTGATTTACCCAATAAGCTGCTTTGCCTTGTTTATTTGTGCTTCCAAATCCTCCTGTTCATTTAATTTCACTTTTCCCCATTTCCACATACAGCGCAATTAGGAGTGTGCTATATGCTCTCCTGGCTCTGCTTTCCAGGGAACAGAAGTAGATATAACAATTTGAATTTCCCCATTGTAATCTGAATCAATGACTCCTGTTTGTACTTAAATTTAAATTAGACCTTCCTAGAAGTAATCCTATCGTTCCCACTGGTAAGGGTCCACAGACCCCTGTTGGAAATTTTTGCAGGGGTTCCCCCGTCAGAAGGCTCACAGCTTTTGTGCAACATAAACACCCCTCATGGCATTTCCCAAATTTAAAAGGCAAAGGCTCAAATGTAGCTGCAATATTTCCCTGTTAGTCGGGTGGGTGTATTCTAACATGGAACTGCCAAGCCTCTAAATCACCCTCTCTTCTAACTTGCTGGATTCCTGCCTGAATAGAACTGAGAATGGTCACTCGAGGCACTGCTCGAACAGTCACTTTTCACCCAGGGTCCTCTGGAAAAGAAAGATCTGGAGGGTCAGGCCACTCTTTTGCTTCAAAATAAGGAGTGGTGCAGAACCTCTTCCTCCTTTGCCGTTTTAGCATTAGCTGGCAGATAAACCTGCTCTGTTACTTCTTCTGTTACTTTGTTATATTCTCCTTCCTCCTCATCATTAGTGTGAAAAGTTTCCAAGGTGGAACCAACCAGAGCCCACACTTGTCCCATTGCTATCCTGAAGCTTCCAAGCTCCCCTTCTTACTCACCAAGGGGATTGCTTTAAGAATACTGGGGTGTCCTCCAGTTTAGTTTCATGTTTTCCAACCATTGCTCTGGTGACCCTTCGACCTGGGTTTGAGTCGCCACATGTGGACGCCACTTGCCTAGACTGGCTCCGTCACGGAGACCTTAACCCAGCGGCACTAGATGAATTAAAGATACGCACACAGAATATAGAGTGTGGCATAGGAAATCAGGGGTCTCACAGCCTTCAGAGCTGAGAGCTCCAAACAGGGATTTACCCACATATTTATTGACAGCAAGCCAGTCATAAGAAATAAAGGGATGGGCTCTGACTAGTTACCTGCAGCAGGAACATGTCCTTAAGGCACAGATTGCTCATGCTATTGTTTGTGGTTTAAGAACGCCATAAGCGGTTTTCTGCCCTGGGTGAGCCAGGTGTTCCTTGCTGTCATTCACATAAACCAAAAACCTTCCAGTGTGGGCATGAAGGCCATCACGAGCATGTCACAGTGCTGCAGAGATTTTGTTTATGGCCAGTTTTGGGGCCAGATTATGGCCAGATTTTGAGGCCTGTTCCCAACAACCTTGTCCCTCACATAATCTCTGCTGTTTATAACTCTAGTTATATTCTACATCCATCTCTAGAAATATCTTGTTTCCTCTCCATAATGTCGATTTTAAGAAGGCCACTCTTTGACCAATGCTGTCTGCCCATCCATCTAAGTCAACTTCCCTCATGTCTGAGTTCCCAACACTTCTTTGACCTCACTAGGGTTTACGGTCCTTTCAATTTCCTATAATCCTTCATGTTCTCACTTTCAGTGTCACTCCATTTAGATGTCGTGTTGCGTGATGGTAATTACTCCTTTGCCTGTACTCTCAACTACATTACCTTATTTTCTCCTCTGCAGACAATGACTAAGATTGGAGAAAAATACTGATTGATTTTATTTTAAGTTGACAATCACTAATCCCAAGTAAACTTTCAGTGCTGCCTGACAATCCCACTCTCTTTTCCAGTACTCGTCACTTTCCCACTCTCATAGATGATTATTTTCCCTTCCCTGCTCTCCTAAAACCACCACCATCTCCATCATTATTGTTCTCAGCTGGTGACCTTGGTCTCTAATCCACTGAGAAAACTGAATCAACCATTAAGCCTCTACCAGCTGGATGGTACTCTAACACTTGGCTGCTACCGGGATGAGTGTGGGTCAACTGTTTGCTTTCCCAGCTGATGCCAACCCCTTCACTTGTCTACCAGACCCTATCCCCAGTCATCCACTCAATGATGCTTCTTCTGTTTTCTGATTCTTTCTCCTGCTTCAACATATTTTCCCCACTATATCACATTATTCACACTGGCATACAGAAATGTTGGATGTCTTTCAACATTTATTAAAAACTTCCCTTGATGCCATTTTTCCCTTACCATTAAGTGTGAAGTCAGGTGTAGACACTCTTTACTGAGTTGAGGAAGCTCCCTCTGTTCCTAGTTTCCTAAGGGTTTTTACTATGCATGGCTATGGGATTTTGCCAAATGCCTTTTCTGCATCAATAGATATGATCAATTGATATGAACTTCTCTTTTTTCAATCTTCCACATCTTGGCAAATGGCAGCTTAATCTCTCCAGCCACTCAAGTCAAAAATCCTTAGTGTCACAGTTGACTTTGGTTTTTCTCCCATGTTCTATGTCCAGTTTCTTGGCAAAACCTATCATCTCCAACTTCAAAATATATCCAAGGCTTGTCATGTCTCAGCCACTTCACTGCTACCATCCCAGTCAAAACCACCACCACCTCTTGTATAATGGTATCTCTGCCCTATCCCTTTCCTCCATCTGAATTTCACACTGTCAACTTTTCAATCTGGAAAATTAAGTCTGGAACTCTCAGTAAACACTCTTGTTCTATTTTCTCCATTTACATAGCATAAATAAATGTTAGGACTTGGGACATTTGAAATTTTCATGTGCTTAAAATTTTAAATTTCATAATTTTCTACTTTAATGGCTTCCTAAAGCAATCTGATTCTCATGGCACACATTCTTAAAGTTCACTTTAAATTGGAACAACCTTTCAATTGCTCAAATTAATACTTTTAGTTCAATGACATTGCCTTCAGTGACAAAGTAAATTTAAAACAATTTAAGTGAAAGCAACAGAGGTTGAGTGAGGTTTTTGATAAATTCATTCACAATTTGTGACAGTGTATGATTGTTCTCATGAATTCTGTTCATTCAAGTTTTGCGAAAAGGGTAATGAAAATGCCCTGCAAGGTCAGCCAATCCATTCTCCCTATCAGGGCAAAATATTTCCCTTCCAAATGAGCCCATCAAGCCTCTGCCATGCTGAGGCATCCATCCTGGATCTCAGCATGGCAGGGACCATTCAGGCCATGGGAGCTGTCAGACCTTTTGATCTAAAGGCAGTTTAAGAAAAACCCACAGCAGCCCCACTCAACAAAGGCCGTTTGTCTGCTTGACATCAAAATAGTCTAAGTTACAAGGATTGCAGTTTCCATCTTCATGGAGGGACTTTTTTCCCCTAGTTTGTCATTCCTCCCATCCAGCCATCTTACTAATATGTCCATGGTTTATCTGAGCATTGTCTATTTTTTATTTCTTTGTGCTTAACTTTTCTAATGTTTGAGTGCTTCCTTTCACTCATGCTGCCTCAAGAAGGAAGCCTGATTTCCCCTTTTGTGAGTCTATTAAAGCTAAGTGAAAGGCACTTGACGTCATCCTGCTTTCACTGCTGCAATGATAGCTTTTTGTTTGGGAAGTAATTTTTAAATTATGTAAAGTCTATCATAAAAAAACACCAATTTACGCAACATGGAAAATTAAGAAACATTCATATTTTGTAATAGTTCTTAACTTTTTAAAGAAAAAAATGAAAATTCACCATAAACTCAAAATTGTCTTTGTAACTCCCAAAGCCATGTCCCTCCCTCCTTTCTGGATCATTTATGTAAGTTTAACATGAATCCTTCTAAGTCATCTTTTTGTTCTAACTATTTGTCTATCTATCTATCAGCAGTAGATATGTTGAAGTGTCTATATTATAATTTTGCTGATCTTTTTGTTTGTCCCTGTGCCTATAGCCTATACTGTGTTTTATTACTTGGTTTTCTTTCTCTTTCTTTCTTTCTTTCTTCTTTCTTTCTTTCTTTCTTTCTTTCTTTCTTTCTTTCTTTCTTTCTTTCTTTCTTTTTCTTTCTTTCTTTCTGTCTCTCTCTCTCTCTCTCCCTCCCTCCCTCCCTCCCTCCCTTACTTCCTTCTTTTCTTCCTTTTTTTTTTTTTTTTTTTTTGAGATGGAGTCTCGCTCTGTCACCCAGGCTGGAGTGCAGTGGCACCATCTCAGCTCACTGCAAGCTCCACCTCCCGGGTTCATGCCATTCTCCCACCTCAGCCTCCCGAGTAGCTGGGACTACAGGCACCCGCCACCATGCCTGGCTAATTTTTTTGGTATTTTTAGTAGAGACGGGGTTTCACCATGTTAACCAGCATAGTCTCAATCTCCTGACCTCGTGTTCTGCCCCTCTTGGCCTCCCAAAGTGCTGGGATTACAGGTGTGAGCCACTGCACTGGCTGTCTTTCTTTCTTTCTCTCTCTCTTTCTCTCTTTCTCTTTTTCTCTATTTCTCTCTTTCTCTCTCTCTCTCTCTCTTCCTCAAGAGTCTTGCTCTGTCACCCAGGCTGGAGTGCAGTGATGCAATCATGGCTCATTGCAGACTCAACCTCCTGGGCTCAAGCAATCCTCCCACCTCAGCCTCCCAAGTAACTGGGATTACAGGCCTGCACCACCAGACCTAAATAAATTTTTGTATTTTTTAAAAGATAGGGTTTCACCATATTGCCCAGGCTGATCTCGAACTCCTGGGCTCAAGTGGTCCCCCTGCCTTGGCCTCCCAAAGTGTTAGGATTACAGGCATGAGCCACCACCCCTTGCAAGTTTCCTACTTTTTTTTTTTTTTAAGTGTTTTTGATGTCAAGCAGGATCTTTTTTTTGTTTGCTTGTTTTCTTTCCAATAACTTAACTATTCTTAGGACTTTATTTTTTATTTTTATTTTTTATTTATTTATTTTTTTGAGATGGAGTCTTGCTCTGTCACCCAGGCTGGAGTGCAGTGGCGCAATCTCGGCTCACTGCAAGCTCTGCCTCCCAGGTTCATGCCATTCTCCCACCTCAGCCTCCCGAGTAGCTGGGACTACAGGCACCCACCACCATGTCTGGCTAATTTTTTGTGTTTTTGGTAGAGACGGGGTTTCACCATGTTAGCCAGGATGGTCTTGATCTCCTGACCTCATGATCTGCCCACCTTGGCCTCCCAAATTGCTGGGATTACAGGCGTGAGCCACTGTGCCCAGCCAGGACTTTATTTTTTAAATAAAATTTTAGAATCTGTCAGGTTCTGCAGGATTTTGATGGAAATCTCACTGATTAAATAGTTTAAACTGCCTTCCTAGTCAACAGTATAATGTATCTCATGACCTGCTCAGATCTTTTTGTCCTTCATAATGACTAACATCTTCATTTCATTCATAAAGTTTTATTTGTTTGCCTTTAAAAAAGGATGTATACCCTTTTATAGCAAGTCCCATGTATAGCATTGTTTCTGTAGGGGAAATTCACTTCAAGTTCCACCTAGGTAAAAAGCAACTTTGGGAATATGTTCTGCATGGAAGCTGGAAATGCTTCACTAGTGATGGTCTAGCCACTGTGGGCTCTGTTTTGTAAAGGTCATTTTCAGCTCATCCTGCTTTAGACATTTTTTGTGTTGGTATGTCTCTATAGTATATAGATAGCTATTTGCCTGTGTGGTTATTAGGAGAAGATGAAAGTTGAATTCGCTGGAAATCTCTCCTTTCTTCACTTCTTTCTTTCATCATCCTTCCTTTCCCCCTTTTCACCTTCCTCTGCCAGCCATTCATCTCCGCTGTGAGGCAGGCAGTGGAGCGGAGCCTCACCCCGTCGTGTCTGACTGCTCAGAGCCCTCCGTGTTGTTAGGAGCCCAGGACAGTCCCTCCTGAAGCACATGGGCTTTCAGAATGAGTTCTCTCTGCTAACGAGGCTTATTCTTTCATCATCAAAATGTCCCTTAAATTATCCCGAGGCCAAAGGCCTTAAATATAAAGCTGGCTGGTGCAACTTTATTATAACACGTAGTTTGAATTTAAGCACCTGGATTTGAAATGTTGGAAAACATTTCAAAGTATGATTGGGTTTTAGTTGTGTATTCATAAAGTTGGTGAGGTGTTTATGTGTAGGCAGTTCAACCCTAACTCTGGAGAGGGTCAAGTGCTTGGCCTCAGAGATGGAGAGGGCTCAGTGGCCGCACCTAAAGCAGAGGAGTGCAGCAGGCTCCTTCTGTCGCAGTTGGTCCTTGGAGTGCCCTTCCTCTGGACCAGTGATGGAGGCTGGGCTTCTTTGGAGACCCACAGTCTTTCAGGACCTCCACTTCCTTTCCCTGCCACCTGTGTCCATGTATCTGGAATGGGGAAATGGTAAGGAATGCTTTACTATAACCTTCTAGGAATAGGACAAGAGGTTTATTATTATTATTATTATTATTATTATTACTATTATTATTATTTTGAGACAGAATTTTGCTCTTGTTGCCCAGGCTGGAGTGCAATGGCGTGATCTCGGCTTACCACAACCTCTGCCTCCCGGGTTCAAGCGATTCTCCTGCCTCAGCCTCCCAAGTAGCTGGGATTACAGGCATGCACCACCATGCCTGGCTAATTTTGTATTTTTATTAGAGATAGGGTTTCTCCATGTTGGTCAGGCTGGTCTCAAACTCCTGACCTCAGGTGATCCGTCCGCCTCGGTCTCCCAAAGTGCTGGGATTATAGGCATGAGCCACTGCACCTGGCCAATAGGTGGTATTAAGCTTATTGACATTTAATCATGCTTCATGAATTTGTCAAAGGCTCACTCATTCAGAGCAAAAATAACTTGTGCATAGTTTCACCTCTGGACCTAGAAAGCTAGCCCTTAATCAGGTGAGCAGTCTCACATACATTTGGCTGACAGCACTGGTTATACATTTGAATCTTCTACTTTGTAAGTAATTAGTCTCCTATGGCTTTTTATGAAAAAATTAAGCGAAAGGTCACCTTGAAAGAAAAATATCTCATAGTCTGCCAAAACTTGGAATTGGTTGGCACAGAAATGCATGATTAAAACATCAAAGTGTAGGTAAGTTATGGTTTTAGCTTTTTTTCTTGTATAGACACAAGGCTATTATTGTTCATAATGAACATGTAAGACCTCAGCTTTTGTAAGTGTGGAAAATAAGGTCAACATTTTTTCTTTAATATACATCTGGCTAATTATGTTGAGTTTAGCCTTCCAGAATAAGGATAAAAATATTTCTAAAGAAAGAAATGTAAGAAGCAGCCAGATCGAGTAAGAAAGGCCCAGGGGAGTGCCATAGTGCAGTCCTTCCTCTCACGCAGCCACTGGGCCAGGCGCTGCCCTTTGTTATCTCAGGGAGAAAGGAGAGCAGGGACTGAAAAGCGTTGGGAAGGAAATGGCCCTCTCTCAGTTGCAATCTGTTCTTTCCACTGATAATCTTGCATTACCCTATAACCTACCATCTTCACAGGCCAACAGCAAGGCAGACTGGAGGAGGGTATACATTATCCTCATTTTTTTTTTTTTTTTTTTTTTTTGAGACAAGGTCTTACTCTGTTACCCAGGCTGGAGTACAATGGTGCAATCTCTGAACACTGCAACCTCTGCCTCCCGGATTCAAGTGATTCACCTGCCTCAGCCTTCCAAGTAGCTGGGATTACAGGCGCCAACCACCACACCTGGCTAATTTTGTATTTTTAGTAAAGATGGAGTTTCACCATGTTGGCCAGGCTGGTCTTGAACTCCTGACCTCAAGCGATCCACTCACCTCAGCCTCCCAAAGTGCTGGGGTTACAGGCGTGAGCCACCGTGCCTGGCCTGTCCTCATTTTAAATAAAAGGGAAAAAGCATAGACCATGTGCTAAGAGGAGAATTCCAGACCAATTATGGGCCTTAAACCTGATTTCCCTGGTTTGCCCAGGCTTTTCATGCCTGCAGTGAGAAAATATGTGAATCTGCTTTTCCTATTATGAAATATTGTTCACGTTAATTAAAAAACTACTTACTGAGTACACTTTACGTGCAATGTGGGGTGGCAGGTGAGAGAGAGGATTAAGAGATGATCTCTGTGCTCAGGACATAGACATCTACTGGGGGATAAACATAATGACCCACCCTACCAAGAAGAAGACGAGATGTGCCCAAAAAGGGACAAGTGCTAATTCTGAGGAAGGACTTACAGAAAGCTCTCAGGAAGGGCCCTGGTGGGTGGGAGATGAGGAACAGTGACGTCAGACAAAAGGACTAAAGAAATACAAGGAGGCACAGAAGTTCAAGGCTTCGCCAGGGAGCTGTGACAGACAGGTCTAGCTGGCTGGCCATCTGGGAATGTAGGTTGAAATAGGCTGGACAGGCATCTGCATCTGGACTTTAGCAGGTTTTGAATGCCAGGAAGAACAGAAGTGAGAATTTCAGTAAAGACTTTCAAATAGGGGAGTGGCATAACTACATTTTGTGATTAAGGAAGTAATTCTGGAGTTAGTGTAAAGGATGGACTGGAGAAGAGAGAGACTGGAAGCAGAGGACCTGTCAGGAGGCCATTGTTGTTAATAGTCTCGGTGAGAAGCTCTGTGGAAACAAAGTAGATACGAACAGGGAAGCAAGCATGATCTTTGGAAAAATATGTCAAGGCTGGTAGAAAGAGCTTTGGGCATGGGCATTGGACACTTAGATTCCGCCACTTCTCGGCCATGAGATTAGGGCACATCTCTTAAGTTGCTGAAATCAGTTTCTTCATCGGTAAAATGGAAGTGATATCCACCTTATGAGAGAAGTTTTGGGAGAGTGCTTTGTACATTCTAAACTGCAAAACCCATTGTGATATTCTTAAGTTTTGGAATTTTGAGACCATCTTATTGAACTATTTAACAGATACTTACCGAGTGCCTTTTGTAGGCTGGGCATTGTTTTAGCTTTTGGGGATCCAACAGTGAATAAAACAAGTAAAATGGCCTATCCTGATGGAACTTCTACGTCATGGGGGGATAGAAGAGAAACAAAAGGTACAAAATTATATTATAGAGTGTTGAGAGTAATGAGTGGTTAGGAGAAAAAAATAAAGGTAAAAATGGGGATACAAAATGATGAGAGAGCATGATGAAATTTCAGATAAGGTGTCCTGGGCAGGTCTTTACTGTGACAGACTGGAAGGAAGTGAAGAAGGCAGAGTGCAGATGTCTGGGAAAGAGACTTCAAGAAAGAGGAAACAGGAGGTGCAAGGTCCTGAGGCAAGAGTGTGCTTGGGGTATTGAGGAATAATAAGAAGACGTGCTTGGCTGGAACAGAGAGCTGAGAAGGCAGATCATGTAGAGCTTGTGGGATAGAGTGAGAACTTTGGCTTTCACCTCTGCTGAAAGAAGGAACTTCCGGAGGGTTTTGAGCACAAGGATGATGAGGTCTGAGGTAGGTTTTAACTAGGTACCTCTGACAGTAAGTTGAGAAGAGATGCAGGAGGTAAACATAAAAAAAGAGAGACCAGTTTGGAAGCTTTAAAAACGATCCAGGGCACAGGTTATGATGTTTAAACCAGGGTGGTGGCATGGGGGTAGGGTGTGAGAAGTGTCCAAATCCCTGGTGTGCATTGAAGGTGAGCTCACAGCATTTGCCGATAGACTCCAGATAAAGCATAAGAGAAAGAAAAGCCAAGAATAACTCCAAGAGTAATTGTTCAAGGAAAAGTGCAGAGGGAGCTGGGTTGGGTGGGAATCTTAGCAGCTCCACATTGAATTTATTCTAACTGAGATCCTGAGTGGACATATGTGGCAGGCAGTTGACCATGAGTCTGGAGTTGGGGGAAAGTTCTTGAATGGTGATGTAGAATTGAGGGTCATTAGCGCAGAGCTGCTAAAAGGAGAAGTGAATTTAGCCAAAACAGGTTATTGACCAAGAATATAAAAGTGGTTTTTCAATTCACCAAGATTATGAATATACAAGCAATGGCCAAACCATATGTAAAAATGAAAACAACCCAATTGTCCCATAGATTTTTTTATTTTTACAAACATAGAAATTAACCATTTTGATCCTAAAGCTTGAAACTTAAATTGTTTTATCAGAGTTCCTTCCTCAAGAAATGACCTCCCAGACCTCTCAAAAAGTATCAAAGAACAGAAACTCACCAGATCATCACATCCAGACAATGAGATGCCAGGCCCCTCATTTATTGTGATTGCTTCTTTACTCCTACCTAGTTCCTGCTTTCTTATACATTGTTACATTTCTTCCCTGCTATATAAACCCCTAATTTTAGTCAGTCAGGGTGATGGATTTGATATTGATCTCCCATCTCTTGGCTGCAGCACCCGATTAAACCTTCTTTCTTGGCAATACTCATTGTCTCAGTGATTGGCTTTCTTCGTGGTGAGCAGCAGGATCTTGACTAAGCCCCTGGTGTTTCAGCAACAAAAATAAGAGTCTGGCCTATAATCTGCAGCAATCAGCCCAGGAAGCCAGCCTGCTATTATGTCGGACTTATAGTAAGTCAGATGACTGTTTCTGGTAACAATCCAGGATGCCAAACAATAGTCTCTATAGCCATCAGTCCCAAATGGCCAGAACTTGATGAATAACTGACAGTTTTCCCAATCATTGTCTCTACTTCCAACTTATGCTCACCCAGAAAAAGCCAAATATTCTCCCCTAACCAATCACATAGGATGCCCCTTCTAGTCAGCTGCCTGCAGCTTTCTCAGGTGAATACCTCCACTCAGGGCACACCTGAAGCTTTCCTTTCCTCCACTCTACAGTGTCTCCACCTTTCTGCCTAACTTTGAGTCTCTGCTAAATGCAAGTGATACAAGTGGCTAACTTCCTTGCTACAGCAAACTCAGAGTAAATAGCCTTTGCTTTTCTCGTTTGGGTGGTCTGTATTTATTTCCACATCTCCTATAGTATCTCTACATCATAGAGGAATGACCATTCTGGTAAAGAGATTATACAGAATAAACATAGATCTATTTGAGACTACTTAGTGTATTAAATTCCCTCCAAAAAGAACACCCTAATATCTTTAGAAATCCCCTCCCCTTCCTTTTATGGCTTCCTATATATTTCCCTAAACTGTCATAGTTCAAAATGTTTAAACTTATTGTGTGCACCAAAGAACAAGTATAATGTTAAATTGGGTCTTTTCTACTATGAAACAGCTGAATACAAACAATTAATCATATGGTTAAGGAGTTGCCTTAATTTGGGTTATTTGTACAGAAATAACTAGAACAGAATGGTCTATTTACTTTGTGCTAATAAAGAGTTACATTTGGTTTGGTCTAATTTGTTAAAAATAGTTTCATCTTGACAAAGGATATGTTTGTTTTTTCTGAAACAGATGATTAGGGCAGCATATCTGTTGTGAAAAGCTTGTAAATATTACAGTAAAAAATTATGACTAGAATAGTCACATGGTTCATATATTAAACATTTTTCTCCAAATAGTTATCCAAATTATTGAACTTTCTTTCATTGTCATTACGTTTCCACCCCAGATTTTAAGATTCTAAAGAAGTTGAGATTTTTTTTTTTGCCACTGAAAAGGATCATGCTTTGAAATCAGAGTGGAACCAAAAAACCTCCTATTTGGTTTGAGAAGATTTTGTTAAAGCCTTTGTTTCACTAAAGGCAAATAAATCCAGTGAGATAATGTACATAAAATAATATTACAAGCTAAATGCTAATAACAGTTTATTTCACTGGATCTACAAGTCAGTCCTGTGAGCTATAGAAGACAGATACTATCATCTCTGCCTCAAGAGGGAGGGAATTGCGGGTGAGAGAAGTGACAAGTTACAAGATTAGCCCAAAGAGAATTTGCCTCTAGTGGATCGAAGAGTCTAACTCAAATCTCCTGAAATCAAGTAAAGAATATTTTTCTTTGTCCCACTCTGATTTCAAACCATGACCCTTTTCAATGGCAATAAAATCTCAGCTTCTTTTTAATCTTAAAATATGATATGGAGGCCGGGCGTGGTGGCTCACTTCTCTAATCCCAGCACTTTGGGAGGCCGAGGCGGGCAGATCACCTGAGGTTGCGAGTTCGAGACCAGCCTGACCAACATGGAGAAACCCTGTCTCTGCTAAAAATACAAAAATTAGCCGGGTGTGGTGGCGCATGCCTGTAATCCCAGCCACTCGAGAGGCTGAGGCAAGAGAATCGCTTGAACCCGGGAGTTGGAGGTTGCGGTGAGCAGAGCTCATGCCATTGCACTCCAGCCTGGGCAACAAGAGTGAAACTCTGTCTCAAAAAAATATATATATATACATATATGATATGAAAATGTAATGATAAGGAAAGAATCAAATAATTTGGATAAGTATTTGGAAAAATATGTTTAACGTATGAACTTTGTAATTATCCTAGTCATAACTTTTGGTTATAATATTTGCAATTTGTCATCCCCTTCAAAAGACAAAATAACAATACATTTAGTCTGAAGATCTAATTGACTTTTCTATTTGATTCTAGAATCAGGCAGTACCTTATTATATGCAACAGAGTAAGTTTCCTGATGAGCTAAGCAGAGGAGGGTGGCTTTATAGGCAGAAAGGACTGAAGAAAACAGAAATAAACAATGACAAGCAGATTGGCCGTTTCAGTTACTTTCCCTATAAGGTTAAAACAGAGTGATTTTTCTTATGCCAGTTCGGGCAAACTGGGCCCCTCCTGATTGCTTGCTGTGAATCTCTTGTGTGTTTTGTTTTGTTTTGTTTTGTTTGAGGCAGTCTCGGCTCTGTCACCCAGGCTGGAGTCCTCTGGCTTGATCTCTGCTCACTGCAACCGCTGCCTCCCAGGTTCAAGCGATTCTCGTGCCTCAGCCTCCCGAGTGGCTGGGATTACAGGCGCCTGCCACCAAACCTGGCTAATTTTTGTAGTTTTAGTAGAGACCGGGCTTCACCATATTGGCCAGGCTGGTCTCAAACTTCTGACTTCAGGTGATCCGCCCACATCAACCTCCCAAAGTGCTGGGATTCCAGGCATGAGCCACCGCACCTGGCCTCTTCTGCTATTGTTTGTTTTTTGAAAAACTGTCCCATTTCAGAGTTTCAGAGTTAGTTTAATTATGTGGCAATTTGCATGAATGACTGTCTTAGTCATTCTCCCATTGACCTGATGAATAGAACCTGGCTTCTTTCTAGTCATACTAATCTCCTTATCAAAGGATGCTTGGCCACATCCATAGGTTGGTCTCCTAAACATACATTTTTATTCTTTACATGACCAGGCTGAGAATTTTCCAAATCTTTATGTTCTGCTTCCTTTTTGAATACTAATTCTGTCTTTAACTTGTTTCTCTCTTCTCACACTTCACAATAAGCAGTTAAGAAAAGCCACACAGCATCCTGGACACACTACTTAGTTATTTCTTCCTCCAATGTCCTAGTGATGTAGGAGTTAAGAAGAAATTATTTAGGCAGATAGTGAGATATGGGAGTCCTTGGTAAGGTTTTCCTTTTAATGAAAAGCAGCCCCAGAATTGGTTTATTTTCTAGCAAAAAGCAGCCTGTCCAGCTGCAGTCATAGACAAGCAAGCTGGAAGCTTCCATGGGTGAATGCCAGAAGTTGTGCCAATAGGAAAAGGCTACCTGGGACTAGGCATGTTCAAAATGGCCACTCCATTTTCCCCTGTCTTCGCCAGCCACGTGTACAGTAAAGAGCAGACAACATTGCTGGGGCCAAGTGGAAAGCGTATTTGCATAATAAGATTAGGGTGAGGTGGCCAGCCTTCCCCATAAGCTATGTAAATTTCACACCTGGTCAAACCAATCTGTGGGCCCTATGTAATCAGACACCGCCTCCTGAAGTCTGTCTATAAAATCCAGTGCACTCTGCTGCCTGCTGGAATTCCCATTCAGGTACCCCTCTCTTGTGAGGGAGAGCCTTCCTTCCTTCCTTCCTTCCTTCCTTCCTTCCTTCCTTCCTTCCTTCCTTCCTTCCTTCCTTCCTTCCTTCCCTCCCTCCATCCTTCTTTCCTTCCTTCCTCTTTTTCTTTCTTTCTTTTCTTTCTTCTTCTTTTTTTGTTTGAGATGGAGTCTCCTTCTGTTGCCCAGACTAGAGTGCAGTGGCGAGATCTCAGCTCGCCACAAGCTCTGCCTCCCTGGTTCATGCCATTCTCCTGCCTCAGCCTCCCGAGTAGCTAGGACTACACGCGCCCTCCACCATGCCCTGCTAATTTTTTTTGTATTTTTAGTAGAGACGGGATTTCACCGTGTTAGCAAGGATGGTCTCGATCTCCTGACCTTGTGATCTGCCCACTTCGGCCTCCCAAAGTGCTGGGATTACAGGCGTGAGCCAGCTTGCCCGGCCCTTTCTCTTTCTTTTGCCTGTTAAACTTCTGCTTCTAAACTCACTCCTTGTGTGTGTCCATATCCTTAATTTTCTTGGCACCAGATGATAAACCTCGGGTATTTACCCCAGACAACAAGGCCACTTCACTAGCTCATCCCTCTTAAATTCTGCCTTTTACAAAGCAGTAGGACACAGACACAATTCGGCCAAATTCTTTGCCACTTGTAACAAGGATGGTCTTTCCTACAATTTCCAATAAGATATTCCTCATTTTGATCTAAGACCTCATCAGAATGGCCTTTATTGTTTATATTTCTACCAGCATTTTGATCATGCCCACTTAGCTAATCACTAAGAAGAGAGAGGCTCTCTCTACAGCTCTCCTCTTCTGAGTCCTCACTAGAATCACCCTTAGTTTCCTTTCATGGAAATATAGGCTTATTCTAGCATGCACTTCAAAACTGTTTTAGCCTCCACCTATTGCAGTTTCAAAGTCGTGTCCATGTTTTTAGGTATTTGTTATAGAACTACTCTACTTGTTGGTACCAGTTTCTTAGCCTGTTTGTGGTGCTATAAAAAATGTCCAAGACTGGATCACTTATAAATAACAGAAATTTATTACTTATGTTTCTGGAGATGGGGCATCCAAGACCAAGGTGCTGGCAATGGTTTATGGAGAGGGCTGCTCTCTGCTTCCAAGATGGACATGGCAGAAAGCAGAAGGGCAAGAGGCCAAATGCTGTGCAAAGCCTCTTTTATTTATTTATTTTACTTTAAGTTCCGGGATACCTGTGCAGAATGTGCAGGTTTGTTACATAGATATACATGTGCCATGGTGGTTTGCTACACCCGTCAACCCGTCATCTAGGTTTTAAGCCCCGCATGCATTAGGTATTTGTCCTAATGCTCTCCCTCCCCTTCCCACCCACTCCCCCTGACAGGCCCCGGTGTGTATTGTTCCCCTCCCTGTGTCTACGTGTTCTCATTTTTCAACTCCCACTTATGAGTGGGAACATTCGGTGTTTGTTATTCTGTTCCTGTGTTAGTTTGCTGAGAATGACGGGCGAAGTCTCTTTTATAAAGGCCTTAATTCCATTCACTAGGGCTCTGCCCTTATGTCTTAATCACCTCTTAAAGGCCCTACCTCTTAAGGTATCATCTTGGTGATGAAATTTCAACACATGAATTTTTGAGGGGACATAAACATTTAAAGCACAGCCGACTGCATTCTGGTTTGGTCTAGCATACTGGGGCCTACTGCAGGACGCTAGTCCAAAACTAGCTTCCCATAAACTTTGTTTAAGATCACTGCCAGTTCCTATTCATATGCTGCACCTCAAAGAACCCTAGACATATTTTAAACATGTCTTGTCCTCATGGGGCATAAGAGATGGAAGCCTTTGCTGTCCTTGGCAGCAGCCTCACATCTTCCTTTGTTTGGTTGCTGGTTGGGGGCAGGTGAATGCCAGCCTGTAGAGATTTCCCCTTGTGCTGAGAAACCTACAGAGCATGTACTGAGTCAGACTAATGAGATCAGAAAACACCCAATGCACGAGGACAGGAACAAAAGACTATTAAGAGCTACATACACGATAATGTCCAAGAACAAAATTTGAGAAGTGAAACCACTGCATTTATGAAGGGCTAAGTGTACCTGTGCATTGTCTCCAGAGCCTCCCAACTCGTACTAGTACTCCACTCCGATATTTACGGGGGGATAGAACATGCCCTCTGGGAGAAAACAGCCCGTCTCCTCTGTCAAAGGCATGCATTTAATGGGAGACCTTTCAGTGTTCCTTTATGTATAAAAGCAATTGAGATTCACCAAAACAAAGAATGTTCTCTCACTAATTAGGGCTTCCATTGCCAACATTTCTACAAAGCTGGAGATCATGTTTTCCCCCTAATTAGTGGCCTTCAGATGTGTTTGCTGTTGAAGCCTCTAGAACTGTCAGAGGATCTGGCTGCTCCATTGCTTTGTGTCTCTCTGGAGGCACGCCATGAGTCAAGGGTGCCCTGGCATCTTTTTTCTCAGAGCTGTGTGGCTTCCATCGTGGACACAAAGTAAGGCAAAAAAAATTCTTCAGCATCTTGCAGAATCTACAAATGACAGCTTCTAACTGATCCTGTTTATCATGCCCCAAATGAGTTAGCAACACTGCTAGTTAACTATCTATATAAAATTATCTAAAGACATAAACACATCTCATGTGTACACTGATGCAGCTGTTTTATTTTATGAATACTTAACTCCTGACCTGGGGAAAATGTTAATGCATGATCTAGAATGCAATATAATCTTTAAGCTAGCTTTTAAAATCTTAGCTTTCATTATGCATAATCACATACATCTTTTTAACACAGATTTTGGCCTAGAATTGTGCTGCTAAATATATTTTGCTGCAGATAGACCCTACTGCATAATTACTCCATTGTTCTTATAAATGACAGATTTACTTCAAAAGGCAATAAATAAAATGTTAAAATCATAATGAGTCTTGTTTTGAAGTGGTATCAGTCTTTTTAAAATTAAAAGTAACTTCTAGAAGTTATCTTACTATCCCTTGTTTAAAAATTACTTGGGAGGCTATTAGACTGTAGTTGTTCTAACTCCTAGTTTGTTTGTACACAAATTGAATATTCATTATGAATGGTCATATTCCAGGTGAGTCAGAATACACCAACTAGCCTCAAACTAGGGGCTTTCCACTGGAGTGATCCAAATATATCTACTGTTTCACTCTAACTAATCAAATATACTCTTTTTTGCTTCTGAGTTCACCTTATAAAAGCCGATCTTCCCCCACCCCACCTCCTTACTGTAGCCCTGAGCTACTTATGGTCTACCACTGCCTGATTTATGAATCACTGTTTGCTCAAATAAACTCTTTAATATATAAATATGCCTCAGTTTATCCTTTAACACTCTCATGAAAATGCACAAATATAATGCCCTCATTAAAAAGTGGAATACGACAGTATTTTATGGTAGCAGTGAAACAAAAACAGTATCATTTGTTTTTCAATTTTTGTACCTGACGTGCTGGAGAAGTTGGTTGTGAGTTATTTTGAATTGCTGATGTGAAATGTGGTGTACAAAATGGTGTCACTCTGGTTCAGAGATCTAAAGTGGAGTTGGGAAGCCATTCAAAGAACTGCCTGCACATTCTGCAAACTTGCAACAAACAAACATAAAAAAGCAGAAATTTGCCTTGTACCCTTGAATTGGGCCAAACTGCAACAATACAACACTGTAGAAAACTGCTGGATTTTTCCAGCACTGCAACTTCTGAACAACAACCAATGAATTATGGACTTGTGTACTGACCAGCCACTGCCATCAATGATAATTCCTTGAAAACAACTTGTATAATCATACTTAGCTTCGTTTTCATTTCTCTTAAAAATTCCTACTCTCCTCCATCTCTTTGGAACACAATTTGGCATCTAGCTGAATCTGTGTCTCCTGAATTGCAATAAATTCTTGTCTTACTGCATTGCAGCTTGGTTTTTTGCATCTTCTTAGTTGACAGTGGAATTATGATTGCTCCAATAGTTCAACTAAAATAGGCATTACTAAAAATATTGAGTAAGGTTTGTGAATTAGTTTTTTTATATGAATAATTACTTATTTTTGGATTTTATAATTATCTGAATATTTTTCTTTTTTTTTTAAATTTATTTATTATTATTATACTTTAAGTTGTAGGGTACATGTGCATAACGTGCAGGTTTGTTACATATGTATACTTGTGCCATGTTGCTGTGCTGCACCCATCAACTCGTCATTTACATCAGGTATAACTCCCAATGCAATCCCTCCCCCCTCCCCCCTCCCCATGATAGGCCCCTGTGTGTGATGTTCCCCTTCCTGAGTCCAAGTGATCTCATTGTTCAGTTCCCACCTATGAGTGAGAACATGCGGTGTTTGGTTTTCTGTTCTTGTGATAGTTTGCTAAGAATGATGGTTTCCAGCTGCATCCATGTCCCTACAAAGGACACAAACTCATCCTTTTTGATGGCTGCATAGTATTCCATGGTGTATATGTGCCACATTTTCTTAATCCAATCTGTCACTGATGGACATTTGGGTTGATTCCAAGTCTTTGCTATTGTGAATAGTGCTGCAATAAACATACGTGTGCATGTGTCTTTATAGCAGCATAATTTATAATCCTTTGGGTATATACCCAGTAATGGGATGGCTGGGTCATATGGTACATCTAGTTCTAGATCCTTGAGGAATCGCCATACTGTTTTCCATAATGGTTGAACTAGTTTACAATCCCACCAACAGTGTAAAAGTGTTCCTATTTCTCCACATCCTCTCCAGCACCTGTTGTTTCCTGACTTTTTAATGATTGCCATTCTAACTGGTGTGAGATGGTATCTCATTGTGGTTTTGATTTGCATTTCTCTGATGGCCAGTGATGATGAGCATTTTTTCATGTGTCTGTTGGCTGTATGAATGTCTTCTTTTGAGAAATGTCTGTTCATATCCTTTGCCCACTTTTTGATGGGGTTGTTTGTTTTTTTATCTGAATATTTTCATCCTTGATTTTTGCAGGCACAGACCACATCAAGCAATTTTAAATCATGTCAGAGCTTCTGTAGGTCTTTATCTAGTACTTAGAGATCACAAATCAGAAGAGGGTGAGGGACTGACTATACAAATGGAAAATAGTCAGACTATATATAAACATAAAACTTTGACCTGCAACCTGCAACTACCTCCCCAGAATATCAATTCCTGATCTACAATAAACAACCCTGTTACAGATCATGAAGAGGACTCAAATATGCCACCCCAAAATATGTCACTTTTGCACAAGGATTATTTCAAGCTGAAAGCAACTGAGAAAGCAGACACAAAAAGAGCTCTTTACCTTTTCCCATTTGCCTAAAATCAGAGCATAAATTTCCTTTTGTGAAGGTATCTCCCTTTCCATCAAAAAGAGAACAACTCTTAATTGCCAGGAAGGACTCATCACTAGAGATGGCATGACCTTTAGTCTGCATAAACAGAACTTAGTCAAATAACACTTATATTCCATGAGACCACATATTTACCATCCCACAATTTACTATCCCAAAAGCCCAAACCTCTTTTTCTCTGTCTAGTCACATCTCCTTAATTTATCACTCTTTGTTAAAATGGTACATAGTTCCCAGGTCTAACTGCCTCTGGGTTTTCACTTCTTTTCTGTGCACTTCCATATGCCTTTGAAATAAACCTTTTCTCCTGTTAATCCATCTCTTATCAGTTTGTTTCACAGGACCCAGACACTGAACTGAAGAATGAATGTAGAGGAAGGGACTTTGTCCTCTCCTATAGTCCGGTTTGTTGTAACCCAGACTGCTATCTTTAGTGACAAGCCAGAAAACGAAACAATGACTTCTGCAACAATTGGCCTAAAATGATCAGGACTTGACTAATTACTCACAGGTCCCCTAATTTTTTTCTCTGCTTCCAACTTAGGGCCTTGGAAAAGCGAAATATGCATCTTTAACCAATCACATAGAATGTCCTCTTGACTTAGCTTCTTCCAGCTTCCTCAGGCCAGCAGCCTCCACTCTGGGCACACCTGAAGCCTTCCTCTTTTCCACTATGAAGCTTTACTACTCATTTGTCTGCTTTTGAGTTTCTGGGAAAACACAAGTTATGGTGGCTAACTCCCTTGCTATATAGCAAGCTCAGAATAAATAACCTTTGCTTTTCTCATTTGGTAGGTCTTCCTTTATTTACACAAGAGTTTTGAAGGCATCACAATTGCTGGCTAATTTAATTTTAAAATGTAGCCTCTCAGTCTTTCAGAAAGGAAAAAAAAGTGTTATTTTGTTGTAAGTTGATTCACCTACAGATGAGAAGCTAATTGACTGGTGCATCACTTTAATAGGACAACTGACTGAATTCAGCCTGATAAAAAGTGTGACCAGCATGGAATATTTAATTAAAAAAATTCTTTGAGTATGGAGTATTAAATCTTCAAGTGTTTATGTTTTTTTCCAGCTTTTTGAGGTATTATTGACAAATAAAAATTGGATATATGTACAATGTATAACATGATATTCTGATATACGTATACATTGTGAAATGATTACCACAATCATTACCACAATCAGGCTAATTAACATATCCACCTCCTCACACAGTTACATGTATGTATGTGTGCGTGTGTGTGTGTGTGTGGTGAGAACCTTCCAACTATACCCTTTTAGCAATTTTCTTTATTTTTTAATTTTAATTTAACTTTTTTTTTAGACAGGTCTCACTATTCCACCCAGGCTGGAGTGCAGTTATGCGATCATAGTTTATTGCAGTCTTGAACTCCTGGGCTCAAGCAATCCTTTTTCCTCAGCCTGACAGACACCTAGGACTACAGGCATGCTCCACCACACCTAGCTAATTTTTAAAATTTTTGGTAAAGATGGCATCTTGCTATGTTGCCCAGACTGGTCTCTAAGTCCTGGGCTCAAGTAATCCTTTCGACTTGTCCTTCCAAACTGCTGGCATTACAAACATGAGCCACCACACTCAGCCAGCAATTTTTTTTTTTTTTTTTGAGACGGAGTCTCTCTCTGTTGCCCAGGCTGGAGTGCAGCGGTGCGATCTCGGCTCCCTGAAAGCTCCACCTCCTGGGTTCACGTCACTCTCCTGCCTCAGCCTCCGAGTAGCTGGGACTACAGGTGCCTGCCACCACGCCCGGCTAATTTTTTGTATTTTTCGTAGAGACAGGATTTCACCATGTGAGCCAGGATGGTCTCGATCTCCTGACCTTGTGATTCGCCCACCTCGGCCTCCCAAAGTGCTGGGATTACAGGTGTGAGCCACTGCGCCCGGCCAGCAATTTTTAACTATATAATACATCAACTGTAGTCACTGTGCTGTACAACACATTGTCAGAACTTATTCATCCTAACTGAAATTTTGGAACATTTGATTTTTTAGTCAGCCCCATGTGTTGAAATAAAGCATCTCATCACTAAATTAGTCATTAACGTTAGAATAGGTCTGGAACATTATTGCCTTTGCTGAGAGATGCTTAATGGACCAAGAGGGTGATGCAGGTTGGTTAACAGATTAGGCAAACCTTGGTCTCTGGGATTCTACAGAGTCCTGGTGAGCTGCGAGCTTGGATGAAAAAACAATTCTCATGAAATGGGAAGTGCTCCTTTTTCTCAAGAGAAAATGAAGACGTCTTATCCACAAAAACCAACTTGGTCATCATTCACAGGGAGGATGTTGAACTCTGGGTCAAATTTTCTTAGCCATTCATTCATTCACTTATTTCATAGGCATCTGTGAAGTATTTAATGCACACCAGGCACTATGAGAATTTCTGTGAGTCTGTAGAGAAGTGAGTTACACTTTAGTAAAGAAAACATGCATGTAGACTACTATATAAATAACAGTGGTGCAGAGTGCTGAAGAATATGGAGATAGTTGTGAGTCTAGCCCTGCTGCCATCTAGGCCAATACAGCACAGAACCGTTAGTGGCCAGAAGACCCCGTGGATGTCAGCTTTTACCTACCTTCTGCTCTCCCTGATCTAAATGCATTAGGGTCCCTCAGACCAGAGCTACACAGAGCTGAGTTAGCAGAGAGTTTGCTACACTTTTTTCAATTATTCACATAGTTTAGATGCCATAGAGTTTCTTTTGCTATAACAACCATCTAAATGGCCCTGCTTCTATAACCTTCATCTCATTGTCATAATTGTTTATTTTCAAACATGAATTTGTTCAACAAGTATCTATCAAAGTACTTCCTTTTTAAGGAGTTGAAGAGCTGAAAAGAATGGAAACCTTGCTCTCAGTTGGAATGAAGGAAGGAAAGTATCCAGTCCTTCTGTATTTTCAAAAACAGCTATTTTAACCAAAAGTAGTATAATTTTGGAGATGTAATAATAATAATAATAAATATTAGCCCCTCAATATTTTGAAATTACTGAAAAAGTGGCTTTCTTAAGTCAGTCAACAAAGCATGCAGCCCGGACTCCAAGCCAGACCCCTGGATTCCTGTTCCAGTTCTCCCACCATAAGGAAATACTGGCCTTGGCCGGGCGCGGTGGCTCAAGCCTGTAATCCCAGCACTTTGGGAGGCCGAGACGGGCGGATCACTAGGTCAGGAGATCGAGACCATCCTGGCTAACACGGTGAAACCCCGTCTCTACTAAAAAATACAAAAAACTAGCCGGGCGAGGTGGCGGGCGCCTGTAGTCCCAGCTACTCAGGAGGCTGAGACAGGAGAATGGCCTGAACCCCGAAGGCGGAGCTTGCAGTGAGCTGAGATCCGGCCACTGCACTCCAGCCTGGGCGACAGAGCGAGACTCCGTCTCAAAAAAAAAAAAAAAAAAAAAAGGAAATACTGGCCTTGTGGAGGTTGTATTAAGGGAGTCATAATTAATCGTGTATCAGGATTCTGATTTGTAGTGGAATTACCAAGTTAGCCATGATCATTTCGTTTTTAATGTTCATGATTATTTGTTTGTAGTGCTCCTCTATTTTTGCTCATGCAGCTATTGGATCTTTATTTAGCTGAATTACTCAGTAGCCTTTGTTTTCTTAATTGCTCTTCAGTAGCTTGTGATTTTGTACCTTTCTGAACAATTTAAGTTACATTTTATTAAGCTTGACAGAGGTCCAGTTCTATACTATCTCATGGAAGCTGACACCTGCACCTGGTTAAAGGACTTGCTTTGTCAGGATGTGTAAAATCGTGGACAAATCAGAGGATTTCATAATTTAACAAACTGGAGAAGTGAGCCAATAATATCTCCATCTCTGTCATCTAGCTAGCTAGCTAGCTGTAACTACCTACCATCTATCTATCTCAGTGATTCTCAACCAGTGACTTTTATCCCTAGCTCCACAAGGGACAATTTGGCGCTGTCTGAAAACATTTTTGTTGTCACAACTGGGACACTGGCACCACGTGGATGGGAGTCAGGGATGCCGCTAAGCATCCGATAATGCACAGAACACCTCCCCATCATAGAGGACTGTCTGGCCCAAAGTTTCAACAATACCAAGACTGAGAAATGTCTATCTGTATCTATCTAATTTTGTCTATCTATCTATCTATCTATCTATCTATCTATCTATCTATCTATCATCTATCTATTTATCATCTATCTATCTTTTCTCTATATATATTTTTCTATCTTAATAGAAAATGTGCTACATTCTATTAAATGGAGTATAGTAAAGCAATGCACAGTAAGTAAGCTAGATAAGTGGAAAGTGTATTATTTTGTCAGGAAACATCAATTAAAGTCCCATTTTGGATTTGGAAAGTTAACTGTGGCTTGATTAACCTGTTTTAAGATCCTAGCTCATTACATGAAGCTGCAAAGACAGGGCCAGGAAACATTTTTCAATTTTTCGTAGAACATTTCTACTCAGTGCCAGTTAATGTATGCTGATAAGAAGTGTATCTGGGCCGGCTGTGGTGGCTCATGCCTGTAATCCCAGCACTTTGGGAGGCCAAGGCTAGTGGATCACAAGGTTAAGAGTTCAAGACCAGCCTGGACAGTATGGTGAAACTCCATCTCTACTAAAAATAGAAAAATTAGCCAGGCATGGTGGCGGGCATCTGTAGTCCTAGCTACTTAGGAGGCTGAGGCAGGAGAATTGCTTGAACCTGAGAGGCAGAGGTTGCAGTGAGCCAAGGTTGCACCACTGCACTCCAGCAGCCCGAGTGACAGAGCAAGACTCCATCTTAAAAAACAAACAAACAAAAAAGTGGCCATTTCTAATAGCTAACCATGAATTCGTTTACATTTATCTTTATAAATGGATAAATTATAAATTTCTCCCCAAAATTACCTTCTAACTTGATTTGCTTCCTGTCCCATTCTTACATCATTTTTTGGTTGGTAAAAACCAACGATCTCAAATAAATAAAATAAACAGAAAGAATTCTGTCATCAAAGGTTTTAATTGTGAAATCTAAGGTAAATATTATAAATAGAGAAAGACCATTGGAACCGCACCATCATCTTTGTTGCCGTCAAGACCCAGTATCCAACATTAAAATTAGTGAGAAAAATTTTGTAGAGTAAAGGGATATTTGAATAGTCTCAGATAATATCTCCCCAAATATTTCTTAATCGCAAAGGATCAGATAGCGCTTGGGTTCATTTTCTCTTGCCACATAACAAACGACCATGCACCTTGTAGCTTGGCATCACATCTGTGGGCCAGGAGTCCAGGAAGGGTGTTCTGCTCAAAGTCTTACGGGTTGAAATCAAGAGGACCACAGGTTGTGTTCTCACTTGCGGGCCAGGGTTCCCTTCCAAGCTTCAGGTTGCTGGCAGAACCAGTTCTGGTGCTGCAGAATGGAGGACCCATGTGTTTGCAGGCTGCCACCCAGCGCCTTCTCAGCTCCTGGCCACTGTTCCCCATTCCCAACCACAGGATTTCCTCTGCAACATGCAGTTGCTCCTTCAGGCCAGCAGGAGAATCTCCCCCACTTCTATTTCCCCCACCCATTTTGAGGCATTTCATTAGTTCAGGCCCACCCAGGAGAATCTCTCTTTGATTAACCCAGAATCAACTGATCAGGGACTCTAATTAAACCTGTAAAATTCCTTTGGCAGTATAACATAACACAATCACGGGAACTCTCTGTTTCATTTTTTGCAGATTTTATGTTAAGTCTAAAATTATTCTAGAATAAAATGTTTTTTAAAAATCAGCGATTTTCAATGGCAGTTGGTTAAGCTGAGACATAATGATTTGGAGGTAAACATTCCCCCTTTGGTGGTATAAGTGCCTACAGGAGAGTGAAATTTATCACTTGTTCTTTTAGGAAATGACAGGAACCTTAGGTGAAGTCAGGTTTAGAAAGGACCTGGACACAAACATTAGGAGTGAGCAAGCAATCCATACCTAAGATGGAGGGAAGGAGATCACCAGACATTAAGCATCTAGAATAGACAAAGTATTTCTATGCCAGGTCCTTCTATGCCCACTAGCTTAGGGGCAGCTATGATACCTATTTTACTGATTAGAAAATGACTGAGGCTCAGAATTATTAAGGACATACAGGAGTAAACTCCAAAGTTGAACAGAGGTAATTTTAGCGAACCTCAAGGCACAGGTTCTTTTCTTATATGTTATGTTGCATCTCCAACATCTCAACAGATGGATAAAAGTAAAATAATTTTGGAAAATATACAGACAAAACAATAAGCAGAGTGTCCTGCTTATTCCAGTGCAGAACTGAGCTGCAGCTGGTGTTCAACAAGGGAAGGAGGTGGTCCGAGGGCACAGCAAACTCAAGCACTATTCAGGAAACCATCATTTTGAAGAAAATAAACCAGTGGATAGGGCAGGACAAAGACAATGCCACACCGCTGTTCAATTCTGAACTTGGGCAAGATGGCAGGTGCTGGAAGACCAGGATCCAGTGCTGGGAAGACACCTTGGGGGAGCAAGGCAGGTTTGCCAGAATTCCTGCCCAAGGAAGGACCAGGCAGGGGCAGCTGAACAGATATGGCATCCGGGAAACAGTTCAGGGAAACTCAGGTAGCAGCTCCTCTCTGGAATGAGGCAGCATTGGGGATGGGCAGCAAATGGGGAGCAGGGATGATTCATGATGTCTTGAAGGCACAGAGGCTGTTAGCTGTGGTCAGCAGCAAAGACCAATGGGGCTGTGTTAGTCAGAGGACAGTGCGTAAGGCTTCCTGCTTCTGTTAGGGTTTGCATAGAACTGAGCTTATGGTAACAAATATTCACAAAACAAACACTGATAAATAGAGAAAACAGGCTGAGGAAAGGTGCTGCAATGTTCACTAAAAGAGTCATGTCAAACTGATTTCTTCTACTGGTTTGACATGTGTACTGAATTTGAGACATTGATTGACAGATTATACCTAGCGTCAACAAGGCCTTTGACTAGGTCCCCCTTGATATTCTGACGTATAATTCATTCATTTTGATATTGGCAGAAGGCTATAGAGGAATGTTAGTACGATTTCGTGAATGAACTAAATATTATCAATCAATTGGTTGTGATCAATGTCTAGCAGTGTGTCAAAAGCCTGTATTCTTACTTCTGTCCTAGGTAATCTTCTCCCCAATGACACAATCCAGAGAGAGACTATTTCTAGGGTGGTATACCTTCACAAAGAGCCAGGATGCAATTCAGCTCTCAACAGGGGACTGTGATTAGCTGTTTGCCCAGGAGGAGGCAAGACAAAATGAGACCTGGTGACGCGTTACCGGGGAAGGCACAGTCAGAAGAGAACAGATTGCTGCTCACTCTTCTTCCTGGCAGTGAGACTCCTGTGTGGATTTTTAATCAGGTCTATTTTTCTTACCCTTACTTCAGAAACCTTTTTTAAGAAGCTTATTGCATTTATAAAAATTTCAGTAATATTCTTTCTTAAGATACTGAGACAATTTACCTATAAACTGTGCTTTTTGACCTCAGAATATTGACATCATGTAAATATTAGCAACAAATGTTGTTTCATGTAGAGACCAGATTTTTTTTTCTTTTGCTATTATTGGTTTCTCATTATAATGCAAAAAAAAAAAAAAAAAAAGCAAGGCCTATTTTATCTGTTTCACCCCATTTTCTAACTTCAACATCTTTAATTATTTTCAACACTCTATCTTTAATTCATAAGGAGGTGGGTGTAATCTACCTTAATGAACTACCAGGATCAGGACTTTAACACTTTATTTAACCAATAGTCAATTTTCTTATCTTGACTCTCTACCACTTTCAATCTGTTTTCTTTTCTTTTTTCTTTTTTTTTTTTTAAAGGGATGGGGATCTCACTCTGTCACCCAGGCTGGAGCACAGTGGAACAATCATAGCTCACTGCAGCTTTCAACTCCTGGACTCAAGTGATCCTCCTGCCTCAGCCTCCTGAGTAGCTGGGACTATAGGCATGTGCAACCATATCCGGCCAATTTTTAAAATATTTTTAGAGATGAGGATCTCATTATGTTTCCCAGGCTCTTCTCAAACTTCTGGGCTTAAGAAATCCTCCCATCCTGGCCTCCCAAAAGGCTGGGATTACAGGTGTGAGCCACCACACCCAGCCTATACACTTTTTTAAACAGTTTTATTGAGGTACAATTTACATACCATACAGTTTGCCTGTTTAAAAAGTAAAATTCATTCTTCCTATCCATGAGCATGGAATGTTTTTCCATTTGTTCGTGTCCTCTCTTATTTCCTTGAGCAGTGGTTTGTAGTTCTCCTTGAAGAGATCCTTCACATCCCTTGTAAGTTGTATTCCTAGATATTTTATTCTCTTTGCAGCAATTGTGAATGGGAGTTCACTCATGATTTGGCTCTCTGCTTGTCTATTGTTGGTGCATACGAGTGCTTGTGATTTTTGCACATTGATTTTGTATCCTGAGACTTTGCTGAAGTTACTTATCAGCTTATGGAGTTTTTGGGCTGAGACGATGGGGTTTTCTAAATATACACTCATGTCATCTGCAAACAAACAATTTGACTTCCTCTCTTCCTATTTGAGTAACCTTTATTTCTTTCTCTTGCCTGATTGCCTTGGCCAGAACTTGATGCATGTGGGGCTTAAAACCTACATGATGGGTTGATAGGTGCAGCAAATCACCATGGCACATGTATACCTATGTAACAAACCTGCACATTCTGCATATGTATCCCAGAACTTAAAGTAAAAAACAAGTTATAAGAAAAAAGTACAATTCATAATTCTTAGTACATGTGTAGAATTGTGCATCCAGCATCACAAGCTATTTCGAACATTTTTATCATCCCCCAAAGAAGCCCTGTGCTCTATAGCCATCTCCTTTTCCCCTGGCTCCTCTATCTCCAGCAGTCCTAGGTGACAACTAATCTACTTTCTGTCTCAATAGATTTGCGTATTCTGGGCATTTCATATACATAGAATCATTTGGTCTTTTATGATTGAATTTTTTTTTTCACTTAGTGCAGTGTTTGAAAGATTTGTCCATGGCTCAGCATGTATTCATATTTCATTCCTTTTTGTTGACAAATAATAGTTTATTATATAGATGTATCAGATTTTGTTTACCCTTACATCCATGCATGGACATGTGGGTAGTTTCCACTTTTTGGCTATATTGCGTAATGCTGCTTACATAACACTTCTGTGCAAGATTTTGTGTGCACATATGTTTTCAATTCCTTTGGGTGTGTACCTAAGCATTGACATGCCAGGCCATATGGTAATTCTATGTTTAGCTTTTCAAGGAACTGCCAGGCTGTTTTCTTAAGTGGCTGCACCATTTTACATTCCAACCAGCAGTGTACAAGGGCTCCAATTTCTCCACATTCTCGCCAACATTTGTTACTGTCTTTTTTTATTGTAGTCATCTTTGTGGGTGTGAAGTGATTTCTCACTGTGGTTTTTGTTTGCATTTTACTAATGACTAATGATCTTGAGCATCTTTTCATGCACTTATTGGACACTTATGTATCTTATTTGGAGAAATGTCTATTCAGATCCTTTGCTCATTTAAACAAATTGGGTTATTTTTCTCTTTTCTATTGGATTGTAGAAGTTTTAAAAAAATATATTCTAGATACAAGGCCATTATCAGAAACACAATTTATAAACATTTCTTCTGATTGTATAGATTGTCTTTTAATCTTTGACGGGTTTACTTGTAGGAACAAAGTTTTAAATTTTGATAGTTTCCAATTTATCTATCTTTTCTTTTATTGCTTGTGTTTTTGGTGTCATATCCAAAAAAATCATTGCCTAAGTTCAAAGTCACTGGCATTTAAGCCTATGCTTTTTTCCTGATACTTTCACAGTTTTAGCTCTTACATTTATTTAGCGTTTTGATCCCTTTCAAGTTAATTTTTGGTGTGACGTGGGGGTCTTTTTCATTCTTTTGCATGTGGATAGTCGATTATCCTAGAATCTTTGTTGAAAAGGCTATTTTTTTTTCTCCCATTGAATTGTCTTGGCATCTTTGTTGAAAATCAATTAACTGTAAATGTGGTACTTATTACTGGGTTTTCAATTTTATTCCATTGGTCTGTGTGTCTAATTTTATGCCAGCCCCACATCCTCTTAATTGCTGTAGCTTTTTAGTAAGTTTTGAAATTGGGAAGTGTGAGTCATGCAACTTTGGTATTCATTTTCAACACTATTTTGACTATTTGAGGTTCCTAGAATTTCCATATGAATTTATGATCAGTTTGTCCATTTCTGCAACTAAGAAGTTGGATTGAAATTGCATTGAATATACAGGTTAATTTGCCATCTTAACATCATGTGGCCTCTCAATCCATGAACTTCTTTCCATTTATTTAGATTCACTTTAGCTCTGCTTTTCTTTCTTTTTCTTTCTCTTTCTCCTTCCTTCCTTCCTTCCTTCCTTCCTTCCTTCCTTCCTTCCTTCCTTCCTTCCTTCCTTCCTTCCTTCCTCCCTTCCCCTTCCCTTCCCTTCCTTCCCCCTCCCTTCCCCTCCCTTCCCCTCCCTTCCCCTCCCTTCCCCTCTCCTCTCCTCTCCTCTCCTCTCCTCTCCTCTCCTCTCCTCTCCTCTCCTCTCCTCTCCTCTCCTCTCCTCTCCTCTCCTAGACTACAGTTCAGTGGTGCGATCTCGACTCACTGAAACCTCCACCTCCGGGGTTCAAGCGATACTCCTGCCTCACCCTCCTGAGTAGCTGGGATTACAGGTGCCTGTCTCCGCACCCAGCTAATTTTTGTATTTTTAGTAGAGATGGGGTTCTATCATGTTGACCAGGCTGGTCTTGAATTCCTGATCTCAAGTGATCCTCTGGCCTTGGTCTCCCAAAGTACTGGGATTACAGGCATGAGCCCCTGCACATGGCCTGCTTTAATTTATTTCAGTGATGTTTTCCAGTTTTCAGAGAATATGTTTTGCACTATTTTGGAAAATTTATTCTTACCTATTTTATTCTTGGTGCTACTTTAAATAGTTTATTTCTTAGTTTTGTATTTGGTTTGTTCTTTGCTATTGTACAGAGATACAATTCATTTTTGTATATTGGCCACGTAACCTGAAGCCCTGTTGAACTTGTTTATTCTAACAGCTTTTATAGATATATAAAAATTTTCTTATATGGAATTTTCTACATATAAGATTATGTCATTTACATATAGAGATAGTTTTACTCCTTACTTTCTAATCTGGATGACTTTTATTTTTTTCTTGCTCATTGCCCTGGCTGAAGCCTCCAGTAAATGTTGTAGTAGCTAGAGTGAACATCTCTGTCTTATTTCTGACATTAAAAGGAGAGAATATAGTCTTTCATCATTAAGTATGATGTCAGCTGTTTCTCACAGATGTCCTTTATCAGATTGAGGGAATTTCCTTCTATTACTAGTTTGTTGAGCATAGCATCTTAAATCTTAAATCTTCCCGTTAAAATCTTAACGGAAAAAGAACAACAAATCAGTGTGTTTGTTTAAACTTTACTCTCTATAATGTATATTAGTGGCTAAAGAATGATCCCAAAGTGAACCAATAACACACTACATTGCTTATATGTTAAAATTTTCTTAATGTCTTAACTCTTCTTGGTATCTGTTTCTGTTTCTGCCTTTCTTTGTATTGATTTAATTCCCGGATGTATTTTGTTTGACCATCTGTATGTTTACTCTTTATTTTCTTTGATTCTGTTTTCTTTCTTTCTTTTTTTTTTTATTATTATTATACTTTTTGGCAAGGTTGAGCAGGTGTCTTTCTTTTTGTCCGGAATTATGGGTAATTGTCTTCCAGAGTTGTTCTAATGAAAAAAAGGCACATGCAGGGAAAAGAAAGTGCTTTAGAAAGTGCTCTGGGCCGGGCGCGGTGGCTCACGCCTGTAATCCCAGCACTTTGGGAAGCCAAGGCAGACAGATCACGAGGTCAGGAGATTGAGACCATCCTGGTTAACACGGTGAAACCCTATCTCTACTAAAAATACAAAAAATTAGCCGGGCATGGTGGTGGGCACCTGTAGTCCCAGCTACTTGGGAGGCTGATGCAGGAGAATGGCCTGAACCTAGGAGGTGGAGTTTGCAGTGAGCTGAGATCGCGCCACTGCACTCCAGCCTGGGTGACAGAGTGAGACTCCGTCTCAAAATAAATAAATAAATTAATTAAATTAAATTAAAAAAAATGATCCCAAACCTTTACATTTACTGCTGCAAAAGATAGCCTTTCAACAAAATTCTTCAAGGCTATTAGAGAAAGACTAAGTCTAGTGAATCCAAGAAAAAACGTGAAGAATTGCAAAGTCTGTGTAAGGAGACAGCATGAGGTAGAAGAGTCTAAGGACTACTAGGTCTAGGATAGGAGGAGGGGGAACCAGAACCGAGCTGGAGGGTATCAAATGCTGGGAGGGTATGGTGACGAGGCCTAACCCTGGTTCCTGATACATGTAGAGGGAGGGTGAATTCGTGCTCCACTTAGGGAAGCAGGCTGTCATCGTCTTCAACAAAACACTCATGTAATGGTGGTTTCTCTTAATGAGTAATTCTGAGTGAAGGGATAAGCTCTGCAGGATATACTGGGTAAACTTTCACTGTGCAGGAGTGGTTTGACTTGTTTTTAAATTTTTTACTCTGACTTTTTTTCCTTCTTTTTTGTGTTTTGTTTTTAAGTTTTAATTGACAAATAATTAAACATACTCATAGAGGACATAGTGATGTTCTGATACATACGTACAGTGATTAGATCATGGTAATGAGCACCTCCATCGTCCCAAACATTCATCATTTCTTTGTGTTGAGAATATTCTTTTTCTTACTTCTAGCTATTTGAAACGATATAATATACTATTGTTAACTTTAATCATCCTACAGTCCTATAGAACACCAAAACTGATTCCTTCTATTCAGTTGTGTTTTTGTATTCTTTCACCAATTTTTCCCTGTTCTCCCTTCCTTCTACCCTTCCTAGCCTCTCTATCTTCTGTTCTGCTTTTTACTTCTAGGAGATCAACCTTTCTTAGCTTCCACATGTAAGTGAGAACATGCAGTGTTTAACTTTCTGTTGCTTGCTTGTTTAACTTAATGTAATGGCCTCCAGTTCCATCCATGTTGCCACAAGTAACACGATTCATCCTTTTTTATGGCTCTATAGTATTCCATTGTGTGTATATATACACATTTTTAAAATCTATTCATCTGTTATTGGACACCTAGCTTGATTCCATATCTTGGCTATTGTGAATAGTGCTGCAATAAACATGGGCGACAGATGTCTCTTTGATATACTGATTTCTTTTCCTTTGCATAAAGCTTTTAAAAGCTTGCTGATAAGTAAAAATTTGTTTTTAATAAAAATTTGCAGTAAAGTCTTTCTTCTGTATCAGTTGCTTTGAAAGTTGAGCAACTGGCCAGGTGTGGTAGCTCACGCCTGTAATCCCAGCATTTCGGGAGGCCAAGGAGAGTGGATCACTTGAGGTCAGGAGTTTGAGACTAGCCTGGCCCACAAGGTGGAAACCCTGTTGCTACCAAAAATATAAAATTAACCGGGCGTGGTGGCAGGCACCTGTAATCCCAGCTACTCAGGAGGCTGAGGCAGGAGAGTCACTTGAACCTGGGAGGCAGAGGTTGCAGTGAGCAGAGATCGTGCCATTGTACCCCAGCCTGGGCAACATAGCGAGACTCCACTTCAAAAAAAAAAAAAAAAAGTTGAGCAACTAGGAACAGAAGTGAATGAGCAAGATAAATCACTGGATTAGCCGAATCCATCACTGCTCCAGCTAGTTTAAAACAACAAAAATAAACCTTTGGCCAGGGTCTGACATGGCCAGGGTGAGCAAGGAGAGGGCATCAAATCTGAGTGAGGAACAAGAAACCGTTTAAGAGAAAGCTCAGCATCGGTGCTTACAAAAATTAATGAAGCTATAAGCTACCAGATGCGAGATGAGGATGAAGCAGGTCCAGATAGCCTTTAGCACTAATGTGGGGTGACAGAGCTTCCCAGTCAGCCTCATCCTTTCCCTCAGGGGTACACCCTTGTAGGTGTTGCAGGCACAGCCACTGAGCACCCAGTGGCTGGAACCGAGAAGTTGTGATCCCTCAGTGTGTCCTGTGTCTTTACGGCAGTCTAGGAGGCCCTGTAATGAGGAGCAGGAAACTTGGGTCTTTCTGGGTAAAGACTCAGGGTAGAAAACAAAGAGTAATGTCTAGCAGACAAAATCTCAACAGCTAGAAACCTCTTCCCTAATAAGGAGGATCCCTGACTGAAAAGAAACAAGCTTAATGAGTTGTTTTGACAGGTAGATCTACTGACCCATTAAGACAATTTCATGCCTCGGTTGAAGTGAGATAGTACCTGATTATAAACTCACAGAGCATTCTCCAAAGGGTAGGTGTTAGGTTGTTGGTAGTTTCTTTTTAATGTTTGTTGCCTGCCTTTACAGGGTAGCTCAATATAAATATGTAACTACTTTGAGAATTATTTCCTTTCTTGGGGGATAATTGGTTTAGCTCATAAAGGAGGTTGTTTTGAATGGGAAGAGGTCTTACCTATTCCCTTATACAAATGAAAAATCAGTTAGACAGATATTAAGGCTAAAGTTTCTTTCATTTTCTTGACAAATTATCTCCTGAGACTGGTAGGTAATTGTGAAATCACAATGACAGAGATGGGAGAAGGCTGCTAGTCTTCTTGTTTGAATCACTTTGCAGGTTCAGAAATAAAATCCTGCAATTCTGATGTCTTTCCATTGTAACAGGAAACAGACAAG
The DNA here is from genome assembly GCF_049350105.2 of Macaca mulatta. Taxonomy (NCBI): domain Eukaryota; kingdom Metazoa; phylum Chordata; class Mammalia; order Primates; family Cercopithecidae; genus Macaca; species Macaca mulatta. Next base: position 63,634,248 of record NC_133413.1, read on the forward strand.
GTATTACAAAAATTGCTCATGTCCCCAGATTGGATTGTGAAATTATTCGTTGTCTTTCAGCGGGTGTGAAAATATTCAGATCTCAGAATTTTTATCTAACTTTCATAGACATAAATGCTCATTTTATTACTTTTAAATGACTTTTCTGCAAGACTTCATCCATGTTTGCGGGCATCCGATGTATGTGTGTACATGAAGAAGGTAGATTTTCTGTTTCTCACCCAGATTATGCTGATATGTAGAACAAGTGAAAGTGGAAACATCAAAGATGCCCCACACAATTATATTTGATTACATAGATTTTGTTTCTGTTTTTGAACGTGCCTCTGATGGTTTGAATAGTAAACTACCAGGATTTAGAGACTGTTAGGATGCTAGCTTGGAGGACTCCATCAGACGCACTCAGGGTGTTCATAAAATTAGCCTTTCCAGCCTGCTCCCTCTCCCAACCATCCCACTCAGATCTATCTAGTCAGAATCTGTACATGCTACTCAGGGAATCTGTTCCTTTAATACACATTCTTGGGTGATTCTAAAGTTTTAACCAGTTTTGGAGCTACTAAACTTTTCCAGTTTCTCTGTGTTATAGAAGAAGAAACGAGACTCAGCATGGTATCATCCTAGACTGTCAGAAAATGGTTTTCAGTGATGTGCTAAGGTCACGCAGCTATTCAGCGACAGCCCCGTTCTCTGGTCCTGGTTAAGAGCTTTGCCTCTTCCCATGGCCTAGAGGAGGCTGAGGTCTCTGTTGCAACTGCACCACAATGCACCTTCTCTCTCTGCCCACGCCTGCTTTCTTCACTTCCCAGCCACCTCCTGCACACAAACCTCTTCCTCAGAAAAGGTTTTATTTTGGAAATTCAGCCTGACACATAGGTCTGCTGGCAGATGGACACATCTCTGCCCTGCTCCAGCATCCGTCAGAGTATTTCTCCAGCATGCCACTGGAAATGTTGATCCCACTTTTTCTTAAGTTTTGCAATAAAACTCAGGGGGTAGAAAAGAAGAGGAGACGGGGAGGCAACATGGAAGTCAAACTGGTTTTTACAGTTCCAGTGCTAAGTGGCCTACCTTATCACTTCTCTACCTAATCTGAAAGTGACCAACAGTAATGGGCAAAATAGCTTACACAGGAATTCCTATGTAGTTGTGAAAGTTGTCAGAATCAAAACCAAGCCACTTGTGTTGAAAAAATAATAGCCTGACAAATTGAGCCAGGGAAGGCCATGAAGGAAAGGGTCTGATAACAAGGTAACTGTCACAAAAGGCTGCAACCTTCGTTGTTATTTAGACATGTTGTATTAAGATTATAATTTGCATCAATGTTACATATTCTCAAGTAGAGTATTTTTATTTCTGAATTTTAGTTCGGAAATTTTGGAAAAATGGCTGTGAATTGTTAATGCAAAAATGTAATTCTTCCACAGATATTCAATACATATTTGGAGAATGATTTCATCAAGTGATTTTGATAAGTGAAGTTCCTAGAAAAAAATTCTGCAAATATGGAAGCTTTTCTTAGGCACCATTAGGACAAAAGATTAGATTACTGAATTATTATAGGAAAAACTTCATTCTATTAGCCTGTTAGAAAAAAAATCTGTTAGAAAAGATATCTGAGGTGAATTTTTTAATGTGGAAATGTTCTTTCCTTAAGAACAATTGCATTTTGCATTTATGCAACTGCATAAAACAACTTTAAGGAAAGAAAATTTTACATGTATTCGTTTATCATCCAGCTTCTTGGATGTGATGTGATACCTCATTTACCTTGAAGGATCATGTGTGCTTTATAAATATAATATTTATATATACTTACATTGCGTTAGAATTTTCAGTTTTCCCTTATGATTTCTTTTAAACAAATCTGACTTTTACCAAATAGTTTCAGTAAAGGATAGTAAAAGTAGGAATGTATCTTCTATCTCATTAAGTTATTTAAATACTTTGTTGAAGTTTCAGGCCTCCTTTATCAGTGCAGTGTTGGAATACATTCTTTCTATATTTCAAAATTGCAATTTAAAATAAAAGGTTGATTAAATTATTTCAGTGAATCGGAATTGATGCTGTCATTAATTGAAATGACATTTATTAAAATTCAGGTAAAATGAGGAAAATATATTGAAGTAAGGATTTTCATAGGAAAGTCTGAAACATTTTAAGATAAATACTCATTGTACCTGATCGAAAATAACACTATTCAGAACCAGCATTTTTTTCTACTGATGGTTTTAATTCTGTTCAAGGCAAAAACTATGAAATCTTATAATACGGAATTTGTAAGTCTAGATACTTTAGGAAAAATCATTATCCATTCAAAGGGCTGACTGAATGCTTGGGATATGCCAGCTTACATCTTCACTACAAGATAAATATGATTTGGTTTCTTCTACCAAGAAACTCATAATTTGGTGGAACAGATAAATGTAAAGCAGATAAATTCATTATTTCATAAATACTATAATGTTAGCAACTTCATTATTGGTACTTACTATGGAACTTAACATAAATAAGCACCAAACATTTTTGGTTATCCTTAGTTAAAATTATAGTTAACCCCATCGCCCCACGTTTTCATTTTAGTTAGTGACCAACTGTGAATGACAAAGCTGTTGACATGAGTTTTTCTGAAACTTTAAGACACTGGGAACCTTTTTTTAAGGTAAATTTCACATAACAAATATTATTTTTCAAATAAATTGTTCAGTAGCATTTTGTAGATTCACAATGTTGTACAACCACTGACGCTAATTCCAAAACATTTTCATCACTCTCCAAAAACCTTGTACCCAGGAAGCAGTTTCTCCTTATTCCCCCTCTCCCCAGCTCCTGGAAATCACCAATCATGTGTACTCTGTCTCTATGAATTTACCTATCATAGATATTTCATATAAACAAAGTCATACAATGTGTGATCATTTTTGTACGGTTTCTTTCACTTAACATGTTTTTGAGATTCATCAGCACTGTAGCATGAAATATTCCATTGTGTGGATATGCTACAATGTATTTATCCATTCATGGGTTGACATCTCCATGTGCAGGAGTGAACCAGATGAATAGGGCCTGAAGTGAAACCCCCACAAACTGAAGCAGCCCTACAGAGGAGGGACTTGACCATTGAAAGAAAAGAAAAACAAACAAACAAATGAACAGAAAGCAACAACAACAGCATCAACAACAAAAAAGTTTCCACAAAAACCCCATTCAAGGGTCAGCAGCCTCAAGGATCGAAACTATACAAACTCATGAAGATGAGAAAAAATCAAAGAAGAAACACTGAAAACCCAAAAGGCCAGAGTGCCTCTTCTCCAAATGATTGCAATGCCTCTCCAGCAAGGGCTCAGAACTAGACAGGATGAGATGGATGAATTGACAGAAGTATGCTTCAGAAGATGGGTAATAAAAAACTCTGCTGAGCTAAAGGAACATGTTCTAACCCAATGCAAAGAAGCTAAGAACCTTGATAAAAGGCTAGAGGAGCTACAAAGTGAATAACCAGTTTAGAGAAGAACATGAATGACCCGATGGAGCTGAAAAACACAGCACAAGAACTTTATGAAGCATACACAAATATCTATAGCCGAATTGACCAAGTGGAAGAAAGGATATCAGAGTTTGAAGACCCCTTGCTGAAATAAGGCATGCAGACAAGATTAGAGAAAAAAGAATGAAAGGAACGAACAAAGTCTCCAAGAAATATGGGAGTTTGTAAAAACACTGAACCTACGATTGATTGGCATACCTGAAGGAGACAGGGAGAATGGAACCAAGCTGGAAAACATACTTCAGGATATTGTCCAGGAGAACTCCCCCAATCTAGCAAGATAGGCCAACACGCAAATTCAAGAAATACAGAGAACACCACTAAGATACTCCACAACAAGATCAACTCCAAGACACATAATCATCAGATTCTCCAAGGTCAAGATGAAGGAAAAAATGTTAAGGGCAGCCAGAGAGAAAGGCCACGTCATCTCCAAAGGGAAGCCCATCAGACTAACAGTGGACATCTCAGCAGAAACCCTACAAGCCAGAATAGATTGGAGGCCAATATTCAACATTCTTAAAGAAAGAATTTTCAATCCAGAATTTTACATTCGGCCAAACTGAGTTTCATAAGTGAAGGAGAAATAAAATTCTTTCAAGACAAGCAAATGCTGAGGGATTTTGTTAGCACCAGGCCTGCCTTGCAAGAGCTCCTGAAAGAAGCACTAAATATGGAAAGGAAAAACTGGTACCAGCCACTGCAAAAACACACCAAAATATAAAGACCAATGACACTATGAAGAAACTGCATCAACTAGTGTGCAAAATAACCAGTTAGCATCACGATGACAGGATCAAATTTACACATAACAATGCCAATGTTAAATGTAAATGGGCTAAAAGGCAGACTGGAAAATTGGATAAAGAGTCAAGACTCATTGGTGTGCTGTATTCAGAAGACCCATCTGAAGTGCAAAGACACACATAGGCTCAAAATACAGGATGGAGGAAAATTTACCAAGCAAATAGAAAGTTAAAAAAAAAAAAAAAAGCAGGGATTGCAATCCCAGTCTTTGACATAACAGTCTTTAAACTAACAAATATTAAAAAGTGACAAAGAAGGGCATTACAAAATGGTAAAGGGAACAATTCAATGAGAAGAGTTAACTATTCTAAATATACATGCACCCAATACAGGAGCACCCAGATTCATAAAACACGTTCTTAGAGACCTACAAGTCAATATTAGGTAGATTAACAAGACATAAGATTAACAAGGATATTCAAACTTGAACTCAACTCTGGATCAAGTGGACCTAGTAGACATTTACAGAACTCTCCACCCCAAATCAACAGGTTATACATTCTTCTCAGTGCCACATGGAACTTATACTAAAATTGACCACATAATTGGAAGTAAAACACTTGTCAGCAAATGCAAAAGAACTGAAATCACAACAAACAGTCTCTCAGACCATAGCTCAATCAAATTAGAACTCAGGATTAAGAAACTCACTCAGAACCACACAATTACATGGAAATTGAACAGCCAGCTTCTGAATGACTCCTGGGTAAACATGAAATTAAGGCAGAAATCACAAATTTCTTTGAAACCAATGAGTGCAAAGAGACAACGAGAATCTCTGGGACACAGCTAAAGCAGTGTTAAGATGGAAATTTATAGCACTAAATGCTCACATCAGAAAGCTAGAAAGATCTGAAATTGACACCCTAATATCACAAATAAAAGAGCTAGAGAGTCAAGAAAAAACGAATTCAAAAGCTAGCAGAAGACAAGAAACAACTAAGATCAGAGCAGAATTGAAGGAGATAGTCACAAAACCGCTCCCCCAACAACAAAAAAAAAATCAGTAAATCCAGGAGCTGGTTTATTGAAAAGATAAACAAAATAGATAGACCACTAGCTAGACTAATAAAGAAGAAAAGAGAGAAGAATCAAATAGAAACAATAAAAAATGATAAAGGGGATACCACCACTGACCCCACAGAAACACAAACTACCATCAGAGAATACTATATAAACACCTCTATGCAAATAAACTAGAAGATCTAGAAGAAATTGATAAATTCCTGGACACATACACCCTCCCAAGACTAAACCAGGAAGAAGTCGAATCCCTGAATAGACCAATAACAAGTTCTGAAATTGAAGCAGTAATTAATAGCCTACCAACCAAACAAAAATGCACAAGGGCTCCCTTATATCCACTAAGTTCCACTTGTAACCTCAGTCCCTTAAGTCTACTTTTCTCAGTTGGCAAATGATGGACTGGAACACAGCATAAACTACTTAAAATTTGTAGTGGTTGTTAGTGGTGAAGTGAATACTAAAGTGAAAATCAGGAGGTCAGTTTTGAGTCTGAACTCTGCCACTGACGAGCTGTGTGTCCCAGGGCAAGTTGTTTCCAACCTCTGTGTCAGCATCAATATGAGAAAGGGGTGTGATCGCCCCCATGAACTCCTCCCTCCTCAGAGATTGAAGCTTCAGTTATTATGCATCTGGTTGTATAGACGGTCTTGCAAATTACTTTCTGTTTTGTTTATTTGTTTGTTTTTTGAGTGTCTAGATTTTGGCAGTGTTTTGTAGTAGATTGAAATATTCTAAGGGTGAGGGCATAGACCCTGTCTCTTATATCTTTCAATAAAGTCCAATGCAGTTGTGTGCCTGGTGCAAAATCTTTGTTGAATAAATGGGCTTGAAGAATTAAAAATGTCAGAAAGCTAAATATCATTCGTACCAGAGACCTACATGGTTATAGATATCACTTCATTTAAGAAATGTACATAGGGGCCATCTAATTTCCATGAGGTAAGTTACTGCCACCAGGAAACTGGATCATAGGTAACTGGATTACAGAGAGTGCAATGACATCTCTTAAGCCTCTAATTCCCTCTGTCTCTTTTCTTAAGTATAAGGATATGTTCTCTTTCTTATAGTCATGAGGATCTCAATTCAGATATGTGTCCTCTTAGTACATTAATCCTGGGCAAATTAGAATTAGAGGAAACCTAAACTGGAAAGAGAAATGAAGTCTGGTGAATGGCAGAGTAGAAATTGAAGGCTTTTCAAATTTGGCTTTGGGAGAGATAACAAGGGGTTAGAGAAGATGAAACTTGAATTATATTACACATGCATTAATGAGGAGGAAGGGGGCTGACGTGCTAGAGGATTTGTCCACAACTTCTCTATCATCACTGATGCAAAGGTGGCATGAGAAAGAGGTAAGTAGAGACAGAGTCCCTGAGTCTTAATGGCATTTCTTAAGTCAAAATCACCCAATGCGCCATCCTTCTCAAACATTGAAGTATTTGCACATCTTTGGAATAATGATGAGATTTGGAAAGAGGAAGTCAACAATGGAGTCTTTTTTTTTTTTTTTTTAATACTTTAAGTTCTAGGGTACATGTGCATAACGTGCAGGTTTGTTACATATGTATACTTGTGCCATGTTGGCATGCTGCACCCATCAACTCGTCAGCACACATCAACTTGTCATTCACATCAGGTATAACTCCCAATGCAATCCCTCCTCCCTCCTCCTCCCCCTTCCCCATGATAGGCCCCGGTGTGTGATGTTCCCCTTCCCGAGTCCAAGTGATCTCATTGTTCAGTTCCCACCTATGAGTGAGAACATGTGGTGTTTGGTTTTCTGTTCTTGCAATAGTTTGCTAAGAATGATGGTTTCCAGCTGCATCCATGTCCCTACTTTTATGGCTGCATAGTATTCCATGGTGTATATGTGCCACATTTTCTTAATCTAGTCTGTCACTGATGGACATTTGGGTTGATTCCAAGTCTTTGCTATTGTGAATAGTGCCACAATAAACATAAGTGTGCATGTGTCTTTGTAGCAGCATGATTTATAATCCTTTGGGTATATACCCAGTAATGGGATGGCTGGGTCATATGGTACTTCTAGTTCTAGATCCTTGAGGAATCGCCATACTGTTTTCCATAATGGTTGAACTAGTTTACAATCCCACCAACAGTGTAAAAGTGTTCCTATTTCTCCACATCCTCTCCAGCACCTGTTGTTTCCTGGCTTTTTTTTTCTTTTTTTTCTTTTTTTTTTTTTTTTGAGACGGAGTCTCGCTCTGTCACCCAGGCTGGAGTGCAGTGGCGCGATCTCGGCTCACTGCAAGCTCCGCCTCCCAGGTTCATGCCATTCTCCTGCCTCAGCCTCCCGAGTAGCTGGGACTACAGGCGCTCACCACCTCGCCCGGCTAGTTTTTCGTATTTTTTAGTAGAGACGGGGTTTCACCATGTTAGCCAGGATGGTCTCGATCTCCTGACCTCGTGATCTGCCCGTCTCAGCCTCCCAAAGCACTGGGATTACAGGCTTGAGCCACCGGGCCCGGCTGTTTCCTGGCTTTTTAATGATCGCCATTCTAACTGGTGTGAGATAGTATCTCATGGTGGTTTTGATTTGTATTTCTCTGATGGCCAGTGATGATAAGCATTTTTTCATGTGTCTGTTGGCTGTATGAATGTCTTGTTTTGAGAAAATGTCTGTTCATATTCTTTGCCCACTTTTTGATGAGGTTGTTTGTTTTTTTCTTGTAAATTTGTCTGAGTTCTTTGTAGGTTCTGGATATTAGCCCTTTGTCTGATGAGTAGATTGCAAAAATTTTCTCCCATTCTGTAGGTTGCCTGTTCACTCTGATGGTAGTTTCTTTTGCTGTGCAGAAGCTCTTTAGTTTAATGAGATCCCATTTCTCAATTTTGGCTTTTGTTGCCGTTGCTTTTGGTGTTTTAGACATGAAGTCCTTGTCCATGCCTATGTCCTGAATGGTATTACCTAGGTTTTCTTCTAGGGCTTTTATGGTATTAGGTCTAACATTTAAGTCTTTAATCCATCTTGAATTAATTTTCATATAAGGATTAAGGAAAGGATCCAGTTTCAGCTTTCTACTTATGGCTAGCCAATTTTCCCAGCACCATTTATTAAATAGGGAATCCTTTCCCCATTTCTTGTTTTTCTCAGGTTTGTCAAAGATCAGATGGCTGTAGATGTGCGGTATTATTTCTGAGGGCTCTGTTCTGTTCCATTGGTCTATATCTCTGTTTTGGTACCAGTATCATGCTGTTTTGGTTACTGTAGCCTTGTAGTATAGTTTGAAGTCAGGTAGTGTGATGCCTCCAGCTTTGCTCTTTTGACTTAGGATTGTCTTGGCAATGCGGGCTCATTTTTGGTTCCATATGAACTTTAAAGCAGTTTTTTCCAATTCTGTGAAAAAACTCATTGGTAGTTTGATGGGGATGGCATTGAATCTATAAATTACCTTGGGCAGTATGGCTATTTTCATGATATTGATTCTTGCTATCCATGAGCATGGTATGTTCTTCCATTTGTTTGTGTCCTCTTTTATTTCACTGAGCAGTGGTTTGTAATTCTCCTTGAAGAGGTCTTTACATCCCTTGTAAGTTGGATTCCTAGGTATTTTATTCTCTTTGAAGCAATTGTGAATGGAAGTTCATTCATGATTTGGCTCTCTGTTTGTGTGTTACTGGTGTATAAGAATGTTTGTGATTTTTACACATTAATTTTGTATCTTGAGACTTTGCTGAAGTTTCTTATCAGCTTAAGGAGATTTTGGGCTGAGACAATGAGGTTTTCTAAATATACAATCATGTCATCTGCAAACAGGGACAATTTGACTTCTTCTTTTCCTAACTGAATACCCTTGATTTCTTTCTCTTGCCTGATTGCCTTAGCCAGAACTTCCAACACTATGTTGAATAGGAGTGATGAGAGAGGGCATCCCTGTCTTGTGCCGGTTTTCAAAGGGAATTTTTCCAGTTTTTGCCCATTCAGTATGATAGTGGCTGTGGGTTTGTCATAAATAGCTCTTATTATTTTGAGACACATTCCATCAATACCGAATTTATTGAGAGTTTTTAGCATGAAGGGGTGTTGAATTTTGTCAAAGGCCTTTTCTGTATCTATTGAGATAATCATGTGGTTTTTGTCTTTGGTTCTGTTTATATGCTGGATTACATTTATTGATTTGCATATATTGAACCAGCCTTGCATCCCAGGGATGAAGCCCACTTGATCATGGTGGATAAGCTTTTTGATGTGCTGCTGGATCCGGTTTGCCAGTATTTTATTGAGGATTTTTGCATCGATGTTCATCAGGGATATTGGTCTAAAATTCTCTTTTTTTGTTGTGTCTCTGCCAGGCTTTGGTATCAGGATGATGTTGGCCTCATAAAATGAGTTAGGGAGGATTCCCTCTTTTTCTATTGATTGGAATAGTTTCAGAAGGAATGGTACCCGCTCCTCCTTGTACCTCTGGTAGAATTCAGCTGTGAATCCATCTGGTCTTGGACTTTTTCTGGTTTTTAGGCTATTAATTATTGCCTCAATTTCAGAGCCTGCTATTGGTCTATTCAGGAATTCAACTTCTTCCTGGTTTAGTCTTGGGAGAGTGTAAGTGTCCAGGAAATTATCCATTTCTTCTAGATTTTCTAGTTTATTTGCGTAGAAGTGTGTATAGAATTCTCTGATGGTAGTCTGTGTTTCTGTGGGGTCAGTGGTGATATCCCCTTTATCATTTTTTATTGTGTCTATTTGATTCTTCTCTCTTTTCTTCTTTATTAGTCTTGCTAGTGGTCTATCAATTTTGTTGATCTTTTCAAAAAACCAAGTCCTGGATTCATTGATTTTTGGAGGGTTTTTTGTGTCTCTATCTCCTTCAGTTCTGCTCTGATCTTAGTTATTTCTTGCCTTCTGCTAGCTTTTGAATGTGTTTGCTCTTGCTTCTCTAGTTCTTTTAATTGTGATGTTAGAGTGTCAATTTTAGATCTTTCCTGCTTTCTCTTGTGGGCATTTAGTGCTATAAATTTCCCTCTACACACTGCTTTAAATGTGTCCCAGAGATCCTGGTATGTTGTGTCTTTGTTCTCATTGTTTTCAAAGAACATCTTTATTTCTGCCTTCATTTCGTTACATACCCACTAGTCATTCAGGAGCAGGTTATTCAGCTTCCATGTAGTTGAGCGGTTTTGAGTGAATTTCTTAGTCCTGAGTTCTAGTTTGATAGCACTGTGGTCTGAGAGCAGTTTGTTATAATTTCTGTTCTTATACATTTGCTGAGGAGTACTTTACTTCCAATTATGTGGTCAATTTTGGAATAAGTGTGATGTGATGCTGAGAAGAATGTATATTCTGTTGATTTGGGGTGGAGAGTTCTGTAGATGTCTATTAGGTCTGCTTGCTGCAGAGATGAGTTCAATTCCTGGATATCCTTGTTAACTTTCTGTCTCGTTGATCTGTCTAATGTTGACAGTGGAGTGTTGAAGTCTCCCATTATTATTGTATGGGAGTCTAAGTCTCTTTGTAAGTCTCTAAGGACTTAATTTATGAATCTGGGTGCTCCTGTATTGGGTGCATATATATTTAGGATAGTTAGCTCTTCCTGTTGAATTGATCCCTTTACCATTATGTAATGGTCTTCTTTGTCTCTTTTGATCTTTGATGGTTTAAAGTCTGTTTTATCAGAGACTAGGATTGCAGCCCCTGCTTTTTTTGTTCTCCATTTGCTTGGTAGATCTTCCTCCATCCCTTTATTTTGAGCCTATGTATGTCTCTGCGTGTGAGATGGGTCTCCTGAATACAGCAAACTGATGGGTCTTGACTCTTTATCCAATTTGCCAGTTGTGTCTTTTAATTGGAGCATTTAGTCCATTTAAATTTAAGGTTAATATTGTTATGTGTGAACCTGATCCTGCCATTATGATATTTTTTTTTTTTTTTTTTTTTTGAGACGGAGTCTCGCTCTGTCGCCCAGGCTGGAGTGCAGTGGCGCGATCTTGGCTCACTGCAAGCTCCGCCTCCCGGGTTCATGCCATTCTCCTGCCTCAGCCTCCCGAGTAGCTGGGACTACAGGCGCCCACAACCGCGCCCGGCTAATTTTTGTACTTTTAGTAGAGACGGGGTTTCACCGTGGTCTCGATCTCCTGACCTTGTGATCCGCCCGCCTTGGCCTCCCAAAGCGCTGGGATTACAGGCGTGAGCCACCGCGCCCGGCTGCCATTATGATATTAACTGGTTATTTTGCTCGTTAGTTGATGCAGTTTCTTCCCAGCTTCGATGGTCTTTACATTTTGGCATGGTTTTGCAATGGCTGGTACCGGTTGTTCCTTTCCATGTTTAGTGCTTCCTTCAGGGTCTCTTGTAAGGCAGGCCTGGTGGTGACAAAATCTCTCAGCATTTGCTTGTCTGTAAAGGATTTTATTTCTCCTTCACTTATGAAACTTAGTTTGGCTGGATATGAAATTCTGGGTTTAAAATTCTTTTCTTTAAGAATGTTGAATATTGGCCCCCACTCTCTTCCGGCTTGTAGAGTTTCTGCCGAGAGATCTGCTGTTAGTCTGATAGGCTTCCCTTTGTGAGTAACCCGACCTTTCTCTCTGGCTGCCCTTAAGATTTTTTCTTTCATTTCAACTTTGGTGAATCTGGCAATTATGTGTCTTGGAGTTGCTCTTCTCGAGGAGTATCTTTGTGGTGTTCTCTGTATTTTTTGAACTTGAATGTTGGCCTGCCCTACTAGGTTGGGGAAGTTCTCCTGGATGATATCCTGAAGAGTGTTTTCCAACTTGGTTCCATTTTCCCCCTTACTTTGCCACCCCAATCAGATGTAGATTTGGTCTTTTTACATAATCCCATACTTCTTGCAGGCTTTGTTTGTTTCTTTTTCTTCTTTTTTCTTTAGATTTCTCTTCTCGCTTCATTTCATTCATTTGATCCTCAGTCGCTGATACTCTTTCTTCCAGTTGATCGAGTCGGTTACTGAAGCTTGTGCATTTGTCACGAATTTCTCGTGTTATGGTTTTCATCTCTGTCAGTTCGTTTATGGCCTTCTCTGCATTAATTATTCTAGTTATCAAATCTCCACTCTTGTTTCAAGATTTTTAGTTTCTTTGCGCTGGGTACATAATTCCTCCTTTAGCTCTGAGAAGTTTGATGGACTGAAGCCTTCTTCTCTCATCTCATCAAAGTCATTCTCCGTTCAGCTTTGATCCGTTGCTGGCGATGAGCTGTGTTCCTTTGCAGGGGGAGATGTGCTCTTATTTTTTGAATTTCCAGCTTTTCTGCCCTGCTTTTTCCCCATCTTTGTGGTTTTATCTGCCTCTGGTCTTTGATGATGGTGATGTACTGATGGGGTTTTGGTGTGGGTGTCCTTCCTGTTTGTTAGTTTTCCTTCTAACAGTCAGGACCCTCAGCTGTAGGTCTGTTGGAGATTGCTTGAGGTCCACTCCAGACCCTGTTTGCCTGGGTATCAGCAGCAGAGGCTGCAGAAGATAGAATATTTCTGAACAGCGAGTGTTCCTGTCTGATTGTTGCTTTGGAAGCTTCCTCTCAGGGGTGTACTCCACTGTGTAAGGTGTGGGGTGTCAGTCTGCCCCTAGTGGGGGATATCTCCCAGTTAGGCTACTCAAGGGTTAGGGACCCACTTGAACAGGCAGTCTGTCCGTTCTCAGATCTCAACCTGCATATTGGGAGATCCACTGCTCTCTTCAAAGCTGTCAGACAGAGTCGTTTGCGTCTGCAGAGGTTTCTGCTGCTTTTGTTGTTGTTGTTGTTGTTGTTGTTGTTGTTTAGCTGTGCCCTGTCCCCAGAGGTGGAGTCTACAAAGACAGGCAGGCCTCCTTGAGCTGCTGTGAGCTCCACCCAGTTCGAGCTTCCCAGCGGCTTTGTTTACCTACTTAAGCCTCAGCAATGGCGGGCCCCCCTCCCCCAGCCTTGCTGCTGCCTTGCCGTTAGTTTGCAGACTGCTGTGCTAGCAATGAGGGAGGCTCCGTGGGCGTGGGACCCTCCCGACCAGGTGTGGGATATAATCTCCTGGTGTACCTGTTTGCTAAGACCCTTGGTAAAGCGTAGTATTGGGGTGGGAGTTACCCAATTTTCCAGGTGTTGTGTGTCTCAGTTCCTCTGGCTAGGAAAAGGGATTCCCTTCCCCCTTGCACTTCCCAGGTGAGGCGATGCCTTGCCCTGCTTCAGTTCTCACTGGTCGGGCTGCAGCAGCTGACCAGCACCGATTGTCCAGCACTCCCTAGTGAGATGAACCCAGTACCTCAGTTGAAAATGCAGAAATCACCTGTCTTCTGTGTCACTTGCGCTGGGAGCTGGAGACTGGAGCTGTTCCTATTCGGCCATCTAACAACAATGGAGTCTTAATACTCTAATGCACTTGAAGGAAGGTCAAAAAATATTCTTAAATTCATATTGTCTGCTATAGTGACACTCTGAGGACTAGTGATCCTTCAAAATCTCTAACAGGAGATGGAAAATGGAAATTAATTATGCAGTACCCTCATTATTGTTTTCAAATGTGCAAAATGTTGTTGATTGTTTTGTTGTTGTTCTATGTGTTGCATTTAATTGCTTTGTTTCATTAATGTTTGGGGGTTTTCTTCTATCCACTTGAGACTTATATTTCTTAGCCTATTTTTCTCCAAACAACTAGTTCTCCTTTCATAGGGGTGATTTTTAGGTTCAGGTTTTATAAGCACACATTTTAAGGTTGCCGAGGGAGTATAGTGTACTTGTTGTTTATAAATGTCTATTATTCTAAAATAAGTAGCCTGGTGTCTGAGTGTAGGTCACTTTGCTTATGATGGCTGAAGGGTGCAAAGTGTTCCCAGCAGGCTCCATTATCTTCGCTTCACCTCCTCCCTGCAAGCTGTGATCCACAAGGGGGTCCAGAGGTGGCTCCTGTGGGGGCCTTAACTTGCTATTATTCTGAGACCAGAAAGCAGCTCAGTGGTTTGTGGAAATCCTCAGCTGAACCTGGCCTTCCCTGTTTATTCTAAAACTGAAATGTCAGAGACAAAACACTGATAGATTCCACTGAAGGTGAGAAACTAAGAAACTCACATTTATGGTGTACACACACAGTCTGAGCACTATAAGTGATTACACAAATATAATCTCCCTTCTTTACAACCATGCAATGAGATTCCATTGTCACCATTTAGAACTGAGGGTGCAGAGGCCGAGTACACATGAGGGGCTGGCCAAAGACTCTCATCCTGCACCCCCGGACCCTTGCGTTATTGTTTCCTTTCTTGCAATTGCTCTCTCCTCTGCTCTCCAAACTGTCAAGTCCTGAGGTACAAGACCTCGGGTGCTAAGTCCTCCTTCCCTCTCTCCCCAGTCCTTAGGACCCTAGCTGGCTGTGGCTCTTCCATGCCACACACGCCCCACATGCCCTGTGAGCTGCATCTCATTCGATCATGCATCCTCCCTGAGCTTACCCACTCAGGTTAATTTGTATTTATATTATTCTTTGCAGAGGATTTTTTTTTCAAACAGGTAAAATTAAAGATAGTCCTTAAAATGTTCCCATAAGTTAATGTTTAACAATATAGATGATTTAATTCCCTATTTTCTTCTATTAAGTATGTGAAAATACTGAGTGCATCACAACTACTTATACATTTAACCCCCACAGTATTTAACTGTTAATTGACTCTACAAACCATAATATTGGAGAGAAAATGCATTTTCAAAGACGGAAACATTAATATAATGGGTAGATAGCTGACTCTCAGATGCAAGTATATCATTTCATATAATATAGAAAATCATTTTACTAATTCATCACTGTCTATCTCTGTGTGCCAACGTTAGGGTTCTTAAAATGTCTTTGTAGGTCTAAGGAAGTCCTTATACCTTAATCAAGGAAGACTGGAGTAGTGATGTGTTTGCAAAGCAGAGCAGGACATTTATAGAATCTGCTTATATAATGCGAACTGTTTTTCTGTTTGTTTGTTTGTTTGTTTTTAGAGACAGGGTCTTGCTCTGTCACCCAGACTGGAGCACAGTGGCATGATCATAGTTCCTTGCAGCCTCGGTCTCCTGGGCTCAAGGGACCCTCCCCCGTCATCTTCTTAGAGGATCTGACTTGGTCCAGATTGGCTGATAAGAGCATTTCCAGGAAGGCTGGGTTAACAATCATGCCCATTCCCTTGAGGTTACCTCTGCCCACCACACATTACACCTGGATATCAGATCCAGGATTTTGCGTATTGTCCTTGCTCAAAGAAATCAAATGTAGCAACATTTCCTCCCCTGATTCACCCACAAGTATCATTATCTTCCCACTCTGACCATGTTTTGAGTTAGTCCTAATACGATGTTTCTCAACCTTGAGAATTGCCTGCCAAAGATACCTTAAAAGTGCTAAGGCTCTTGACTTGTGCAATGTATCATTATATAAATGCTATGACTATGAGTCATAGATAATTCATAGATTTATTAGCCTTGAGTTGTGGGCTAGGAGAAGGCTTGAAATGGAAAACTTAGCTCCCTTTGCATTTGCCACTGATTATCAGGAAAATTCATTGCAATTTCAAGATCAGACACACCTGATGCATCTAGAATCTCTTAGTTGTCCACTAAATATCTGAGTGAAAATGCAGAACTGTGGTAGTCATGACATCAAAAACCTTAATATAGGAAGGGCCCTAGAAATATTCTGGCTCAATCTCCTTGTTGCTGAGTGTGACTTGCCTAAAGTCACCTCCTAGGTGATGGAGAAGGGTTCAAGCCTTCATCTTATTATTCACTTCATTGCCTTTCAGATGATCCAGACAATTTAATAGCAGAAGCATGATACTCAATAAAAAAGGGAGCGTTTGTTTAATCTTTTTGGTTTTTTATACGTATAATGCAAATAATGGATATTTCTATTTTGTAATGAATTTTTGTTTTTAATTGGTATTTCCATTTTGTACTTTTAAATACCATATAATTATGACCACATGCCAACAATAGATAGGTTTTGTTCATACTATAAAATAGCAGACAATATACAAAAGTAGATCACTGATAGAAACAAAGAGTAACTTGCAGCAGCAATTCATTATGAGACTGGTTTCTATTTTTTTACAACCCCTGAGTTGGGAGAGAAATGTGATAATAGAGTTAGACTTGGGAACAGTCTAACACACTTTTCTGAGCACATTCTCACTTGCTGGAAAGACTGATTTATATGCACTTAAGGTAATAGAGGAAATAGCAAAGTCAAAATTTTAAAATGAGCCATGACTTTTCATAAATGTACAAGTTTATTTCTTAGTTATTTTTAATGCCTTTGGTTTGTCTCAGGGGAAAATAATAACATTTGTTTCTGGAGTTATTTTTGTTCAGCTGCACATTCCCTAGGGTTAGATTTTAGAGAGTATTCTAAGGATATTTTCTGGTGCCTGGGGTTTGCTGCATTTGAAAACCTAGTGTTTTAAACAAATTGTTTTTTCAATTAATATGGGACAGAAAATATTGAACAAATTAGCATAGAAGAACGTAGCTTGTTCCATTTAAGGACCAAATCTATCGTTTATTAATTCTGTGACCTTTGGTTTCATTTTACTCATCGGCAAAATTGAGAAGTTTATAATTAATATTATTGCACTGTCAGGATGATTAGTACTTTTAATGTAAAAAGTGTACCACATAACAGGTATTTAGTTCATTTTACATTGGAGCGCTTAGTCTGTACAACCAGGAGGGCTTCCCAGGGATCTGGAAGGGCAGGGAATGATGGAAGTACAGTTCTGTGCCTACCAGACTTCTTGGTCCAGCCTCTGCAGGCAGAAAGGCAGGGCGGCAGGAGGGAAGGCTGAGTCTTCCCTCACACACATGTTCTCTGAACTTCCCTACCACCCTGTATCCTAGAGTCCCAGGCAGCGTAAAGTGTATTTCACACAATACCATGCAGTTTTACTTTCCCAACATCAGTACAGCAGGGGCAAAGAAGGTCCTGGAAGGACTGGGTCTCCAAGACAAAGGGAGCCTCTGCTTCAATGACCCCACCAGCTGGAGTTCTTCACAGACAAACCTTGAGGCCCAAGGCAAGGTTCTGTCCTGGGCACCTGCTCCCCTGTGTTGACTGGAGTGATATGGAGGTGTTTCATCATGGTATCAGGATGTTTCCTGATGACTTGATCTTTAAGGACAGATGTTGCATTGGGAAGCGCAGATGCATCTAGTCACTGTGTTTTTTTTCATGCACTTGCAATCCATGTAATTACACAACTTAAAGTACTTAAATTTTTTCCATTGGTGTGAAGTTTCAGCAGCAAACTTAACATTCACAGCTTTTAATCATTTCATGTAGACTCGTTATTGTTTCATGTTTAATTCTTGCCAGTACACAATTTATCATGACTTCAAAATATATCAGCTGATGATTTATAAGCTTATTTAGTGCCTGCACCCCCATGTTGATGTCTGGGAAAACCCCACAAAGTCTCTTGCCAAAGGCAAACTGCTCTTCCTAAGGGTCACCCTGAGAGGGTACTCATAGCACCATCTATAGTTTTTGTTGCATAAAATATATTTTCTAAAATTATTATTGAACAGCTTGAATGGCTTTGCACCACACAAAACACCTCTCTCGATCCCCCCCTCCCTTTCTCTCCTTTTAATTTAACATTTATGAAGCATCTACTTTGCCTCAAAGTAATAGGCTATACTAAGATGAATAATATAGTTTCAGGAGCTCCACTGTGAGGTCACAATGGTATTATTAGCGCTTCTTAGGGCTGCACCATTATAGATAAACTGAAATACAGACAAACTTGGGTCTCTCTTAGAGGCTGAGAGCTGCCTAGGTCCTCCCGCCACACGTTCAAAGGCAAATGGATGGGAATGCTGAGAGATGAGATGGAGGCAGCTTTCTTCCATTGCTGGCTATAAATGACAACCATGGGAGATTCTTTTGCAATATTAGCTTTAATGAAAACCAAAATTAAATAAAGAGGAGGCTGACGAATGAGCTGAAGAAGCATCTCAGTGTAGAATACAATTCATCAGAGCCAATCAGGACCTAAACTACAACAAAATACCGCTTTTGCCAACAGAAAGGCTGTTGAATGATTCAGACCATCTGTGTGATGCCTTCAGCTGCCCATTTTACTTTTTCTATATAGATACATTCAGAAGTTATCCAATAACTTAAAAACTTTTTTATGAGACTAGACTTCAAAGTTACTATCTTCAAGATCGTTAAACCCATAGAGCACAGCAATAATCAAAGGTAAAGAAAGACTTTAAGATTCAAATTCAAATCCATTTGACTAGCTAAAGTTTCAACACAGAGCAAAAGCCAAAGCAAGGAGTGAATTCAATGATGAATTTACTGGAAACTAGAGAATTTTCCCCTGGACTTTTGTTACAGACCGAGAGAACACTGATGAAGTCATTCAAATCTCAGTTTCGGTTTTTAATCCTACCATGAGCCACGTGATTCTTAGGGAGATTAGATGTGCAGAGAGCTACAGGCAATGAAAGGGAATTGGAAACACGCTGGATAATATTAATACAATCTATCACTTCTTGAGTTTTTCATAGATATGTTGCAGATTCTCCAGAATCTTCTTTAATTTTTACTCAATCATTCCACAAATATTTAATGGGCCCAGCCATGTTCCAGGCACATTGGGACCAATAAAGAAATAGAAACCACGTTCTCTGGTTTAAGGTAATTAAAATATGAGTTTGGATGGAATCTCGGTGCATAAATTTGCCGAGACAACTAGCCAAGGAATGTCTACACCTGCTGAAAAAGTAATAACATAGTTAAAGGAGAGAGAGATTGCCGACTCCACTGAGTTTGCTTATACATGGGGCAGAAATTGTGTACAAGGAAAGGTGTGGAGATACATGATTGTAGAATACTTTCTAGTGAGAAAAAAAATTTTAGTAAACTTTTGAGGATAAATTAAGTATAACAATAATTATGGCACCTCCATCTTTGAAAACCTTATTTGAAGTCATTTTGCCCCAAAGCATAAGTCATCAATTACAGTCTTTTTCATGTTTTATTAAGTTGGTACAAAAGTAGTTGCATCAACCTAAAAGTAATGGCAAAAACCACAATTACTTTTGCACCAAAAGTGAAACTACATTTCACTTTGATTTTATTTCAATAGTTTTTGGAGAACAGGTGGGTTTTGGTTATATGGATAAGCTCTTAAGTGGTGATTACTGAGATTTTGGTGCACCTGTCACCTGAACAGTATACACTGCACCCAAAATGTAATCTTTTATTCCTCACTCACTTCCCACCTTTTCTCCCGAGTCCCCAAATTCCATTATATCATTCTGCCTTTATGTCCTCATAGCTTACCTCCAAATCCTCATACCGTCTCACTTATAAGTGGGAAGACATGATATTTGGTTTTCCGTTTCTAAGCTACTTCATTTAGAATAATGGTCTTCAACCCCATCCAGGTTGTTGTGAATGCCATTATTGGGTTTTATGCTGAGTAGCATTCCATTGTGTGTGTGTATATATATATATTTTTTTTTCTTTTTTCTTTTCCTTATCCACTCATTGGTTGATGGGCATTTAGGCTGGTTCCATATTTTTGCAATTGCAAATTGGGCTGCTAGAAATTACATTATATTTTGAACGAAAAGTGTTTGTCATCCTCTCTCTGAGCCAACAATCTTCTTGATGACAAAGACCAAGAGGATCTTGGCCTGGAGCCTCAGAGGCAGACACATTAAAGTACTTACTCCATGAATAGTTTTTAATTACTTTTTCTTCATACTCCAGGGAAAGATTTGGGACCAAAGCAAACTAAAACAAAACAAAGACATTTATTTTCAGCTTAATATATTTAGATCATTGCTCAAACTGTCCGTTGGGTACCAGGTGTTATTCATGCTCTTTTTTAGTAGGAGTTCAGAGACTTACTTGACAACCTGAATATCAGACATTACCAGTTTATAAATGTTTATTCAACTTTGGGTAATGATTTTAATTTTGAATAATAAAAAGTTATTTGAATTCTGTATCAAACTAAGGGTTTTTTTTTTTTTTCTAATTGGTAAAGTACAATCTATACTACATAATAAATCTCATGAATACCTACTACAAGTGCTAGGCTTCTATAAATAACCCATCAATAAACTGTACCATATTTAAATATAAAATTTAAATTCTTTAGTATTTAAATAAATAGTATGTGATAATTATTAAATTATCCTTTTTATTAATAAGTTATTAATTTTATTAATAATTTATTAATTATTAAATAACTTATTAAATAAATAAGTAGGTGATAAATTAGCACTATTTAAATTGACTTGGCAGCAAAAAAGCAATCCTGATTTTCATTAGCTGAGAATAAGAACATGATATTTGTACTATAATTACAGGCAACTAAGCTATTCCTTGGAAGAGCAATGTAATTTATATTGATTGGTGACTGGGGGTGTGAGGAGGTAGGCACAGGCAAAGGAATATGTGAACCCAAATTCCTGTTATTATTGTTTATCCTTTCTTTTAGAGCAATCCTCAAGTATTTTTGGATTATTAACTTGCTAAGTGTCATATTATTTCTGTGGAGTAGAAAGTGGAGCACTTTTTTTTATTATTATACTTTAAGTTCTAGGGTGCATGTGCACAACATGCAGGTTTGTTACGTATGTATACATGTGCCATGTTGGTGTGCTGCCCCCATTAAATTGTCATTTACATTAGGTTTGTCTCATAATGCTATCTCTGCCCGCTTCCCTGACCCCACGACAGGCCCTGGTGTATGATGTTCCCCACCCTGTGTCCAAGTGTTCTCTTTGTTCAATTCCCACCTATGAGTGAGAACATGCGATGTTTGGTTTTCTGTCCTTGCAATAGTTTGCTCAGAATGATGGTTTCTAGCCTCATCATGTCCCTACAAAGCACATGAACTCATCCTTTTCTATGGCTGCATAGTATTCCATGGTGTATATGTGCCACATTTTCTTAATTCAGTCTATCATTGATGGACATTTGAGTTGGTTCCAAGTCTTTGGTATTGTGAATACTGCCACAATAAGCATACGTGTGCATATGTCCTTATAGTAGCATGATTTATAATCCTTTGGGTATGTGCCCAGTAATGGGATTGCTGGGTCAAATGGTATTACTAGTTCTAGATCCTTGAGGAATAGCCACACTGTCTTCCATAATGGTTGAACTAGTTTACAGTCCCACCAACAGTGTAAAAGTGTTCCTATTTCTCCACGTCCTCTCCAGCACCTGTTGTTTCCTGACTTTTTTTTTTTTAATTTATTTATTATTATTATACTTTAAGTTGTAGGGTACATGTGCATAACGTGCAGGTTTGTTACATATGTATACTTGTGCCATGTTGCTGTGCTGCACCCATCAACTCGTCATTTACATCAGGTATAACTCCCAATGCAATCCCTCCCCCCTCCCCCCTCCCCATGATAGGCCCCTGTGTGTGATGTTCCCCTTCCTGAGTCCGAGTGATCTCATTGTTCAGTTCCCACCTATGAGTGAGAACATGCGGTGTTTGGTTTTCTGCTCTTGTCATAGTTTGCTAAGAATGATGGATTCCAGCTGCATCCAAGTCCCTACAAAGGACTCAAACTCATCCTTTTTTATGGCTGCATAGTATTCCATGGTGTATATGTGCCACATTTTCTTAATCCAATCTGTCACTGATGGACATTTGGGTTGATTCCAAGTCTTTGCTATTGTGAATAGTGCTGCAATAAACATACGTGTGCATGTGTCTTTATAGCAGCATAATTTATAATCCTTTGGGTATATACCCAGTAATGGGATGGCTGGGTCATATGGTACATCTAGTTCTAGATCCTTGAGGAATCGCCATACTGTTTTCCATAATGGTTGAACTAGTTTACAATCCCACCAACAGTGTAAAAGTGTTCCTATTTTTCCACATCCTCTCCAGCACCTGTTGTTTCCTGACTTTTTAATGATTGCCATTCTAACTGGTGTGAGATGGTATCTCATTGTGGTTTTGATTTGCATTTCTCTGATGGCCAGTGATGATGAGCATTTTTTCATGTGTCTGTTGGCTGTATGAATGTCTTCTTTTGAGAAATGTCTGTTCATATCCTTTGCCCACTTTTTGATGGGGTTGTTTGTTTTTTTCTTGTAAATTTGTTTGAGTTCTTTGTAGGTTCTGGATATTAGCCCTTTGTCAGATGAGTAGATTGCAAAAATTTTCTCCCATTCTGTAGGTTGCCTGTTCACTCTGATGGTAGTTTCTTTTGCTGTGCAGAAGCTCTTTAGTTTAATGAGATCCCATTTGTCAATTTTGGCTTTTGCTGCCGTTGCTTTTGGTGTTTTAGACATGAAGTCCTTGCCCATGCCTATGTCCTGAATGGTACTACCTAGGTTTTCCTCTAGGATTTTTATGGTATTAGGTCTAACATTTAAGTCTCTAATCCATCTTGAATTAATTTTCGTATAAGGAGTAAGGAAAGGATCCAGTTTCAGCTTTCTACTTATGGCTAGCCAATTTTCCCAGCACCATTTATTAAATAGGGAGTCCTTTCCCCATTTCTTGTTTCTCTCAGGTTTGTCAAAGATCAAATGGCTGTAGATGTGTGGTATTATTTCTGAGGACTCTGTTCTGTTCCATTGGTCTATATCTTGTTTTGGTACCAGTACCATGCTGTTTTGGTTACTGTAGCCTTGTAGTATAGTTTGAAGTCAGGTAGCATGATGCCTCCAGCTTTGTTCTTTTGACTTAGGATTGTCTTGGAGATGCGGGCTCTTTTTTGGTTCCATATGAACTTTAAAGCAGTTTTTTCCAATTCTGTGAAGAAAGTCATTGGTAGCTTAATGGGGATGGCATTGAATCTATAAATTACCTTGGGCAGTATGGCCATTTTCACGATATTGATTCTTCCTATCCATGAGCATGGTATATTCTTCCATTTGTTTGTGTCCTCTTTGATTTCACTGAGCAGTGGTTTGTAGTTCTCCTTGAAGAGGTCCTTTACATCCCTTGTAAGTTGGATTCCTAGGTATTTGATTCTCTTTGAAGCAATTGTGAATGGAAGTTCATTCCTGATTTGGCTCTGTGTTTGTCTGTTACTGGTGTATAAGAATGCTTGTGATTTTTGCACATTAATTTTGTATCCTGAGACTTTGCTGAAGTTGCTTATCAGCTTAAGGAGATTTTGGGCTGAGACAATGGGGTTTTCTAAATATACAATCATGTCATCTGCAAACAGGGATAATTTGACTTCTTCTTTTCCTAAGTGAATACCCTTGATTTCTTTCTCTTGCCTGATTGCCCTAGCCAGAACTTCCAACACTATGTTGAATTGGAGTGGTGAGAGAGGGCATCCCTGTCTTGTGCCAGTTTTCAAAGGGAATTTTTCCAGTTTTTGCCCATTCAGTATGATATTGGCTGTGGGTTTGTCATAAATAGCTCTTATTATTTTGAGGTACGTTCCATCAATACCGAATTTATTGAGCGTTTTTAGCATGAAGGGCTGTTGAATTTTGTCAAAAGCCTTTTCTGCATCAATTGAGATAATCATGTGGTTCTTGTCTTTGGTTCTGTTTATATGCTGGATTATGTTTATTGATTTGCGAATGTTGAACTAGCCTTGCATCCCAGGGATGAAGCCCACTTGATCAAGGTGGATAAGCTTTTTGATGTGTTGCTGAATCCGGTTTGCCAGTATTTTATTGAGGATTTTTGCATCGATGTTCATCAGGGATATTGGTCTAAAATTCTCTTTTTTTGTTGTGTCTCTGCCAGGCTTTGGTATCAGGATGATGTTGGCCTCATAAAATGAGTTAGGGAGGATTCCCTCTTTTTCTATTGATTGGAATAGTTTCAGAAGGAATGGTACCCACTCCTCCTTGTACCTCTGGTAGAATTCAGCTGTGAATCCATCTGGTCCTGGACTTTTTTTGGTTGGTAGGCTATTAATTGTTGCCTCAATTTCAGAGCCTGCTATTGGTCTATTCAGGGATTCAACTTCTTCCTGGTTTAGTCTTGGGAGAGTGTAAGTGTCCAGGAAATTATCCATTTCTTCTGGATTTTCCAGTTTATTTGCGTAGAGGTGTTTATAGTATTCTCTGATGGTAGTTTGTATTTCTGTGGGGTCGGTGGTGATATCCCCTTTATCATTTTTAATTGCGTCGATTTGATTCTTCTCTCTTTTCTTCTTTATTAGTCTGGCTAGTGGTCTGTCAATTTTGTTGATCTTTTCAAAAAACCAACTCCTGGATTCATTGATTTTTTGGAGGGTTTTTTGTGTCTCTATCTCCTTCAGTTCTGCTCTGATCTTAGGTATTTCTTGCCTTCTGCTAGCTTTCGAATGTGTTTGCTCTTGCTTCTCTAGTTCTTTTAATTGCGATGTTAGAGTGTCAATTTTAGATCTTTCCTGCTTTCTCTTGTGGGCATTTAGTGCTATAAATTTCCCTCTACACACTGCTTTAAATGTGTCCCAGAGATTCTGGTATGTTGTATCTTTGTTCTCATTGGTTTCAAAGAACATCTTTATTTCTGCCTTCATTTCGTTATGTACCCAGTAGTCATTCAGGAGCAGGTTGTTCAGTTTCCATGTAGTTGAGCGGTTTTGATTGAGTTTCTTAGTCCTGAGTTCTAGTTTGATTGCACTGTGGTCTGAGAGACAGTTTGTTATAATTTCTGTTCTTGTACATTTGCTGAGGAGTGCTTTACTTCCAATTACGTGGTCAATTTTGGAGTAAGTATGATGTGGTGCTGAAAAGAATGTATATTCTGTTGATTTGGGGTGGAGAGTTCTATAGATGTCTATTAGGTCTGCTTGCTGCAGAGATGAGTTCAATTCCTGGATATCCTTGTTAACTTTCTGTCTCGTTGATCTGTCTAATGTTGACAGTGGAGTGTTGAAGTCTCCCATTATTATTGTATGGGAGTCTAAGTCTCTTTGTAAGTCTCTAAGGACTTGCTTTATGAATCTGGGTGCTCCTGTATTGGGTGCATATATATTTAGGATAGTTAGCTCTTCCTGTTGAATTGATCCCTTTACCATTATGTAATGGCCTTCTTTGTCTCTTTTGATCTTTGATAGTTTAAAGTCTGTTTTATCAGAGACTAGTATTGCAACCCCTGCTTTTTTTTGTTCTCCATTTGCTTGGTAAATCTTCCTCCATCCCTTTATTTTGAGCCTATGTATGTCTCTGCGTGTGAGATGGGTCTCCTGAATACAGCAGACTGATGGGTCTTGACTCTTTATCCAGTTTGCCAGTCTGTGTCTTTTAATTGGACCATTTAGTCCATTTACATTTAAGGTTAATATTGTTATGTGTGAACTTGATCCTGCCCTTATGATATTAACTGGTTATTTTGCTCGTTAGTTGATGCAGTTTCTTCCTAGCCTCAATGGTCTTTACATTTTCGCATATTTTTGCAATGGCTGGTACCGGTTGTTCCTTTCCATGTTTAGTGCTTCCTTCAGGGTCTCTTGTAAGGCAGGCCTGGTGGTGACAAAATCTCTCAGCATTTGCTTGTCTGTAAAGGATTTTATTTCTCCTTCACTTATGAAACTTAATTTGGCTGGATATGAAATTCTGGGTTTAAAATTCTTTTCTTTAAGAATGTTGAATATTGGCCCCCACTCTCTTCTGGCTTGTAGAGTTTCTGCTGAGAGATCTGCTGTTAGTCTGATGGGCTTCCCTTTGTGGGTAACCTGACCTTTCTCTCTGGCTGCCCTTAAGATTTTTTCCTTCATTTCAACTTTGGTGAATCTGGCAATTATGTGTCTTGGAGTTGCTCTTCTCGAGGAGTATCTTTGTGGCGTTCTCTGTATTTCCTGGATTTGAATGTTGGCCTGCCCTACTAGGTTGGGGAAGTTCTCCTGGTTGATATCCTGAAGAGTGTTTTCCAACTTGGTTCCATTTTCCCCCTCACTTTCAGGCACCCCAATCAGATGTAGATTTGGTCTTTTTACATAATCCCATACTTCTTGCAGGCTTTGTTCATTTCTTTTTCTTCTTTTTTCTTTTGGTTTCTCTTCTCGCTTCATTTCATTCATTTGATCCTCAATCGCTGATACTCTTTCTTCCAGTTGATCAAGTCGGTTACTGAAGCTTGTGCATTTGTCATGTATTTCTCGTGTCATGGTTTTCATCTCTTTCATTTCGTTTAGGACCTTCTCTGCATTAATTACTCTAGCCATCAATTCTTCCAATTTTTTTTCAAGATTTTTAGTTTCTTTGCGCTGGGTACGTAATTCCTCCTTTAGCTCTGAGAAATTTGATGGACTGAAGCCTTCTTCTCTCATCTTGTCAAAGTCATTCTCTGTCCAGCTTTGATCCGTTGCTGGCGATGAGCTGCGCTCCTTTGCCGGGGGAGATGCGCTCTTATTTTTTGAATTTCCAGCTTTTCTGCCCTGCTTTTTCCCCATCTTTGTGGTTTTATCTGCCTCTGGTCTTTGATGATGGTGATGTACTGATGGGGTTTTGGTGTAGGTGTCCTTCCTGTTTGATAGTTTTCCTTCTAACAGTCAGGACCCTCAGCTGTGGGTCTGTTGGAGATTGCTTGAGGTCCACTCCAGACCCTGTTTGCCTGGGTATCAGCAGCAGAGGCTGTAGAAGATAGAATATTTCTGAACAGCGAGTGTACCTGTCTGATTGTTGCTTTGGAAGCTTCCTCTCAGGGGTGTACTCCTCCCTGTGAGGTGTGGGGTGTCAGACTGCCCCTAGTGGGGGATGTCTCCCAGTTAGGCACTCAGGGGTCAGGGACCCACTTGAGCAGGGAGTCTGTCCCTTCTCAGATCTCAACCTCCGTGTTGGGAGATCCACTGCTCTCTTCAAAGCTGTCAGACAGAGTCGTTTGCATCTGCAGAGGTGTCTGCTGCATTTGTTTAGTTTACTGTGCCCTGTCCCCAGAGGTGGAGTCTACAGAGACAGGCAGGTTTCCTTGAGCTGCTGTGAGCTCCACCCAGTTCGAGCTTCCCAGCAGCTTTGTTTACCTACTTAAGCCTCAGCAATGGTGGGCGCCCCTCCCCCAGCCTCGCTGCTGCCTTGCCGGTAGATCACAGACTGCTGCGCTAGCAATGAGGTAGGCTCCGTGGGTGTGGGACCCTCCCAGCCAGGTGTGGGATATGATCTCCTGGTGTGCCTGTTTGCTTAAAGCGCAGTATTGGGGTGGGAATTACCCGATTTTCCAGGTGTTGTGTGTCTCAGTTCCCCTGGCTAGGAAAGGGGACTCCCTTCCCCCTTGCGCTTCCCAGGTGAGGCAATGCCTCGCCCTGCTTCAGCTCTCGCTGGTTGGGCTGCAGCAGCTGACCAGCACCGATCGTCCGGCACTCCCCAGTGAGATGAACCCAGTACCTCAGTTGAAAATGCAGAAATCACCGGTCTTCTGTGTCGCTCGCGCTGGGAGTTGGAGACTGCAGCTGCTCCTATTCGGCCATCTTGTTCCGCCCGTTTCCTGACTTTTTAATGATTGCCATTCTAACTGGTGTGAGATGGTATGTCATTGTGGTTTTGATTCGCATTTCTCTGATGGCCAGTGATGATGAGCATTTTTTCATGTGTCTGTTGTCTGCATAAATGTCTTGTTTTGAGAAAATGTCT
The DNA here is from genome assembly GCF_049350105.2 of Macaca mulatta. Taxonomy (NCBI): domain Eukaryota; kingdom Metazoa; phylum Chordata; class Mammalia; order Primates; family Cercopithecidae; genus Macaca; species Macaca mulatta. The sequence continues at coordinate 63,662,124 of NC_133413.1, forward strand.
GTTCATATCCTTTGCCCACTTTTTGATGAGGTTGTTCGATTTTTTATTGTAAATTTGTTTAAGTTCTTTGTAGATTTTGGATATTAGGGGTTTGTCAGATGGGTAGATTGTAAAAATTTTCTCCCATTCTGTAGGTTGCCTGTCCACTCTGATGGTAGTTTCTTTTGCTGTGCAGAAGCTCTTTAGTTTAATGAGATCCCATTTGTCAATTTTGGCTTTTGTTACCATTGCTTTTGGTGTTTTAGTCACTAAGTCACTAAGTGCCCATGCCTATGGCCTGAATGGTATCGCCTAGGCTTTCTTCTAGAGTTTTTATGGTTTTTGGTCTAACATTTAAGTCTTTGATCCATCTTGAATTAATTTTTGTATAAGGTGTAAGGAAGGGATCCAGTTTCAGCTTTCTACATATGGTCAACCAGTTTTCCCAGCACCATTTATTAAATAGGGAATCCTTTTTCCATGTATTGTTTTTGTCAGGTTGTCAAAGATCAGATGGTTGTAGATGTGTGGTATTATTTCTGAGGACTCTATTCTGTTCCATTCTGTTCCATGATCTATATGTCTGTTTTGGTACCAGTACCATACTGTTTTGGTTAATGTAACGTTGTAGTATAGTTTGAAGTCAGGTAGCATGATGCCTGCAGCTTTATTCTTTGGGCTTAGAATTGTCTTGGCAACACTGGCTCTTTTTTGGTTCCATATGAACTTTAAAGTAGTTTTTTCCAATTCTGTGAAGAAAGTCATTGGTAGCTTGATGGGGATGGCATTGAATCTATAAATTACCTTGGGCAGTATGGCCATTTTCACAATATTGATTCTTCCTATCCATGAGCGTGGAATGTTCTTCCATTTGTTTGTGTCCTCTTGTATTTCATTGAGCAGTGGTTTGTAGTTCTCCTTGAAGAGGTCCTTCACATCCTTTGTGAGTTGGATTCCTAGGTATTTTATTCTCTTTGAAGCAATAGTTAACGGTAGTTCATTCATGATTTGGCTCTCTGTTTGTCTGTTATTGGTGTATAGGAATGCTTGTGACTTTTGGACATTGAGTTTGTATCCTGGGACTTTGCTGAAGTTGCTTATCAGCTTAAGGAGATTTTGGGCTGAGACAATGGGGTTTTCTAAGTATACAATCATGTCATCTGCAAACAGGGGCAATTTGACTTCGTCTTTTCCTAATTGAACACTCTTTATTTCTTTCTCTTGCCTGATTGCCCTGGCCAGAACTTCCAACACTATGTTGAATAGGAGTGGTAAGAGAGGGCATCCCTGTCTTGTGCAAGTTTTCAAAGGAAATACTTCCAGTTTTTGCCCTTTCAGTATGATATTGGCTGTGGGGTTGTCATACATAGCTCTTATTATTTTGAGATATGTCCCATTAATACTGAGTTTATTGAGAGTTTTTGGCATGAAGGGGTGTTGAATTTTGTTGAAGGCCTTTTCTGCATCTATGGAGATAATCATGTGGTTTTTGTCTTTGGTTCTGTTTATACAATGGATTACGTTTATTGATCTTCATATGTTGAACCAGCCTTGCATCCCAGGGATGAAGCCAACTTGATCGTGGTGGATACGTTTTTTGATGTGCTGCTAGAATTGGTTTGTCAGTATTTTATTGATGATTTTTGCATCAATGTTCATCAAGAATATTGTTCTAAAATTCTCTTTTTTTGTTGTGTCTCTACCAGGCTTTGGTATCAGGATGATGTTGGCCTCAAAAAATGAATTAGGGAGGATTCCCTCTTTTTCTATTGATTGGAATAGTTTCAGAAGGAATGGTACCAGCTCCTCTTTTTACCTCTGGTACAATTTGGCTGTGAATCCATCTGATCCTGGACTTTTTTGGTAGCTAGGCTATTAATTATTGCCTCAATTTCATAACCTGTTATTGGTCTATTCAGGGATTCAATTTCTTCCTGGTGTAGTCTTGGGAGAGTGTATGTGTCCAGGAATTTATCCATTTCTTCTAGATTTTCTAGTTTATTTGTGTAGAGGTATTTATAATATTCTCTGATGGTAGTTTGTATTTCTGTCAGATCGGTGGTGATATCCCCTTTGTTGTTTTTATTGCATCTATTTGATTCTTCTCTCTTTTCTTCTTTATTAGTCTTGCTAGTGGTCTGTCAATTTTGTTGATCTTTTCAAAAAACCAGTTCCTGGATTCATTGAATTTTTGAAGGGCTTTTTGTGTCTCTATCTACTTCAGTTCTGCTCTTATCTTAGTTATTTCTTGCGTTTTGTTAGTTTTTTTAATATGTTGGCTCTTGCTTCTCTAGTTCTTTTAATTGTGGTGTTAGGGTCTCAATTTTAGATCTTTCCTGCTTTCTCTTGTGGGCATTTAGTGCTATAAATTTCCATCTACCCACTGCTTCAAATGTGTCCCAAAGATTCTGGTATGTTGTGTCTTTGTTCTCATTGTTTTCAAAGAACATCTTTATTTCTGCCTTCATTTCGTTATGTACCAAGTAGTCATTCAGAAGCAGGTTGTTCAGTTTCCATGTAGTTGAGCAGTTTTGAGTGAGTTTCTTAATCCTGAGTTCTAGTTTGATTGCACTGTGATCCGAGAGACAGTTTGTTATAATTTCTGTTCTTTTACATTTGCTGAGAAGTGCTTTACTTCCAACTATGTGTCAGTTTTGGAATAAGTGTGATGTGGTGCTGAGAATAATGTATATTCTGTTGATTTGGGGTGGATAATTCTGTAGATGTCTATTAGGTCCACTTGGTGCAGAGCTGAGTTCAATTCCTGGATATGCTTGTTAACTTTCTGTCTCATTGATCTGTCTAATGTTGACGGTGGGATGTTAAAGTCTCCCATTATTATTGCGTGGGAGTCTAAGTCTCTTTGTAGATCTCTAAGGACTTGCTTTATGAATCTGGGTGCTCCTGTATTGAGTGCATATATATTTAGGATAGTTAGCTGTTCTTGTTGAATTGATCCCTTTACCATTATATAATGGCCTTCTTTGTCTCTTTTCATCTTTGTTGGTTTAAAGTCTGTTTTATCAGAGACTAGGATTGCAACCCCTGTCTTTTGTTTTGTTTCGTTTTGTTTTCCATTTGCTGGTAGATCTTCCTCCATCCCTTTATTTTGAGCCTATGTGTGTCTCTGCATGTGAGATGGGTCTCCTGAATACAGCACACTGATGGGTCTTGACTCTTTATCCAGTTTGCCAGTCTGTGTCTTTTAATTGGAACATTTAGCCCATTTACATTTAAGGTTAATATTGTTATGTGTGAATTTGATCCTGTCATTATGATGTTAGCTTGTTATTTTGCTCGTTAGTTGATGCAGTTTTTTCCTAGCACTGATGGTCTTTACAATTTGGCCTGTTTTTGCAGTGGCTGGTACTCGTTGTTCCTTTCCATGTTTAGTGCTTCCTTCATGAGCTCTTGTAAGGCAGGGCTGGTTGTGACAAAATCTCTCAGCATTTGTTTGTCTGTAAAGGATTTTATTTCTCCTTCGCTTATGAAGCTTAGTTTGGCTGGATATGAAATTCTGGGTTGAAAATTCTTTTCTTTAAAAATGTTGAATGTTGGCCCCCACTCTCTTCTGGCTTGTAGAGTTTCTGCCAAGAGATCTGCTGTTAGTCTGATGGGCTTCCCTTTGTGGGTAAGCCGACCTTTCTCATTGGCTGCCCTTAACATTTTTTCCTTCATTTCAGCTTTGGTGAATCTGACAATTCTGAGTCTTGGGGTTGCTCTTCTTGAGGAGTATCTTTGTGGCATTTTCTGTATTTCCTGAATTTGAATGTTGGCCTGCCTTGCTCTGTCAGGGAAGTTCTCCTGGATAATATCCTGAAGAGTGTTTTCCAACTTGGTTCCATTCTCCCCATCACTTTCAGGTACACTAATCAGATGTAGATTTGTTCTTTTCACATAGTCCCATGTTTCTTGGAGGCTTTGTTCATTTTTTTTACTCTTTTTTCACTAAACTTCTCTTCTCACTTCATTTCATTCATTTGATCTTCAATCACTGATACCCTTTCTTCCACTTGATCAAATCAGCTACTGAAGCTTGTGCATCTGTCACATAGTTCTTGTGTCATAGTTTTCAGCTCCATCAGGTCATTTAAGGACTTCTTTACACTCTTTATCCTAGTTAGCCATTTGTCTACTCTTTTTTCAAGGTTTTAGCTTCTTTGCAATGGGTTCAAACGTCCTCCTTTAGCTCGGAGAAGTTTGTTATTATCGATCATCTGAAGCCTCCTTCTCTCAACTTGTCAAAGTCATTCTCTGTCCAGCTTTGTTCCATTGCTGGCAAGGAGCTGTGGTCATTTGGAGGAGAAGAGGCACTCTGGTTTTTAGAATTTTCAGCTTTTCTCCTCTGGTTTCTCCCCATCTTTGTGATTTTATCTACCTTTGGTCTTTGATGATGGTAACACACAAATGGAGTTTTGGTGTGGATGTCTTTTCTGTTTGTTAGATTTCCTTCTAACAGTCAGGATCCTCAGCTGCAGGTCTGTTGGAGTTTGCTGGAGGTCCACTCCAGACTTTGTTTGCCTGGTATCACCATCGGGGGCTGTAGAATAGCAAATTTTGCAGAATGGCAGATGTTGCTGCCTGATCGTTCCTGTGGAAGCTTCGTCTCAGAGGGGTACCTGGCCATATGAGGGATCATCGGCCCCTACTGGGAGGTGTCTCCTAGTTAGGCTACTTGGGAGTCAGGGACCCACTTGAGGGGGCAGTCTGTCCATTGTCAGATCTCAGACTCTCTGCTGGGAGAAGCGCTACGCTCTTCAAAGCTGTCAGACAGGGACGTTTAAGTCTGAAGAAGTTTCTGCTGCCTTTTGTTCAGCTATGCCCTGCCCCCAGAGGTGGAGTCTACAGAGGCAGGCAGGCCTCCTTGAGCTGAGGTGGGCTCCACCCAGTTCGAGCTTCCCGACTGCTTTGTTTACTTAATCAAGTCTCAGCAATGGCAGACGCCCCTCCCCAAGCCTCCCTGCCACTTTGCAGTTTGAACTTTGACTGCTTTGCTAGCAGTGAGTGAGGCTCCGTGGATGTGGTAGCCTCTGAGTCAGGCACGGGATATAATCTCCTGGTGTGCCATTTGCTAAGGCCATTGGAAAAGCCCAATATTAGAGTAGGAGCATTCTGATTTTCCAGGTACCATCTCTCATGGCTTCCCTTTGCTAGGAAAGGGAATTCCCTATCTCCTTGCACTTCCTGGGTAAGGTGATGTCCTGCCCTGCTCTGCAGGCTGCACCTTACTGTCTGACAAGCCCCAGCAAGGTGAACCCCATACCTCAGTTGGAAATGCAGAAATCACTCGTCTTCTGGGTGGCTCGTGCTGGGAGCTGTTCCTATTCAGCCATCTTGGAACCTCCTGATTGGAGCACATTTTATTAGTGGAAAATCTGCAAATCATAAATAGTCATTGACAGAGGAATGTGCTATGTCTATCTTTAATCCTACCTCCTCTTCCTGTTTACATTTTGGTTACATGGATAAGTTCTTTAGTGTTGATTTCTGAGATTTTGGTGCACCTAAAACCTGAGCAGTGATGTGTGATTTGAAATGTTCAGAAATTCAGATGAGTTTTTGATGTGTTTCTCCTCTTTGTTAAATATATTGCTATGAGTCAGTTAGGGCACCAAAATATAGTGTAAAGAATAAATGAAACTAATAGGATAATGTAGTCAGTAGTACATGCTCATTCCTTTCACATGTTGCTTCTGATATAAATTACTCAAAAAGAGTTCAGAATGTTGCTATAGAAAAGGAATCTCTAGCATACTAGTGATGAATGAAGTTATTGCAGACCTATACTCAAATTACATGATACCCAGAACAAGTGAGGGACACATTAGACTAGAAAGTTACTGGCAATATATTGAAATTGCTCATCTTGGTATCTGTCTCCAGAGCTCTAGGCAATGTCTAATATTTAGTAGGGGAACAAAAATATTCTTAGAAGCTATGTGGATAGTAAAATGCATTAACGCTTTACTCATCTTTGTAGCCTTTAAAACAAATATGGAAGTCTCTAAAGAAGCAGCAGATATCCTTATGGGAAATTAAGCATTTGCTGGAATTATGCACAAACCTAGATAAAGATACTAAGCATTCATCAGTCATGCAAATTATTTTGCAAGGGGTAGGAAGGATGGGTGGAATTGAACCCAGTTTTTCTCTCTGGGGCCATAAATGGCATTGCTGGTAGATCAAGTCTTTACGGCAGAGGGGGGACTGCTGCAAGCCTTGAAGCATGTTTAGCATCCTTCACCCACTGAAAGTCAGCTACGTTCCCCAGTAACTGTGGCCATCCAAACTATTTTTTTTTCCTTAACATTTCCAAATGCTGATGTAAGTGGGCTGGAGTGGTATCATTCCATATTCTCACCCTCTTTGTTGCAATAAAGGGCAAGACTCTGGCTAGGGAAGTTTGTACCCTCAGCATTTGTTCTCACCAGCTGAGCAGCAGGAGCCAAAGACAGATTCCCTTCCCTAGTTCTGGATAACTCTAAATTTATACCCCATACCGTGACATGTGGAGAGAAAGGAAGACCAACCAAATGAGAAAAACAGAGACAATTTGTTCTTCACTTGTTGTAGCAAGGGAGTCAGCTACCTTCTCTTGCATTTAGGCAGACTCACTGCAGGCAGAGGAGTGGAAAAGCTTCATGGTGGAAAAAGGGAAGGCTCCAAGCGTGCTCTGAATGGAGCCTGTGGGCCTGGAGAGGCTGGAGGCTACCAACTGGAAGCACAACATCCTGTGATTTGGTGGCGGGGCAGGGGGGGGGCGTGTATTTGACTTTCTCTGATCTTAAGTTGGAAGTGGGAACAAAAATTAGGGAAGCTGTCAGTTGTTAATTAAGTCCTGATCATTTTGGGTCAACTGCCACAGAAGTTATTGTTGAGTTTCCTGAATTGTCACTAGAGAAAGCAGTCTGGCTCCCTGCAAGTCTGATTTATGGCAGGCTCCTGCCCGGGTTGTTATAAATCAGAAGTTTGGCTTCCTGGAGGTTGTTGCAGGTTGTGGGTTACAGTTCTGTTTTATATGTAACATGACCATTGTCCATTTGTATCTTCAATCTCTCACTACAAATAGAAGCAGCAATTTCCCCAAGGGAAGTATCAGTCAAAATGATGACAAAAGTAACATAGTGATTGAAATGGGCAAGAAAAGAATTTTACAAGCCTTTCTTAGTCATATGTGTTAGAGTAGAGGTATACCCCGGGATTAATATACAGGTGTGCACTGCACAACATTCTTTCAGTCAACAACCCTGACTGCATATATGATGGCAATCCCATAAAATTATGATGCCATATTTTTACCTACCTTTTCTGTTTACATACAAAAATACTTAACATTGCATTTTTTTTTTTTTTTGAGATGGAGTCTCACTCTGTCACCTAGGCTGGAGTGCAATGGCACGACTTTGGCTCACTGCAACCTCTGCCTCCTGGGTTCAAGTGATTCTCCAGACTCAGCCTCCTGAGTAGCTGGGACTACAGGCGTGTGCCACCATGCTCTGCTAATTTTTGCATTTTTAGTAAAGACAGGTTTTCACTATGTTGGTCAGGCTGATATCGAACTCCTGACCTCAGGCAATCCACCTGCCTTGGCCTCCCAAAGTCCTGGGATTACAGGCATGAGCCACTGAATTTGGCCAACATTGTATTCTAATTGTCTACAGTATTCAGTGCAGTAACATGTTGTACAAGTTTGTAGCCCTGGAGCAAAAGGCAATACTATGTAGCCTAAGCATGTAGTAGGCTATGCCATCTAGGTTTGTGTTAGCATGCTCTATGATGTTCACACAACTACAAAATTGGCTAACAGTGCTTTTTAAGAACTTATCTTTGTTGTTAAGCAACATGTGACTATACATTTAAACAGTCCCTGAGGTTTGTCTGTTTTAGTTCTCATTTTACTATTTGTATTTCTTTTTAATTTGTGCTAAAAGTCACATTTAAATGTTGCAATCTCCTTTCTGTAATTTTAAGGTAAATTTGTCCTATACTTTGATGTAGCCTTATAAAAATTCATTTTGTAAGCTACTACAGTGGTTAAAAGGATCTTTTCCTCAGAATTCCTGGGAATAGCAGAAATATTAGAAATATGCAAGGTAATTGCTTTATCACTTAATTAATATATTAAATTACTCTAAAATGATTTTTTTAAATTATTACAGATTTAGGAGGTAAAAATGCAGTTTTGTTACATGGATATATTGTGTAGTGGTAAAATATGGGCTTTTAGTATACCCATCACCCTATTATGTACATTGTACTTTTCGTATTTTTGGTAGAGACAGGGTTTTTCCACGTTGGTCAGGCTGGTCTCGAACTCCTGACCTCAGGTGATCTGCTTGCCTCAACCTCCCAAATTGCTGGGATTACAGGTATGAGCCATGAGCCACTGCTCCTGGACAGAACTGCATTCTTAAGGCCTCACTTAACCTTAGCTATCTTCTAAAAACTCTATCTCCAAATATACTCACATTACACCATTAGGGTGTCAACATATGAATTTTGGGAAAACACAATTCAGTTTGTAGTAGTTAGTGTTGGGGCTATTTAGTCCTACTCTACTTTAAGCTTGCCTAAACAAAGATTAAATAAGCCTCAGAAGAATAAAACTGTTCTCCAAGTAACATACTTGCATGCCAGAATAAATTTTAATTCTATTTAAAATAATAAAGCATTCAAAAAAATCAAATTCTCAATGTCTTGACATTTTATCTACAATTAATAAGCATGAAAAGAAGAAAAATACAACACATAATCAGGAGAAAAAATTAATAAGTAAAAAACAGATTCATAAATAACAAAGATGATGGAATTAGCAAATAAAGAATTTAAAACAGCTTTCATAAATCTTACAAATATATGCTCAATAACCTAAAGAAAAATATGAACATGGTAGGGAGAGAAATAGAAATGGAGACTGTAAAATACCCAAATGGAACTCCTGGAAATAAAAAGGACAATATATAAAATGAAAAACACGCTGTATGGGATTAATAGTTCCATCTGGTCCTTATCCTTTTAAACAAAAAAAGAGTGATCTTGAAGAAATGGCATTAGAATATATCTAAAATGAAGTTTAGAGAAGATAAAACTTAAAAACTATGTATAGAAGATTAGTGACCTGTGGGAAACTATTACGTAGCCTAACGCACATTTGACTGGAGACTCAAAAGGTGAGGAGAGGAGAAAAAAGAGAGGCAGGAAGCATAGTGGGGGAGAGAGAGAGAGATGAGCAAAAATTATTTGAAAAAATAAATGCTAAAAAAATTCCAAATAAAAGAGATCCACAGATCTAGGAAGCTCAATGAGCACCAAGCAGAATAATAAATATACACAAATACACAAAATTATCAGGACACATAATACTCAAGTCGCTAAAAACGTGATGAACAGAAAATATCAACAGTAATCAGAGAAAAGACATATTTTGTATAGCAGAATAAACAAAAGAATAATTGCCAATTTCTTAACAGAAGCAATTCAAGCTAGAGTGCAATAGAACAGCATCTTTAATGTATGAGAAATAAAAGCTGTCAACTTAGAATTTGAATTATATGCTTTTTAAAGTGGAAGTAAAATAAAGACCTTTCAGACAGACAAAAGCTGACAGACTCACTAGCAAACCTGGACTACAAGAAATGTTAAGATGGTGTTTAAGCAGCAAGAGAATGATGCCAGATTTGCATTTACACAAATAAATAAACAGTGCCAGATATGGTAAATATATGGGTAAATATAAAACACATTTCTCTCACTTTAAAATTTCTTTATAAGGGATTATTTTAAGCAAAAACAATAACAATGTACTGTTTGGTTTGTAACACACAGAGAAACACATCATATGAAAACAATAGCACGAAAATTAGGAGAGAGAAATGGAAGTATAATGCTGCAAAATTCTTCACTAACCATAAAGTGTATAATATTTTTGAAGGTAGACAATAAGAGTATGAAGCAATTAATTACCGCTTTTTCTTGCTTTACTGGACTGGCTAGGATGTCCAAAACATTGTTGAATAGAAGTATAAAAATAGATATTCTTTCTGATCCTGAAGAGAAGGCATTAAAACTTTTACTATTAAATATTACATCGGCTTGTGCTATCAAGTTGGGGAAGCTTCCTGCTATTCCTAATTTGCCAAGAATTTTAAATAAGAATAGGTATTGAGTTCAAATACTTTAAAAATGCATCTATTGAGATAATCATAGTTTTTAAAAAATTTCATTAATTGGATGAAATAAAATAATTAAACTAAACAAAGTGGTATATCCACAAAGCCAGTGGAAGTTAAATAAATAACAAATATATTAAATCTAGAAAAAGTCAGAAAAAGAGAAAGTAAAGAATAAGGACCAGATGGAACAAATAGAAAGAAAAAACACAAAACTATATAGTAGATTTAAACTTAACCAGATCAATAACTACATTAAATGCAAATAGTATAAACTCCCTAATTGAAAGGTGAAGATCATCGTATTAGGTAAAAGAGCAGGAACGCATTCTATACTTTCTGTAAGACATCAATTTTATATATAAAGACACAATTAGGTTAAAATAAAATGATGAAATAAGACATATTATGCCAATGTTAACCAAAAAAAGGTTTGAGTGGTTATTTTGTATCAAAGTAGATGTCAAAACAATGAATATTACCAGGGATAAGGATAGACATTTTATAATGACAAATGGGTCAATTCATCAAGAAGACATAATTTTCCTGTGTATAACCCCATAACAGGGTCTCATAATACATAAGGATTGACAGAACCCAAAGAAGAAATAGGTGAATCCACAGTTTGAATTGGAGGCTTATATACTTTTTCCTTAGTAAATGATTGAACAAGTAGACAAAAAGTAAGTAAAGCATAGAAAACTGAACAACATTATCAACCAATTTGACCTAATTGATCTTTTGCAGATCACTCCCTTCACAACAGCAGAATACTCGGTCTTTTCAAATGCACATGGCACAGCCACTATATTAGACATATATTTTGGACCTAACGCAAGTCTTAAAAATTGCAAATTTCAAACATTTGGAAAGTAAACATCATACTGCTAAGTGAACCATAGGTCAAAAAACAATCAAAAGGGGAATTAGAATATGGCTTAAAATTAATAAAAATAAAAGACCAAAATGCCAAATTTTGCATGTTGCAGATAAAGCAGTACTTTGAAAAAAAAATTCTATGAAGTTTACATTATAAAGTTTTCAAAGGTTTTAAATTGATGATTTCAACTTTCACTAAATAAGCAAATTAAATTTAAAATATGCAGGAGAAAGGTAATAATAAAGGTAAAAATAGAAAACCAAAAAATAGAAAATGAACCAGCAAAAGAGAAAATTAATAAAAGCAAAACCTAGTTTTTAAAGATAGGACTAGAACTGTTAAACTTTTAGCTAGAAAGACTGAAAGACAAATCAACAGCATCAGGACAAAAAAAGGTCATTTCATTATAGATCTAGATACATGGAAAGGATAAAAAGAAATATTACAAACTACTTTTGCCAATACATTTAATAATTTACAGGAAACTGATAAATATCTTGAAAGATATAAAATAATGCTAAAGTAAAAATAGAATATCTTTGTATCTACAGAAAAACATTGAAATTATGGTTTAAAACCTTTCCACAAAGAAACTCAGAACTAAATGTCTCCAGCGGTAAATTCTACTAAATATTTAAGAAGGAAAAAATCTGAATTATATAAAATCATTTTCACACAAATCTAAGAGGAATGAATAATTCCTTACTATATTACTAGTGAGGCTGCATTATTCTGATACCAAAACCAAGCAAGGACATTACAAATGCAGAAAATTATAGCCTAATCATCAGCAGAGTTGCAAAAATGTAAGGAATATTAACACATTGACTCCAGCAATATACAAAAAGGATAATCCTGACTGAGGAAGAGGGGTTTATCCCAAAGTGAAAGTTTGGTTCAACTTTCAAACGTCAATCAATATAATATACCCAATCAATGAACTATAAAAGAAAAATCGTATGATTATCTCAATAGATGCATTTTAAAAGTATTTAAATTCAATACCTATTCCTGTTTAAAACTCTTGGAAAATTAGGAATAGTAGGAAACTTCCCCAACCTGACCGTGCATCTATGAAAACCCTGCAGCTAACATAATACTTAATAGTAAAAATCTAAATGTTTTCTTTCTAAGATCAGAAAGAATATCTGTTCTTATACTTCTCTTCAACAATGTTCTGGGCATCCTAGCCAGTCTGGTAAAGCAAGTAATAAAATCCATTTGGACTGGAAGGGAAGTGAATTTTTTATTAACAGGCAATATTTATATAGAAATGTTTCATTATGTAGAGGTGCATTTATGTAGAAGACCCTATGAAATTTATGAAATTAATGCGAGAAGCAATTGAGGGACCAAGAAGTGGGTCCTGTAGGAATGAGGAGGCATTATACTTGTTGGCTTTTTAATACGTTCCCTCCAGAGTAATTTGCCTCATTAACAATGGTTTTACCCTAGAAGTATCTCTTTGATTTTCTAAATAGACAGGCTATCGTGTTTATTGCGAATGAACCCTTCTCTGGTTCTTCAATAAATCTAGCGTGTATCTCACCATGGTGTCTATAGGTACTTTTTCTGCAGTGTTAACAGTATCATCTCCATTATCACTATTCACACCATCATCGTATCATCATAATCACCTTGAGTCAGAACCATTTTGGCTATTTCACTCTTGGTCAATGAATGGACAATTGGAGACTCATTATTGATGTTAAAAATTTCTCCAGTATCCACCTCATTCAGCTTACTGATAAAATCTGAAGGTACATTTTTGGCATATGGAAGGAGGTTAGACATTTTTTTCTCACTTAACATATGAAATCCTTCAGTCATCATCTTGTTTCTCATCATCACTGAACATAGTCGCAAGCCAGAGGCTGTACCAGGCATGTGCAAGTGTGTCTTTAGTCACTGTGTTCCAAGTCTGGAAATAATTTATGGAGCATCCTTTATGATAAACTTCTTTTGAAAACGTTTCATATCCACACCTCTGTTTATTCCTGCTAGCATGCTCTTTAAGAAACTATTTTTATATTTACTATTTATTGACTTAAGGGTATCCTGATCATATGGCTGAATTAATAAAGTCACATTTGTGGGAAGGTGCATGGCATTAACTACTTTTGATGAGAATTTCAGCTGTGGGATGAGCAGAATTGTTGTTAAGGAATCAAATCCAGTCCAGCTTCCCCGCAGTGAATGTGAGCTACTGCCACAAAATGTGTGTGAAACCAATTAGAAAAGACGTCCTTGGTGATTCATGGCTTTTTGTTAGCATAACAATGGTCTGGTAAGAAATTCACTCCTTGAAAACAGTAAGAATACAAACTTTTGCCTATCCCAGCAAGCTTATGCTCTGTATGACTGCTGCAGTAGCACCTCCCAGCACAGTTATTCTGTCCTTGGCATTTTTAATTCCCATAAAGGCAGTCTCATCACCTGTAGACAGTGTCTTTCTGGGGCAATAATGTCAAAACAGTGATTTTTCATCAGCATTATAGACTTGTTCTGTGTCAGATTTTCATCATTGCTTACCTTGACAAACTTGTCAATGAATTTCTCTGATGCTTCATCACCAGCATTTGCTTTACCACCACAAATCTTAAAAACTTTAATGTTGTATCTTTTCTTGAATTTCTGCAACCAACTTGTTGAATATTTACAGCTCTTTTCAATTTTCAGTTCATTGTGATAGACCTTTGCTTATTTCATGATAGGCCTACCCTTAGGTGGCACGTGTTCACTGAAACACTGATGGATCCACTCTTTTGATAAATGATAGAGATCTTCATTTTTAGCATTGTTTTTCTTTTTCCAATAACTTCTGTTCATCACTTTCAGCATAGAACTATGTTTATCCTTTTGTTTCTTCAGTTCATATATGGTGATCACTACAACACTATATCTTCTGTAAGACATTTTACACTGATAATGCTGTGTAATTTCACTAACAGCTTGACTTTCTATGTTATATAAACATAAATGGTTCCTCATTTTCTTATCACTATTACCCATAGGACTATGGTTTTTTGATAGGCCTTTTTGATATTTTCAACATTATCTTTACACCATAGAGCAGAAAATAAGCAAGAAAACACAGTAAGTAGTACACATAGGTCTTAAGCCCATGTGGGCCATTATGGGGCAGCTGCCACTGGTATGTCCGGCCTGCACACATGCCATTTTATTACTCTTTGTGGGTATGCTTGCATGGGGGATTCTGGGTGTGCATGAAGAAGGTAGATAATAGCTGAAGGGACCTGGGTCTTTTTCTCTTGGGGATGCTGAATGAGGTGTGTGTTGTGTGCCTGTGTTTTGACTGTGACCCATCACATGAAGTCAGATATGGAATTTTCCACTTGTGGTATCATATTGGCACTTAAAAAGTTTTAAATTTTGGACCATTTTGGATTTCCGATTTCCAATTTTTCAGATTAGGCCTGCCCAACCTGTATTAGAAACACTGGAAAAATTTAGCTATTTATTTTATACAAGAAAATCACATAAAATGTAATTACACAGAAAAATTAAAAGCAAAGGGATAGCAAATGTTATATGCTTATTGCAGCACCATTTGTAATAGTCCAAATTTAGAAATAAGTGTTTATCGACAGGGAAATAAACAAATATAGTTATTGCATTTGATGAGAATGAACTAGATTTACTTTTATCAACATATAAAAATGTTAGAAACACAATATGTGGATAAAAGTTACTATGAAATGATTGTGTAGAGTATGATAATTATTTAGAAAAATTTAAGATGTACACAATGTGAATATATGTAAATATAGTATAAAGTTTTTAAAAATTATGCACAAGAAGAATACAAAGTTTAGGATAGTGGTAACCTATAGGTAGGGAGAGGAAAGCGGTAGAGGATTGGGATTTAGGGTGGTTGCTAATTTAATATTTGTTATGTTTCATTTCTGTATATCTGGAAAAAAACACAATAATAAAATAAATAAGCTTTACCATGCCCAAACATTAAATCATCCAATGCCATTACAATTTTTTCTCCTACAAAACTTCCTTGTTAATCTTTTCTTTATTCTAAGTGTGGGTAAGTGCTTATTCCATTGAGAACTTAACAGAGTCTTCCTTTTAATATGTCTTTAACTCCAAAGTCCTTTTTTGCGTTTCTATTCCCTATCCCAAAGGAGGTGATGAGGATGGAGCATCAAGGTAAGAGTGTGGGGGAATTTGAATCACTTGGTCACCAGAATAGAAAAGCCCCATGAGAATTCTAAAGGATAAAGGTAATAGCTGGAGGCAGAGAGAAGTAGGGTTAGATGAGAAAGATGATCAGAGGAGAGAGATTAAAGAAAGAAATATAAAGATAGAGACATTAGAAAGGAGGTCATTTTATTATTGTTGGTGGGGTTGCTGAGCAAATTATTGAGGTGGGTGAACTGATGATTCCTATCGATATAAATAGATCAGAGCAAAACAAGGCTGAAATATCCAAGGCTCTTGGTGTTTGAGATTTGATCATCAGACTGCAATTTTTTAAAAGTATGTGACATTTTAGATGCTTCCTAACGACAAAAGGCTGAACACAGTACATTCATTGTTTTGTGCAATGAATTAGTGTAAAGATAATTGTCTAAAAATGGTTTTTCCATAAATGTATAGATTTACAACTAACTCTAAGAAATTTATTGAAAAAGTACCTTTTTGAACAATGCCCAAGAATTCATTTTGCTTCCTTCTCCTTTTACTATATGCAGCATTTAATGAGTGAGTTTTTAAACATTTCAGTGAAAGATAAATAGTGTGTTCACATATGTTACTCAGATCTACTTTGCAATTTGTTTCAGTTTGTAAAACTGATATTCATATAAGCATTAGAACACAATTGAGTTTGAAAGATTTATGCTTCTGGAGTTGGCTGTCAACCAACCAAGGATGCTGTGAGGCCTTCTTCCAGATATGTTATTAAATACTCGCGGAGGGCAGAAGCTCCACAGTGTAACTGCAGTGTCAGGACATGCTGGTTGACATAGACTGAAACATTAAAATAAATGTGAAAGTAATAATCATGATCAAGATGTCAGTATTTTAGTCAACTACTATTTTCAGAATAGTGTGAAAAATGACTATCTTTCAAAACACACAAAATCTGCTTGATAAATATAATCAAGGGTTTGATTTAAACATTTAAAAAATACTTAAAAAAAAAAAAAAACAACGGAGCCAAAGGGTGATTTTGCAAACTTGTAACTCAGAGGAAAAATTAATTCTTCACTGATTAGACTACATTTAAATTAAGTTGAAGCCTAACATTGACTGTAATTCCTACCCTTAGCCCAACATTAATCCTTACCCTATAAAATAATATTTACATATTATAATAGTTCCTCGTGTGCTTGCTTTCCTTTCTATTTCTCCTCAGAAGTGAAGAAACACTTCCATGTAGGGAGTCACTTGAAATATTTATTACATATATTTACTCAATAAAATAACTTAAAAATAGCACTCCTCTACTATAATGCATAGCTTACAACATCTTTAACATTACTCCCAAATGTTGCAACCACACTTGTGGTCAAGTACGCAGTTATTGGAAAGAGTTTTGACTTTCTGGTTTGAAGAGTGGACATTTGGGGGATGCTGTGACTTTCAACAATGCTCCAAGATTTCCTTTCATTGCGCCCCCCACTACCACTGTCCCTAGGCACCATGCATGTATTTTTGAAATGCTACTGTAGCCAGTGCCTCTCATTTTAGTGGAACTTCAGAATGTAGGAAGGGTCCTCCAAAGCAAGAGGAATCCTGTTAGGCAGATAGCGTCCTGGAGGGCTGCTAAAATTTATGCCACAGTAGCCAGCTTCCCATGGTCCCTACGAATAGAATTTGCAAAATGAACACATTGCCTTTTGGAACCCACCACTTACCTCTCAAGAGGTGATTTGACAAGACAGTAATGATAGTTTTCTCTCTTGGCTATCCATTGGAGGACTGCCATCTCAAAGTCCTGACCCACAGTTGCTAGAGTATTTTAAAGTAATGCTTTTACGTGCAATCAATACAACTGCCTTTCCTCGGAGTCTAATTTTCAATGCCTCTTGATGGTCTGTGATTATGAGTTGCCTGGTGATGGCTGTTGGCCCCTGATCAGACACTCTGTCTGATGAGCAAGTGCACTTCACTCATGCTGGAAGCCCCCAGCTAAGTGAAATCAATTAGTTTCCCAACTGATTGGTCTGAAAAATACTGCATTTTCATTCAGCATTGCATGTAATGGGAATAAATTACCCCTTTCTGTGTACCACAAAAAGAAATTTTTAATCTCAATTTAGCATTTCTGTTATCCTGTCTTAAATCACATCTAGTTATTTGTACATGTACCTTACCATTTAACCCCTCAATTTCTCGCAAGTATTGATGTTCATTATTATGTCTCCGACACCTAGCACATGGTGCCTGGTATATATCAAACGTTGCTTAATTATTGCGTACTATATAAGAAGTAACGTTCACTTTATAAAAAGGCAGACTAATTTAAGAGGCTTATGTGCATCTGGTGCTGTATGGAGATATATTTAAAATTTCATGTGTTTTAAGAATGAAATTAAAAGATGCTCCTAATGCATATAGGTGAGAAGGGTTGGAGTGAGATGAGCTACCAGGAGAAAGACTTGTCTGGTTATTCCATACACTGGAAATGAAGAAGAGTTGAAAGCAATCCAGCACGAGTAACTTGGTGGGTGTCCCAAACAGAGGCACATTAGAAGTAAACAAAAGGTTTTCACTGATAGGTTGACCTGTGCCTCCTTAAAGAGCTTCAGGTAGCAAGACCTCTAGGATCACTTCAACAATCCTTGCTCCCTAAAGCAGCTAGGGTAAGATCCTAGCTTATATAGGGACTTAGTCAAGCATCTCTGTAACGAGACACAGTCTTCACAACCTGCTAACTCAACAATACAGGATAGGGGTTTGTGGTAAGTATTCCTCCAGACCATAGAGACTGCTAGGAGAAGGAAGGATTAAAAATTTAAAACAAGGTAGCTTCAAACTCAAGGAAGTTGAGATTTTGTAGTAAGTTCAGTACATGAATTTTATTGTCTTTGACAAAACTTGGTTGAACATCATTCTACTACTTAGTAGATTTTGACCTAAAGAAAGTTTATTGTCTTCTTTTCTTCATCTAGAAAATAAAAATGGTGGCTGGGTGCAGTGGCTCACGCCTGTAATCCCAGCACTTTGGGAGGCTGAGGTGGCTGGGTCACCTGAGGTCAGGAATTCAAGACCAGCCTGGCCAACATAGTGAAACCCTGTTTCTACTAAAAAAAAAAAAATACAAAAATTAGCTGGGTGTGGTGGCAGGCACCCGTAATCCCAGCTACTTGGGGGTGCTGATACAGGAGAATTGCTTGGACCCAGGAGGCAGAGGTTGCAGTGATCCAAGATCGTGCCATTGCACTCCAGCCTGGGAGGTAAGAGCGAAACTCTGTCTCAAAAAAAAAAAAAAAAGAAAAGAAGACAAAACAAGACAAGATAAGACATCTGGCACAAAGTTAGCAAGAAATAGTGACTTTAATTTGCTGTCAACTCACACGCAAAGCCCCAATCAATTTAAATTGCAAGATAGGTCTCAGCTTAGCAGCCAGATGATATTGATGAACTGGGCCAGAATAGAGAGCTATCCAGAAGGAACAGGCTCCAAAAAAGGCAAGAGTATCTTTTTCACCTCAGCCTGTTCTCTAAACCAGAGAGAAAGAATTGCTGAGAAAGACATGTGGCTTAGGTAGCCCTGGGATGCTCTAGATGGTCCTGGCAGATTGCATATTGTAATCTTCTCGTTAAAAGAAGTTAAACAACACCTAACTATCTGTTTCAGCATTTACTTCATAGATGTTTTTAAATACAGTGAGAAAAAAAATACTTTGCCATACTATGTTTCCAAAAATTTTGCAAACTTTAATTCCCTTACCTCATATTGTGAACACACAACATTGCGTTAACTAGATTGCATTCCTGCATTCAGACTTTTCCAAGCAATGATAATGATGATGATGATGACAATGGCAAAAACTTATTCTGTAGGTAATAAATTGAGTATGTTTTTATTATGAATCTGTAGTCTCCTGACCCTAACCCTAATTTCTCCTGAAGTTGGTAACTCTCATCTTTGGACACTCACTGTGTTTCAAGCATTGTAGTAGGCCCATTTTATGTCTCTGTAATGAATCACATGCCATTAAGAAGCACACACAATTCAGCACTCGGATAAAAAGGAATTTTCTTCTTTGGGAAGTTTTATTGCAGAATATGACACTTTCTATGACATCCTTCACGTGTGAAGGATGAAAGAGCAGAATAGATAGGAAGCTAGGTTCATATCCTAGAATTGCTAGCTAAAATATAAAACATCCCAGTGAAATTTGAATTTCAAAAAAAAAAAAAAAGAATAATTTTTAGTGTAAGTATGTCCCAAATATTGCATGGGACATCCGTAAACTAAAAAAGAAGTGTTGTTTATCTGAAATTCAAATTTAACTGGGTTGTATTGTTTGCTTGTTTAAAAGCCATAAAATTATCTAATAAAATTAGCAAAACCAAAGGACAAATTATGGCAAAAATAGTCTTCCTCCAGCCTGTGTTTAGTTGAAGTGAGCTGCTTGTAGAAGGCATATGGCTGAGTCATTTTTTAAAATAAACTTTTTATTTTGGAACAGCTTTAGGAGAATTGGGAAGATGGTACAGAGTTTCCATATAACCCACACTGAGTTTTCCCCATTACTCTATGACTATGGGACCTTGTTACAAATAATCTATCAATATTAATAAATTAGTATTATTTAAGGTCCATAATCTATTCAGATTTCCTTTGTTTTAACCTAAGGCTCCTTTTATGTTCCAGGATCCTATCCAGTACATCACACCATGTTACATTTAGTCATCTTGTCTCCTAAGACTTCTCTTGACTGTGACTGTTTCACCGAGTTCCATCCTTTTGATGACTTTGAAATTGTTAAGGAATGTTGGTCAGATACTTTGTAAAATGTTACCTAATTAAGATTTGTATGATGGTTTTCTCATGATTAGACTGGAGTAATATGTTTTAGGGAGAAAGACCCCAGAAGTAGAGTGTCATTTCCATCACATGATATTAAGGATACATACTATCAGAATGACTTATCACTGGTGTTTTTTGTTTTTTTGTTTTTTTGTTTTTTTCCCTGTTCTTATTTTAACTTCTATTTTAGGCTCGAGGGTACATGTGCAGGTTTGCTATACAGGTTAACTCGTGTCACAGGGGTTTGTTGTACAGATTATTTTATCACACAGGTATTAAGCTTAGTACCCAATAGTATTTTTTCTGCTCCTCTTCCTTCTCCCACCCTCCACCCTCAAGTAGAACCCAGTGTCTTTTGTTCCCTTCTTTGTGTTCATGAGTTCTCCTCATTCAGCTTCCACTTATAAGTGAGAACATTTGGTATTTGGTTTTCTGTGACTTTGCTAAGGTTAACAACCTCCAGCTCCATCCATGTTCCTGCTAATAACATGATCTTGTTCTCTTTTATGGCTGCATAGTACGCCATGGTGTATATGTACCACATTTTCTTTACCTAATATGTCATTGATTGGCATTTAGGTTGATTGCATGTCTTTGCTATTGTGAATAGGGCTGCAATGAACTTACACATGCATGTGTCTTTATGGTAGAATGATTTATATTCCTTTGGGTGTGTATCCAATAATGGGATTGCTGGGTTGAATAGTAGTTCTGCTTTTAGCTCTGTGAGGAATCACCATACTGCTTCCACAATGGTTGAACTAATTTACACTCCCACTGTGAGTGGGAGTGTAAACTAGTTTCTCTGCACCCTCACCAGCATCTGTAAATTTGCTTAAGTTCCTTATAGTTGCTGGATATTAGTCCTTTGTCAGATGCATTGTTTGTGAATATTTTCTCCCATTCTGTAGGTTGTCTGTTTACTCTGTTTGTAGTTTCTTTTGCTGTTCAGAAGCTCTTAAGTTTAATTCGATCCTATTTGTTGATTTTTGCTTTTGTTGTGTTTGCTTTTGGACTTACCACTATTGATGTTAGCCTTGATCATCTGACTGAGGTAGAATTTGTCAGTGTCTCCCACTGTAAAATTATCCTTCCCCCTAACTCCTATAGATCATGTTTTTCTTTTCTCTCTTTTTTTAAATGCTCTGCCAATCTTTTAATTGTTTTATTTAGGTTGTTTACTTTTGATGTAATTATTGGTATTTAAGGTAAAGTCTACCATTATTTTTTTCTTTTTGGTTTGGTTTTTCCTTTTCTCATTTTCTTTTTCCTGCCATCCTATGGACAACACAAGCAGTGTTTAGCATTTAATGTTAATTTATTTATAATTTGTAAGCATGTCTCTTTGTAAAGGAGTTGTACTGGTTGCTTTAGGCATTACATTATGAATAACTTATTGCAATCCACTGGTGCCAATATTTTACCAGTTTAGGTATGGAAAACTTCCTTCCTTTTATATCCTTTAGTATCCCCAATTTATAATATAATCCATTTTAAAATTCCCCTACATGCATCGACAACAACACTACATGGTTTTATAATTTTTACTTCAACCATCAGACATAACTTAGAAAGCTCAGGAGGAGAAGGACAATATATTGTGTTTACTCATATTTTTGGTCTTTCTTCTAAATTTGTATTTTTCCTTCTTTATGACATTCCAAGATTTCTTTTTTAAAAACTTTTATTTTAGGTTCAGGGGTAAATGTGCAGGTTTGTTATATAGGTGAATTGTGTCATGGGTGTTTGGAGTAAAGATTATTTCTTTTTTTTTTTTTTTTGAGACGGAGTCTCCCTCTGTCACCAGGGCTGGAGTGCAGTGGCCGGATCTCAGCTCACTGCAAACTCCGCCTGCCGGGTTTACCCCATTCTCCTGCCTCAGCCTCCCGAGTAGCTGGGACTACAGGCGCCTGCCACCTCACCCGGCTAGTTTTTTGTATTTTTTAGTAGAGACGGGGTTTCACCGTGTTAGCCAGGATGGTCTCGATCTCCTGACCTCGTGATCCACCCGTCTCAGCCTTCCAAAGTGCTGGGATTACAGGCTTGAGCCACCGCACCCGGCCGAGTAAAGATGATTTCATCACCCAGGTAATAAGCATAGTACCCGAAGGGTAGTTTTTCCATCCTTACCCGCCTCCCAACCCCCATCCTCTAGTAGGGTCTGGGATCTGTTGTTCCTTCCTTTGTGTCCATGTGTACTCAATGTTTAGCTTCCACTTAGGTTTTCTGTTCCCGTGTTAGTTTGCTTCGGATGATGGCCTCCAGTTCCATCAATGTTCCTGGAAAGGATGTGATCTCTTTTTTTATGGCTGCATAGTGTTTCGTGGTGTATATGTACCACATTTTCTTTATCCAGTCTACCATTGATGGGCAGATACGTTGATTCCATGTCTTTACCACTGTGGATAGTGCTGTGAATATACACATTTATGTTTCTTTATGGGAGAATTTCTATTTTTTTTGGGTATATACCCAGTAATGGCACTGCTGGATCAAATGGTAGTTCTGTTTTAAGATCTTTGAGAAATATTCAAATTGCTTTCCACAATGGCTGAACTAATTTACATTCCCACCAGCAGTGTATAAGTATTCTCATTTCTCTACAACCTCATCAGCATCTGTTATTTTTTGACTTTTTAATAATAGTCATTCTGACTGGTATAAGATGGTATCTCATTGTGGTTTTGATTGGCATTTCTTTAATGATTAGTGATGTTGATAATTTTTTATATGCTTGTTGGTCACATAAATGTTTTCTTTTAAAAAGTGTCTGTTCATGTCTTTTGCCCACTTTTTAATGGAGTTTGTTTGTTGCCTTTTAATTTGTTTAAGTTCTTTATAGATTTTAGATATTAGATCTTTGCTGGATTCATAGTTTGCAAATATTTTCTCCCATTCTGTAGATTGTCTCTTTACTCTGTTGATAGTTGATTTTGCTGTGCAGAGCCTCCTTGATTTAATTAGGTCTCATTTGTCAATTTTTGTTTTTGTTACACTTGCTTTTGGTGTCTTAATCATTAAATCTTTGCTGGGGCCTGTGCCTAGAATTGTATCGCTTGTTATCTTCCAGGGTTTTTATAGTTTTGGATTTTACATTTAGGTCTTTAATTCATTTTGAGATTTCTGTTGTATATGGTGTGAGGAAAAGGTCCAGTGTCAATCTTTTGCATATGGATAGCCAATTTTCCCAGCACCATTCATTGAATAGGGAGTCTTTCTCCATTGCTTGTTTTTGTTGACTTTGTCAAAGATGAAGTGGTTGTAGGTGTGCAGCATTATTTCTGGGCTCTCTATTCTGTTCCATTGGTCTATATGTCTGTTTTTGTACCAGTACCATGCGGTTTTAGTTACTGTAAACTTGTAGTATAGATTGAAGTCAGATAATGTGATGCCTCCAGCTTTGTTCTTTTTGCTTAGGATTGCTTAGTTATTCTGGCTTTTTTTGTTGTTCTTCCACATGAGTTTTAAAATCATTTTTTCTAATTCTGGGAAGAATGTCGTTGATAGTTTGGTAGGAATAATGTTGAATCTGTGAATTGCTTTGGGCAGTATGGTCATTTTAACAATACTGATTCCTCCTATTCATTAACATGGAATATTTTCTCATTAGTTTATGTCATCTCTGTTTTCTCTCAGCAAAGTTTTGTAATTCTCATTATAGAGATCTTTTACCTCCCTGGTTAGCTGTACTCCTCTGTATTTTATTTTTTGTGTAGCTATTGTGAATGGGATTGTTTTCTTGATTTGGCTCTTGGCTGAGGCATTGATGTATAGACATGCTGCTATTATTTGTAAATTAATTTTGTATCCTGAAAGCTTGCTAAAGTTGTTTTTCAGATCTAGGAGCTTTTGGGCATAGACTATGGAATTTTCTAGGTATAGAATTATATAATTGGCAAACATAGATAATTTGACTCCCTCTCTTCCTATTTTGATGCCTTCTATTTTTTTCTCTTTCCTGATTGCTCTACCTAGGACTTCCAGTCTTATATTGAATAGGAGTGGTAAGACAGGACATCCTAGTCTTATTCCAGTTTTCAAGCAGAACACTTTCAGCTTTTGCCCATCCAGTATGATGTTGGCTGTGGGTTTGTCAGAGATGGCTCTTATTGTTTTGAAGTATGTTCCTTCAATGCTTACTTTGTAGAAGATTTTTAACATGAAGGGATGTTGAATTTTATCAAAAGTCTTTTCTGCATCTATTGAAATGGTTATGTGGTTTTTGTTTTTAGTTCTGTTTATGTAATGAATCACACTTATTGATTTGCATACATTGAACCTACCTTGCATCCTAGGGATAAAGCCTACTTGATTGTGGTGAGTTAGCTTTTTGACATGCTACTGGATTTGGTTTGCTAGTATTTTGTAAGATAATTTTTGCATCAATGTTCATCAATGATATTGGTCTGAAGTTTTCTTTCTTTTCTTTTCTTTCCTTTTCTTTCTCTTTCTCTCTCTTTCTTCTCTCTCTCTCTCTCTCTCTCTCTCTTCTTCTTTGAGTTTTGCTCTTGTTGCCCAGGCTGCAGTGCATTGGAGTGATCTCAGCTCACTGCAGCCTAGGTTCCACCTCCCAGGTTCAAGTGATTCTCCTGCCTCAGCCTCCTGAGTAGCTGGGATTATAGGACCACACCACTGCACCTGGCTAGTTTTTGTATTTTTAGTAGAGATGAGGTTTCACTATGTTGGCCAGGCTGGTCTAGAACTCCTGACTTCAGGTGATCCTCCCACCTTGGCCTCCCAAAGTGCTAGGATTATAGGTATGAGCCACTGTGCTCAGTGGCCTGAATTTTGTTGTTGTTGTGTCTCTGCTGAGTTTTGGTATCAGCATGATGTTTGCCTCATAGAATGAGTTAGGAAGGATTCCCTCCTCCTCCAGTTTTTGGAATAGTTTCCAAAAGAATAGTTCCAGCTCCTTTTTATACATATGGTAAAATTCAGCTGTGAATCCATCTAGTCCTAGGCTTTTTCTTGTTGGTAGGCTTTTCATTACTGATTCAATTTTCATACTCGTTATTGGTCTGTTCAGGAATTCAATTTCTTTCTCATTCAGTCTTGGGAGGTTGTATGTTTCCAGAAACTTGATGATTTCTTCTAGTTTTTCTGGTTTGTTTGTATAGAGATATTCATAGTAGACTCTGAGGGATTTTTGTATTTCTGTGGGGTCAGTGGTACTGTCCCCTTTGCCATTGGGTAATGCTCTTATGTTCATTTAGATCATCTCTCTTTTTTCTTTGTAGTCTGGCTAGCTGTCTATCTTATTTATTCTTTGAAAGAACTAAGTCCTGGATTCATTGATCTTTTGTATGGTGTTTCAGGTCTCAGCTTCATTTAGTTTTGGTTATTTCTTGTCTTCTGCTAGCTTTGGGGTTGGTTTGCTCTTGTTTTTCTAGTTCCTCTAGGTGTAATGTTAGGTTGTTAATTTGAGATTTTTCTAACTTTTTGAAGTGGATGTTTAGTGCTATAAACTTCTCTGTTGACACTGCTTTAGCTGTGTCCCAGAGATTCTGTTGTGTTTTATTTTTTTGTTTTCATTAGTTTCAAAGAATTTCTTGATTTCTGCTTCCATTTAATTGTTTACTTAAAATAATTCAATAATGTGTTGTTTAATTTCCATATAATTGTATGATTTTAAGCAGTCTTTTAGTTATTGATTTCTATGTTTATTGTGCCGTGGTTTGAAAGTGTGGATGGTGCGATTTTTCGCTTTTGCTGAGAATTGTTTTATGGCTGACTGTGTGGTCAATTTTAGAGTAAGCATCATGTGTTTATGAGAGAAATGTATATTCTGTTGCTTTGGGGTGGAGAGTTCTGTAGATGTCTGTTAGGTCCATTTGTTCAAGTGTTGTGTTCAGTTTCTGATTATTTTTGTTAGTTTTCTGCCTTGATGATCTGTCTAATACTGTCAGTGGGATGTTGAAGTCTCCTACTATTATTGTGTAGTTATCTAAGTCTCTTTATAGCTCTTTAAGAATTTGTTTTATAAACTTGGGTGCTCTTGTGTTGGGTGCATACATGTTTAGAATAGTTAGGTCTTCTTGTTGAATTGAACCCTTTGCCATTTCATAATGCCTTTCTTTGTATTTTTTGATCTTTGTTGATTTAAAGTGTGTTTCATATGAAATGAGAATAGTAACCCCTGCTTTTTACTGTGTTTCCATTTGCTTGGATTTTTCTTCATTCTCTTACTTTGTGCCTATGGGTGTCATTGCATGTGTGATGGGTCCCTTGAAGACAGCATACAGCTGGATCTTGCTTCTTTATCCAGGTTGCCACTCTGTGTCTTTTAATTGGGGCATGTAGCCTGTTTACATTCAAGGTTAATATTTATATGTGCAGATTTGATCTTGTCATTGTGTTGTTAGCTGGTTATTATGCAGACTTAATTGTGTGGTTGCTTCATAGTCAAGTACATAGTCTATGTACTTAAGTTTGTTTTTGTGATGGTTGGTAACGATCTTTCCTTTCCATATTTAGCACTTCCTTCAGGTTCTCTTGTAAGGTAACTCTGGTAGTAATAAATTCCTTTAGCATTTGCTTGTCCTTTGCTTATGAAGCTTAGTTTGGCTGGGTAAGAAATCCTTGGTTGGATTTTCTTTTCTTTAAGAATGCTGAGTATAGGCTCCCAATCTCTTCTGGCTTATAGAGTTTCTGCTGAACATTCCACTATTAGCCTGATGAGGTTTCCTTTATAGGTCAGCTGGCCCTTCTCTCTAGCTCCTTTAACATTTTTTCTTTCATTTTGACCTTGGAGAATCTGATGCTCTGTGTCTTGGGGAAGGTTATCTTATATAGCATCTTGCAGGATTGTTCTGTATTCCTTGAATCTTGGACTCTCTAGCAAGGTTGGGGAAATTTTCATGGATTATATCCTGCAATTTGTTTTACAAATTGCTTGTTTTGTCTCTTTCAGGAACACCAGTGAGACATAGATTTGGTTTCTTTACATAATCCCATATTTCTTGGAAGTTTTGTTCACTCTTTTATAATACTTTTTATTTTTTATTTATTTTTGTCTAACTGAATTATTTCAGAGAACTGGTCTTCAGGCTCTGAGATTCTTTCCTCAATTTGGTCTATATTGCTCTTAATACTTGTGATTGTATTATGCAATTCTTTTGGTGAGGTTTTCAGCTTTTTTTAGATCAATTTGCTTCTTTCTTAAAATGGTCATTTCATCTTATGGCTCCTGTATGATTTTATTATATTCCTTAGATTCCTTGGATTGGGTTTCTATTTTCTCCTGAATCTTGATGACCTTCATTTTAATCTATATTCTGTATTCTATGTCTGTTATTTTAGCCCCTAGTGCAGTCATTTACAGGTAAGAAGACACTCTGGCTTTCTGAGTTACCAGAGTTCTAGTGCTGGTTCTTCTTCATCAGTGTGGACTGGTGTTTCTTCAATGTTTCAAGTTGCTGTCCTATGGATGAGTGTTTTTGCTTTTATCTTCTTTGATGACCTTGGGGTTTGATTGTGACATAAAATAGGGTCAGTTGGCTAGCTTCATTTCTGGAAGATTTTAGGGGGTCAACACTTGGCTCAGCACGCCTGGACTGGGTGCTGTAGCTCTGGGAGGCGGGTACCAGGCCTCTGGCTTTGCTCTCTAGCCCCTTGACATTAGAAACTTGTTGTGCTGGAAGGGCCAAAGTGTTCCCAGTCCACTAGCCATGATACTCTGATGGGTGGTGCCAACCAAAGTGGTTTGTTGGGATGGTGGTAGCAGGATCCATTCCCACTCATGTGTCAAGGTCCAACAGTCACCCTAAGGATAAAGTCTCCTAGGAGAGCATGGTGAGTGTTGGGGGATTGGTGTCCCTATTTGTGCTCCACTGCAGACACTCCCATACCAAACCCTCTGGGCCTCTAAACCCTGCCCCTTTCACCACTCTAAGCAGCTCTCCCTGCCAACTCAAGTGTCCATGGCAGTCATGGGGCCTCTTGCCACTAGGATTCCAGAGGTTGATGGTGAGCACAGGCCACTCCTTGTCTGTTCAACTCACCCATTCCCCATGATTTTCTGATGGCTAAAAACCAATCCTGGTGATCAGCAGCACAGCATAGGGTACTCAGTTTTCTTCCCTTTCAGCCTAGCTCCTGTGTCTTCCCTCTGCCTACTCTCAATGCCATCCCTCTAAAAGTTCTGCTCAGAGTGTGTCAGTCTTCCCAATGTTCCAGTCTCTTGGCAGAAGATGTTCCTTCTGGCTGCATCTAGGGTCCCTCTACTCTCTGAAGATTTCTTCTTTTCTCACTTTTTTTCTGTTTAGAGTTTCCTTGAATCATTCACTTAAGGTAGGTCAGCTGGCAACCAATTTTCTTAGCTTCTTTCATTTCAGATTGTCTTGAGATCCCTACAATCCTGAAGGATATATTTTGGAAATTATTTCTCTTAAGCACTTGAAAAATGTTCTGCTACTTCCTCTGATCTCCAGGATTTCTGATGAGAAGTTCACTGTCACTTGAATTGATTTTTTCTGTAGGTAATGTGTTGTTTCTCTCTGAATTGATTTAGAAAAAAAAAATTTTTGATCTTAATTTTCTGAAGTTTGACTACAAGATGTCTTGTCACAGATTTCTTTAGATTTATACTATTTGGGGCTCAGTAAGCTTCTTGACACTATAGGTTTATGTCTTTTTTTTTTTTTGGATGGAGTCTCACTCTGCTGCCTGGGCTGGAGTGCAGTGGCAAGATCTCAGCTCACTGCAACCTCAGCCTCCCGAGTAGCTGGGATTACATTTGTGTGCCACCATGCTTGGCTAATTTTTGTATTTTTAGTAGAGATAGGATTTCGCCATGTAGGTCAGGATGGTCTCGAACTCTTGATCTCAGGTGGTACACCTGCCTCAGCCTCCCAAAGTGCTGGAATTACAGGTGTG
This sequence comes from Macaca mulatta, assembly GCF_049350105.2. Classification (NCBI taxonomy): domain Eukaryota; kingdom Metazoa; phylum Chordata; class Mammalia; order Primates; family Cercopithecidae; genus Macaca; species Macaca mulatta. The sequence continues at coordinate 63,691,045 of NC_133413.1, forward strand.
AGCTACCACACCTGGCCAGGTTTATGTCTTTTGTCAAATTTGGGAAACTTGCATCTATTATTTATTCTAATTCTTTTTAACTCCGTCTTCTCTGCTGTCTCTCTGTTTTTCACATATTTTAATTGTTACTATTCTATCTTTAATTTCACTAATTTTTTTCCTTCTGTCTATTCTACTGTTGAATCCATCTAGTGGATTTTGCATTTCAGTTATTGTATTCTTCCTTCTGAAATTTAAATTTGGTTCTTTTTATCTTCTTTTTTTGCTGAGACTTTCTATTTTTTTCATTTGTTTGAAGCATTTTCATAATTTCTCATTGAAACATTTTTATGATGGCTACTTTTAAATCTTTGATCATCTAATGGCAGCATTGTTTTGGTTTTGCTAATTGTTTATTATCTTTTTAAATTCAGTTTAAGATTTTCCTGTTTGTATGATGAGTGATTGTCTGTTGAAACCTGGACATGCTGAGTATAATGTTAAAGATGGAATCATATTTTGATCTAGTGTTTTATTCAGCTTCCTCTAACACCACTCCAGTGAATGAAGTGGACTGCTTCCCATTACTAATAGGTAGGGGCTGAAAGTCTATGTTTTCCACTTAGCCTCTAACATTTAAGATGGGGAAGGCCTCATTGCTACTCCCAGGCTGGACTGGAGCTTAGTCTCCCCACTAGGGCTTTGCTGACATGACTCTTTCAGGGAAGGGAAGAAATGCCTTGTTCCTGCTCTCCACATGGCCTCCATGATACCATGGGGTTAGGGGTGGCCTCAGTACCATTAAGTGGTGGGGAAAACCTCCCCTAACCCCACCCCAGTGACGGGGACAGAACACCTCATTACTGCTGGATCATGGTGAGACCAGCTCCCGAAGAGGGCTTGTTACTGCTTTTCTGACACCACTCTGTGGGATGTCAGAATGCCTCATTGCAGCCTTAAGAGGATAGAAGTGTAGGTTCCCTACAAGGCGTTTGCTGGTATGAGTATGGAGGAGCTATATTTTTTTGGTTGTGTTTGGCTGTAGTAGAATAGGTATTGCCTAAAAGTTTTCTGTCTTGCTAGGCAGTCACTTTCCTGTGCCTTTGACTAGAGGGACCAGGATTTTGAGGAAACGTTATAACAAAAAAATCTATCTCTATTGCCATTTCAGGGCTACTGGCTTCCCCAATCTAGGATATATGAAGCCAAAAGAAAAGAAAACTCAAGGAACTCACTACAGCATTGATTTTAAAGTCCCAACGTCCCTAGCTGATCTGCCTTCTTCTCTCTGCCTTTTGGGGTCTCCTTATACCTATTTACTTGTTCATTTTTTTAATTTAATTTTTTTAATTGACAAAATTGTATCTATTTACCATATACAATCTGTTATTTTGAAATATGTATACATTGTAGAATGGCTATTGAGCTAATTAACATAAATTATGTCACATAGTTATTTTTTGGTTGAGAACACTTAAAATCTACTTATTTCACTATTTTCAAGAATACATTTTTATGAACTATTGTTGATATGGTCTACAAAATAGCTCTTCAGCTTCCATCTCTTATCTAACTAAAATTTTGTGTCCTTTAACCAACATCTCTCCATTTCCTTCACTCCCAGGCCCTGGTAACCACCATTCTACTTTCTACTTTCGTGAGTTTGATTTTTTTGATTCCACGTATGAGTGAGATCATGCAGTATTTATCTTTCTGTGCCTGGCTTATTTCACTTAACGTAGTGTCTTCCAGAGTCATCCATGTTGTTCAGAATGACAGAATTTCCTCCATTTTAAAGGCTGAATATAGTATTTCACTGAGGGTATTACCACATTTTCTTTATTCATTCATCTGATGGAGGACATGTAAGTTGCTTCTGTGTCTTAGCTGTGGTGAACAATGCTACAATAAACGTGGGAGTGCAGATCTCTCTTTGACACATTGATTATATTTTCTTTGGATATATACACCCAGTAGTGTGATTTTTGGATCTTCTTGTGTTTATTTTATATATAATGCCCAGGGATTTTAGTTGTACTGAGTGTGAAGAAGAGGAAATAATAGTATGTCTACTCTATCATCCCCAGGGTCTTGTATTTTTATTTGCTAATTCTAGCAATCCTACTGAGTTGTCATGGAATGCTAGACTGTTCATATCTAGAATTCCTATTTTCAAAAAACTCTGATATGTTCAGGCCACTATTTTAAGAGTGTCTATTATTCCTAATTGAATATCTTTCATAACTCATATATATGAGTTATATATAAATCACATATGTGCAAATATTACATAAATGTTACATATATGAGTTGTGAAGTATATTCAATTAGTAATAACAGACACTCATATATTTATGCAAACATTGCATAACTGTTCAATAGAATACTTTAAAGAAATTTATCTTTTTTGGCATGTCAACAAGCTCTTTTAGAATCCAAACTAGGGTATTTCAGTGAAAAAGTTTGAAAATTCCTGCATTGAGAGTACCTTAAAATATTTATTTTCATTTTTAAACCCTAGCAAATATTGAAAAAGGTATACTATTTTATGTTTGACCCTTTGTAAATCAACATTAAATATTCCTACCGTTTATGTTCATGTCTACTTTATTGAATTCTTTCTAAACAAGAGCCAGATATGGAGGGATGTGCTTTTGCATTTTAGTTCATTTAATCCTTATAATTCTATCAAGTAGTTATCCCCACTGTATGGGTGAAGTGTCTGAGATGTTAAGTGACTTGCTGGAGTGTTACAGCTAGTGTTAGAACTCAGATCTCTCTGATACCAACCTGTGCCACATGCTTGACTACATTCTGTTTCCTTCTATGGGCAGAGACAAGCTCACGTGTATTCACTTCACCTTTTCTCACTAGCCCACCCTTTTTACCGTGCTGGCTTATTCTGATGTTTTTATCCAATGTCCCCTATGAACACTTTTCATAGAGCTTCTATTCTCTTTTACTTCTGGGCCATTGTATTCAATGAGAAGCTTTCTCCCTTATTAAGATGTTCTCCTACTCAGTCAAAGCTTTGTGGCAGTATTAATTAAATAGGCTTTAAATAATAACTTATTTTGTGTTTGGGATTTAATATTGAAAGATAAAATACTTTCTTATGTTCTTCATAAGCAAATACCAACTCCTGAGTTGGTACAACTCAGACTCTCATGTATTCAATGCCTTTCCATAAGTGACTTTGTATTTGTTTACGAGAAAAAAGCAAATAATGTCTAGTAGGTTATTTATAATCTAATTCAACTTAAGTGGCAGTTTCAATGATGTTTGGGATATATCTAACCTAGCTTAGTTGTAAATTTACTGCTCTATTTAAATAATTTGAAATTCAGGATGTTCTTTTCTCTTCTAATAGTTAAGAGCAAGGAAAAGTGGAAATGAGCAGCATGAAGTGGAGCTGGATGAAAAGTTTCTAATTCCAAAATCATTGTCTTACCCAGTGAAAATTGACTTAGGCTTATACAGGAAGTGAGATTTGTTGAGCAGTGGGGTGAATTGATTTGGGCTCTGAGATCTTTTACCAGAAATATGGTGTTTGGCAGGAATAAGCAGGCAGCCGTGCTCTGCTTTGAACCAGTCAAACCCAGGCTGAGTCTCCCTGCTCTAACACTCTCTAGCTCCTACAAGTTTCAGAAAGTCTCATTTTCCCCAACTAAAACGTGGATAACAGTACTTAACTTGTGCATGCACAGATTAAATGAGAGAAAATCTGAGAAGTATTTGCCACATTATTGTTATGCAAAAAATGCAATTATTATTATGAAGCTAAATTTACTTGGATTATTTCCAGATTCTTGCTGAACTAGATTTTAGGTTCTCACTTTTTACTTTGCACACATTTGCATCCCATCTATATATTATCTGTAATAGTCTAGTGCTTAGTCAGTGGACTTACCTACTTTTGCATTGATTAGGTCAAAGGCTGGTGAAAACTGGGCACACAGCATTGTGCTGAGGCACTTTTGTACAAATTGTCTTGGTTCTACTCTATCCTTATACTTTTAGAATTGCCCAAAAGAAGGCACATTTCGTTAATTGAGGAAGTTGGGCTAAAATTTGGAAGTCTGGAAGGAGTAAAAGATTTTTTTTTTTTTTATGATGATTTACTTTCTTTTATATGCAGTTATTAAGGACCTTGGCCTCCTTACTTACCATCTGCATGCCCTTGATCAAGATTTTTAAATTCTCCATTTCTAGGGTTTTCATAAAGAAAATGGAAACAATAATAGTCCAGAGTAGAGCTGTCAAAAAGAAATCATGCATCAAAAATGGAACTCAGTGCTTTAAACAGATTAGATGCTGATTTTCATGGTGTTGAAAATAGTTCTTTTATATATTTTATTTTTTTAGTATACTTTAAGTTCTGGGATGCATGTGCAGAATATGCAGTTTTGTTACATAAGTATACATGTGCCATGGCAGTTTGCTGCACCCATCAACCCATCATCTACGCTAGGTATTTCTCCTAATGCTATCCCTCACCTAGCCCCCCACTCCCTGACAGGCCCTGGTGTGTGATGTTCCTCTCCCTGTGTTCATGTGTTCTCTCACCACTCCTATTCAACCTAGTATTGGAAGTTCTGGCTAGGACAATAAGGCAAGAGAAAGAAATAAAGTGTATTCAGATAGGAAGAGAGGAAGTCAAATTTTCTCTGTTTGCAGATAACATGATTGTATATTTAGATAACTTCATTGTCTGAGCCCCAAAATTCCTTAAGCTGATAAGCAACTTCAGCAAAGTCTCAGAATACAAAATCAATGTGCAAAAATCACAAGCATTCCTATACACCAATGAGAGCCAAATCATGAGTGAACTCCCATTCACAATTGCTACAAAGAGAATAAAATACATAGGAATCTAACTTACAAGGGATGTGAAGGACCTCTTCAAAGAGAACTACAAACCACTGCTCAAGCAAATAAGAGAGGACACAAACAAATGGAAAAACATTCCATCCTCATGGATAGGAAGAATCAATAAATGGTCATACTGCCTGAAGTAATATATAGATTCATTGCTATTCCCATTGACTTTCTTCACAGAATTAGAAAAAAGTACTTTAAATTTCATATGGAACCAAAAAAGAGCCCAAATAGCCAAAAAAGTCCTAAGCAAAACAATGAAGCTGGAGTCATCACACTACCTGAATTCAAACTATACTACAAGGCTACAGTAATCAAAAGGGCATGGTACTGGTACCAGAACAGATATATAGACCAATGGAACAGAACAGAGGCCTCAGAAATAACACCACACATCTCCAACCATCTGATCTTTGACAAACCTGACAAAAACAAGCAATGGGGAAAGCATTCCCTATTTAATAAATGGTGTTGGGAAAACTGGCTAGCCATATGCTGAAAACTGAAACTGGACCCCTTCCTTACACCTTATACAAAAATTAACTCAAGGTTGATTAAAGACTTAAATGTAAGACCTAAAACTATAAAAACCCTAGAAGAAAACCTAGGCAATACCATTCAGGACATAGGCATGGGCAAAGACTTCATGACTAAAACACCAAAAGCAATTGTAACAAAAGCCAAAATAGACAGATGGAATCTAATTAAACTAAAGTGCTTTTGCTCAGTGAAAGAAGCAATCATGGGAGCGAACAGGCAACCTACAGAATGGGAGAAAATTTTAGCAATTTATCCATCTGACAAAGGGCTAATATCCAGAATCTACAAGGAGCTTAAACAAATTTACAAGAAAACAACAAACAACTCCATCAAAAAGTGGGTAAAGGATGTGAACAGACACTTCTCAAAAGAAGACATTTATGCAGTCAACAAACATACGGAAAAAAAGCTCATCATCACTGGTCATTAGAGAAATGCAAATCAAAACCACAACGGGATACCATCTCACGCCAATTAGAATGGTGATCATTAAAATCATTCTACGATAAAGACACATCCACATGTATGTTTATTGCAGCACTATTCACAATAGCGAAGACTTGGAACCAACCCAAATGTCTATCAATGATAGACTACATTAAGAAAATGTGGCACATATACCCCATGGAATACTATGCAGCCATAAAAAAGGATGAGTTCATGTCCTTTGCAGGGACATGGCTGAAGCTGGAAAACATCATTCTCAGCAAACTATCACAAGATCAGAAAACCAAACACCGCATGTTGTCACTCATAAGTGGGAGTTGAACAATGAGAACACATGGACACAGGGACGGGAACATCACACACTGGGGCCTGTTGGGGGGTGAAGGGCTAGGGGAGGGATAACATTAGGAGAAATGCCTAATGTAGGTGACAGGTTGATAGGTGCAGCAAACCACCATGGCACGTGTATACCTATGTAACAGAACTGCATGTTCTGCACATGTAACCCAGAATTTAAAGTATAATAATAATAATAATAATAATTATGCTTAAAGGATGAGCCACAATGACACACACACACAAAAGTCATGAAACAACAGATGCTGTAGAGGATATGGAGAATTAGGAATGCTTTTACACTGTTGGTGGGAGTGTAAATTACTTCAACCATTTTTGAAGACAGTGTGGTGATTCCTCAAGGATCTAGAACCAGAAATACCATTTGACCCAGCAATCCCATTACTGGGTATATACCCAAAGGATTAGAAATCATTCTACTATAAAGACACTCGTATACGTGTGTTGTTGCAGTACTATTCACAATAGCAAAGACTTGGAACCAAACCAAATGCCCATCAATGATAGACTGGATAAAGAAAATGTGTCACATATACAACATGGAATACTATGCAGCCATAAAAAAGAATGAGTTCATGTCCTTTGCAGGGACATGGATGAAGCTAGAAACCATCATCCTCAGCAAACTAACCCAGGAACATAACATAGTTCTAACTCTCTGAGATAAAATAATAAAGAAATAGAGCAGATGTAGGAGAAGGAGTCTGCTGAAGTTTTGCAAATTGGAAACAGAGAGATCAGGAACAGTGAGTTCAGCCAGTTCTTCCATCAGGACTTTAGCTGTTACTGAATCCTATGGTCTGGGGCCCAGCTCTGAAGACTCAGCAACTAGTTTTTGTCAGAACATTGGTTTGATGAGACTCAGGAGGACTGACTCTCCCTCTAACTACTTATTTCTATCAGATGGTGCTGACTTAAGGTCTCAATTTCTATTCTATTCAATGACGTGGACAAACTTTAAAAAACTGGGTGTATTTTAAAGAGTATTTAGTTATTCCTCTATTAGTTTCTGTTTTCTTGTAACTATCTGTAACATTGGAATTAGAAATATACATATTCTCTTTCATCGTTATCCTTTTCTAATTTATCTAGCTATGATTTCAGAACCTCATTCTTATTATATCATTTTTTTCTCACTCAAGCCCTATATCCGTATCTTCTCAACCCTTACTATAGACTTAATCTTATTCTAAATTATATCTAAGTCTACTGAAATAGAAGCCTGAGTCCAATTTGCCCTATGCAAATATAGGCCACATTGGTGCTAGATTAATTTTCTCTAAACATTCCTTTATCATGTCATCTCCATAGATATTCCTGCCTGCATTCTCTTCATCACATATAATCTCTTTTCCCTGGTTTTTGATGTCTCCCATAAAATGACCCCATATGCACAGTCAAACTTATTGTTCAATACTTTATTATTTTTCAATAAATATTTATTGAATACTTTGTATATACTGGGGTCCGGGGATGCAAGGGTGAAAAATTTAGACATGTTTCCCTCCCTCAGGAAGTTCATAGTTTACAGGAAAGGCAGGTGATTAGAATCACACTGAAATGGGATTACTGTTGGATTGGTGACACACAGAAGAATCACTAGGGCAGGTAACCTAGTTGAGTTCAGGAAAGACCACTAAGTTGAAATGAGGTCTGAGCTGGTATTAAAAGGGGAATATTTGTGGCTGCTTGAATATTTGTGACTGCTTGAAGAGAAGACCAGACTGTTCCAGGCAGAGGAACAGCACATGTGAAGGCCCTGGGGTGAACCTTCCCAGTGACCTGAAAGACTAGGGGTGTAAGCAGCACTGGATTGCACAGGGCAGTATTTTCACTGTCTGGGATACCATTCTATTCATCTATCAGCACCACAGTATTTTCTCTCTCTCGTACCATGGAACCCTTACACATTTAGCATAGGAAAGAGGAGAGCTTTCAAATGTTTGGTTGTATTTGACAAGGCTTTTTAGAAACTTTAAATGTTAATTTAAATCCAATTTTTTAACACCCTCTTCCCATTTTCATAATGTCTCACTTCATTCCTGAGGAGTGAGATCATTTTCTACATTTGCTTGGGACTAAAAACTTGGCTTAAAAATCTCACAGAAATGCGATTTTCTTGAAATGGCCAAGTTCAAGAAGATGGTGAAAGGATGTTGCTCTCAGGCTTTTCCCCTCTAATTAAGTTGTTTTTATCTGACCAAAAAATAGTCCCAAAGACCTTGTACAGGTTATTCTTCTTCTCCTCAATAGGAAGATTGTTTGCAAATGGCATTTGATTTGCAAACTGGTTGCAGAATCCATATGTGTAAATGCTTCCAAACCAAAACTGAATCTTTTTCAGGATTGAATTTAGATTTTTATTTTTATGTTTTGCTCCTGAAATCTAATAAACTTGAAACAGCTAGCACAAGAAGATAACCTTGCTTAACAAAGCTTTTGATGGGGAAGGTTTCATGACTTCTGGTTACAGAAGAGTCCTCTCTGATGCTCACAGGTGTTAGTTAAAGTGATGAAAACAGATTTTATTCAGTAATGGTAACCATAAGGGAAAGAGCTGAGATTCATTTCAATTTGCAAATTGCACAAAGGGAACTGGGCTTTTTAAAGAGAGAATGAGGGAGTAGGGCAGGGCTCTGTAGGGTCACGGAAGTGAAAAAGCACAAAGGCTGGGTCTGTGGAAATGCCATTAGACCAGCTGTGTCTGCTAGCTGGCAGTATGGAAGTTAGGATTTATCCTCCTGCAGATTGGGAGACCCAGGCCCTATCCTTCCTGATGATTACATCTCAAAGGAGTGACTTCCAGGTCTTTGAGAAAGACACTGCTGAGGTATGGGGGATGCATATTCACAACTGTAATCCCCTTTTCCTAAACATTCTAAGAAGAGCGATCAGGTGTCTATGTCAGGTGTTGGCTAGAACAAAGAGTAAATTCTTTGGACAGCCCTGAGTTTCTCTAGACTGGAACTCAAAAGGGAGCTCGGTCATCCCAGCGACGTGACCTCATACTGCTAGAAGCCATACTAGGGCTGGTTAAGTATCTTATTTGGATAAGTTGCTACATCAGTTCTCAATGTCACCTGCAAGAACTCAACATTTAGTGTAGATGCATGTAAAAGAAATCATTTTACAGTACTATAAATCTGAGCTCCTTATTTTTGAACTGCATGAATGTCCTTTAGTTACTTTGATATTGTAAGCAGTATTAAAATAAGCACATTTTGTAGTTTCCTGGCATATGTTTATTTGAATATTTTTGTAAAGTTTTATAAGCACTTTGAATAGGACCTCTGAACTCTGAGGAAAAATGGAATTAAAAAGTATGTTTTGCTCAACAAGTTTGGACTAAATTAGTTATATCTGCTTTCTATCAGTGATCAGAGTATTGACTTAAAAATGTAAGGGTTTATCTTTTTACACAATTTTGTCAATGTTCAAAATTGAACTGATTCACTATTGCCTCATTATACTCTTTAAAACTATTCTTTGGGTGAAGTCATTCTTCTGTCTTGTAATTTACATAAACTCAGAATAGATTTGTAAACTCTCTTTGATTAATTTTGTAGAAAATCAGTCACCTCTGGACTCGGACCAGCCCTTAGTCTGATACCTCAAAATTATTTATTACTCAATTACAAGATTCTGAAAGAAATGTAAATGGCTCCAGAATTTTAAAATATGTTGATGATGATAAAGACTCCCCATGAGACAAGCTGTCAAAGGAATGACTGCCACCTAAAATAAATGCTTCCTCGGGGGCATTTCAAATCACCAGGCTGAGATGCTGCATTTCAGACACAGACTATTCCAAAGTGCAATGTTTGGAAAAGCAAGTTTCATTTTTAGACAGCCAGAGGTTCTACATCACTTTCAGAAGAGCCATGTTTTAGGGCACTGTTATTGATCTTTAAAAGCCCATTTGCAATCACAGAAGGCAACAAATGACATTTATTTTGTAAATTAACAAGATGCTTTTACTGCTCAAGCATGCATGAATGTGCCTCTCTCTCTCTCTCTCTCTCTCTCTGTGTGTATGTGTGTGTGTGTGTGTGTGTGTGAGAGAGAGAGACAGAGACCGAGAGAGAGAGAGAAAAGACAGACAAACAGAAAGACCTAAGGAGGAAGAGAAGCAGACGAAATACGTGACAATACAAATCCCTCCCTCTTCGGGATGGATATTCTCCACCACTGGTCCCTGCAGACCCTTTCCACCTTCTCCATGCCGCTCTATAACCCTGGCATTAACCTGACTTGTCTCCTCTGGCTTTTGACTGGGTCAGCTCCTGTGACGTGTGACAGATTGGAGGCTGCTAGCGGAGAGGTGTCAGAGTCTTCATGCCTTGATTCCCTCCCTGCTTGGATATAGATTAGCAGGGTACTTGGCGAAGGCCACAGCAAAGGCATGAAGAAAGACTTGGGTTACCTCACAAACTAAAGACTTCCTTTCAGCCCAGGTCCTGGCAGAGTAACAGGAAGATGCAGTGGAGGAAAACGGCCATGATGATGACACACATCAGTCTCATGATGAACTACAAAGTCAGGGACAAGGTGGGAAAACCTTAGGTTCATTATGTTCTCCCTTCCCACCTTATTTCATGAGTATCATGGGTGGTTGTTAACATTTCAGGTTTCAGGGGGAAATATATTTGAATAGACTTCAGGCCATGATGGTACATCAGATAATGCTGAGATTTGTGTGGCCCCTGCATTTGGGACACAATATTTTCACCCATTTAAAGGCCTTTGACATCCGAGTCAAAAGACAGGAGCAGACACTGAGGTGCAAAGGAGGGACTGTCCTGTTTGGCCTCTGTTGCCTCTCCCTTGTTTACTGACCACCTTCTCCATCCTTCTCTTTCAGCTTCTGTCTGAGCTACTCACTGGGATCCTTGACTTCTGGCTTCTAGATTTTGACAGCGGGAGGTCCCAGCAGTCAAGAGTTGGCAGTGGGAATGCCAAGGTGCTGACTCCCGGCTCCACCCTGGCGGCCCTGAGGTTTGACAGCAGCTGCTGCCTCCTTGACTGAGGTCCAGAGCGGCTCTCAGGCGGGTCAGGGCTCCGGTCTCTGCAGCCACTGCTCTTCCATCTGCTGCTTGCCCCTTCCCACCCAAGCCAGGCCTGAGGGCTCCAGACTCCTGTGTGCTGTCCTCAAGCTGCCTGCACCCTGTGGGGGGGCCGCACAGCCATCCTGTGTGTCTGCTGCTTATTTCCAGTAAATACATTCCTACTCCACAGAGCCCCTGTAGTGGAAAGACACATGTGCAAGAGGAAAATAAGTCTATTTTAAAGGTCTCCAAATTGACTTTCTGCAATAAAAAAGAAAAACACATTTCCAAGAACTAGACTTATAGTGAGGAAAATATCTGTGAAAGTCACTTAAAAACTTCAAACTCTTATCAATAGAATGTGACCAGTTTCCTATCCACAAAGTCTCATGTTTGCTCCTTCTCCAGGTGTCATGAATCATATTAGAAAAATTCATTTGTGTTTCAAGTATTCACCCATGCAGGCAAGTGTAGAGAATACAGACGTAATGAGATCATTCCATCTAGTGTCATCCAATGTTGCAGTTCGTGGGAATCTTCAAAGTTAACCATGTCAGTTAACTACAAACAGTTTTCAAAGTGCAACATAAACCATCATTTGCCATGGGAAGTCATGTGGCAACATACAGAGGACATTTTAAAACACAAAATTTACTTCTGAATGTTTTTTTAAAGACGTGACTTACAATACATTATGAATGAATATAATTATGAAAGCACTTCAGCGTGTATTATTATAATGGCCTATGACAAATATCATTTTTTACCATGTGTTTTATCTTAAAATATCCTGTATCCTTTAGTTTTAAGTAGATTGTTACTAATTTTCAAGAAAAAAGGCTTATTAATCCTTGTTAGGTAGAGACACTATCTATATAGCATGAAATGGATTGCTTTGATTAAATTATCCAAAAACCTAGGGCTAATTAACAGTAATACCTGATTTGTTTAGATTCCTAAAATGCAGTATTGAAATCTAAATTAGCTGTTTTTATCAAACTGGTCTACCTACTTTTGCCACCAAAGCTACTGTCTTGGTAGCTGCTAAGAAAAATTACCCTTTCCTTCGAAATCCCATCCCCACCCCCAGCTTCTCCCATCTCCCCATGCTCCATTCCCCTGCGTGTTTGTTGTTACTGTTGTTTGTTTGTTTGTTGAGACAGGGTCTCCCTGTGTCACCCAGGCTGGAGTGTGGTGGCATGATCTCAGCTCACTGCAGCCTCGACCTCCCAGGTTCAGGTGATCCTCCTACCACAGCCTCCCAAGTATCTGGGATGACAAGTCCCAGCTAATTTTTGTGTTTTTTGTAGGGATGGAGGCTTGCCATGTTGCCCAGGCTGGCCTTGAGCTCCTGGGTTCAACTGATCCTTCTGCCTCCGCCTCTCAAAGTACTGGGATTATAGGCATGAGACACTGTGCCCTGCCCTGTTCCCCTTAATGGTATCTTAGAGTTCACTTCCCCCAACACAGCTGATCCCTGTCAGGGGTCCTCCGTATAGATCAGCGCCCCTGTTATTGCACTTCTCGTCTGACGCTTAGCGTCAGCACTCACAGTCACTTACTGAGTAAGTGATCCTGTTTGATGGACTCTTTATCGGACTAAGTGACAAGTTCTTCATAAGCAGAAAGCCTCTTCTAATTCACACGTAGGATCCAGTAAGAACTCCATTATAGAAAATGCTCAATAAATGTTTGTGATAACTGAGGGATAAGTAAACAGCCTCGTTTGCAGTTTTTCTTTACTTTTTGTCCTTGTGAGCCTGCATAAGAACAAGCCACACTGGGCAGCATCACTTCTGCTGAGTGTATCTTTTTTTTTTTTTCTTTAACTTTTATTTTAAGTTCTGGGGTACATGTGCAGCATGTGCAGGTTTGTTACATAGGTAAATGTGTGCCATCGTGGTTTGCTGCACAGATCAACCCATCACCTAGGTATTAAGCCCAACATCCATTAGCTACTCTTCCTGATGCTCTCCCTCCCCCCAAAACCCCTCTCCGACAGGCCCCAGTGTGTGTTGTTGCCCACCATGTATCCACGTGTTCTCACCATTCAGCTCCCACTTACAAATGCGAACATGTGGCATTTTGTTTTCTGTTCCTGCATTAGTTTGTTGATGGCTTCCAGCTCCATCCATGTCCCTGGAAAGGACATGATCTCATTCCTTTCTATGGCTGCATAGTATTCCATGGTGTTTATGTACCACATTTTCTTTGTCCGGTCTGTCATTGATGGGCATTTGCGTTGATTCCATGTCTTTGCTATTGTGAATAGTGCTGCAGTGAACATACACATGCATTTATCTTTATAATAGAATGATTTATATTCCTTTGGGCATATACCCAGTAATGGGTTTGCTGGGTCAAATGGTATTTCTGCCTCTAGGTTTTTGAGGAATCACCCCACTGTCTTCCACAATGCTTGAACTAATTTACACTCCCATCAACAGTGTAAAAGTGTTTCTTTTTCTCTACAACCTTGCATCTGCTGTGTTTTGACTTCTTAGCAGTAGTCATTCTGACTGGTGTAAGATGGCATCTCATTTTGGTTTGGATTTGCATTTCTCTAATGATCAGTGATGTTGAGTTTTTTTTTTCATATGTTTGTTGGTCACACATACATCTTCTTTTGAAAAGTGTATGTTTATGTCTTTTGCCCACTTTTTAGTGTTTTTTTTTCTTCTTATACATTTGTTTAAGTTCCTTGTAGACTCTGGATATTAGATAGATAGATTTCAAAAATTTTCTCCAATTCTGTAGGTTGTCTCTTTATTCTGATGATAGTTTCTTTTGCTGTGCAGAAGCTCTTTAATTAGACCCCATTTGTTACTTTTTCCTTTTGTTGCCATTGCTTTTGGTGCTTTCATCATGAAACCTTTGCCTGTGCCTATGTTCTAAATGGTATTGCCTAGATTTTCTTCTAGGGTTTTTATAGTTTTGGATTTTATAACACATTTAAGTATTTAATCCATCTTGAGTTGATTTTTATATATCATATAAAGGAGTCCAGTTTCAGTTTTCTGCATATGACTAGCAGGACTAACAGCACCATTTATTAAATAGGGAGCCCTTTCCCCATTGCTTTTGTCAAGTTTGTTGAAGATCAGATGGTTGTAGATGTATGGTCTTATTTCTGAGTTCTCTAGTCTGTTCCATTGGTCTATGTGTCTGTTCTTGTACCAGTACTATGCTGTTTTGTTTACTGTAGCCTGTATCTTTAACTGGGTACTGAATATTTTTATACATACGAGAATCCTAACCTAACACTGCAGAGACCCAGAATCTCGTCCTGACATAGTCACTAGCACAATGTGAAAACTGGCTATTGTCTCTGCCTATTTCCTTTTCTGCATCATAGGAATTGAGATAACTTCCCAACCAACACAGAGAACTGTGTTGAGACCTAACTTATATAATAGACAGGTAACTGCCAGAAAAAAAAAAGGACCAGTAGTTAGAGTTGGATTTAGGCCTCTCCTCTGGGGAGCTGTACCTTCAATTTATTATGGTACAACCAGAAAGAATGAATATTATATCCAGCAACTTATTCCCAAAATGACTGCTCGTGTCACTTCCAAACCTTAGTCTGTGTAACTCTCTTCCAAAGGCTATTCACTGATTAGATGTTCTGATTGCAGTACTTTAAACTCAACCTGACTTCAGTCTATAATAGAATGATTGGCAGGTAATCAAGAGGCCAGAGATTCATAGAGGCAATACTTTCTTTGTAATCTGAGGCTAATACAGTCATCAGATACACAGCAATTGTGTGTTTAAGCCTTCATGACTAGAGAGACAGTTGTATCTTATCATTAGAAAAATGACTGTAGTATCTTCTAATCACACAGTGAACTGACTAACACTAACAGAATAAAAAATCATTTTTGCTTGGGTTTATTTTATTTTTCTGTAAAAGCTGGCATGTACTTCAAACCTGAAATACTTGAGAGAGTGAAACTTACACTAAAAAATCCAGAACAGAAAAGAAACTAGGGGCTGTGTTCCTCTTCAACTTGGCTGGGCTCCAGCCTGTGCTTTGCAAACATTTCCATGTCCTTGCATTTGTGGAATTTTATTCATTTTCTTTTGCGCCTGTATCACAGCTACTCGGGAGGCTGAGGCAGGAGAATTGCTTGAACCCAGCAGGCAGAGGTTGCGGTGAGCCAAGATTGCGCCATTGCACTACAGCCTGGGCAACAAGAATGAAACTCGGTCTCAAAAAATATAAGTAAATAAAAATTTAAAAAAGATGTTTCCTTCTGGAAAATGCTAATCTCATGGGAACATTAGGACTAGAGAAATTTTAAAACCCAGAAAATGACAGAGATGAACAGAGAACGTGGGCTCCAAGAGAGGGCAGAGCCACATGTTATTTCTCCCTCAGCCTGCTCTTGAAACATCTTTTTTTCTCTCCTTTGAGAGTTGTTGTCTGGCTCTGCCACTCGTATTGGAGTGCAGTGGTCTCTAGAGTGTTATTTGTCATCTGAAATTGTTTTTCTCTGTTTTGTCTAAATTTGCACACCTCCTCTGCTCAGCAACTGGCCTAAGAACTCAGGATAGACGAAAACAGATCTTGGCCATGTGTAGTGCCCCAGACACATGCCCACGCTGCACATCTCTTACCTCTTGCCTGGGATCTCTCTCTTAGGAGATGTTGATTGGTGTAGGATCTGTTTAGTACCCACGTATATACAATCTGGAAGTCTAGGTAAGTTAACATTCCTTAGAGTAAAACCTGGCTAGTGGAAGGTGGAGACTGGCAGATGAATTTTTCTCCCTTCCTGCCCTGGTGCAGCCGTTGTCAGACACAGTAGCTCACATGGCTGTAGGGAAACAGGTGCATATGGTCCCACACCACACCAGCCCATCACCTACCTCCTCTCCTGCCTCCCTTGCCTCCCCTTGGGACTCACTCCTACTTTTACGGATTTGCACACCCTAATAACAAATGAGCACATACATTTTTGCCTCAAGCTTTGTTTTTAAAAAATCTGAATTAAGACAACAGTAGGAGTGTGGATAAATGTAAAGTGAAAGGTAGGAAGTTAGGAAGGGAAGAAAGTCCCTTTCTTAGCATGATGAAGTTAGCATTATGAGGAGGTACGCATACTGTGAAAATTGTCAGAATCAAGATGGAGTCGCTAATGTTAAAAACAAACTAACAAACAACAAAAAACCTGACAAATAGAGCTGGGGTAAGCCAGGAAAAAACACTTGCATATCTGATAACAAAACTGTCAAAAAAGACTCTGCAACACTACAACGTCGGGCAAAGGTCACCGCAATACAATCTTATGCAAAAACATGCTTCTGCAAGGACATCTGCCCAGCAACTGACTGTCCAACCTTGAACTGGCATTATCCTCATTGCTGATCTTCATAGCCAAGGATAATCATTTCAAAACAATTATGTAATTCTTTTCATTTTTTTAAAGCCTTTGTCTTCCTTTATCTCCTTGAATATGCATATAGTTTACTATGGCACATGTATTCCCATGGCAGTGTTCGGTTCCCAAATGAATATCTTTTTCTTTTAGAGAGCCTCTTCTGTTATTTAGGTTGACAATATTAACACTAAATTTGATAAAAATATTATATAGGAAAACAACCGGTTGCACGTCAAGAATAATACCATCTTGAAGTAAAACTGCCATAATGACCAATGTTTGACTCCTGCATACCGAGGTGTTCCTGCAGCAAGGTCAAGAAACAGGCCAGTCGCAGTGGCTCATGCCCGAAATCCCAGCACTATGGGAGGCCGAGGTGGGTGGATCACTTGAGGTCAGGAGTTCGAGACCAGTCTGGCCAACATGGTGAAACCCCATCTCTACTAAAAATACAAAAATTAGCCAGGCATGGAGGTACCCCAGCTGAGGCACGAGAGTCACTTGAACCCAGGAGGCAGAGGTTGCAGTGAGCTGAGATCGCACCACTGCACTCCAGCCTGGGTGACAGAGTGAAACCCCGTCTCAAAAAAAGAAAAAAAAAGAAAAAAGAAAAGGAAAAAGAAACAATGCCTAATGCCTGTAGCATAGAAAGCCCTCATACAGATGCTTATCTAACTCCCCTAGTGGTCATGGGTTTCACAAGAGGTTTATGAGCACCTGCACGTATTTTACCAAAAAACTTGCTATATAAAAAACACTTTCTGGAGGGCGGGTGCAGGAATCCACTGTCTTACAGCCACCCAAGACTTAAGTCCCTATTAAATCTTTCTTTCTGAGAAACTGGATTTGTCAGCCTCTTTCTTTGGCCTGTCAGCTCCCCTGTCTTTAGGGGGTAGGTCTGCATATACCTGCTCACTAGGGAACATTTATAAACAGTACAATTTTAAATCAGGTTTTAAAAGTCCTTCATGATGTGTTGCTTTAAACTCTATTTGGTAGATGACGGTGGTGAAAGGCTGGTTTTACCTGACGGCAAAATTGAGGAGTGATGGGCAAGAAGTGTCGATGAGAGGGCCTGGCAACACAGGCTGATCCACGGGATGAAATACTTCTGCCATGGGGACATGCTCATCCATTGGCTGCCTAAAAATAATAGAAAGCTTGATTTAAGAAAGTTGGAGTGTCTACTCTCTTTCCTCTTTCTTTTTTTCCTCTATAACTGTGGGTTTACCTTTACTCAAGGTTCATTCATTGGCCCTCTGCCTTTCTTAATCCCTTCAAGAATGCATCTAGAAAGTACATATAAAAGCAGATGATCTATACCTTTGGTGGGTGCAATTAGCCAAAGTGAAACTGCAGGAGAAGCGAGCACAAGGGAAGAGGTCCAGTGTGAGTGGAGCCCGTTCACTTCCTTGTGAACAAACATGAGCTTGCTAGGTGCCCCAAACTGAGGACCCAGCATTGCATTAAGGAGAACCCTAATCTTCCCTCTCTATTAAAAACCAGAATTATTTTAATTTGTGCCATTACCCACTGGTGGTTCTAAGAACGGTGATTGCAGCAGCAGCAAGGCTGTTGACATTAACTGAAGATGCACCAGTGGGCCTTGCCTCATGTCCAGGCACTGGCAGGACAGAAAGAGAGGCAGATGTGCTGTGGCAATGGTAGAGATGATGAACCAAACACTGTGCCACAGTGCAGCATCACATTTGGCCTTCCAGGGGGCTCATGGACTACAGTGACTGTAGTGGTGCTCAATGCTGACGGTCACGTGAAAAGTGCTCACCCATTCTCCTCAACAGCCCAACCCCAACACATGGCGATCTGTCATTCCATGTAGGGGAATCATGACTGACCAGCAGTAAAGCTAGTAAGGGCTTAATAGAGACTATTATCCCTTTTTCTACCATTGCTGTGTTGCACTATGGCCTCATTTGTCTATGGTCTAGCAAACCTTGTCACAAAAATGTGTCATGATACTTTGATTAGGAAATCTCTGACTTCAATTCTCACGAAGTAGAATTTTACTAAATTTTTAGTTCCGTGATAATAACTGAATTTATCTTGTTTCTTACACCACAGCCACCTAGCTTCATCTCTACACTTTCCTATCTTGGCAACCATAGAAGCGCTCTCCTTGTCACTTAGATCCAGAACATAGTCTCATCTTTGACTGAGCCTGCTTTATCTTCTGTACCCAGGCAGGCAAAAAGTCCTCCTCCTAGCCCTCAGTCTCATCCATTTCTAGTGTTATTACTTCCAATAAAATAAACTCTCAAATGAAACAAATAAAGTTATAAGTAAGCTATAAAATCACAAACTTATAAATAATTGCATGACAATAAGTAACTAATTCATTTAAAATGATTACCATATAACCTCATATTTGAAATACCTCTCACTCTAATCTGACCCCAATTAAATATCCCTTTTGTCCTGGAACTGGAATGCTCTCATAGACAGTAAATAAATAAGCTCAGTATTTAATATAGAATGAAAATAATTGTAAGTATAACATGAGAAAGAATGTGGAGACGTTATCAGGCTTCAGAGAAGGCCTCATGAAGAAACGATATTTAGCTGAAATCCAAAGGATAATTGGCAGTGGGAGATAAATGGAACTCAGACAAAGACAAGGTAATTTAGGGAAGCTTCCTCCTCACTGGTCTTTCATTGAGTAATGTAAGATGCTCCTAACTTGGCATAACGCATGAACAAAATAATCACATGTCTTGAGCACATGGTCATGCTGTCATGGGTTGATTAATGCTGACTTGAGGCTCTTGTATTTTTGATAAGACATTTAACCTCATCCCTGAATGGGGGTTTTCATTTTTTCTTCCTCAAAAGTTGCTGTTCTTGATTCCAGGTCTCTGTAGGACCTTTCAGGACTTCCTAGTGTATTCTCTGCAGAATTGCTCTGATTACATCAACTTAATTACATTACTTTAGACACAGCTCTGTAAAGGAAAACTTGGCTTCTTGACTGGCTGATTGGGTTTTTTCTCCATACAGCTTCACTACAACTCACCTGCACAGTGACTAAAAGCCTTTCAGAGACTCATACCATCTAATTCACTCAACAATGTAGAAATTGTGTCCAAGAAGTGAGTCTTTTTTTTTACTTTTATAACCTCATTTGCAAAGAACATGAGAGCATTTGATTTTGTTGAGTGATTTTGTTTCTGATATGCCTTTGTTATACAACAATAATTCTGATAGAGGTTTTCATGCTTTGTTGGTTTTCAAAAATTATTTTTATTATTATTTACACTGCTGATATGTTTTGGCTTTGTGTCCCCACCCAAATCCCATCTTGTAGCTCCCATAATTTCCATGTGCTGTGGGAAGGACCTGGTGGGAGATGATTGAATCAGGGGGGTGGGTCCTTCCCATGCTGATCTCATGATAGTGAATGGGTCTCATGAGAGCTGATGGTTTTAAAAATGAAAGTTCCCCTGCACAAGCTCTCCCTTTGCCTGCTGCCATCCACGTAAGATGTGACTTGCCTTCTGCTATGATTGTGAGGCCTCCCTAGCCATGTGGAACTGCAAGTCCAATAAACATCTTTTTCTTTTTTTTGTTAATTGCCCAGTCTTTGGTATGTCTTTATCAGCAGCATGAAAATAGGCTAATACAGTAAATTGGTACCAGTAGAGTGGGGTGCTGCTAAAAAGATACCGAAAAATGTGGAGCAACTTTGGAACTGGGTTAACAGGCAGGGGTTGCAACAATTTTTAGGACTCAGAAGAAGACAGGAAAATGTGGGACAATTTGGAGCTCCCTAGAGACTTGTTGAACGACTTTGACCAACAACCTGATAGTAATATGTACAATAATGTCCAGGTTGAAGTGGTCTCAGATGGAAATGAGGAACTTGTTGGGAATTGGAGCAAAGGTGAATTTTGTTATGTTTTAGCAAAGAAACTGGCTATTGGTGGCATTTTGCCCCTGCCCTAGAGATTTGTGGAACTTTGAACTTGAGAGAGATGATTTAGGGTATTTGGCAGAAGAAATTTCTAAGCAGTATAGCATTCAAGAAGTGACTTGGGTGCTGTTAAAGGCATTCAGTTATATAAGGGAAACAGAGCATAAAAGTTCTGAAAATTTGCAGCCTGACAATGGGATAGAAAAGAAAATCCCATTTTCTGAGGAGAAAGTCAAGACGGCTGCAGAAATTTGCATAAGTAATGAGGAGCTGAATGTTAATCCCCAAGACAATGAGGAGAATATCTCCAGGGCATGTCAGAGGTCTTCAGAGTGGCCCCCTCATCACAGGCCCAGAAGTCTAGGAGGAAAAAGTGGTTTTGTGGGCTGAGCCCAGAGTCACTGTGCTATATGCTGTATAGGGACTCGGTGCCCTGCATTGCATCCACTCCAGCCATGGCTGAAAGGGGCCAATGTAGAGCTCAGGCTGTGGCTTCAGAGGGTGCAAGCCTCAAGTCTTGGCAACTTCCACATGGTGTTGAGACTGCGAGTGTACAGAAGTCAAGAACTGAGGTTTAGGAACCTCCGCCTAGATTTCAGAAGATGTATGGAAATGCCTGGATGCCCAGGCAGAATTTTGCTATAGGGGCAGGGTCCTCATGGAAAACCTCTGCTAGGGCAGTGAAGAAGGGGTCCGGAGTCCCCACACAGAGTCCCTACTGGGGCACCACCTAGTGGAGCTGTGAGAAGAGGGCCACCGTCCTCCAGACCCCAGAATGATAGATCCACCGACAGCTTGCACTGTGGACCTGGAAAAGCCACGGAGGCTCACTGCCAGCCCATGAAAGTAGCCAGGAGGGAGACTGTACCCTGCAAAGCCATAGGCATTGAGTTTTCCAAGACCATGGGAACTCACCTCTCACATCAGAGTGACCTGGATATGAGACATGGAGTCAAAGGTGATCATTGTGGAACTTTAAGATTTGACTGCCCTGCTGGATTGCAAACTTGCCTGGGGCTTGTAGCTTCTTCATTTTGGTCATTTTCTTTTTTCATTTGGAATGGCTGTATTTACCCAATGCCTGTATCCCCATCATATCTAGGAAGTAACTAACTTGCTTTTGATTTTACTGGCTCACAGGCGAAAGGTGCTTGCCTTGTCTTGGATGAGACTTTTGACTGCAGACTTTTGAGTTAATGCTGAAATGAGTTGAGACTTTGGGGGACTGTTGGGAAGGCATGACTAGCTTTGAAATATGAAGATATGAGATTTGGGAGAGACTGAGGGAAAATGATATGGTTTGGTTCTGTGTCCCCATCCAAATCTCATCTTGTAGCTCCCATAATTCCCATGTACTGTGGGAAGGACCTGATGGGAGATGATTGAATCGCGGGGGTGGGTCTTTCCCATGTTGTTCTTGTGATAGTGAATGGGTCTCATAAGATCTGATGGTTTTAAAAACGGGAGTTTCCCTGCATAAGCTCTCTCTTTGTGTGCTGCAACCCACGTAGGATGTGACTTGCTCTTCCTTGCCTTCTGCCGTGATCGTGAGGCCTTCCCAGCCATGTGGAATTGTAAGTCCAATAAACCTCCTTCTTTTATAAATTTCCCAGTCTTGAGTAAGTCTTTATCCGCTGTGTCAAAATGGACTAATACAATGACTCTTCATCATTTTACAAAATCACATTATTGTTCAGCTGGGAGGGTCCAAATCACATTAACAATCTGAGTTGTAGGAACTGGCCTGTCCATCCCTTTGATCAGGCACACAAGAATCTGGAAGACTTTATAATTGCTGTGCTGTGCACTTGGCACTCAAGATTAGTCTAGGCCAAGGGGAAAACAGAAATAGGTCTACTGGCTGCTATATTAGTGACAGAGGACCAGCTTTCCACTGGAAAATGGAGGTGCAAAATCAAAGTCTTTATCTGGAGAACACAGGGAGTAAAACACACTTCCAAAGTCACCTTCTAGAGAGTGGCCGGATCCAGAGGCCTGACAGCAGGATTCTAGACTATTGGGTGAAAGACAAGCTTCAAAACTGGCTGCTGACTGATGGGATTGAACAATCAGTATTCACCTTTTTAATCTTGCATGCTTTGTATTTTTCATGCCTTTTAGAAAAAAGTAAAAATTATCGTGAGTCTTCACTACCCCATAGAAACTCTTTACATTATTTCTACCACTGTTCTCTAAAGGGAATAAATAATCAGGATAAAAAACTGTAAGCAAAGCTACTTAGAACTGCTCTGGCTTCTTTGAGTCGGTATGCAGACCACTTGGCGTTCCTAACATGTTGCGTTTTCTGCTTCACTTTTTGTTTATCTTTGCAATTAGACATTAATCACAAACATATGAGGCAGATACACAGAAAAATAAAAGAAGAAAGCCAAGTTTTTCTGAGTATCAAAAGTAGTTTGAATGAAAAGTGGTTTTGTTTTATTTTATAATTTTACTTGCACAATTAATTTTTATTTTTCAGAGCTGAGCTTTTCAAAGGGGTGAATGTGAATGTATTTATTATATTCCACATGTCTGAAAATCACACACACAAAGACTCTTGGAAAAGCCGACCGCTTTCTTCTGGCAATGACACGGTGTCCCAGAAAGGATCCAGGTGGAAGTGGGGCCCGTGAGGACGTCAATGGGCAGCCCTCCAATCTCAATGTCATGGTGTTCCAGTGGAGATGAAAAAGGCTCCTGACTCATTGAGGCTCTGACATCAAATTGGATTACTATAAGGCAATCCTATTTAAAAGAAAACCCAATTTGTGTAGAGCTTTTCTCACAGGTTCCAGCCTCTCATTTGTTTAGAAAATGCAAAATCAAATTAGAAGATTCTGCCTTGTATCTTATTATTCGAATCAACATTGATAATTGCTTTATTTTCTTAAAAGAAATGATGGTAAGTTTGTTTATGGAAGAGAATAGATTGGAGGTGTCTAAAGGTCCTTCACAGGGCCCTGGGGAGACCACAAGAAAGAATTACAGTGGTGGCCTTGCCGGATAATGGTCATTTAAGAACATCTCAGTAGAACGAGGGTGTAGCACGGAGAGTAATGAAGAATCTGGAAATGTGAAGTGGCCATACTTTAGGCAGGGGTGAGATCGACTTGAATTAGGTAAACATTCATTTAGTGCTTTGTTCAAACAAATACTTATAGACCATGTTTTCAGTGCTTGGCACTGTGCCAGAAGTTGGTGTTATAACTCGTATGATACCATTCTTATCCTTGTCCATTATACAGTCTAGTGGGATGGGGTTGAGGCAACAATAAGCAAACAATTATTGCACTGGAGGGTGGTAAGTGTTTAGACAAAATTAGATTCAAAGCGTAAGGGGGCACAAGAACTGAAATATTCAAAATATTCAAAAAAGAAGAAAACATAGTGATTGGTAGCATTTGAGGTGGGGCAATCTCAGACAAGGATTGTGAAAAATTTGTCATGGAATTCTTTTTTTGTGGTTTTTTCATCAAGGGACAATTTCCCTTCTTTCTGTGCTTTTCCCCATAGAGATGTTTAGACTCTGCTGCTTGGATCCATCTCACAGGAGAGCAATCTTAAAAACTCATAAGGTTTGATGCTTCAGTGTCTTACTGTTCTCATAAGTATTTGCTTCATATACTTCAACCAAAACAACATATTGCAACAGATAGAATGCAGAGCAATAAGCCAGGCATTAAAGGGATTTGCACAAATGTGAAACTGTGCTACTCTTCTCACTCTTTTGTCTTATTTTAGAAAATAGATTTGTTTTTTTTAAATATATGATTTATGTTCTCATGCAATGGATCTTCAGCAGCCTCAGTTTCTTTTTCTAATATGGTAAATATAGATAAATATAATCCAAATAAGCAAAAGCTCTCAGGAATCTTCAATATTTTTTAGTGGTGTAAAGAGGTCTTGAGATAAAAACGTTTGAGAACCACTGCAATTAAAACATCAGGATTTGAATTTTTTCTAACCATCTAATAGGAATGTGGCCTCGGGCCAAATATTTAACATTTTTATTTAAATATTTAAATATTTAACATCCCAGAATCTCAGTTTGCTCATCTGTAATTTGGGTTTTGAACATAGCTATCTCACAGCCGCCTTGTGAAGATTAAAAACAGTATCTTTGTAAATTGATAATGCAGATAATGTTTAGTACATATTATCTTCAGGAAGAATCCATACCTGGGAAGTATGAGCCTTCTGGTCAGAAGTTTCTTCTGTGATAAGGTAAGTGTCATTCTCCACAGTTTTGTCATGTCCTGATGGAGAAATCCTTAGGACAATCCCATTCATTTTGATCTCTGTGCAGGCTCATTTAGCTACTTTCGGATTATAATTTCAGTCTCCCAGCTATTCCAGGGAAGACAGTTTCTTGGACAGTGGAGAAGAGCAAATATATATAACAGTTGTAAATTAATAGCAGTAGTTCTTATTTCTACATCGATCTTTTATGAATTTATGTACCTTTTTTTTTTTTTTTTTTTTTTTTGAGACGGAGTCTCGCTCTGTCGCCCAGGCTGGAGTGCAGTGGAGGGATCTCAGCTCACTGCAAGCTGGGCCTCCTGAGTTTACGCCATTCTCCTGCCTCAGCCTCCGGGAGTAGCTGGGACTACAGGCGCCCGCCACCTCGCCCGGCTAGTTTTTTTTGTATTTTTTTTTTAGTAGAGACGGGGTTTCACCGTGTTAGCCAGGATGGTCTCGATCTCCTGACCTCGCGATCCGCCCGTCTCGGCCTCCCAAAGTGCTGGGATTACAGAATTTATGTACCTTAAAATAAAAACTGCGACTGAGCTGTACTCTGGCAGAGTCTGTGCTAAGCCTACGGACATAAGCCCCAGAGTCCCAAAGCATTTTAATGGTGATCAAATTGAGTCTAGGAGCGGAAAATTTAGGCAAAAAAGTAGCGACAGAAAATATAGTGTGCTTCTAATACTCCCAAGGTACTACTACCACATGAGAAAGGCCCCTTCCCTCCCTCTAGGGTATTTTTAACTATTACTTTTAATGGCAAAAACCACAACTACTTTTGCAGCAGCCTAATACTTCCTTCTACCTATTACTTAATTGTGAGTATATTGCACACTTCTAGAAACATCCTATTATAAACACATGCTATTGCTATTAATGTTTCAAAAATTATTTTTATTCAGTTAACTGTTTTCTCTCGTAAAATAAAATTATGCTCATAAATTTAAAATTTTTAAAGTATATTACATTATTTGCAACAGATGTTTTGCATATATAGTACTTTCTAGAAGAGTATTACTGCCAGTTGAAAACTATTCCTCAAAACAACAAATTAGAAATCGTGGACTATCAAACCACCACCTCATACCTCCTTTTTATGCTAGTTAAGAAATTAGGATTTTATGAAGCATCAACTTTTCCATCCTGTGCTGGAGTTACTGTCCTTTGGGGACTAAATTTATGCGGAAAAAGCAAGCCAAGAATTTTGCCTTAGGATTTTTAATGTAATCACCAAGGCTGTTCTATTTTTCCCAAATAGTGCTCAATGTAGCAACATAACCCTTTACTATCAAATAAAGGGAGGCGATTAGTCCAATAAAAATTTTAGAATGATTCCTTGAGTAAGTATGTTCAAGAGCTGAATAATTTACTTTAAAAATACCAGGAAATTTTCTTCTTTTATCTAAACCATTGACTTTCCAAGCTCACCTGCAATGTATTCCTCACATTTCTATCCCATATGGAAATACTAGAAATTGAATCATTTATATCTATCCTCTAAAAAATAATTTTTTACCCAATATTTTTGGAGATTTGTCCAAGTTATATTTGTAGTTTGTTTTTATTTTTCATTTTAATTTTGGATTAGTATTTCAGTGAATGAATATACCACATGTTGTCTGTTCATTCTGTTCATGGACATTCAGATTGGTTTGAACATTACAAATAATGCTGTGGTGCACCCTTTTGTACCTGTCTCCTTAGCACGTGTGCAGCGTTTCTCTTAAACATGAGCCCAGAATTCGAATATGTGGGTCTTAGGACATATACACACCCTGGAACATGCTTATGCTCTCTCCTAAGTATTGGGAGTTCCCACTTCTTCTTTACATGCTTCTCCATGTTGGATGTTAAAAATATCTTATTAATAAAATGTATGTAAATTGTTATTTTCATTGAGGTCCTCTTTCTCTCTCTCTTTCTTTCTTTCTTTCTTTCTTTCTTTTTCTTTCTTTCTTTCTTCTTTCTTTCTTTCTTTCTCTTTTTTTTTTTTTTTTCTTGAGATGGAGTTTCACTCTTCTTGCCCAGGTTGGAGTGCAATGGTGCAATCTCAGCTTACTGCAGCCTCTGCCTCCTGGGTTCAAGTGATTCTCCTGCCTCAGCCTCCCAAGTAGCTGGGATTACAGGCACCCACCACCACACCCAGCTAATTTTTTGTATTTAGTAGAAACGGGGTTTCACCATGTTGGTCAGGCTGGTCTTGAACTCCTGACCTCAGGTGACCCATCTGCCTAGGCCTTCCAAAGCGCTGGGATTCCAGGCATGAGCCACTGCACCCTGCCTCCATTGAGATTTAAGTCTGTATTTCCCTAATATTAGGATGAATATTTTTTCCCATGTGTTTAATGGCTGTTTGAGTGTCTTTTTTAACTTTATTTTTACATTAATTTGCACAAGTTCTTCAGATACATGCAAAAATCATTGTGTTTGTTGACAATATTTCTCAGTATGGCCTTGGTTTTTCACTCTCATAAAAATCTTTTGTTGTACAGGAATTCAAAATTTTGATAATCTAATTCATTCATCTTTTTTTTTTAAAAGTTTTTGTTTTGTTGTGTGTGTCTTGCTTAAGAAATCCTTCCCTAGGCCGGGCGCGGTGGCTCAAGCCTGTAATCCCAGCACATTGGGAGGCCGAGATGGGCGGATCACAAGGTCGGATATCGAGACCATCCTGGCTAACACGGTGAAACCCCGTCTCTACTAAAAAGAATACAAAAAAACTAGCCGGGCGCAGTGGCGGGCCCCTGTAGTCCCAGCTACACGGGAGGCTGAGGCAGGAGAATGGCGTGAACCCCAGGGGCAGAGCTTGCAGTGAGTGGAAATCGCGCCACTGCACTCCAGCCTGGGCGACAGAGCAAGACTCCGTCTCAAAAAAAAAAAAAAAAAAAAAAAGAAATCCATCCCTAATCTAACTTCATAAATGCGTACTCTTACATTTTCTTCTAAAAGTTTTACTTTTCACATTTGTAACTTTAACCTACTTTAGAATTCTTTTATGTATGTATGGTACACTGACTTGCAATGTCTTCTCCAGCATATATCAAGTTTTCTAATACGTGTGAGTCTTTCTGCTTCTATGGTTTGTAGCATTGATGTATTTGTGTATCCCTGCACAAATACTGTACTATCCCAACAGCTTTCACAACATTAGTATAATTTTGCTGTCTTGTAAGCAGCCCTTTGCTGTGATTATTGTCACTGTTGTTTTTCAATACTCTATTGACTTTTTTTGACCCTTTGATTTTCTATATTGTTTTCTAACCACTTGTTACAAAAATCACAAGAAATTCTGTTGATAGGTTAAGAAGTATCATATAGGATGTATACACTAATTTTGGAAACACTGACTTAAAAAATTTATTTTAAGTTCGAGAGTACATGTGCAGGTTTGTTAAAACTCATGTCACGCAGGTATTAAGCCTAGTACCCATTAGTTATTTTTCCTGATCCTCTCTCTCCTCCCACCCTCCACCTTCCAGTAGACCTCCATGGCTGTTGTGCCCCTCTATGTGTCCATATGTTCTCATCATTTGGCTCAGCCTTTTAAGTGTGAAAATGTGGTATTTGGTTTTCTGTTTCTGCATTAGTTTGCTAAGGATAGTGGGCTCCAGCTTCATCCATGTTGCTGCAAAGGGCATCTTTTTCTTTTTATCACTGCATAGTATTCCATGGTGTATATGTATCACATTTTCTTTATTAAGTCTATCATTGATGGGCATTTAGATTAGTTTTATGTCTTTGCTATTGTGAATAGTGCTGTGATGAACGTACACATGCATGTGTCTTTATGGTAGAACAATTTCTATGTCTTTGGGTCTATACCCAGAAATGGGATTGCTGGGTCAAATGGTAGTTCTGTTTTTAGGTCTTTGAGAAATCACCAAACTGTTTTACACAATGCTTGAACTAATTTACAATTCCACCAACAGTGTATAAGCATTCCTTTCCTTTTTCTCTGCAACCTCACCAGCATCTGTTATTTTTTGACTTTTTAATAGTAGTCATTCTGACTGGTGTGAGATGGTATCTCATTGTGGTTTTGATCTGCATTTCTCTAATGATCAATGATATTGAGCTTTGCTTTTCATACACTTGTTGGCTACATGTATGTCTTCTTTTGAAAAGCGTCTGTTCATGTCCTTTGCCCACTTTTTAATGGGTTTTTTTTTTCTTGTAAATGTGTTTAAGTTCCTTATAGATGTTGGATGTTAGACTTTTGTCAATGCATAGTTTGCAAAAATGTTCCTCCATTCTGAAGGTTGTCTGTTTACTGTGTTAATAGTTTCCTTTGATGTGCAGAAGCCTTTTAGTTTAATTATATACTATTTGTCAATTTGTGCTTTTGTTACAATTGCTTTTGGCATCTTTGTCATGAAATCTTTTCCTGTTCCTATGTCTAGAATGGTATTGTCTAGGTTGTCTTCCAGGATTTTTATAGTTTTGGGTTTTATGTTTAAGTATTTTATCCATCTTTAGTTGATTTTTGTATGTGGTGTAAGAAAGTGGTCCAGTTTAAATCTTCTGCATATGGTAAGCTAGTTATCCCAGCACCATTTATTGAATATGGTGTTGACTTTGTCAAAGATCAGAAAACTGTGAGTGTGCAACCTTATTTCTGGGCTCTCTATTTTGCTCCATTGGTCTGTGTGCCTGTTTTTGTACCAGCATTGTTTTGGTTACTGTAGCCCTGCAGTATAGTTTGATGTCAGGTAGTGTGATGCCTCTAGCTTTATTCTTTTTGCTTAGGATTGCCTTGGCTATTTGGGCTCTTTTTTGGTTCCATGTGAATTTTATTTTACTTATTTTTTCTGTCAGGGTGATTTTTATTTTTTTATTTTTTTGCTGTGTTTAACTTTTTAAAAAATTTCAGTAGGTTTTTGGAAAACAAGTGGCGTTTGGTTGTATGAATGTTCTTTAGTGTTGATTACTGAGATTTTGGTGCACTCATCACACAAGTAGTGTACACTGTACTCAATGTGTAGTCTTTTATCCCTCATCCTCCTCCCACCCTTTCCCACAGGTCCCCAAAGTCCATCGTATCATTCTTATGTCTTTGTTCCCTCATAGCTTAGCTCCCACTTATAAGTGAGAGCATACAATGGTTTTCCATTCCTTAGTTACTTCACTTAGAATAATGGTCTCCAATTCCATCCAGGTTGCTATGAATGCCATTATTTCATTCAGCTATAAGCTGAATAATATATCATGGTGTATACATATTCCACATTTTCATTATCCACTCATTGACTGATTGGCAATTGGACTGGTTCCATATTTTTGCACTTGTGAATTGTCCTGCTCTAAACATGCATGTGCAGGTATCTTTTTCATATGATGACTTCTTTTCTTTGGGTAGATAACCAGGAGTGGGATTGCTGGACCAAATGGTAGAACTACTTTACTTCTTTAGGAAATCTCCACAGTGTTTTCCATAGTGGCTGTACTAGTTTACATTCCCATCAACAGTGTAAAAGTTTTCCCTTTTCACCACATCAATGCCAACATCTGTTATTTTTTTCTTTTTTGATTATGGCTATTCTTTCAGGACTGAGGTGATATCACATGGTGTTTTTGATTGGCTTTTCCCTGAGCATTAGTGATGTTGAGAATTTTCCTCATATGTTTGTTGGCCATTTGTTTATCTTCTTTTGAGAATTGTCTATTCATGTCCTGAGCTCACTTTTTGGTGGGATTGTTTGTTGTTTTTTCTTGCTGATTTGAGTTCCTTGTAGATTCTGGATGTTAGTCCTTTATTGGATGTATAGATTATGAGGATTATCTCCCACTCTGTGGGTTGTCTGTTTATGCTGCTGATTATTTCTTTTGCTGTGCAGAAGCTTTTTAGTTTAAGTCCCATCTATTTATCTTTGTTTTTGGTGCATTTTCTTTGGGGTTCTTTGTCATGAAGTCTTTGCCTAAGCCAATGTCTAGAAGGGTTTCTCCAATGTTATGGTCTAGAATCCTTATGGTTTCAACTCTTAGATTTAAGTGTTTGACAGATCTTGAGTTGATTTCCATACAGGGTGACAGGTGAGGGTCCAGTTTCATTCTTTTACATGTAGCTTGTTAATTATCCCAGCACCATTTGTTGAATAGGGTGTCTTTCCCCACTTTATGTTTTTGTTTGCTTTGTCAAAGATCAGTTAGCTGCAAGTATTTGGCTTTATTTCTGGGTTCTCTATTCTGTTTTATTGGTCTGCTAGCCTATTTTTATGCCAGTACAATGCTGTTTTGGTGACTGTGGCCTTATAGTATCATTTGAAGTCAGGTAATGTAATGCCTCCAGATTTGTTCTTTTTGCTTAGTCTTTCTTTGGCTGTGTGGGCCATACGAATTTTAGGATTGTTTTTCCTAGTTCTGTGAAGAATTATGGTGATGTTTTCACAGGAATTGCATTCAATTTGTAGATTGCTTTTGGAAATATGGTCATTTTCACAATATTGATCCATGAACATGGGATATGTTTCCATTTGTTTGTGTTGTCTATGATTTCTTTCAGCAGCATTTTGTAATTTTCCTTGTAGAGGTCTTTTACTTCCTTGTTTAAGTATATTCCTAAGTATTTTATTTTATTTATTTTATTTTATTTTATTTTATTTTTTTGCAGCTATTGCGAAAGGGGTTGTTTTTGATTTGATTCTCAGTTTGATCACTGTTGTTGTATAGCAGAACTACTGATTTGTGTACATTAATTTTGTATCCTGAAACTGTGCTGAATTCATTTACCAGTTCTATGAACTTTTTCAAGGTGTCTTTGGGGTTTTCTAGGTATACAATCATGTCATTGCCAAACAGCAGCAGTTTGATTTGCTCATTACCAATTTGGATGCCCTGTATTTCTTTCTCTTATCTAATTATCGCTAGAACTTCCAATACTGTGTTGAATAGAAGTGGTGAAAGTGAGCGTCCTTGTCTTGGCCCAGTTCTCCGGAGGACTGCTTTCAACTTTTCCTTGTTTAGTATAATGTGGGCTGTGGGTTTGTCATAGATGGCTTTTATTACCTTAAGGTATGCCCCTTCTATGCTGATTTTGCTAAGGGTTTTAATCACAAAGCGATGCTGGATTTTGTCAAATGCTTTTTCTGTGTTTATTGAGATGATCATGTAATTTTGTTTTTAATTCTGTTTATATGGTGTATCACATTTATTGACTTGTGGATGTTAAACCATCCCTGAACCCCTGGCATGAAACTCACTTGATCATGGTGGATTATCTTTATGAGATGCTGTTGGATTCTGTTAGCTATTATATTGTTGAGGATTTTTGCATCTAAATTCATCAGGGGTATTGGTCTGTAGATTTCTTTTTTTGTTACATCCATTCCTGGCTTTGGTATTAGGGTGATAGTGACTTCATAGAATGATTTAGGGAGGATTTTGTCTTTCTCTATCTTTTGAAACAGTGTCAATAGGATTGGTACCAATTCTTCTTTGAATGTCTGATAGAATTCACCTGTGAATCTGTCTGGTCCTGGAATTTTTTGTTTTTTTAAATAGAGTCTTGCTTTGTCACCCAGTCTGGAGCACAGAGCTGTGATTTCAGCTCATTGCAACCTCCACTTCCCAGGTTCAAGCAATTCTTCCGTCTCAGCCTCCCAAACAATGGAACTACAGGTGCCATTACATTAGCCATGCCTACCTAATTTTTGTATTTTTAGTAGAGATGGGGTTTTACCCTGTTGGCCAGGCTAGACTTGAACTCCTGACCTCAAGTGATCTGCTTGCCTTGGCCTCCCAAAGTGCTGGGATTACAGGTGTGAGCCACTGTGCCAGACCTATGGATGGGGGTGTGGTTTCCAGGCCAATGGAATTATGTTCCCGAGGGATTATGGCTGTCTCTGCTGTGTCACACAGGTCACCAGGAAAATGGGGGATAGCTGGCAGCCACAGGCCTCACCCAGCTCCCATACAGGCTGCAGCCTAAAAGGCTAATCTCACTCCCGCTGTGCCCCTCCAACAGTACCAAGTTTATTTCCAGAGAGCTGGTGAGCAGGACTGAGAACTTGCCCCAGGCTACAAGCCTCCCTGGTGAGAAAGCAAGCAAACTCACAGTTTCTTGGCTGTCTCATGGAGCTTGCAGCAGCAATCCCCCTCCTTCAGAGCATCTGTGGATTCTCTTGTTTTTCCTGATATATTCCTATGGTAGTTCTTGGAACAAACGCTTATGATGTGGGTCTCCACACACTGCTGTGTTCGTCTGAGTGCGAGCTGCAAGTTAGTCCTGCCTCCTATCTGCCGTTTTCCTGCTGTGTTTTCCCATGTGAATTTTAAAATATTTTTTCTAGTTGTGTGAAGAATGTCATTTGTAGTTTGATAGGAATAGCATTATGAGAATTTAGTAAAGAGATTTTTTTAAAAGGGACAGGGAGCTTATTGGAAGAAAGAATAGGCCAGGTTCAGTGGCTCACGCCTGTAATCCCAGCACTTTGGGAGGCCAAGGTGGGTGGATCACCTGAGGTTGCGAGTTTGAGACCAGTCCAACTAACATAGAGAAACCCCATCTCTACTAAAAATATAAAATTAGCTGGGCATGGTAGTGGGCACCTGTAATCCCAGCTACTTGAGAAGCTGAGGCAGGAGAATCGCTTGAATCTGGGAGGCAGAGGTTGCGGTGAGCCACGATCATGCCATTGCACTCCAGCCTGGGCAACAAGAGTGAAACTCCATTAAAAAAAAAAAGAAAAAGAAAAAAAGAGAGGAAGAGAGAAAGAAAGAGAGAAAGAAAGAGAGAAAGATCAAGAACATCTCAAATCTGAGAAACAAAATGGACATCCAAATTCAAGAAGCTCAAAGGACTGCAACTAGGATGAATCCAAAGAGGTCCACACTGAGACACGGTATAAATAGACTATTAAAAATCAAAGACAAAGAGAAAATCTTGACAGTAGCAAAAGAAAAGCAACTTGTCATGCACAACAGAGCTACCATAAGATAATTAGCAGATTTCTTAGCAGAAACCTTACAGGCCAGAAGAGAATGAGATCATATATTCAAAATCCTGAAAGAAAAAACCTTGCCAACCAAAAATATGCATCTGTCAAAACTGACAAAACTGTTCTTCAAAATGAAGGTGAAATAAAGATTTTCTCAGACATGCAAAAGCTTAAGGAGTTCATCACCACTAGACCTGCATTACAAGAAATGCTAAAAGGCGTCCTGAAAGTTGAAACCAAAGAACAATAGACAGCAACCTGAAGGTGTAAGAAAATATAAAGCTTGCTGTAAAGGTAAATATTTAGATAAAAACAATGCTGTAATACTGTAATGGTGGTGTGCAAAGCATTTTTAATTCTGGTATAGAACTTAAAAGACAAAATCATAAAAAATAACTATTAACTGTCCAATTATGCTAAGGAATTCACAATTTATAAAGACATAATTTGTGATGTCAGAAAGATAAAGGAGGGCTGGGGTCATGTACACAAACAGAGTTTTCATATATGATTAAAGTTAAGTTGTTACCAGCTTAAAACCAATCACTATGTTTTATGTGAGCCCCATAGCAACCACAAAAATATACCTATAGAAGATAAACAAAAGAAAAATAGAAAGAAATCGAAGTATGCCAATCCAAAAAAAATTAACAAAACACAAAATAAATCTGCAAGAGAGGAAAAGAGGGATGAAATAGTTATGAGACAAAGTGAAAAGAATTAACAAAATCGCGATAGTAAATCTCTTCCTATCAGTAATTATTTTAAATTTAACTGAGTTGAACTCTCCAGTCAAAAGACAGAATGGCTAAATGGATTTTTAAAAACAAAGATGCTGGTTTGTTACATATGTATACATATGTAACAAACCTGCACGTTATGCACATGTACCCTACAACTTAAAGTATAATAATAATAAATAAATTTAAAAAAATAAAAAAATTAAAAAAAAAAAAAACAAAAAAAAAAAACAAAGATGCCACTTTGGGAGGCCGAGGTGGGCGGATCATGAAGTCAGGAAATGGAGACGATCTTGGCTAACACGGTGAAACCCCATCTCTACTAAAAATACAAAAAATTAGCCGGGTGTGGTGGCAGGTGCCTGTAGTCCCAGCTACTTGGGAGGCTGAGGCAGGAGAATGGCGTGAACCCGGGAGGTGGAGCTTGCAGTGAGCCGAGATCACACCACTGCACTCCAGCCTGGGCAACAGAGCGAGACTCTGTCTCAAAAAAAAAAAAAAAAAAAGCAAAGATGATGCAACTATATGCTGTCTACAAGAAATTTACCTTGGAGGTGGACAACACATAAAGACTGAAAGTGAAAGGATGAAAGAAGATGTTTCACATAAATGGTAACCAAAACCAGTTTATAAATTAAAATAGACTTTAATTTATAAACTGTCACAAGAGACAAGGACTTTATATAATAATAAAAGAGTCAATTTACCAGAAAAATATACTAGTTGCAAATACATACACACCTAATATCAGAGCACTGAAATATATAAATCAAATATTGATTAATTAAAGGAAGAAATAAATAGTAACACAAAAATAGTAGAAGATTTCAGTACCCTACTGTCAATAAGGAATAGAACAAACAAGCAGAAGATCAATACGAAATTAAGGGACTTGAATGAATAATATAGACCAATTAAGCCTAACAAACATGTACAGAACATTCTACCCAAAAGTAATATTACACACATTCTTCTCAAGCATACATGAAGCATTATTCAGAATAGATCATGTGTTAGGCCACAAAACTAGTCTTAGCAAATTTAAGAGACTGAAATCATACCAAATATCTCTTCCAGTCACAATGGAATAAAACTAGAAATCCCTAGCAGTAGAAAAACTGGAAAACTAACAAATATTTGGAAATTTAACAGCACACTCTTGAACAACCAATGGGTCAATGAAGAAATCCCAAGAGATATTAGAACGTATCTTGAGGCAAATGAAAACAGCAATATAGCACAACTTACAGGGTATAGCCAAAGCAGTACTAAGAAGAAAGTTTATAGGAGGTAAATGTCTGCCAAAAAAAAAAAAAAAAAAAAAAAGAGAGAGAGAGAGGAACAAGAAGAGGAAGAAGAAGAAAGAGGAGGAGGAGGAGCTCAAATCAATAAGGTATCTTTATACCTGAATGAACTGGAAAAAGAAAAACATATTAAAACTAAATAGAGGAAAGAAAAATATAAGATTAAAGCATAAATACAATAGAGAAAAAAGGGGAGAAATGACTACTGATGACACAGAAGTAAAAAGGATTATAAGAGACAACTCTGAATAATTATACATTGTTATGCACTGAATGTATCCCCTCAAATTATATGATGACACACTCACCTCCAATGTGATAGTATTAGAAGGTGGGGCCTTTGGGAGGTAGTCAAGTCATGAGGATTGAGCCCTCATAAATTAGTGCCCTTAGGAAAGTGATGTTACTTTCATAATATCAAAAGAGAGCTTTGTTTCTCTTTCTATTATGTGAGCATACAATGAGAAATTGGCAGTCTATGACCCAGAAGAGGGTCCTCACCAGAACCTGATCATGCTGACACCCTGATCTCAGACTTACAGCCTCCATAACTATAAGAAATATGTTTCTGTTGTCTATAAGCCATTCATTCTATAATATTTTGTTACAGCAGCCTGAAATAACTAAGTCATCCACCAAAAACTTGGATAAACTAAAGGAAATGGATGAGTTCCCAGAAACATACAACCTATAAAGATTAAGTTATGAAGAAACAGAAAATTTGAATAGCCCTATAACTAGTAAGGAGATTGAATTGGTTAATCAAAACCTTCCAGCAAAGAAAAGCTGAGGACCAGATGGCATCAATGAAGAATGCTACAGAACATTTGTAGAAGAATTAATGTCAATCTTTCTCAAATTCTTCTAAAAAATTGAAGAGAAGGAAATAACTCCAAACTTCTCTTAAAAGGTAAGCATTATCCTGATAACAAAGCTATCCTGATAAACAAAGATACTACAAGAAGACTACAGACCAATATCCCTGTTGGATATTGATGAGAAAAAAATCCTCAACGAAATACCAACAAAACAAATTCAACAACATATTAAAAAGACTATACAGCATGACCAAATGGGAGTGCACCAAATGTGGTGCAAGGATGGTTCAACATACAAAAACTAATAAATGTAATATGCAACATTAATAGAATGAAAGACAAAAATCACATGATCATGTCAATTGGAGCTTAAAAAACATTTGGCAAAATTCAAAAAGCTTCCATGATAAAAAACACTCAACGAACTAGGAATACAAGGAAATTACCTTAACATAATAAAGGTCATACATGAAAAGCCCACAGTTAACATTATACGTATGTAACATTCATAGAGTGGTGAAAAACTAAACACTTTTCCTCTAAAATCAGAAACAAGACAAAAATTCCCACCCTTACCACTTCTAGTCAACATAGTACTATGAGTTCTAGCCAGAGCAATTAGGCAAAAAATAAAATAAAATGAAAGTCATCCCAAAGGGAAAGGAAGAAGTAAAATTATCTTTGTTTCCAGATGACATAATCTTACATGCAGAAAAGCCAAAAGATTGCAAATGTTAAAACAAACAAATTCAGCAAAGTTGCAGAATACAAAATCAACACTCAAAAATTAGTTGTGTTTCTATAACCTAACAAAAAACAACCAAAAAAGAAAATCAAGAAAATAGTCAATTTATAATAGAATAAAAATACTTAGGAATTAATCTATCCAAAACAGCAAAATATTTCACTAAAAATTATAAAACATTGCTGAAAGAAACTAAAGAAGGCACAAATAAATGGAAAGACATCCCATTTTCATAAATTGGAAGACTTAATATTGTTAAAATATTCCAATAGCATTTTTTACGGAAGTAAAAAAATCCTAAAATTCATATGGAATCTCAAAAAACTATGAATCATCAAAACAATCTTGAAAAAGAAGAACAAAGCTGGTGGCCTTAGACTTCCTGATTTCAAAATATATTACAAAAAAATGGTAATCAAAATAGCATAGTACTGACATAAAGACAGACATACAGACCAATAGAACAGAATAGAGAGCCCAGAAATAAACCCTTGTGTATATGGTCAAGTGATCTTCATCAAGAGTGTGAAGAGTACACAGTGGAGAAAAGATATTCTCTTCAACAAAAGACATTGAGACAACTGGATATCCATTTGCAACAGAATGATAATGGGCCCTCTCTTACACCATATACACAATTAACTTAAAATGAATTAAAGACCTAAATGTACTACCTGAAACTATAAAACTCCTATAAGAAAATGGAAAAATGTTCATGACATTGGAATGGGCAATGATTTCTTGACTATAACCTCTAAAGCACAAACAAGAAAAGCAATAGACAAATAGGATTACATCTAACTGTAAGCCTTTTGTACATTAAAGGAAAAAATCAGCAGAGTGCAAAGGCAATGTACATAATGGGAGAAAATATTTGCAAGCCACATATCAGATAAGGGGTGAATATCCAGCATATAAAAAGAAGTCCTACAACTCAACAAAAATAACAAAGCCTTAAAAAATATGCAAAGAGGTTGAATAGCCATTTCTGCCAAGAAGATGCATCAATGACCAACAAGCTTATGAACAGATGCTCTATATCACTAATCATTATGCAAATCAAATCAACAATGACCCATCACCTCCCACCCACTAGAATAACCACTATAAAAACAAACAAACAGAAGGTTTGTGTGTGGTGAGGGTATGGGAAAATTGAAACCCTTGCACTCTGATGGTGGGATTATAAAATGGTGCAGATACTATTGGAAACCATACGGAGGTTTCTGAAAAAGTTCAAAATAAGACTACCATATGATGCAGCAATCCCACTTCTGGGTATGGTATACCCCCAAATAATTAAAAAACAGTATCTTGAAGTGATATGTGCATCTTCATCTTCATTGCAGCATTATTCCCAATAGCCAAGATGTAGAAGCAAACTAAATGTGCATGGTTACACGAAGGGATAAAGAAAATGTGGCATATACACACAATGGTATATCATTCAGCCTTAAACAGGAAAGACATCCTGAC
The DNA here is from genome assembly GCF_049350105.2 of Macaca mulatta. Taxonomy (NCBI): domain Eukaryota; kingdom Metazoa; phylum Chordata; class Mammalia; order Primates; family Cercopithecidae; genus Macaca; species Macaca mulatta. The sequence goes on from NC_133413.1 coordinate 63,729,867, forward strand.
ACAGGCTGCAGCATGGATGAACTTTGAGAACATCACGCTAAGTGAAATAAATCAATCACAAAAACACAAATATTTCATGATTTCATTTACATATAGTATACGAAGTAACCACAAATGGAAGTTGTTCGGTACAGAGTTTCAGTCATACAACATGAAAAACGTTCTAGAGGTCTATCGTACAACAAAGTGCATGTAGTTGAGCCTGTAGTCCCAGCTACTCAGGAGGCTGAGGCTTGAACCTGGGAGGCAAAGTTTGCAGTGAGCCAAGATCGCATCACAGCATTTCAGCCTTGGTGACAGAGCAAGACTCTGTCTCAAAAAAAGAAAAAACGCTATACTATATACTTTAAGTTGTTAGGAGGGTAAATTTATGCTATATGTTTTTACCACAATAAAAATATATTAATATAATTGTTCTGCAAAGGCTATGTACTATATTATTCCAACTATATAGGACTCTGGAAAAGGCAAAGCTATGGAGACAGTAAAAAGATCTGTGATTCCCAGGAGATTGCGGGGGAGGGAGGGATAAACAGAATTTTTAGGGCAGTGAATCTACTCTGTATGATACTATAATAATGGCTACACTTGCCAAACCCATAGAACTTACAACACCAAGAGAAAACCCTAATGTAAGCTCTAAGCTTTGGGTGATAATGATGTGTCAATGTAGTTTCACCAATTGCAGCAAATGTACCACTTTGGTGCAGGTTGTTGACAGTGGAGGAGGCTGTGTATTTGTGGGGTAAGGAGGATAGAGAAAATCTCTGTACCTTCTGCCTCATTTTGCTGTGAACCTAAAACTACTCTAAAAAAAAAGTCTATTTAAAATGTAAAAACAATAGCAAAATTTAGCCGCAATTAAGTCTTTTCATGAAGCCCCTTCTCTGCCAGCTTGTCAGTCACCCTGAGGGTGTGACAAACTAGCTGACTTGGGGTTGCTCTTAGGAGAAAGAATGGTACATTATGCCCAGGAATGGTAAGGAAGAATCCTCAGCTTTTGAAATTTTCTGGATAAGTCCATATCATGTTCTACACCATCCATCCTCTCTGTGATCCAGTAAACAGCCTGAAGGACATAATTCCCTTTTGGGGACAGCTCTTGTAATAGTCAGGTGTGTGGACCAGCAAAAAATGAGGGAAGCAGAGTCAAATGAGCAGGTCAGTACTGAGTATCTTATGCCATGAAGGCAAGTCATTAACAAACTGATTGGGAAACCGAGCACATCACAGACATCAAAGGAAACCAAATTTGTCCTTGGGTAAAGGAGACTTCATTCAATAAGTAAGGGGACTATTGCAAAAGAGAAAATGAAGACCTGCAAGCATTTCAAAGGCCAAGTGGAAGAGGGCTTTTTTTTTTTTTTTTTTTTTCCATGGGGAGGAGTAATCATGGCTAGAAAGAACTAGCAGGGGCAGGTGGGATTAGCAGTGGCAGGTGGGATGAGCCTGTGGCCTGAGGGGACAGTTTGTCCAGGAATGTTTTAGAGTTGCTCTGTGTTCATTGCTCAATGGTGGGACAGATTTCAGGGCTGAAGGAAGGAGAGAAGCTTGACCACAGATTGAGTCAGTCAAGTTCACCAGTACTCTGTTCATCCAGATTGTCAGCAGGCCAAACAGTTCAGCTAATCATGCCCAACAGTGGACATAGGGAGGGGGCTGTGTCCAGCCTTGTCATGGGTGCACAAGGGGAGCATTGAGCCTTATCTGAGTCACATGAGAAGGGGAGCATTTTACAGTAACCTGTTTCTCCCAACACAAAAGGGTGAGCAGAGTGGGGGTGGGTTCTTCCCAAAGGCACAGGGCTCAGGTAAAGCTCAACATTGTCACACATTAGTTTCAAAAGTCACATCAGCATGGCTGAGTCTTCTAACCAGCAGCCAGGGTCAGCATTGGTCACAGAGCTCTGACAGCTATGGGCAGGACATACCCTCCACACCATGTGGATTTCCCCAGCCAGAGGCAAGCAGTGATTGTCTCAGTCTGGCATGCAGTGATAGCCTCTGTGTCAGAAACTCGAAGCCTTCCTTTGTGTTCGTGTCCAGGGCAGGGACAAATCCAGGAGTGATGGCAACAATTAGTAGTAGTGCAGATCTTTCCAGGCATGATTCCAACCAGTCCCCTATAGCATGAGCCTTACTGAGGGCAGCTATGTGAGTGATCCAGACAGTGGTTGGTAGTCATAATCCAGTTCCACAGTCTATGGCCCAGGAAGAGGTATTGTTAACCCGCAGCAGTCGGTCCAGGAGTCTGAACTCTGCCCACCGAGCAAAGCAAATATGTCTTCTTTCAGCTTGATGTTGCCAGACAACTGCAGTATTGACCTGGCATTTCAGCTTAGCCAAATGTCACTATACTGGGCCTACTTGTTTAGGTGACCTCTGTGAATTGAGGATCCCATTGAGTCAGAAGCTTTGCTTCAGGCAAAGGAGTAGAAAAGTTTCCCCACAGGAAAAGCTTCGCCTCGCTAATGAAAAGCTGAGATGCCACTGGGGACAGGCCAGCAGATTCTTAACTGTACCATGCCCAATTGACAGGCAGGGTTCTTTGAACCCTTTCCACCCATCAGAAGTGGAGTCCAAAAAGAACCATCTCAAAAATGGCATGGCAGGCCGGAGTCACCTGATCTCTGAGTCAGGCATCCATTTTCACATGAGCTCTGAGTCAAGGCCATGGCTGCTTTCCAAGAGTGAATCTAGTGGCCATGTTGGATCCCTAAGTCCAGAACTCCAAAGAAGTTCCTCCACCTGGAGACCGCCTGCTTTTGCACACTGCCCACTTTGTCCAAAGACTCAGATCAACAAAGATCCTCATCAGTTACAGACTTGTTCTGTCTCCAGTACTCATGGTCCAAGAAGTTGGGTAAGGTAGACTGAACATCTACCATGGCAAATGGCTGAAAGGCCATCGCTCAAACCCTGTAGGTTACAGTCAGCATTTCTGGGGTTACAACCTGTTTCCAGAGGTCTGGTTGTCTCTCAGCAGGAGGTGAGGGAATGGATGGATGGGGTTTCTGGAGCAGCCACTGAGACTCTGTTCTTTATGCCTCCTCATCTGTGTACTTTCAAGTGTCTAGAGAATGCCTGGGCCCACGGACTCTTCCATGGACCCCATTACATCCTTCCCAGTCCCCTCCTATATCCTCCACCTCTCTACCCACCGTATCTTCTTCTTCTTCTTCTTTTTTTTTTTTTTTTTAATGCCTGTATTCAGCATAGCTTTAAACATCCTAGTCTGTCCACTTTCTGCAGTTCAACAGCATACATGGATGGGTATGTTGGTCTTCTTGGGGTTAGGAGACCTTGACCAGACCTAGCCCTAATCTTTCCAGCAATGGAGATCAGGGTGGAGGAAGAGTGCAGGGCTGGAGGATGGGAGAGAGGCTCTCTACACCATTGACCTGTGGAGCAAGGTGCAGCCCTGCTGTGGGAACTCCTGGACCCTTCTTCACCACTCCTGAGTGAAGGCAGCAAGCAAAGGGATTCCATTGTTTTCAGTCCACTCAAAACTGAACTTTGGGTATGCTTGGACCCATCCTCCTCTTGCCTGGAAGAGAGAGCAAAACCAAAAAGGACCATTTTTGGTCCCAGGAACTGGGAGCTATTTCAACTCTGCTTCCAGTTCCTGGACAATCACCTTATAACAGGCATCTTTTCATATCGTGGTAAGTGGCAAGGAGACAGCAAGGAAAAAAATGGGATTCTGGGATTCTACTGATGAAAAATAACAATTCAAGGGGTGCAATTTTATTCCATCAAAGTTCATTAGCGCCCAGAATGTATAATAGTGCTGTCTGGAGTTTTCCATCCTCACTTAAGGTGGATGGAGACAGATGTTGCAGCAGGAAAGCAGACAAAAGTGAGTAGAGGCTTGGGTAACCCACGGGGCTCATGTTTTCCCTGGGCCTAAGATAACTTTGAAAGACTTTGATTCTATTTCTTCACAAGTAGCACAAGCTCTTTGCAGGGTGCTGGCAAGGAGGAGGATAGTGGCTGAAGAAGAAGAGCCGAGTTAACACAGTATAGCTTTCAGAGGAAGTTATTTTATTTGAAGATTTAAAAGGTAAAGTGTTCATTTAACTAGAAAGCAATGCAATGTTAGTTTTTTTATTGATTATTTTAAACACTCCTAGAACAAATGGGCATGCACTTTTGGGATTAGACATGAACTGTCTAAGTAATTTCCTGCTTGCAGGAAGCTTTCTATTATTCTTGGACCTGCTTGGATACTTTTAGCTGATGTTACAAACAGTTGAGGATTTGAGACTCTCAGCTTTAAAATGGCTCATTTATTTACTCAAGAAATATTTCATGTAACAAATCCACATGAAACAACCATGTATATTAAGTATTAAGGTACAGACTGTGATCTTTTTAAAGATACAAACAGTAAATCATCTTATTGTGTGTCAAACCCTGTTTCTAGGAAATGCAATGTGGAATTTGTACTGGTAGAGTAACTTTATATTCAATACCTCCTCCTACCAGTGGAATATAGACACAACAAAGTCAGACTAATTACCCATAAACAAGTCTTTCTCTGAGTCGCTATCCTATTAAAAAAAATACCCAAATGGTTGGGTGCTGTGGCTCACGCCTGTAATCCCAGCACTTTGGGTGGCTAAGGCAAGAGGATCCCTTTAACTCAAGAGTTCGAGACCAGCCTGGGCAACATAGCAAGACTCTGTCTCTAAAAACATTTAAAAATTATTCAGGCATGGTGGTGCACGCATGTAGTCCCAGCTACTCAAGAGGCTGAGGCAGGAGGATCACTCGAGCCCAAGAGGTGAAGGCTGCAGTGATTGTGCCACTGCACTTCAGTGAGATTCTGTCTCTAAAACAAAAACAAAAAACAAAGCACAGCAGAAAACCGAAATGATTCTTTTCCTTTCTTTTCATGTATCCAATTCCAAACTTTTCTGCCTATTTTTCAGGCAACCCTCTAAAATCTAGTCTGTGCGATCTTTTACCAAACCAAATATTTTATTCTGCCTCTGGCCTGGACAAAGTAGAATCCTTGTTGCTCCACATCTGGTATATTAATGACTACCTACAGTCGTATGGGGGTCCTCTGTCTCCTCTTAAACACAACTGCCTACTAGATTTGGGTGAAGTCGTAACTGTTTAATGTTTATTTCAACCCATGTATTATTTCTTGCTCCTCTGAACAAAGAGATGGTTTACAGTTTGTATCTTTAAAAAACTGTAGTCTGTACTCAAAATTTAACATAACTAGTTGTTTCACGTGTATTTGTCTTGCCTTTCCTGAGAACAACCACAGACCACAGATCATGTATAAATTCTTCTTTAGAGCTTACAAATAATCAGGTGATTTATGTAGATCACTCTCCACTGATCATAGGCACAGAAAATTCAAACACGATTTTGGAAGTCACAGTTCAAGAAGGGCAACCCTGGTCTTTTTAGTCCTTTTATCACATTATGACTTTCTGTTACTCCCATCCAATAACAGTGACCATAGTTTCTAATTCAAAATTTAAAGCTCCTGGCTTGATAAATGGCTTATGTGCCTCACTGGGGACTGAGAGGCAATTGAGTCATAAAATAGTGGAAATTCTAGTGTATCTAGTACATATTTATGCCTTATGGGGACAATGTGGCAACACATTTCAACTTGAAACTGCTCCCAATGGAAGACTTGCACTTGGTAATTGCTAAATATATTTGAATGGAATTGAATGAAATCAAAATAGATAAAGACAATCTGGGCTGTGGCCTCTGGTTTTCCACAGTCACCGTAACTCTGTTGCCTCCAGCGTCAGCACCCAGACTAGAGTGTGGTCCCCTAACAGTGGGTGGGAAGGAAAACACAGTAGGCTATGACTTACACACCCAAGATTAGATTTTTCTAGCACAACTCGGTGGCTCCAGCATTCTCTGCTCACTTGTCTCTATGATTCTTATTTCAATGTTCCTTCCAGGGACTCTGGTTTCTGCTAATGTCCTGGGCACTGAGCTATGAGCATCCACAGACAGAATCCTACAGAAACCAAGTGCTGTAACACGCACAGATCACTGGGAGAAGAGAATTGAAATGCTAAGAAAATCTCTCATGAGGCATCTGGGAGCTGAGCACGGTGGTAACTGGGCTCAATGACCAGGTCTAACTGCCTCCCAGCAGTGACTGAAGCTTCTCAAATGGGAGACTGGAGCATCCAGTCCAAGGCTGAAGCACCAGAGTTCTTCTAAGGATAATAAACTCACTCACTGAAGCACCAGAGTTCTGCTAAGGATAATGAAGTCACTCACTTAGTCTCACTGGAGAGGAGTTTGTGATTATGAACAATTTCCCCTGACATTTAGCCACAAAATGATGTCCAAATATTTATGAAGGTTGATTTTCCCATTACATACTTCCTATCACAAAAAATGTACTCTAACGATATGCCCAGGAATACCTTTAAGCCTGCTGAAAGATCTAACGATGTTTTCTATTCATGCAGTCTCAGTGAAGGGGAGACTTAAGGTCAACAATCTGATTTCACTCTGTGGAAATTCTTTGCACTACAAACTTTAAAATTCTCTTTTATTTTCTCTTCTTTTTCCATTTTTTTTCTTTTGTAAGAAAATAATCATGATTTGAGTATGACAACTTAATTTTATGCTTTTTGAGCTATTCATCAAGGCTGAATTCCAGATATAATATGCTCAGAGGAAAACATCCTTTAAGTCCTTCTATGAGTCACCTTATAATTTATAACTATTAATAATCTTTACTGTAATTCATTTACTGTTTTATGTCTTGTCATATGATGATAGAACATTCAGGCAGGCTAAACTATACCAGAGATTATTCAAAATGCAAGGGTTTCCAGATGATAATTAACTAACCATGCCAATGCTAAATTACTTTTTCTTTTAAGGTTTTACCAGTTTGGCCACATATGAGGAATGAGTGAGCATAGCTAGGAGGATGATAGATCAAATCACCTGAGCATACGGAAAGCTTATTATTTTTGGCACCAGTTGATTCACTAGTGTATAAATTTCAGTCTTCACTCTGTTTCATAATGGAGGGTGGTATGTCCTGGAGAGATAGTCATCACAAATTATCTTTTCTTCTTGACCTACAAAATTAACTTGATTTTAGAAAAATTTAAGAGGGCTAAATCTGTAAATATTAGAATTTTGCCTTCCTTGCATATTCTGTATGTTCACATCAATACAAAGCATTTGACTTTGTGGCTTGTGCTGTTTTCAGAGTGTATTTTGGGGAGAAGATAAATGTAACATAGTCCCCTGAACCCAGTTTATACAATGCTATAATTAATTGATCCTTTCAGACACTGAGAAAGCTTAAGTAATAAACAGAAACTATTACATTACTATACTACTAAAGGACTATAAAGTCAAATGAGATGATAATCACCAGATAATGAATTATTTAATTTCTTTTTTTTTTTTTTTAGTATTATACTTTAAGTTCTGGGGTACATGTGCACAACATACACGTTTGTCACATAGGTATACATGTGCCATGGTGGTTTGCTGCATCCATCAACCCGTCATCTACATTAGGTATTTCTCCTAATGCTAGCCCTGTCCTAGCCCTCCACCCCCAGCAGACCCCAGTGTGTGATGTTCCCCTCCCTGTGTCCATGTGTTCAAATTATTCAATTCCCACTTATGAGTGAGAACATGTGGTGTTTGGTTTTCTGTTCCTGTGTTAGTTTGCTGAGAATGTGGTTTCCAGCTTCATCCATGTCCCTGCAAAGGACATGAACTCATTCTTTTTTATGACTGCATAGTATTCCATGGTGTATATGTGCCACATTTTCTTTATCCAGTCTATCATGGATGGGCATTTGGGTTGGTTCCAAGTCTTTGCTATTGTGAATAGTGCTGCAATAAACATATGTGTGCATGTGTCTTTATAGTAGAATGATTTATAACCTTTTGGGTATATACCCAGTAATGCGATTGCTGGATCAAATGGTATTTCTGGTTCTAGATCCTTGAGGAATTGCCACACCTTCTTCCACAATGGTTGAACTAATTTACACTCCCACCAACAGTGTAACAGCATTTCTATTTCTCCACATCCTCTCCAGCATCTGTTTCCTGACTTTTTAATGATCGCCATTCTAACTGGTGTGAGATGGTATCTCATTAATGATTTTGATTTGCATTTCTCTAATGACCAGTGATGATGAGCATTTTTTCATGTGTCTGTTGGCTGCATAAATGTCTTCTTTTAAGAAGTGTCTGTTCATATACTTTGCCCACTTTTTGATGGGGTTGTTTGTTTTTCTCTTGTACATTTGTTTAAGTTCTTTGTAGATTCTGGATATTAGCCCTTTGTGAAATGGATTGCGAACATTTTCTCCCATTCTGTACGTTGCCTGTCCACTCTCATGATTGCTTCTTTTGATGAGCAGAAGTTCTTTAATTAGATCCCATTTGTCTATTTTGGCTTTTGTTACAACTGCTTTTGCTGTTTTAGTCATGAAGTCTTTGCCCATGCCTATGTCCTGAATGGTATTGCCTAGCTTTTCTTCTAGGGTTTTTATGGTTTTAGGTCTTACATTTAAGTCTTTAATCCATCTTCAGTTAATTTTTGTATAAGGTGTAAAGAAGGGGTCCAATTTCAGTTTTCTGCATATGGCTAGCCAGTTTTCCCAACATCATTTATTAAATAGGGAATCCTTTCCCCATTGCTTGTTTTTGTCAGGTTTGTCAAAGATCAGATGGTTGTACATGTGTGGTGTTATTTCTGAGGCCTCTGTTCTGTTCCATTTGTCTATATATCTGTTTTTGTACCAGTACTATGCTGTTTCGATTACTGTAGCCTTATAGTGAAGTTTGAAGTCAGGTAGCCTCCAGCTTTGTTCCTTTTGCTTAGGATTGTCTTGGCTATATGGGTTGTTTTTTGGTTCCATATGAACTTTAAAGTAGCTTTTTTTCAATTCTGTGAAGAATGTCAATGGTAGCTTGATGGGAATAGCATTGAATCTATATATTACTTTAGGCAGTATGGCCATTTTCATGATATTGATTCTTCCTGTCCATGAGCATGGAATGATTTTCCACTTATTTGTATCCTCTATTATTTGCTTGAGCAGCAGTTTGTAGTTCTCCTTGAAGAGGTCCTTCACATCGCTTGTAACTTGTATTCCTAGGTATTTTATTCTCTTTGAAGCAATCGTGAATGGGAGTTCACTCATGATTTGGCTCTCTGTCTGTTATTGGTGTATAGAATGCTTGTGAGTTTTGCACATTGATTTTGTATTCTGAGACTTTGCTGAAGTTGCTTATCACCTTAAGGATATTTTGGGATGAGATGATGGGGTTTTCTAAATATACAATCATGTCATCTGCAAACAGACAATTTGACTTCCTCTCTTCCTATTTGAATACGCTTTATTTCTTTCTCTTGCCTGATTGCCCTGGCCAGAACTTAAAATACTATGTTGAATAGGAGTGGTGAGAGAGGGCATCCTTGTCCTGTGCTGGTTTTCAAAGGGAATGCTTCCATTTCTGCCCTTTCAGTAAGATACTGGCTGTGGGATTTTCATAAATAACTTTTATTATTTTGAGATACGTTCCATCAGTGACTAGTTTATTGAGAGTTTTTAGCATGAAGGACTATTGAATTTTGTTGAAGGCCTTTTTGGCATCTATTGAGATAATCATGTGGTTTTTGTCATTGGTTCTGTTTATGTGATGGATTACGTTTATTGATTTGTGTATGTTGAACCAGCCTTGCATCCCAGGGATGAAGCTGACTTGATCGTGGTGGATAAGCTTTGTCATGTGCTGCTGGATTCAGTTTGCCAGTATTTTACTGAGGATTTTTGCATCGATGTCCATCAGGGATATTGGCCTGAAATTTTCTTTTCTTGTTGTGTCTCTGCCAAGTTTTGATGTCAGGATGGTGCTAGCCTCATAAAATGAGTTAGGGAGGATTCACTCTTTTCTATTGTTTGGAATAGTTTCAGGAGGAATGGTATCGGTTCCTCTTTGTACATCTGGTAGAATTCGGCTGTGAATACGTCTGGTCCTGGACTTTTTTTGGTTGGTAGGTCATTAATTACTGCCTCAGTTTCAGAACTTGTTATTGGTCTATTCAAGGATTTGATTTCTTCCTAGTTTAGTCTTAGGAGGGTGTATGTGGCCAGGAATTTATCCATTCTTCTAGATTTTCTAGTTTATTTGCATAGAGGAGTTTATAGCATTCTGTGAAGGTAGTTTGGATTTCTCTGGGATTGGTGGTGATATCCCCTTTATCATTTTCTATTGCATCTATTTGATTCCTCAGTCTTTTCTTCTTTATTATTCTTGCTAGTGTTTTATCTATTTTGCTGATATTTTCAAAAAAACAGCTCCTGGATTCATTGATTTTTTGAAGGGTTTTTCATGTCTCTACCTCCTTCAATTCCACTCTGATCTTAGTTATTTCTTGTCTTCTGCTAGCTTTTGAATTTGTTTGCTCTTGCTTCTCTAGTTCTTTCAATTGTGATATTAGGGTGTCGATTTAACTCTTTCCTCCTCTCTTGTGGGCATTTAGTGCTATAAATTTCCCTCTACATACTGCTTTAAATGTGTCCCATACATTCTGGTACATTGTGTCTTTGTTCTCATTGGTTTCAAAGAGCATTTTTATTTCTGCCTTAATTTCGTTATTTATCCAGGAGTCATTCAAGCTCAGGTTGCTCCGTTTCCACATAGTTGCGCGGTTTTGAGTAAGTTTTTAAATCCTGAATTCTAATTTGATTGCACTGTAGTCTGAGAGATTGTTACGATTTCTGTTCTTTTGTATTTGCTGAGGAGTGTTTTACTTCCAAATATGTGGTCAATTTTAGAATAAGTGCAATGAGGTTCTGAGAAGAATATATATTCTGTTGATTTGGGGTGGAGAGTTCTGTAGATGTCTATTAGGTCCGCTTGGTCCAGAGCTGAGTTTAAGTCCTGAATATCCTTGTTAATTTTCTGTCTCGTTGATCTATCTAATGTTGATGGTAGGGTGTTAAAGTCTCCCACTGCTATTGTGTGGGAGTTTACGTCTCTTTGTAGGCCTCTAAGAACTTGCTTTATCAATCTGGATGCTCCTGTATTGGGTGCATATATATTTAGGATAGTTAGTTCTTCTTGTTGCATCGATTCCTTAACCATTATGTAATGGCCTTCTTTGTCTATTTTGATCTTTCTTGGTTTAAAATCTGTTTTATCAGAGACTAGGATTGCAACCCCTGCTTTTTCTTGCTTTCCATTTCTTGGTAAATATTCCTCCATCCTTTTATTTTGAGCCTATGGGTGTCTTTGCACATGAGATAGGTCTCCTAAATACAGCACACTGATGCTGACTTGACTCTTTATCCAATTTGCCAGTCTGTGTCTTTTAATTGGGGCATTTAGCCCATTTACATTTAAGGTTAATATTGTTATCTGTGAATTCGATCCTGTCGTTATGATGCTAGCTGATTATTTTGCCTATTAGTTGACGCAGTTTCTTCATAGTATCGACGGTCTTTACAATTTAATAGTTTTTTGCAGTGTGGTACCAGTTGTTCCTTTCCATGTTTAGTGCTTCCTTTAGGAGTTCTTGTAGGGCAGGCCTGCTGGTGACAAAATCTTTCAGCATTTACTTGTCTGTAAAGGATTGTATTTCTCCTTTGCTTATGAAACTTAGTATGGCAGGATATGAAATTTTGGGTTGAAAATTCTTTTCTTTAAGAATGTTGAATATTGGCCCCCACTCTCTTCTGGCTTATAGGGTTTCTGCTGAGAGATCCACTGTTAGTCTGATGGGCTTCCCTTTGTGGGTAACCTGACCTTTCTATCTGACTGCCCTTAACATTTTTTCCTTCATTTCAACTTTGGCAAATCTGACACTTACGTGTCTTGGGGTTGCTCTTCTTGAGGAATATCTTTGTGGTCTCTGTATTTCCTGATTTGAGTGTTGGCCTATCTTGCTAGGTTGTGGAAGTTCTCCTGGGTAATATCCTGAAGAGTGTTTTCCAACTTGGTTCCATTCTCCCTGTCACTTTCAGGTACACCAATTAAACGTAGATTTGGTCTTTTCACATACTCCCATATTCCTTGGGGGCTTTGTTCATTCCGTTTTATTCTTTTTTTCTCTAATCTTGCCTTCATGCTTTATTTCATTATGTTTATCTTCAATCTCTGGTATCCTTTTTTCTGGTTGATTGATTCAGCTATTGATACTTGTGTATGCTTCACGAAGTTCTTGAGCTGTGTTTTTCAGCTCCATCAGGTCTTTTATGTTCTTCTCTAAACTGGTTATTCTAGTTAGCAATTCATATAATCTTTTTTCAATGTTCTTAACTTCCTTGCATTGGGTTAGAACATGCTCCTTTAGCTCAGAGGAGTTTGTATTACCCACCTTCTGAATCCTATTTCTGTCAATTAGTCAAACTTATTCTCTGTCCAGATTTGTTCCCTTAGTGATGAGGAGTTGTGATCCTGTGAAGGAGTAGAGGCATCCGGTTTTTGGAATTTTCAGCCGTTTTGGGCTAGTTTCTCCTCATCTTTGTGGATTTATCTACTTTTGGTCTTTGATGTTGGTGACCTTTGTATGGGGTCTCTGAGTGGACTTCCTTTTTGTGATATTGATGCTATACCTTTCTGTTTGTTAGTTTTCCTTCTAACAGTCAGACCCTTCTCCTACAGGTCTGCTGGAGTTTGCTGGAGTTCCACTCCAGACCCTATCTGCCTGGGTATCACCAGTGGAGGCTGCAGAACAGCAAAGATTGTGCTGCCTGTTCCTTCCTCTGGAATTTTCATCCCAGAGGGGCACCCACAAGATGCCAGGCAGAGCTCTTCTGTATGAGGGGTCTGTCATCCCCTACTGGGAGATATCTCCCAGTCGGGATACACAGGTGTCAGGGACCCACTTGAGGAGGCAGTCTGACCCTTAGCAGAGCTCAAATACTGTGCTGGGAGAGCCGCTGCTCTATTCAGCGCTGTCAGGCAGGGACACTTAAGTCTGCTGGAGCTGTGCCCACAGCCGCCTCTTCCTCCAGATGCTCTGTCCCAGGGAGATGTGGGTTTTATCTGTAAGCCCCTGACTGGGGCTGCTGTCTTTTTTTCAGAGATGCCCTGTCCAGAGAGGAGGAATCTAGAGAGGCAGCCTGGCCAAAGCAGCCTTCTGAGCTGTGGTGGTCTCTGTACAGTTCAAACTTCCTGGTGGTTTGTTTATACTGTGAAGGTAAAACCACCTACTCAAGCCTCGGCAATGGTGGATGCCCCTCCCCAACCAAACTCCAGCCTACCAGGTCAACCTCAGACTGCTGTGCTGGCAGTGAGAATTTCAAGGCAGTCGATCTTAGCTTGCTGGGCTCCTTGGGGATGAGGCCCTCCGAGCCAGATTCAGCCCCCTTTCCAGGGGAGTGAACGGTTCTGTCTCGTTAGCATTCCAGGCGCCACTGGGGTATGGAAAAAAAAAAAAAAAAACTCCTGCAGCTAGCTCGGTGTCTGCCCAAACGGCCGCCCAGTTTTGTACTTGAAACCCAGGGCCCTGGAGGCGTAGGCACCAGAGGAAATCTCCTGGTCTGCAGGTTGTGAAGACCATGGGAAAAGTGCAGTATCTGGGCTGGAGTGCACCATTCCTCATGACACAGTCCCTCACAGCTTCCCTTGGGTAGGGGAGAGAATTCCCTGACCCCTTGCACTTCCTGTGTGAAGTGATGCCCCAACCTGCTTCAGCTCACCCTCTGTGGGCTTCACCTACTGTCCAACCAGTCTGAATGAGATGAACTGGGTACCTCAGTTGGAAATGCAGAAAGCACCCACCTTCTGTGTCAATCTTGCTGAGAGCTGCAGAATGGAGCTGTTCCTGTTCAACCATCTTCTACTTAATTTCAATCTTTGTAATTGGCTTTATTTTAGATCTTTGTAAGTAGGTGGTACCATAGGAGACTCTCAATGGCTTGAGAAAAGAAAGGAAGCATGGAGATAAAACTACAGCTCTCCAGCTACCATTAAAGAGTGTAGTCCACATGACTTTCCTTCACTAGATAATCGCTGTGAGATCAGGTACTGTGAGCTATTTATGACAGAAGTGCGTGGGATGTGTAGTGACCCCACAGTGTGCATGCTCAGTCACCTGAAGACTGTACATGCTGAAAAATTATAGAGTCACACCCCTTAACATGCTATGTAAGATGATATGGGGCTTGTGACACAACAAGGAATATGTATATTTGGTCTTTGCCCTGTTGTTGACACACAGCTTCTAAAACCCTTGGGATCTCATAAGTGATTAGAATGTCTTTTGAATGCTAATGAGATAACTGGTGGTTGGGTCTCCTAGATAGCTTCAGGATGGGGGCTGGTTGCCAAAGGAACCAACCTTTGGAGAGGAGAAGGGCTGTAGATAGATGCACTCACCAATGACCAATGACTTAACCAATCATGTTTACACAATAAAATCACACACACACACACAAACTCTATGCAAGGTTCAGAGCAATTCTGGGTTGATGAACACATGGAGGTGCTGGGAGGGTGCTGTGCCTGGAGAGAACACAGCAGCACTGCACCCCTCTCCCTCCCATACGTGGTCCTATGCTTCTCTTACATTTGACTGGTTCTGAATTGTATTTTTTAAAATAATAAATCAGTAATAACCAGTGCTGTTTCCCTGAGTTCTGTGAGCCGTTCTAGCAAATTATTGAAACTGGGGAGGGGGTCATGGGATTAATAGCCAAGATTTTATCCAATTTATAATTGGTTGGTCAGAAATAGGAGAGGCCCGGAATTAGCTATTGGCATCTGAAGCAGGGGCAGCCTTGAGGGATCTTTAACTTGTGGGGACTGATGGTAACTCCAGATAGACAGTGTCAGAACTGGATTGAATTGTAGGACAATAGCTGGTGTATGGAGAGTCGGTGAATTGATTGGTGTAAGAAAAATCCCACACATTGGGTGTGAGAGGTGTGGTGCTGAAAAACAGTCATAGGGGTAGAGCGGGAAACTGCACTTTAAGATCTCCCTTTGGGAGCCCCCTGAGAACCCCAGATTTATGGAACAAGCATACAAAATCAATCTGAGTTTGTTTAAATCCTGCCTTGTTTTTTGCTATGTGTCCCTGGACTCATCACTTACATGCCCCATGACTAGAACATGCAGAGAGACTTTGCACAGCTACATAAAATAGAACCAGGTCCTTATTTATTAATGATTTAGGGCTTCATATTTTGTCATTCCTTTGGATCTGCAAGCATACTTTTCTCCTGGAAGTTCCTGGATGAATGCTGGAAGCCTGTTTAATTGATAATGTGGCATTGCATGGCCTAGTGCCGAAACTTGGGGCTGCTGAAGACAAGCTGACCCTCTGAATGCTCCTAGGTACCAGCAGGGCTCTGCCCATGACACTGCTGGCTGCCCCCATTGCACAGGGCATCCAGCCCCCAGCCCACTGCCCACACAGACCCTCCTAGCATGGAGCAGCTCTGCCTGGGGAACAAAAAGCGCTCTCTTTCTTTCCTCACCCCAAACAGTGGGTTACTAAATATTTGATCTTTGCAATTTGATATGTTAGAAATAGTATCTCAGTATAGTTTTCATATGCATTCATCTTATAGTCAACAAAGTTGAGCATTTTTTCATATGTTGAAGAGCCATTTTGTTTCCTTGTCCGCGACTGTTGTAATCAAAAAAGTGACTGAGGCAGGTCTCAATTGATTTGAGGTTTATTTAGTCAAGGTTGAGGAGGAGCCCAGGAAAAACACAAACCACAGGAGCATCTGTGTTCTGTGTTTTTTCCAAAGATGGTTTGGGGAACTTCAGTATTTAAAGAGGAAAGAACAAAGAACAAGCAGGAGGGTAATTCTTTTTTTTTTTTTTTTTTTTTTTTTTTGAGATGGAGCGTCGCTCTGTCACCCAGGCTGGAGTGCAATGGCACGATCTTGACTCTCGACTCACTGCAACCTCTGCCTCCTGGGTTCAAGTAATTCTCCTGCCTCAGCCTCCCGAGTAGCTGGGACTACAGGCGCCCACCACCATGCCTGGCTGATTGTTTGTATTTTTAGTAGAGAGGGGGTTTCACCGTGTTAGCCAGGATGGTCTCTATTTACTGACCTCGTGATCTGCTCATTTTGATCTCCCAAAGTTCTGGGATTACAGGCATGAGCCACCACCCCTAGCCAGCAATTCTTGAAAAGGAGGGAGGGTAGGCAATGAGGCAGGTGGTTACATTCTTGAGAGGCTCTGATTAGTGCTCAGTGAATCTGCATTTTACAAGTGAAAGGAAGGGGTAGATGAAAAAGTCAGTTATGTGTTCATCTTGAGGTAGGCACACGAATGATTTCTGTTCTTGCCCTTCTCCTGTACCTGAGAAAATAAGCTGGTGATTGGCATTGTCAGGGTGAGATTTGACAGAACTCGGTTTTAGGGCTAATTTGTAGCAGGCCTAGTGCTGAAACCTGGGGGTGCTGAAGACTCAGCTGACCCTCTGAATGATCCCAGGTGCCATCAGGGCTCTGCCCGTGACTGTGCTGGCTGCCCCCACTGCACAGGACCCACTGTCCACCCAGAATCAGCTCTGCCTGGGGAAGGGAAAGTGCTTTCTTCCTTTCTTCACCCCAAACAGTGCGTTATACATCCTAAAAGAGGTAGAGCCCACTAGGGAGAAACGTGACCTTCTTTCCTTGCAGGAATCTGGCTTATGGATGAGGCTATGATACAGGGTTGTGAAATCACAGCTCTCTGCTTGGGAGCAAAAGGAAGGCAGCTTTGCACGACTCAGTTCCCACCTTTGGCACAGTGAGTTTGGGGTCCCGAGAGTCTACTTTTTTTCACACTATCCGTTACTTTTGCCTGTTTTTCTGTTGGCTTATTGATCTCTATTGATTTTTAGGAACACTACATGGAGCTGTTTAAAATATAGTTCTTTGGTTGAAAAAAAAGCTTAAAATATTTTCCACAGTTTCACATTTCTCATTACAACAATTTTGTGTTTCTCAAGGCTTCTCAATCTTCTTGTGGGGTGTGTGTGTGTGTTTGTGTGTGTGTGTATGTGTGTGTGTGTATGCTTTGCTTTGTTTTTCTCCTTAGAATTGTCTTCTGGATCTGTCTTGTTTTCTGTTTTGTTTTGTTTGCAGTTTCTGGAGTTGTGGTCATAAAGAGTTATTTTCTTTTGTGGGTTATCAAGCTCAGGTCTGGTGCTGGAGGTGCTGAATTTCACTGGTTCTGAAAGGCAGAGGAGTCTTTTGCTGCTCAGCTTTAGCTTTGTGTTTCTCAGCAATCCTTCAGACTGGGAATGATTTAACCCACCCATGCTCCTCCCTCCTGATCCTTTGAAGGTCAGGTGGATTTAGCCTAATCACACTGGCCAACACCAAACTTCTTCTTGCCAGGGTCCTGGGAGCATGAAACATCAAGCACTTTCTGGGATTTACTAGCATCACACCCTTGTTCTGGGCTCCTTGCTAAGTCTCTCAGCAGAGACTGAGGCCTGCAAGTCAGTAGCCACCTGCCTAGGAGAGGCTGGTAGCTGGTAGCCGGAAGCTGAGATGAAGGGATCCAGAGTCTGGTTCCATGATAAATTAATCGATTAATTAGGCAGAATAACAGCTTTATATATTAAATCTTTCTCTCCAAGAACATAGTCTATCTTTCATTTGTTTAAATCACCACTTTTGTCTGTTGGGCACATTTAGAGTTTTATCCTATAGTTCTACCACATCTGTTGTTAATGCCTAAGTATTTTATTTATTCCTGTGTATCCCTAAGCAAGTTGACCCCTAAGTATTTTATTATCTTTGTAGATATTGTAAGTAAATTATTTGCTTCTAGTGTATTGTATTATTATTACTTCAATTGTTATTTGTAAGGGACTTTCAGTTGATTTGAGGAGATTTCAAGGTACATTATCAATTTATTTGGAAATAGTATGCAAAGTTGAGTAATATTAAATGACAGTAGATATGCTTGTCTTGATTCTGATGTTAATGGGATTGCTTCCAGTTTTTTATTATGCACAATGCTTAATCGGTAGGTATTATCAAATTTTAAATATTCTTAATATTCACGGGTTAAGATTTTTTAATTAAAATGGATGCTGAATTTTTCAAAAATATTTAACATGAAACTCTACAAATCATTTTTCTTAATTTAATATGAATCTATGATAAATCTTATTCATACATATAAAAATGGAAATATCTTGATATCTTACAAATTAAGCCTACTTATTCTTGGTATATTATTTAAAAAATATGTTTTAGGATTCTTTTTTTTGTGTTTCATTTGGGATTTTTTTTATCTGTAATTTTATATGCATGTGTGTTTTCTTATTGAATGTACAGTTTATTATTTTCCTCATTTCATGAAGAATTTAAAGAATACACTTTTAAATGTTCTGAAACAGTTTAAATAGCATTAGAATCATTAGTTTTCTAAAGATTTTGGTAGCATCTCACTCTGAACCTGTATCTGTTATGATATGGTAATAATATTTTAGGGGTGTGTGTGTGGTAGGGAGAAGGGTTGATTAGAATAATGACAATCATCTCTTCCAAGTATCTAATCATGCGATTTATATTTTCCTATTATCATTTCTTTCTTTGTGCTGTTCAGAATATATTTTGTGCTGCTAAATATTCCTTTACTTCTATTATTCATCTTATGGGGTTTAAACAATACATGTGGAGCACAATTTTAAAAAATGAAATTAGTATATTTTCATCACGTCTCACATTTCCTTCCTCTACTTCTTCAAAATATTGATTTGGGACATTTATATTTACCTGATAGTCTCTAATCATTACATTTGTTTTAGTCTGGTGTATTCAATTAATTCGATTCAGGGCTTATTTTTCCATTTGTAGGTAGGCTGATATTCATGCTATGGTCTTTCAAGATGAATGTAGGATGACAATATTATCTATCTCCTTTTAATGTTATCAAATGTTTTGTCTCTTGCTTTCACACTTGAATGAGAGTTCAGATGGGTATAAAAAGAGGGGAATCTTGTCTTCTTTCTCAAACACTTTGCTCAGCTCTGCTCATGTTCCACTGAATGCTTCTGTGGAGGCTATTTTTTCACTTGTGAGCATCTTAATGTTTTTGCCTTTTTGCCCCAAAATCTCTTTCTTATTTTTATTATTTTCTTATATTTTGATAATATATAATTTTATTTATTATTTCTTTAATGTCCAGAAACACTACAATATGTCTTGTTGTAGAATTCTTGGTGTAACTTTTCCTGGAATTGAATATTTTCTTTAAATCTGTAGATTCATGTCTGTTTATTTCTTGGGAGTTTTATTGATTTATTAACTTTTGATAACTTTGTTAAGTTTTATTTAGATTGGACTTACTTTGAATGAGGATGTGGGGGAATTCACTATATGGGACCTATTTTCGATGAGGATGTGGGGGATTCAATTATGCATGTTTCAAGTCTGATTTGCTCCTCTTCTTTCTGTTTGTTTTTCTGTATTTAGTTATTTATTTCTGTTCTATTTGGTTCACTTTAATCATCTTTATCTTCTTTGTTTTTTGCAGTGTTTATACTCATGCTCACAGTTTTCAATTTTGTCTTAATTTCTATGATCCATTTTTGCTTCCAATTTTTCCCCTTTTATGCTTCTAATTTTTCTTCCAACTCTTATTTCATCGTCTTCTGTAGTTTTACAATTTCTTTTCTGACTTTTTGCCCTTGTCTTTTTGATATCATTTTTTATAAAAGGGAATTATTTCAGATTTAAAAAAATTCATTGCAAAAAGCCGGTCAAATTCTTGTCTGCTTCAATCACCATATTAAGCTTTTTTTTCTTTTTTTCTTTCATTCTTATGTTCCAGACCCTTTTCTCTTTTTCTCTTTTCTTTATCCTCAAAAATTTTATAGGTCTTCTGGTGGCCTTTTTTTGAGAATTCATATTTGAATAAGTCATGCTCAAAAGGGAGAAAATGGCCTCCATAGCAACATGAAACAGAACATGAGAAGAGAGCGGAGCAAAGTGCTTGAGAAAGGAGACAAGGTTCCCAGACTATAAACCCATTTAAACTTTCATTCAAATATGAAAGCAAACACTGTAGAAACCACAAAATCATGGGCAAGCTAATCACAGAATACATGTAAAAGCTGGAGGTCAGACACTTGTTCTAAGCTAGCATAAATTTTCTTATGATGCAAATATAAATGTTCTCTTTTAATCTTTCTCTACTTCTGCATAGCCAATGAAGATAAACAGCCATGTAGTGTCCAGAGTGAACATCTCTCTCCTTCTCTCACTTCAGGCCCAACAGGTAGATGTTTCCTGCAAATACAACTCAACGATGGGATTTTTCATGCAGCTGAATCTTTCTCTGCTTCTTGGAGCCATAAGTGTGTCAAAAGAATATCCTATTCTCATTTTTGCATCCAAGAGACTTTAGGTTCTCACCTCGCATATATCCCTCCTCTAGGGTGTCAACATTGCCAGTTTGTTCTGGGATCTATAACACACTTGTGCTATTGTGACATCTTGTCATACTTCTAAACCATCTTCACACTTTTTGCAGTATTTTTCAGGGATTCAAACATTTTCTAGTTTTTCAAAGAAAGTTTCTTCTTTCAGTTTTGCTTTTTTAGTTGTTTTCAAGGGAATAACACAACTCCTGAGCATGTCTTAAGCAACATTGGAGTATATAATCAATTCCTTGGTACTATCAAATTTTAAAATCTATGTGTTGAAAATAAGGATAAATTTCATTCCTATAAAAGACAGGGAAACTTATAATTAAGTTCCACAGGGGACAGCTAATTAAAATGTTATTTTGACACTAGCTCTTTCAGATTCTGTCACTGGTCTCTCCTCTCAGCAAAAGGTACATTTTTAAGTAAGTTCACTTTTCTCCATGGCCTCGTTAAGTGAGCTGACGTCTGGACACAAAGATAAGCCCAAATATTTGGTTGTGACATTCTGTGTCCTGACACCAATAAATTTAACCTAAATTCCAAGAGATGTTGCCAAGGTAATTTCCCATTACCATCCTTATGAGAATAGTTGATGGCTCCCAGGAAAATGAGATGATTTTGAGATATGAATCTTTTTATTGATATACCGAAACTTTACCAGTGGGAAAATGCATTCAGGGACTTTTAAATACAACTACTCATAAGTCTAATCTTTGTTTCTACGTTCGATGGGAGGTTGATGAAAAAACAATGGATATGGGATAAGGATATCCAACTAAAGTTGTATTGAATGTTAAGAAGGACAACCTCTCCACCACAAAGTGTTATACTCTTATTTAAGAGGCAATAAACATTGCTTATTACATCTTGCTCTAAAAGTTAACTACTACCTTTAACCAGAGTGGAAATAATCCTTGACCTTCTTGGCCATTAACCTTTGATACTTAAACCTTATTATAATATGCACAACTTGATAAACAATTTTATAGTCACTTATTTTCAAGCAAAAAGGGCACTGTTGAAAGAAAATTTATCTAGTTCATAAATTATGTAGATAAAATGCAAATAGACATAGTATGGTCTCATCAGTTGACTTACTACTGAACACTCTGACATCTGAAAAATAAGTGGCTAGAAAATGTACAGGTAGGATGTATAGAAAGAGCAAATTGGTAAAGGGTTGTGCCCTGGCACTCCATCTAAGTGCTTCTTTATTGAACCATTGCCCTCCTACAGGTAAGGGGTGTTATGCTATTAAGCTGGTGTTTACAGAGTCCATCAGAACATTGTTTTTTTAATAGGTGGTTTCATCACTTGTTTGCTTGTTTTTTGTTTTTTGCTTTGTCTGAATATATTTAAGCCAGGTGAAATGCAAATTTGGCTAATTAATAAGCTTCTTTGGTCCAAATAGCTAAGTAGTAACTTCAGATCTCAACCATTTCAATGTAGTCAACAAATCTTTCCTTTTTGGGCAAAAAGTAGCATAAATCTGTATCTATCTCTATCTCTGTATCTGTATGTTTAGGGTCTTCAAGGGCCAATTTGACTGGATTTGTAAGTTGAGATAATACGCATAAGTTCTCAGTATTCAGGCCCTTAATCTGTATTTAAGTTTCTATTGTATGGTTTGTTCCCGAAGAAGTTTTGGGTCATGGTATGCTGGCTTCACTCCACTGCTGTTGTGTTCCTCACATGTGTTTTGGACCTTGTGCATTTTCTCACTCTATATTTAGATAACAAATTCTAGGAATTAAGGTAGGTGCTGAGCAAATTCCTTTACTGTTTCTTTCATTCTTTCATTCAACAAATCCTTCTTTAAAGCTGGGCCCTGCAGTAGGACCTGGTGATCCATCAGGAAGCCAGAATGGAGAAGGGCCTGTTTTTGGTTTTCTTTTTGTTTTTTTTTTTGTTTTTTTTTTTTTTTGTCATTCTGCTGTGAAGCATTTACTGCAGGGGGTCTGATCATTTTGGTCCTTAAGGGAATGAAGGGAATGAGGCAAATTTTACGATATATCCAGGAATCACTCCCATTCTCCTGATTTTTGACTAAGTTCTTTTGAAGATGTTCTGACTTACAAAGTTGCTGTTGCTCAGAATTAAATACCTTTTAAGATAAAACCTGTGATGCATCCCACCCATTTTTTGCTCCTAGGAAACACCCAAGGAGGATATCTAACAGTTTAGCCAAATGTTTCTCTGGAAGTATATTCTTGAATAAAAAATAAACACAACTTTTTTTCATAGAAGGAAGAAGGGGAAAAATATAATTTCCAGAAAGTGGATTGAAGTGAAGATAAAAATTACCAAGAAAAGTGGCTTTTAAAAAGATCAAAGTAAGAAAAAGCAGATTTTAGATCATCTGCATGGTTAAATGGGTAAAGTATCCTGTTTTGGAATATAGGACATATTTAATCTTTAGGTAGTTATAATTTAACTTACTTGCTTTTTATTAACTTGTTTGTTTAATTGAAATAGTAGGATGACATGGTAAAAATTTCAAACACTGTACAAACATCTATGTCAACATGCTTGTCTCCCTCCCACATCAGACCACCAACTTCTCAGGCCCCCTCCTCAGATGTGAACAATGTCTTCAGCTTTTTGTATTTATTTTTGAAGACACTCTGGGTATGCACATGTCCAGATCCACCTTTTTACATTCATTTTGGAGAATACAAATACATACTAATCTTCACCTTGCTTTTTCCTCTTGACAATATTTCTTGGAGATTATGTTATGGAACGTAAAGATACAGACTGATCAAATTTTTATAGCTCTTTTTTTTTTTTTCAAATACAATGTCAACTAATATTTGCTTCCCACTGTAGCTAAAAGGCAGGTCTGTAGTGAGCTAAGTTTCCCTGAGCCCTATCAATGGCCTGTTCACTCAGCAAGGGAGGGGACAGGGTCTTCTTGTCTTATGGCTGAGCAACTGAGGAACCACCAGGTGACAGAGTTGTTGGGACTTTTCATTACTATCTTCAGAGAGCCACCATGGGTCTGGGTGACATCCAATCAAAACTTTATTTTCCTTGTTTAGAAGACAAAAAGGCAATTGTTTTTTCTAACGTATGTATTGAGACGATGCTATCAAAAAGAGGAAGCAGATAGAATTTCTCAACAAAGCAAGAAATTAGCAAATGCTTCACATTCTTTAGTAGTACAGAAGTACAGAATAATTTTTAAAAGTGATGCAGAGACCTCTTTGTGCAGCCAATGGTAATAATCTGTTCGTCTCCATACTCCCAAAAGAAGAGAGAACCCTTCTGATGGTGCCCAGACTTTCAGACTCCTTTTGAGGAATTCCCAAGAGCCTCTGAGAGCAAAGTTAAATTGCTGGATCCAAGTGTATTTGGAATTTAGTTTTGAAGGATACTTATAAATTTATCTCCTAAAACATTGTAGTGATTTACATTCCAACTAAAAATATATGTAAGTTTTTGTTTCTCTGCTGTGGGGCTCAGAGTGTATATTTTGAAAGTGTTTTCATTTTATTCAGCTTTATTCAGCTTTATTGAGGTATAAATGAAATACAAAAGGCTTTACATGTTTAATGTATACAGTTAGTTGAGTTGGGACATCTATATTCACCTGTGACACCATTACTACAATTAAAGTAATGAATACATCCATCACCTCTAAAAGTTTTCTTTTTTACACTTTATCATTTTTTTGGTGTGTGTGTGGTAAGAACACTCAATATGAGATCTTCCTTTTTAACCAATGTTTTAGTGCACTGCATGGGACTGTTAACCATAGGCACTATGTTGTAAAACAAATCTCTGCAACTTATTCACCTCATGATTTTTTTCTTCATCATTTGTAAGTTCTGTGTATTAAAAAATGTAACAGTAACTTTATTATTTATTTTTTAATCATATAGATGCAGTTTTAATATGGAAAGATGACTGTGATATAAGTAAACATACTTTTTAATGTCTGCCATTATCTGGTTTTATGTCGTTTAAAATTTTCTTTTGACAAAAATTATATATATACACAAATATATACACATATATTTATTGTGTACAACATCTTGTGAAATATGTATACACTATGGAATGGCTGAATTGAACTAATTAACATATGTATTATATCACATACTTGTCATCTTTTTGTGGTGCGAGCATTCAAAATCTACTCTCTTAGCAGTTTTCAAGAATGCAATACTGTGTTTATAAATGGAACTTTATACACTTTGAACAGCAGCTCCCCATTTCCCTCTCCCCAACCTTGGTGACCACCATGCTATTTTCTGCTATAGGTTTAACTACTGCAGGTCCCTCACACAAGGGGAAATCATACAGTATTTGTTCTTCTCTGACTGACTTATTTCACTTAGCATAATGTCTTACAGGTCTGTTTAGTTTTTATTTTTTAGATTTTTTACTTTTAATTATTAAGATACATAATAGCTGTACATATTCAGATCTATTGGCATTGCTGCAAATGGTAGGATTTATTTCTTTTCTAAGGCTGAATAATATTTCATTGTGTGTATGTATCACACTTTATCCATTCATCTGTTAATAGATATTTGGATTATTTCCATATCTTGGCTATTGTGAATAATAATGCATGAGCATTTCTGCCAGTCTTATAGTTAAATTGATAACAGTGTTGTTTAATTTGTCTTTCCTAAAAGGCCTCTTCAAATGCTTTTGGGCCATTTGTATTTATTTTTTGTCTAAACTCTTGTCTACTTTTTAAATTGAATTAATGATTTTTTTCTTCATCATTTGTAAGTTCTATGTATTAAAAAATATGTCTTCAGATATATTGCAAACTTTTTTTCTTTTTTTCTTTTTGAGACAGAATCTTGCCCTATTGCCCAGGCTGGAGTGCAGTGACACAATCATGGCTTACTGGAGCCTCAACCTCTCAGGCTCAATTAATCTTCCCACCTCAGTTTCCTGAGTAGGTGGGATTACAGGCATGTGCCACCACATCCTGCTAAATTTTTTTTTTGTAGGGAAGGGTCTTGCTATGTTGCCCAGGCTGGTCTTGAACTCCTGGGTTCAAGCAATCCTCCTGTCTTGTCCTCCCAAAGCGCTAAGATTACAGGCATGAGCCATTGTGCCCAGCTTGCAAACAGTTTTTCTGTTTATTGTTTTACTTTTTATGCTAAAATTTCTGTACTCGAAATTATCAATTGTTTTATATATGGTTTCTGAATTTTGTATTTGGCATAGAAGGGTCTTCCTGTCTCAAAGTTCATGAAAATAATTTTCCCTCATTATCTCACAGGCCTTTTCAGGTTTTCATATTTCTTTAATTTAAATCATTGATTGATTTGGAATTGATTTTGGTGGATTTTTCCTTTAGCATTATTTATCGAATGATCCATTCCCCACGCCTTATATTAAGCATCACGTTTACTATACCCTAAACTCCTGCATGGTTTTTAGTACATTTCTAGCCTCTGTATTTATTCCATTGATGGATTTATTAATATATAAGAATCAGAATGGTTTGTGTGTTAGATAGAATAATGTTCTCAGTCTCCAGAACCTGTGAATATGTTAGCTGCACATAGAGAGATGATTCGCGTAAGGGTTCTGACACAAGGAGAATACCCTGGAGGACCCAGGTGAGCCCAGTGTCATCAAGGGCAGGAGAGTCAGCATCAGGGAAGGAGATGAGGAAGCAACGGGCAGAGAGGAGGGAGCGGAAGGAGCCTCACTGCTGGTTTTGGGATGGAGGAAGGGCCGGGAGCCGAGGAATGCAGACAGCCTCTGGAAGCTAGAAGAGGAAGAAATGGATTCTCCCATGAGCCTTTAGAAGGAGCCAGTGCTGCTCACCCATGTTGGACTTCTGACCTCCAGAGCTGTAAGAGAATAAACTTGTGTTGTTTAAAGCCACTTAGTTTGTGGTAATTTGTTACAGCAGCCATAAGAAATATATTTTACTCTAACTTGAAAATAAAAAGCTATTATACTTGTTGGCCTTTTCCCCCTTGTAGCACTTCTATTTCAAGATTTTCCTACCTCTTTTTATATGTCTGTTTTTCCAAATAAAGTTTCCACATAGATTGTTCTGTTTCAAAACTATTCTATCACCATTTTTATTGCCATTACATTAAATTTTTCAATTCGGTTAGGAAGAATTGATGTTTTTTACAAAATCACATGTCAAAGTCTTAACCAACTTTTAGATAGGTTAGTCAGTGACAGGTCATTCAGGACTTGGAACTTATCAGGGAAAATAGTCAGGCACCCACATTGTCCTCAGGTGAAAACTGATCCCTTGACAAAGCAGAGGCAGAGTCACCACGGAAAGGATTCAGACAGGATTATGGGTTGGAGCCTCTGGCAAGCCTGTCCCATGGCGTAGATAAAGGAGAGCCAGCTATGAAAAGGAAACCCAGTTCAGTCCTGATCCCACTTTCCTCCATGGGACCCCTTCACTAAGGCACAAGGAAGATCCAGACCGTGGGGCCCTCTGCACCTTTATTAAGGAAAATCCTCAAAGAATGTTAGCAAACCTAACCTTAACAGGAATACCATTAGCGCTCTTTGTGAACAGTTTATTTAAAATAGGGTTGGATGATTTTAGTGTATTAAAATGGTATATTTTACTTAAAACATGTTTTGACCACTGAATCGAAGTGTATAATAAATATACAAGCCAAAAGCAGTGCTTGCTGGAGGTAAGGTGCTGTGTCCTTCACTGCAGTTGTCTCTCTTACATTACAATGTTTAAAAGACTGAAGAGAGAGCTTTGGAAGAACAAGAAAATAGAGGGCAAGTAAAGAAGTATTCATGTATGAAACGTGTGTTTAGTCATTGAGAAAGCACAAATTAGATATCAGGTGTTAAACACGCATAATCCAGATTTGTTCTTTTTGCTTCATGTTGCTTCAGCTGTGCAGGGTCTTTTTTGGTGCCATATGAATTTTAGGATTATTTTTTCTAGTTCTATGAAGAATGATGATGGTACTTTGATGGGGATTGCTTTTGGCAGTATGGGCGTTTTTACAATATTGATTCTTTCTATCCATGAGCATGAGATGTGTTTTCATTTGTTCATGTCATCTATGATTCCTTTCAGCAGTGTTTTGTAGTTTTCCTCGTAGAGACCTTACACCTCCTTGGTTAAGTGTATTCCCAGGTATTTTACTTTATTTTATTTTATTTTACTTTATTGTTTTGCAGCTGTCGTAAAAGGAATTGAGTTCTTGATTTGATTCTCAGCTGGGTGATTTTTGGTATATAGCCGTTATTCTAAATCTCCATAAATGAGTCATTATACCTCAGTGAGGCCCATGAATTTTGTCATAAAGTCTTTAATAACATTGTTTATATAGTTAGGAGCCTACCAAAAATATTTGCTCGGAAACTTGCAACCCTAGGAGCAGTGCTGTATATGATCGTGAGAGAGTTACTTAACTAGAAATTCCTCAATTTTCTTATCTCCAGAATGGACTGAAAAATAATGCCATGATAGGTTGATTACAAAAAAAAATTGCTGAAATCTCCACTCCTTGCTGTATCCATACCTTTTGCCATGTGAATTTGAAACTTCTCCTGTCAAGAGGTGAAGTCTTTCCCTACCTTCCCATGCCTCCTTGAGCTCCTTGAATATATGCTAGACTTACGACTTGCATTGGCCAATGTGATGTGAAGGATGAGAGCGTGTCAGTTCTGAGACTAGGCTTCAAGAAGCCTTGCACGCTTTGCTTTCTCAGTTGGACCCCTACCAATATTTTGAAGCAAGTCCAAGATAGCCTGCTGGAACACGAGAGACCATTGACTATAGCAAAATACTCGTCTCCTAGCTGAGCCACCAGCTAACATCAGATACAGAGTAAACGTACCCAAGATAAACCAAGCCTGGGCCAGGTCAGAGACCCATCCAGCCAACTACAGACTTAGAGAAGCAATAAATATTTATTTTTTAAGCCACTGCATTTGGCAGGTTTTTGTTTGTTTGTTTGTTTGTTTGTTTTATTTTTTTTGGAGACGGAATCTTGCTCTGTCACTCAGGCTGGAGTGCAGCAGCACGATCTCAGCTCACTGCAACTTCCACTTCCAGGATTCAAGTATTCTCCTGCCTCAGCCTCCCAAGTAGCTGAGACTACCATTGCACGCCACCATGCCTGGCTAATTCTTTGTAGTTTTGGTAGAGACGGGGTTTCACCATGTTGGCCAAGCTGGTGGATTCAGTAGATTGAACCTCTGACCTCAAGTGATCTGACCACCTCAGCCTCACAAAGTGCTAGGATTACAGGCATGAGTCACTGTGCCAGGCCTTCATTTGGCAGTTTAAGCCACTGCTTTATTACACAGCATTAGTTAACTGATACAAGAGGTTGTGAATATTAGACTAAGTGAATTAAATTAAATGAATTGAATGAATTAAAACACATAAGGCACTTAGAATGATGATTCCTACAAAATAAATGCATTTTCCTTATTGTCATTCTTATTACTATCAACAGTTATTTCAACAACTCTCTAACTTGCCAAAATCTATGAGAACAGGGATTTCAGCAGAATTTCTCACATATCTGTGACTTTGTATGTGGGAGCTCACTGTGCTTGGGCCAGGGCAGCAGATGTTTGCCATAAAGTTTTATGAATAACCTAACTTTCTCAGTTTTTCCATGCCAGCCATGCCACTTGGTTTGGGTTACTATAACTTCTCTGCCTGGTGTGCGGAGATTGAGTATTAAGGCAGAAACAGTTTAGTAGTTTGTGAACACAGGTCCTGTCAGCATTTTGTGCTGAAGGCAGAATTGTATTACACAGAGAAACCACAACACTTTAAAACTGTGTTACCTTTTTGTGTTACATAACATAGGGGTTTTAGAAGTTGATATCTCTGAATTTGACACAATTCAGTCATTCTACAAAATGATCAAAACTTGGGCCACGTGGGAATATCACTCCTCTTATGTGAAACTGAGCTGATATCCACAAGAGTATAATAAATTAAAAACTGGAGGTGAAGGTGAGGGGAGGGTATACGTTCATGCTCAGATTAAAGCTTTCCGGACCCTGGAGGTCCTAGAATGTGAGATAGAATGAAGAGGCTCTACACACTGAAACCTCAATAGGCCTATGAAACTCCTGGGCTTTAAACCAATATAGTTTATTTTGTGTTAAACATCATTTGTACTGCCTGAGAATACAATTGTTTTTAAATGGGTGTATTGAAAATATTATCCTACATAAAAGTTTCTTTTAAGTAGGGCACAGTAGTGAGAAAACTTGTTCTTACTTAATTTTATGCTATAATTTTCTACAGATTCATAATCTTGGGTAATATTAGGTATCTCTAGTACATAATACAGGAAGCAAGTGACCCAATTTTTAAAATATTGCACATTCTAGTTGGCAAATATTATTAGAACCATACTGCCTAGGATTGGCATAGCTGGTTCATGATTACAGCTTTGGCTTGGGTAAACACAGAGGAGAGAAACAGCTAGCATCTTCAGAACAATCAGAACATGTACCCTTCAATCAAGTATTATAAAAATTCTTGAAATAAAGTCATAAAGGAAGGTTGAGGAAAAACTAAAGTATTTGCCTTCATTTACTAGAGATTTTAACAGAATGCCGTTTGAGGAGATGCAAGAATGTCGCCAAGATTTCAACTGAAGTGGTAAAGGAAACCTATCTCTAGACGGATAAAGAGAACAGCTGGTTGGATTTGGTAGGCTGAGAAGTCAAAGGCTGCAAGATGGGTGGCCACAGGGGTGTCAGCTGAGATGCCACTCCAGCTTGAAAGGTAAGAGGCTCTTGGGAAAATTAAGGAGCCACATATATATATTTTTTTCTTGTTCATCTTTTCTGGTCAGGCTTTTTTAAAATTTAATTTTTTTTAGGTTCAGATTTTTTTTGTTTATTTAACTATTTATTGAATTTTTTTTATTTCAGTGGCTCCTAGGGTATGAGTCATTTTTAGTTACATGAATAAATTGCATAGGTGAAGTCTGAGATCTTAGCGCACCATTCACCTGACTAATGTACAATGTATGCAATAAGTAGTTTTTAATTTCTTGCCCTTATTTTTTTTTTTTCCTCATTAAACTTTTTTAATGGGTCTCAAAATTCTGTGACAAATTTTTGGTCAAGTTGTTTCCATTAACAAGTACTGATTTTAAAAACTAATAACTTAAAACTGCCACACACAAAAAAGAAAACCAAAGTGGTCCACAAAACATTCTCCTTTCCTTCTGAAGGTTTTACGATGCATTGTTATCATTAACCAGTCTTTTACTACTAAACTTAAATGGCCAATTGAACAAACAGTTCTGAGACCGTTCTTCCACCACTGATTAAGAGTGGGGTGGCAGGTATTAGGGATAATATTCATTTAGCCTTCTGAGCTTTCTGGGCAGACTTGGTGACCTTGCCAGCTCCAGCAGCCTTCTTGTCCACTGCTTTGATGACACCCACCGCAACTGTCTGCCTCATATCACGAACAGCAAAGTGACCCAAAGGTGGATAGTCTGAGAAGCTCTCAACACACATAGGCTTGCCAGGAACCATATCAACAATGGCAGCATAACCAGACTTCAAGAATTTAGGGCCATCTTCCAGTTTTTTACCAGAACGGCAATCAATCTTTTCCTTCAGCTCAGCAAACTTGCATGCAATGTGAGCCGTGTGGCAATCCAACACAGGGGCATAGCCAGCACTTATTTGGCCTGGATGGTTCAGGATAATCACCTGAGCAGTGAAGCCAGCTGCTTCCATTGGTGGGTCGTTTTTGCGGTCACCAGCAACGTTGCCACAACGAACATCCTTGACAGACACATTCTTGACATTGAAGCCCACATTGTCCCCAGGAAGAGCTTCACTCAAAGCTTCATGGTGCATTTCGACAGATTTTACTTCAGTTGTAACATTGACTGGAGCAAAGGTGACCACCATACCGGGTTTGAGAACACCAGTCTCCACTCGGTCAACAGGAACAGTACCAATACCAACAATTTTGTAGACATCCTGGAGAGGCAGGCGCAAGGGCTTGTCAGTTGGACGAGTTGGTGGTAGGATGCAGTCCAGAGCCTCAAGCAGCGTGGTTCCACTGGCATTGCCATCCTTACGGGTGACCTTCCATCCCTTGAACCAAGGCATGTTAGCACTTGGCTCCAGCATGTTGTCACCATTCCAACCAGAAATTGGCACAAATGCCACAGTGTCGGGGTTGTAGCCAATTTTCTTTATGTAAGTGCTGACTTCCTTAACAATTTCCTCATATCTCTTCTGGCTGTAGGGTGGCTCAGTGGAATCCATTTTGTTAACACCAACAATTAGTTGTTTCACACCCAGTGTGTAAGCCAGAAGAGCATGCTCTCGGGTCTGCCCATTTTTGGAGATACCAGCTTCAAATTCACCAACACCAGCAGCAACAATCAGGACAGCACAGTCAGCCTGAGATGTCCCTGTAATCATGTTTTTGATGAAGTCTCTGTGTCCTGGGGCATCAATGATAGTCACATAATACTTGCTGGTCTCAAATTTCCACAAGGAGATATAAATGGTGATACCACGTTCCCGCTCAGCTTTCAGTTTATCCAAGACCCAAGCATACTTGAAGGAGCCCTTTCCCATCTCAGCAGCCTCCTTCTCAAATTTTTCAATGGTTCTTTTGTCGATGCCACCGCATTTGTAGATCAGATGGCCAGTAGTGGTGGACTTGCCCAAATCTACGTGTCCAATGACGACAATGTTGATATGAGTCTTTTCCTTTCCCATTTTGGCTTTTGGGGTAGTTTTCACGACACCTGTGTTCTGGCGGCAAACTCGTTGTGAAAAAGCTCTTGCCCTTCTTATACCCTCCTGTTTCTGAGTCTCCAAAGTCCATTATACCACTCTGTATACCTTTGTGTACCCATAGCTTAGCTCCCACTTATAAGTGAGAACATATGGTATTTGGTTTTCCATTCTTGAGTTACTTCACTTAGAATAATGGCCTTCAGCTCCATCCAAGTTGCTGCAAAAGACATTATTTTGTTCTTTTTATGGCAGATTAGTATTCCATAGTGTATATATAACAAAGTTTATTTATTCCCTCATTGGCTGATGGGCACTTAGGTTGGTTCTATATCTTTGCAATTGTGAATTGTTCTGCAATAAATATATGCATACAAGTGTCTGTTTGATGTAATGACTTCTTTTCCTTTGGGAAGAGACCTGGTAGCGGGATTGTTGGATCAAATGGTAGATCTACTTTTAGTTCTTTAAGGAATCTCCATACTGTTTTTCCATAGTGGTTATACTAATTTACATTCCCACCAGCAGTGTAAAAGCATTCCACTTTCACCGCATCCATGCCAACATCTATTGTTTTTTGACCTTTTAATAATGGCCATTCTTGCAGGAGTAAGGTGATATCTCACTGTGTAATTTGCATTTCTCTGATGATTAATGATGTTGAGCATTTTTTCCTATGTTTATTTGTATATCCTCCTTTGAGAAATGTCTATTCATGCCATTTGCTCACTCTTTGATGGGATCATTTGTGCTTTTATCTTGCTGATTTGTTTGAGAATCTGGATATTATTTCTTTGATGGATGCATAGCTTGCAAATATTTTCTCCCATTCTGTGGGTAGTCTGTTTACTCTGCTGATTATTTCTTTTGCTGTACAGAAGCTTTTTGCTTAACTAGGTCCAATTTAATTTGGTTTTATTGCATTTGCTTTTGGCATCTTAGTCATAAGTTATTTGCCTAGACTAATGTGTGAAAGAGTTTTCCCAGGTTCTTTCTGGAATCTGTGTAGTTTCAGGTCTTAGATTTAAGTCTTTGATCCATCTTGAGTTGACTTTTGTATAAGGTGAGAGATAGGAGCCCAATTTCATTCTTCTACATTTGGGTAGCCTGTTTTCCCAGCACTGTGTATTAAATAGGTCGTCCTTTCTTAGATTCAGTTTTAAGAGCAAGATTTTAACTCTTAGTTTTCTTTCCAGAGCTGTAACAAATTACATCTCATATTATAAAGGAACATACTCTATGCAAAAAGATATTTATTATAGACTTCCCTGAAAATATTTTGTTAAATAAAAGGACCCCAAAGTAATCAATGTCATCAGCTCCAAATTCTATCTGAATGAACTGTAGCATAGACATAGAGACAATTGGGAAGATATTTACAGCAAATATATTAAGTCCAGGGGCTGCAGCACTGAGACACTGGGAATGGCAGCAGGAGAGGCCCCAACCTTCAGGCCTGCTCCGGGGTATGTCTCTGAGCCCTATGCCAAACCTCCTGTGCTCTTGTCTTGTTTCCAAGCCTCTTCTCTAGCCCTACATTTGATTCTAATTCTGTAAACGACACAATATTTTTCCAATACGTTCTGAAGTTAGCCAGAATCCATTGCTGGGTCTTGCAAACAAAAATACTGACTTTTACAACCTTCCAATTTGTCTTTTATTTCTCTGTTTTTCTTTCACCCACAAATTTCTAGATATATTCTTTTTAATTAAAATAGTTAAGAATGATCATTCAGGTGGTTACATAGGTTTTTGTGGATTTTATAGATACACAACCATTATCAGTACAGGATAAGAAATCAACTAAAAAAATCAGTAGCATTATATATGCCAACAGCAAACAATCTGAAAAAGAAATCAAGGAAGCAATTCCATTTAGAGTAGCTACAAAAATTAAAATACCTAGCAATAAATTTAACCAAGGAGGTGGAGGAGCTTTACAATGAAAACTATAAAATATTAAGAAAAGAACTTGAAGAAGACACAAATAAATAGAAAGATATTCTGTGTTCATAAATTAGAAGAATTAATGTTGTTAAAACACCCATACTATAAGTAATTTACAGCTTCCTTGCAATTCTTATCAAACCACCAATGACATTCTTCACAACAATACAAAAAAAAAATCCTAAAATTTATATGGGACCACAAAATACCATGAATAGCCAAAGCAATCTTAAGCAAAAAGAACAATGCTGGAAGCATTACATTACCTGACTTCAAAATACATTACGAAGCAACAGTAACCCAAACAACATGGTACTGGCATGAAAACAGACACATGTACCAATGGAACAGAATAGAGAATCCAGAAGTAAATCCATGAATTTACAGCTGGGTCATTTTTGGCAGAAGTGCCAAGAACACACAATGGGGGAAGGACAGTCTCTTCAACTAATTGGTTCTAGGAAAACTGGATACCCACGTACAGAAGAATGCATAGACCCCTATCTCTCACCACTTACAAAAATCAACTCAAAATGGATTTTTTGAGTTGTGCTTAACTGTAAAACCTGAAACCATGAAACTACTAGAAGAAAACATGTGGGAACACTTCTTGACATTGGTCCGGGCAAGGATTTTTTAAAGATAAGGACCCAAATCACAGGCAACAAAAGCAAATTGGGATTATATCAAACTAAAAAGCTTCTGCACAGTGAAAGAAGGCAAAGGAAACAACAGAGTGAAAAGACAACGTGTAGAATGGGAGAAAAACTATGCAAACTATGCATCTCACAGGACATTAATATCCAGAATATATAAGGAACTTAATTCACTAGCAAAATGATAATAATTTGATTAAAGAATAGTCAAAAGACCTGAATAGACATTTCTCAAAAGAAGACATACAAATGGCCAATATGTGTATGAAAACAATGCTCAACATTGCTAATCATCAGGAAAATTCAAATAAAAATGACAATGAGACATCATCTCACTCCAGTTAGAATAACTATTATCAAAAAGACAAAAATAAATGCTGAATGTAGAGAAAGGAGAATCAAACACTATATTTAAATTAATACAGCCATTATAGAAAACAATCTCAAGTTTCCTCAGAAAACTAAAATTAAAACTATCAAACTATTCATCAGTCTTCCTTCTGGATATATATTCAAAGGAAAGAAAATCAGTATGTTGAAGAGATATCAGCAGCACTGCCATGTTTATTGCAGCACTATTCACAATAGCCAAGATATGAAATCAACCAAAGTGTCCATCAATAGAGGAATGAATGAAGAAAACCTAATATATTTACACAATGGAATACTCTTTTGCTCTGTAAGAGAATAAAATCCTGTCATTTCTGACAACATAGATAAGCCCAGAGGACAGTATGCTAGGTCAAATAACTCATGCTCAGGAAGATAAACACCCCCATGACTTCACTTATATGTGGAATCTAAAAAAGCATGATTTCATAGAGGTAGAGAGTAAAATAGTGGTTACCAGAGGCTGTGAACAGGAGAAGAGGGGGATGGGGAGATGTTGGTCAATGATTACAAAGTTACAGTAAAACAGGAAGAAGAATGAGTTCTAGTGTTCCATTGCACAGTAGGGTGACTATAGTTAATAACATAGTGTATATTTCAAAATAACTAGAAGAGAGAGTTTCGAATGCCCTCACCACTAAGAAATGACAATATTTGAGATGATGAATATGCTAATTACCCTAATGTGATAATTACATAATGTATACATATGTCAAAATGTCACACTGTACCCCATAAATATGTACAAGTGTTATATGTCAATTAAAAATGTAATAAAACTGAAAAATACATGAAAAATTAGTACATTTGCTATGAGAAGATGTGTTTCACATTCCAAAGTGACTTTTAAAAACTTTTCCAAATAATAGTTATATATCAGTTAGAAGTTTCTAAATCATGTTAGTAGGCAGATTTTTTTCATACAAGGAAAGTTAATTGTACAAAAATAATTTCTTTCACAGTTAAGTTTCCTAACTATCAAACTTCCCAGCTAAGCTTTCTTCTTAAAATGTCTGTTATTATCCCAGTTAAGGAACTATATATAGGAGCTCGAATTTTCATCAGATTGATGAAATGTCAGCTCCTTCAGAGAATGGATTTTCAGTAATCCATCTGTTAAATGGTTGGGTTTTTTTAAGTATGAGATTTCACAATACAAGATAAGAGGAAAATATTTAGATCCTTTAGCCATATTATTTTGACAAAATGGCATATTTACTCAATAGAAGGTCTTCACAAGTAATTGTAGTTTCCATCAAGGCCAATTCTTATGCTCAGCTGTAATTACTTTGGATTTTCTGTAGTTCACATCTCATTCTCTAGCTTACTTACAAAGAAAATTGTGATTAGAATTTAGAATTTTCAAAATTGTCCTTGAAACTCTTTGCCTCTTCCTAAGGGAAGAAATTTAAATCTCTTTAAAACTGATGATTTGACTGGAAGCCTAACATGAATGCAAAGTTGGTGAGAGATCATATCAAAGTCACATAGCTGATCAGTGGCTAAATCAGGACTTTAATATAGGTCTTTTGCTCCAAGGCTGTGTTCTACTTATAGCAAAATATTGTATTTTTTTAGGTATCACTATTTTAGAACTTTTTTTGAAAACAAACTGAAACACTCTTTTGTGGGTATATGTAAATATCTCAATTGCATTCTTTTTCTACTTTAAAATGCACTTAGTAATTTTAGTTCCTTCAATGTTCACATATCAAGCAGTTTATGTTAGTGGACTTTAAGGTTGAATTTTAAAATATTAATGTTTAAACCAATTAAAGATGCAATAATTCAACTTGTTTGAACACTTTTTCAATAAGATTTGGATTTCTTAAGAGCATTCTAACAGTAACAAAAGATTCTAATTGTCTTTAATTTATTGAAGAAATATTATTGAGAACCAACCATGGGCCAAGAACTGTTCTGGGAACATGGGATGCCTCAGATAACTGAAAAAAAACCCACAATCTCTGCTCTCATGAAACTAATATTTTTAAAAATTATGAACAGACAATAAACAAAATGGAAATGGAAATCCTTTGGAAAGTTTGAATAGAAAAGCAACATAACCTGGCTTATGTTTTAAAAAGATAACCATAAGATAGCCATAAGTACTATATGGAAAGCATCCTAAGAGGGTGGGAGAAGATGAGGGTAGAAACATGAACACTACTTGGAAACATATTACAATAGTCTATTGAGAGATGCTGGTGGTGTGGAAAAGGTGATAGCCATAAAGATCATAAGCACGTTAGACTCAGGAAATATTTTGAGGGTAGAGCCAAGAGGATTTCCTGGCAAATAGAATGAGATGAAGGAAGGATTTAAAAATGCATCCAAGGATTTGGAGTACACAACAGGAAGGATTAGCTGCTTTCAACAGAGATGGGAAAGAATTTGAGAAGCGCAAATGTGGGGAGAAAAGACTAAAAAATGTTTAACAGCTCAGACGGGACCAATGACATATGTCTGTCTCCATGTATTTCATAAAAGAGGCCACATGCTTTTTGGTGGGGGGTCTCTTTGCAGTGAGTTGAAACGAGAATGATGAGTTGTGTTTAAATGCATACCTGGGGTCGGCCAGGCACGGTGGCTCATGCCTGTAATCCCAGCACTTTTGGAGGCTGAGGCAGGTGGATCATCTGAGGTTGGGAGTTAGAGACCAGCCTGACCAACATGGAGAAACCCCGTGTTTACTAAAAATATAAAATTAGCCGGGTGTGGTGGCACATGCCTGTAATCCCAGCTACTCAGGAAGGCTGAAGCAGGAGAATTGCTTGAACCCAAGAGGCGGAGTTGCGGTTAGTCGAGATCGTAATACTGCACTCCAGCCTGATCAACAAGAGCAAAACTCGGTCTCAAAAAAAAAAAAAAAAAAAAAAAAGAAAAAGAAAAAGAAGTAAACGAATACCTAGCGTCTAGTAAGGAGGGTCAAAGTCCTAGGAGCTAGAAGACATTTGGCTTTCAGAGACTTTTATTCAGTACCATGGACAGCTTCAAACCAAAGCTGTACACCAAGGATGTTCAATTTTTGACTTCCCTGGGCCACACTGGAAGAAGAATTTTCTTGGGCCACACATAAAATACACCAACACTAACGATAGCTGATGAGCTTTAAACAAGTCACAAAAAAAAGCCTCATAATGTTTTAAGAAAGTTTATGAATTTCTGTTGGGCCACATTCAAAGGCATCCTGGACTGCATGTAGCCTGCAGACCACAGATTGGACAAGCTTGTTCTAGACTGTCAGTAAACTAAACCAGAGGTTCAGTAATCCTACTGTGGAAATTATTCATTTATTTACCCCCACATTCACCAGTTCACTTATTTACTCAATTACCCATTCACTAGGGCAACCAAAACAAAGCACAGTCTTTTTTCTCAACATAGAAAAGCAAACAAATGAAAATAAATACCTCTGTTTTATTAATTGGACCTTATGATGTATAACAGTTTTTTCTTCCAAAATTTTATATAACATATACTTAAGAAATACATAAACTACCTATACGTTTCTTAATGGTTATAATTAAAATGTTTTTGTAATCTTTAAAATTTCAATTGAAACATGTTATGAATTTGGTGAATCTCTCCGAAAGCAAACAACTGTGCCTAGAGTTTGTTCCTTCTGGTGGGTTTGTGGTCTCACTGACTTCAGGAATGAAGCTGTGGACCTTTGCACTGAGTGTTACAGCTCTTAAAGGTGGTGTGGGCCCAAAGAGTGAACAGCAGCAAGATTTATTGCAAAGAGTGAAAGAACAAAGCTTCCACAGCATGGAAGGGCACCCAAGCATGTTGCTGTTGCTGGCTAGGGTGGCCAGCTTCTATTCCCTTATTTGTCCATTCCCACATCCTGCTGATTGGTCCACTTTACAGAGTGCTGATTTGTCCATTTTATAGAGTACTGATTGGTCAATTTTACAGAGCACTGATTGGTCCATTTTACAGTGCTGATTGGTCCATTTTACAAACCTCTAGCTAGCCACAGAGTGCTGACTGGTGCATTTTACAATCCTCTTGTAAGACAGAAAAGTTCTCCAAGTCCCCACCCTACCCAGAAGTCCAACTGGCTTCACCTTTCAATCCCCCCTCTAAAAAGGACACCCCAACTGCTGTTGGGAACTGGGCAATGACCACTCTAACTACTTCCTGTTGGATAGGGGCAAAGAAGGAGCTCTGCAGTTGTAGTGTCCTCCAGAGGGGAACTTTTTAGGTCAGTCAAAGGGCCAGTGGGTTGATCCAGGTGTCCTCAGCAGAAGTTGTTAGTTGAGCTCATTTGGGGTTCCATTTGTAAGAGCATCTGTAGCTTGATGGCCTTGATCCTGGAGGAAACAAATTTGACAAGAAGGTTAAAAATAGAAGGTCCAAAGGTGAGTAATAGCAAGATGGCTGTCACAGGACCTAGAAAGGGAGAAACCATGTGGCCCAACTCCAGACGTTCGTATAAGAATGTGAAAGGCATTGTCTGATTTCAGAAGCCTTTTCCTGTGAATGCTGGGCGGCATCTCATACTATCCCTGACTGGTTAGTGTAAAAGCAACACTTTTCCTCTAAGAAGGTGCAGAGTCCTCCTTTCTCAGTAGTGAGGAGGTCTAGGCCTCAGTGGTTTTGGAGAATCACTGCTGCCAAAGAGTCTATTTGGGAGTTTAGAGTAAGGATAGATTTTGTTATTTCTTGCAAACTTTTGAGAGTGTGTGGTAGTAGGATAATGAAGTAGATAAACCTGCTATTC
Source organism: Macaca mulatta (assembly GCF_049350105.2). Lineage (NCBI taxonomy): Eukaryota > Metazoa > Chordata > Mammalia > Primates > Cercopithecidae > Macaca > Macaca mulatta. The sequence continues at coordinate 63,769,701 of NC_133413.1, forward strand.
TGGTTCCTACAGCAGTGGCCATTCCTAACCCTATAAGTAGAGGTATTAGTTGTGTGGCCCTGCGCTGGTGGACTTGAGCTTTACGGGGCACTGATAGGGTCTGATTTCCTGGGGCAATGTTAATGTTGGGACTTAGGAAGACTAAGGTGGGGGTGCCTGTCCAGTTGGTGGGGAGGCAGATATATGTTGAAGCCCCACATAAGAAGAATATGCCTTGGCTGGGTAGACAGAAAAGTACCCTGGCTTCTCTCTCTTTCCCTCTCTCTCTCTGACTTTCTGTGTCTTTCTCTCTTTCTGACTCTTTCTTTGTTTCTGTCTTTTCCTCTCTCTCTTTCTCTTTGACTTTGTGTCTTTCTCTTCTCTCTATCTCTTTCTCTCTGACTCCCTCTTTGTCTCTCTGTCATTAACCACCCCGAGGGGAGAAAACTATGACCCCAGGAAAGTCCCCATTCTGTTTCAGTTGGGGAATACTGGGACTTAATCTCTTGGAAAGTGTTGTCCCATACCAAGGGTCCTTCCACAGGTATTTCTAATGTGAGGTTCTACCTGGCAGCAATTTTGGCCTCAGTGTCTGCCTGACGGTTTCCTTCTGCCTTTTTTCCTTCACCTTTTTGATGGCTTTGGCAGTGTAAGACTGCCATCTCCTTGGCACTGTGTGCAATAAGTCCATGATTTCCTTGTGGTATTTAATGGAGGTTCCCCCAGAGGGTAGGAACTCCCTTTCTTTCCATATTGCAGCATGGGCAAGCATGCTATTTGTATACACATATTTATTCTTTTTCCCTTTCCCAGTTCTAAGTCTTGGGTAAGCGCCACTAGTTCTGCTAACTGGGCACTGGTTCTGGGGGAAGAGGCTTACTTTCAAGTGCTTACTAACTATGGCATGGCATAACCTGCCCTTTGTATCCCATTCTCCACAAATGAACTTCCATCGGTATATAGGTTAAGGTCGGGATTAACTAAGGGGACTTCTAAGAGATCCTCTCGGGCGGCATAAATCTGGACTATAATTTGTTGGCAGTCATGCTCAATTGGTCCTCCATCCTCTGGGAGAAAACTGGCAGGGTTGGGGGCCACACATGTGTGTATTTGAAGCAATGGTCCCTCAAGGAGCAGCACCTGGTATCCAAGCAGGCGGTTGTCTGATAATCATAAACTTCCTTTGGCACCTAGTATGTCATTTGCATCATGAGTAGTCCAGACAGTGAGATCCTTTCTTTGTATTATTTTGATAGCCTCTGATACTAAGACAACCACCGCCATAACTACTCCTAAACAGTGAGGCGAGCATTTTGCAACTATATCAATTTCCTTACTTAGGTATGCCACTGGTTGTGGGATTGTTTCACGAGTCTGAGTAAGGACTCCAAGAGCTATTCCTGCTCTCTCTGTTACATGTAAAGAGAAGTTTTGTCCTATGGGAAGGCTTAAGTCTGGAGCTTGTACTAGGGCCTGGTTTAATGTTTTCAAGACTGTTTCTGCCTCTGTTTCCCATTCTACTAGAGGAGTATTTGCCCTCTGGGTCTCCTTGATTAGAGTATAAAGGGGTCTGGCTATCTCACTGTATCTGGGGATCCATAGTTGGCAAAAGCTGGTGATTCCAAGGAACCCCCACAGCTGTTTTAATGTCTTAGGGTGAGGATAAGCCAGTATAGGCTGTATTTGTTCCTTGCTGATGGCCCTGGTTCCTCTGGCTAAAATTAAGCCTAGATATTTGACCTGCTGTAGGCAGAGTTGGGCCTTCGATTTAGATGCCTTGTACCCTTGATTAGCTAGAAATTTTAATAGATCTAGAGTAGCCTGCTGGCGTGGGGCTTCTGAACTCATAGCCAAAAGAAAATCATTCACATACCGAAGGACCAGAGTGCCTGGACTTGAAAAGTGGCCTAGATCTTGGGCCTGCCTGACCAAACAGATGAGGGCTATCCCTAAACCCTTGGGGCAAGACCATCCATGTAAGTTGGGATGTGTGGTCTATGGAATCCGTGAAAGCAAAGAGAAACTGGGAGTCGGAGTGCAGGGGAATACAGAAGAAGGCATCCTTGAGGTCCAGACAGTGAACCATTCTGCTTCCTCTGGTATTTGAGAGAGCAGGATATAGGGGTTGGTTACAACTGGATATAGAGGAATTACTGCCTCATGATGAGTCTAAGATCTTGCACTAGTCTCCACTGATCATTCAATTTTTGTACTCCTAGAATTGGGGTGTTGCAGGGACTGCTGCATTTTCTTACTAAGCCTTGAGCTTTTAAATGTCTAACAATATCCTGTAATCCTTTATGAGCTTGAGGCCTTAAGGGATATTGCCTTTGATAAGGAAAAGTGGTGGGATCTTTTAGCCTGATTTGGACCGGGTGGACATTTTTTTGCCCTTCCAAATTGTCCTTCCAATGCCCAGGCTTCAGGGTTGATTCCCTCCTCAAGCAGGGGACCACAAATGGGTTACTTGTTCCTCATATTCATGTAGATAATAGCTCCATCTTTGGCTAATATGTCCATCCCTAACAAGGGTGTGGGACTTTCCAGCAAAACAAGAAAACAAGAAAAGAGCAAAGTCTCCCAGTTACAACTGAGGAGGTGGGAGAAATACCTGGTTACAGGCTGTCCCAGGATTCCTCAGATGGTAACGGACCTTGAGGACAGCTGTCCAGGATAGGAGATTAACACTGAGAAGGTCATGCCAGTGTCCAGGAGGAAGTCAATTTCCTGGCCCTCAATGATTAAACATACCCAAGCCTCAGTGAGGGTGATGACATGAGCTGGCGCTTGCCCCAGGCACCTTCAGTCCTGTGTTGCCCCAGAACCTTTGTCCTCTGGGCCAGTGCACCTTCCAGTGATTGCCTCAGCATAGTGAACATGGGCGAGGAAGCAGCTTGTTTCTCGTTGGACAATCTTTTTTAAAGTGTCCTTGCAAACTACACTGATAACAAGCCTTACTGGGTGATTGGCCTGCTCCACTTTCTGTCCTCTCTGAACCACCAAGGTTTGTTTTTCTAATTGCCATGACAAAGGCTGTGGCCTTTCTCTGATCTCACTTTTCCTTTTCGGCCTGTTCCTCTTGGTCCCTGTTATAGAACACTGAGGTTGCCAGGTTTAGTAATACCTCCAGATTTTGTTCTGGGCCCAGGGCTTGCTTTTGGAGCTTTCTCTTGATATCTGCAGCTGATTGGGTAATAAACTTATCTTTGAGGATCAATTGACCCTTGAGGGAGTCAGGTGGCAGGGAGTATATTTTATTAAGACCTCCTGTAGCCACTTGAGGAAGGCAGAAGGATTTTCTTCCTTTCCCTGAGTTATGGTGGACATCATTGAATAACTCATGGGCTTTTTCCTAATTCTCTTTAGTCCTTCTAGAACACAGGTTAACAGATGTTTACAACTCCGATCCCTATGATCTGAGCCTAGGTCCCAGTGGGGATCCATACTGGGGATGGCTTGCTGACTGGTAGTGAATTTGTCCCTTTCTTCAGCTGTCATTCTACCATTTACTTGACTAAGATACCAGGTATCTCCAAACTCTTGAGCGGCAGCTAAAAACATTATTTTCATTAAAGGTCAGGGTTTGGTCTAAAAATAGCATGACATCTCTCCAAGTGAGGTCGAAGGTTTGCCCTAGACCCTATAGTACATCTATGTACCTATCAGGATCATCTGAAAACTTCCCCAGGTCTACCTTGATCTGCTTTAAATCAGAGAGGGAGAAGGTTGGGCCAAATTCCCCTCCCACTACAGTTTGAAGGGGACATAACCGATAGCCGGGGGTTTTTGTGGTCCTTCGGAGATTTCTTTGCTTGTTTCCCTCTGGGCAGGGGAGATTAGAGGAGACTTATCATTAATAGGAAGGTGAGCTATAGGAAGGCTAGGATATGGAGGTAAGCTCAGAGGTCCTCCTGTGGGATGTAAATTGCAGGCTTTGCATAGTTGTGGATTATCCTTCAATGAAAAGACAGCTTGGACATAAGGTATTTCACTCCATTTGATTTCCCTCTTACAGAATAGGTCAAGCTGCAGGATAGTATTATAATTTATACTTCCCTCAGGTGGCCATTTTTCCCCATCAGAAAGAGAATTCTGGGGCCAGGCCATAGTGCAGAAAAAAATGAGCCACCTCTTTTTCAGGGTTTGGGGGTCAATGACTCAGGATGCATTTCAAGGGTGAACCTGTTGATGCCTGAGTGTTTCCCATCGGAAAGAAAAAAACGGCCCATGGTTTTGATTTTTCCCCCCACCCCAAAACTGCAATGGTCCCTGGACCCTGCTGATTGGAATAGTTGTACTCACTGACGCAGCAGCAGAAACACTAGTTTTCCTCCTAGACCACAAGAAGGACCAAGGAAGGTTAGATTTAGTGGCCCTTACTGACGCATTCTCAAAAACCTGTTAGAGTCCTCAGTGTTTTCTAGGTGCCTAAGGAAAGAAACGGAGTCCTGAAATTTATACTAGAAATCATTCCTACAGGAGAAACTAGAAAAGCACCAGAATCACGGAGTGGTTTTTAGAAGCGGGACTAGCCTCAAAGAAGAGAGGCAGGAGGAAGTTTGTCTGACAGGCGTTAGGACCCAGGAGGCAAGGGTCAGGATAAATAGGATAGATGGGTGAGTCCTGCTTGGGCGATGTGACTTTGAGAGTTCCGCTCATGGCTACAGGGTCAACCAACTTTTTGTCAGGACCCCAGAGCTGAATGGCTTTCCTCTCTGTCAGCCCTCAGCTCAGCCCGGAAGTATGGGAAAAGAGGAAGCTGGTTCCAGCCAAACCAAAGCTACCAACTCCAAAGAGTTGGGGGTTGTTAGAGAGCCCTTTCCCAGAAAGCCTGACACTTGTGTCTTTAGTCCGGTGGCCAGGCTAGTCACTTTTACCTGGCCGACAGGTGCCCGGTGTTTAACCTCCAAATTCCAAGGAAAAATAGGACAGAAAAACAAGTGAAAGGGATCCAATGTTACTCACCACTTGGCAATAGTACCTTGATGATCGCCAAGATGTGTCCAGAGCTTGTTCCTTCTGGTGGGTTTGCAGTCTTGCTGACTTCAGGAATGAAGCTGCAGACCTTCGTGGTGAGTGTTACAGCTCTTAAAGGTGCTGTGGACCCAAAGAGTGAGCAGCAGCAAGATTTATTGTGAAGAGTGAAAGAACAAAGCTTCCACAGGGTGGAAGGGCACTCCAGCAGGTTGCTGTTGCTGACTGGGGTGGCCAGCTTTTATTCCCTTATTTGTCCCCACCCACATCCTGCTGATTGGTCAGTTTTACAGAGTGCTGACTGGTCCATTTTACAGAGGGCTGATTGGTCCATTTTACAAACCTCTAGCTAGCCACAGAGCGCTGATTGGTGCATTTTTACAGAACACTGACTGACACATTTTACAAACCTTTAGCTAGACACAGAGCACCGATTGGTGCATTTTACAATCCTTGTAAGACAGAAAATTCTCCAAGTCTCCACGTGACCCAGAAGTTCAGGTGGCTTCACCTCTTACAACTACAGGTTGAGCATACCTAATCCCAAAATCTAAAATTTAAAATGCTCCAAAATCCAAAACGTTTTGAGTACTGACATGATGCCACCAGTGGCAAATTTCACATTTGACCTCATGAGAGTTCACAGCCATAACTTTATTTTATGCACAAATATTATTTTAAATATTTTAGAAAATCCTACCTTCAGCCTATATATAAGGTATCTATGAGACATAAATAATTGTATGATTAAACTTGGATCCCATTTCCAAGGCATCTCATTATGTATATGCAAGTATTTTAAGATTAAAAAAATAGAAATTTAAAACATTTCTGGCCCAAGCATTTTGGATAAGGTATACTCAACCTGTATTATGTAATGTCTTTGCCTCACTTTGCATTTGAGTTCTGTATTAATTTTCTGAGGCTTTCATAACAAAATAGCATAAACTGCATGGCTTAGAACAAAAAAAAAATGTATTATCCCACAGTTCTGAAGGTCAGAATTCCAAAATCAAGGTATCAGCATGTTTATCCTCCTTCTGCAGGTCTAGGGAAGGACACTTTTCAGGTCTCTCTCCTAGCTTCTAGTAGCTCTGGGCTCCTGGCTGCATAGTTCCAATCTTCACATAATATTCTGTCTGCATGTGAATCTGTGCCCAAATTTCTCTCTTATCTAAAGTAGAGACATCAGTCATATGGATTAGGAACCCACCCTACTCCAATATGACTTTATCTTAACTAATTACATCTGCAATGACCTTATTTCCAAACAAGGTCACATTCTGGGGCGCCTGGGCTTAGGATTTCAACTTATGAATTTTGGGGCAACACAATTCAACTCATAACAAGTTCACAATATTGTTGGTGTCAAGTGATGACCAAAATTTACAGTGTTTCTTTATTGAGGTCCATGGACTCCTGTGTCAGCAGATTTCTTTCCATGTCCACAGGTCCCAAGTTATAAAATATGGGTGTACAGAGACTTCCACTTTAGACACAGGCTCTAGGGGGGTAATATTAGAAGGAATTGAGCTCTTTTATTGAGCTATGATAGCTGTATTAATTGTGGCTCAGAACAAGCTCAAGGATGCCAAAATCAAGCGTCACATTAATCAAGCTCCCCTCCAGCTTGGTCATGGAAGATAGTATCTGAGGGTAAAGTGAGGCAGTAAATAAGAATTGAGGCCAGGCACTCAGTGATGTCATTCTGCTAAACCCAGTCAAACACCCAGGAAATAGGTGTTGGAGTGGGGTGAAACCAGATGATAAGTGAAGCTGTAGTGCCAGAGAGTGGAGATGCTGGGGTTATATTTAAACCTAGGTAACACTGAATGAATTCTTCCCTACCTGAGGTTATCTTACACGCCAAATCCTGAGCCTTTAACGCCACACATTTCTCTAATCGTCGGAACCATGTGGGATCTCTAAGGAGTCCGTACAAGAGCCTTGAGGGCTTTTGAGCACCCTATGTACAGTTTTCTCCCAATGTGGTAGAGCTTCACGGTCTCTGTTTCAGAACATGACCTTCACTTGAGGAGGGACACGGGAGCTAGCAATGGTTCTCCTTTTAACTGTTAGGATTTCACATTTAAAAATTGTTGAACCTAACGAGAAGACAAGTGTTATGGCTCATTCCAGTTTTCCTAAAGCCATTTGAACAAATATTTCTTTAGATTGGTTAAAAGTCCAAGGTAAGACTGAAATGTAACAGTTACAGCACTAAAAATGCGATACAATCTTTCATTTACAAGTAAAGATAGTAATACATGTTAAGAACAAAAAGAAAAATCCAACTCTGAGATGTTTACAAGAAACCCAGTAAAAATAAGTTGTCACAGAGAGGATAAAAAGAATGGCTGAGTAAAAGCACTGTTCTTTATTACAGAATAACATTATTTTCTTCTGTAATAAAGAAATATGAAAGTTTTTAAAAAGTTCCTTATCGATCAATATTGGTTACATAAATATTAAATTTAGAGTAGAACAATTTATTTGCCTACCGTTTGTTAAAGGACATTGGCTGGTCAATGTTAGCTGATATTTACCTAATCATAGTTAAAAATATAAATTCTGAACTGGAGAATACTTTATATTATTTTTATTAAGTTGAAAAATAAGTTTTCATATTCTGTGAGGAACATTTTGTTCCTAAAAATCCATTTGCTATTGCTGTTAGAAACTATGAAAATGTTAACAAAGTTTTCAGAGTATGCTAATGATGTGCTGTCTGTTGAAGAGAACGTAATGTGACTGACCTAAGGTGCAAGCTTTGAGTGGCTAAAACAATTACATTTTTCTGGCAATAGCACATATAACATGGGTGTTTAGGGCTTTCTTTTTGAGAGGTCCCTTAGTGGGATTCAGTGGAATTCATACCCAGACAGTTGACTGCTCAGAGGTAGACATCCACAGGTATAAATGAGTGGAATGTGTCCTGATGTAACCAATTGAAGGGAACATGTGCCTCACACATTCCAGATGGGTGCAAAGTGCAACTACACAGCCTGGAGAGCCCTCAGGGCCCAGGGATGGGGGTTATTCTGCTGTCAAATATTTTTCCAAGTTCTATCCCTACGCCTTCATATTTGTACTCTTCAAGGACACATTTTGGTAAACCACAGGCCTTCGTATATCCATACATGTTTGGTCTTATTTTTTTTGCCTGCACTCTTATAAAACCAGACATCCACAACAAAGGCCAGGTTGCTTCACCTGAAATTGGATGCACCATTTTGACCTCAGTTGCATGGGGTTCTCATCAGTTGATAATACATTCAGTGAGGCCTAAGGTCATGTGTACCAACCTGCACCAAGGAAAACCTGTGCCAGTTGTTCTCAAAGTATGATCTGTGGAAACCCCATGGAGTTCACAAAGTCAAAACTACTTTTGTAATAATATTCAGATTTTATTTGCCTTTTTAACTGTGTTGACATTTGCACTAATGGTGCAAGAACAATGGTGGGTTAAATTGCTGATGCCTTAGCATGAGTCAAAGCAGTTGCAATAAACTTTGCAAGTCAGCATTGAGTTCTTCACCACACACTCTCAGTAAAAACTATATGCCACTGTCACATGAAAAATCACCTTGATGAAGAAAAACTAATAATTTTATTAAATATTATCCTTTAACTATGTCTTTTAATATTCTGTGTGATGAGATGACAAATAAACATAAGGCATTTCCACTAGATACTAAAATATGGTGGTAAATCTGAAGGAAATTCATATGTGGGATTGTGTGGGCTGCAAGCTGAACAAGCCATTTATTTTTACCAACACCATTTTTACTTGAGAGAATTACTGACAAACCATGGATATTTAGACTTGAGTATTTGGCAGGCACTTTCTCAAAAATGAACAGAGTAAGCCAGTCACTTCAAAAAAGGCAACAACTCAGCGCTCACTGCCAATGACAAAACGGGAGTTTGCAAGTGAGTATCAGAACCTTGGAAAGCTTGTAAAAACCAGTGCAAGCTTAAGAGTTTCCTGTTAAAGACTTTTCTGATGTAACTCATGGTAATATTAACTAGAGTGATTTTTTTTTCATATTGTCAAATGAAAAGTGTCAACAGGAAGATCTATATAACTCAGTGAAGCAGTATCTTGCCAAAATCTAATGCATAATGCTACAATATCATGTTCAGTAAAAGACCTACTCAAAATGCAATGGATTTTAATGTTAGTATGAAAAGCTCACTGAAATGATTTCAAATTCCACATTGGTGAACAACGTGAAGAAACCACCACTTGTCTGATTTGCTCTAGTAGCAAACAAGATTCACAATTGTCTAAAGTGGCTACTAAAATACTCCTTCCTTTTCCAACTACCTGTGTGAGATTGGATTTTCTTCATGTATTTTAACCAAACAATATATTGCAACAACTTAAATGGAGAACCAAATATGAGAATTGCTGTCCTCTGTTAGGCCAGACATTAAAGGAGTTTATAAAAATGTAAAACAACGCTACTCTCCTCTCTATTTTTCGTTTGCTTGTTTTATAAAATCTAATTTTGTTTTATAAAAATATATTATTTATATTTATACTTAATGGGTCTGTTGTTATCATTTCAATTGAATTAATAAATGAAAGGTTTAGCCAGGGGTGGTGGCTCATACCTGTAATCCCAACACTTTGGGAGGCCGAGGCTGGCAGATCACGAGGTCAGGAGTTCAAGAGCAGCCTGTCCAATATGGTGAAACCCCGTCTCTACTAAAAAATACAAAAATTAGCTGGGCACGATGGTGCATGCCTGTAGTTCCAGCTACTCGGGAGGGTGAGGCAGGAGAATCGCTTGAACCTGGGAGGTGGAAGTTGCAGTGAACCAAGATCGCACCGTTGCACTCCAACCTGGGCTACAGAGCAAGACTCCATCTCAAAACAAACAAACAAATAGTTCAAAATGCAGCAGCTTTATTTTCTAATATAGCAAATATTAGTAGATATAATCTATATAAATGAAGGCTTTCAGATGTTCTTAATAATTTTTAAAAGAGAAAAAAGAAAAAGACAGCACTGACCTACATAATATATAAAAACTGTATCTTCCTATATAAGATAAAGAAGAATTACGGACTAGTGAAATAACTGAGACATAGAATCAAGAACATTTCAAATCAAAATAAAGATTCCCTCATTTGACTAGCTCTTTCAGCTACGATAGATTTTATATCCTGAGTCATCTAAAAATAATTGTACTTACTTAATATTAAGTTTCTGCTTAGAATAAGCACCCAGGCATAACATTTTATCCATTAAAATACATTGAATAGCTCTATCAAAATATGGCCAGACAACTTTTGGGTCATGGCTTGAGCCAATGTTTAATGAAAAACTCACTGGCCTACAACCCCATTATCCATTTTGCAGCTAGAATGAACTTTAACAAACACACATCTGATGTTTGTCCTGCTGTCTACAACAAGACAAGCTTAGAGAGTTTTCATGGAATATCCATACAGTTTACGATTTAGCTCAGACTTCTCATGACTTTTAAGAGGTAAGGTGTGGCATCTGCTCACCTCTTGTCTTACCATTTTTCCTTTTCCATTCTATATGTATAATTTCCTTGATGTTCCATACTCTCAGATAGTGAAGTTTTTTAAAAATAATATCTTTCAAGTCTAAACCCAATGCTTTAATATATGGACATTACTGCCTTCATAATATTTATTGCATACAAAATGATTTTCTAAGTGTTATCTCTTTTCATTCTCACAAGAGCACAATATGTGATATTATCCGATTACAACTTACAATATAAGGGATTGAGACCCATAGGGGTTAAGTAGCATCCTCGAGATCACAGTTATTAAGTGAAAAGGGCTAGCACTTAAGCTCCAGCCTTCTCATCTAACTTCCCTGATAGTTCACTGCACTAATGTGGTCAGAAATATGCCTACATGTGTCTAATATGTACAGTTCTGTTACTCTTCTGCTAATCTCAAAATTTTGAGATTTTTTTTTTTGCCAGGCCCAAATGATTCATCTGACTTGAATAGTTCTATATCACCCATTATTTACATCAGAACACCATAAAGATCTTCCAGAGCCCAATAAACCATTATAAGTGAAGTGCAGTGTCAATTCTTTCAACGTGACTTATTACTTCTGTAGAGTAAGAACTCTACTAATAATATGCATATAATATCTAATTTACTTGAAAATTCTACGGCCTAGACTACAAAAAGAAGTTATGTTTCATAGTGTTAGTTTTAATCCCACAACTTGGTGATGAGTAAATAGCATTTGAAGAACCATAATGGGATAAACCCTCAAGGATAGCTTGCATTTAAACACCCAAGTCAAAAGTCCACATTCTGCTGTGTTGACCACAAGACTTCCAGCTACTTCCCACACATTCAGCACCAGAGATTTACCAACTGGCATAGTGGATGCTAGGAATGACTTCACCAGCAAAATGAACAGTGTGCATGAACAGAACATAAGCACTTACACAAATTATAGGGAATGGTGCATTTTTTCAGCTGAAAATTCCCAACTGGATTAGGTCAATTTTCAAAAGCTCCTGGGTTCAGGGATCATCAGAAGATTTTGTCCCTGGATTCTGGCTGGAGCATTAGCCAAACTGAAAAATAGACTATTATCTCATCTGCCTTAAATGGGCTTTCCTGAATGGAGTTGCAACCTAACTGGATGCCATTTAAGGTTCCTTAATGTGAGTATGCATGGCACGATTAAGCATTAAGACATTATATATTTCTGTGTTTTGAAATTGTGTAGAGGAAATCTATTACACAGACCCACTTCTATTAGCGGCTATAAATATTAACCCCCCAAAATGTGATCATTGTAAATGACCAAATTTACATAGTTCGGTTTTCAAAAGCTCCTATTATAAAGCAGTTTAAGAAACTTAGAATGTTGCTACTTCATAAGTAATATTAAATCAAATAATATTGAGTTGCTTGCCATTTTGCCTATTTAAAGACTACAGAAAATAGGATTGACTTTCACTTTTTACTTTATGTTCTTCTGTATTATTCAAATTACATAATTATTAATATTCTATATTACATTGTACAATAAACATGTATTACTTTTTAATAAGAGAACCCTAAATAATAGAAAACACTAAATTAATTTGATGCTAAGATTGATGTAGAACTGCAACTTCTTGCTACAACTCCCTAATCTCAGATTTTTGGGCTTATTAAAATATAATCACTATTTTCTTAATAAATTACTATAGAAATGTTATTTACTTGAGTTCATATTAATTTTGTGTGTGAATTTTTAAGGACTGCATGACTCGGTTCTTTTATATAACTCTGAAAAACTCAATCAAGATCTTTGATTATCTTCACATTCCATAAAGCTGAGTCCTCACTGCAGAACTGTGGTCAACATGCCAACAGTAATCTTGAATATAACAAAAGACTTAAATATTTTAAAAGCTATCATGTAGTAAATTATTTTGTTTTGTTTTGTTTTGTGGATGAAAACTGGAAGTTAGGGACTGTATTTTATAATCTTTAAAACTCTCCATTGCTTGCATATAATGCTGTGTATATATGCTTGATTTATGGAATGAACATATGATTTTCATCCCACTTAGTGCCTATGTGTTTGAAAATTTGTTTAAAAATTAACTACCTATATGAATGTTAATTTTTTAAGAAGCCCAAACCTCTTGCTAGTTTTGGCATTTTCTGTAAGAATTAGAAGTGAAAGATAATGGTATATAAAGTATACTTACAAAGATATTTCTCAGTACCTAGGTTTATTACAATCTGGGGGAGAGAGCAAGCTACACTGTAAAAATAACTTCAGAGTCAATTAAAATGTGGGCTAAACACTGCTAGCTGTGAAAGACCAGACTGTCAGAGAGCAGCCTCCTGGGCCAATATCATCACAGGATAGATTCTGACCCGAGAAAACCTGTATCCTTCCCATCTTTCAGAAGAGAGAAAAGTAAGACAGGATAAATTTCAAAAGCAGAATGAATGTGAGAAACCACTGTTCATTATTGGTAAAAGAAAGTTTCCATTTCTAATATCAAAAACACATTCCTTCTGCTTATCTTTTCTTTTCTTTTTTTTTTTTTTTTTTTTGAGACGGAGTCTCGCTCTGTAGCCCAGGCTGGAGTGCAGTGGCCGGATCTCAGCTCACTGCAAGCTCCGCCTCCCGGGTTCACGCCATTCTCCGGCCTCAGCCTCCCGAGTAGCTGGGACTACAGGCGCCCGCCACCTCGCCCGGCTAGTTTTTTGTATTTCTTAGTAGAGACGGGGTTTCACCGTGTTATCCAGGATGGTCTCGATTTCCTGACCTCGTGATCCACCCGTCTCGGCCTCCCAAAGTGCTGGGATTACAGGCTTGAGCCACCGCGCCCGGCCTGCTTATCTTTTCTTTACGTCATCTACCCTATGAATATTTAGTAGCTCAAAAGCCTGACTTCCTGAAAAGTCAAGTTTCTTACCACCTGCTTACAGTTCTCCTCGTGTAGACTTACAGGCTCATATCCTTTCTAAAAGAACAGGAGGTTAACAAAAACTTTGGCTTTCAATTTTCAACTTTTTTCGCTTTAAAATGAAGGAATATCTCTTCTAGACTCCAAGTGAATGGAAAAACAATAGTCCTAAATATCCTCCACTTCCACATAACTGCTCCCACAAAGTTATGTCATAAAACCAATGCCTTCAAAACAAATGCTGAGAAGGACCAATGCTTCTCAGTTTGAATGTAGATCGTATATTGACATGTCAGGTAAATTTGAAAATGCATATTTATAAATTATGTAAGTTTTTTAGGCTAATGGTTTTGTACTTGAATTTATTATCTAAGCAGCATGTGCACTCATAGAAAACTATAAAAATGATTTTCCCAAGGAGCCATATATTTAAAATTTCTACTAGTTCTGCTCCACATTTGGAATGAATCAGAGTGAGCATTGGCAGCTTCTGGCCACGCACCCACAGGGCATTAACAATGGCTTCTAGTTTCTCATCTACAGCCTGCATAACCTTTTAGGTGACTAGGATGGGATGTAGTTTGGGAGACCTGCCAAAGAGAAAGGGATACTTCCAGCTGACTTTACTCATGGATGAACATTTGGGATGGCTGATTTGAGGGGTATAAGAAAGTCTTTCTTTGACTCCAAAAATACTTCTGAGAACCCACTTCATGACCTAAAATCCCACCACAAAATATTATTTTTTTTCATGCTAGTCTTTCTTCCTTAATTGAAAGGTAAACACACTTAGGGGCAACCGCTAGTGATGGAAGGAAGTTCAGTCACACACTCAGAATTCTTGGTGTCAATCATAGGCCAACCAAGTTCTGAGTCTCTTCCTTCTATCAGGGATGTCCTTGCAGTATTAAGAAGTGTTGGGATATCCAGGCACAAGCACTATGCCAAGGGTCAAGTGGGCATGTGGCATTGAGGTGGTCTGATTTAGTCACCACGATGACAGAGGCTCATGTGTTGAAACCAGGTTATGAAATCAGAAGAGAAAGATACCTCTTAGTTGCATAAGCGACAGAAACCAACACTTGGAGCAGGATTACTCCCATGCCTGAAGTAGGAATGTGCCTACAGTGTGGATGAAGTTGCCTAGTTGCACAGAGTGAGGAAGCAGAACAGAGCAGAAAGTTAAGGTTATCACTGCAAAATGTTACGTAGCTTACAGAGCTCAATGCACTTTTAGTAGCTCACATACAGAATTGTACATAAAAACATGAAGTTATTAATGTAACAAATTTGCTGAAAAAGAATGTGCTGAGAATTTGACAACTTAACGATATTCAGTAATAGTAACTATTGTAATGATTTTATCTTATTTTAATACTCAAATGAGCTTTGTCAAGATAATTTGGATGAGTTGGTACTTATTTTATATTTTCTTTCAATTTGTGATTTTTTTCTGTCAGTGTATTTTCCTGAAGCTTGGACAATATTGCACTGATTTCAATGGTCTAAATAGCACATCTAGTGTAACCCTAATATTAAGTTAGGCTTTTTGCAGGGATATTCATAATCTTGATTTAAATAATAGGTCAAGTGTGCCTGTAAGTGTAGGTGATATGGTTTGGCTCTGTCCCCACCCAAATCTCATCTTGAACCATAGTTTCCATAATCCCCACATATCGTGGGAGGGTTTGGGTCATGGGGGAAGTAATTGGATTATGGGGGCAGTTGCCTCTATACTGTTCTCATAATAATGAGTGAGTTCTCATGAGATCTGCTGGTTTTATAAGGGGCTTTCTGGCTCTTCTTTCTGCATTTCTCCTTGCTGCTGCCATGTGAAGAAGAACATGCTTTCTTCCACTTCAACCATGATTGTATGTTTCCTGAGGCCTCCCCAGCTATGCTGAATTGTGAGTCAAACCTCTTTCCTTATAAATTACTCTGTCTCAAGAATGTCTTTAGTAGCAGCATGAGTAGGGACTAACACAGTAGACTGGTACAATATATTGCTCGTTCCCCTTCCCATTACCTCTGATTATTTAAAGTTGCAAAGTAGTGTTTTATATCAGCCAAAATAAGCTCATTTTTTATGCCAAAAGTGCCATCAAATTATTCTCATCCTTCTTGCTTAGCTAGTGGTTTGTAGACTGCAATAAGAACATTTTATACTCAATTGGAAAGCTGAGAAAAAAATAAGTTTTAAAAAAGAAGTTGGAGTTGCTATGACTGCCTTGAAAACAACCCTTGACTGTCCATTACCACATGGAGAAACAGCTCACAGAACCAAGCATCATGAGGTCTGAGGACAGATGTTTGTTAGGTTGTCTTCACCATGGCAGCTTACTTCCTTCTCTGAAGTCCCTGGTCTCCTATTAGTGGTGTCTGTGGTCTGTGGTGAGGACTCAAATGGGGGACAAGAGAGCCCTTCCTTCTTCCTTGTCTGAAAACAAGTTAAGGATGCTCAAATTCGGAACAAAACCTTGTTGAAACCATAAGGCTCTTCTGCTTTCTTGCTAACGTTTCATTGAACACACACAAATGGTTGTCGTCCTATACTACCTTCTGTCCACCTACAATGGTATGTCTGTCCTTCTTAGATAGTTGAATAACGCTTAATCAGAAGGCTCATAATGAAGGACTTTCCCCGTAATTAGAGCTCAAACTCTAGCATCTTCTCCTACATCTTCCAGCAGGGTTTTCTACACTTCTGTTTTCTAATTTTAAAAAAAGACAGTAGCAACATTAAGAACAACAATATTTACATCACCATGGCTTTGGAGATAAAGTATTTTGCATAAAACACCTAAATCTAACCAAAGACTATTGATCTCTTATTCCACCAAAATCACCTTTCTCTCACACACATTTCTAAACACCTAATTTATGTAAGTCATGTGCTCTAAACTAACGTTCAATCTATGAAACACATAACATTTTCAGGTGGAGATTAGTAATGGAGTTTCCCTCAGGTATAATTAATCAGGGATTACTAGAATACTAGCCCACAACTTTTGTTCTATTGTGCTACCTTTCATGTTGAATGAGCACCCTTCCTGGTAAAAGGGTATTTCATTACTTAAGAAGAATAAAGAACTGTTGAAAAGGAGTGAGGAGAGTCCAGGAACAGGGGGACTGCAGGTTGGTTTGTGTCAGCTGGCAAAAAAGTCAAGAAATAATGACCAGAGAAATGTATATTCTGCATGTCTGGTGTTTTTATTACTGCTTTTGAACAGTAATAAAACTTTTAGAACAAGAATGTCTCACAATATTATTTTGGAAATAGTAAACAATGGATTTAAAGAAGTGGTGCCCTCCACTGCAGTGAATTTTTAGGGATGAAGGATATAAAATCGTAGAAGAAATATGATCATTCAAAAAAGGGAAGCAATGGAATTTACCCTGAGAGCCCAGAATGGAGAGACTTCAGGAGGCAGCCCAGGACCAGGAATGAGTCACCAGTAAGCCTCTGACACACGCTCAGACCTTTTTTCTGTCCACACAGCCTTGCTTAGGGCACAGCAGACAAGACATGAACAGGTGGAAGATGGAGTCTTAGAACACAGATTTGAGTCCCTACATTCACTGGGTTGTTAACTAAACACTTGGAACCTAGGTCTCCACAGATTTTAAATAACAGCAATATAGTACCTACTTCACATTGTTTTCTACTTTTGTTTTTTCTGTAAAGAATAAGAGATATAATGAGAAAAGACATTTTGTAAAACAGACTATCACCACAAATGTTAAAGAGTTAACATAGGAAAGTACTTGAGTGATTTTGTAGAAGGGGGTGGAGATGAGGGGAGAGGACAGTTGACAGCATAAACCCACGTATGTCTACTGATGATGACTTTATTGCCAAAAGCCAGAAGCATCTCCAGAGTGTTAGTCCATCAGCCTAAATTTCCCTTCTCCCTAAGTTTATTGTGTTTGCTGATATTCTATGCTAGGAACATTTTCTCAGTTTAAACTAGCAGAAAATGTTCAGCATACGTTCTGCGCATTCTATTCATGGGTTTTTATTTCCATGAATTTTAAGTGAATGCCATCATTCTGTTGTCTGCCAGGTTACTTCAAAAGCGATTGTCCTAGTAAGCAAAAAATTTCCTCTTTTCTCTTTATACATTCCCTCCCATTGTTACAAGACATTTTCCATATGGGTTGGCCACATGAGAAATATGCCAGGAGATAAAAATTGTCACAGACTTTTTAGTGTATATTTTTATTTCTCTTGCTACACATCAGAGTGATCATGAAGAACAATTTTCCGGCATCCATATTGGGTGTTTTTCACTGAGACACGTTGAGAACTAAATGCACCACTAGTTTCTCCATCTGACTGGCAGGCACATGACCACTTACTGTCACATCAGGGAAGATGTAGAATGGAAAGAAACTGGAATAAAAAACAGAACTTTAAGCCCAGAAGCAGAGTGTTCAGGTTTGTCAAAATGCTCAGTTCAAGACCCAGGAAGCCTTTTTGCTCACTTGCAGAAAAAAACACCTTGATGGTCCTCACTGCTAATTACCTGACAAAGAACTTGGTGCTGAATGGTATAGCTGAATGCCAGTTACCAGTGGGAGATTGTCAAGGAGGCAGGCTGGATCAATACAGCATAAATAACCGAGAATTTAAAACCAAGAGTTGGCAGCATTTATGGTCATCCTTGGAAACTTAGAAACACTAGACGTCTACTTTACAGAAAAATTAGACATACAGACAAAATTTTGTTTTACAATTTTAGAGATACGTAGATCCCAGGCTCATTACTCTTAATTTAGAAAAATTCACCTGTGCCATAATTTATACTGCATGACTGCTACTTCCATGATGATAAAATAAGAAAAGGGGGTTGTTTGGTAAATGATCCCTTGTTGTCCCAGAAAAGGATGAGGGCCATCTAGACCTGAAGAATGAGGGAATCTCCAAGGTAGAGATGTGTGTGAAGTACAGAGAAGATAACATTCCAGTTACCAGACAGATCCAGCAGTGAACCATGTCTGCCTCTCACTTAGAACTACTTGCCCCTCCTGTTGTTCCCCATGCAGTTTGCTCATAATGATTGATAAGCTCAATCTGTTTGAACATAGCTTAATAAGAGTTATGGGTTTTCAAATTCCACACATTCTAGCACAGTACTCAGGTGTGTGAAAGGAACAATATATGCTGGTAGAATGAATAAGTAATGGAATGAGGCACATAAGCCCAACCTCTAATTCTGCTCAGAAGTCATTTAAGGGCAGCCTTCAAGTGACCAGTAATTTTAGTAAGAAAGAGTCCCTGCAAAGTTTTCTGTTTATGGAAAAGCAACACAGTTCTAGGCCAGAGTCTCTTTGGGAGAACCTGGGTCATGGTCTTGAGGAAGTGGGTATAGATCTTAATGATAGGTAGCCTATAAGTGCTCTGAGGACAGCATCTGTGCCTAATATATCTGCTCATTGTAGGTGCGACTCTGCTGGCTGTACTGAATTTAGGATCATGATACGGGGTGATCCAGTTCTCCTTGGCAGGACTCTTACACAGTGCAACCCTTAACGAAAGAAGAAAAATGAACTCCATGGGGAAACTCAAATAAAGTGAAAGAAGTGACATAACACAATGACACCGAGGAGCCATGTTTTAGCAGAACACACTCTTTAAAAACAGGAAAACCAAAAATAATTACGGAAAACTTTACACATAAAACAGTAGAAAGACTAGTGTAATGAACACTCAGGAGCCCTGATGGCTATTGGTCCACTTACGGCTAATATTACTTTATGTATAACCCCTCCCCACCAACAACATATCTTTAAAAAAATTTTTGTTGATATATAATAGTTGTACATATTTTGAGGGTATATGTGATATTTTGATACCTGTGTACAATGCATAATGATCGAATCAGAGTGATTAGGATAGCCATCACTTCAAACATTTATCTTTTCTTTGTGTTGGGAACAATACAATTCTTCTCTTCTAGCTATTTTGAAATACACAATATATTCTTTTTAACAATCATTTCCCCACCATACTATCTAGTACTAAATGTATTCCTTCTGTCTAACTGTGAGTTTTGTTGTTGTTGTTTTATTTTGTTTTTGTAGAGACAGGGTCTCACTATGTTGCTCAGGCTGGTCTTGAGCTCCAGGCCTCAAGTGGTCCTCCCATGTCGACCTCCCAAAGCGTTGAGATTACAGACATGAGCCACCATGCCTGGCCCTACCTGTATTTTTGTACCTCGTAACCAACTTCTCAGTACTGCCCCACTAATTTTTCAGCCTTTGGTAACCACCATTCTATTCTCCATCTCCATGAGATCCACTTTTTTGTAGCTCTCATGGATGAGTGAGAACATGTGATATTTGTCTTTCTCTTCCTGGCTTATTTCAGTTAACACAATGACTCCAGTTCCATTCATGTTGCTGCAAATGGTGGGCTTTATTCTTTTAATGGTCGAATAATATTCCATTGTGTACATGTACCACATTTTCTTTATCTATTCATCTGTTGATGGACATTTAGCTTGACTCGATATCTTGTCTATTCTGAATAGTGATGTAATAAATATAGGAGGGCAGATATATCTTTGATATACTGATGTTCTGCCTTTTTAATCTATAAACAACAGTGAGATTACTGGATCAATGGCAATTCTATTTTTAGTTTTTTCAAGAAACTCCAAACGATTTTCCATAATGGCCATATTAATTTACATTTCTACCAACAGTGTATAAGAGTTCACCTTGAAAGGGTCCCAACATGGCCGAATAGGAACAGCTCCAGTCTACAGCTCCCAGCGTGAGCTACACAGAAGACGGGGGTTTTCTGCATTTCCAACTGAGGTACCGGGTTCATCTCACTGGGGTTTGTCTAACAGTGGGTGCAGGACAGCGGGTGCAGGCCACAGACTGTGAGCCAAAGCAGGATGAGGCATCACTTCACCCAGGAAGCGCAAGGGGTCAGGGAATTCCCTTTCCTAGCCAAGGGAAGCCGTGACAGACAGCACCTGGAAAATCGAGTCTCTGCCACCCGAATACTGCGCTTTTCCAATGGTCTTAGCAAATGGTACACCAGGAGATTATATCATGCGCCTGGCTCAGAGGGTCCCACGCCCACGGAGCATTGCTCACTGCTAGCACAGCAGTCTGAGATTGAACTGCAAGGCCACCAGGAGGCTGGGGGAGTGGCGCCCACCATTGCTGAGGCTTGAGTAGGTAAACAAAGGGGCTGGGAAGCTCCAACTGGGTGGACCCCACCTCAGCTCAAGGAGGCCTGCCTGCCTCTCTAGACTCCACCTCTGGGGGCAGGGCATAGCTGAACAAAAGGCAGCAGAAACTTCTGCAGACTTAAACGTCCCTGTCTGACAACTTTGAAGAGAGTAGTGATTCTCGCAGCATGGAGTTTGAGATCTGATAACAGACAGACTGCCTCCTCAAGTGGGTCCCTGACCCCCAAGGAGCCTAACAGTGAGACATCTCCCAGTAGGGGCTGACTGACACCTCATACGCTGTGCACCCTTCTGAGACAAAGCTTCCAAAGGAGTGATCATTTGGAACATTTGGAACAGCAACATTTGCGATTTGGCAATATCTATGGTTCTGCAGCCTCTGCTGGTGATACCCAGGCAAATAGGGTCTGGAGTGGACCTCCAGCAAACTCCAACAGACCTGTGGCTGAGGGTCCTGACTGTTAGAAGGAAAACTAACAAACAGAAAGGACATTCACACCAAAACCCCATCTGCACATCACCATCATCAAAGACCAAGAGTAGATAAAACTACAAAGATGGGGAGAAAACAGAGCAGAAAAGATGAAAATTCTAAAAATCAGAGTGCCTCTTCTCCTTGAAAGGAATGCAGCTTCTCCCCAGCAATGGAACAAAGCTGGATGGAGAATGACTTTGACGAGTTGAGAGAAGAAGGCTTCAGATGATCAGTAATAAACCTATTCGAGCTAAAGGAGGATGTTTGAACCCATCGCAAAGAAGCTAAAAACCTTGAAAAAAGATTGAAAGAATGGCTAACTAGAATAAACAGCATAGAGAAGATCTGAAATGACCTGATGGAGCTGAAAACCACAGAACGAGAATAACGTGACACATGCACAAGCATCAGTAGCCAATTCGATCAAGCGGAAGAAAGGGTATCAGTGATTGAATATCAAATGAATGAACTGAAGTGAGAAGAGAAGTTTAGAGAAAAAACAATAAAAAGAAGCGAACAAAACCTCCAAGAAATATGGGACTATGTGAAAAGACCAAATCTACGTCTGATTGGTGTACCTGAAAGTGACGGGGAGAATGGAACCAAGTTGGAATACACTCTTCAGGATATTATCCAGGAGAACTTTCCCAACCTAGCAAGGCAGGCTAACATTCAAATTCAGGAAATAAAGAGAATGCCACAAAGATACTCCTTGAGAAAAGCAACTCCAAGATACATAATTGTGAGATTCACAAAAGTTGAAATGAAGGAAAAAATGTTAAGGGAAGCCAGAGAGAAATGTCAGCTTGCCCACAAAGGGAGGCACATCAGACTAAGAGCGGATCTCTCAGCAGAAACTCTACAAGCCAGAAGAGAATGGGGGCCAATATTCAACATTATTAAAGAAAAGAATTTTCAACCCAGAATTTCATATCCAGTCAAACTAAGCTTCATAAGTGAAGGAGAAGCAAAATCCTTTACAGACAAGCAAATGCTGAGAGATTTTGTCACCACCAGGCCTGCCTTACAAGAGCTCCTGAAGGAAGCACTAAACATGGAAAGGAACAACTGGTACCAGCCACTTAAAAACATGCCAAATTGTAAAGAATATCAACGTTAGGAAGAAACTGCATTAACTAGCGAACAAAATAACCAGCTAACATCAAAATGACAGGATCAAATTCACACATAACAATATTAACCCTAAATGTAAATGGGCTAAATGCTCCAATTAAAAGACACAGACTAGCAAATTGGATAAAGAGTCGAGACCCATTAGTGTGCTACATTCAGGAGACCCATCTCATGTGCAGAGACACATAGGCTCAAAATAAAGGGATGGAGGAAGATCTACCAAGCAAATGGAAAAAAAAAAAAAAAAAAAAGCAGGGGTTGCAATCCTAGTCTCTGATAAAACAGACTTTAAACCAACAAAGATCAGAAGAGACAAAGAAGGCCATTACATAATGGTAAAGGGATCTATTCAACAAGAAGAGCCAACTATCCTAAGTATATGTGCACCCAATACAAGAGCACCCAGATTCATAAAGCAAGTCCTTAGAGACCTACAAAGGGACTTAGACTACCACATAATAATAATGGGAGACTTTAACACTCCACTGTCAACATTAGACAGATCCACAAGACAAAAGTTAACAAGGTTTCCAGGAATTGAACTCAAATCTGCACCAAGTGAACCTAATAGACAACTACAGAACTCTCCACCCCAAATCAGCAGAATATACATTCTTCTCAGCACCACATCACACTTATTCCAAAACTGACACATAGTTGGAAGTAAAGCACTCCTCAGCAAACGTAAAAGAACAGAAATTATAACCAACTGTCTCTCAGACCACAGTGCAATCAAACTAGAACTGAGGATTAAGAAACTCACTCAGAGCTGCTCAACTACATGGAAACTGAACAACCTGCTCCTGAATGACAACTGGGTACATAACGAAATGAAAGCAGAAATAAAGATGTTCTTTGAAAACAATGAGAACAAGACACAACATATCAGAATCTCTGGGACACATTTAAAACAGTGTGAAGAGGGAAATTTATAGCACTAAATGCCCACAAGAGAAAGCAGGAAAGATCTAAAATTGACACCCCAACATCACAATTAAAAGAACTAGAGAAGCAAGAGCAAACACATTAAAAGCTAGCAGAAGGCAAGAAATAACTAAGATCAGAGCAAAACTGAAGGAGATAGAGACACAAAAAACCCTCCAAAAAAATCAATGAATCCAGGAGCTGATTTTTGAAAAAATCAACATAATTGGTAGACTGCTAGCAAGACTAATAAAGAAGAAAAGAGAGAAGAATGAAATAGATACAATAAAAAATGATAAAGGGGATATCACCACTGATCCCAGAGATACAAACTACCATCAGAGATTACTATAAACTCCTTTACACAAATAAACAAGAAAATCTAGAAGAAATGGATAAATTCCTGGACACATACACCCTCCCAAGACTAAACCAGGAAGAAGTTGAATCCCTGAATAGACCAATAACAGACTCTGAAATTGAGACAATAATTAAGAGCCTATCAACCAAAAAAAGCCCAGGACCAAACTGATTCACAGCTGAAATCTACCAGAGGTACAAAGAGGAGCTGCTACCATTCCTTCTGAAACTATTCCAATCAATAGAAAAAGAGAGAATCCTCCCTAATTCATTTTATGAGGCCAACATCATCTGGATACCAAAACCTGGCAGAGACACAACAAAAAAAGAGAATTTTAGACCAATATCCCTAATGAACATTGATGCAAAATTCCTCAATAAAATACTGGCAAACTGAATCCAGCAACACATCAAAAAGCTTATCCACCATGATCAAGTGGGCTTCAGCCCTGGGATGCAAGGCTGGTTCAACGTATGCAAATCAATACACGTAATCCATCATATAAACAGAACCAAAGACAAAAACCACATGATTATCTCAATAGATGCAGAAAAGGCCTTTGACAAAATTTTACAGCCCTTCATGCTAAAAACTTTCAATAAATTAGGTATTAATGGGATGTATCTCAAAATAATAAGAGCTATTTATGACAAACCCACAGCCAATGTCATACTGAATGGGCAAAAACTGGAAGCATTCCCTTTGAAAATTGGCACAAGAGAGGGATGCCCTCTCTCACCACTCCTATTCAACATAGTGTTGGAAGTTCTGGCCAGGGAATTCAGGCAGAAGAAAGAAATAAAGGATATTCTATTAGGAAAAGAGGAAGTCAAATTGTCCCTGTTTGCAGATGACATGATGGTATATTTAGAAAACCACATTGTCTCAGCCCAAAATCTTCTTAAGCTGATAAGCAACTTCAGCAAAGTCTCAGGATACAAAATCAATGTGCAAAAATCACAAGCATGCCTATGCATCAATAACAGGCGAACAGAGAGCCAAATCATGAGTGAACTCCCATTCACAACTGCTTCAAAGAGAATAAAGTACCTAGGAATTCAACTTACAAGGGATGTGAAGGACCTCTTCAAGGAGAATTACAAACCACAGCACAACAAAATAAAAGAAGATACAAACAAATGGAAGAACATTCCATGCTCATGGGTAGGAAGAATCAACACCGTGAAAATGGCCATACTGCCCAAGGTAATTTATAGATTCAATGCCATCCCCATCAAGCTACAAATGACTTTCTTCACAGAATTGGAAAAAACTACTTTAAAGTTCATATGGAACCAAAAAAAGAGCCCGCATTGCCAAGACAATCCTAAGCCAAAAGAACAAAGCTGGAGGCATCAGGCTACCTGAATTCAAACTATACTACAAGGCTACAGTAACCAAAACAGCATGGTACAGGTACCAAGACAGAGATATAGACTGATGGAACCGAACTGAGCCCTCAGAAATAATACCACACATCTACAACCATCTGATCTTTGACAAACCTGACAAAAACAAGAAATGGGGAAAGGGTTCCTTATTTAATAAATGGTGCTGGAAAAACTGACTAGCCATGTGTAGAAAGCTGAAACTGGATCCCTTCCTTACACTTTATACAAAAATTAATTCAAGATGGATTAAAGACTGAAATGTCAGACCTAAAACCATCAAAACCCTAGAAGAAAACCTAGGCAATACCATTCAGGACATAGGCATGGGCAAGGACTTCATGTCTAAAACACCAAAAGCAATGGTAACAAAAGCCAAAATTGAGAAATGGGATCTAATTAAAACTAAAGAGCTTCTGCACAGCAAAAGAAACTATCATCAGAGTGAACAAGTAACCTACAGAATGGTAGAAAATTTTTGCAATATACCCATCTGACAAAGAGCTAATATCCAGAATCTGCAAAGAACTTAAACAAATTTACAAGAAAAAATCAAACAACCCTATCAAAAAGTGGACAAAAGATATGAACAAACACTTCTCAAAAGAAGACATTTATGCAGCCAATAGACACATGAAAAAATGCACATCATCACTGGCCATCAGAGAAATGCAAATCAAAACTACAATGAGATACCATCTCACACCAGTTAGAATGGTGATCACTAAAAAGTCAGGAAACAACAGGTGCTGGAGAGGATGTGGAGAAATAGGAACACTTTTGCACTGTTGGTGGAGTGTAAAGTAGTTCAACCATTGTGGAAGACAGTGTGGTGATTCCTCAAGGATCTAGAACTAGAAATACCATTTGACCCAGCAATCCCATTACTAGGAACATACCCAAAGGATTATAAATCATGCTATTATAAAGCCACATGTACACATATGCTTATTGCAGCATATTCACAATAGTAAAGACTTGGAACCAACCGAAATCTCCATGAATGCTAGACTGGATTAAGAAAACGTGGCACACATACACCATAGAATACTATGCAGGCATAAAAAAGGATGAGTTCATGTCCTTTGTAGGGACATGGATGAAGCTGGAAACCACCATTCTGAGCAAACTATCACAAGGACAGAAAACCAAACACTGCATGTTCTCACTCATAGGTGGGAACTGAACAATGAGAACACTTGGACACAGGATGGGGAACATCACACACCAGGGCCTGTTATAGGGTAGGGGGAGGGGGAAGGGATAGCATTAGGAGATATACCTAATGTAAATGACAAGTTAATGGGTGCAGCACACCAACATGGCACATGTATACATATGTAACAAACCTGCACGTTGTGCACATGTACCCTAGAACTTAAAGTATAATAATAAAAAAAGAGTTCAACTTTTTACGTATCCTCACCAACATGTGTTATGTTTGTATTTCTAATAGTAGCTATTCTAACTGAAGTGAGATAATATCTTATTGTGGTTTTGATTTGCATTTCCCTGATGATTCATGATGTTGAACATTATTTTTTACATACTTGGTCTTTTGTACATCTTCTTTTGAGAAATGTTTATTCAAGTCTTTCAGCCACTTTGAAATTTGATTATCATGATATTATTTTGCTATTGAGTTTTGAGTTCCTTTTATACTCTGGTTCTTAATCCCTGGTTGGATTAATCACTGGCAATTTTTTTTCTCCCATTCTTAAATTGTCTCTTCACCTTGTTTGCTTCTTTGTTTGTTTGAGACAAGTTCTCACTCTGTTGCCCAGGCTGGGGTGCAGTGATGCAATCACAGGTCACTGCAGCCTCGACCTCCCCAGACTCAACTGATCCTCCCACCACAGCCTCCTGAGTAGCTGAGACTACAGGCTTGCACCACCATGACTGGCTATTTTTTGGAGAGACGAGGTTTTATCATGTTACTCAGTCTGGTCTCGAACTCCTGGGCTCAAGCAATCCACATGCCTCAGTGTCCTAAAGTGTTGGGATTACAGGTGTGAGCCACTGCAGCCCGTCTTCTTAATTTTGTTGATTGTTTCTTTTGCTATGCAGAAGATTTTTAACTTAATATAATTCTGTTTGCCTATTTTTGCTGTTGTTGCTTGTGCTTTTGAAATCTTATCCATAAAATCTTTGCACAGACCAGTGTCCTGAAGCATTTCCCCTATGTTTTCTTGTAGTTTCATTATTTCAGGTCTCACATTTAAGTTTTTTATTCATTTTGACTTGATTTTTGCATATGGTGAAAGATGGGGCGTAGTTTTATTCTTCTGCATATGGATATCCAGTTTCTCCAGCACTATTTATTAAAGAGACCATCCTTTCTCCATTCTGTTTTCTCGGTACCTTTGTGGAAAATTAGTTGGCTGTAAGTGTTTGAATTTATTCCTGGGTTTTCTCTTCTGTCCCATTGGTTTATATGTTTGTTTTTATGCCAGTACCATGCTGTTTTTGTTACAATAGGTTTATAGCATAATATGAGCTCAGGTTGTATGATGCCTCCAGCTTTGTTCTTTTTGCTTAGGATTGTTTTAACTATTTGATGTCTTTTGTGGTTTCACACAAACTGTAGGATTTTTTGTTGTTGTTATTTCTGTGAAGAATGTCATTGGCATTCTTACAGGGGTTGTATTGAATCTGCAGATTGCTTTTGGTATATAGATATTTTAACAATATTATTTCTTCCAATCCATGAGGTGGAATATGTTTTCTTTTTTTGGTTCTCTCTTTAATTTATTTCATCAGTGTTTTATCATTTTCCCTGTAGAAATTGCAAATAAAAAGATATGTTGACTTTAATTTTTGAAACAGTTTGAGTAGAATTAGTTAGTTTTAGCTCTCCCTTAAATATATGGTAGAATTCAACGGAAAATCCATCAGGTCGTATGCTTTTCTTTGATGGGAGACTTTTTATTACTGTATCAATTTTGTTATTCATTATTAGACTCTTCAGGTTTTCTGTTTCTCCATGGTTTAATCTTGGTAGGTTGCATGTGTCCAAAAATTTATCTATTTCTTCTGGGTTTTCCGATTTATTGGTATATAGTTGGTCACAGTAGTCAACATATCTTTTTATTTGCAAATATTTCAGTATAGATCTACAAAATATAACTCTAAAAATATAATCACAATAATATAATAAATAATATTTTAGGTTAATTCTAATTCTTTACCATCTCAGCCAGTATTCAAATTTTTCCAATGGTCTCATAATTTATTTTTAGTTTGTTTACATAGGATCTCAATAGAGTACATACATTGCAATTGGTTGATATGCCACTGAAACATCTTTTAATTTATAGATTCCTCTTTATCTTTTCCCTTGCAATGTATTTGTTGACAAGGTGAATTCACTTCTTTTGGCCTGATTTTGATGATTGACTTCCAGTAATGTTACTTGGTAGGTTCCTTCACTTCCTTTATTTACTGTGAGTCAGCATTTAAATCTGGAGATTGAGCAGATTCAGTAAGAATACTTCATGCTGGGGTATACTTCCATTGGGAGGCACATATGTCTAGTCATTTCTTTTTTGTGGTTAGTGGCCCTTGATAAACATTGCTTAGATTTATTAATTAATCAAAGCAGACTCCTCACTAGAGGTATTGATATGATTTTGCTGTGTCCCCACCCAAATCTCACCTTGAATTGTAATAATCCCCATGTGTCAAGGTCAGGGCCAGGCAGAGATAATTGAATCATGGGGGCAGTTTCCCCCATACTATTCTTGTGGTAGTGAATAAGTCTCACAAGGTCTGATGGTTTTATAAATGGGAGTTTCTGTGCACAAGCTCTCTTGCCTGCCACCATGTAAGATGTGTCTTTGCTTCTCCTTTGTCTCTTGCCATGATTGTGAGGCCTCCCTAGTCATGTGGAACTGTGAGTCCATTAAACTTCTTTCCTTTATAAATTACCCAGTCTTGGATATGGATTTATTAGCAGTGTGGGAACAGACTAACACAGGTAGACTATGGCCTTTCAAGATAAAGAAAGATGTATCTCTGAGGCAGAGGTGAAGGAATTTCAGCTCCCTCTTCATTAAAACCTTTCTTGTCTTTCCTGGAGAATCCCTTTCCCATGCTGTTTCCTGAGATGTCTGCCACATGACCTGAGGGAGCTTCAGTCTCTCTGGTTAATTAAGAATGACTCTTCTCTTTTTTAGATTTAATATTTGAATCCAAGGAAACAAATGATAGAAATATAACATTATTTGTAATCATATACTTAATATTTACATACACATTTATATATGTATGTAAATATTACTTATTTACATATTTATAATTTTATACCTTAGCTCTATTGTAACCTTCCAGAATACATTTAATAATGTTTTGACTCAGTAAACGGCACATGTGGTACAAAACTAAAACTGGCTGATATAGTATTCTCTCAGCCACCAAATGTTTCTGTCCAGGAGCAAACATTGTCCAAGATTTTGTATTCTTTGAGACATAGTCTTTGCATAAACAAGAACTTATGACTATAGTTATTCACTCTCTCTCTCTCTCTCTCTCTCTCTCTCTCTCTCTATATATATATATATATATATATATAGTGTGGAGCGGTATGCTTGTATAATTTTTTATCTTTAATTAGCAATTATTACTATATTTTATACTGCTGAAATTTTCCTTTGCATATGTAGTTACAGTTATATTTCTTTTTTAAATGTCAACTTTTATTTTAGATTTGAGGGTACATGTTCAGGTTTGTTACATGGGTGTATTGATTGATGCTGAGGTTTGGGGTACACTCAGCACCCAATAGGTAGTTTTTTAACCCTTGCCCCTCCTGTCCCCCACTCTAGTAGTCCCCAATGTCTGTTGTTCCTATCTTTATGTTTATGTGTGCTCAGTGCTTAGCAGTTCTCACTTATAAGTGAGAACATACTGTATTTGGTTTTAAGTTCCTGTGTTAATTTGCTTAGGATAATGGCCTTCAGCTACATCCATGTTGCTGCAATGGTCATGATTTTATTCTTTTTTTATGGCTGCATAGTATTCCATGATGTACATATACCACATTTTCTTTAACCAGTTGACCATTGGTGAGCACTTGGGTTGATTCTGTGTCTTTGCTATTGTGACTAGAGCTACAATAAACATATGAGTGCATGTGTCTTTTTGGTAGAAAGATTTATTTTCCTTTGGGTATATACCCAGTAATGGGATTGCTGGGTCAAATTGTAGTTCTGTTTTTAGTTTTTTGAGAAATCTCTAAACTACTTTCCAGTGGCTGGACTAATTTACATTCCCACAAGCATGTATACGTGTTCCCTTTTGTCTGTAGCGTCACCAGCATCTGTTCTGTTTTGACTTTTTAATTATAGCCATTCTGACTGTTCTTAGATATGAGATAGTATCTCATTAGAATTTTGATTTACATTTCTCTGATTATTGTTTTTTATTATTAATTTTTTAAGGTTAAAGCTGCTTCCGTTTTCTTATAAAAATAATACTTGGTCACTGTAAAAATTCAAATAGTATAGAAAAGTGTGAAAAAAAACTGAAAACCACATGTATTTATATTAATACTACCTAGATACATTTTGTGAATAGAATTACATAGATAAACTAATGCAAGAATTCAATGAAGATATGGTAATAGAGATACAATAGAAGTTCAAGATAAATAACATGTTAGACAGGTTTATGAAATTCTTCAACTATGATATCTGACATGAGTGATGCTGAACAAGACAGATGTTACAGACTAGATGTTAAAAGAATATTAATTGGCTGGGTGCGGTGGCTCACACCTGTAATCCCAGCACTTTGCGGGAGCCGAGGTGGGTGGATCACCTGAGGTCAGGAGTTTGAGATCAACCTGGCTAACATGGCAAAACCCCGTCTCTACTAAAAACACAAATATTAGCCAGGCGAGGTGGCATATGCCTGTAATCCCAGCTACTCAGGAAGCTAAGGCAGGAGAATCGCATGAACCCGGGAGGCAGACGTTGTGGTAAGCCAAGATTGCACCCCTTCACTCCAGCCTGGGTGACAGAGTGAGACTCTGTCTCAAAAAAGGATTAATTAACCTGTGTAAGAAAGAGCCTAGGGAAAATGTAAAATGAGAAAATGTCTTAGACCAGAAAAACTGATGAATTAGATGAACCAAATAGAAATAAGCATACAACATGAACAGCCAGAAGAAAGCTTTCAGGAACTAGTGGAAGATAACTGACATGCTATTGAAGGACTCATTCAAGAGTAAAGATTATACTACTCTGCACAAGAAGTTTCCAAGTGTCTGTACATCCTGCTGTGAAAAATCTGATCATAACTTTAATTTTAAAATCTTATATCATTTTACATACCCTAAAAGTTATCTAGCTTATCTTTAGTTGAGTATTTTCTTTTGGAGAGATTGCCTATTTTAAAAAACTGTTTAGAATTTATGAGCATATATTACACTTTTTAAAAGTGATAGCTTCTGAAATACCCAAAGAAAAGCAGGTGCTTTTCTTCTTAAGCAGTATAGTAAATGATTAGTTGTGATATGTTTAAAAACCTCTCTGCCTATAGTTTCGTGTGTTCATGAAACACTTGTCCTCATAAACGCTGAGGGTTTATCTTGGGCAAGACACCATGCAGAGTGTTAGAGATAGTGGAGTGATAGATTCAGTTCTTCAGTCAGGAAAGCCTAGAAAGTGTTTGCAGACTGCCCATCTGGCTCTGTATCCTCAGTGGAGGCTTTGGATGGACATGTGCTCATCCTCAGACATACGCTTCCTCATCTTGGGCCAGGGAGGAGCAGCAGCCATGATCTAGATGATGGCCACAGCAGGCAGCTTCAGACTTGGTCCTTGGTGACCCTTGGTTACATCAGCAAGGGGTGTATTTTCAAACCTTAACCCCCAATTTCCACTTTTAGATAGCAATTATCTTTTGAAGGTATCATTTAAAAATCACACTGAACTTTTATTATGAGAGAAAGCGTTCCAAGATTTGGTTTTGTTTTCTTTAACAATTGCAATCACCAGAGTTTGAAGAAGTCCCTGAGAACAAGCTCTGTCTTAATCCATTTAGTGTTGCCATTACAGAATACCTGAGTCTGCGTTTACAAAGAAATGAGGCTTCTTTGTCTCATGATTCTCGTGGCTGGAAGAATATCTCTTGGTGTTTACACCTTTGTGTAATCATCCCTTTCTAGGTATGGGAGGCACCTAGTGACTTGCTTCTACTAATAAAATATGATGGAAAGTAAAGGAACATTTATACAAAGTAGATGGAATATTCATTCCAAAATTAGCTTGCAGAAACTTTTAACTATTGTCTTGCTGGGAGTCTCTCTATCATCGTCTCCACTTGCACACTTTGTTGAAGCAAGTTTCTATGTGGGAGAAACATGCACGGCAAGGAACTGAAAGCAGCCTCTGGTCCACAACCAGTGAGAACAGATGCCCTTATGGAACTGAATCCTTCAAACAACCGTGTGAGTTTTCAAGTGAATCCTTTTTCAGTTGAGCCATCAGGTAAGATCACAGACTCTAAACTCACAGTTTGATTGCAGCCAGACCCAGCTAAGCCATGCTCAACCCCCTCCCCCAAAGAAACTGTGAGAAAATAAATATATGTTGGTTTAGGCTGCTGAGTTTTGTGGTAATTTTATATGCAGCAATAGATAACTAATACAGGACTGAAGAGCTTCATCCATATTCATTTGGACGTTGCTATGGTCTGAAAATGGTTTGTTTCCACCAAAACTCATATTGAGGCTTGGTTCTCCAATGTGGTGGTGTTGGGAGGTGGTATCTTTAAGAGATGATTAAGTCATAAAGATGTATTAATCTCTTCTCAGGAAACTGGGTTAGTTCTTGAGAGAACAGTTTACTCCCTGTGACAGCAAGTTGTCATTAGGCGAGATTGTGTCCAGTGTCTGCTCTTTTTTGCACACGCACACTTCCTCTTCTCCTTCACCACGCTGTGACGTGAGCAGATGTTGACATCATGCTTCCTGGATTTTCCAGCCACCAGAATCACGAGCCAAATAAACCTCTTTTCTTTATAAATTACCCAGCTTTGGGTATTCTGTGAGAGCAACACTAAATGGAATAAGACAGACCTTGTTCTCAGGAACTTCTCCAAACTCTGTGATTGCAAGTAGAAGCAGAGCTTGTAACTGTTAAAGAAAGCAGAACTAAAGCTTGGGAGACTTTAATCTCATAATAAAAGTTTAGTGTAATTTTTAATGGTATTTTCAAAAGATAATTGCTGTCTAAAAGCAGAAATTAAGGGTTAAAGTTTGAAAATATGCCCTTTGCAGAGGAAATTCTTTGTCAGAGTTATTTGAGCTTAAGAAAAACATGATAGAAATTTAACAACTGGATGTATAGCCTTAAGACACTGTCAATTGTTACTTAACTGAAACTTTTTTTTCCCTTTCTAGCAATTCTCCATCAGTTAAATAAAATAAAGAAAAGAAGAAAGTTTAGAGAAATAGTTAACTGCTTTTAGAGTGGTTTGGGAAAACATTTATTTTCTGTAATACCTCTACAGGACCTCTAATAAAGTTCTTAATCTTTTATGTTTGTTTCTTTTATCCAAGATGAATTTTTAACAATGAAATAATATATTCCCCTGTTGAATGTCCAAAAGAACAAACCTCAAAATGTATTTAATTGTTTATTTCTCTACTTCCCTATTTTTTCAATTTTTTTTTCTGTATGATGAAGGAATTTGTACACCGTCTATTTACTAAAGATATTTGATACTTTTACAACAGTGAAACACAAATAAAAGAAGTCATACATGGTAGAAAGAGGAAAACTAATGTATATCCATTTATCTTAGATCAATTAGAATTAAATGTAGGTATACATTTTCTGATACCCTGACAAACAGGTGACCACTGAATCACCTTGGCTTACTTGGAATTCCTTAAGAATAGGGAGCATGTTCTATTCATTGCTTTAACCCAGTGTCTGATCCAGCCAGGCACATAGCTTGTATTTGCTGAACAAGGGAATGAGTGAATGAATACATAAATAAAATGCATCTCTGATTCCTCTTTCTAAGGCTGTCTCCAAGTTTTGACTTCTCCTAAGCTTTTAAAAATTCAGCAGATTGGATAACCAAACTCTAATTGCTGAGACATGAAAAATCAAAGGTGAATTG
Organism: Macaca mulatta; assembly: GCF_049350105.2. Taxonomy (NCBI): domain Eukaryota; kingdom Metazoa; phylum Chordata; class Mammalia; order Primates; family Cercopithecidae; genus Macaca; species Macaca mulatta. The sequence continues at coordinate 63,803,708 of NC_133413.1, forward strand.
CAAGGTATCCAAAATTTAAAGAAATAAATTTCTACCATGGCATGGTGTTAGAACTCTTTAGTTGATGTCAAGGTTACTTTGGGAAGTAACATTTATCTTCATAATGTCACCAATTCAGTCACATTTATTTTAGACTCAGCAAAACAGGAGGACGAGCCTCTGTTCAATGGGAAAGTACATTTAACTTGCTGCAATTATACAGCTTTAAGATGGAGATATTTAAAATAAGGAATACCATTTACTAAGCTCCATCTATTTATGAGACACAGAAAAAAAGGCTTATACTAATGGACTTATTTCACCCATACAGCAAACTTGAAAGTAGATATTATTATACCCATTTTAAAGATGAGGAAACTGAAGTCAAACGACTAGTAAGAACTTGAACTCAGGCCTATTTTAATGCAACATGCGTTTAGAGCCAAAACTAATGACACAGTTTCCTTGATTGAAAAATGTCATTGACCAAATAAAACTTGATGCACAGATTATAAAACAAACAACAAACAGACAAACAGAAACTAGTTTTTTGTAAGTACAGCTAAGACTGTCAAGCCTTAGTCTGGTTGCTGTCTCAGCCAGTTCCCTTGCTGTTTAGTTGGTCCTATGGATGTGCCTATCATTTATTATTTGTATTAAGTAAACACTGTACTAAACTGGATTATGAATTCTAAAGAAAAGAAAGGAAAATGCTATTGACTCTGAGATTAATTGAATATCAGCATTTAGGGAAAAAAGAATCGAAATATCAAATGTAAAAACAAATAATGTTACTCATTCATAATAATATGCATTTAATCCTACAGTTAAGTAACTTCTCTCCTACAGAATCAGACAAATCAATGTCTAAACTTCCTTCAAATTTAAAATGTAAAGGTCCTTTTGCATCAATTTTGTCCATTGGCAGTTAAACACAGCATTGCTATGATGTACCGATTTTCATAACTTTTACTATTGGCCTCTTTGGCACTATTAAAATTGTCAATATAATTTCTAGGCATATTGCAGATCACAAGGGTTTTATCTACAGTGTCTACTTTGTCAGACTCATAGTTTCATTTATAGAGTTAAGAGCATTAACTTTGGATTCATGAAAACTTGTATTTGAATCCAACATCTGCCATCGTGTGAGTTTGAGCAACTTTCTTTTCAGTCATGATAGGTTACACTGTGCTTTGGTATCAAATTACACTCACATTTCAGTGGCTCACACAGCAGGGCTTTATTTTTTCCTCCAGCTGCATATCCATTCCGTGTTCACTACAGTGGTTTTGCCCATTTTGGGGATTGGGAAGGCTTCTCAGAGCAGCTGACACCCAAACCAAGACTGCAGGTGGAGTGGAGGATTGGGATGTGACAGGAGAAAAGCGTTTTAGGTAGAAAAACAATGTGAGCAAAAGTCTCAAAAGTTAGAGTTTGGAAACTGTGAAAACTAGTTTTGGAGGCTATAAAGTGACAAAGACTATATTAAGTTCTTGATTTACCAAATATTTCTGTGACCTCAACAAATTTACTTCAAACCCTCTGGATCTCGGTTTCCTCATCAAATGGAGAGAACAATAGCAACATTTTAATATCAAATGTCCAATGATTAATGAAGACAATGCATGTGAGAATTCCTAACTCATTGCTTGGAACATATTAAATGACAGTTTTGTGTATTTTGCTTGCCAGCATGTGAAATTGTGCAATCTATCAAATATAAACATAATGAAAAATTCAGTGAGTATCTCTCAACACCAACACTCTTGGGTCTCAAAAGGAGGTTAAAAATGGGATCTAAATGCTTTGTGTTTCCACATAAACAGTTGTAATTCAAAATGTTTTTGCTTTCCTTAATTTCACATTTTATTTTTTTCAACTAGGCAAACTTTTTCAGTATCTATATATGAACACTTCTCTGGGTCCTACAGGAATATTAAATCAAGTGAGATACATTCTCTCAAGATCTGTAGATTTCAAAGCATCTACAGCCTAATGGGAGAGATAATCCAAACCATACTGAATTTGCTAGCTATCTATTTGCTAAGCGGTTTCATCTATACACAGCTGTCCTGAAATAAATTCAGGGTTTTTTTTTAGCCATCATAATGAAAGTATATTTATAATCAATTGTTCTTGTCCAGTAAAGATAGTCAATAAAAATAGATATATCCTAATTATTTTGTGTATTTCTCATTAATTGATTTGCTGTGATAATTGAAATAAAATTTGATTGATTCAATTAAGATACTATGATGTCAATAAAACCTCAATTAAATCAAATGGCTGATTTAATGATATCATATTCTTGGATTCACACAACCTTTCTATACAATGAAAGTAGAGAGAGAAGACAGAATGGAAAACTTAAAATGTTGGGCATTTATATCAAATAAAAGTTCTTTTAATTTCAGGATATCAGTTGTAGTTGGCAGCTGCAATAAATTACAACATCTGATAAAGAATGATAATGAAGAGCTTTTCTCCCTTCTGTGTTCAGCTTTACAGAATGAGAAATGAAAAGCTTTTCATTAAAATGGTTTTATTTTTTTCTATATAATGCCCTTCTGTTACTGTGTTGGAGAGATTTTTTTATTCAAGAGTAAATGGAAGAGCATGTGTTTTTGAATGTACATTTTGGGCACTTTTGTGACATACTAGACTTGGGATGTGAATTAGTGAGGAGTTCTTTATGCTTCTTATTTTAATTGTGTGGTATCACCTATAGAGTGATGTTTTCCACTCAGCAATTTAAAATAGGAATGGGAGGCCAGTCATAGTGGCTCATGATGGTAATGCTAACACCTTGGGAGGCCCCGGGGCAGGATGATTGCTTTAGCCCAGGAGTTTGAAACCAGCCTGGGCAATATAGTGAGACCTTGTCTCTACAAAAAAAAAAAGAAAAAAATTAGCCAGGAGTGGTGGCATGCCTTTATTCCCAGCTACTTGGGAGGTTGAGGTGGGAGGATGGCTTGAGCCTGAGACGTCGAGCTGCAGTGAGCCATGACTATACTTCTGCACTCCAGTCTGGGAGACAGACGAGACCTTGTCTCCAAAAATCTACATAAATTTTAAAAATTAAATAGGAATTGGAGGAATAATTTTCAACTTGAAGATAACCTACAAGAAATGAACTGTCATGTTTTGCCTCCTTTGCCCACAATTCTAAAATGCAGCACTACGTAATGCAAAAGAGACCACTGGTGCTCACCCAATGGCCAAGTGCTCCTCTCCATTTTCCAGCCTTGGCACCAGGTGGAGTCATATCACTCATTCTTACCAGTGGAAAATGCCCATGGCTGTCAAGAACAGTTATGCTTTCTTCTCTCTCTCCCTCTCTTTCTCTCAATCACATGTATAGAAATGAAGGTTTCTGGGTTTGGGAAAATGAAATATGGAGCTGCTTAGGACCCTTAACCATTGCTTGGAGAAGAGCCACACAAGAGATCCACTAGAACACCTGGTCTAAGGACATTTTCCCTGGAGAATGTGGAAACCATTCCTACAAACTTTATAAAATTAACCAGGAAATAAGGATGGGGAGAAATTAAAATAAACCCAGCTTGCAGCATGTCAGCATTTGTCATGGGGTCAGCTGCTCTCTGACCCCTTCCTCACAGTTGTTTGGTGCCTATTGCCCCGGAATCACACACACCCTATCACAAGATTATAGCTCCCTTAACTGCTCTAGTTGTTATCTAACAACTTTGATAAGCTTTATGTCAAGCATTAAGTTTTCCACTTGAGATTGTTCCTTCAGGTCCTGCATACTGATGAAACCACGGACTCAGCCGATGTGAGGGAATCCACTGATGCCAGCTGGTCTCACAAGGAGCTGACTCACCAAAGAATGCAGTTTCCATAAGATGGTGATTTCATCCCCCTGCCCCAACCAATCAAATACCCCAATTTCCCAGCACCTCTCCATCCATGACCCCCTTAAAAATCCCTGCCCAGAAGTCCTTGGTTAGATGGATTTGAAGATCTCCTCCCATGTCCCTGCTTGACCACCCTGCGATTACTAAGCTCTTTCTCTGCTGCAAACCCTGCTAGTCTGTTCCTGTACAGCGGGCATTTGAACCTCCTGGTTCTGTAACAATGTGAGTTGGTGAGGAGCTCTGTAATAGCTTCACTGCCACAATCAAGTACTAACCATTCTTTCCCTACAGTGCAACGCAGGATCATTGGAGACACTTCGATTAGAAAAAGAGTGCTTCGTGTAATATAGATGGGTTACATGTGGAACATCTCTATCTGATAACTAATTTCCATTAGATCATGTAACCTTCTATGATCGTTAATTTTATGTGACAATTTGACTGGGCCATGGGCTGCTGAGATCCCTGGTTAAACATCATGCATGGATGTGTCTGTGAGCATGTTTCTGGAAGAGACTAGCATTTGACTTTGTGGACTGAGTAAAGCAGATGACCCTCCCCAGTGTTAGCAGACATCGTCCCATCCACAGAGGACCACAGTGGAACAAAAGGCTAGAGGAAGGTTGAACTCTCTCTCTGCCTGACTGCTTGAGCTGAGATGGCATCACTCTTCTCCTGCCCTTGGACTGACACCTACATTATCACACTTATGGTTGTCAGGCCTTTGGACTGGGACTGGAACCACACCACTAGCTTTCCTTGGTCTCCGGTTTGTAGACGACAGATTGTGGAACTTCTCAGCCTCTGTAATTGCATGAACCAATACCTTATAATAAATATCATTCTATGTATCTCCTATTGTTTCTGTTTCTCTGGAGAACCCTGACTAATACACCTTAAGAAAACAATTTCACTGTATTCTCAAAATAGAATCCTGAAACAATGCAGATATAATCTCTAACCTGTACTCCTATGAGAAATAATATAAGGCACATGGGTAAACATAGATTTTGTTGAGTAATAAAATCAATATAGTGTAATCATATCTGATTAATATTGTAGCCATGTGTGCAGGGTACTATGTGATGCTGCTCTATGGGGCAATACAAAAATCATAGGTGAGAATAATATTGTAGAAGCAAATAAAACTTTTAATAGTATCGATGTTGATGATCAAATACATTGATAAATCAATCACAGTTCCCTCAAGCTGTTAGCTCTCTGAAGGAGAATTCTGAAGAAGTTTTAGACTTGATTAATGATAAATTAATTACAGTTCTTAATCACTGTATAGATGTGTATCATCAAGTCCACATAGCTATAGATCTCAGAGGTAAAAGAAGTGCAAAGTGAGTACAGAAACCTGAGAAAGTTTGCATTGCTATTATTGGATGTTGCAGCTGCCTGTCTAGAAGTCTAGAATAACCCCTCACTGCTTACTTAAAATGCTTAGAATTTGTGCATTTTGATCATTTATCTGATTATACATTATTGCAAGGTCAATAATGGTCATCAAATTATGAATGATTGTTTTGCATAAGCAGGCCTTGACCACAAGTTGGGGTGGTGAGCTATGCAGGCGGGTTTACTCCAGCAGGCCTGGGCTTGGCTTGAACTGTTTTGCTGAAGTGAGAGAATTGTCTTTATCACACTGACCCCTTGCCAAGGAATGAAATCTGCTAGTCAGCAGTGTGGCCATGGATGCAAGACAAGTCTCAAGTGATGTACACTAGATTGTCAATATTGTTGATTGAGTAAAGTGAGTCTAGGTCATTTTCCTCAAAGGATCTGCCATTGGGGCTGGCCGCATAGCAAGAATATGCCTGCAAGACCAGCTGGGGATAAGAAGCTCTGCCCAAGACTCTTATTTTGGGGTCCTTTGTTCTGCAGTGTTCTGGGTACACGTTGGTATGTGTTGATTTTTGATCTGAGAGAGGAGGCCTGTGCTGGTGTGACTCTTTAGAGAGAGGGCATGCAGGACTTGCCCTCTCTGCTCCCCAGACCCCTTGCTGTACAGCAGGCAGCCTCTGGCTGTGGCGCATATCCTCACTTTAATAGTATTCCTGTGTTAAATCATTTGCCAACACTAATTGAATATTTTGTAAGCGTGGCCATTGTGGATCCTGTGAATATTCTTTCATGGTTGAATCTTGTCTGCCACCATTAATGCAGTTTCTGTTTCCCCACAGAGATAGAAACAGTGCCTTACCGGTGGGATACATCCACTAAATATGAAATGACTGAAATACATATGTACCCTTCCTTTGTGGAAAAGAAGCCAGAGTGATTTAACTAAATAGTGACCAATATAATTAAGTTACATTAGTTACCCAATAAAATCAAGTTTTTCATCTTCAAAGACAAATCTAACCACTAAAAGAGAGAAAGAACAACTGGAATTTCTGTTTGTAGATCTTGGTTCATCATTAGACCTTAATAGCTGATATTTACTGAGCACCTACTCTGTGCCAGGCACTAGACAAAATGCTTAATATTTATTTGTTCTTTCATCCATTAATTTATTCAACAGATATTTGTTGAGCACCTCCCTGATGGCAGGTAATGTTTTAGATGCTGGGGATTCACTGATCTATTTATCTCAGCTACCCTGTGGGTTGGGTTCACGTTCTCATTTTGCAGATAACAAAACTGAGCTTCATTGAAGTTAACTTGAATCAGATTGGTATCATAGAACAATTCCAGGAATCTGATCCTATCCCTGAGTCTCTTAGCCTTTCAAACTATGTTTGGTTTCCATAAGCCACAGAGCCCTCCCCTGTGAAATAGATAGGATAATGTTCTCCCACCTATCTTACCAGGGAAGCAGCTAAAGACCAAATGGGATAATGTAGACCACGGTGCTTTTGAAGCCATCAAGTGCCATATAAAGTATTGTTATTATGTGCCTAAGGAGTATCTTTGCAACACAAAATTAGTAACATATTTTAAAATTTTTTCTCATTGTTTAGTTGTCCTGTTTAAGAATCAGAAGTAGTTTGTTGGAAGAAAGTAGCGCAAAGATGCTTTTTCAAGAGTAGTTTCAAGCTCCATAGCCAAAGACTTTATTCCTTCACAGTGGGTGGTGGCACAGCCACAGAGACACGTCAAGGGCAGCATTTCTCCCAACACACAGAAGACCACAGCTCTCGAATCAGACTTTGTTCATTACCCATGCAGTTTGATTTTGCATTTTGACCTTAAAAATCATGAGTCATGGTGATAGGTTTTAACCAGTATGACTCTGCCCGAAGGCAGAAAAATGGATTATTGACCTTCTGAATCCTACCCTCTTAGACTGAGAATTATGTTTTCTGTAAACGCTTTCAGAACTAATTATAGAAGAACATCCACCAAGACTAAAAATTTGTTTCAAAATGAAAAATAACTGTGCCCACATTTTAGGTACTAAAAGATTTCTGTTTCTGCAAAATATTGACTTTAGGCAAAAAATGGTAAACAATTTTTTTAATTTAAAATAAAATTTCCAAGTTACACAGCAGCTTGAAGTCTATACAATAGCAATTACCATGTAATTAAAAGTCAGATGGTCTCTGGTCATAAATGTCATGAAAAAGACTGTCTGTCTGATGGATTGTTTTTAGGAGCCATCGCTAAGCACTGGAAATGGATAAACAGCCTTGAGTTATAAAAAATCCTCTCATCAGGACACCACTTAATTAAAGAAGCAGAATGTATTGTTTTCAAAATATTCCAGGTCTTTGCATAAAGTTTCAGAAATCTGGCTACAGAACAAAGGAATAAAATATTTAGAAGACAGCTGGTTAGTCATCCATGAGATGGAGGTTCTGCAGGTCCATTTTTATGCACTGGATTTTTCAAACTCTTGCCACCAATGAACAGTTGAGAAAGTGGACATTCTTTGTGCACCTAGTAGGGATTCAGACACAGTAGCGGGGATTACCTGCTATACCTGATTATATGGGTTGACTTGTTCCTTCCCGAAGATGACTTAGTCTGTCATCCAGAAGACAACTAGGATGGCTAAACAATAGGAAGGAGAGCTTTTATTGGTCATATCAGTTTTCAAGCTGGGAAAAGAAAATCTCCAGCATGGATCAAAGGTGATCTCTCTTTGAAGAGAGGGAGGACAGGTTGTTTTTATGCCTCACAGAGTCCATATGACACAACAGAGTCCTACGTATTCAGCAGGTTCTGGGGAAATGCTAGACATACTTTTGAGGGGAGCCAAGCCCATGTACAATGGGTAAACATGTAGGTAACATACATTCCATGTTCACTTTGGGGTGGGGTTTTAGCATTAAAATGAGGTGGAATTTTCCTTTTTACATCAAAAGGTGAACTATAGGACACAGAGACGGTTTGTGCACAGCCTCTATGAGCTGCTGAAGCTGCAGTAGCTTATCAGGAAAGAAAGCATGTTGGTAAGGCAGGTCCTCTGTCCAGTCCCCATTGCAGTGGTCTGGGTTATAAATCAGAGTTAGGATAATTTGCCCAATAGCTCCCATTGTTAGGGAGTTTAGCAAAATGTGTTTTCTTCTGGTAGGATTTGCCGTGTCAGCCAGGCTCCGAACCCTTGACTCATAGGTAACTTTGTTTCTTTAACATTTGGGTTCATCTTAGTTGATAAAAGCATTTCTTTTCATCTCTCAGATCACATGTCCTAACCCCTAGGTGACTAAGGTTCACTCAGAATGTGACCTTATTTGGAAATAGGGTCTCTACAGAGGTAATCAAGTAAAATGAGGTCATTAAGTCAGGTCCTAATGTAATATGACTGTGACCTTAAGAAAAAGGGGGGTACTGAGACACAGAGACAGTCATGCACAGAACGAAGACAGTATGAAGAGACAGAAGGATGCTGTGTGAAGACCGGAGCCACACTGCAGAGACACAGAAGGATGCCATGTAGAGGCCAGAATCATGCTGCTGCAGTCTGATGAAGATCTGAGGCTTCCAAAGCTGGAAGAGGCAAGGAAGAGTCCTTCTCTTACAGGTTTCAGAGGTAGCATGACCTTGCTGACACCCGGAGCCTCCAGAACCACGAGGCAATACATTTCTGCATTTTAAAAACACACAGTTGATGGTACTTTGTGATGACAGCCCTAACAAATTAATATAATAATCTTTCTAAAGGAATCAATTTTGTTTAGTCATTAAGAGGATGGGCTTCCAAGTCAGTGAGTCAGTCATTCAGTCAATATTTTCTGAGCTCCCTGCCTTAGGCACTGAGACTACAGACACAATGAAGACAGGCTGGGTTCACTTTTCACACAGCTCACATCAAGCAGAGGAAGACAGATAATGAACAAGCAGAACAGCATACAAAGTGAGTTCAGAATTGGTAAGTGATACCAAGAAACAAAAGTAGGACACTAGTTAAAAAGAGTTATAGTTGAGGTTCTAAAGGGTGTCATGAAATGCCTCTCTGAAAAGGTAATTTGAGCAGAGATGCAAAGGGTAAAAAAGGAACTAGTCACGTGAATACCTGGCAAAAGAAAATTCTGTGTAGCAGAAACACGTCTGCTATATTCCGGGAATGGACAGAGAAAGAGTCTAGGAGAGTCCTGAATTCAAGAGACTGTCATAGGAGATGATGTTTGAATGGCTTGTGAAACCAGGTGAGCCATGGTGGAGATTCTGGATTTTAGACTATGGCTAAAAGAAAATCACTGGAGTCTTTTAAGTACAGAATCCGTGTGACCTGTTTACATTAAAACATTTCTAATTGAAGTATAAAAATAAATGAGAATGAATATTGGAAGCAAGAAAAGCAGCAACTTAAATGAGAGAGGGGATTGGCTCTGGCTAGTGGGGTAGTGAGGAGGGGCAGTCAATTCAGTTACAATTTTTTTTTTTTGTCTTTTTCTTTTCTTTTCTTTTTTGTGGTAACAAGGTCTCTCTATATTGCCCTGGCTGGTCTAGAACTCCTGGGATCAAGCTAGTCTCCCACTTCTGCCTTCCCAAGTGCTGGGATTACACAGAAATGAGACTCCATGCCTGGCCACCGTGATCAATTTAGGATTGAGTTTGGATGAAGGATTGGCTGATAAATTCAGTCTAGCTGGTGAGGGTAAATAAAAGAAGGAATTGAAGATGATTCTTTATGTTCTGATGTGCAACTCAATGGTAATGCCATTAAAGGGAATAAGAAGGAGGAGGGTTGATGGTAGAGAGAGATAGTAGAGTCAAGATTTTCATTTTGCATATGTTTAATTTATGAAGTCTGTTATCACATTTGTACGGAACTGTGGAGCATGCAGTTGTCAGAAACTTATGGGAGAGATTAGTGCTGAAGATATGACTTTGGAAATGATCTACAAATAGAAAAATGAAAGAAAGGGAATGGTCAAAGAGTGTGTCATGGACTGTGCCATCACATAGAGGTTGGCAGAAGAGGAGAAACAAGTAAAAGAATATGTAGTGAGCCTGGAGATTCAGCGGCTGACCAAGGAAAAAAGAAGAACATGACATAGCAGTATTGCACAAAAAACTTTCTTGGTGCAGCATGGACAGATTTACAGGAGAGGGGAAGTCCCTCCCAGCAGGAAATAGTGTAAGACACCACACGGAGTGGGAGAGGAGTGTCGGAGAGGAGACTTACAAGACTAGGTGATGTAGCTCAACAGCAAGATGGGGACCCCGTGTCAAGGAGCTGGGAAGGACAGCAGAGGCTTCAGGTCTTTAATAGCCACAGAGTTTGTCTTACCTATGACGAGCAGATACTGAGTGCAGTTTTGTAGGGTATGCCAATCAAGCAGGCTGTAAATCATCAAAAATATACTTATTTGCGCATTCGGATGTGTAAGAATTTGAGTTTGGCACCAGTGGTCCTTGAGCCAAAGATCCTTGCTTGCTGTGAGGAAGTAAACATAGAGACCAGCACAGGGCGATGTTAGGTACAGTAAGTTCCTCTTCAAAGAGTCAGCTTGTTCAGCTTCCTTGTTCTTTGTTCTCTATTTCAAAGCCTAACTTCCTCATTCTTTGTACCTCCTTGCCCCTAGTTACAGTAAACAACCTTCCTGCTAGTTTTTATCTATAACCCACAACTGTTCCCTTGCTTACCCACTCTACAACTGCCCTTCCTACCAAAACTATTCTACCCACCAAAAACCACTCGTCCTACCACTGTAACCCATATCCCTACTCTATTTGAAATAGCCAATCGGGATTAGTGTAGATTTTGCAGTCAGGCTCCAGCCAATGAGAACAGGACACAGAAAAAAGGGCTAACCTCTTTAGGGATAAAAACCCCTTTCTCTCGTTTGTTAGGTGTGCTCTTGCAGTGGCCAGAAGGGCAAGTGGCACCCTTCTGCAGAAGTAAATTTGCCTTGCTGAGAAATCCTTTGTTTGAGTGCTCATTTTCCTTGCAAGTCTAAGTTCTTATTTCCAACAGGGAAATCTTTGACCTGTTTATATAACAAAAGATGAGATAGAAAGGCAGAAAGCTCAAGAATGGGAAGAAAAGTGAGTGAGCAAGAGAGATTAAGAGACACAGAGTCAGATGGTAACTTGGAAAAGTAGTGAAGAAAATCTCAGGAAGAAGGGAGCATTCCACGACTGCTGGGGGTTCAAGAAGAGGAGGACAGAGAATTGATGCTGGATGTGCCTGAACAAGACAATTGACAAACTTGATGAGAGCAGTTTCAGTGGAATAGTTGGGGAGAGAAAACCTGGATTGGAGCATGCTAAGGAATGGAAATAGAGATGTGAGTATCTACAGCTCTTCCAAGGAAGACTTTCTAACTGTTTTAAGGTATGTTGTCTGAAGGAAAGCAGAGATGTGGGCTAGTTGCTCTACAATAGGAGTCGTGAGAGTGCTTTTAAAACCTTTTTAATGAGAACCATTACAGCATTCAGTCTTGGTGGTGGGGGCAAAGAGAACATCCTTTCCCTGGTTTCAGGTTTCCCTGCGATTTCAGGTTCCTTCACCAGAAGGAACTTTTGGCCTTTTGTAAGCCCTTTGCTCCTCACAGTGGAGAATGAGTTTACTCGTCTATAGTGGAAACACATTGGTCCTGTTTCTCAACATAAGTCATATAAATGAAATCATACAATGGATGGAGTTGATCTATTAAAAGTCTGCAAATACTAGGAAATTTTTTTCCCTTTTTTTCTTTCTGTGCCAGACTAGGATGAGACAGCCATCCTGGATAAGTGTCCCTACTCTAGACCTAAACTTTTCTTTAGGAAGGCTTTTCTAAGGTCTAAACTGGATTGGGAAGCAAAGCATGTCAGCAAGCCCTTTGGCCAAGAATTTAAAGATTCTCTACAATGGATTTTCAGTAACAATGATGAAAATCTTATTTCTATTACCCTATTTCAATCGAGTCTAGCTCAATAGATTCCATACTTGAATCCATATAATATATAAATATGTTGTGTATTGACCTGTTAAAAATGTACAAATTGGATATTGGAAAGAATGATTTGGTATAATAGAAAATAAATGTTGGGGATATGGGAAGGAGAATTGTAACTGGAGGAACCAAGACAATGAGTAGGCTGGACCTGCCGGTCTGTATGTCCACTGCAACAGAAGAGAAAGTGGAAGAGAAAGAGCATGAAGGAAGACTTGGGATGAAATCTTGACTCCATGGTTTAGCAAGCTAGATGGCTTGGGAATCTTTTTAAATCTCTCTTTTATTTTTATTTGTGAAATGGGAATAGTAATACTTATCATAAATTTGTTGTGAAGCATACATGAAATTTCTAATGCAAAATACTTAGCAAAGGATCTGGTCCTCATAATTGGTAAATAAATGATGATAATATCTGTAGTAATGCATCTATAATAATAAGTGTATACATTAGGCAAGATGAAGTACAGAAAAGTGTGTGGGAATATATAGACATCCTTCTGGTGTCTAGCAAAGTTGTTAAATTTGTAGTTTGCACATCCATAAAGCCAGAGGAATTTTCTAGAGATTTCAATATAAATAACTTTTCATGTCTTTCTTCAGTGAAAAAACCTTTTTGGTGTTTGGTGTTCAAAAAGTCTTTTTGGCATTCTCTTCAGGCAGGATGAAAACTGTTCTTGCTCTTGGAAACTGAGCAACCTGGAACAGATGATTGGCCTGCTTCATACTTTTAGTTCCAGGAAAATTTAACTTCACTTGAAAATGGAAAAGTTTGTGGAAAAGTCTGAGAGCAGCTTTTTATCACAGAGTGTTTATAGAGAGTGTGAGAACAGACACTTTTGTTTCTCCTGATTCTCTCTTTATTGATCACGCAGTTTAGACAAAAGCCCTTATCAAAGTTTCTACCAAATTCTAATGATTTTCTTCAATGATATGCAATGAATAACTGAAGGAGAGTTTCATGAGAGCACAGTGCCTATTAGTCCACACTCTTTTTTCTACTAGCGAGGCATCCCATATCAGAGATGTTAATAACATTGTCTGCCAGTTCCTTTTAAGGGAGGACACTACCCTAAGGTAAAAGGTAAAATTTATAAAATACATATATTAAGGCATTCAGTTTCATTCACACACAGACACACACAGACACACACACACACACGATCTACTGTATTTCCTGTACCATGGAGTGTTCCCTTCCACCCCTTGGAAATTAATCCCCTTTACTCCTCCTCCCCAACTACCAGGCAAATACTTTCTGATTCTATCTCCATCTATTTGTTTTGCCTGTGTTTGAATTTGTTGATATGGAATGATGAAGTGTATATTCTTTGTGTGGGACTTTTTTTTCCACTCCACAGAATATTTTTGAAATTAATGTTGTTTCTGATATCCACAATCGATTCCTTTTTATTGTTTATTGGCTGGTTGAAATATTATTCTTTTGTAAACTGTCCGCCCAGGTCTTTTGTCAATTACCTTATTTTTTTTTTTTACTGGTAATCTTTAGAAGTTATTTACATATTTTGGACACAAATTTTTATCAGATATAAATATTGTGAATATATTTTCAGAGTGAGAGTCTTGTGTATTTGTTGCTTTGATGGTACATTTTGATAACCACAAATTTAAAATTGTATCAAGTCTGACTTATCAATTATTTATTTTAATACTAGAGAATTTTGGTCTAGTGTAAGTAATCTTTGTCTACCCTGAGAGTGAGAAGATATTCTCTGTGTTTTCTTTGAGAAGCTATATGGTTCTAACTTTCAACATTATGCCTATGATACAACTCTATTCAGTTTTATGAATGGAACAAGGTAAGTTTCAAGGTATATATAGGTATTTAAATAAGGTTTATTGTGGTATAATTTACATGAAATAAAATTCATCTTTTTGAAGTATACTTGATAAGTTTTGACAAAAGCATACAATTCTGTAACTTCTACCACAATTGAGGTACAGAAAACATTTATCAACTCAAAGTTTTCTAGTGCTCCTTTTCAATCAATTCCTTTTACTTCAAATGCTGATATGTCTCTGTCCCTTTAGTTTTGCTCTTTCTACAATGTCATATAAATGAAATCATGCAATATATAGTCTTTTCTGTCTGATTTCTTTCACATACCACAATGCATTTGACGTTCTTTCGTACCACTGAATGGATCAGCAGTTCATTCTTTTTATTGCTGAGTAGAATTTGAATGCATGGGTTTACCACAAATTTTTTATTCATTCACTAGTTGATGGATATTTGGGTTGCTTTTAATTTTTGCCTATCGTGAATGAGCTTCTATGAACATTTGTGTGTGGGTCTTTTGTGGATATGTTCCCATTTATCTACATGAATCATATGGAAACTGTATGTTACATTAATAAGAAACTGGCCAGTTGTTTTCCAAAAGCGACTGCTTCATTTTGCCTTTCTATCAGCAATATATGAGAGTTACTCACATCATCCCTGATACTTGGTATTTCTTAGTCTTTTTAAATTTTAGGCATTCCAGTAGGTATGCAGTAATATCTCACTGTGACTCTAATTTGCATTCTAATAACGAGTATCTTTTCATGTATTTATTGGCCATCTGTATAGCTCCTTTAGTGAAATCTCTGTACAAATATTATTTTTAAATTCTATTTGGATTGTCATCCTATTATTAAGTTATAAGAATTCTTTACACAATCTGGACATGTGTTTTATCAGTTATGTGTTTTGCAAATATTTTTGCCCAATCTCTGTGCGTGTATTTTTTATTATGAATGAGTGTTGAAGTTGTCTAATCCCTTTTCAGTGCATTAAATGGAATAATCATGTGCTTTTTCCTTTCTATCCTGCTGAAATAGTAACTCACATTGTTTGATTTTTGAATATTGAACAAACTTTACATTCTTGGGATAAGCATTATCACTTGATAAAATAATATGTGCATACATTGCTGGATTCTATTTGCTAGAATTTTGCTGAAGATTTTATAAACATCTATGTTCATGAAGGCTACTGGCCTATAGTTGAATTTTCTTATAATGTCTTTTTCTGGTTTCAGTATCAGTGTGATGCTATCTTCATAAAATAATTTAAGTAATATTTACTTCCCTTCTATTTTCTGGAAGATTTTGTGTAGGATTGGTGTTATTTCTTCCTTAAATGTTTGGCAGAATTTATCAGTGAAGTCATCTTGGTAGGAGTTTTCTTTCTGAGAAGGTTTTAACTACTAATTAAATTTAATAATAAGGACTGTTCAGGTTACCTGTTTCTTCACATGTGAGCTTTAGTACTTCGTGTCTTTCAAAAAAATGTATTCTTTTCATCTAAGCTACAGAATACATTGATGTAATGTTGATTGTAAGATTCCTTTGTTATCTTTTTAGTGTCCATGGAATCTACAATAGAATATCTTTCTTCCAGGTAGGGTAATTTGAGTCTTCTTTTTTTTTCCTTTCTGACTAGAGGTTTATAATTTTATTGATCACATCAATGAATCAGTTTTTAATGTCATTTATTTCCTCCAGTGCTTTTTTCACTTTTCCATTTCATTGATTTCTACTCTTTGTCATTCTTTTTCTGCTTATTTTGGGATTAATTTTTCTAGTTTCTTAAGACAATAGCTTAGATTAAAGGTTGACAAATCACAGCCTGTGGCGTATTTCTGTATAATCTCTTAGCTAAGAATGAAATTTATGTTTTAAACTGTTGTAAAACTATATAAAGTAAAGCCAAATAATATTCAATAATATTCAGTAGAGACCATAGTGGTCCACAAAGCTTAAAACATTTACTATCTGGGCTGGGCTTGGTGGCTCATGCCTGTAATCGCAGTACTTTGGGAGGCCAAGGAGGGCAGATCACCTGAGGTCAGGAGTTCGAGACCAGCGTGGCCAACACGGTGAAACCCTGTCTCTACTAAAAATACAAAAATTAGCTGGGTGTGGTGGTGCACACCTGAAATCCCAGCTACTTGGGAGGCTGAGGTGGGAGAATCACTTGAAACTGGGAGGCAGAGGTTGCAGTGAGCAAAGATCGTACCACTGCACTCCAGCCTGGGTGACAGATCAAGACTCCGTCTCAAACAAACAAAAAAGTTTACCATCTGTTCACTCATTTTTAAACGTTTACTAATTGCTGGCTTAGATAATTGATTTATGATATTTTGTCTTTTTTAATATAAACATTTAAAACTACAACTTTCCCGTGAATCACTGTTTCAGCAGCATCTCACAACGTTGTTATGTTGTGGGCTTATTTCCCCATTCAGACAAAACTTTAATTTCTTTCATGATTTCTTCTTTGCTCCAGGGGTTATTTTTTTTTATTTATTTATTTTTTTATTTTTTTGAGACAGAGTCTCGCTCTGTCGCCCAGGCTGGAGTGCAGTGGCCGGATCTCAGCTCACTGCAAGCTCCGCCTCCCGGGTTTAAGCCATTCTCCTGCCTCAGCCTCCCGAGTAGCTGGGACTACAGGAACCCGCCACCTCGCCCGGCTAGTTTTTTTGTATTTTTAGTAGAGACGGGGTTTCACCATGTTAGCCAGGATGGTCTCAATCTCCTGACCTTGTGATCCGCCCGTCTCGGCCTCCCAAAGTGCTGGGATTACAGGCTTGAGCCACCGCGCCGGGCCTACTGCTCCAGGGGTTATTAAGTGTTGCATAATTTCCAAATATTTATATAGGTGTTCCCTCCACCACTTTTCTCATTACTGATTTTTAGATAAACTCTATTTTGGTCAGAAAACACATTTTATATTATTTCAGTCCTTTTAAGTGTATTGAAAGTTGTTTAAGATCCAAAATAAATGCTATCTTGGTAAATATTTTGTTTACACTTGAAACTAATTTGTATTCTGCTGTCTTTGGGTGTTTTATGTACGCTGATTACAGAGATTCTTTTTTATACAGATACTGTTTTGCTTAAAAAAATACTTTGTTGAAATATATCCTTTTCTTCCATCTAGTAGACAAAGTGCCTTGGCCAAAATTCAATTCACTCAATATCTGCAAGTTAAATTTTGAACTCTTTAATCTGTTTTTTGTATAAGTCTTCTGTCTTTACATTAGTCTCATGCTCTTTTTATTACTATAGCAAGTACTGATAACAGGTGGTGTGTATTCTAGTATTACTTTAACAACGTTGTTTGACTATTCCAGATCCTTTGAAACTCCACCATAATTTAGAAATGCCTATCTCTTTTTTCGGAAATATCTGCTTGAAATTTGTTTAGAATTACATTAAATCTGTAGATCAATTCTGGAAGGACAAATATTTTTAAAAGTATTGAATCTTTCAATCCATGAATATAGTATATTTAGGTGTTCTGTAATTTCTCTCAAAAATGTTTTATTGTTTTTAATGTAAGGGTTTTACATAACTTTTTTTAATTTTTATACTTTAAGTTCTAGGGTACATGTGCACAATGTGCAGGTTTGTTACATATGTATACATGAGCCATGTTGGTATGCTGCACCCATTAACTCGTCATTTACATTAGGTATATCTCCTAATGCTATCCTTCCCCCTTCCCCCCTGCCCCCTCCCCACAATAGGCCCGGGTGTGTGATGTTCCCCTTCCTGTGTCCAAGTGATCTCATTGTTCAATTCCCACCTATGAGTGAGAACATGTGGTGTTTGCTTTTCTGTTCTTGTGATAGTTTGCTGAGAATGATGGTTTCCAGCTGCATCCATGTCCCTACAAAGGACACGAGCTCATCCTTTTTTATGGCTGCATAGTATTCCATGGTGTATATGTGCCACATTTCTTAATCCACTCTGTCACTGATGGACATTTGGGTTGATTCCAAGTCTTTGCTATCGTGAATAGTGCTGCAATAAACATATGTGTGCATGTGTCTTTATAGCAGCATGATTTATAATCCTTTGGGTATATCCCCAGTAATGGGATGGCTGGGTCAAATGGTATTTCTAGTTCTAGATCCTTGAGGAATCGCCACACTGTTTTCCACAATGGTTGAACTAGTTTACAGTCCCACCAACAGTGTAAAAGTGTTCCTGTTTCTCCACGTCCTCTCCAGCAGCTGTTGTTTCCTGACTTTTTAATGATTGCCATTCTAACTGGTGTGAGATGCCATCTCATTGTGGTTTTGATTTGCATTTCTCTGATGGTGAGTGATGATGAGCATTTTTTCATGTGTCTGTTGGCTGTATGAATGTCTTCTTTTGAGAAGTGTCTGTTCATATCCTTTGCCCACTTTTTGATGAGGTTGTTTGTTTTTTTCTTGTAAATTTGTTTGAGTTCTTTGTAGGTTCTGGATATTAGCCCTTTGTCAGACGAGTGGATTGCAAAAATTTACTCCCATTCTGTAGGTTGCCTGTTCACTCTGATGATAGCTTCCTTTGCTGTGCAGAAACTCTTGGGTTTAATTAGATCCCATTTGTCAATTTTGGCTTTTGCTGTCATTGCTTTTGGTGTTTTAGACATGGAGTCCTTGCCCATGCCTATGTCCTGAATGGTATTACCTAGGTTTTCTTCTAGGGCT
This sequence comes from Macaca mulatta, assembly GCF_049350105.2. Classification (NCBI taxonomy): domain Eukaryota; kingdom Metazoa; phylum Chordata; class Mammalia; order Primates; family Cercopithecidae; genus Macaca; species Macaca mulatta. The sequence continues at coordinate 63,822,395 of NC_133413.1, forward strand.
TTTATGGTATTAGATCTAACATTTAAGTCTCTAATCCATCTTGAATTAATTTTCATATAAGGAGTAAGGAAAGGATCCAGTTTCAGCTTTCTATTTATGGCTAGCCAGTTTCCCCAGCACCATTTATTAAATAAGGAATCCTTTCCCCATTTCTTGTTTTTGTCAGGTTTGTCAAAGATCAGATGGCTGTAGATGTGTGGTATTATTTCTGAGGCCTCTGTTCTGTTCCATCGGTCTATATCTCTGTTCTGGTACCAGTACCGTGCTGTTTCGGTTACTGTAGCCTTGTAGTAAAGTTTGATGTCAGGTAGCGTGATGCCTCCAGCTTTGTTCTTTTGGCTTAGGATTGTCTTGGCAATGTGGGCTCCTTTTTGGTTCCATATGAAGTTTAAGGTAGTTTTTTCCAATTCTGTGAGAAAAGTCATTGGTAGCTTGATGGGGATGGCATTGAATCTATAAATTACCTTGGGCAGTATGGCCATTTTCACAATATTGATTCTTCATATCCATGAGCATGGTATGTTCTTTCATTTGTTTGTGTCCTCTTTTATTTCACTGAGCAGTGGTTTGTAGTTCTCCTTGAAGAGGTCCTTCACATCCCTTGTAAGTTGGATTCCTAGGTATTTTATTCTCTTTGAAGCAGTTGTGAATGGGAGTGCATTCATGATTTGTCTCTCTGTTATTGATGTATAAGAATGCTTGTGATTTTTGCACACTGATTTTGTATCCTGAGACTTTGTTGAAGTTGCTTATCAGCTTAAGGAGATTTTGGGCTGAGATGATAGGGTTTTCTAAATATACAATCATGTCATCTGCAAACAGGGACAATTTGGCTTCTTCTTTTCCTAACTGAATAGCCTTTCTTTCTTTCTCTTGCCTGATTGCCCTAGCCAGAACTTCCAACACTATGTTGAATTGGAGTGGTGAGAGAGGGCATCCCTGTCTTGTGCCAGTTTTCAAAGGGAATGCTTCCAGTTTTTGCCCATTCAGTATGATATTGGCTGTGGGTTTGTCATAAATAGTTCTTATTATTTTGAGGTACATTCCATCAATACTGAATCTATTGAGAGTTTTTAGCATGAAGGGCTGTTGAATTTTGTCAAAGGCCTTTTCTGCATCTATTGAGATAATCATCTGGTTTTTGTCTTTGGTTCTGTTTATATGCTGGATTACGTTTATTGATTTGTGTATGTTGAACCAGCCTGGCATCCCAGGGATGAAACCCACTTAGTCATGGTGGATAAGCTTTTTGATGTGCTGCTGGATTCAGTTTGCCAGTATTTTATTGAGGATTTTTGCATCAATGTTCATCAGGGATATTGGTCTAAAATTCTCTTTTTTTTGTTGTATCTCTGTCAGGCTTTGGTATCAGGATGATGTTGGCCTCGTAAAATGAGTTAGGGAGGATTCCCTCTTTTTCTATTGATTGGAATAGTTTCAAAAGGAATGGTACCAGCTCCTCCTTGTACCTCTGGTAGAATTCATCAGTGAATCCGTCTGGTCTTGGACTTTTTTTTGGTTGGTAGGCTATTAATTATTGCCTCAATTTCAGAGCCTGCTATTGGTCTATTCAGGGATTCAACTTCTTCCTCGTTTAGTCATGGGAGAGTGTATTTGTCCAGGAATTTATCCATTTCTTCTAGGTTTTCTAGTTTATTTGCATAGAGATGTTTATAGTATTCTCTGTTGGTGGTTTGTATTTCTGTGGGGTCAGTGGTGATATCCCCTTTATCAAATTTTATTGCATCTATTTGATTTTTCTCTCTTTTCTTCTTTGTTAGTCTTGCTAGCAGTCTATCAACTTTGTTGATATTTTCAAAAAACCAGCTCCTGGATTCATTGATTTTTTGGAGGGTTTTTTGTGTCTCTATGTCCTTCAGTTCTGCTCTGATCTTAGTTATTTCTTGCCTTCTGCTAACTTTTGAATGTGTTTGCTCTTGCTTCTCTAGTTCTTTTAATTGTGATGTTAGGGTGTCAATTTTAGATCTTTCCTGCTTCTCTTGTGGGCATTTAGTGCTATAAATTTCCCTCTACATACTGCTTTAAATGTGTCCCAGAGATTCTGGTATGTTGTGTCTTTGTTCTCATTGGTTTCAAAGAATATCTTTATTTCTGCCTTCATTTCGTTATGTACCCAGTAGTCATTCAGGAGCAGGTTGTTCAGTTTCCACGTAGTTGAGCAGTTTTGATTGAGTTTCTTGCTCCTGAGTTCCAGTTTGATTGCACTGTGGTTTGAGAGACAGTTTGTTATAATTTCTGTTCTTTTACATTTACTGAGGAGTGCTTTACTTCCAACTCTGTGGTCAATTTTGGAATAAGTGTGATGTGGTGCTGAGAAGAGTGTATATTCTGTTGATTTGGGGTGGAGATTTCTGAAGATGTCTATTAGGTCTGCTTGGTGCAGAGTTGAGTTTGATTCCTGGATATCCTTGTTAACTTTCTGTCTAATGTTGACAGTGGGATGTTAAAGTCTCCCATTATTATTGTATGAGCGTCTAAGTCTCTTTGTAAGTCTCTAAGGACTTGCTTTATGAATCTGGGTGCTCCTGTATTGAGTGCATATATATTTAGGATAGTTAGCCCTTCTTGTTGAATTGATCCCTTTACCATTATGCAGTGGCCTTCTTTGTCTCTTTTGATCTTTGTTGGTTTAAAGTCTGTTTGATCAGAGACTAGGATTCTAATCCCTGCCTCCTTTTGTTTTCTATTTCTTTGGTAGATCTTCCTCTATCCCTTTATTTTGAGCCTATATGTGTCTCTACCTGTAAGATGGGTCTCCTGAATACAACAAACTGATGGGTCTTGACTCTTTATCCAGTTTGCCAGTCTGTGTCTTTTTATTGTACCATTTTGTCCATTTACATTTAAGGTTAATATTGTTATGTGTGAACTTAATCTTGTCATTATGATATTAGCTAGTTATTTTGCTCGTTAGTTGATGCAGTTTCTTCCTAGCATCAATAGTCTTTACATTTTGGCATGTTTTTGCAATGGCTGGTACCATTTGTTCCTTTTCATGTTTAGTGCTTCCTTCAGGATCTCTTATAGGGCAGGCCTGGTGGCGACAAAATCTCTCAGCATTTGCTTGTCTGTAAAGGATTTTGCTTCTCCTTCACTGACGAAACTTAGTTTGGCTGGATATGAAATTCTGGGTTGAAAATTATTTTCTTTAAGAATGTTGAATATTGCCCACCACTCTCTTCTGGCTTGGAGAGCTTCTGCTGAGAGATCTGCTGTTAGTCTGATGGGCTTCCCTTTGTGTGTAATCCGACCTTTCTCTCTGGCTGCCCTTAACATTTTTTCCTTCATTTCAACTTTGCTGAATCTGACAATTATGTGTCTCGGAGTTGCTCTTCTTGAGGAGTATCTTTGTGGCATTCTCTGTATTTCCTGAATTTGAATGTTGGCCTGCCTTGCTAGGTTGGGGAAGTTCTCCTGGATAATAATCCTGCAGAGTGTTTTCCAACTTGGCTCCATTCTCCCCATCACGTTCAGGCACACCAATCAGATGTAGATTTGGTCTTTTCACATAATCCCATATATCTTGGAGGCTTTGTTCATTTCTTTTTACTCTTTTTTCTCTAAACTTCTCTTCTCACTTCATTTCATTCATTTGATCTTCAATCACTGATAATCTTTCTTCCAGTTGATCGAGTTGGTTACTGAAGCTTGTGCATTTGTAACATAGTTCTCGTGTCATGATTTTCATCTCTATCAGCTCATTTCTGGACTTCTCTGCATTGGTTATTCTAGTTATCCATTCTTCCGTTCTTTTTTGAAGGTTTTTAGTTTGTTTGCACTGGGTACGTTGTTCCTTCTTTAGCTCTGAGAAGTTTGATTGACTGAAGCCTTCTTCTCTCAACTCATCAAAGTCATTCTCCATCCAGCTTTGTTCCATTGCTGGTGATGAGCTGTGTTCCTTTGGAGGGGGAGATGCGCTCTGAGTTTTTGAATTTCCAGCCTTTCTGCACTGCTTTTTCCCCATCTTTGTGGTTTTATCTGCCTTTGTTCTTTGACGATTGTGATGTAGTGATGGGGTTTTGGTGTGGAAGTCCTTTATGTTTGTTAGTTTTCCTTCTAATAGCCAGGACCCTCAGCTGCAGGTCTGTTGCAGTTTGGTTGAGGTCCACTCCAGATGCTGTTGGCCTGGGTATCAGCAGCGGAGGCTGCAGAAGATAGAATATTGCTGAACAGCAAGTGTTGTTGTCTGATTCTTGCTCTGGAAGCTTTGTCTCAGAGGTGTACCCAGCCATGTGCAGTGTGAGGTACAGTCTGCACCTGGTGGGGGATGTCTCCCAGTTAGGCTACTCAGAGGTCAGGGACCCACTTGAGCAGGCTGTCTGTCCGTTCTCAGAATCAACCTCCATGCTGGGAGAACCACTGCTCTCTTCAAAGCTGTCAGACAGGGACATTTACATCTGCAGAGGTTTCTGCTGCTTTTCGTTTAGCTATGCCCTGTCCCCAGAGGTGTAGTCTGCAGAGACAGGCAGGCTTCCTTAGCTGCGGTGGGCTCCACCCAGTTCAAGCTTCCTTGTTGCTTTGTTTCCCTTCTTAAGCCTCAGCAATGGCAGGCACCCCTCCCCCAGCCGAGTTGTGGCCTTGACTGCTGTGCTAGCAATGAGGGAGGTTCCATGGGCATGGGACCCTCCAGGTCAGGTGTGGGATATAATCTCGTGGTGTGCCGTTTGCTAAGACCCTTGGTAAAGTGCAGTATTAGGGTGGGAGTTACCCGATTTTCCAGGTGTTGTGTGTCTCAGTTTCCCTTGGCTCGGAAAAGGCTACACAACTCTTTAAGAGATTTATTTCTGGGCACTTGACAGGTTTTGATACTCTTGCAAATGGGGTTTTACAAATTATTTTCCAATTATAGGTTGCCTGTATATAGAAGTGCTATTTATTTTTTAATATATTGACCTTTTAGCACATATTTTTGCTAAGTTCACTTGTTATTTCTAGTATTTTTTACATTGTAGATATCATATGGTTTCTACATATACAATCAGAATTTTAGTTATCCTTTACCAATTGGTATAACTTTATTTTTTATTCTTTCTTTATGAAGTGGCTAGAAGGCTAGAAGTTCCTGTAAAATATTATATTAACGTATGAAGAAGCAGTGAAAGGGGACATCCTTGTCTTGTTCTAAATCTTAGTGGGAAAGCATTCAATATTTCACCAATGTGGAGGAAGTTACTAAAGCTTTTTTTTTTTTTTTAAGAAATCAAATATCATTTTTAGAAAATTCTCTTTCCCTCTAGCATACTGAGAGTTTTATCACAAATAAACTGGAAATTTTATCAAATACTTTTCTGCATTTATTAAGATGATCTTTTTTTTCTATTTTTCTGTTTATGTAGTAATTGATCAATTTGAATATTAAACTTACCTTGCATTTTTGAATTAGATTCCACTTACTCATTATAGATCCATTTTTTATATACTGCTGGATTTGGTTTACTGATGTTTTCTTAAGGGTTTTTGTGTCTATGTTCATGATGAATATTGACCTGTAATTTTATTATACTGCCTCTACATTTTAAATGTTAGGATTTCACTAGTCTCCTAGAAAGTATAATTGGAATTATTTGTTCCTTTTCTGTCTACTGAAAGCATATATGTATTAATCATATTATTTCTTCCTTAAAAGTTTAATTGGCTTCACCAGTGAAACCGTTTAGTCTTGAAAGTGTTATTTTGTTTTTATTTTGTTTTGTTTTGTTTGTCTTTGATGGGAAAGTTTTTCATAATGAATTTAGTTTTTTTACTAGATATAGGAAAACTCAGATTTTCTGTTTATTCTTTTGTCAGCTTTATTATGTTTTAAGAAATTGTGCATATCATCAAAATTCTTGAATTTGTTTACTTAAAACTATTCATACTATCATTTATTACATTTTAAGTATCTTTAGTAATATTGTTTGATTTTTCCTCCTTGATATTGGTAAATTGTGTCTGTTTTGATCAATCTTACTTGGGATTTATCAGTTTTACTAATTGTCTCAAAGCACACATTTTTGGCTTGTTGATTTTCTCTATTGTCTCTTTTCTACCTCCTTAATTTCAGTTTTTATCTTTATTATTTTCTTTCTGCTATGTACGTTTGCTTTTTTGTGCACTCCTGTTTGTCGTTACTTAAAGCGAGATCTTAGGTTATGTATGTATTTGAGAACTTTCTTCTTATCAAATATAAGCATTTAAAATCATAAATTTCCCTCTAAATAATGTTTGATCCGTATCCCATAGATTTTTATATATACTCTTTTTTAGTAATACCTAATATAAAATCTTTTGTAATTACTCTAGTTTGACCCATGGGTTTTTCTGTTGTTTTGTTTTGATAATTTTTTTTCCTGGTTGGTTTATTTGCTTTTTAGAAGTGAGTTCAAATACTAAGATATTTTCTAGATGTATAACCCATTGATTTGTAGTTTAGTTTCATTGTAATCAGAGTCACACATTGTATATGATTTCATTTCATTTCTTTTAGATTCATTGAGGTTTATTATACTGCCCAATGTGTGGTCCATCTTGGTAAATGTCCCATGCATATTTGAAAATGATGTGTATTCTGTTATTGTTAGGTGAGGTTTTCTATAAATGTCAAATGGATCAGGTTGACTGTGTTGTTTAAATTTTTTATAGCTGTAATGATTTTTGTCTTCTTGTTCTGTCATTTACTGAGAAATATTTGCTAAAATCTCCAGTAATGATTGAAATTTGTCTGTCTCTCTCTTCCCTTCTGACAAGTTTTGTTTCACATATTTTAAAGTTGTAATATGAGATTACTATATACTTGAGTTTATAATATTTGATGAATTGATTCTTTTGTCATTATGATATGTATATCTTTATTTTGGTAATATTCTTTTTCTTGAAATATAATTTATTTGATATTAGTATGGTCATATCAGCTTTCTTATGTTGAGGTTTGCATGTTACATCTTTTCCTATATCTTCATGTGTGGCCTATTTGTACCTTTATTTTTAAAGTATGTTTTATGAAAAAAGCATATTCTTAGGTCTAATCTTTTCATTTAGTTTGACAATTGTTGCCTTTTAATTAGAAGTTTGACTCATTACATTTAAAATCATTAATGATATTAGTAAATTTAATCCTAAACTCTGAGTAGTTTTCCCTTTTCTCATATATATTTCTTCTTCTCTTTCTTGTTTTTTTTTCTTCTTTCTAACCTATTATTTAATGAGCTAAAGTTTTTTTAAATTTGCTGGTTTGTTTTTAGTATTCTATTTTATCATTTCTATTGGCTCTTCAGCTATATCCCAGTATTTTTAAGATGATGTGCTAGACATTAATATATGAATATCTAAATTACCATTGGCTATATTAATGTATTATTCTACTTCATAAATAATATTATAAATTCATACCAGTTGAAATCAGTTTACTCACCACAATCTTTGTGCCCTTGTCATATATTTTACTTTGACATACGCTATGAAGGCTGTAATAGGTTTTCATTATTTTGCTTGAAGTCATCAACAGAATTTTTATTACCCATATATTTGTTTTTTATCTGTATGTCTTGTCCTCCACAGAGTCTATGTCTTAACATTTCCCTTCAGCCAGATACAAATTCCTGTATATTTGTCTATCTAAATATTTTTATATTGTCTTTCAATTTTAAAGAATAATTATGATACATATAGAGTTAAAGGATAATGAAGTTTTTTCTTTTATCATACTTGATCTTATTCTCAAAATATTTGAAGTTAGTGATGAACTGAATCTAAGTAGAATTGCAAGAAAATTCAGATTCAGATCAATTACAGATTAGAGTGACTCAACCATCAACCCTAACAATCAGAGAGAAGATATGTAGACGTTAAAAAAAAAAAAAGAAAAAGAAAAAAGCAACAAACAAACAAAAACGTGGGGGAATGAATAAAGCCTCCAAGCTCCATGAGGAGGTGTCAAAAGGTCTAACATACATATAAGTGGTACCCCAGATGTCCTTTAGAAGAGAGTTTAAGAATGAATGAGGATTCATCCTGTCTGTGACTCTTTGGGCTGCTAATCCACTGTTGGATCCATTATCAACTTTCTGTCTCTGAAGACCAAAGAAAGCAAATAAAATAGCTGTAGGTACAAGCAAAAAATATTTGTAGCAGAAACTTATTGTTCTGTCTTGCAACACAAGGGGTGAGACATTCCCGTAAGTTGATTACTTGAACACTTTGGATGTATGGCTCTAGAATCTAGCCATGCCACATTAGGAAGAGAGCAAGGAAGATAATATCCAAAGACACTTGTAGCATTTATCTGGGTTATCTGGAAATACTATACAGTGTTTCAGGAAGACAGTGTAGTTAGAATAGTTGAAAAATATGGAGACATAATGTTTCTGGTAATAGAAGGCCTAGTAATTATGCATAACTTTGTTATTGAGAAAATTTCCATACAATAGCAACTAAGAGGAATCATCCCTTGCTTATATAGGAGTAGACTTTGCCCTTCTGGCTGTCTTAAGATACCTATTTTCAAACTTCCAGGTATAATTTTTTTTCAAAATATAGTTACAGTAAGAATCCCTTGAGCATTATTCTCTTGCAATATAACAGTTTGTAACTAAAAATAATTTCCCATAACCTTCCTTTGAACATTGTTACCAAACTTGACAGTATTTCCTACTCCAATAACTTCTGGGGAAATTCTTTAAAACAATTATGATTTTGATTTGTGTTACTCTGATAATAGTGATATTGAATATTTTTTCATATGGTTATTGGCTGCTTCTTTGTACCCCAAACATCAGTGCCACACACTATACTCATGTAACAAATCTACAAATGTACCCATGAATCTAAAAGTTTAAATTATTTTTTAAAATGCTGAACAGTTCCCCTATCCCCTAGTTTAATAAAGAATTTAGAGTAAAAAAAATTGAAAAATAGCATAATGTCATGATTATAAATAGATGGATAAGTCAAGTAGAAATGGAGATGATTTTGAATGTGAACAAACAATTTTTAAAGCAACCCCAAAACTTGAGAGTTAAGTTCATACAGTTTTGACTGTTCATAATCACCCTCTACCATCTTACTATTTTATCTTCATATTCCCAGCAATATTATTTCTGCAGAGGCAACATTATGTGAAGAATCTTATCTCGTAAAATAAGATTCTTCTAAACGTTTTATCTGAATGAGCTTATAAAAAGGGTTATTGAATAAGAATTTAAAGAAAACCAAGTATCAATCATCTGGAATCATGAGATATTTAGGCTCACTTGGGAGTATATTTGATGCTAACAGGTTAATCTGTGACTACTCAATGTCTCAGCTCAGTTTCCTTTTTTCCATATCTAGAGTGGTGAATGTCTTTACTCAAATAGGTTTTTTAAGACAAAACGTAGCATGTTTGCTTGAGCTGATTAATATTTAAATTGGAATTCCAGAAAGACATTTTCCAAAATGGCCATGTAAAAGAGGTATGAAGTCTAATAGTTAACTTTATAAGTGAATGCCTGGAGCTTCAGAAACCTGAGTGTCTTTGCTGCACTCATTTCCATCATTCCTCTGCTGATAACATACAAGAAGAGAGATAAAAAGGCATTTTTAATAGAATCCATTTGGATGTTACCATATAAAAGATAAATTTTATGACAACTATGAGGCTTTAGGCCAGAATCCCTATTGGTACTTATATACTGGCCCCCCAGCTGCAGAGCTCAAGCTGGACATAAACGTGGCTTTCTGAACTAAGGGTCTGGAGAGCTATGGGCTCAGAACTACACAGTGCTCTTTGGTGTTGGTGTCACTGTTTTACAATGAAGTGAGGGAGGTATTTCTGCAGTGTAGTGCTTTCTGAGGCTACCCCATGCTTCAGATGAAAATGCTGGTTTGTTGATGCTATGTCAAATCATATCTGCAGAATCCTGCGCTCAGAACTTGCCAGCAGCAAATCAATGCCACCCTGCTTAGGGAGAACCTCCTCATGGTATAAGATACTTTCCTTTTTTCTTCCGTAATGGGGTAAACAAAATGTGTCTTTACCCTGACTAGAAAATCCAAATGTGATTGGCAACCATGTTTATCTTTACATCATTTAAAGCATCATTGATATCAATGAATTTTTCATAAACACGAGTTCTGGTGCTGTTGAAACAGTTTTCATGATAATTAGCAGTCTTAGCAAAAAAGAGACTTAGATGGTCTTCAGGAGTATTCCTGCATTTACTGTAACTGTGAGGAATGAGAAATCTGTTCAAATGATATTGCTAGATTTCTAAGTAAAAGCCTTAGGGAAGTTTATATAACTAAATATTAACATCTGAAAATTGAGTTTTCCCTTTACCGAAAAGAAAATTTTCATGCTCAAAAATACTTTGAAAAAAGTCAATTTCACTGAAAAGTGGTGACATAATTATTGAAATAATATATACTTCCTTTCTAAATCAATACAAATAACATACACTTCCTTTATAAATTAATACAAATGTAAACTAACAAAGATCTCTTTTCTTTGTTTACCCATGGACTTTGAAACTGTTAATATTAACCTAATAGAATAATTATGTTTAGTAACAATGACTCAGTAAAGAGATGTTAAAATAGTTTATTCAAATAGTTAACTTATTTAGAACTAATTTGATTATAAATTTTCCTTGAACAGTCATTCCAGTGCGTGTTAAATAATCTGTTTCATTAAAGATATTTTCAAGTTTCCTATAGTTATTCAAGACACAGCCTTTAAGGTCATTTAACAAATTATTTCTAGTTAATGCAAGTTTTTATAAATGTTTTCCCATGAAAGGGTTTCTAAATAACTTCAAAAACCTAGATTGTAAAAAAGACTCACAAAAAAAAGGTCGGGGGTGGGGTGTGTGGGAGGAGTTCTTATCAGAGTGAAGAGCGTTGGATCAAAAGATCTAGGCTTGGCGGGCTATTCTGCTCACTCACCTCTGGATGGATTCTGGTTTCTCCACTTACCTCTTAGGTATGATACCAAGAACTGCATGAAGCACACCTTTGAGGGCATACAGGTCATGTAAATCTTGAGAGGCAGCATCACACAGCGTTAAGGATTAATTTCATTCATGAAATTGAAATCTACCTGTTCCAGCACTCAACTCACAAACAATAACCTGTGGGTCCCCAAATGTCTCCCTTACACTATATTTATTTCTTTACTTGGTTAGATCCTTGAGGTAAAGCAAAGACTCATCACAAATGAATACTTTGTGAACTGTTGTTGTGGTGGTGGTGCTGGTGGTGGTGGTGGTGGTGGTTGTAATTAGCACAATCTTCTGGAGAGAGGAATTGCCTGAGTCAGAAACAAACTCTCCTGATTTTGAGTAAGAGTTTACAAGAATTTGTGTTGCTTCCTTTAGTTATCTTTACATAGATAATAATGAGCTTATCATCGGAATCTTTGTTGTTTGCCTTTTTATTTAAAAGCACCTCAACAATCTTACTTTGGAGAAAGAAGATGAAAACTCATTGGAATTCTCACATGAAGCATCCGCTCCACTTGGGCTTGTACTTCAGGGCCTTTGCACTTCCTCTCCCTCTTCTTGGAAGTGTTTATCCAAGTATCCCCATGGGTGCTCCCTGCATGTCTTTAAATCTCTATTCAAATCTCGTCTCATTACTCAGGCACTCCCTGATGACCTTCTAAAGAGTACCCTATCTGTCTTTTTCCTCCCACGCTGCTTTCTTTTGCTCTAAAGCACTTGCCCCTCTCTTTATTATATTATGTATCTATTTCTGTGTGGTTAGAGTCTATTTCTGTCATTGAAATTGAAGTTATATGAAGTCTGAGACTGCTTTATTTTTCATTTGTTGAATTCATAACTGATGGGAAAAGCACCACATATATTTGTACTTATATCCAAGAAATTTAAAGCTTTGGATTGTATAATTCCGTTTAGGAATAACAGTAGCTTTAAATAACAGGTTGATTTGCTCAAACAGTGGCCATTCAGGTGTCTTCTTTTTAAAACTTCATGTTCTTTAGAGAGGCCGAGACGGGCGGATCACGAGGTCAGGAGATCGAGACCGTCCTGGATAGCACGGTGAAACCCCGTCTCTACTAAAAAATACAAAAAACTAGCTGGGCGAGGTGGCGGGCGCCTGTAGTACCAGCTACTCGGGAGGCTGAGGCAGGAGAATGGCGTGAACCCGGGAGGCGGAGCTTGCAGTGAGCTGAGATCCGGCCACTGCACTCCAGCCTGGGTGACAGAGCGAGACTCCGTCTCAAAAAAAAAAATAAATAAATAAATAAATAAATAAAATAAAACTTCATGTTCTGAGGCTCAAGTGCAATGAAAATGATCCAATTTATTGCTCTCCATAGTCAAAACTGTGCCTATGCCTTCCAGCCTTCCTTCCTGTGCCCACTTCTTCCCACACTTGCTGCTGCTCTCTTTCCACTGCATCCACTCTGAGGGGTTTTCATCGGACCCTTAGCCCTGCTTTTTTTTTTTTTTTTTTCCTTTTTTGAGGTGGAGTCTTGCTCTGTCGCCAGACTGGAGTGCAGTGGCGTGATCTAGGCGCACTGCAACCTCCGCCTCCTGGGTTCAAGCGATTGTCCTACCTCAGCCTCCCAAGTAGCTGGGACTACAGGCACGTGCCACCGCACCCAGCTACTTTTTTGTATTTTTAGTAGAGATGGGGTTTCACCGTGTTAGCCAGGATGGTCTTCATCTCCTGACCTTGTGATCTGCCCGCCTCGGCCTCCCAAAGTGCCGGGATTAGAGACGTAATCCTGGCCCAGCCCTGCCTTTTAATTTACTTGAGTCTGCTTTTGGGATTCATCCATGAGGTCACATGTATCAGCAGTGTGTTCCCTGTTTTTGAGATTCCTTCACCATGTGACATGTATCTACTGGTATAGCAGAGTAGTGCTCCATTGTATGGATATGTAATACCTTTTTCTGCATTTACCTGTAGATAGAACTTTGAAATGTTCCCAATTTGGGGCTACTATGGAGAGAGTTATAATGGACCTTTACACATGAATCTTTATGTGGGCATATGTTTTATTTCTCTTAAGTAAATACCTAGGAGTGGTACTGCTGGTTAAGATGGCAAGTGCATGTTTAATTTTAGAAGAAACTTTCAGTGTTTTTGAAGTGGCTGTACCTTTTGACGTTCCCACCTGCAATGGCTGAGAGTGTCTATCGCTTCAGGCTTGGTATTGTGGTATCACATTTTGGTTTTAATTTTTATTTCTCTGACAGCTAATAATGTTGAGCATTCCTTTTAATTTTTGAAAGTTATGGTATTAAATACACAAAGTAAATTCACTTTTTGATGCACATTTCTATGAATTTTGACAGGTGCTTACGGTCATGTAACCACTGCCACAATTAAAGTACAGAACGGTTCCATCTCCCCCTCATGCAGATTTCTCTCATGCTGTCCCTTCATAATCAAATCCTCTCCTACATTTACACTTAATGTAATTATCAATACAGTTGGACTACATAAACCATCTTTTATTTGTTTTCTATTGTATCCTTGTGCTTTTTGTTATTTTTCTTTTTTTTAACTTTTTATGGATTAATTTAGTATTACCTAATATTCAATGTTATCTCCATGATTGACCTATTAGTTTTATATCTTCACTGTATTTTTTTAGTGGCTGTTCTGGGGTTTACAACATGCATCTTTAATTTATCACAGTCTACTTTCAACTAATGTCAGAATCATTCACATATAAATTAAGAACATCCTAAGAGCATATTTACATTTCTCTCCTCCCATTCTCTTACCTGTATTTCTGAGTATTTTATTTCTATATGTTTTAAATCTCACAAAATGTTAATACTTTTTCAAATAGTAAACTGTCTTTAAAACTTTAAATCACTTTATTGATGTATAATTTTCAGAGCATTCAATCTTCTTTTAAAGAAATGAACATACATATAGGACAATATTTTCTATTTACCCACATACACACCATTTCCAGTGTTCTTCATTCCTTTGCGCAGATCCTAATCTCCATTTGGTATCTTTTTTTTTTTTTTCTTTCTGAAGAACTTTCTTGGCTGTTGTAAACACATTCCTTGGCTTTTATTTCCCCAAATGTCTTTATTACGCCCTCACATTTTTGAAGAAAAATATTATTGGAAGTGAATGTGGGATTAACAGTTATGTTTTTCTTTACATTTATTCAGTTTGGGTTTCCTTGTATCTGTGAATTTACAGTTTTCCTAATGTTTGAAAAGTTTTCAACCATCATTTCTTCAGGAACTTTTTCTGTCTCCCTTCCTCCCTCTCACTTCTCCTTCTGAGACTTTAATTACATGTATCTGAGGCTGCCCAATATGGACCCACAGATCACTGAGACTTTTTCATTCCTTTCTAGCCTTTTTTCTTCTGTGTGTAATGTTGGAAAGTTTCTATTGCTATGTTCTCAAATTCGCTGGGTTTTTTTTTCTCCTGCAATGTCAAATCTGTTAATCTTATCCAGTAAATATTTTACTTTATACATTCAGTTTTTCATATCTAGATGTTTCATTTTCAAGTATCCTTAACACGGTGATATTTTACTGTAAATCCTGGAGCACATTTATAAGATTTGTAGTTGCTGTTCTGAAGTTCTTCCTTGATACCGCTATAGTTTCAATCATTCCTTACTCATTTTCCTACTGCTTGTGGATCATAATTTGCTTATTCTTTGCATGTGAAGTATTTTTTGATTGAGTGGGAAACACTGCATATGTCACATTATTAAATATTTAGATTTTTTATTATACTTTATGTTCTAGGGTACATGTGCACAACATATGTAAATGTTTAGATTTTGTTGTTTTACTTTTAAAATGTAGTTTTCTTCTGGAGAGGCAATTAAGTTTCCTCTGGATTATATTGTTACTTGTGGAAGATTATTTTTAAACTGTGTTAGTGCAGTTTTAGAATATCCTTATGTCTAAGAGCTAATTTAGCCCTAATACTAAGATATGACCCTTCTAGTAGTTCCACTGATTTCCCCAGGTTTTCAGGAAGCTCTTTTTACTCTGGCTGGACAGAATTCAGACGTCTCCCCATTCCGTGTGAACTTTGGGATTGTTCTCCATATTGCCACCAGGAGTTGTTCTTTGAGTGGACTTGCAGTTTTACTCTTCACATGCGTAGATTAATACTCCACCGAAGGCTCAAGGGGACTCCTTTGCACAATTCTGGACCTCTTTTTCTGTGTTACTCCTTCTTGTCTGGTTATTTGTCCTGATTATTGCAGGCACATTCACCTCCGTGAACTCCCACTTCTGTCTCCTCTCTTCAGAGCAGTGAGATGGCTGGTCTCAGTCACTCTAGCAGGAGTAGGAGTTGAATGTTAGGGATAACTGAAAGTTAGAATCAGCATTATGTCCATGGATTAGATGTAGTGTGTGAGAGAAAAAGAGACATTTATGCCATCTACATTTCTGTACTGAGAAACTGGGAGGATACAGGTATCCTTAATTGAAATGCGAGTTTGCGGGAGAAAAAGGGTTTTAAATAAAGTGCATTTAGGATATGTGAATTATGAGGTATCTGTGAACTAACTAGTCGAAGGAGATATTGAGAGGGCAGTTAGATGTATATTCTCGGGAGTTCGGTAGAGAGATCTGAGCTGAGATATAATTGGGACTATCAGTCTATACGGTACCAATAAAGTACTGTATGGTGCTCTAGTTGATTACTGGGAGGACAATGGTAGATGGAAAAAGGAGGCGGTCCAGTGGCTGAGCCCAGGGCACGCTACGGGAACAGGGAATCCAGTCCTGGGGGTGCAGCTGTGGTGAAGTCCAGCGGGTCTGTGTGGGTGAGGTGGAGCCTGGGGCTGCCTCCAGGGTCCAGCTGGAGATGACAGCTCCTTCAGGATGATAAATTTGAGGCACTTTTCTCTCTTCTGTGTACTTGATAGTCTGGGTGGTGAAGACATGACTGACAGGGTCATACCCTTACTCTTCTGCCTGGGGAATCAAAGACTCCATCTGGGGTATGTGTGTAATCTGAAAGCTACGTGCTCAGATCTGGCAACAGAGAGAGGAGCAGGGCTGAAGAAGGAAAAGGAGCATCCGGATGCAGTGGATGGCCCAGAGCACAGAGCTCCTGCAAGAGAGTGAGCTCCATATTGTTGGTGGAATTTTGCAGTTTTCCAGTTAAGTCCCTTGTTTTATTGAGTGTTTGCTCCTGTGCCTCAGTCAGTAAGAGCACAAATTACTGGAGATCCCTCTTTACAGAGACATGTTTGGTGGCACCTGGAGTTCTCCACACACCCATTTTCCATGTTCTCTGACTGTACCCTCTGACTACACTTAGCAAAACTGTCCAGGCCATCTGGTTTCAAGACATAGCTGACCTGCCATTTGGGGCATCAGCAGGGAAGCCTCACCCACTCCTGAGCATTGGCAAAATGACTGTGCCCAGGCTCTCCCACCTTTGGCTGAGGCTCTTGACCCCCTCCTGAAGGTGTGGGCCAGTCTCGAGCCCACACATCCACATCATTGGTCAACTGGTCAGTCTCCTGCAAGTGCCTCTTCTCTACTCATTAAACTGCTTCTAGTAACCTTGGTGCAATAAAGAAACTCGAAAGTGCCAGCAGTTGTCAAGCACTGGAAAGGAATCAGCCTCACTACTTTGGATTTGGTTCACCCTTGGCTTTCCTCACAGCTACACAGTCCTCAAGCATCATTAGTAGCTGCTGCCTCTTCTCTCTCCTCTCTCCTTAGTTCATTATTAGCACCAATAAGCAAAGACACTGGCAAAGTGCACAGCTTGCGCCTCTTCTCCTTGGTGGTCTTAAGCCACAGACCCTTTTACACAACAGTCTCTATGCTGTCTGTCCTGTGCAGCTCAACTGCTGCAGAGAAGTTCCCTTCACCACTTCCACCTCCTGCCTCATCGAGGGCTGCTGCAGACCTCTGGGTCACCTGCCATCCAAAGGCGCTGGGTGGGATTGTCCCGGTTAGACACTCCACCTCCTCCCCACCACCCGCAGACACACAGGGAATGCAGGACCCACTCTGCCAAGGCTGTCTGCACATTCCCTTCTCTCTGAAGAACTGGAAGTTTTTTCTCTGGTGCATGGAAGACAGAATCTCCCTGACACTATGTGGATTGTAAACACTCCCATGGTCTGAAAGGACCACAGGTTTTTCTGCAGCTCCTTTGTAGTCCTTGTCAGCCCCTGAGCCTGGGATGATCTGGATACTTTGTCTTTCCACTTTCTTTCTCCCTGTGCTGTTGGGCCTTGGAGGTGTGAATTGCGTCACTCTCGCAGTTTGTATTATCTTTCTGTGAAGTACATACATTGGATGTGGGACAGTAATGGCAGCCATCACTGTCTTGTTCCTTCTGACTCAAGTTAAGTTTTGGTCTCTCTTGCTCCACTGCAAAAAAAAAAAAAAAAAAAAAAAGACAAAACAAAAGCAAAAGAGAACCTGAAGAGAAAGGAAAGGAGGGAAGACCTCATAGCCAGATCTACTGAGTTTTGTGGAGTGATTTTCTTTCTCCCTCTTTAAGGAGCAAATGCTTTTTCCACTGGTACATTTAAAGTCCTCCAACTATGGAGAGGTACCAGCTTAGGACAGGTGGCACCCCAGCACAGAGCTTTCAGACAGCCTGACCTTTTCAATTCTGGAAGGAAGAGATTTACTGTTGGCCACTCCTGGGTCTTTCTGGTATTTCAAAGGAATATTAGGTGCTGTAAATAGGAATTGAAGAGGCAAATGTATCAAAACCATTAAATCCATGATTGGTTGATGTTATTCTGTCATTTTAAGAGACTAAATATGGAAGAAAGGCAGATGTGAAAACCATTGTACAATTTTAAAATGTCACAATCAAAAATGAACTGCCTCTTTCCCCCTGAAAAAGTGAATCTGTCACTAAGCAGCACTATACCTCTGATAATTCACTTTACCTGTGTATCTCAGGTGCTTTGTGTATAAAATAGAGCAGGTAGACTGATAATATCTAATATCTCTTTTAGTTTGAAATCTTCTTTTTTCTTTCCCTCCTCTACAGGCAGACAGAAAACTTAAATTGTAGAGTGTTCCAAGGTCTTCCAATAATGTTCAACAAAGGTAATTTAAATAAGTAAAAATATCACAAAAACAGAAGTCATTAGCTATGAGATTTCAAGGTCTACTTCACTACTTGCTAGAAGAAAATTAAAGCAAAAAATAAAGAAGCAAGGATCAAGGCTAAAAGTAGAAAAGTGTAGGTGGCAGGAAATATAATTGTATAGAAGTTTGAGAAATAGGCAGACTAAGTAACAAATTTAATATCAAAATGTCAAAGAGTCTAAAAGGGATCATTGAAGGTCAAGAATGAGCCAGAAAACCTTTGACTGAGGAAGCCAAAAATATACAGGATAGAAAGTAATACAGGAGATAGAAATCTATTAAAATATTTATGTAAACAAATGAAAGCTATAAAACTTGTGGCAACGGAAGTAAAAAGTAGGGGAAATAATTAGCATTTACGGAATACTATTATATGTCAGGCATTGGATTAGGTGGTTTACTTAATAAAAGTAATTTATTAGTTCACTGACAAAAACAAGAAACTAAGGTCACCATGAATAATTATTGTTTATGATGCATAAGCTTTGAGGATGCAAAGAAGTCTTGGCATTTGTGAAGTCAGTAGTACTTGAGCATGGGCCTGTTATCCATATTTTCAATGTTTCTCATGCATGGTCAGGCTTGAAAATCACTGATCTGGTGTGCATCCTTTGATGAGGGATGTTTGCATTCAACTGGTGAAAGCAATGCACTGCTATAACTGCAGAAGACAGCGGAGGGCTATGGAGATGCGGGAAGACTCCCATGTAACTGAGCCAGAAAGCTGGGTGGGTGGGATTTAGACAAATAGAAAGGAGAGGGGAAGAAAAGCAGTTGTGAGGTTGGGGCAGTCCTGGCTTCTCAGGCAGTCAAGGTTAGTTGGTTTGGCTGAAAAAGAGGGAATAGATAACGTGGATTTTAGTTAGAATAAGACTAGAAAGGAAGGTGATGTCATAATTGACCAGTCTTAGCCACTGGTCAGGGTGGTATCTGAATTGGCAAAGTGCAGCTGGAGAGTGAAAACATTTGCAAGAGAATTGTTGTAAGCACAAATTGAAATATATGAAAAGCTCCATCCAGGTTTATATCTGATATGGTTTGGGTGTGTTCCCACCCAAATCTCACCTTGAATTGTAATAATCCCCCTGTGTCAAGGGTGGGGAAAGGTGGAGATGACTGAATCGTGGGGGGCAGTTTTCCCCATACTATTCTTGTGCTAGTGAATAAGTCTCATGAGATCTGAGATCTGATGGTTTTATAAAGGGGAGTTCCCCTGAACAAGCTCTTGTGCCTCCCACCATGTAAAATGTGCCTTTGCTTCTCCTTTGCTTTCCACTATGATTGTGAGGTCTCCCCAGCCATGTGGAACTGTGAGTTCATTAAACCTCTTTCCTTTATAAATTACCCAGTCTTGAGTGTGTCTTTATTAGCAGTATGAGAATAGACTAATACAATATTTAAGACTCCATAAAGAATAAGAGCAGGTATGTCAGGCAGGGAATAGTGTTGAATTCTAACAGCAGCTGGGCAGTACATGGAAATACTTAGGTATGCATGTGTTTAGGGGGCAGGAAATGGAAGTAACCAGAACCAAGCAGATCAACAGGGTTCCAGATAAGGGGGTCCCAGATAAGGGTGTTAGGGTTCCAAATTCCGTGCCTCTCACACAGCACCCAGGAACTAGAGTATGCATGGGGTGGCAAGTTAGAGGCCCTTGCCAACTAAATGAAAAGGCACAGTGAGGTCCCAGGGGAAAGCTGAAGTCCATAAGGTCAATAGGGTTCACATGGAGAAGCCCATCCCAGGACCCCAGGTTCTGGGCCACTCTGGCATGGAAGTGATGCAGGGCAGCAAGCCCCTAAATTGGGGCTTTCCCAGGGAGGATTCTTGGGTCACCCAGGAAAGTATTCGAGGGCCAGCCAATGGTGTTAAATAGCAACATTTATTGATGTGGCAGTGTACAACAGCAGCAGACATACTGCTCCTTGCCCAGCAGGGCTACCTCATAGGTAGTGTGCTCAGAGTAGCAGCTCAGAGGAGCTTTTGCAGCCACATTTATACTTTAATTCTATGAAAATTAAGGAGTAGTTTATGCAGAAATTTCTAGGAGTAGTTTAAGCAGAAATTTCTAGGATAAAGGCAGTAACTTCCAGGTTGTTGGGTTGTTGCCATGGAAAGGGGTGGTAACTTCCAGGTGTTGCCATGGTGATGGTAAACTGACATAGCACACTGGTGGGCATATCTTGGGGAGGTGCTTCTTCCCCAGAACTGTTTTAGCTAGTCCTCAGTTTGGTCCAGTGTCCCAGTCCCACCTCCTACCTCACCAACAAAGCAGAGAGGAGCCCAGGATGCAGTGTGTGTGTGTGTGTGTGTGTGTGTGTGTGTGTGTACATGTGACAGAAAGAGGAGGAAGCCGGAGGAGAGAAGACATCAAGGGAGAGCAAAAGAAAGAGGGCTCCGGAAGTGGGAGATGGGGCACCTTGGGGTGCACTGGAAACTGAGGGAGGTCCGCTATCCCAAGAAGGAGCCCCAAGGAAGTGCGCAACCCCCAGGTTCTGGTCACAAGTATCAACCACGTGTGCAGACCTGAGATATTACATGTGAACTCACTTTTCACAAACAAGTGCTGAGGTTGTGAAAAGTGGGTTCATAGGGAATCTCTTAGATCCTTCCCTACTGTGAAATGCTGTCCACAACTAGCGCACTGGGGCAGGCTGTGTGGAATTACAAGGAGAGTGCTTTAAAAGGGAGGCGGCCAGTGAACACTGTTTTCAGAATTTTTAAGGTAAAAGGAACTTATGTAATGCCTTCAAGGACTAGCAGGTCAAAGAAAGGTGATTGAGTAACTACAGGTATAGTGTGCTGGACTATGTTCCAGTGGGAGAATACATCATGCTAAATTCATGGGCACAGTGGAATAAAATCAGCCAAAGAATCCTATAAGGGATGTTTTTTTCCTTAGTGATTCTCTGTGAAACCTTCTGGTTTTACTAAATGAATCCACCAAATCCTCCAAACTATGAGACCTAGTACCACATAGTGCCATGGAAACTAAGGAAGTCCTTTTGGGAGAGTAGGAATATACATCTAAATACCTTGGCATTTTGGTCAATTATTGTGATTTCCTGGGGAATAGTCACAAGATGATATTCTCATATCCACATATTCTATAAACCTTGTGCCTTACAAAATATTATGCCCCTCACCACTAAAGAGTCCAGCAAGCAGCTGTTTCTATACATGAAATATGCTTAAGACTTCACATCCCTGGAGCTTAAGATGAAAGGAGAAGAGATACATGACAAGGCACAATGTTGTAGTTATATAGGATAAATAAATCTGGAGATCTAATGTACACCCCCCGGACTATGGTTAATACTTTTGTACACTAATAACTTGCTAAGAGAGTAGATATTAGGTACTCTTACCACAAAGAAACAGAAAGGTAACTACAGTGTATGAGATGATGAGTGTGTTAATTTGCTTAATGTAGAAATCGCTTTGCCATGTGTGTCTATCAAGATAAGTATATCAAAACATTATGTTTTAGTTGTATACCTTAAACATATACAACAAAAAGAGGAAATACAGTTTGACTGAAGAGCAGAAGCCCAGAACTATTGTGGTGTGTTTGCATTGACAAAACCAGCAATTTCTTTATTACAGTGATCTACTTTGCTATAAAATTGCTCTGGGCAAAACTAAAGTTCATTAAAGGAAAATAGTTTGGAAAAATCTCCCATCAGATAATCATTCAGATCATTTAGTGGGCTTGTGCTTTTAACAAGGAACAGAAGATTTCTCCCAAGAAAGATTTTCTCAGAAAAAGAAGATTGCTTTTTCATGGATGATGATGTTATTAAGAAAATGTTTAGTTTTCAAGAATGAAAACCTTGGAGTTAACAACCACCCTTTGAAGTCTAGCTCAGAAAATCCGTCTGGATTTTGATTCAACATTTGGCAAAAATATCTGACATACAGATCTAACCAGACATTGCCAGACATAGCTCAATATTGTGTGATTACAGTTGCTGAACTCACTTTCTCCTTTAGGTCATACCGACTTGAAGTGTAGTTTCCTTCCAAAAGGCAATAATGGGCTCTCGACAGACTTCATAAAAGAAATACAACAAAAAGTCTTAATTTGGTCAAACTCTTTCTCCATCCAGTTTTGTTCCCTTGCTGGCAAGGAGTTGTGAACCTTTGGAGGAGAAGAAGCGTTCTGGTTTTTGGAATTTTCCACCTTTTTGCACTGGTTTTTCCTCATCTTCATGAATATATTTACCTTTGGTCTTTGATGCTGGTGACCTTTCGATGGGGTTTTTGTGTGGACATCCTTTTTGTTGATGTTGATGCAATTCCTTTTTGTTGGTTAGTTTTCCTTCTGACAGTTAGGCCCCTCTGCTACAGGTCTGCTGGAGTTTGCTGGAGGACCACTCCAGACCCTGTTTGCCTGGGTATCACCAGCAGAGGCTGCAGAACAACAAAGATTGCTGTCTGTTTCTTCTTCTGGGAGCTTCATCCCAGACAGGCACCCACCAGATACCAGCCAGACCTCACCTGTATGAGTTGTCTGTCAACCCTTGTTGGGAGATGACTCCCAGTCAGGAGGCACAAGGGCCAGGGACCCACTTGAGGAGGCAGTCTGTCCGTTAGCAGAGGTAGGTTTCAGAAAGTGGGTAATAACAAACTCCTCTGAGCTAAAGGAGCATGCTCTAACCCAATACAAGGAAGTTAAGAACCTTGAAAAAAGGTTAGAGGAATTGCTAAATAGAATAACCAGTTTAGAGAAGAACATAAATAACCTGATGGAACTGAAAAATGCAACACAAGAACTTCATGAAGCATACACAAGTATCAAGAGCTAAATTGATCAAATAGAATAAAGGATATCAGAGATTGAAGATCAACTTAATGAAATAAAGTGTGAAGACAAGATTAGAGAAAAAAGAATAAAAAGGAACAAAGCCTCCAAGAAATGTGGGACTATGTGAAAAGATGAAACCTACATTTGATTGGTGTACCTGAAAGTCACAGGGAGAATGGAACCAAGTTGGAAATCACTCTTCAGGATATTTTCCAGGAGAACCTCCACAACCTAGCAAGACAGGACTGCATTCAAATTCAGGAAATACAGAGAACACCACAAAAATACTCCTTGAAAAGAGCAACCCCAAGACACATAATCGTCAGATTCGCCAAGGTTGAAATGGAAAAAATGTTAAGGGCAGCCAGTGAGAAAGGTCAGATTACCCACAAGGGGAAGCCCATCAGACAAACAGTGGATCTCTGTGCAGAAACCCTACAAGCCAGAAGAGAGTGGGGGCCAATATTTAACATTCTTAAAATAATTTTCAACCCAGAATTTCATATCCAGCCAAACTAAGTTTCATAAGTGAAGGAGAAATAAAATCCTTTACAGACAAGCAAATGCTGAGAGATTTTGTCATCACCAGAGCTGCCTTTCAAGAGCTCCTGAAGGAAACACTAAATATGGAAAGGAAAAACTGGTACCAGCCACTGCAAAAACCTATCAAATTGTAAAGACCATAAACACTTTGAAGAAACTGCATCAACTCATGGGCAAAATAACCAGCTAGCATCCTAATGACAGGATCAAATTCACAGATAACAATATTAACCTTAAATGTAAATGGGCTACATGCCCCTGTTAAAAGACACAGACTGGTAAACTGGATGACGAGTCAAGACTCATCAGTGTGCTGTATTCAGGAGACCCATCTAATGTGCAAAGACACACATAGGCTCAAAATAAAGTGATGGAGGAATATATACCAAGCAAATGGAAAGCCAAAAAAAGAGCAGGGCTTGCAATTCTAGTCTCTGATCAAACAGTCTTTAACAGAGATCAAAAAAAGACAAAGAAGGGCATTACATAATAGTAAAGTGATCAATGCAACAAGAAGAGATAATTGTCCTAAATATATATGTGCCCAATACAGGAGTACCCAGATCATAAAGCAAATTCCTAGAGACCTACAAAGAGACTCAGACAACCACACAATAATAGTTGGATACTTTAACACACCACTGTCAATAGTAAGATCAATAAGACAGAATATTAACAAGGATATTCAGGACTTGAACTCAGCTCTGATCCAAGTGGACCTAATAGACATCTACAGAACTCTCCACCCCTAATCAACAGAATATACATTTTTCTCAGCACCACGTAGCACTTACTCTAAAATTGACCACATAATTGGAAGTAAAACACTCCTCAGCCAATGGGAAAGAATGGAAATCATAACAAACAATCTCTCAGACCACAGTGCAATCAAATTAAAAGTCAGGATTAAGAAACTCACTCAAAACCCCACAACTACATGAAAAATGAAAAATCTGCTCCTGAATGACTACTGGGTAAAGAATGAAATTAAGGCAGAAATAAAAGTTATTTGAAACCAATGAGAACAAAGACACAATGTACGAGAATCTCCGGGACACAGCTAAAGCTGTGTTTAGAGAGAAACTTATAGCACTAAATGCCCACAGGAAAAAGTGGGAAAGATCTAAAATTGGCAACCTAATATCACAATTAAAAGAACTAGAGAAGCAAGAGCAAATAAATTCAAAAGCTAGCTGACGACAACAAATAACTAAGATCAGAGCAGAACTGAAGGAGATGGAGACATAAAAAACCTTTCAAAAAATGAATGAATCCAGGAGATGGTTTTTTGAAAAGATCAACAGAACAAATAAACCACTAGCCTGACTAATAAAGAAGAAAAGAGAGAAGAATCAAATAGACACAGTACAAAGTGATAAAGGGGATATCACCACTGATCCCACAGAAATGCAAACTACCATCAGAGAATATTATAAACACCTCTATGCAAATAAACTAGAAAATCTAGAAGAAATGGATAAATTCCTAGACACATACTCCCTCCCAAGACTAAACCAGGAAGAAATCAAATCCCTGAGTAGACCAATAATAAGTTCTGAAATTGAAGCAGTAATTAATAGCCTACTAACCGAATAAAGCCCAGGACCAGATGGATTCACAGCAGAATTCTACCAGAGGTACAAAGAGGAGCTGGTACTATTCCTTCTGAAACTATTCTAAAAAATAGAAAAGAAGTTATCCTCCCTAACTCATTTTCTGAGGCCAACATCATCCTGATACCAAAACCTGGCAGAGACACAACAAAAAAAGAAAATTTCAGGCCAGTATTCCTCATGAACATTGATGCAAAAATCCTCAATAAAATACTGGCAAACCAAATCCACTAGAACATCAAAAGCTTATCCACCATCAATTCGACTTCATTCCTGGGATGCAAGGCTCGCTCAACATACACAAATCCATAAACATATTCCATCACATAAACAAAACCAATGACAAAAACCAAATGATTATCTCAATAGATGCAGAAAAGGCTTTTGATAAAATTCAACACCCTTTCATGCTAAAAGCTCTCAATGAACTATGTATTGATGGAACGTATCCCAAAATAATAAGAGCTATTTATGACAAACCCACAGCCAATATCATACTGAAAGGGCAAAAACTGGAAGCGTTCCCTTTGAAAACCACAACAAGACAAGGATGCCCTCTCTCACCACTCTTGTTCAACATAATATTTGAAGTTCTGGCCAAGGCAATCAGGCAAGAGAAGGAAATCAAGGGTATTCAAATAGGAAGAGAGGAAGTCAAATTGCCTTGGTTTGCAGATGACATGATTGGATATTTAGAAAACCCCATCATCTCAGTCCCAAATCTCCTAAAGCTGATAAGCAACTTCAACAAAGTCTCAGGATACAAAATCAATGTGTAAAAATCACAAGCATTCCTATACACCAAAAATAGACAAAAAGAGAGCCAAATCATGAGTGAACTCCATTCACAATTTCTACAAAGAGAATAAAATACCTAGGAATACAACTTACAAGGGATGTGAAGGACCTCTTCAAGGAGAACTACAAACCACTGCTCAAGGAAATAAAAGAGGACAGAGACAAATGGAAAAACATTCCATGCTCATGGATAGGAAGAATCAATATCATGAAAATGGCCATACTGCACAGCAATTTATAGACTCAATGCTATCCCCATCAAGCCACCATTGACTTTCTTCACAGAATTAGAAAAAATTAATTTAAATTTCATATGGAACCATAAACAAAGCCTGTATATAAGACAATCCTAAGCAAAAAGAACAAAGCTGGAGGCATCATACTACTTGATTTCAAACTATACTGCAAGGCTACAGTAACCGAAACAGAAAGTTACTGGTACAAAAACAGATATGTAGACCAATGGAACAAAACAGAGGCCTCAGAAATAATGCCACACATCTAAAATCACTTGATCTTTGACAAGCCTGACAAAAACTCTCAATGTGGAAAGGATTCCTTATTTAATAAATGGTGTTGGGAAAACTGGCTAGCTATACACAGAAAACTGAAACTGGGTCCCTTCCTTATACCTTATACAAAAATTAACTTAAGATGGATTAAAGACTTAAACGTAAGACCTAAAACCATAAAAACTCTAGAAGAAAACCTAGGCAATACCATTCAGGACATAGGCATGGGCAAAGACTTCATGGCTAAAACACCAAAAGCAATGACAACAAAAGCCAAAATTGACAAATGGGATCTAATTAAACTAAAGAGCTTCTGCACAGCAAAAGAAACTATCATCAGAGTGAACAGGCAACTTGCAGAGTGGGAGAAAATTTTTGCAATCTATCCATCTGACAAAGAGCTAACATACAGAATCTACAAGGAACTTAAACAAGTCTACTAGAAAGAAACAAACAACCTCATCAAAAAGTGGGCAAAGTATATGAACAGACATTTTCATGTTTATGTGACCAACAAACATGAAAAAAGTTTCATCATCACTGATCATTAGAGAAATGCAAATCAAAACCACAATGGGATACCATCTCATGCCAGTTAGAAGGATGATCATTAAAAAGTCAGGAAACAACAGATGCTGGAGAGGATGTGGAAAATTAGGAACGCTTTTACACTGTTGGTAGGAATGTAAATTAGTTGAATCATTGTAGAAGACAGGGTGGTGATTCCTCAAGAAATACCATTTGACCCAGCAATCCAATTACTGGGTATATACCCAAAGGATTATAAATCATTCTGTTATAAAGACACACGCAAATGTATGTTTATTGCAGCACTCTTCATAATAGCAAAGACTTGGAACCAACCCAAATCCCCATCAGTGATAGACTGGATAAAGAAAGTGTGGCACATATACACCATGGAATACTACGCAGCCATAAAAAAGGATGAGTTTGAGTCCTTTGTAGGGGCATGGATGAAGCTGGAAACCATTATTCTCAGCAAACTAACACAGGAACAGAAAACCAAACACCACATGTTCTCACTCATAAGTGGGAGTTGGACAATGAGAACATGTGGACACAGGGAGGGAAACATCACACACTGGGGCCTGTCGGGGGAGGCGGGGTAGGGGAAGGATGGTATTAGAAGAAATACCTAGTGTACATGACGGGTTGATGGGTGCAGCAACCACCATGGCAAGTTTATACCTATGTAACAAACCTGCACGTTCTGTGCATGTATCCCAGAACTTAAAGTATAATAAAAATAAATAAATAATTCCAATGTTAAAGAAAAAAGTCTTAATTTGGGATAGGAAAATGTCCTGATTTTACCTGCAAATCATTTTTTAATCAATCATAGCTAACATTTGTATTGAGCTCATTTGTTTACAAATCATTTCAATATCAATCATATCATTGCTATATAGCCATCCTGAGACGTAGTTCTCAGTTTTAGGTTTCTAGGTGAGGAAAACAGGACTAACTTAAGGTTATTCAATTAGTAAGTGGTTTAGAGCATAGGTCTGCTGCTGTCAGAGCACCATGCATTTTCTACTTTACATCAGTCATTTATTCATTTTCGATAAACATTCATTGGGCACATAAAAGGAATACAAGAGACATGTCTTGCTCAAAACTTTATCAGATCTTTCTGTACAACTAGTTTGAATTTTCTTAGTCAAAATCCTCCATAAGTGACCCAAAATATCTCTAGGAAACTAAACGATAACCTGTAAATATGGCATTATAGTTCCAAGGCTGGTTTTTCTAAGAAAAATAATGGAAATAAATACAATAAGTCAGTGCTATGTAATACAGTCTAGATTCATAAGATGAGTTGGAGTGAGAAATGGAATCAAAGGAATCCTGGGGACTGAGACATTTGAGTAGGGGAAAACATGAAGAGAAGAGCAGGAAATCTGTAAGGGAACTGAGGATTTGCAGGTTCAAAATGGGTTTTTCTACCTGGATCTAGGTCTGGTAAAAATAAATAAAAGTGATTACTTTCTGTGAGTTTGGCACCTAATTTGAAATTTTAAGTGGAGGCAGAAAAATTCAGGGCATGTGGTTGATAGAGACATGCAGTTGACTCTCCAGAGTTGAATTAAATATTGAACCCAGGGACTAGTTGGTTGAACCTTTGGAATTTCTCCATGGTCTTTAGACTCACAGAAGTCAATATATTGGGGCATGGAACTTTTCTTGTTTGCGATTTTAACATGTTTAAAAATTTAAACACAGGCTAACGTTCTAGAATTGTTTGTCCTCAGAATTTAAGTGTGCATTTTCCGATACTAAAATGAATCCAAGAAGAACCACTCAATTACCTTCTATTTTTTAACTTATTTGACAAGTATCTTTTGAGCACATGCAAGGCACTTTGCAGCTTCTATGGAAAAATAATGATGAATATGACCTTAGTTGTTAAGTGTTGCTTGTTAACCCTGAAAATATAAATGTGAAGTACATGTGTAACACAAGACTCTTAACTGAAATTACTTGAGGTTTAGATTTCTATACCTAATCTTGGATGTATTCCTTAAGGTAAAATAAGCATATTTAATATTCATACTACAGTGTTAAATATTTCAGTTTAAGTACTTTTCTCCCAATTCTGTTAATTCAGCACAATGCTCATCTCTGAGGATATGCAGACAGGTAAAATTTCCTCTTGTTAATAAGTTCATTAAGACCCAGAGCCATGGTTGTTAACACCAACTATACTACAGTGGTTTCTGTGGCACCTTTGAAATACAAGGACTTCCCACTTTAGCCCTTAGTGTTGGTTTGGCACAGGGCTCGGTATCTATTACTTTTATGCCCTGTGGAGGATTCTGATACCCAGCCAATGAAAAAAATCACTAGGCTTATGAACATTCTTTGCTTATCATCTCTTCTTTTATTTTTCTGAAGGTCATTTATATGCAATTTCTCATAAAACTAAATATGCACCTTCCCTGTAACCCAGCAGTTTTACTCCTAAGTAGTCACTCAAAACAAGTAAAGACATATGCCCACAAAAGGACTTGTGCAAGAGTGTTTATGACACTTTATTCATAATAGCTCTTGTGTCCAACAACAGGAAAGTGATGGTGGGGACCCTCTGATACACTCATATAATGGAATACCACTCATTAATTAAAAGGACTGAATTATTGATGCATGCAACAAGACTAAATCTCCAAAACATTATGCTAAATAAAAGAAACCCCACACAACATAAAGGTCTTTTAGTATTTAATACTGTATGATAGTATTTATGTTACATTCTAGAGCAGATGCAATTAATTTATGGTGGAAATAATCACAACAGTCATTGTGTTAAGTGAGGACAAATTTGGGGAGAAGGCCAGTGAGTGTTGGTTGTTGGGAAGGCAAGGGGGAACTTTCTAATGTAATAGTCATAGTCTATTTATTAATAGGTGTTTGGTCATTCTATTAGTCTGTTTTCATGCTGCTGATAAAGGTATACCTCACAATGGGTAGGTAATTTATAAGGAAAAAGAGGTTTAATTGACTCACAGTTCCACGTGGCTAGGGAGGCCTCATGATCATGGCAGAAGATGAAAGGCACGTCTTATATGGCAATAGCAAGAGAGAATGAGAACTAAGAAAAAGGGGGTTTCCCCTTATAAAACCATCAGATCTCATGAGACTTATTCACTACCATGAGAACAGTATGGGGGAAACCGCCTCCGTGATTCAATTTTCTCCCACCAGGTCCCTCCCACCACACATGGGAATTATGGGAGCTATAATTCAAGATGAGATTTGGGTGGGGACACAGCCAAACCATATCAGTCATACTGGTGCATACATTTATCGAAACTCATAAAATGCTACACTTAAGATTTGTGTATTGGATTTTTTTGTAATATTAGTTCAAAAGAAACAAGTTTAAACAAATCTTAAACACCTGATGATACGCACATTGAAGTATTTAGCGGGAAAATGTACCAAAGCAACAAGCAACTTACTTTGAATAAATGAAGTGTACTGATGGATAGAGAGCAAGATGGATGGATAGGTAGATAGAAATGTGATAAAGCAAACAGAATAAAGTGTAAAAGTAGGATCTAGGTGGTAGATAGTGCAGAGTTTACTATAACATTTTTTCAACTTTTTTGTATATTTGAAAGTTTACATGATAGAATGTTAGGAAAACATTAGAAGTGTGCATATAATGTTCAAAGTGAATACTTTATCCATGATAACTCATTGATTTTGCATAAATCTTGTGATGGCTACAGACTAGTTTTACACCAAACCAAGTCCTCTTCTTCCTGATTACACAGCTATTTTCCAAATAGTCATATGCTTAAATGTGGTCAGGTGACTGACTCTGACCAATGGAATGGGAGTGGAAGGGATGTGCACCATTATCAGACCTGGCCCATAAAAACCTTTCTTATCTGAGATTGAATGGAAACACAGCCTTGGATACCTTTCTTTGAAGGTAGTGGAGCCATACACAGTGAATCTCTTACTCACTGAAGGGATGATGCTTGCCAATCAGAAGTATCAGTTTTGGACTTCTTGTAAAGCAGAAATAGACTTCTAGTTAAATCACAGAAGTCTGTGTTTTATTTATTATAGTAGCCTGTGCACAACTCTACATGCCAGGTCCTATTAGTATCCTTATTTAACATATGAGGACACAATCCAGGAGTTAGGCGGCAGCTCAGCAGCAGCCTTGCCATCCAAACCCAGGCAGTCTGGCTGCAAAGTCCAGGCTCCTGAGGTTTACACTATCTTGCCTCTTTCTTCCTTGCAGGTAGAGATACAAGATCATTGTTTCTCTTTTAAGCAGGTAATATAACCCTGTGACAGTGGGTAATCCTTCAAAATACACATTCATATTCTTGGGAGCAGACTTTTCTTACTAACGGTTGAGCATGCTGGTTAGCCTCCCTTTCTGCCAGCTGGCAAGCTTCTGAGTACACAATGTCTGGCAAAAGCAGAGGGAGGCAGGAGGGAAGGAAGGAGAGGACATGAATATCAGCATCGCCCACCCTTGCAGACATTCTATCCCCCATTGCTAGCTTAAATGATAAAAAAGAGGGGGTGCCCCAGCCATTGCATAAAGCTCCCTGGTATATTTTCAGCAAGTGTTTCTGCTGGTCCCAAGAATTCACATCCAAATAGAGGAGACTGAGCTCTCTTCCTTACCATTCACCTCACTGTTTCATTAGTAGTAGTAATAGCAGAAAGGGGAGCTTATTCACCCTGGATTAATCTTTGAAATAAACCATGTGTATTGATTTAACGAACTCCTGGTCATGAAGCTGGTGCTTACAGGACCCACAATGTAAAAGAGAGAGGTCAGAAGAGGACCTCTGCTGTTTCACTGAACTGAGCTCTGATGGGTTCACCACATCCTGCCAAAGACATGCCTCAAATACAGCATCCGGTCCTCCAGCATGCAGATGCAGGAAGTGGAAATTTTATATATGGAATTATTACCATGGTGTCTTTGGAACTTGTGTGAACCATCACACTCCTAATTGCCAGATGCCATGCAGCTTTGAGTTACATTTAGGAAATTATCAATGCTGCCAAATTCACATTTAAGGAGAATAGCAAGGGGCACAGCAATACCAAGTAGGCTTGCAAATCAAATGCAGAATCAAATGAAATTCAGCCACAGACCTTTTGTTTTCATATTTGTTATGGTTTATCAGGTAACTGAATGTGAAAATAAATCCATGCAGATTCTGTATTTTTTTAATGTAGAGCTACAGGTTACAAGTCAGTCAGCTTTTGGCAACATAATGGTGTTTCTGAATATAAATTGTTAACAATCTCTGAACATCGAAATTATTTGAAATATCTTAGATTTCAAAATAAAATATTCAACTTTCTCAAGATGATTAATGTCAGAATAGAAATTCACCAAACTTACTCTTTAAATTGAACCTTTAGGAAAAACTCTTGCACCCCTAGCCCGAGAGAACCAATTGCATTTTGTCATACTACCCTCGGCTTCTTCCATTCGTAACAGATGTCAGGGTTTGCTTTGCAAATGCTTGTCACCTGAGTCCCCAGAGATCACCACATATGCTCTTGTGTGGCCCTCAGGGATGCTCTGTAACAAGAAAAAGGGTGGACCCCAGACTTTTGGCTCTGTTCTATCACATAATTTCTAAGAAGTCTGAAATTCAGTTAACTACCCAGCTTCCATATAATGTGCCTCCCTAAAATTCGTGTCCACTTAGAACCTCAGAATGTAAACTTATTTAGAAATAGTATCTTCGTGGATGTAATCTAGTTAAGATGAAGTCACACTGGAATAGGGTGGGCCCTAACTCCAGTCTTTGTAAGAAGAAAAAACAGAAACAAAGACACACGGGAGAAGGCTATGTGATGAACAGGCAGCGATTGGAGTCATGTGCCCATCGTTCAGGAAACACCAAGGAACCTGGGAAGATTCAAGGAGAAATTCTTCCTAAGAACCTTCAGAGGGAGCCTGGCCCCACTGACACCTTGATTTCAGACTTCCAGTCTCCAAAACTGGGAGACAAACATTTCTGTCCTTCTAAGCCACCCAGTTTGCAGTGCTTCATTACAGCAGCCCTGAGAAACAAATACAGGAAACACCATCTTTTAAAGAGGTAGTGTTTTAAGGATTTATTCCTAAGTATTTGAAATCAGATCAATAGGAAATGCAAGATGAGCCTTTCCTTGTTTTGTTCAGCCTTCTTCTGAAAGAGAAAAAGCAACAAGTATTTTTTCTGAGGTCACAGCTACAGACACCAGCTAGGCACTGCCAGCCATCTGTCATTCTCAACTATTAAGCTTTAAGGAGCAGAAGACTTTCCATGGTAAAGAACAGATAGAAAACAAGTCCAGGGCCCCAGGGCCCCTTCTTCCAGCATGATCCTTGCTGTCTTCCAAGATGGCAGCTGTGAGACTCTAGATCGGAGATCATCCTCATTGATGAAAGTGTCAAAATACATCAGCATTTCTTTGCACAAAAAGTTTAGAACCAGGCTGCGGAGAGTGAGATTGGCACGCTACTTGTCACATAAATGAGCTTGCACATGTTGTCTAGCCTTCTGAAGTCTCCATTTCATCTTTTATGAAATGGAAACAATGGCAATGCTTACCTCGGGATTATTTAGAGAGTTAAATAAGTTAAAACCTGAAAAGTGTGTAGAACAATAGTCAGCTCACAAAAGCACTTAATCAATAGTAGCTGTTATTGTCTAGGACAATCCCAAATGTTCCAGAAGGAAAAGTTCAATATAGAGATTATCATAGCCTGAGAGACATTTGATTTGCCTTCTGTTTTCAAATGCTTGCAGCATAGAAGACTGCAGTGAATCCAAGACAAGTGTTAATACATTGCCCAGATCTTTCATCCCAACTGATGTAAAACCATGGAGTAAGGTAGCTATCTATCTCTGGTAAATAACCTTATGTATTCCCTTGGCACAGGCAGCTTCCCTGGCTTTCTGATAACAGTGACAAGAAGATTATTTGTCCATTAGAAGAACACCTTTTTCATCTGCTTTCTTGCACTGTATGGGCAGAGTGCGCTTGTCTTTTAGTCAAGACTTAGAATCAATTCGAAATGACACAGTTGATAGAGACACCACCAAGTTTTCCTCCTGTGACACAGAAAATTCCAACTTTATAGGTATCTGAACCAACACTTTGTGTGGCTGATAGATGCCTTCATTATTCAGAAAACACAATTATCTTTACTGTGTGATCTGTCATTAATATTCTGACTTCTTGAATGTGATAGTTCCTAGTCTCCCACAGTGTGTTAATTCTAGAAAACAAGTTGGTCACACTTCTAAGGAAGACCACCCATTTACATATTGTGTTTCTCCATGAAAGTTGACTATTTGGCCTGTTTGGTTTCTTTGAATCCTGTATTGACTCATTTACTCAAAGCATGGAGCAAGAGAGTGAAACATCAAAGTTAGATGGTATCAACATTTCATTGCTTCAAGCTTACATCCAAATTTCACATGGTCTTCAGCAAAACTGCCTTCAGGAGAGCTAAGAGCCCCTCTCTGTCTCCAAGTGAGTACAGGTCCCTGCATTCAGTGGGCACCAAGTGAGCAAAGGAGCACATCTTCATTTTGCTTATGGAGACTTCTGGTTTCTGATCTGACACAAAAGAGCTTACATGTTATCACTTGCGTTCTCTCAAGAAGAAAGCTTAAAAAACTGAAAATCAATGACTCTTCTTAAATCCATCAGAGAATTGAGGTGACAAGACAAATTACTGACTGAAAAGCTGGAGATAGAAAGATACAGAGAACCAGAGTGTACTGAGCAAAAGCCCCAGCTAGTACAAACACTTTAAGGGCGATGGACTAATTCCTAGAGGCTGAGAGTGGATTACTTCAGTAGAGAAAAAAACCCCTCAGGGCTCAGTTGTGGTGGTGGTGGGGACACATGCATGAGTTGCAACTCCAAGAGACTACCAGATTCTCAAGGTGAAAATCAGAGAGAAAACCCTGCCTGATTTGAGCAAGGAGAAGGAAAGTAATCATTTTGAAATACACTTGGAGCATTTCAGTCTCATTAATAGAGGTAAATCCTCAAGGAAAACTATGTTATTTCCTTAAGGAAAACTTAGACCAACTAAGATGGGTTTTACCAGAGCCTAACCAATGAGAAGGAAGGGAAACACAAAATCTCAGCCCCCTGTTCTCCTCCTATCCCACCTAAGAGGGTGAAAAGAGCATGAGGAAACATTTGTGAAGATTACATCCCAGGAATATAAGCCCATTAAAAGACTGAGACTCAGTTATAAAACTACAAAACATTTAAGCTTTTCCTATGCCTTACCACTGTACCAATAGAAAACTTTTATAATAAGAGAAGATTACAGCTAAAAAGAACTGCAAGACTCAGATTATTTTAGAAGACATCTGTAGGGAAACCAAAGACAAGAGGGGAGTTGAAAACAAGGGCACTAGAAGAAATTTTAGCCTCAGATACCTATAGCAACAGCAAACAGTAAACACAGCCTAACTCCTTCCCAGATAAATATAAAATTGCACACTAAAGGAATATTTACCTCAGTTTCCTTTACACAGTACATCATGTCTGGCTCAAAAACACAAAATAAAAACTCCAGGGATACTAAAAGGAAAAAACATAGACTAAAGAAGCAAATCAAGCATCAGAATCAGACTCAGATGTGGCAGCAATTTTAGAATTATCAGACTAGGCATTTAAAATAATGGATTGATATGCTAAAGGCTCTCATAGCAAAAGTATACAACATGCAAAAGCAAATAGGAAATGTAAAAAGAGAGATGGAAACTCTAAGAAAACATAAAACTTAAACTTTAGAAATCAAAAACACTGTAACAGAAATTAAAGACCATCTTTGATGGTCTCATTAGTGGACTTAACACAATTAAAGAAATCAGTGAGCTTGAAGATATGTTAATAGAAACTTCCCAAATGAAATGGCAAGGAGAAAAAATAATGTGGAGGGCATGACCAAGACGGCCAAATAGGAGCAGCTCCAGCCTCCAGCTCCCAACATGAGCAACACAGAAGACGGGTGATTTCTGCATTTTCAGCAGAAGTACCAGGTTCATCTCACTAGGGCATGTCGGACAGTTGGTGCTGGTCCGTGGGTGCAGCCCGACCAGCCAGAGCTTAAGCAGGGTGAGGCATCACCTCGCCTGGGAAACACAAGGGGGAAGCAAATTCCTTTTCCTAGCCAAAGGAAATTGAGACACACAACACCTGGAAAATCAGGTAACTCCCACCATAATGTTGCGCTTTACCAAGGGTCTTAGCAAACGGCACACCAGGAGATTTTATCCCACACCTGGCCCAGAGGGTCCCACACCCATGGAGACTCCCTCATTGCTAGCACAGCAGTCTGAGATCTAACTGCAAGGTGGCAGCAAGGCTGGGGAAGGGGTGCTCGCCATTGCTGAGGCTTAAGTAGGTAAACAAAGCCTCAGGGAAACTCGAATTGGGTGGGCCCACCACAGCTCAAGGAGGCTGGCTTGCCTCTGTAGATTCCACCTCTGAGGACAGGGCATAGTTAAATAAAAAGCAGCAGAACCTTGGCAGAGATAAATGACCCTGTCTGACAGCTTTGAAGAGAGCAGTGGATCTCCCAGCACGGAAGTTGAGATCTGAAAACGGACAGACTGCCTGCTAAAGTGGGTCCCTGACCCCTGAGTAGCCTAACTGGTGCAGACCAACACCTCACACCTCACACGGCAGGGTACACCCCTGAGACAAAGCTTCCAGAGCAAGAATCAGACAGCAACAATCAGACAGCAACAACAATATTGCTGAACAATATTGTTCAGCAATATTCTATCTTCTGCAGCCTCCGCTGCTGATACCCAGGCAAACAGGGTCTGGAGTGGACCGTAAGCAAACTCTGACAGACCTACAGCTGAGCATCCTGACTGTTGGAAGGAAAACTAACAAACAGAAAGGACACCCACACCAAAACCTCATCAGTATGTGACCATCATCAAAGACCAAAGGCAGATAAAACCACAAAGATGGGGAAAAAGCAGTGCAGAAAGGCTGGAAATTCAAAAATTCAGAGTGCATCTCCCCCTCCAAAGGAACGCAGCTCATCGCCAGCAACAGAACAAAGCTGGACAGAGAATGACTTTGATGAGTCGAGAGAAGAAGACTTCAGTCGTTCAAACTTCTCAGAGCTCAAGGAGGAACTACATAACCAGCGCAAAGAAACTAAAAACCTTGAAAAAAGACTTGACGAATGGCTAAATAGAATAACCAATGTAGAGAAGTCCTTAAAAGAACAGATAGAGATGAAAACCATAACACAAGACCTACGTGACAAATGCACAAGCTTCAGTAAACAACTCAATCTACAGGAAGAAAGAGTATCAGTGATTGAAGATCAAATGAATGAAATGAAGTGAGAAGAGAAGTGTAGAGAAAAAAGAGTAAAAAGAAATGAACAAAGCATCCAAGAAATATGGGATTATGTGAAAAGACCAAATCTACGTCTGATTGGTGAGCCTGAAAGTGACGGGGAAAATGGAACCAAATTGGAAAACACTCTGCAGGATATCATCCAGGAGAACTTCCCCAATCTAGTAAGGCAGGCCAACATTCAAATCCAGGAAATACAGAGAATGCCACAAAGATACTCCTTGAGAAGAGCAACTCCAAGACACATAATTGTCAGATTCAGCAAAGTTGAAATGAAGGAAAAAATGTTAAGGGCAGCCAGAGAGAAATGTCGGATTACACACAAAGGGAAGCCCATCAGACTAACAGCAGATCTCTCAGCAGAAGCTCTCCAAGCCAGAAGAGAGTGGTGGGCAATATTCAACATTCTTAAAGAAAATAATTTTCAACCCAGAATTTCATATCCAGCCAAACTAAGTTTCATAAGTGAAGGAGAAATGAAATCCTTTACAGACAAGCAAATGCTGAGAGACTTTGTCACCACCAGGCCTGCCCTACAAGAGATCCTAAAGGAAGCACTAAACATGGAAAGGAACAACAGGTACCAGCCATTGCAAAAACTTGTCAAAAATGTAAAGTCCATTGATGCTAGGAAGAAACTACATCAACTAGAGAGCAAAAAACCCAGTTAATATCACAATGACAGGATCAACTTCACACATAACAATATTAACCTTGAATGTAAATGGACTAAACGGTCCAATTAAAAGACACAGACTGGCAAATTGGAAAAAGATCCAAGACCCATCAGTCTGTTGTATTCAGGAGACCCATCTCACATGCAGAGACACACATAGGCTCAAAATAAAGGGATGGAGGAAGATCTACCAAGCAAATGGAAAACAAAAAAAGCAGAGGTTGCAATCCTAGTCTCCGTTAAAACAGACTTTAAAGCATCAAAGATAAAAAGAGACAAAGAAGGCCATTACATAATGGTAAAGGAATCAATTTATCAGGAAGAGCTAACTATCCTAAATATATATGCACCCAATACAGGAGCACACAGATTCATAAAGCAAGTCCTTAGAGACTTACAAAGAGACTTAGACTCCCATACAATAATAATGGGAGACTTTAACACCCCACTGTCAACATTAGACAGATCGAGACAGAAAGGTAACAAGGATATTGAGGAATTGAACTCAACTCTGCACCAAGCAGACCTAATAGACATCTGCAGAACTCTCCACCCCAAATCAACAGAATATACATTCTTCTCAGCACCACATCCCACTTATTCCAAAATTGACCACAGAGTTGGAAGTAAAGCACTCCTCAGCAAATGTACAAGAACAGAAATTATAACAAACTGTCTCTCAGACCACAGTGCAATCAAACTAGAACTCAGAACTAAGAAACTCACTCAAAACCACTCAACTACATGGAAACTGAACAACCTACTCCTGAATGACTACTGGGTACATAATGAAATGAAGACAGAAATAAAGATATTCTTTGAAACCAATGAGAACAAAAACACAATATATCAGAATCTCTGGGACACATTTAAAGCAGTGTGTAGAGGGAAATTTATAGCACTAAATGCCCACAAGAGAAAGCAGGAAAGAACTAAAATTTACACCCTAATATCACAATTAAAAGAATTAGAGAAGCAAGAGCAAACGCATTCAAAAGCTAGTAGAAGGCAAAAAATAATTAAGATCAGAGCAGAACTGAAGGAGATAGAGACACAAAAACCCTCCCAAAAAATCAATGAATCCAGGAGCTGGTTTTTTGAAAAGACCAACAAAATTGATAGACCACTAGCAAGATTAATAAAGAAGAAAAGAGAGAAGAATCAAATAGATGCAATAAAAAATGATAAAGGGGATACCATCACCAATCCCACAGAAATACAAACCACCATCAGAGAATACTATAAACACCTCTATGCAAATAAACTAGAAAATCTAGAAGAAATGGATAATTTCCTGGACACTTACACTCTTCCATGACTAAACCAGGAAGAAGCTGAATCCCTCAATAGACCAATAGCAGGCTCTGAAATTGAGGCAATAATTAATAACCTACCAAGCAAAAAAAGTCCAGGACTAGATGGATTCACAGCCGAATTCTACCAGAGGTACGAGGAGGAGTTGGTACCATTCCTTTTGAGACTATTCCAATCAATAGAAAAAGAAGAAATCCTCCCTAACTCATTTTATGAGGCCAACATCATCCTGATACCAAAGCCTGGCAGAGACACAACAAAAAAAAAGAGAATTTTAGACTAATATCCCTGATGAACATCGATGCAAAAATCCTCTATAAAATACAGGCAAACCAAATCCAGCAACACATCAAAAAGCTTATCCATATGATCAAGTGGGCTTCATCCCTGGGATGGAAGACTGGTTCAACATATGCAAATCAATAAGTGTAATCCAGCATATAACCAGAACCAAAGACAAAAACCAGATGATTATCTCAATAGATACAGAAAAGGCCTTTGACAAAATTCAACAGCCCTTCATGCTAAAAACTCTCAATAGATTCAGTATTGATGGAATGTATCTCAAAATAATAAGAGCTGTTTATGACAAACCTACAGCCAATATCATACTGAATGGGCAAAAACTGGAAAAATTCCCTTTGAAAACTGGCACAAGACAGGGATGCCCTCTCTCACCACTCCTATTCAACATAGTGTTGGAAGTTCTGGCTAGGGCAATCAGGCAAGAGAAAGAAATCAAGGGTATTCAGTTAGGAAAAGAAGAAATCAAATTGTCCCTGTTTGCAGATGACATGATTGTATATTTCAAAAACCCATCGTCTCAGCCCCAAATCTCCTTAAGCTGATAAGAAACTTCAGCAAAGTCTCAAGATACAAAGTCAATGTGCAAAAATCACAAGCATTCTTATACACCTGTAACAGACAAACAGAGAGCCAAATCATGAATGAACTCCCACTCACAATTGCTTCAAAGAGAATAAAATACCTAGGAATCCAACTCACAAGGGATGTAAAGGACTTCTTCAAGGAGAACTGCAAACCACTGCTCAGTGAAATAAAAGAAGACACAAGCAAATGGAAGAACATACCATGCTCATGGATAGGAAGAATTAATACTGTGAAAATGGCCATACTCATACTACCCAAGGTAATTTATAGATACAATGCCATTGCCATTAAGCTACCAATGAGTTTCTTCACAGAATTGGAAAAAACTGCTTTAAAGTTCATATGGAACCAAAAAAGACCCTGCATTGCCAAGACAATCCTAAGCCAAAAGAACAAAGCTGGAGGCATCCGGCTACCTGACTTCAAACTATACTACAAGGCTACAGTAACCAAAACAGCATGGTACTGGTACCAAAACAGAGATATAGACCAATGGAACAGAACAGAGCCCTCAGAAATAATATCACACATCTACAGCCATCTGATCTTTGACAAACCTGACAAAAACAAGAAATGGGAAAAGGATTCCTTATTTTATAAATGGTGCTGGGAAAATTGTCTAGCCATAAGTAGAAAGCTGAAACTGGATCCTTTCCTTACTCCTTATATGAAAATTAATTCAAGATGGATTAGAGACTTAAATGTTAGACCTAATACCATAAAAATCCTAGAAGAAAACCTAGGTAATACCATTCAGGACATAGGCACGGGCAAGGACTTCATGTCTAAAACACCAAAAGCAATGGCAACAAAAGCCAAAATTGACAAATGGAATCTATTTAAACTAAAGAGCTTCTGCACAGCAACAGAAACTACCATCAGAGTGAACAGGTAACCTACAGAATGGGAGAAAATTTTTGCAATCCACTCGTCTGACAAAGGGCTAATATCCAGAATCTAGAAAGAACTCAAACAAATTTACAAGAAAAAAGCAAACAACCCCATCAAAAAGTGGGCAAAGGATATGAAGAGACACTTCTCAAAAGAAGACATTCATACAGCCAACAGACACATGAAAAAATGCTCATCATCACTGGCCATCAGAGAAATGCCAATCAAAACCACAATGAGATATCATTTCACACCAGTTAGAATGGCAATCATTAAAAAGTCAGGAAACAACAGATGCTGGAGAGGATGTGGAGAAATAGGAACACTTTTACACTGTTGGTGGGACTGTAAACTAGTTCAACCATTGTGGAAAACAGTGTGGCGATTCCTCAAGGATCTAGAAATAGAAATACCATTTGACCCCGTCATCCCATTACTGGGTATATACCCAAAGGATTATAAGTCATGCTGCTATAAAGACACATGCACATGTATGTTTATTGCAGCACTATTCACAATAGCAAAGACCTGGAATCAACCCAAATGTCCATCAATGACAGGTTGGATTAAGAAAATGTAGCACATATACACCATGGGATACTATGTAGCCATAAAAAAGGATGAGTTTGTGTCCTTTGTAGGGACATGGATGCAGCTGGAAACCACCATTCTCAGCAAACTATCACAAGAACAGAAAACCAAATACCGCATGTTCTCACTCATAGGTGGGAATTGAACAATGAGATCACTTGGACACAGGAAGGCGAGTATCACACACCAGAAGCATTAGGAGATATACCTAATGTAAATGACGACTTAATGGGTGCAGCACACCAACATGGCACATGTATACATATGTAACAAACCTGCACATTGTGCACATGTACCCTAGAACTTAAAGTATAACAACAAATAAAAATTAAAATAAATAAATAAATAAATCTTAGTTGATTTACTAGCTTTCTAACAAAAAATAATAATGTGAAGAAAACGGAACTGAATATGTAATAGCACTAGGGGGATTTTTTAAATATATTTTATTTTTTAGAAGAAATTTAGACTTGCAGTAAAATTAAGAAAATAGTATGGAGATTTCCCATATATCTTCTGCCCAATTTCACTATTATGAGCATCTTACATTAGTAGGCATACATGTTACAATTAGTGAACCAATATTGATACATAAGTATTCACTAAAGTCCTTATATTTTTCCATTTTCTTAGTTGTTACCTAATTTTTTTCTGTTTCAGTGTCCCATCCAGAGTGCCACGTTACACTTAGTCATAATGTCTGTCTCCTTAGGCCCCTCTTACCTGTGACAGGTTTTCAGACTTTCCTTATTTTTGATGATCCTGACTCTTTTGAGGAGTACTATTTGGGTATTTTGTAGAATATCATTCTTTGGGGATTTGTCTGACATTTTTATTGTGTTGTAAACTTGAGTTATGGTTGTTTTGGGAGGAAGCCCAAGGCAAAGTGCCATTTTATCACATCATATCAAATCTACATACTGTCAACATGACTTGTCACCCTTGATGGTGACCTTGACCACCTGGCTGAAGAAGTGTTTTCCAGGTTTCTCCACTGCAAAGTTGCTGTTTCCCCCCATTTCCATACTATATTCTTTGGAAGACAGCCATTCTGCATAGCCAATACTTAAGAAGTAGGGAATCATGCAATACCTCCTTGAGGGAGGAATATCTGAATAAAATATTTGGAATTTGTCTCTTCTCCCATTTATTTATTTGTTTAGTTATTTGTAGACCAGAGTGGACTCATCAATATTTCTATTACACTTTAGGTTATAACTCAACACTAGTTTATTCTGTTGCTCAAATTGTTTTAGCTTTAGCCATGAGATATCTTTCAATCAGCTCCTGTATCCTCTGACATATCCCCAGAATTAGAAGATTATTTATTTATTTTGAGTATATTCTCAATTTCTGGCACTGGAAGATGTTCCAGGCTAATCTTGTATATTACCTGCCGCAGTCTTAGAATTGTTGCTCATGACTTATATTGGAGAGTGACATTGGAAACTGTGATCTGAGCACTAAGTGTGCTCATTGCTACTGGTGTCATTCTACTTAGATTCTCTCAGTTGACAGAGCAAGGAAATACAAGTGTATATGATAGCTCACACACATACACATCTATAAATTTTTCTATATGTAATTATCTGGACAAACATGAAGTCGTACTGATGTCTCCAGTTCTACTCTGTTACTACATGGATGATTCTAGTTCCCCTTGCTTGTCTGCAAATTCCTGTGCAACT
This sequence comes from Macaca mulatta, assembly GCF_049350105.2. Lineage (NCBI taxonomy): Eukaryota > Metazoa > Chordata > Mammalia > Primates > Cercopithecidae > Macaca > Macaca mulatta. The sequence continues at coordinate 63,865,710 of NC_133413.1, forward strand.
TGGTAACCTGGCTCATACATCTGCCATCCATTAACCCAATTGCTCAATTCCAATATTCATGTGTCATAATATCACGTATCCATCATTACAGTGACAAATAAATTATTTCAATGCCCTAAAAATCCCTTGTGCTTCACCTATAATCTCTCTCTCTCCTTGAACCTCTCATTACCATTGATCTTTTTAGTTTCACTCTAGTTTTTCTTTTCCAGAATGTAATAAAATTTAAGTCATACAGGAGGCAGCCTTTTAAGAGTGGCTTCTGAAAGTGAGACTTGGAAATATTCATTTAAGGATCACCCATGTCATTTTGTGGTTTGATCGCTCTTTTTAAAAACCACCGACTAATATTCCATTATATGGATATGCCACCGTTTATCCATTCACCTCTTGAAAGATATCTTGATTGTTCTAGTTTTTATCAAGTATGAATAAATCTGCTACAATAAATAAATATGCTATCAACATTCATGTGCAGGTTTTTAGATGAACCTAAGTTTTAAATCCAGTTGGGTAAATACCTGGGGGTTCAATTGCCACATTGCATGGTAATCTAGCTGTTTAGTTTTGTAAGATAGAAGAGGGTTAATTTTTAAAATTACTGCCAGTACCAATGTTTTATGATCCTACCAAAAGATGGGATTTATATACATTCTATATCAATGGTTAATAATGATAAAATACAAAATATGAATGGGAGGGAACATGAAAATAATGATACACCAGCACTATTTTTCCCCAGAGTATTCTTTTCAGTGAATTAATACTTTATCTCAACCAGCTCATTTGGGATTAACAATAAATTCACATAGGGAAATAGGTGCTGATCTCTGTGACTGCCACCTTAGAGATCTTGAAACCTATCAATGTCTTTCAGGATAACAGTCATTAAGAAGTAATTCTCTTTTTTAGGGTTTCAGGGAGTATTCACTGGCCTATCTCTGGCAATCAGTGAGATGGGTTCATTCCAGAAATTGCAATGTTATATAGTCGGATGACATTAGCCCCATTGTTTATGAACTGTTGAGCAAAATGCAATCTGACTCTTTTAGAAAGAAAAAAACAAAAACTTTTATTTTAAGTTCAGAGGCACATGTGCAGGTTTGTTATATAGGTAAACTCATGTCACAGGGGTTTGTTGCACAGATTATTTCACCATCCAGGTATTAAGCTAGTACCTAATTGTTACTTTTTTCTGATCCTCTCCTTCCTCCCACTCTCCACCTGCAAGTTGGCCCCAGTGTCTGTTGTTCCCCTCTTTGTGTCCATGTGTTCTCATTATTTAGCTCTCGCTTGTAAGCAGGAACATGTGGTATTTGGTTTTCTGTTCTGGCATTAGTTTGCCAAGGATAATGGCCTCCAGTTCTATTCATGTTGCTGCAAAGGACAAGATCTTGCCCTTTATTATGGCTGCATAGTATTCCATGGTGTGTATGTACCACATTTTCTTTATCCAGTCTACCATTAGTGGGCATTTAGGTTGATTCTTTGTCTTTGCTGTTGTGAATAGTGATGCAATGAACATATGTGTGGGTGTATCTTTGTGAAAGAAGGATTTATATTCCTTTGGGTATATAGCCAGTAATAGGATTGCTGGGTTCAAAGGTAGCTCTGGTTGTAGCTCTTTGAGGAATAGCCACAATGCCTTCCACAATGGTTGAACTAAGTTATGCTCCCACCAGCAATATAAGTATTTCCTTTCCTCCACAACCTCACCAGCATCTGTTATTTTTTGACTTTTTAATAATAGCCATTCTGACTGGTGTGAAATGGTATCTCATCATGGTTTTGATTTGCATTTCTCTAATGATCAGTTATGTTAGGCTTTGTTTCATATGCTTGTTGGCTGTATGTATGTTTTCTTTTGAAAAGTGTCTGCTCATGTCCTTTGCCCAATTTTTAATTTTTTTCCTTGTAAATTTGTTTAATTTGATTATTTACTCATATGTCATTCAGAAGCAGGTTGTTTCATTTCCATGTAACTGTATAGTTTTGAGCAATCTTCTTAATTTCGACTTCTATTTTTATTGCACTGTGGTCCAAGAGAGTGGTTGGTATGATTTCAGTTTTTTGTATTTGCTAAGGATTTTTGTATGTCCAATTATGTGGTTGATTTTAGAGTATGTGCCATGTGGCAATGAGATGAATGTATATTCTGTTGTTTTGAGATGGAGAGTTCTGTAGAGGTCTATTAGGTCCATTTGGTCCAGTGTTGAGTACAGGTTCTCAATATCTTTGTTAACTTTCTACCTTGATGATCTGTCTAATACTATCAGTGGGGTGTTGAAGTCTCCCACTATTATTGTGTGGGAGTCTAAGTATCTTTGAAGGTCTCTAAGAAATTGCTTTATGAATCTAGGTGCTCCTGTGTTGGGTGCATATATATTTAGGACAGTTAGATCTTCCTGTTGAATTGAACACTTTACCACTATGTAATGCTCTTCTTTGCCTTTTTTGACCTTTGTTGGTTTAAAGTCTGTTTTGTCTGAAATTGGAATTGCAACCCCTGCTTTATTTCTGTTTTCCATTTGCTTTGTAGATTTTTCTACAGCCCTTTATTTTGAGCCTATGGGTGTCACTGCATGTGAGATGGGTCTCTTGAAGACAGCATACCATTGGGTCTTGCTTCTTTATCCAGCTTGCCACTCTGTGCCTTTTAATTGGAGCATTTGGTCCATTTACATTCAAGGTTAGTATTGATATGTGTGAATTTTATCTTCCCATTTATCTGTTAGCTGTTTATTAAGCAGACTTGTTCATGTGGCTGCTTTATAGTGTCACTGATCTGTGTACTTAAGTGTCTTTTTGTAGTGGTAACTTTCTTTTCTATATTTAGTACTTCTTTTAGCAGCTCTCATAAGGCAGGTCTGGTGGTAATGAATTTCCTCAGTATGTACTTGTCTGAAAAGGATCTTATTTCTCCTTCACTTATGAAGCTTAGTTTGGCTGGATATGAAATTCTTTATTGGAATGTCTTTTCAACAAGAATGTTGAATATAGAGTGCCACCCCCCACCCCCCACCCCCATCTCTTTTGGCTTTTAGTGTTTCTGCTGAGGGATCCACTGTTAATCTGATGGGCTTCCCTTTGTAGGTGATCTGTCCTTTCTGTCTACCTATCTTTGACATTTTTTCTTTCATTTCAACCTTAGAGAGTCTAATGATTATACCTCTTGGGGATCAGCTTTTTGTGAAGCATCTTGTAGGAGTTCTCTGCATTTCCTGAATTTGAATGTTGGCCTCTCTAGCTAGGTTGTGGAAGTTCTCATGGAAGATATCCTGAAATATTTTTTCCAAGTTGCTTCCATTCTCCTCTTTCAGGGATGCCAATATATTGCAGATTTAGTCTCTTTACATAATTCCATATTTCTTGGAGGTTTTGTTTGTTCCTTTTCATTCTTTTCTTTATTCTTGTCTGACTGTCTTATTTCAGAAAGCCAGTCTTCAAGCTCTGAGATTCATTCCTCAGCTTGGTCTATTCTGCTGTTAATACAGGCAGTTGTTTTATGAAATTCTTGTAGGGTGCTTTTCAGCTCTATCAGGTCAGTTATGTTGTTCTTTTCTGTACTGGTCATTTTGCCTGCCAGCTCCTGTATCATTTTCTCATTATTCTTAGCTTCCTTGGATTGAGTTTCACCATTCTCCGGAATCTTGATTATCTTCATTCCTATCCATGTTCTGAATTCTATTTCCACCATTTCAGCCCAGTTATGAACCCTTGCTGGAGAATTAGTGTGGTCATTTGGAGGAAAGAAGGCCCTCTGGCTTTTTTGAATTGTCAAAGTTCTTGTGCTGGTCCATTTTTATCTTTGTGGACTTGTGTTCCTTCAATCATTAAAGTTGCTATTCTTTGAATGAGTTTTTTTTTCTTTTATCCTATTTTATGACCTTGAGGGATTGATTGTGGTATAAGGTGGTTTTGGTCAACTGGCTCCATTTCTGGAAGATTTCAGGGGGCCAAGACTCAGCTCAGCCCTCCTGGACTACATTCTCTAATTCTGGGGGACTGGTATCTGGTCCTGGCTTTGCTCTATGACCTTTGGAGGTTAGGAACCTGCTGTGCTAGAGGGTCCATGGTTCTCCCAGACTGTTGGTCACAACATTACAATAAGCGATGCCATCCAAAGTGCTTCATAGGGTAGCGGCAGTGGGATCCATCATTGTTTGCACATGCCAGCCTCAGCAGCACTGGCAGCATGGTGGGGTGTACATTCATCAGCTATGGTGGGGTGCTAGCAGGTGCCAGGGCTCCAGCCTCTGTGTGAGTTTGGAACTGCAGTAGTGGCAGCATGACTTGGTAGGATGGGATGCAGGGGACCCCACCAGCATGTGTGTATGCATTCACATTGGTAGTGGTATTAGCATGGTGGTGGGGTGCTGGTGAGCACAGGACTATGCGTGTCGTTTGTGTGCATTCGTGTATATGACAGTTGCTGCCCAGGGTGGGAGACAGTTGCGTTCTCTGTGCTTAGTTCCATGCCAGCAGCAGTGTTGGCACAAGGGCAGGATGTTGGTCGGGGTGGGACTGGTAGGCTCCATGCCTGACAATGCTCTGACAGCAAAGTGGTGCAGTGAGGGAAGGAAGGTAGGGGGCACTCATGCTGGCAGCAGTAGCATGGCAGGGTGCATGTGCACATGTATGCTGACAGGGAAGGAGAGGCAAGGTCCACTTGCATACACACACACCAGCAAAGCAATGTAGGGGATGTCCATGGGCAAGTGCATGCAGGCAAAGCAGCACAGGGAAGGCTGCAGTGGGGTGAGAACATGAGTGGGTTGGTGTATGTCCATGAGGCTGCTGTGCTGGAGCTCTCTGCTGGTCAGGTGACATCCACCAAGGCAAGAGCCATGATATTGCCCCTAGGAGTACACAACCCCCTCACTTGCTCCCGAAGCAGCACTGCAAACAGGTGTGGTCAGGCTGGGGCCATGGAAGAGCCCAGGAGACTGAGGGGTGCTAAAGTCAGATTGGCCCCATCTCATGGGCAAGACAGCTCTGCTGAGATCAGGTCCAACAGTTCCCCTGGTGCTAAAGTCTCCTATGGGAGCAAGTCGAGCCTAAGGGGATGGGCATTCCTGGTGGTGCTCCACTACAGACACTCTCACACCAAATCCTCTGGGCCACTAAAGCTGGAGTTCTGCCCCTACCATTTCTCTAAGCAGCTCTCCCTGCCAACTCAAGAGTCTGTGTTGGTCAAGGGGTCTCCTGCCAGGGTTCCAGAGGTCTTTGGTGACAGCAGGTTTTTCCTTGCCTGTTCAACTCACTCCTTCCCCAGGAGCTATTGGTGGCCAGGAATGAGTCCCAGTGCATGATAGCCCTGTGTGGGGTTCCCAGCTTCCTCTGTCTTCGGCCCAGCTTCTGTGTCTTCCCTCTGTCAACTCTCAATGCTTCCCTCTGAAGATCTGCTAGAAGGGGACCAGTCTTCCTGATGACCTGGTCCCTCACTGGCAGATGTTCTTCCTGGCCCCATTTAGTCAGCCATCTTAATGATGTATATCACAATCTGATTCTTAAAATTAAAACATTTTTGGAAAGAAATTCGATAAAATTTTGAAATTTCTAAAAATCTTAGTTTACACAATGTTGTTTAAATTCGAATTAAAGAATGTTACAGATTTTGAGATTCATTGTAGACTATATTTGTTTGTTCAGGCTGCCATAGCACAGTACTGCAGTCTGGGTGGCTTAAACAACAAAAATCTATATTTTCACAATTCTACAGATTAGAAATCTCAGGTCAAGGTGTCAGCAGGATTGGTTTCTTCTGAGGCCTCCCTCCTTGGCTTGTAGATAATCTTTCCTCTGTGTGTGTTTGTGTGTGTGTCCTAATGCCCTCTTTTTATAAGGACACTGGTCATATTGAATTAGAACTCACACTAATGGATTCATTTTTAACTTAATTATTTCTGTAAAGACTCTATTTCCAAATAAGGCCACATTCTGAGGTGCTGGGGCTTAGTGCTTCAGCATATGAGTTTCTGGTGGGCAGAGAGGGGAATAGAATCCAGCCTAATGTATGTACTTTAATTTCTCACTATCAATTTTCAAACTAACAGTGATCACAAATTCAGTACAGACTTGATTTACCAGGAGTGTGATATATGAACTTTATAAAAAGTGAGTCAGGAAACTTTTTTTTTTTTTTTCATTTCAGGAAAGCACTCAGGGGTGCCCAGCAGGACAGCATCCAGCTCATTCAATCAGAGCTGTAACACCATTTCCTGAAACACCATTTTCAACTAAGCTTTGGAGTGACAAAAATACCTGTTATCACAGACTAATGCCTCCAGGAAAGAAACCCTCGTGACATGCATCTGTCCCCAATACAGCCACCATAAACCTGAGAGGAAGAAGGCACAGGTAAAAATTAGGCTTGCTCATAGAATACAATATTTATGACTGTTGTGTACACTTGCTTGTTTTACAGAGGAAAATTAAGAGTCGTGGAAGTTAAAGACTAAGATATGCAGCTAGTTAAAAGCAGAGCGTAAGCTCCAGGTTCCTGATCCACTGCTCATTATTCTTTGAAGGAAAGATAACTCCATATTGTTAAGGATTCTTTAGATCATATGTAGAAAACTAAAACATTTACACCTCTATTCTGAATATTTAACTGACTCTGAAATATGCAAGGCACTGTGCTGGGCCCTGAGGAATAAAAATTATGTGTAAGACTCTGAAGCTGCACTGAGAGGGCTTGTGTTTGTATACAGGTAGCTAATGGGAAGGAGATTGGAACATGTTCCCAAATGTTTCTAGAAAAAGTTAATTTAATACAAATGTTGTGTGAATGGAACAGAAGGGTACCACGGGTATACTAAGGGTAAAGAAAGTACTTCCTGATGGAGTAATCAATAAAGTTAAGATTCCTACAATAGATCAGTGTCCAACAGGAGACCTTGGGTTTTTCAATAAAAGCCATTAAGCAGCAACAGCAATCTCAGTCCCATAAAGGGATTCCATAAACCAAACATTCAGTTGGTATAGGTAAATAACTGTAAGATGCCTTATTAAATGTCCCACTATTAAAATTAAGCTTGACAATTATCTACCAATTGGACAATGCTACCAATCATGTGACAGTATTAGTGTTCTTGTTTTATGAATATTGTCGTGTGTGTGTGTGCACGTGCACATGTGTCTTTGTAAATGGATGTGTATGTGTACATATATAACAAACAGGGGTGTTATTGAGAAACATTTAATGAAGTTAATGTAAAGTATCAATGTCCAAAGCAAAAAATTAAAACTAAATTTTTATTTTCTAGCTAGAACTATGTGTATATATGTATAATAAAACTGCTTTCCAAGTGATGTAAGTTCAAGTCACTTTAATCATTCCCAAATCACCTGTTGAGTTTTAGCATTTCTTTTCCACATACCCCATCACACTGTGTCGCTCCTCACTGGGTCTCCACGGCACACTTGGTTGCAGTGAAGGAATGGCTGCTGTGAGTGAGGGTCTGTCTGCTCCTGGATCCCCAGCGCTCCCAGAGGCGGTGAGCCAGGACATGTACACCAACGCTGTGGCCTGCAGCCTATTCCACCGCCCCTGCCTGCTGAAGCTTGGGGTGAGGGGGCAGTAATCCCTAGGCCTCTGCTCCCACCTCCAGCTCTGTGTGCCCCACAGTCATGGGCCGCCTGTGTTTTGGCTGACTCACAGCCTCTGCTGGGGACAGCATCCTCATATGCTCTTTGCCAAATGGTGTGGAAGGCTTTGCAGCGTTTATGCTTCACACAGAAGCTACAGTTTGAGTGTGTGTGTCGGGGGGTGTGTGCATGAGAGAGAGATTTATATGTTTGTTAGATAATAAATGATTCTATGCATTTAAGTCAGTTATAGCCTCTCTTTTATGGAGAATGAAGGCAATAAAAGGTTCCCTCCTCCCCACCCTTCACTTTACCTTATATTGTTGTCTGAAAATCTATTATCAGACTTAAAGGAAAGTTGGGCTAAACTATGCTCCAAATATTCTGAGTTTTATAAAGCCAACTTTAAACCCCGCTGGCCTTCCTGTTCTGTAAAGCTTTAATGAACTTGTTTATCTATCTATTCATATAATCCAAAACCCCAACTGCCATTAATTCAGATCAAATAAATTGCTACTACTCTGAGAAGAAACAATTATGGACTCTTTGATGTTTTCTTCAGCTTATTAAACTTTATATAATTTGCCTCGGGAAATACATTTTAACACAGTATCAAAAAAGTATGTATCTATTTGTACTTCTGATTCCTAACTCAAAATCTCAAACAATCTAATATGTTAACAGATCAAGAAGATAAGCATTTTTATCTTTGTTTTTAGTGCACAAAGAAACTAGGTCTGAGAACTGTTAAATAATACATTCATAGTCATAAAGTCAGTCAATGAAGGTGATTTCGAATACAAATTTCTCTGGCTCCCAAAACCATGATGTTTTAACTTTCTCATAATTTTGTCATTGACATTTGCATAAATTTGACACAGTAATATTTAGGAATCTGAGATAATGTGCAATGACAAATTTGCTTTTTATCACAAATACTTTATTATGATAGGGAAATTATTCATATCTAAAATAAATTGTTTTCTATGTCCTTATAAAATGTTTCAATGTATTGCTCATTTCCACTGTTAATAATTTCATTGCACGATTCTCTGCCACCACTAGGCTGTGTTTTTAGTTGTGTTCATTGTCTGGCTTTCTGTGGCCCAGCAGTAGTCAGAGGAATAGGGTTTACGTGAGTTTCTTAGAAGCCTTAGCATTTATGTATAAGAGGAGGTGAATTGGTGAGCTAACGAGGTTATGAAGAAAGGCTGAATCTACTTGGGATGATTCTTTTTATCATGGAGAGGAGTAGATTTCCCACACGCACTGTGGAGAGGTGAGTGGGGAGGTTTTAGTGGAGGAATGGGGTGAAATTCAGTAACCTTCTAGCGGTGTGCATTCCAGTTTCTATTGCTATGTAACAAACTGCTGCAGAACGTAGTGGCACAAAACAAACTCAGCTGCACTCACAAATTCTGTAGGTGAGGAATTTGGAGACAGCAAGGATGGATTGCTCTGAACCACATTGTCTGGATTTCCAGCTGCAAAGACAAAAGCTGAGAGTGACTGTACGGCCAAGGGTTGAAATCTAGGGCATTGCCTTCACTCACCTATCTGGCAGTTGATGCCCTCTGTTGACTGGGGCCTCAGTGGGGCTGTTACCTGTGGCATCTCTACAAGGGCTTTCCTGGGATTTCTCACAAGATGACAGCTGGTTCCAAGAGCAAGAATCCCAAAAGGGAAAAGCAGAAATGCAAGGTATATTTTTATTTAGTCTCAGAAGTCACATACTCTGTGGATTGTGACAGTAACACTGGTTTGTCCACGTTCAAGGAAGGGATAGATCCAACACAAGATGAGAGACATGCCAAGGTCTTCATGTATGAAGATCATTTAGAATAAAAGATATTGTACCATTTGAGAACATCCAGTCTGCTGCAATGAGTCAGATCTTAAAAATATACTTTTATTACTTTGTGAGCCATGTGATTTCCCAATAGCACAAGCAAGTAGGAAAAGAATCAATGATCTGGGACTATTTGACAATTAAATTTCTCATATTAGGAGACTCTCCCTAAAGGAAAATGAAAGTTGATTGTATATTCATTCTTCATGACTGAATCTTTACTCCTTCAGTATTCCTATGATACAGAGAGTGTGATGATATAGAGAGTGTGATGTAAAATAGCTGATACTTTACCCGTCGATTGCCAGTCATTAGGATCTGTTTTATGAAAATGGTGAGAAAGACGCTAGCAAAGTCGGCTTGAGTAGATATGGCCAGGAAAGCTCAGTGCAACTGGCAGCTGATTCACGAAACACAGAAGCCTAACCATACCTGAAAACTTCACCAAAACAAGGCAGTAGCAAAGACAATGTTGACTCACAAAGTTTTTACTCCCTGTCAAAGTATGTGTGGGGTGTTTTTTGGAGGAGGGTGGGATGCAGGATAGTGTTAACATCCTTACTTATGTCTGAACAAATATTTAAATGACATAATCCGAAGAGACCTCCCTTAAAGCAAATAATTTTTGCCTGAATGTTGATCTAACTACAAAGACCCTTGTTCTTTAAAAGTAACCCTTAGAAACAAATGCTGATATGGAAGAACAATTTTAAAATATGACTTAAAGAAAAGCAGAGATACAGTTTGAAATTTGAAAATGAAGTTGTGAGGAAGCTCATAGAATGATAGAAGACACCTTAGAGGGTCATCGTATCACAGTGTGGTCATCAAAGCGGAGCTCCAAAATGTAAACAGGCTATGGGAAAATATTTTGTGCTTTACCAATAAAAGTCATCATTAAAGACAAACCTAATCAGTATTTGGTGGTGCATGCCTCAGTTCATCCCAGAGAATGATAAACACTCTTAATTTTCACTCAAATTGAAGTATGCTCCAGCTGGCATAGGTCACAGTGTTGTGTGGGGTTGCAAGAAGGATGGCAGAATCCTCTTCTTTGTAAGTAAGCTAAAGACACATTATTTTGTGTCTTTTCCTCTCATTGTCCCTGCATCATAATCACTTCTCCGTGCCAACAATATACATAGGTCTACATATCTCAAAATGGTGTGTCATTTAGAAGGGACAGTCATAGGATAAACTAGGTGCAGAAAGCCACCATATGACAAAGTCCATGAGTTGAAGAGCCCATCTTTACAGAAGGTCCAGGAAAAGCATTAATTTAGTCAGCAGAGGGAAGCAATTGTTGTATATTGTGTTTTGTGTTAGCAGTCCCATTTTTAGTGTTTTTATGTCTAGCAACTGAAAATACTAATTGATTTCTAACAGATGTCACCTTGTACTATTTAAAAAATAATGTCAGTGTTGGAACTTTTCAAAGGTATCCCTTACTCTGAGGCTTCTGTGTTAAATTTTACTAATTTTAAGTATCTTCTATTATTTTCTATTAATACAAAATTCATACACTTAGATATTAGTTGCTACTTAGAATTGATACTCGGGAATGTACATGTTCTCAGTGTGGGTTTTCTTCTTGGCAATATGTGAATTTGGAGCCTATTTCCCAGAGTGGAAGGGAAGAAGTAGTGCAAGGTGTCAAACTCCGTGTCCCTCCAACGTGGGGCAGTCTGTGCTCGTGACACCTCTGTTCTTATTGTCCACTCATCCCACAACTTAGGTCACTCTCCACCTCCACCAGCAAACACGCTGTCCACATACATTCCTTTCAAAGCTGTCCTCCCCATTTTTCCATTCTCCCAGATTCATCCCCTTCCTTCTTGTAGAGTCATTGAGGAAAGGGTGAAAGTGTAACTAGATGAAACTGGTATAGCCATTGTATTCCTCTTTCCAGCATCGCTTTCTCTTCTCTGGTAGTAGGATCCCTCTTTCCAGTAGAAACCGATTCTATGAGGTTCAAGGAAAACTAACCCTTCTTGATGCCTCTCTGCTAATACACACATGCACATGCACCCAAGGGGCTCTGGGAACACGTCGCTGATCCCAGACCCACTGAAGCACACATCCCCCAGCAATGGGATTAGTTCAGGGATAGGACAGTTAGAATCTCATCCTTGAATATATGGGTTCTGGAAAAAAAAAAAAAAAGGGTCTCTCTGTTCCTCAGTTTTTATGAGCTGCATGAACTATGTGAGCCGGGACCTGCCAGTGCCACACTTAAAGAGACATGACCTGAAAATGAAGGTACCAGAGAGATACAGAGAGAAGCAGAGTCTCAGTGTCATCATTTGAACACTGAATCTGCCCATATCCCTCATCTGACACATCAGCTCCCTGAGCTTCACTGCAGGGGAAACCCCATGACTTGTGAATCAGCAACCCTGTGCTCCCTCTTAGGTGAGAAAGTAACCAAGCCAGTCCTTTCCCTTTCCTAGGACAAACCCTCACTTCCAGAACGGATGAACCAATGGTGATAAGGCACTCCATTGGTCAAGAATGAATCACTTTTAGGTTTGGAGAAGGAAGCAAAGCTCTCATTATGCAGAAAGACCAAAGACTTGTGTTTCCTCTTGCTAGATACTCAGGCCTTCTTCCCAACACACAGTGACATCCAAGTTTTATTTTGCAACTACTGATGGGAAGGAGATGGCAGTAGGAATAAGTCATGTCCCCGCTACTCACTAGATCTCATGAGTCCATTACATATCAGATGACTATGAGAAGCAGCTGATGGGAATCCAGAGTCATGTTATTTTAGAAGTGGAAGAAACTATAGAAATCATTGAATCCGATGTTTTTGTAGTGAGGTCAATTGAAAATAATAATTATATTAACTAACACTTAGTGAGTACTTACTATAGTTATATGAGCACAATAACTTTATGTGAATATTTGGTCACTAGTTTACTGAGGAGACTATAGTGTAGAAAAGATAGCATTTTGCACAAAACCACACTAATCCCAACTGGAGCTGAGATTTGAAACTAAGCAGTCTAATTTCCAAGTCTATCCTAGTTTTTATCCTCCCAATCTCATTAGTTGCAATTCACTAACCTCCATGAACACTGACCCTGAGAATTCCCATCATTTTGCATGTAAAAATCACATTTTTCCCACCTCTTCCACTTGCTAACAATGTGGCTTTGGCAAATTTACTTGATACATCCAAGTTTTATACAACTAACTCATAGGTCTGTTGAGAGTAGTAATTCAGGACACATAAAACACTTGGTATAGCAGTAAGTATAAGGATTTATAATTATTGGTGTTATCAGTAGCAGCACTGTTCTTTTTAAACAAAAACTTACTAATACCTTTCCTTAGTAAATAACTCTCAAGCTTTAACCTGAATTTCTGGGTGAGATGTGCTATGACACGGAAATATCAAGTTTTATTGATAATTTCAAAAATACAGAATATCTCCAGTTTGGGTGAAGTGAGAGAAATCTGGAACTAAAAGGGTGGTTCCTAGTCCTTCCTTCCTGCATCAGACATGGTCTCTCTTCCCCTAAATAATAGCTGGGGTTTCTAAAGAAGTTGCAGTTCACCTCAAACAACAAGGAGAACATGTAAGTTATGAAACACATCCATTGTATAACCCAAAACCATAAACCCTTAGATTATAGGTTTATTATAAGTAATCCTCTAGCCAGGGACATCCTGCTAAAGATATTCTGCAGGTTTTTTCCACATAGCAAAAATCACTATCAGAGGTCTAGTTGGCAAGGAGAATAGACAGTCACCTGTTTTCTTTGCTTGTCCACCTGGTTGCCAGGGGGTGGGTGGGCTTCCTCACAAAGCAAATGAACTGGTTGCGGGCCAGCTATTTTAACTCTTTCCTCCCTAGTTCCATTTAAAAATATTAAAAACAGCTACACTAGAGCCTGTAGTTCAGTCTGTGTCTTACATGCACTTTTATAGCATAGCTCATAACAATGTCTCCTCCGCTAGGGTCATTCCAAGGCTATAATGCTGCCAAATTATTTGGCTTCCAATATATTGGCTTCCTTGACCTACTCAAACTCAAATAAGTCATATATTATTGAAAGTAGTTGCCACTTTAACTGTCTCCAAATAGTTGAAAAGTTTTTATTTTAACTTTTCTAGTAATTTCAAGTATAACATAAATACGCAGATAAAACGATTTTAAAAATATATCTAGGTAGATGGATAAATAGTGTAACCAAGTACCTTCAATTTGCTAAATTGGTTTAATTGTTTTTATTATTTTTTCCTCTTTTCTTCTTTCCCCCTTACCTCTACTCCCTTCTTCCCACTTAGTCCTTTAGAAATACAAATGCCACCTTTCACCTCCCCTGGCCAGACATTCCCTACAGGGGAAGTTCATCTATGTGCTACAAGATCTCTCCTTGACAGTGGATTTGCAGACCAAAGCATGCCTCAGGGAACCCTCACCTCCAGGGGGTCACCTCAGGAGAGCATGTCAAAAGCATGCCCACTTGGTCACTTTTTTTTTTTTTTTTTTTTCTTTTTTTTGAGACGGAGTCTCGCTCTGTCGCCCAGGCTGGAGTGCAGTGGCGCGATCTCGGCTCACTGCAAGCTCCGCCTCCCGGGTTTACGCCATTCTCCTGCCTCAGCCTCCCGAGTAGCTGGGACTACAGGCGCCCACAACCGCGCCCGGCTAATTTTTTGTATTTTTAGTAGAGACGGGGTTTCACCGTGGTCTCGATCTCCTGACCTTGTGATCCGCCCGCCTCGGCCTCCCAAAGTGCTGGGATTACAGGCGTGAGCCACCGCGCCCGGCCACCACTTGGTCACTTTTGCAACTTATTTCTGCCCAGGAAGGTACCAACTGAACTGCCCAGTATATAACTGCCCAGTAGCAGGGGGATGCCTTCCCTAGCTCATTTACTCCCCTACCTTACAAAAGTGCCCTCTTTCTGCTCCCAAAGTGAAGTAGCACATTTAAATGCAGGGTGCTTTGTGCCCTTCCCCAAGCTAGCTTCTGAATAAATTCACATTTTTTTGGTATCAGACCTCACTCTCCCTAACTGGACTCTGCATTCAGCAAGCAACTAACCTGCTTTTTGGTTATAATAGACCTTTTAGAATAGGTTATGTTGTACTAAAATTTGTGCTGCTGTTGCAATATATTGCAGTTACTTGCTTAATTGCTTGTCATTTGTAGACTGTAAGATCAAAAATGTATTTGGCCACTTAAGACACTAATAAATCCACTAGTAAAGCACTAAGAAAACGGGGGGGGGGGGAGTGTCTGTTTTGTTTACCACTGTGTGTTCAGAATCTAGCATAGTTCCTGACAAAAATATATGAATATACTGAATATTCTCTCAAACACAAGTTATTGACAAAAAAGTAACTGTCCTGTCTGTTTGTTCATTTGTTTTATGTTGTCACTAGTTTTCACAAACATGGGGATCATCAGCAGGAATGTGAGGAATGTATAGTGCTCCCAAATAATCATAAAGAAGATATTATAAGGCCTAAAATTTGCTATATATTGAGTTTTCTCCCCAGATATATTAAAATTTTCTTTAGATAATAAGTTTCTAATTATATTCCATATTCAGAATTTATATACCCAAATAACAACCAGTGCAAAGAAAGGATACTGATTCAGATGAAAAACTGTTTGCTCTCTTATTTCCTTAGACTTTTTCTAACTTATTTTTATCCTTATTTCATTAAGCAACCAAAAATTCCACTAAAACTGGAAGTGGAGGCCCCTACCACACTTGCACTCCAATCCCTTATGAAATGGACTTACCAATCAAAGATAAACAGGAATAAGAAATTTGCTTTGTTTTGAAAAGAGACTAGGACTTAGTAGTGTGTTCTTCCCAATTAGCAGAATGAGTCCCTTTTTACTTCCCAAGCCTAAGTTTTGCTTCTACTTCCACAAATCTTTCTTTTGTCGTAATACTGGATTTTAAGTTGTTCTTTGTGTGTAAAATACCATGTGTTTAGAACACAGAAACAGATCATTCTTGGCAGTGATGTGGTTGTATCGTACTGGGAGCAGGGCAGGGGCTGCTTATGCTTCCAGGTGGAGTTGCCATTTTGTTATGCTTTTATTGATGGAACAGTTTGATTTTGAATTTTGCATGTTTCTGTAGTGAAAAAAGTGGATTTTCATTGTGAGGGCAGGAGGTCACATTGATCCTGGGGTCCTCGCAGCATTATTGTGAAAACAGGTGAATTATCCTAAGCAATTCACAGGTCTGGGAATTAAAGACCACAGTTTAGATCCCCACAATTCATAGGTCTGGAAACTAAAGATCACAGTTTAGATCCCCACATATTTTGTTTCTATCCACTAATCACCCACAACATTGTCATGGATGGAAAGTTAGAGTAACCCTTATAGTTTTGAGAAACAGTTTCCATTGTTCTTGTTGAAGTGCAGCATCACTGAAGTAATTACAGAATAAATAATTTACCACAATAATTGACTGTCGTGATTTTTAGCAGGTACAATTTTGATTTTATTGCAAGGCACACAATTGTATATACAATGCATAATTATCATCTTTTAAAGTACAAGATAAAATAATATACATTATAGTAAAGAACATATGAGTATACTCTTATCTCAGAGAAGAAAATTGCCTTAAGGAAGCTGGGTTATACCCTTTTTGGATGTGATTTTCAGATTTATACTGAATCATCCAAATAGCTCTTGGTTAGAAAATAAATCTCATTGACAGGACACACAACCTTTCACAGCTTTCTCTTTACAATGTTCCAATTTAAAGTCAGCTAATGTGCTCCCTGCATTGCGTGAGTCATGTTATTTTGTCCCAGGACTAGATAAAACACCTATAAATTGTCTGACAATAGTTATACACGTTTAAGAACTTTATTTCTCAGTAATATTTCACAGAATAGAACCATTTTCTTAAGATTTTATGTGACTATTGATTTTTTTCTCCAAGCTATTTTCCCAAATGATGTATTATTTTTAGTATTAAGCCTGGAGTTTTGACTTAAACTCGAGGGATGCTCTTAGATTGGTAACTACTCTGAGACACGAAGAGTGTTTCCACTCTCCTCCCAGTTAGAGTGGGGGGTTTCCTCCTCAGTGCTGCCCCTGCATGGCTGGTTCATTTCTCTGTGCCTTCTCTGACCCCTCGCTAGGACCTGTCTTCCAGGCCTTCTTAGCAGGGTGGAAAGATAGGGTTCATGTAGAGAATGGATCTGAAGGTTAAACACATGCAGTTCTGGTCTCAAAGAGACACAACAGACAGTGTCCTCCCCGTTGAGGTCAGAGAATAGGAACATGAAGAGATGAGAGATATCAGAGAGCCAGAGGGGTTTGAACAAATGCACTGCCTGGAACAATGAATAAATGGCATTGTGGTCCCTGCTTCACATCAGGACATAGGACATACAGAAAGCATGTACACACTTTGACAAAGAAATACATTTGTGCAAGTGGTATTTTCCCTACCACATTGTTTACTTTATCATTCCTTTAAAGCAGTACCCTAAAATGATATTCCCTTCTTCGCTCCTTTTTCAATGTTGGGAAGTCGGTATTAACAAGAATCAAGAAGCTTGGACACCCTTCGTTGACACATACAAGCTACTATTCTTTCCTTGGGTTGCAGACTTACATATGAGGAGATGCAGGAAAATCAGGCAAACCAATAATGGCAATTAATGCTATGAGAGCATGTGAAGTGCTAACTTAAAAGAAACAGGCCAGGTGTGGCCACTCACACTTATAATCCCAGCACTTTGGGAGGCTGAGGCAGCTGAATATTCAGAGGTCAGGAGTTCGAGACCAGCCTGCACTATATGGTGAAACCCCGTCTCTACTAAAAGTACAAAAATTAGCCAGATGTGGTGGTGCACGCCTGTAATCCCAGCTACTCAGGAGGCAGAGGCAGGAGAATCACTTGAACCCAGGAGGTAGAGGTTGCAGTGAGCCAAGACCACACTACTGCACTCCAGCCTGGGCAACAGAGTGAGACTCTGTTTCAAAAACAAACAAACAAACAAACAAAAGAAGAAGAAGACAGAAAACATTAAAGGAAACACACTACTCTGATTTCATCTCACCGTCCTATCTCTGTTATATTTTGCACTGGAAAGGAATCTGACGAGAAAGTCTCTTGGGTTTTCCTGTTCCATCAAGAAGTTTTTATATTTCCTATTTCACCAGGGCTTGTTTCTGGAACTATCCTCTATATAGATATCCTTCCTGTACCATAGCCAAGATTTTTTACTATGGGATTAGTGTAAACCAGTATTTAAGCCATACCTGTTTACATTCAGTTATAAAAATACAAGGGCAGCTAGGAATTTCAATAAAACAAGAAATACTCAAAAGAGCACTTCATTTTCATTAGGAGAAATCACTTTCATTCTGCCATATGTCATCTGCGTTCGGTGCCATGATAATCTGGAGTGGAGGCAAACATGGTCAGAGTAACATTCTGAAGCCATGTGTAAAACCTTCAATGCAAGGTTTTGTTTCCAAAAGGTGAGAGTACATACACCACTAAGAAAGTGCATGGTGAACAGAACCTAACAGTTTTAATGATGTCTGTAGTTACATAGGGCTATATATTCACTTTTTCTATTAAATTCCAGAGGATGCTGTGCTAATAATATATAGGCTTGGAGATGAGTGTTATTTCTAAATTATCCCTTTTTTCTTCTCAGGCAAATTACAGAAAAAGCCATTACCTCTGAAATGGTAAATTTCAGGGGGAAAAAGAGGGAATTTATATGTCATCTGGAAGTTTTAGCAAAATTACCCTAAATGTGCTGCTCCTGGCATTATCCTCAGCAGGTATGCCCTTCACAGAATGCCATGCAGGATGTGTCCTGGCACCAGGAGGGACATCATGTCCTCATTCAGCACACATTTAGGAACAATTCTACTTCCTGCTGAGAGCCACAAAATAGTACCTTGAGATCTACAGAAGCAAAACACCTTCCTCTCCATGAATAGAGAGGATCTGCGAATCGCTATATATTCATAAAGAGATGTGGCAAATAAACTAGATCCTGCTAAGGCTACAACCTGGGAGCTAGTTGAAGCCTTTGTGATTCATTAACACATGAGTTATGAGCACTGTTACAGGACTAAATGGTATTCAGGGAGTCTGAAAGAGATCATGCCATGACTAATTCCCAGCAAAATTTCTCAGCATCAACTTAACAACTCAGGGGATATCACTAGTGTGCCCTCAGGAAATCGCCTGGCTGGGAGGCAAGCCTATTCCTTATTTGTACATGTACTATTATTTACAGAAGATACTATATATATTTTCAGTGATATTCACACTACTTTGTTTCTTGACAATGGGACATGCTTTATTATAAGACTGTCTACCTGAATAGCATGCTAAGAAAAAAAAACTGTAGTTTTCGAGAAATTAAACCATGTTAAAAACAACCTTTTGAATGTTTAAATAATTTCATAAATAGCAAGATAATGTTCTGGTATAAGTGAACATCAGATTCCTCAGATGTGGGTCCAAGCCATACATAAGCTGGAATTCTCACCACACAGCCACATGAAATGTGTGTCCACATAGCATACAGTGGGCTGGGCATGAACCCTGGAAATAGTTCTCATTCCATTGGAGGTCATTGCTGTCATTGTTAAACATCTGGATTGGATACCCACTGAGCTCTGAAAGCAATGATTTTTCTTTTCCTTTTTTCTTAAACCGAGCTTTGAAACTACATTTCATAGGAAAGCCACAGCAGACGGGTGCTGAACCTTATCTAGGAAACCAGAAGGAAAAGATGGGTTCCCTCGTTCATCAGAGGAACTGAGGGTCTGCCTCACTTCTGTACCCTAGAGAAGAGGTGCATGTCTTGCGTGGATCTTTCATCCTTGATGTTTCCACTGATCACGAACGTGGTCTGCATCTGATGACTTCAGACCATGAGATCTCTAAAAGTTTATTTAAAATTCTATCTTTTCATGTCAGACCGCAGTAGTGATCTGAGTTAAACCCAGATCATTGAACTCCTCTCTTCCTGAAGAACTGTACGAAGACATCTCCACGACTAGTCATACTGGTTTATTGATCCCATCGACGTCCCTCAGGTAAGCAGGATCCTGAACTGTATTTCGGACTCTGCTAGTGCTCTGCCGCTCCATCCTCATCTTCAGTGGAAAGCAGAAGTCCCGGAAACACCGCTTAAAGTTTTCATCAAGAAAGGCGTAGAGAATGGGATTCAGGCTACTGTTGGTATAGCCTAAGGCGATGCAGAAGTAATAGCTGGAGAGAGCAGCCGTGCTGTGGGAGGTGCTCCCCAGAGCCTCCACCAGGATGAATATGTGAATGGGGGTCCAGCAGACGATGAAGACCGCCACCACCACCAGGACCAATCTGGTGATCCTACGCAGGTTGCGATCTTTCTCTCGGGAGCCAGAAAGGAGCCGGACGCTCTTGAGACGCAGGATCATCAGGGTGTAGCAGACAATGATGATGAGGACAGGGATCACAAAAGCAAAGACGAAGACGCAGATCTTCATGAAGAGGTCCCACCAGGAGTAGTCATCATCTGGGAACTGCAAGGAACACTCGATGACATCCACGTCTGGAGGAGGGCAATAAGAACCACAACACAGAAACCTGTTATTGTTATTACCGTGGCTGCAAAGTGTTTTAAATGTGAATTTTAATACCTTTTATTGCAATGGTCCCATTATGGTAAGATGACATTACCTGAAGTAGATCACCAAATTACTAATGAATTCTGTATTTTATTAGCCATCTTAATCTTTGTGCATGGAACAATGATGACAGTCACTGTTTACTGGTAACATACACAATACTGTAGAATTAAGATTAGCTGACAATCTTGCTCATCTAGCTGCAGAAGTTGGTTTGACACTGACAGCTTGCAGAAGAGGTAAAGAGTTAATATATAGCATGAGTACTTATTTCTATTTCCATTCATTAACACTTCTACCAGACCTAAGGCTCTGGCAATAAAAAAAGCTAATAAAAAATGACTAAATATTTCAAATCTAGTCACTGAATTTAACAAAAGCCAACTTGTTTGAAAAACATTAACTGGTTTACAGGAAATCATTATGTGGGTCAACAAAAATTGATATGAAATTTGTTTAAATATGACTCAGGTATTGTGATTTAATGGAACCAATGACACTCGTGATTAAGGGCATTACTGAAACACAAGTAAAACCCTTGGAGGAGGTGGGGGAGAATCATCATCATCATCAAGGGAATTCTGAGTAAATCAGGCACATTTATTTTCATTTTTACCAACATTATTATGTAACTCAGATAAAACAAACATTTGTATGTGATTACTTAGAAAATTGCTTTATTTGCTCTGCTTCTCTTTGCTGGGTAGTATTCTCTTTGGAGTAGCCTTAATGTTAAGAAGACCAGGGACTCAGGATGGACACCTTCTAAACTATTCTAATGGGGGTCCCATGGGCTCGCCTTTCACCAAACACCAGCCAGCTCACATTTCCAACCCCTGCCCCGAGCAGTCAGTGAGCACAGAGCAGAGCTCTCTTTGCCCTGGTCCTTCCTCACAGACAAGGTAGTCATGAGCAACACCGTGCGTATGATTACTATAATGAAAATATTTTCCTCTGACATTGGAAAAATCTTCTTCAAAAATTGCACATCAATATTTTTTAAATAGCAAAACAGCTTTATTAATGTTTGCTAAAACATTTTAATTCACTCTTAATAGATTGGGAAAATAGAATATCCCATCTTACTAGAATGTTAATTACATATACTTTAAAATAAAAAGGATATAATCATTTTGGACAATTAATAAAGATAACTATCTTAGAGACCTTCATGTATCAATGAAATACCAGATCAAACCTTGGAGTAGTAAATGAACACTTCCAGAGAAATTTGTCGTTTTTAATTTTTTAAAAAGTCATTGTCCAAAGTAATAATACTATGAAGACTATTAACTTTTGCTTTAGTGTTTATGGTAAATTATTTTTAAATCACTACTATTATCATAGAATATAAGATACCCATTAAATAACTTTTGATGAGTGACACATGAAAAAAAAATCTGAGTTCAATATAAATATTCTATTCTGGGTTTTGACTTGTTTGTTGAATCTGGTAGAAGAGTTTCCTTGGAGGTAGGGACCATGGTTTGGTTTGGTTTTTTCTGCTTAGCTTTTGTTTTCAGCATTAGCTCTTTCTTGTGGCTGACCTCAGCTTATATGTCACTTCAGAGATGTTTAGATGGAGATCTGTCTCTTAAATGGTCCTCTCCCCGGTAACTTATACTTTGTCTACATGTTATACTCACCCAATTTCCTAGACAGAAGCTTGTCTGATCTGTAATTGTGTGTTACCTTCCTAAAGTTTTTCTCTCCATCTAGAACGTGAACTGCCTTGGTGGAGAAACCCAGCCTGCCTTAATCAATATTGAATCCCTGACACCTAGGGTAGTACTTGGAACATGTGGTGCATAAAGAGAACAAATTGTTAAATAAATGAACAAACAAATACATACCACATGAATAACAAACCCTCGAAAGTGTGTCCTAATTACAGTAGTTATTATGGAAAAGTCACTGGCTAAGCTAAGCGAAGCAGAAGCCACACAGGGCTGCTGTTTAATTTGGATAGACCTTTAACTCCGAGGCTCAGCTTCCTCCCAAACAAACTGTCTTGCATGTAGTGGGAGATATTAAGTATTAGATGACTGGGTGAAATAATCAACAACAGCTACCTTACAAGACTTTGGGAAACAAACGTTCCATTACAGAGTTGGAAATATCCTCCAGAAATGTCAATGAAGCTGAATTTGTAGCGTAAAGAGAGTGCTGACGCAACAAGAATTCCAGTGCACTTCACGTTATGCTAAGGGGATCAAGCCAGGTACAGAAAGACAAATATCACATGTCATCAAGCATCATATTTGGGAGGTAAAAAAAAACACCCTGAACTTACAGAGATGGAGAGTAGAACCTCTAGTGGTGACCACAGGTTGGGAAGAGTCGTGGGGAGGGGGATATACAGGGTTGGTTAATGCATACGAAATACACTTCGAAGAAAAACGATCATGTTCGGTAGCACAAGAGGGTGACTACAGTTAACGGTAATTTATTATATATTTCAAAATAACTAAAAGCGTGAAATTATAATGTTCCTAACGCAAACAAATGATAAATACTTGAGGTGATGAATATCCCAATTACCCTAATTTGATCATTACACATTGTATGCTTGTATCAAAATAGCGCTGGTACCCCCTAAATATGTACAACTATTATGAATCCATAAAAACTAAGCATTTTTTGAAAAAGAAATTCCTGTCCAAGCATGCCATTTTTATTACATGTTCTGTTTCAGGAAGAAGGGGGCATTTTCAGGTTGAAGTATCCATACAACTGCCTCAGTTCAACAAGCAGACTTTCGTTTCCTTCTATATTAATATCAGTGGGCTGTGGCTTCTGATGGCTCCTGTTCCAGCATCTCATGCTTGTTATAATTATAGAGTTAGTTCTAATAGCTAAACTAAAGCTTTTCTTGTGGGTATTCATTTTGTTAAGAATATACTGTTTCTGCTTACAGTGATTATAATAAGTCTTAGCTACTATAATAAAAGCAAGAGCGGACTATAAATCCTCACTTAGTACACACACATATACTACAGTATGGAAAATATTAGAGTCAACATTTTACGTTCACAAAGTGAAAGCTTTGCCTCAAAAGAGTTTCTTGCACTTTATTTCTATTTGCTGTAGGCATGAAGAAACAAAATCCTATGTGTGATTAATCATATTTTAAAATGCAGATACAATAAAGAAAGTTGGGCATTTCTTAAAATTTGCCTAGTAGTATAGCTTGACACCTGCTGTGGCTATGCTAGAAATTCATTTTGTAGTTTCAGAGGGAAAAGATCAGCTTCATTAAAAAACAATGAATACAGTCATTATACATTTGTCCAAACCCACAGGACGCATAACCTGGAGAGTGAGCCCTCCTGTAAACTCCAGGCTCTGGGTGAGAATGCGTCAGTGTGGGTTCAGCAGCTATAATAAATGTACCACTCTGTGGGGGAGGATGTGCCTGTGTGGGGTAAATGGAGGTAAATGGAAGCTCTTTATGCTTTCTGATCAGTTTTGCTATGAACCTAAAACTGTCAACTGAAACCTAAATAAAGTCTAAACACAAACCAACCATGTATCATGCAAGACAAGCTATGATTTTAGCGTCTTGCCCTTTCACTATGACCTGGAAAGTCCTCACTATATACACTCAGTTATCTGCTATCACAGGTATTATGAATCCCCTAATAAACTGGAGCATTTACATACCTGCTGGAGCATTAAACAGCATGAGTAAGGCCCAAAGTGACTATTCTGCTCGCCTCCCCATCATGAATTTCTATGAGCAACAAAGATGCTTTCCATACCTTTATATTTTGCTAGTAAAGCAAAACTCCTAGAACAGTACCTCTTACCTTGGTTGCAGGTCAGAGTCACCTGGGGAGAGCTCAAAAATCTTGACACCCAGGCTGTACCCCAGGTTAATTAAATCAGACCCTTCAGGGCTGAGATGCAGGCAGCAGTGTTTTCTAAAGTACCCAGGTGATTCCAATGTGCAGCCAAGAGTAAGAACTACTGTCCTAGAAATACAGGAAAAACATCAACGTGGGGGCGGGCACGGTGGCTCACGCCTGTAATCCCAGCACTTTGGGAGGCCGAGGCAGGCAGATCACCACATCAAGAGATTGAGACCATCCTGGCCAACACGGTGAAACCCTGTCTCTACTAAAAAAAAAAATTAGCTGGGCATGGTGGCGTGTGCCTGTAGTCCCAGCTACTCGGGAGGCTGAGGCAGGAGAATTGGTTGAACTCGGGAGGCAGAGGTTGCAGTGAGCCAAGATCGCGCCACTGTACTCTATCTAGCCTGGTGACAGAGTGAGGCTCCGTCTCAAAAAAAAAAAAAAAATATTGGCTGGTTTGCATGGGGTAAACCTGATATGTCCAAAATCAAGTGGTTCTGCTCATCTGTAACTACCATCCATCTGTTAACTTGATTTTGAATGGCCTACAGTCAAAGCTGTTAAAAATAGTGATTTGGAGGTTATCCTTTAGGAATAAAAGAGGAAAGAACAAACATATGTCGCCAATAATTTATATCCCTTGTTAAAGAGAAAAAAAAGGAGTGAGAAGGTACGTCCTAGAATTGCCAGGTTGTACTTTAAAATTCCACATGCCTGTGGTTTCTTACCTCATCCTCACCCCTCCACTTTCTACTAGGCATTGCCAGAAGAGGAGACAGGTCAGGCATCTCTCTTCTGGCAATGTCATGATTGCATTCTGTGTTTAGAGGTGGAAAAGGACACAAAATTGTTCTATTTCTCATCTTCCATGGATTTAGGCACTACATTTCCATCGTCTTTTGGCATCGATTTCTACTAGATATATGGCCTACTCACTCTCAAATTAAAAGTCTCTGTAATTTGAAGCTACATTTTTATGAATGGAATGAAAATGACTGCTCTTACCTTCCCTGACTTTGGTGCCTCCAAGGACTATTGCAGAGATGCCAACAGATGACGACAGCAGCCAGATGCAGATATTGATGATCTTTGCCTTCAAGAGCGTGCGGAAGTCCAAAGCCTTCACGGGGTGGCACACGGCAATGTAGCGGTCCACACTCATCATGGTCAAGGTGAAGATGCTGGTGAACATGTTGTAGTAATCAATGGAAATTACTATCTTGCACAGCACATCCCCAAAAGGCCAGGAATTCATCAAGTAGACCGTACTCTGGAAGGGCATGGTTGTAGTAACTAAAGCGTCTGCCAAAGCCAGGTTAAATATGTAAATGTTGGTTGCTGTCTTCATCTTTGTGTATCTAAAAGAAAAGAAACAATAGCATTTCCCTCCATTTTCAAGTCAAACCCATAAGGTGAATGTGTTTGTGATAGCCTTTGGATTACTGATTTTGCTTCTTCATTCAATTATTCTTATATTCATTGAGGGTCTAACATGTAAAAGGACTGTTCTAGACATTGATAGGAAAAATGGACAAAGATCTCCGACTTTATTGTTTATTCTCCTGCTTTAAAACATTTAAATAAAGAAGATTACAGAAGATAGCAGAGATAGATGAATAGACATATAGATCTAGCATTGCATATAATACAGGTCTTTATTTTGTGGCTGACAATTCATCTTAATCCTGCCCAGAGTCGCTTGGCTTTGAGCATTTTTCAAACACTATATTCATTTTCTTTGACTTGTTTAAAACATATTTTTCCTCAGAGTTATTTTGAGAAATCAATCATTATAATTATGATGTCATTTGAAACTACAAAATGGTTTTCATTTTGATATATGTTCAGTTGCAATCACTGAAACACAATTAGGGTTTGCTGATTTTTGTTCTCCAGTGCACCATTAATTTGTCATTTTAAATATGTTATATAAATAAAGCAGGTTGAATCCTGCTCTTACACGTGTCATAGCACTAAGCATAGTATGGTACAGTAGGAGAGAAATAATTCTTTCTTTACTCCTTGAGATATTTTCTAAGCACGTAATATGTCTCATCTTCCAATTGAGGGAAGAGTAATTTTCAAGGTAGGTAAGAAAGATTGCTCTTATGCCTGAGTTATTCTTTACATCATAACATGATGTTTAGGACAACTTCATTTTCAACTAAGACTGAATTCAGAGGGTTGTTTTGCTTAGAGAATGCTTCAGCAAATATCCACAGAGTATTAAATAAAAGTTCCAAACCATACCATCAGGTTTTCAAAAGCCAAGAGCTGAAATATGTTGGGAAAATCCATATGTCGATTACTTTCTACAGCCTCAGATTTGAAGACCTTGTCACAATGCAAGTGTGCCCCATTTGATACATGAATTTCCACCTGAGAAACAACTCTGAACATTTCATGATAGAACAGAACAGCCCTGGCTCCTCTTGGAGGCAGTGTGGTCTCATGTGAACTCAGACAGTCCTGAGTCTGAACTCAGAGAATGACATATCTGAGTTTCAGTTCCTGCTAAATAAGAATCATAAAACCTAACTCACAGTACATAAGACAAGGGCAGTAGATGGCCTGACGCACAGAATCACACTCCAGCCTCAGTATCTGCTGCCTTTCCTCCCCACCTCCCATCTCTGCTCATTAGGAAGTGGCTGTGTTTGGGGTCAGCCGGGAAGGCATTGTGAAGACGGGTACTAGAGTTGGTATTTGTTGGTTTCCATTTGGATGTTCTGCTTACTAAAGAGTGATTTAATCTGGAAAGCAAGCAGTTTATTTAAAAATGTGTTTTGCCTTTATACTTTCTATTCAGACATTATTAAATGACCTATAAGTTTTAGAAAGTGACTAAACATGGATGGCCAGGGTCTCATAGCACAGGCTTTACAGAAACAGAGATAGCCAAGCAAGGACAGTTACTGAGAAGGAGTCCCATGTTTCTAATGAGAAAGACTGAAATGCTATCTATTCAGATATTTTCTTAAAAATATGGTTTTATGTTTGAAAAAAAAATGCATCTTACAAACCTACCTTCTACTCTTTCAACTCCTCCCACCCCAAAACCCCCGATACTAGCAAGGATTCCAGCAGGAATCTGACTCCTGCTCTTGTATTTTGTGACCCTGATACTCCCTCTCTTTCTTTATGAAGTCAGAGTGGCATTCTTTATGCTATAAACTTAGGCAGAGCTGGGTCCTAGTCCTTAATTTTCAAACTAACAAGTATACTTTAGAGGGTCCTTAACCACCCTGAGCCTCAGTTTCCCCAATTGTAAAATGGAAACTATAATATTTATGTCACAGAG
Source organism: Macaca mulatta (assembly GCF_049350105.2). Classification (NCBI taxonomy): domain Eukaryota; kingdom Metazoa; phylum Chordata; class Mammalia; order Primates; family Cercopithecidae; genus Macaca; species Macaca mulatta. The sequence goes on from NC_133413.1 coordinate 63,892,946, forward strand.
TTCCAGGGGTAATGAATGAATGCACCTGAACCAGACAGCATGTCTAATCTATGTCCTGTTCCCCAACTCCCACCTCCCTCCTTACGTGGGTGGAAGCCACCAGTTACCACAGGAAACAGAAAAGAATATAGTTTCTAGGTAACATCCATGGTCATATTTACCCAATTCAGCTTAAATATAAAAGGTGAGAATAAAAATGAGCCCCAGGACCGGACACAAAGAACATGAATGGAATGATACATAAATTACCATAAAATGTAATGTGCATCTTTAAGTAGGCACACAATGTAGAGTAATAGCTTGATTTTAGTTTTTCAAAATATTTATAGCCAATAGATGTATGAAACTGCATAAGACTTGAACATGTAAAGAATTCAAACCCCATCTTCAGATCTCAGAGAGATGAGCATAGGCAATAATCACACTGACCACATTTCTGAAGTGCCCGTGTCAGGCCCCCTGCCAGGCGTTCCCCAAGCTTTGTCTCATTTCGTCCTCACAGTCACTTCACGTGGTAGGTATTGTTATTCTATAGATGAAGTGACTAAGAATCACAGGATTTTCTTTAAAATTCTCAAAGTGATATAACTATAAAAGGCACAGCAGAAATTTAAACCTAGGGGTTTGATCCCAATTCGTGTATTCTTACATCTCCCCAGCACTTTGTAATTTGCAAAGTCCAGTATTTTGACTTCCATGTATCTTGCTTGATTCTCAAAACTACTGCCCTTCTAGTTTCCCTGAGAGACTTATGTGTTTTGCCTCATATAGCTGAAGAAAGTCAGGCTCAGGTAAGTTAAGTGATTTGTTTGGTGTCAGCAGAGGCAGGACCTCAGTGGGAGGATCTGCAAGGGATGGCAAGGCAGGGCCCCTCTTCCAGGTTTCTGGAAGACACATGCTTATAAACCTATAACACTAGAAGGGGAGAACTCATAGAGTATAATTAAAAGGAATGAATAAACTATGACTTCAATGAATATTTATAGATAGTCTTCTGTGTACTACACTGGACTACTCTATGAACGTGAATATAAAGCAAGGCTGTGACGCTCAGAGGCAGTCTGGTTGAGCCCCGGGGTATTGTTTGTATCTAACCGCAACAGAATTAGCCAGTCTTTTCATTCATTGTATGTCCACCACTGAAAAAACAAGCAAGCTTTCTCATTATGCTATGATATGAAATTATTTTCCATTTCACCCATACTGCTTTACAAAAATTCACAAGCATTTCAAGCAAAATGGCACCATCTGGGTGGGAAGTTCTGGCTTGTGTGGAGGAGCTGGAAGTGGGGTGGCAGCTCATGGCTGCACTTCTGAGCATACACACCGCAGGAGCATATGGTATGAAAAGAGCAAAGTCCGTGGGCTGTCCTCGCTAAACTGACAACATAACAGACCTGAAGACAACAGTACGGTGCATGGAAAGGTATGTGAGGGGCAGGCCGGGAAAGAGGGCTTACCTAGGGAACTTGAGTTGTGAGCACCGGGAAGGCTATGGTGGCCAGGCAACAGGGCGGAGGGTGTTCCAGAGACTTAGAAATGCTCCCCAATGACACCTTAACTCAAGACCATCCTAGTGTACTTCTCTTTACAGAGAAATGAGGGGTGACTTCAAAATTGTCAGCCACTGGTGCTTGTGTGATGGTGAGGGGAACAAAGTTATCTGCTGAGATGTCAGGAACCAATGTCACCAGGCAGGGTTTCTGGGAAGACGTGACACTCACCATGCTAGAAAGGTGGCACTTGAGAAGGCGGAGCTGACCCTGCAACACGACACCCTCAGGACTTTCTGTCCTTTCCATGCACGGCTGTACTCAGACAATATGCAGGAGGTAGAAGAGGTAATTATTGGATTATTAGCATGCTTTGCTGTTGAGGTGCATTGCCCAGGTTTGTTTTCTGTTTTTTAAATTTCAGTGATGCTTCTTTAATCAGGAACTCCTCTTTACCTTCATGACAATAGTATAATATGCCTTTAATCTTGATGACTGATTACCATATACCTTTCAAACCAACACACTTTCAGTTGCACTGATTTCAGTTATTCTGGGTCTTCCCTTGCACTTGTCCCCCATGGTAACGCATGCACCCTCTCTTCCCTCTCCAGTTATGTGCATGGCCCCTCCCCTGTTTTTACCCTTTCATTTCTTTTAACACGTTTTTAAACCCCTACCCCATAAGTAGCAATATACTAGACTTTGAGGACGACTGAAAAACTCAGTATACAGGCCCTGGCTCTGAGGATCTTTTAAACTGAGACCAGATTCTAATGTGAACTATAGGAATACATGGAAGGGAAAGATTGCTGTGTAGTGAGGAAATCAGGACATATTTTGAAGAGAAAACTTAGCAGGATCTTGAGTTTTGAAAAAGATTTGGACAGAGAGAGAAGTTTTCTGGCTAGTGTCTCATTCAGAGTCAATGAGGAAATGGATTTCCTGGTTCAGGGATCCTGCTGAGGAGTCACAGGTGGCTGCCTGGGATGGAACAGTAGTGTCAGGCCACAGAGGGCCCTGAAAACCAGAAGGAAAAAAATCACTTTAACATTTATTGATGACATTATGTGACAGACACTGTTTGGGGAATTTCATATTGTCTGATGAAGTTGTCATAATGATTAAATGAGACATGCATAAAATTACTTAGCACCAGACTGGTACTTGATAATTGCTTAGTGAACGCCAGCCTTCATTGTCACATGACTGCTCCTGCTGTTGTTACTGTTGTCATTCATTACCTACCACAGCCCTAATATGCCATATCACAATCCCGTAAGATACCACTGCCCCCACTTTCTTCTGAAGAAAAAAAGATTGAGAAAACATCTTAAAAATACTCTCTTGTTTTTCAGTTCTTGGAATCTATATGTAATAAGTAAAGGAACTCAGGCTTGTCTTATTCCAAGGTTTCTTTAAAAATCAGGTATTTTATCAGAGACATAAATACTGCCACTTCCTGCAGTTCAAGATTAAAAAGCATTCTGATGAGGACGGTCACGTATGCACCATGAGGGTAGAAAACATTTAGCATGAGAAACAGGGCAAGGCCCAGGCAGAAATACTGTAATAATACATTAAATACTACTCCTCAATGGACAAAACAATGTCATGTACATTCTGGAATTTTTCCATAGGCCCATTTTTGGGGGTGGGAAAACTGAGTTAAAAGGGAGTAGGTGACTTGCCTGAAACCACAAACTAGTGAGACAGTGGGAATTCAAACTTCAGCTCCAATATAATAAAAAAGAAACAGGAAACAAAACAAAACAAAAGCCCTGGTGATTTTCTAAATAGATTCCTTTAATATAGCAAAAACCTAAAGGTCCATAGAATGCACCTGAACAAATGCTGTTTGGTGAAAACACGAGTGTGATCAAATGCCACTGACTCACAGGAAGCTGGAAGCTCTCTTACAACACTAGAGTTGCCCTTGGAATCCAAAGATGCCCAGGACACCAAACTCATTGGGAGGAAAGCTCTGCAGCAGCAGGGAAAATGTAGTCCTTTTTCACAAATGATGGAAGATGGAGCATGATGAGAGATGAGTTTGGGAGCTCTTTTCTCTGTATTGCCAATGAGCATTTTCCTGGGCGTGTCTTCCAGATGCATGGCATTCTAGATTTTATGTGCAAAATGATCAGAAACAGTGGGGGAAATGGAGAGTGCTGTTCAAAGGATACAAAGCTTCAGTATAAGATGAAAAAACTCAGGGGATCCAATGTACAACAGGGACCGGCATCAACAATACTGTATTGCTTATCTTGAAATTTGCTGACTGAGTAGATCTTAAGTGTACTCACCCCCTCACAACACACACCGTACACACACAATATGGTAACTGTGTGTGGTAATGGCTGTGTAATCTGTGGTAGTCACAAATTAATGTGTATCAAATTACCATGTTGTACATGTTTAATATATGTAATTTGTATTTGTCAATTATGCCTCACCAAATCTTGGGGGGGGAAATAATGAACCCTGATGTAAAGTATGGCCTCTGGGTGATGATGTGTAAACGCAGGCTCATCAGTCCCACAAATGCCCCACTCTGGGGGAATGTGAGAATGGAGACTGTGCGTGTGTGGGAGCATGGGGTATATGGGAACTGTAACTTCCCTTCCATTTTTCTGTGAAGCTAAAACTGCTTTTTTGAAAGTCTGTTTAAAAAATAAAAATAAAATGAAGATTGATGACCGTGCTGATGTCACTTCTCAGTGGAACTTACTTAAAAACATAGAGTGTTTCATTAAATTTTTCAGTTAGTTTCCATTCACCTCAATGAAATTAACTGCTATATGCTCTTCTGGGTTATTTACTATTGAAATTGTAGGGTTTTTTTTTCTAAAGGGGCAGTAGTTTATTAATTTTAGAAAAGAAAGGAGGGAGGCAGAGGCAGGAGGATGGCTTGATCGCTCCACTGCACCCCAGCCTGGGTGACAGAGACAGACTCCATGTTTGTTTGTCTGCTTAAAAAGAAAGGTAAAAGAAAAGAAAAGGAAAGGAAAAGAGAAAGCAAGGAAAAAGGAAAATGGAAAGGAAAGATAAGGAAATTAAATTCACTGCTTCTCAAAGGATCTGACTTTGATATCCCTCAGTCTGTAGTATTCTGAAGGAGTCATGCTCACATAGGAGCCAGGCCCCTGCAGCTCTCCAGAATCACTCTCCTGCACGCAAAGTGCAAAGCCATCAAGAGAACAGCAGGCAGCCATGTGCGATCAGGATCCGGATGCACAGCCCCGTGCAGGGGCAGGCTGTCCAGGCAGGGTGGCAGCAAGCAAGGAAGGAAGGGTAACGGGGAGCGATGATTCCACTGGAACAGCCAGTGCCCCCGGGAGCTGCTAAGCTCCTCCTCTCAGTTGTCCCGGCTGGGGAATCATGCGCCTCTGGACCCCCAGAAGGAATGTTCTAGTGCATTCAGGGGTACATTCAGGGTGAGCACTTCTCACGCCCAACAGCACCTGTAAGAAAACGGCACCTCGCTAATGACTGGCGTGCACTTTCCTAGGGCACAACTACCTGGATGCCTAGCAATATATGGATACTTAAAATTAATTTTCCTATTTTTATACAGAAAGCTGACCTAAGTCAGAGCAAGCCACAGAGTGTGGGCACATGGAGAGGGGGATGATGGCCCTCCTGTGCTGCGCTCTTCCCATGAAGCCAGTCCTCCACTGGACAGGAAGCAACCCAGTCAGGCAGAGGGCGCTGAGAAGATTCAGGGCTAAGCAAATTGGGCTGTGATACTGGATTGATCATTTAACAATTGCCTGCCCTTGGGCAGTTCATTAAACCTCTGTAGCTGATCTCCTCAACTGTAAACGAGCTCTAACAATCTTCATTTCATAGGTGTGTTGTGAATTTGTGTGAGCTCAACAGGAGCTCTGAAAATCAGTCCTGTCATAGCTGATCTCTGACTGCATGTAACACCAGCCATTCTTAATCCAAGGCTTCCCTGCCCAGCTTCAAACCAGTTCCTTTGGGATCTCTGAATTCATCACATGGTTTTGTCGTCCTCCATTGAAATTCCAACCTGCTTGGCCAATGGAGAAGGCAAGTGTTAAACAAGCCATTTACAGTATTATCCCCCTCCTAAAATCTATTCTTTATATATAAGCCTTCCTTACCAAATACATAAACCTGCATCCCCTCCAAAGAAAGGGAAAAAAAGGGACGACCGCTGATCTTTCTGTTGAGGAATAAATAAACGTTATTCTGAAACCATCTCTTGTTAATATGATTCTAAGCATGTATTACTTGTACCACTGAAACCACGTAAGCTAAACCTTCAAAAGGCAACTGTCCTGCAGCCATACAATTTGAGGTTTTTAGCTGAACACAGAGACTCCTGGGGCCACGACAATTAAGTGCATCCAAGTTAATCGGGAATGAAGGGAGGTGCCAACTGCACAGCCACATGAAAATATTGCTGCTGATGAGATGCAGCTGAATGAGTCATGGAGAGGAGCTATTCTGTACCAGTGAGAAGCAAATTCTTTCTGAAACTAACTCTGAGACAGGCATCAGAAAACATGTAAAGTCAACAAATCAAGAAATGATTTTGAAGGCTACAGTTTTGCCTGGAGTCTATTAAAGTTTAGGAGCTCTATACCTGATCACCCAACTGGTTTCTCGCATTCTTGCGCTCTCTCTCTCTCTCTCTCTCTCTGCAGTTGTATAGTCTCTGATCCCTGAAAACAGTGCCACAAGGCTTTGGCCTCCATCTGCGATCACACATCCCACAGGGGAGAAAATAATTTGGTTAATCCATGTAAGCAGTTGCAATTCTCTCTTTCAAAAGGTTGTCAAATGTATACAAATTACTTTGAGAAATGAAAGATAGTCTCTTGAAAATAATTTCTGAAGTTATTTTTGCTACATTTGTATTAAAGAAACTGTTTAAAGACAGGATCAAGAAATTAAAGACAGTTTCAAGAAAAATTAGAGCATACTATATTAACCAAAGCCTAAAATAAGACTGGTGTCCTGTAGGGAACAGCCACTGGTGAATTATACAGGTACGATATTGTACCTCTGCTTTTTTTGAATGCCTCTGTACATGTGATTTGGTGATATTATCTAAGGTAGGCTATGTTGACACTTGTGAGAATGTGGAACATGTATGTACACACAACTACAGTTGTGTTTACAACAGGTAATTTAACAGTGATTACAACAATTTAACAGTAATTCAACAGTGATTACAACACGTACTTCAAGGAGGGAGAAGAAGAAACTTGGGAGAGAAGAGGCAGGCATTGTGCCAGACACTCCGTCACCCCATTCCGTCCCACACTTCTCTAGTTCCAAGACAGCCACATAGTTTTGGTGAGACTGAGAAAAGAACCATGAGGCCCAGACTGGCTCAGGGGTGACTTGAATGAGTCAGTAAATGGCACATAACCTAGGATGATCCCAGCAGAGGAAGCCTGGAACTTCTGTTCAGTGGATTGGGGAAGAAACACTGTATCCCACTATTTATAAGCAAGAAGATGAGTATTTTTATAAGGACCAAGCTCTATGCCTAGCAAGTTTGGGTGAGTTGGCTCCCTTTGGTGCAGAAATTTGAGGTCAGGAAATGTAACCATTTCCATAGTACCTTTGCAGTTTTGTTTTCTTCTAGGCCCCTTACAAATTTCCCCCTTTGGGGAGGCTTCAATACTGCTGAGGCTGAACTGTAGGGAAGCAAAGGTCTCCCAGAGGATGGTTCATGAGAGATGGAACCCTATAGGTCTGTATTCTGACAGCAACAAATTAATTACAACTAATGAGAAAAGGAATAAGCTAAACTTAAGACCAAGGATCAAAGAATTGTCTGATTCCTCCTATTTTTCTTAACAAATTTTTCTTGTTTATCCTTACAATTAATTTACAAAAATAAACAAAACGAGAACATATACATAATTGTTGTGAAAACTGAAGCTTGACAGAGTGCCCTCTTAAGGAGAACAGAAAGAGGATGGGCAGTGTTCTGAGCTGAACCATGCCCTCCCAAAATTCCTATGTTGAAGTCCTAAGCCCCAGTACTTCAGAATGTGACTGTACAGTCCTGCCTTGGTATCCTTGGGGGATTGGTTCCAGGACTCCCCGTCGGATCCAAAATCCATGGATGCTCCAGTCCCTGACATAAAATGAGGTGGTGTTTGCATGTAACTTATGCAGATCCTCAAGATTACTTATAATACCTACTACAATGCAAAGGTTATGTAAATAGTTGTTATACTCTACTGTTTATGGAATAATGACAAGAAAGAAAGTCTGTACATCTTCAGTACAGGTGCAATTTTAAAAAACAACATTTTTCAGCCATGATTGGTGGAATCCATGAATGCAGAATTCACAGATATAGAATGAGGGCTGACTGCATTTGGCGACAGGAGCTTTAAAGAGATAATTAAGGTAAATGAGACCATATGGGTGGGTCCCAGTCTGATATGACTGGTGTCCTCATAAGAAGAGATTAGGACACAGATGTGTAGGGCAAAGGCTATGTGAAGTTACAGGGAGAAGGCCGGATCTACAGGCCGAGGAGAGAGGCCTCGGGCCTCAGGGAAAGCCCTGCAGACACCTTGATCTCAGGCTTCTGGCCTCCAGAACTGTGAGACAGTCAACAACAGGGGTTGCTTAACCCACCCAGTCTGTGGTGCTTTGTGATGGCAGCCTCAGCAAACTAACGGAGGCTCTAGAAACCTGAGGTGCCAGGGAGATCATCACACTGAGCCATTTAGAAGGAAGGAGGCCAGCTGAGTCTGCAGAAAGGAATGGATAACTGGGAGAGAGAGAGAGAGTTAGATTTAGGATTTGTCAGAATGTACCTGACAGTTATGGCCACAAGAATGGATGAAACCATTGAAAGAGAGTATGATTGTCAGTTTGATGAGTCACCTTGGCTGGGCTATAGTCCCCAGGTTTTCAAATACTCATCTCAGTGCTGCTGCAAAGGTGTTTTGTAGGTGTGATTAGAGTCCATAATCATTGACTTTAAGCAAGGGAGATCATCCTAGATAATCTGAAAATGCGGCCTGATCCAATCAGTGAAAACCTTAAAAGCGGAGCCGAAGCTCCCTGAGGAAGAAGAAGCTCCCTGAGGAAGAGAAGACAAGCAGCAGCTTGTCTCTCCTGACTTCCTATCTTAGCCAGTCCCACAGTCAGCTATGCCACTTTTTTGTGAGAAATTTCTTAACATGGACATTCCCTACTGGTCCTGCTTCTTCGGCTGATCCATGACTAATACAGAGAATGTGCAAAGTGAGGACAGAAGAGGGCTGAGAAGGCTCTGGAGAATATGAGCATTTAGGAAACATCAGAGGAAGGGCATTCTGTGCAGGGGGGCAAGGAGAATGCCAGAGGATGCGGGGGAAGCTAAGAAGAGGGTGCTATTCAAGAAAGTGAGGACCTAAGGTCGCCCAAGCATGCCAGACCCTCCACACAAGCCAAGTGAAAGTGACCTAAAACGAGCATCTGAAACACACATCAGGGCTTTGGTGAAGGAGCACGGGGGGAGCTCAAATGCTCAGGGCAGAGGACCGGGTGGAAGAAAAGGAAACAAAGAGGAGGGATTACTCCTCCAAGAAGCTTGCCTACCCATGACAGGCAGGAGGATGAAAGGACATTAGCTAAGGAAATGAGGAAAATGGAGGGTTGGTGGACAGTGGGTTGTTGATTACTTGTAAGATGACAGACGCTTGGGTATGTTCATGTGCTGAAGAGCAGGTGAAGAGGGAGAGATTGCAGACACAGTAGAAAGGAGATAGCTTATATGGTAAAGACCCCAGAAGGCAACGAGCTTCAAAACCCAGGAGCAGGAATTAGCCTTGGATAGAAGGAAGGAGAAAATTCCTGTGAGACAAAACAGAATACAGGGAGGGTGGCTGCCAGTGTGCGTATGTAGAGAAGCAGTGTTCCTGAGGGCTGCACTCCAGTGTCTTGGTGAACTACTGGGTAAAACCACTCATATGATAAAGAGAGTAAAGAATATGACCATGAAGAGAATATGATCAGGTGGAGGGTTTCAGAATAAGTGTAGATTTGAATTCATTTTTAAAAATGGGAAATGAAAGAAGGAATTGGCTCTTTCTGGAAAATAGAGGAGGGGCACAGAAAAATGTCTAGGGAGAATTAGGGTCAGATATACTTGAAGGTGGTGACTTTGTCTTGACAAAGATAAAATTGATTTTATCCAACAGCATCCAACTAGCTGGGTATAGGAATAAGGAAGGTAGGTTACTGGCTTGATCAAGGGTTAAGGCTTTAGTGGAAGACACTGGCAGAAGTACAAGAAGGCAGGACACTTGAGTGTGTTGTCAAGACAGAGCTTTAAGTGATAGCTCATGGAGTCTAGGATGGGGAAGAGAAAAAGAGATAGTCTGGGAGAAAATGTAGAACCTCCTGGAAAGAAAGAATCCAAACGTTTGCAGTAGTGGTATGGTGGGAAATGAGGAGCAGAATGGGTAAGAGTGCAGGATCTATGGTCAGGCCGCTGGGATCATTTTGGCCCCGTGAGTTACCCAGGTGTGACCTTAGTTTATTTCAATTTTTTGTGCTTTAGTTTCCTCATCTATTAAGTGGGTATGGTAATGATATACCTATAGCTGCGAAGATTAAATGATTCACGTGAAGAAGGTAGCTTTACCTGCTTGACACATAGTAAGTGTTCATTAAGTGTCAGTCACCTTCTTTAAGGGAGGAGAGAGTCGAACATGTATGAAGTTGTGGTAAGAGTGGGAGAATGGATGTTTACGATGTCAGAGGTAGGGCTGCCTCTGGCAGGGCAGAGGGGTGTGGGTGTCATGGTGTTCATTAATTAATAAAAAATGAAGACTGCACGGGGGAATCCTGCACAGGAGGAAATCGTGAGACCACAAGATTAGAATCCTGATGGTCAGCCGAGTGTAGTGGCTCACACCTGTAATCCCAGCACTTTGGGAGGCCAAGGCCGGCAGATAACTTGAGGTCAGGAGTTTGAGACCAGCCTGCACAACATGGTGAAACCCCGTCTCTACCAAAAAATAACTGGGCATGGTGGTGCATGCTTGTAATCCTTGCTACTCGGGAGGCTGAGGTGAGAGAATCGCTTGAACCTGGGGGGCAGAGGTTGCAGTGAGCTGAGATCATGCCACTGCACTCCAGCCTGGGCAACAGAGCCAGACTGTGTCTCAAAAAAAAAAAAAAAAAAAAAAGAATCCTGAGGGTCACACCCATATTCACACCCAACAACCACAAACTCCAAAGCCTGGTGAGTGAGGAGGCTGGAGCACTTGCATTTTAAGGTCTCCACAGTGAAAGTTAATGTGCCCTAATTATCAAGGGATTATGTTAGTTGGTACACACTAAATGATGAGAACTCTTGAAACTTTAAATCAGAAGATACGAGGCAGCACTCCAGGGACCCGAGGTGGGAAAAACTATTTGTAAGGCAGGCCTAAAAGTAGCCAAATCTCTTTCCACAGCTCTGACTCCCCAGGTCTGAGCTGAACAGTCTAGATTGCGCCTGCCCACACTCTGACCATCTAAGTTCCATTTCTACAATTATTTTCTATGAGATTGAACTATGCTAGGAGCCTTTCCCATGTAAAATATTTTAAGATAGTATCCTCCATCTTTCAAGCACAGCTACTCAGTCTCTTCAGTTACAAGGGCTGCGGGGCCTCCACACCCTGGTTTGCACTCAAGCCTGATGATCACAACGCAAGCCACTTTATGCCACCCTCTCTCCAAGTTCAGTCTCTTCATTTCCTAAGATAAATAAACCCAAGTACATCAATTCTTCTTCAAAGATTTTATTTTTCAATCCTTGAACCATCTATCATTATGAAATAATGCTAAACACTCCTTTTCCCTCTTAGCGATAGACTTAAGTGAACTAGGTTCACTAGACATTAACCTTTTACTTGTGAAGAACTTGAGATGTATGTGCCCTAGCCATCAGTGAACTAGCTAGATTTCAGTAGGTTGGCACTCCAGGATGGCAGTAGAACTCTTCGCTTTTCATTTATCATCAAATGTAACCTTTAAGTATTGAGAATGGAGTGGGAGAATGGAGAACGATGTATGTGAACTATCCAACTCCTTTTATATTTTTAGCTGAACTTATCCCCTTATAACACACTTTAGTGTTGGATATCTTTGGGAAATCTATCCATTAAAAGTCCTAGCTAATCTACAGGATTTTTTTTCCTTCTTCCATGTCAAATGTTCCCCACGGAGTTATATTTGCACATAACATCTAAATGTTATTTTAGGATTCTTCAGTCTTTTTAATTCTAGTCTGCAAAAGGTTGTAGAGCAACTACAAAGCTCTTTTCAAACTGGAGACTTCAGGGGCTCATTCAAATAACAATAATATGTATCTGTTTTACTTGAGCACCCAAATATGATATGGGTAGAAACAGAGCTAATTTGTTTTCTTAGAGCTTTCTTTTGTGTAACAATGTTTCTATTACCCCACCACCAAAAAAATGGCTTCTGTACCAAAGATCTCCTAAAAATTTTGATTAAAATTTAGAATACAGTTGTCTTTTCTTTTGTCTAATTGTCTCTTTAGTAGAGGCCAGCCCTCAGATTACTAATGACTTGGACAAACAATTTACTTTTAAAATATTCCCTCCTTTACTCATCATGGATAGAATTCCTGCGAAATGCAATAGGCAATTATGAAAACCAAGGGCACCAAGCTATAAACACCAGTTGTTGGTGAAATGAGCTTTATAATAAGTGTTTGGAGACTTAAATGATGGTTTTTAATGTCAGAGCATACATAGGAAGAAAAGACCTGACATTCTCAAGCAAACAAAACAAAACAAAACAAAAAACAAAAGATAAAGCAGTATTTTTATTATGATAATATTCCAAGGGAAAGATTTATGCTATCATTCATGATATGGTTGCTAAAGTTCATAATAAACAAAAGGCCTGTTTCAAAACTAAAATCAAGCTTAAAAAAAAAATCAGTTATTCATCCTTTCAGAGTCCCTAGCCAGGGTGACTTGCACCCCGCCCTTATTTCACAGAGACTTCTCAAAGGAACACAAGTGTCCTACTCCTTCTCACAGGTGTGTTGACAAAACTCTAGTGCTTCCAGAAAAGGAAACACATCTCTCTCAAGAAGAGTGCAGAACAAAGTTAGGTTTTTCTTTTCTTGTTTTTCTTTCTTAAAGTCAGAATCACTTTGCTTACCAGAAAATTACCATATTCGTGGACATTGCGATACTTATTATTGGAAGTTGACCTAAAGAAATTTCCACACACACAAAAAAAATAATAAAATAAAACCTTCAATTTCTCATGGTGGAAAAAAAAAAAACAGCAAAGCAGTTTTTGAAAATCTCCACAGGCCATGCTTTAGAAGATAAATATTATTTACTGATATTCCTAACAAATGGGATGACATTTGGTACTAAAAAGGCTCCTATATGCATATCAACAACGCTAGATCATATATCAGCTTTTGTTTCATAAGCCAAAACACCAGTCTGAGGAGTCACAGGAAATTCGGAATTATCTTCAGTGCATTGGGTGGGCTTGAAATTGATCTTAAGAAATATTTGCAAAGGGCATAACAAAGTGCTACGAACTGGCGCAGGCAACCAGGCAAATGGATTAACTCCTTTACCAGGAGACCCTGACCCTGTTGTCAGCACTCAGGCACCTTGCCCTGCGCATAGAGTTTTCAGCAGAAACGCTGGGCCCTAGGGTGGAGTCGGGGGAGTCACTCTGAAATCTTCCAGATGCCCCTGGACGCTCGGATTCGCCTGTGTGAACCTCTCAGCACTCCACCAAAAACTCCCAGAAAATCCTTCACCTCTTCTAGGAGGCCACCCTGTAGCACTTCCAGCATCCTTCACAGAACAGAGTTCCCATCGCCTGGCTAGCTGCCCCCACCGCCGCTACAGTGGCGGGGCCCGACCCTCACTCCCTGCCCTGCCCTGCCCAGCCCCCCGCGCCGCGCCGACCCCGCGCTCACCGGATGATCACGAACATCACCAGCGAGTTGCCCACCAAACCCACAACGAACACCACGGAGTAGACCGCCGTGATGATGACCGGGATGGCCGGGGAGATGTGCGCGGGCTCCAGCTGCGCGTCCTCCGAGCCGGCGCTGCCGTTGCTGTCGAGCTCTGCCCAGCCGGGAAACCAGGCGCTGCTGTTGGGGGGCAGGCAGGCGCTCGGGGCGCAGGTCGGGCCCGGCTCCCCGCGGAAGATCTGGACCGGGGAGTCCATGGTGGGGCGGCTGCAGCGGGAAGACGAGGACAGGCGGCACCTGCTGGGCTGCGGAAGCGAGAGAACCGGCTGGACGCGGAGAGGCAAACTTTGCCCCCGCCCTGGCTGGCGCCGCTGGGGACCCGGAGCCTGCGGACCCCCACCCTGGCCGCAAGTTGCCGGGGACAGGACAGGGAGGACAGACTTCTCGCTTCCTTCTCGGCCAGCAGGCGCGCCGCTGGGTGCCAGAGAGGGGAGAAGAGCGCTCACTCCTTCTCTCCCAGCTCCTGAGGTGCCTCCCTCACCATTTCTAGGCACCGGCCCCGGTGGAACTGTCCCCAGACTGCCTATCTGAGCCCCCAGGGTCAAGCCCCTTTCCCACCTCCCAGAACGGAGGTCTAGCTAGAACTGCGCCTCGAAAGCCCAAAGCTTACCTCTTTCCCAGAGACAGGCGAAGGCGAGGTAATTTAGGGGACGCCCTGGTAGGTGCTGAACCGCGCGCTCAAGAGTCCCACTCAGCTCTTGGCGTCACCTGCTCTCGGATCCCGGCCCCACTCTCGGCCCCAGGGCTGCTGTTCCGCTGAGCGCAGTCCCCGCCTCTCAGTGCGCGGCTCCCACTACTGGCGGCGGCTCCGCTGGGCGGGGCGGGGCGGGACGCAGCCGGGACGCGGCTGGGCGCTGGGGACCCGCGGGCAGAGAGCTCGGCTGGTGCGCCCGCCCCAGGCCAGCTGGTCCTTGCCCGGCCCCGCCCGCCCGGAGTCAGCCCCCAACTCCCCAGCCTCTCAGCCCCGCGTCCCCTCCAGCCCCGAAGGCTCGCCCGGCCCACTAACTGCCCGAGCGGCACACAAGCTAGACCCCGGCCATGCAGCCTTCCCGGAGACCTGAGACTGAGCCCTTTAGATTTAGTGAAAAGGAGGGGCGTGCCTATTTTGTGCAAGTATGCACCTGGATTTTTATATTGTGTCTAGAACTTCTTATCTGCGTAGTTCGCAGTCAGGAACGACTCTTATTAGAATGACCCATCCAAAGAAAGTAGCAAAATGATCCAGTTAGAATAAGACCAGTTCATAAAATAATGACTTAAAAGACACATAAATAGAATATTTCCTTGTGTTCTCTTCCATTCCGTCTGCTGTAACTGGGATGACAGGCTGCAGACAAACTGCACCTTCCGGGTATTACCTGACTCCTGATAGTATCTGAGAAGGGCAAAACACTCTCCTTACCCGGGCCTCAGTGGTGCTCTAAGGAGGTGAAAATGTCTCTGTTTTACATTTATCCCTGCAGCCATCATGTTCTCCTCACTTCTCCCTCACAGTAGCACCGCCTCCATCATACGGCCGGCCGCGAATCTGAGCGTCCATAAATAAACTGTCACCATCATTTCTTTGCATAACTCTGCTAGTCCAAGGATCGCTGTCAGATTCTGCTGGAGTAGAGACATTCTCTTCTCAGGCAAAGGGACCGGCAAGACCCAAGGGGAGCAAGGGCTCAGCCCCTAAAATTAAGGTTCTGAAAGGAAGTGGGGAAGTTCCCCTTCTGCGTAGGGTACTGGAGGCAGGCCTGGGGGAGACTGAGGGTTTAGGCACCTCAGTTTTCCCAGTGGATTCACTGCCTCAGGCTGACAAACACAGGTCCCCACTGCATCCCACAGGTAATGTCCATGCCACAACTGGGCACACTAATGGCTGATACAACCCTTCCCTCCATCAGCTGAGGGCAGAAGGGAGCTCCTGTCTCTTGCAAGACGCCATGACCCCAAAGTGGGATTTGACCACCAGCGTCTTCCCGCCTAGAGATGCACAGACGCACAACTCTTTGGAGCAGTGTAATATGAAGAGCATAAGGAAATCTTCTCTTTGTTCAACCATATCCCTTCAACTCCTTCAAATAATTTTGAAAATTATTGTCAAGTCTTAGAGTTCTTTTAAGTCTGATTGCAAACTGTCATTGGAGCATCACATCTGCTTCAGTAACACATCAGACCTGCTGAGACCTCCGCGTGTCTAAGGGTGCCCTCTTCATAAGGAAGATGGCAGACTGTCTTCCCCGCATGTCTGGGAGCTCCTTTCCTGCCACAGTGATCCCACGCTGCCCCCAAACCAACCCAGCAAATAGTTTACTTGAAACTAACAAAAACTGGGCGGTGTCAGTGTTAAAAAGAAAGTAAAAATAGTATGTCAAAAGGAAATAAGTGGGAAGTTCAAAATTATCCATCTATCTTTTTATCTATTACCTATTTGTCTATTTATGATTCCATGCATCAAAGATACAATTGTGCTTGTGCTACACACTTTTGAAGGTGCCCGTATTTTCTATCTAGGCTTCTTTTGTACTCGTTTACCACATTGGTTGTTTTCTTTGGTTAGTGCACAAGTGGGTCTCACAGCTGGTAATGTTAGATCTGGGTTCAAACACAGGTGTTTCTGGCTCTTGCCATATGCTTATTGAATAGAACTATTTCATGTAAGAAGACAAATACAGAGCCACTTTTCCCCTCCAAAGACAAAATACATTTAGGAAGGGGATATTCAGCAAAGATGGAAAAAGAAAGGAAAAGTTATTATTTGAAAAGATTTAGGTAAAATTGTAAAGAGGTGAAAACCTTTAAAGAAGTTACCAAGTTGATACAATTTCAACAATTCAGACTCTTGAACTCCATTTCTCACATATACCATGAGTGCAGAGGAGTTTCCCTTCCATAACAAAAGCAGGGGTACAAGTCCAGCCTGGGGTTACCAAACTATAATAGGAGGTTCTCATTCTCATTGATTTAAAAAAAAAAAAAGTCCTCTTCTAGTCGAGACAGTCTTTTGAAGGTAAAACAAGACTAATTATGATAAAAGTAGTTTTATTTCATTTGAGCACTCTTATCTTTCTTTTTTACCAAATTAATGGCCAAAATAAAGGGAAGACAAAATGAACAGAGCATGGAGAAGCCTTCAGGTGGCTCAGGTTGCCAGGGGAACCCACCCGAGTCTCTAAATCCAGGAAGTACAGCTGCTTCTGTCGAGTCATGCTCTTGGGAATATGCAATTTTATCATAATATTGGATAAAAGCTCATAAAATAGAAAGGAAAAATAAACCGCTAAAATGCTGTGCACTGTTACACACTGATATAAAGCACACATGGTTAGGCTTGGCCATTCTACTCAATGCAAACACTATGCTTATAACTAAGTACATGGAAAGCACTTTTAAAGATGAAAATGTGGTGATTTTTGTTGGATAATGCTACAATGCTAAGGAGCATCTTGGGTGGTGGGGTGGCTTTGACATTTTTGTTAGATAGACTAAATAACCCACCAGTAAACTGCAATTAACTCCCTTTCTTGTGGCTCCAACAACAGATATTGTTGTGCAGCAATGAGTGCAGAGCTGGAGGGAGCAACTTCGTTAGCTTAAGACCCCAGGGCAGCCAATGGAGTCTTGCTGAGCCGGGATGCAGCTGGCTTCAGCTCACTTCACTCAGCAGATATTGCAGAGTATCCCCAAGTGGCTGAAGAAAAGGCACCCTCTGGGGGTACAACAATACCAACACAGAGACAATCTCTTCTCAAAGAGGATGTGCAATCTAGTGTGAGAGATGGGATCTAAATTTTTTTAATGTTAGGAATAATTAATGAATAATTAACAACAATTAAATCCATCCAGCTTTGGCAAATATTATGTAGAAAAGGTGTTTAATAAACAGTGATAGCCAATGCAGCAAATTTGCATGAAATTTAAAAACAGCATCCCTTTCATAACGCACTTATATCTGTCAGAAAGCTGTCAAAATAAATACCCAAATCAGTCTTGTCTTCAGCGTGAAGCATCCTGTGAGATACTGCACACTTAGGTGGAGTGTAGTCTACACCTGTGTGCAGATTCTCTGAAGAAGACCTGGTGTCTGGGAGCCCTGCTCAGTCAGAGAACATCAGGGAAGCCCTTCTTGAAAGGGCATTGAAGCTGATATTTAAGGACTGCAGTTATGGCAGTTATCCAGGAGAGGGGGAAGAAAGAGCATTCCAGGTAGGGAACAGCATATGTGAAGAATGTAGATGGTCAACAGTGGGGCATTTCTGTGGCACCCTGACGAGGCTGAGGTGCTTGAGCCTGGTGATCAAGAGCAGTTACGGCGCAGACCATGCTGAACCTTGTCAAGAATGTCAAAGATTTTGGATTTCGGCCTAAGAGTAATAAAAAGCCAGTGAAGGCTCTCAGGCAGGAGAGTGGCATGCCCAGATTGGGGTCTTTGAAGTATCACTTGTCTTTAGTTTGGTGAACATACTGGAGGGAATGCGTAGGTATGAGGAGCTCCATATTGAATCGGAATCGTGTGTTGTTGCAGCTAAAGGTGCTGTGCATGTGACATAGATGGCATGCAACCAGGACTTTCTTACGGCTGTAGACTTAAACTTGAAACTGCTTATACTGAAACTCTTGACTGCATTGAATCCACAGGTTTGAAAAGTCAGTGCCGGTCACATGTCAGACTCTAAGTTGGGGAGTGAGAGAAAGTTTGGCAACACAAAGCAATGAATGGCATATAAGACGTACAGGCAGAATTATTTCAAAAGAAGTTTAGATTATCTCTGGTAGTAGAAGAAAGATGACACTAAGGTAGGGATTGGAATTTGAGCAAGAATTTATCAAGAAGAAAAGGCATGGAGGCACACGTGCAAAGGTGTGAGAGCCTGACACGTGGTGGTGTGGGGCTTGCAGTGTTACAGAAGGTGTGAGGAGAGGAAAGTGGTGCATCGGGACAGGCAGGTCGCAGACTCTGGGAAGAGTAGGTCGGCCCAGCCGTGCTGGGATCGTGAGCTGACCGTGTGGTGGAAGTGGCCCTGACTGACGCGAGGAGGACGCCTTTGGACAGAGAACAGGAATAAAGCTCTCCTAACCATCTAGGTGAGAGGTGAATCAACCCTAAAACAATACAATTGCTAAGCAGATTTGGGAGAATAAGATAGTTTTGAGAACCATGTAGGAAATCAAATTGACAAGAAGTGGTTTGAATGAATGTGGAAGTAAGGGAGGAGAAAGGGTTTATAATTACTTTAGGATTATGCTTGGGTGACCAAGTGAATGACGGTGCCATTAACTGAAATAAGAAATACAGGAGGAATCACAGCAAGCTGTAGAAAGAACAGAATGAACTTGGGTTTGGAAGGCTGTGCTTGAGGCACCAGTGAGGCATTCATTTGGGTGCGTGGTCCAGGGCTGTCTAATGCTGGGCAGATTGTGTTGGAGAGACACAGGGCAGAGCCATGCAGGTAAATAAGGGCACGGAAAGTGAACATTGCAAGAAAATCAAGCTGATGAGAAAATGCTGGACAAACCATGCGCTTTAATAGGGATCTATCAAAGAACACTGATGAAGAACAGGCGTCAATGAAGGAGAAGGAAAAGAAACAGTCAGAGAAACCAAGAGGAGAAAGAATTTCAGGATAGAGAGGTGATGAACGGTGTCCACATGGCCAAGAAGTTAAATAAGGTATTTGGCAAAGAGAATGCCACTGGAGACACCAGTGCTATCTACAATTAAAATTACATTTTATATTTGCTCAATGAACAGAAATTAACAGACAATAAAA
Source organism: Macaca mulatta (assembly GCF_049350105.2). Classification (NCBI taxonomy): domain Eukaryota; kingdom Metazoa; phylum Chordata; class Mammalia; order Primates; family Cercopithecidae; genus Macaca; species Macaca mulatta. Next base: position 63,912,220 of record NC_133413.1, read on the forward strand.
TAGTGAAAGGGCAAAGACCCACTGAGCCTCAGAGTGTCTGCTGAAGGTGCTCCTGCCCTGGGGTAGAGGGTAGGGGTATGCCACATGGCTAGTGCAAAAGACACCTGCCTCTCTCTCACTGCCCAGGGCCACACCCCAATTTATATCACAACTACGGGAACACAAAAAGCACCCCTTGCCACTGGCCATGGGAGAATTTTGCACTCTGCAATGGAGGTGCCCTCTCTCTGGTAGACAAGGTCTCAGGCCCTTAGCTTGTGTGATGTTACTCTCCCTTTTACTCGTCGAAATTCAGTATGTTTCCACTGAGGTTAAAACACAGCCAACTCCACACACTATAGGTCTTCACTAGTCTGGATTTTGACCAAAGGTCATCCTTATTGGTGACTGTGGGGAGAGAAGTCTCCTGCTGCAGTGGCCAGCTGCTCCAGTGTTGCCAGGCCATGGGTCACACATAGCAAAGCCACTTTGTGTCTCAGCTGATCAGCCTCTATCTGCCTAGTTTTTAGAAAGTTGAGTTTTTCATAAGGTTCTCTGTAATAGAATTTCCAAAATCACTTCGTCCAAATCCTTTTGCAGGCAAATTAAATTAAGGCAATTATTTTTAAAAATAAATAATCCTTTCGCAAAGACATATTCAAGTTCCAAGGGATCTTTTCTTTTTCTTTCTCTGTTTGGTTTGTTTTCTGTCAAGTCCAGGAGGATTCTCTACCCCTACCCAAGCCCCTGTCAATACCTCACATTAATGGTTACTAAGACTGTTTCTGGGAATTACACTCTCTTCCCCAGGGTGGGGATGCTCCTCATCTGCCTTAGAAGAGGCATGGTAGGAAGATCAGACCCCTTCAAGGATTATTTTCACAAACGTTGCCTGAACTGACTCTCCCGCTCTGATATGATGCCCCTCAAGTGGGTCTGGAGGACAAGTGGATGCCTCTCTACTTCCATCACTCTCGCCTTCACTGTACTCGAAAATTCTGGTTTGGAGTGTAGTTGTAGGCACTTTCCATTCTCAGCTTCCGAGAACTGAATCAAAAAGGCCATTTTAAAGGGCTTGAACACATTACTTACATGAAAATGTTGCTCATAGTTCAGATGACTGCCTGACAGTTTCAGTTTATGGATGAAGACATGAATCTCCAGGGAGAGCAAGAAGGCCAGGAGCTTTTCATCTTCATGGTAGGAATTATGGTAGGAATTACCATAATTACTGATGCACAATTGAGCAAGCAAGGACATTTAGGGCAGATGCACAAAAGCACTGCCCAGAGAGGGACTGGTTGACTGCTAGTTTGGAGAATAATTGGCTTCCCTGGGAGTGAGGGACTCCTCAGTCCCTGAATGGCTGCATTTTGCCTTGCTCTTGAATGGACTGGGAGAGGCTGTGCAGAATCTCCAGAGGGTAGCCTGGGCAACCAGCAGACATTAAACTCTTCCTCCCCACTCACCTGGCTCCTTGGCATGCAAACGCTCTGACAAGGCGGCCATGCCGTCAGCTTCTGCAGAGGGAAGACAAACTTCACCCTGGGACAGCGGGTCTTTATTACCAAACCCACAGTGCTCAGTCCCCCAGAACTTGGTCTGGTCATGCAAGTGTTCTGATCACCCTCCACCTCACCAAACCCACTGTCCTGTATGCAAAGAGAGAAAAGCATTTTCAGTTAATAAATATTCATACTGATACTTTTATTCATATCTCCAATACAATTTCTGGCATCTACAAAGCATAAATTAACTGGATGAATTAAAAATAATGGCACGCTGGGCGCAGTGGCTCGCACCATGATCCAAGTGCTTTGAGAGACCAGCGAGGGAGGATCTTTTGAGGTCAGCCCTGTACAACAAAGATTTTTTTAAAAATCAAAAATTATTAAATAAAAATAAAAATTAGCCAGGAATGGTGCCCACCTGTAGCTCCAGCTTGAGCCCAGGAGTTCCAGGTTACAGTGAGCTATAATGGTGTCACTACTCTGCAGACTAGGTGACAGCGTGAGACCCAGTTTCAAAAAAAAAAGGACAAATTATATGTTACATTTCACATTAAAGAAGCAAAGGAGAATGGATGGCCTCGGGACCAGAAAAAATGCTTATAGAATATAAGCATGTGTTGGAAAGCTAGCATTACCTTAAGACAGTGGTTATATTTAATTTAGTAACTTCGAGAGCATTTTGTTTTCTTTTTTCTTACATAAATCTTGAAGTATAATTATGACCAAGGTGGTAGAATGCAAGTCTAGAGAAAACTGGTTGGTGGATTTCTTTGGATCCCATATAGCATTGTGCACATTTATGAAGATCAATAAATTCACTGAATTTAACAAAACTTAAGGGTTCATGACTCCAAAGGCAATATACTTGGAATAAGCTTTGTATCTGAAGGCAGTGATTGCTCAAAATTTTACTTATTTTACAGTAAAGTTCACAATTATTCAGTTAGCACTCAGAGTCTAGAAACAAAAATCCTCTAAGTAGAGAAGCCGCAGTAGCTCATGACATCTACTAATACCATCTCTACTGACTCCTTTGTCTTATAAGAAAAAGATCTTCAGTTTCTAGCATTTCACAGCATGTGCCATTCAAATTAAAAGCTTTAGACTGCACTCAAAAAAAATCATATTTAGAAAGAAGATCAAAGCATGGTTCTACAAACTACAAGAAAAGAAAAAAAAGAATAGAGAATGTTTGACTAATCCACCCTAAGAAAGAACGAGATAATTGCAAGCATGTTTCACTTGACACAGAGGCGAATTCTATGTGATTTATTTCTGCCCCCAACTCACAGTTTAACACAATGTGAAAACAAGGACGTTCAAACAGCAGAGGGAGTAGGTACTATAAAATATTACTCTTGGTAAAGAGATTAAAAATAAACAGAGATAGAGCTGACATAAATACTTTCAATGACACAGCAAAATTTGAATCCAGCTTTATTTCAAAGGTATTGACATTTTTTATATTTCAAAATCTATGCACCATATTAAGGCACCTCTGTGGTCATGGTAATAATAATATCATGAATTTGTTTGAGTCTTTGCTTTCATCAAGGCACTTCCTATAAAAAAAAATGCCATATTTGGTCATATCTTCCTTGTACTTTATGCAGAAAAAAACTGACTATCCCTATTTTATAATTAAGAAAACACATTCCAAGAGGTTAAGCCCTATAACCATGATCACTTAATAAATGGAGGACTAGGAATAGAATCTTTCTCCTGAATTCCAACCCAGTGATTTTTTTTCACCTTCCCAGGTTGCACAAAAATTTTAGTTTGAATGAAAGCAGAGATGAGTCATAAGAGTAAAATTAAAATGTGAGAAGACTGTCAAGTGTTCTCTTTAACACTGAAGCATGAACTGTGGCTTCATTGTCTTCATTGTGCAAGAGCTACCTAATGTAATTTTAAAACAGAAACAAATGGTCACAACGGAAACAATTTTGAAAAACTGCGTCAATATTAGTATGTTAAACTTCTGTATAAAAAGGGTGTATTTGGACAACTAAAGCAAGTAGAAGGAAAGACTCATCGATTCCACAGTCAATGAAAAGAAAAAAATATCGAATAAGTGAATACAGCAAATATGTTTATTTGGGGAAAAATAATTGACATGAACAGGATTACATGAAACATGTGAAAGTAACATTCAAAGTTATATAGGATAATTGATCAAGCTTAGATGGTAAACAATAAAAAATATTATGTATGTATAAGTCAAAACAAGCAATATTTCTTTTTAGTTTAAAAAGAAATTTTAGTTTAAAAAGATTGTTGGCCAGGTGTGATGGTTCACGCCTTTAATCCCAGCACTTTGGGAGGCCGAGGCGGGTGGATCACTTGAGGTCAGGAGTTTGAGACCAGCCTGGCCAACATGGCGAAACCTTGTCTCTACTAAAAATACAAAAAAGTAGTCATTCATGAGCGCGTGCCCCTGTAATTCCAGCAACCTGGGAGGGTGAGGCAGGAGAATCGCTTGAATCCGGGAGGTAGAGGTTGCGGTGAGCCGACATCATGCCACTGCACTCCAGCCTGGGCAACAGAGTAAGACTCTGTCTCAACAACAACAACAAAAAAAGATCGTTAATTGTTTTGCTAATATGTTCACATGAACCAAAAGTCAAAACTATTTACAAAGATATTTGGAAGCTTTGCTCTCTCCTATTCTCCTCCTCCCATCCTACTCCTATCTCATATAAGCAAACTAACTTTCTCAGTTTCTTTTACATGTGTTTTTGTGTTTCTTTATGCAAACGAAATCAAATTATGTACTCTATTTTTTTACATAAAAATATTAATTGTTCCCCACCATCTTTTTTTTTTTTAATGTAGTTATACATTCTGGAGATATTTCTGTACTGAGACACAGTTTTCTCAATTAAAAAAAATTTTTTTAACTTTTTCAGAGCATTCCACTTTGAGGCTATACCAGAGTTTATGTAACCAATCCTTCACAAATAGAATCTTGGGTTGTTTTCATCTCCTGCTATCACAAGCAATGTTGCAATTGTGTGTTTACATCATTGGGCAGGAGTGCAGGTATACCTGTAATTCTCAGAGGGGGGTGATTTAATCAAAGCATAGTTAAAGTAAGTAGTGTGCTAAAATCAGCTGTTAACATTTTGGGAACATTTGATCTGTTGTTAAAACAGACTCTACTAAAAATTAAATTATATAAATGTTAATTATATATTATATTATAAAATTATACTATAAAATCCCATTATTATATTTATAAATTATATTATAAATAAAGATATTAAACAAACAAATGAATCACTTCCTCACTATTTTACTGTGCTTTACTCTAGTCTGTGCTCTGGAGAAGTCTATTATAGGGACATGGTGGGTACTGTATAATGGTGTGCTGCGCTCAGTGACATCACATCGGTTGCTGACTCAACCATGATAGGGAAGTATTGAAACCACAGAAGCTAGCAGACGCTATCAGTCAGGGTCTTGTTTTCTTTTTTTCTAAAGAGCCACTGGTTAAACATTTACCTGCACACCACCCATTAGATATCTTTGAGCTATTTGTAACCTGTAGCAATTTAGTAGACTCCAACTTTATAAAAGGAAATTAAATATTTTTAATTGACATCTGATTCTCACTCTCCACAGCATTCACTTCTCTTATTGAATCTCTCTACTTTTTAATGGCCGTATAGATTTTTGCATAGGTTCAATAAGAATCTGCTCTTCTTTTTACCAGGATGCAATTGGAAAAAAAAATTAGAAAAAAAAAATTGGAAAATCTTTTCTGGTGTTAATTTTGGCAAATTATATCTTCCTATAGTTTCTTCCTTCCTTATGATTACTTAATTTTTATATTTGAAATTTTCCTCTTTTCAAACATAGTGTTTTACCTATTCTATCATTTCTCGTTTTTTTTAGAACCAAATTTGAATTTAGTCTATCGTATTTCTTTCTAAAAGCTTCGTAATTTCTGCTTTTACCTTTACTACTTCCTTTCTTCTGTTTTTGTTCGGTTTAATCTATTCCTGTTCTTCCATCTTTTCCATTTGGAGGATAATTTATTTCTTCCTTTTTTCAATAGTTGAAAATATGTAAGGCTTGAATTTTCCTCTGAATTCTCATTTTATTTTATTTCAAAGGTCTTTAAACACAATATTTTCGTTGCCTTGCTTTCAGGAAATTCTTTAATTTTGGTTTCTACTTACTCTTTGATCCAAGAGTTGCTTGAGAGTTTTGTAAATGTTCAAAAGGAGAAATCTTTCTGTTTTCTAATTGTTAAAATTTATTTCTACTCTAATGTAACTATGATCAAATTGTCTGAACTTTTTTCTTTTCTCCTGTTTTGGAGTATATTGAAATTTACTTATGTGGCTCAATAGATGGTAAATGTGAATGTTCCATAAGCTTTTGAAAAAGAAGATATTTTCTCCAATTTAAGGATACAGAGTTTAGTAAATGTCAATTACATGTACTTATTAACCATGTTATTTTAGTCTTTTATATCCTTATTTATTTACTGTCAACTTCATGTGTCTTATACGAAAGAGGTGATCTAAATTCCCTCACCACAACTGTATTTCTTGTGTCTTCTGCAATTTCTGTTTTATGAATGTTATTGCCATATTTTTTGATGCATTGCTATTTACAATTGTTATGTTTTCATTGTACAATTTCACTTATTAACACTAATTTAGTTCTTTCTGTCCCACATTTCATCTTGTCTGATAGTAATATCTAGGAATGATGGAGTTAAGGAACTATCCTGCAATCCATTTCCCTTCAGTTATAGGATTTGGGAGAAACTCCTTGGGAATAAAGGAGGCAGTTAGCTCAGTGTAATCACCTTGTAAATATACCTTAAAAATGTTTTTGAAAATATGTTGAATAATTGAAATAGGTAAGAAAAGAGTCCTTATCTATTGAATGCTTTTAGCAGGATGTTCCTGTTCTAGGATTGTTTGCAGTAAATAACTTGAGAATCTTTGAATATATGAGCCATGTCTCCTGGAAAATATCACATAAGTTATATAAGTTATATAAATCTGAGATAAAATAAAAGCATTTCATAACCTAAATGCTCTCTGCCATGCATGTAAAGTGACCACAGACCCATTTAGAAATATCATCTTATGAGTTGGCCAGAGAGTATGTCCAGTGCAAGAAAAAGGGACCTGGTGAACATTGAATGTCCTGGACACCTGGCTGCTATAGCTGTGTCATTTGGAAATTACTAATAAAGTTTGATATATAGTAGATTGTCTGGTTCGTGGAACTCTGATTTAACAACTCAATCCTTTGTGTTAGGACAACATCACTACCTCTGCTTTCTTTTTCTTTGCCTTTTTCTAGTATAATGTTTTATTTCATCTGCAACTTTTCTAAATCTCTTTATTTAGGGAGTGTTCCTTATATGTAGCATGGAGCTGAGATTTGCTTTTTAATTCAATTTGAAAATATTTTTGTATTTGTAGGTAAATTAAGCCCATTTGTGTTTATTAATTTCACAGACACATTTTGACTTAATTCTCTCCTATTATTTTGCATTAAGTTTTCTGGGTTTTGTAAAGTTTTTGGCGAGTTTTGTTTTACAGCTTCTAATAATACAGGGTACTATGTTTTCTTGTTTTTGTATTTAGTTCCTCTGATACTTAGAATGGGTTCTGTTTATATTGGTCTGCTAGGATTGGCATAACAAAGTACGACAGACTGGGCGGCTTCACCAGCAAAAATTCATTTTCTCACAGTTCTGGAGGCTGGAAGTCCGAGATCAAAGTACCAGCATAGGAGGGTTCTGGTGAGGCCTCTCTCCTCTGTTCTTTGATGGCCACCTTCACGATGGGTCCTCACATGGCCTTATCTGCATGGATGTAAAAAAAGAGAGAGAGGGCTCTGGTGGTTCTTCTTCTTCTTGTAAAAACACCAGTCCTATAGAATTAAAGCCCCATCCTTATGACTTCATTTAATTCAATCCAATCACATTGAGGGTTAGGGCTTCAACATATAAATTTGTGGAGACACATTTTAGTCCATAACAATGCTTATAAAGGTGAAGTGGTTATCCTCATAATCACTATTACATAAAAATCACCTTAATCATCTGCGTCTGAAGAAAATACACAATAGTTTCTGTGGTAAACTGAACAAGTGCCCCCAAATATGTGCATGTCCTAATATCCAGAACCTGAATATCATGTTACTGTATATGGAAAAGGGGACTTTGTAGCTACCAGTAATGTAAGGATCATGACATGGTGAGATTACCCTGGGTTACCCATGGGACCCAATGTAAGAGGCATGCAAGGTCAGATTTGAGGAGAAGGTGATCTGATGACACAGCAGAGATTGGAGTGATGCACTCTGGAGATGGAGGAAGGGTTCATCTTGCCTTTTTCAGTTTCTAGTGACCACTTGTATTCCACCAGCCAAGGAACTCAAGTGGCTACTAGAAACTAAGAAAGGCAAAGAAATGAATTCTTCCCTCAGAATCCCCAGAAGGAAGCAGCCCAGCCAACATCTTGACCTTAGCCTTGTGAAATCGATTTTGGACATCTGACCTGCAGAACCATAAGATAATAAATTTGTGTGGTTTCTTTTTCTTTTTCTTTTCTTTTTTTTTTTTTTTTTTATTGAGACAGAGTCTTACTCTGTCACTCAAGCTGGAGTGCACTGGTGCCATCTCAGCTCACCGCAACCTCTGCCTCTCGGGTTCAAGTGATTTTTCTACCTATGCCTCCTTAGTAGCTGGGATTACAGGTACATGCCACCATGCCCAGCTAACTTTTGTATTTTTAGTAGATATGTGGTTTCACCATGTTGGTCAGGCTGGTCTCAAACTCCTGACCTCGTGATCTGCCCGCCTCGGCCTCCCAAAGTACTGGGATTACAGTCATGAGCCACAGCGCCCAGCCTAATTGATGTGGTTTTAAGTTGCTAAGTTTGTGGTAGTTTGTTAGAGCAGCAATAGGAAATTAATACAGTTCTCTCTATAAGACAAAAATTAGCATATTTCTTTTCTCCTTCCACTGCCAAGATTTAGCCAATGTATTTCTTAGTTTTAACCTTTGAATTGTGAAACATGTTTATGATTTAAATGCTGGATTTTGCAACTTCATGTGATATTTTTGATTCCCAGACATTACACATTAGGCAATTACCAAAACTATGCCACTTCACACTTTTTTTGCTACCTTCTCTTTCATATTCACATACTAGTATATGTATCATTTCCAGATTTTCAAGGCACATACATTTCCATTATAACCTGTCACATTCATTTTCATATTTTTTTAATCTTAGTTTTACAGATACATATTATCAGTGCTCACTGCTATTACCTTTGCTCTGGCTTCCTTAGCCAATTTATGTTTTATTGAAGTTTTTCCAGCATTACTTTTTTAAATGGCTCAGGAAACAGTATTTTCTGAACTTTTATGTATTAAAACCTCTTTTAAAACATATCTAGTTTGGCTAGATAGAAAATTATTTGCTCACACTTTCTCTCCTTGAAGATCTTGTAGGCATTGCTTCCCTTTCATCTGGCTTTATATGTTGCCATGGAGAAGTGAATTCAGCTTACCTGCATTTCCTCTTATAAAACTTGATCATTTTCTCAACTTTTCATAGATTTTAAAATTGTCTTTTAAAGTCCAATAAGTATACGTGACTATTTCTCAATATTGATCATGTTAGACCAATTTTCGTCATTTCAAATTGTAAAATTCTGCCTGTGTGGCAGAGACTTTCAGAGCTTTGAAGCATGGAATATGATCCTGATGTCACCCTTCACCATGAGAGCTTCCTGCAGGCAGGTACTACAGGAAAGTAGAAGTCACTGATGAATAATCAAAAAGAAAAACTAAAAGAAAATGTATATAAAACAAAAATTAGAGAAAAATAACAGATATAAAAGAAAGAAAAAATTGTATCTCTCTCTCTCTCACACACACACACACACACACACAGCACAGCTCCACCTGTGCAAGAGCTTTTCCAGTAGGCTCAGCAGCTGAGTGGCAGCTCCTGTCTCCCCCAGCTCCCTGGATAGAAGACCTAGTCCTACTGATTCAGCAGCCAGGGAACATCAACAGATTCTATTTCATACAACTTCATCTTGTGGAAATCCTGTACCAGGAAGATGGGAGAAGCCGAGAAAGGCTCCTATTCACCCACCGTCAACTCCCACACCATAGGGAACACCTGAGCAGAGAAGATAAGGAAGAATGAAATTTGCTTTTCCTGCACAGCTCTATGTTTCTGAGAGCTGCTCTGGTTTTCTCAGCAATGAAGTGGTAGTCCCTTTCTTCCCCAGCTTTCTGGGGTGGAAGAACTATTTGGGGTAGCTTCAGCAGCCTGTGAACATTGGCAGATCTCAAGTTCCTCAAAGGTTGTCTGCAGGAAATTCTTACTGGGCAATGGCAGCACCAGTGGCAGCACTAACTCCTAACCTTTCCCCCTTCCCCACTCCCCACACCCATGCAGCTCTAGCCCATAAGGAGGATCTAGATGGAGCAGCTGGTGAAGAGTGAATCCTCATCCCCACTGCAGTACCTTCTGCTCCACGGAACAAAAGTTCTTCCTCAGGGAGGGTCAGACCAAGACCCAAAGGTGAGCAATACCCTACCCTGCCATGGGACCTGGCTATATTTGGATCAGACAATGGAACAATTTATGTCCCAGGACAATGTAAAAATCAATAAAGCAATCAGTAGCAATTAGTGGAGGCTGCCAGTTGGAGGTGATATCACAGAGAAGAACAAAAGGTAAATGGGAAAATTAGTGGTAAAAAACAAAGAGAGCCCAACCAAAACCAGAGTCATGTCTGATGGTCGGGAAGATTATGTGCTTGCCCAACACTAGCCTCTGAGAATGACCAGAGAGGGAATCTCTGAGCTCAAAGTCCTGAGTTAAATATAGGGCAAAACTAGTCTCTAAGCCACATATGGCTCCAACCATATTTGAATAATATGTTGGAAATAAGAGCTCAGAGTCACCCAGAGAACAAGCACTCAAACAGATCATTTCTCAGCAACGTAAAGTTTACTTCTGCAGAAGAGTGCTGCCTGCATCAGTCGCGATCACAAGAGCACCCCGAACAAAGGACAGAAGGGTTTTTACCCCTAACACAGCTTCTGTTTCTGTGTCCTTTCTCCATTGGCTGGAGTCAGACCACACAATCTAAACTATCCCAATTGGCTAATACCTGAACTTTTCCAAATGGGGTAAATGCACAATTTGTGAAAAGAGGAGGAGAGGGAGAGACTGTTGGTTACTAAGGTGGGAAGGAGTGTCTACAGAACAAGTACAAAGTATGTCTGGGCATGTCAGGGCACAGCTAGTTACAAATTAAGCTGGGAAACAAGAAAGAATGGAGAAGGTGGGTTACAGTTCAGGACTAGTGGGAATAGTGGTTTACAGAGAAGTAACTGGGGGTAAGAACATACAAGGAAGTTGATACCAAAAACAAAGAACAAGGAAGTTTCACCTTTGAAGAGGAACTCACTGTACCTGACAACTTCTCCTCTTTTGATTTTCAGAATTCTTCTTCTTCAAATTTGTCTAACATATTTTGACTTTGCTGTTCTTCTTGATTTTCTAAAAGTAACAGTTTATCTGAATAATGTGGGGGAGAATTGGAGAAGGTTTTAGTGAGAGGTATTTCAATAAGTTTTTGCACCAATCCACAGACACAGGGTATAAGGCAGCATCCTACAAGAATAAGTACACCTCTTACAATTGCAAGGGAGGTGAGGATTGAGATCATGAGTCCCTTCCATTTGCCAAACCCCCTTTCCATTAAACTAGTGAAGAGGTCATTTATTCCAGAATTCTCAGCTAACTCGGTGGGTAAGGTAGTGAGACCTTGTAGCACCTTTGTTATGGTTCCATCGGGGGCACTGTTATTAGGGATGAAAGTACAGCCTTGGGTCCTAATCATGATACATACTCCACCTTTTGCAGCTAATATCATATCAAGGGCTATCCTATTCTTCCAGGCCATTTGGCTGGTAGGGCCTACTTGTTCAGCTGGCATCTCTTATGTAACTGAAAAATCACTGTTGATTATAGTAAGTGTAATTTATCCAATCTACATTCTTGTTTATAGTTAGTCACGAGAATAATGCAGATTCAAATCCTGCAGCTCTTTGATTTCAGGCTTTAAATTCATTTGGCACCCCTCGTGGAACTCCGATGGCATCTACATAAACATGAGGGTCAAAAGACCCATGGGGGGTACTTCTTTTTTTGTGATTTTCTTTCCTGTTTGGTTGATGAAATGCCAGGGTAAAAGGGACGGCCAATTGGACTAAAGCGCAAGTGCTTCTCCATTTACTTTGACAGAGTACCCAATAGTGGTCCACCGCAATACCACCACACATCCCCTAGGGAATAAGCAAGGGCAGCTTGACTAGTAAGCTCCTGGAAAGGCTTGGTTTCACTGCATTCTTTTAGGTCTCTGAGGGAGATTAATCTTTCCCCCTGTCGTGAGAGACACGAGGTACAATTAACATCAGAAGCTGGAGGCCAGATGGCCCTCGGGGCTAACCCACAGAGCCTTTAACTTCAGGGAATAGCAGTGAGAGATTCTTGCATGCCTCATTGCCCCAGGCTGTGGGGTTTTGAAAGAGACTCACCATGCAGCTCATGCCTAGTCGGTCAGAAGACCACCCAAGTGGGAAGGGGACTATCTGGGCCTCTGGCCTCGCTGCCACACAAGCATAAACTGCCGCTTTTGTTTAACATGTGAACAGAATATTTAATCCATTCCAGCCAGGCGTTTGCATCATGGTATCCTGTTTCAATCGCTAAAGTTTTTTTTAAATCTTTAACTTCTACAATGTCTACTATAGTTTTGTCATTGGGTACGGAAAGAACAGCTGTTTGATTGGAAGAAGGTTCAGAAGGAGGAGGAAGGGAAGGGGGTGGAGGAGCAATGAAGTGCATCTCAAAGGATCCTATAGCGTCTATTCCAGGAACATCAGCTCCTAGGCCATAGAAGCAACCTAGAGTGGGGTTAGTATCGGTAGAGGTGGGGAAAGTAATAGAGATTTGCACAAGGTTACATTGTTGGAGTTTATAATTAGGGGGAGTTGTCTCTTTGGTAAAGTGGATGTAAGGCTCTAGGTTAGTGCAGCCTCCTCCTGGAGAGGTCCAGCCTTGATACTTGAAGGTCTAGATCACATCTCCCCAGCCAAAACAGAACTTCCAATAACTGCAACTGCCTTGTGCTTGTTTGGTGCAAGAGTCACTCTTATAGGCAGTTTTATTTATCCTGGAAGGGCAAAGGTACTTTTCTAAAGAGGCTAGCTTCCTTTGGCTTTGGAGATTTCCACAGGGCATAACAAGTCAAGCATCAAACGTAATGGTTTGAGGGGAACTAGACCTAGTTATATTAATAATAAGATGTGAGGTAGCTGGGGAGAAGAGGAAAAGGAGGAAGAGACAGATTAAACTGTTCTTTTCAACATTACTGTGGTTGGGGTGGGTCTGGAAGTAGATGGTTCTCTTTTGACCCGGGTGTAATGAGTCCAACCCTTTTCACTGGTCCAGACTGCTGTTTCAGTTATTAGAGGCACTAAATAAGGTCCTTCCCATGTAGGTTTGAGCTTTCCCTCTTTCCAACTTCTGATGGGGATGTTATCTCCAGGCTGGTGGTGGTGAACCAGGAATTCGAGGGGTGGGGTCTGTGTCAGGAGACCTTAAATCCTAAGGGAGGAGAGGGTGGAAGGCAAACCTAACATGTAATTCTTGAGAAATTGGTCTTTTGTTTCAAAAGCAGGAAGGCCAGTAGTAGAGTTTAGGTAAGGCAACCCATAAAGCATTTCATAAGGGGATAGGCCTATGTCTTTTCAGGCGTCAGTTCGGACTCTTAACAAGGTGAGAGGAATGCATTTTGTCCAAGGTAGCTGGGTTTCTAAAATCAGTTTTGTTTAAATGGGTCTGGAGGGTTTGATTCATTTTGTCTACTTTCCCTGATGAGGGTGGATGCCATGCATAGTGTATGATATTCCCCTTTTATTCCTAATGCTTGACTTAGCTTCTTAATGATGAGGGCAGTGAAATGGGTCCCATTGTCTGAATCAATATTCTCTACTAAACCAAACCTTGGTAGGATATGTTCTAACAGGGCTTTGATCACATTGTTAGCTGTTGCACTTGAAAAAGGGATAGCCTCTACCCAGTGGGTGAGATGATCTACTATGACTAGTAAATATTTAAGGTGGCCTATTGGGGGTAGTTCAGTGTAGTCAACTTGGACACTTTGGAATGGCCTCGACCCTGGGTTTCTTCCCCTGAATGGTCTTTAAGTTTTATTTATTGGTTTTTATGCATACTATGCAACTATCTGTGACTTGCCTGGCAAGAGTATATATTCCTATACATCCATAAACTCTAAGAACTGCATCACACATCACTTGAGGATCCCAAGGAGTTCCCTGATGAAGTTGTGATAGTATTTCTCTCATAAGAGATTTAGACAACATTTTCCTTCTGTCTGGTAGTACCCACTTTCCCTCTATGTTTTCCTTAGCTCCTAATTTTGTTAGTTTTTCTTGGTCTGCATAAGAGAAGATGGGGGTTGTGGTTGGAGGGGGAAGATGAGGGGTTAGATGGAAAATGGGTACAGTTTGAGAAGAGGTAGCTTCATTGGCTATTTGGCCAGCTAGATTATTTCCTTGACTTTCAAAAGAAGGGTTATTTTGGTGTCCTCATGGTAGGACATGAAGAATAGTTCTTTCTTCTGGCAGCTGGAGATTATGTAGCACTTGTATTAATAACTCTTTGTGGACTAGGTTTTGACCTTTACTGTTAATAAGGCCTCATTCAGTCCAGATTTTTCCAAAGGTATGGACTACTTCAAAGGCATACTTGGAGTCAGTGTAAACTGTTCCTTCCAGATTGTGTAGAAACTTTAAGGTTTGATTTAGGGCAAATAGCTTGCACATTTGGGTGGACCAATCGTTTGGTAATTTTCCTGATTCTATTTCTGTGAGGGTGTTCCTGTCAACTATGGAGTACCCATTATGCCTTTTTCCTTCAACAAACTGGGAAGAGCCATCTATAGAAAGGTGATGCCCTGTTTGGAAAGACGTTTCACTTAGGTCTAGTCTAACTTTGGTTTGATAACTGATTTGATCTAAACATTTGTGCCCATGGCTCTCTGGGTTTGGATTCCCTGTTAAGAAGGCAGCAGGGTTAAGTGAATTGTTAAGTGGTTAAGGTTAAATCATCCTTTTCTAATAATATAGCCTCATACTTTAAAATCGTTGAGTCAGCAAGCCACCTTCCTGCCTTCTGATTAAGGATAGTTTTGAACAAAGTACACCAGATGGAGTATAACAAACAGAGGAGCAAGCTGCTCGTGAGTTGATTAAAAAGGTAAAGAAGTGGGTCCTACCTCTAAATTTATCAAGGGCTCTTGGTGGGACTCAACATAAAAGAAACAGGGCCCCTGACCTCCCTATTCCTCCTCAAAGGCCATAAGGATGACTTTGTTTTCTTTTTCCCATTCAGGACATTCTCTTTTGGAGTGGCCTGTTCTTCCACATTTGAAACATTTGTTTGCCCTCTTTCTCTCCCTATTTTTAAGTACCCTTGCTTTGCTTTTTCATACTTTTTATATGGCCTTAGTAGGGGCTTACTTCTTTACAGGTTTTGGTGCCTTGGGTACTTTGTTCTAGAGCAGACAGTACTATTTTTGCCTTTTGCTTTGCTTTTCTTCATCCCTTCTTACACATACTTTTTGGTCCTCCCTCTAAAATTTCTCTGTAAGCCAATCTTTCCAGTTCTGTATTTTTTTGAAATTTCTTCATGATATCTGGCCAACTAGTAACAAAATGGAGCTTTAACATTCCCCTGCCTAAGGGGATCCTCTATGTCTAAGCCTGCATATATTTTTCATCTTTTCTTTGAGTCTATTTAAAAACTCGGCCAGGCACAGTGGCTCATGTCTGTAATCCCAGCACTTTGGGAGGCCGAGGCAGGCAGATAATAAGGTCAAGAGATCGAGACCGGTCTGGCCAAACACAGCCCACATGGTGAAACCCCTTCTCTATTAAACATACAAAATTAACTGGGTGTGGTGGCGTACACCTGTAATCCCAGCTACTCAGGAAGCTGAGGCAGGAGTATCGCCTGAACCTGGGAGACAAAGATTGCAGTGAGCCAAGATTGTGCCACTGCCCACCAGCCTGGTGACAGAGGGAGATTCTATCTCAAAAAAATAAATAAATAAACAAACAAACAAACTCATGGGCCCTTCACCTTTTCCCTGCTTTATATTAAATGGTCAGAAAATATTTTGGGTTTGAGGTACTGATTCCCAAATCCATTTAACTATCAGTTCCCTAAGGTCCTTCATGTTTTCTTAGTGTTTCCCTGAGTCTATGGGGCTCAATCTCTCTTACTAGAGATTTATTGCACACTTTCCCTGGAGGCTCAACCCTACTACCAGAGGTTTCTTGCACTCCTTCATTCTGGAAGTTTTAGGTGTTTCCCTGAGTTTCTTAAGTCGTGGGGCTCAACCTATCTTACCAGAGATTTCTTGCACCCTTTCCCTGGAGGCTCAACCCCCCTACTGGAGGTTTCTTTCACTCCTTTTCTTTTGCTTCATTCATCTCTGGCCACTTCCCTGGGATAAATTTAAGTCTCTCTTAGCATGGGCATGTCAGTATAAACCTCATGAGAGGAATCTATCATAAGCCATATGAGGTGACTATGGAACCGCAGATCAGGACCACACTTGCTTCGCACTCAATTGTGTGTCTCACTCATATACTTTCTACCTTCAAGATGTTCCAACCACTAAAGAATACTTCACTGCCCCCACGATTTTTCTTACTTTGGTCTGTGCACAGAGTTACTTGGTCACCATAGTATCTGTAGGCCTTTCTTCCCATGTTGCTGAGAGCCGAGGTTTATTCATCACACGGGGTGGGTCTCGATCCCTCACTTCTGAGGCCACCGCAACGAAGCAGCAGGATGCGTCTCCTCACAAGAGGGGACTGACCCTTTCCCTGAGGAGAATGGGATCCTGGATGAGCCCCCAAATTGTTGGAAATGAGAGCTCGAAGTCACCAAGGGAACGAGCACTCAAACAGAGAATTTCTCAGCAAGGCAAAATTTACTTCTGCAGAAGGGTGCTGCCTGCATCAGTTATGATCGCACAAGCACCCCAAACAAAGGAGAGAAGGGTTTTTGTCTCTAACGCAGCTTCTGTTTCTGTGTCCTTTCCCCGTTGGCTGGAGTTGGACCACACAATCTAAACTATCCCAATTGGCTAAGACCTAAACTTTTCCAATTGGGGTAAATGCACAATTTGTGAAGAGAGCAGGGGAAGGAGAGACTGTTCATTACTAAGGTGGGAAGGGTTTTCTACAGAACAAGTACAAGGCATGTCTGGGCATGTCAGGGTGTGGCTAGCTACAAATTAAGATGAGAAACAAGAAAGAATGGAGAAGGTGAGTTGCAGGTCAGGACTAGCGGGAATAGTTGTCTACAGAGCAGGTTACTGGGGGTGAGAAGGTACAATGAAGTTGAATCTAAAAACAAAGAACTAGGAAGTTTCACCTTTGAAGAGGAACTCACTGTACCTGACAATTTAATGTATGTTCTCAAACAAAAACAGAATTAAATTATGCGATAGCCATAAATGTTTAAACTTTCATCATAGAAACTAGAAAAAGAAGAGCAAACAAAACTCCAAACTAGTAGAAGATGGAAACAATAAAGGTTAGAGCTGATATAAATGGAATAGGAATTCCAAAAACACTAGAGAAAATCTACAAAACCAAAAGTTGGCTCTTTGAAAAGAAAAATTGACAAAGTTTAGCCAAATGATGCCATCAAGAAAGTAAAAAGAAAAGTCATCAAAATGGAGAAATTATCTGTAATTTATATATCTGATAAAAGACATATCCAGAATATACAAAGAACAATTACAACTCAATAATCATTTTGAAAGTAACTCAGTTTTTAAATGGGCATAGGATCTAAATAGGCAGATCTCTGAAAAAAGTATACAAGTGACCAATAAACACATGAAAAGATGCTCAACATCACTAGTCACTAGGGAAATGCATGTCAGAACCACAATGAGATCATACTCAACACCCACTACAATGGCTACAATAAAAAATATAGACCATAAAAGTGTTAGAAAAGATGTAGAGAAATCATAACCCTCATACATTGCTGGTCCACTTGGAGCAACAGTTTTGGAGTTCTCAAAATATTAAATGTAGAGTTGCCATATGGTCCAGAAATTCCTGTCTTCATTATGTCCAAAAGAAATGAAAACCTGTATCTACACAAAAACTTATACACTAGTATTCTTAGCAGTATTATTCATGATAGCCAAGAGTGGAAGCAACCGAAACGTCTACCAACTACTGAGGAGATGAATAACATGTTGTATGTCCACACAGTGAAATATTACTCAGCCAAGAAAAGAGAAAAGAATGTAGTATTAATGAATACATGGTACTGCATGGATGAACCTTGACAACTTCATGGTAAGGGAAAGAAGCCCATTGCAAAAGACCACATATCACATGATTCCATGCACGTGAAATGCCCAGAACAGGCAAATCTATAGAGACAGTGAGGACATTCATGGTTGCCTAGGTCTGGGAGTGGGAGATAGTGAATGACTATGAATGATACAGGATTTCCTTCTGGGGCAATAAAAATGTTTTAAAATTAGATTGTGGTGATAATTGCATAAGTCAGTAATATACTCAAAACACTGTATTTTGCACATTAGGTAGTTGAGTTGTATGTTATGTAAATTATAGCTCTATAAAGGTGTTAAAAAAAGAAAATTACCATAATGAAAGGAGACAGAATGTCTCCAGTATCTACCCAGGAAGAAGATAAAGGCTGTGTCTTCTTATTACAATTCTCTAGGTAATATGGTGGGCTAACAGTGCAGTTAGCCCAATAGTTAGAGGAAGAAAGTCTCAAAAGGATATAAGTTGTCTGTATGGGATATTGAAGAAAACAAGGAACAAAGGGAGGCAGAACAGCCCAAGTGTTAGCAGACACATACCAGCTAATTCAATACCCTGTGGATTTGGAAGCATGTCCCTACTGCAGCTATGAGTGCATCAGACTGACATAGCAGGAGCAGCCACACCCTTTGTGCTGATTTTATATGCATTCAGCAACCTTTTCTTCATATTTCACTTCCCCTTTATCCTTTTCTATAGGACAAAAAGGCACTGATCACTCTAAGAAGAAAATTACCACTCATGTTACAATTGAATATCTTATTATAAAAGAGTACATTTAATTTTCTTATTGACCAGTGCATTGTGAGCCCGCTGATTATCAGTAGGTCACTGAGACTGGGTCCCTGAGATTATGTTTCTGGACTCTTGAAGCCAAAGGCGAGACTGTGGATCATAAACGTAACTCCACTTCATGAAGTTTCTAGGAATCAGCCGTATGATTGACACTTTTTAATTTGATATTGCAATCAAACTGTAACAGTTGTAGTCCTTGACAATAACTTTTAAGAAATAATCACCTGGAGGAGGGGCGGAGCAGGATGGCCAAATAGGAACAGCTCCAGTCTCCAGCTCCCAGCATGAGCGACACAGAAGACAGGTGATTTCTGCATTATCAACTGAGGTACTGGGTTCATCTCACTGGGGAGTGCTGGACAATCGGTGCTGGTCAGCTGTTGCAGCCCGACCAGCGAGAGCTGAAGCAGGGCGAGGCATCGCCTCACCTGGGAAGTGCAAGGGGGAAGGGAATCCCTTTTCCTAGCCAGGGGAACAGAGACACACAACACCTGGAAAATCGGGTAACTCCCACCCCAATACTGCGCTTTAAGGAAACGGGCACACCAGGAGATTATATCCCACACCTGGCCAGGAGGGTCCCACGCCCACGGAGCCTTCCTCATTGCTAGCACAGCAGTCTGCGATCTAACTGCAAGGCAGCAGCAAGGCTGGGGTAGGAGTGCCCGCCATTGCTGAGGCTTAAGTAGGTAAACAAAGCCGTGGGAAGATCGAACTGGGAGGAGCTCACAGCAGCTCAAGGAGGCCTGCCAGTCTCTATAGACTCCACCTCTGGGGACAGGGCACAGCTAAACAACAACAACAATGACAACCAAAAAAAAAAAAAAAAAAAAAAGCAGCAGAAACCTCTGCAGACGCAAGCAACTCTGTCTGACAGCTTTTAAGAGAGCGGTGGATCTCCCAACAAGGAGATTGAGATCTGAGAACGGACAGACTGCCTGCTCAAGTGGGTCCCTGACCCCTGAGCAGCCTAACTGGGAGACATCCTCCACTGGGGCAGACCGACACCCCACACCTCACACGGTGGAGTACACCCCTGAGATGAAGCTTCCAAAGCAAGAATCAGACAGGTACACTCGCCGTTCAGCAGTATTCTATCTTCTGCAGCCACTGCTGCTGACACCCAGGCAAACAGGGTCTGGAGTGGACATCAAGCAATCTCCAACAGACCTACAGCTGAGGGTCCTGACTGTTAGAAGGAAAACTAACAAACAGGAAGGACACCCACACCAAAACCCCATCAGCACATCACCATCATCAAAGACCAGAGGCAGATAAAACCACAAAGATGGGGAAAAAGCAGGGCAGAAAAGCTGGAAATTCAAAAAATAAGAGCACATCTCCCCCTCCAAAGGAACGCAGCTCATCGCCAGCAATGGATCAAAGCTGGATGGAGAATGACTTTGACGAGATGAGAGAAGAAGGCTTCAGGCCATCAAACTTCTCAGAGCTAAAGGAGGAATTACATACCCAGTGCAAAGAAACTAAAAATCTTGAAAAAAGAGTGGAAGAATTGATAACCAGAATAATTAATGCAGAGAAGGCCATAAACGAACGGACAGAGATGAAAACCATGACATGAGAAATACGTGACAAATGCACAAGCTTCAGTAACTGACTTGATCAACTGGAAGAAAGAGTATCGGCGATTGAGGATCAAATGAATGAAATGAAGCGAGAAGAGAAATCTAAAGAAAAAAGAAGAAAAAGAAATGAACAAAGCCTGCAAGAAGTATGGGATTATGTAAAAAGACCAAATCTACGTCTGATTGGGGTGCCTGAAAGTGAGGGGGAAAATGGAACCAAGTTGGAAAACACTCTTCAGGATATCATCCAGGAGAACTTCCCCAACCTAGTAGGGCAGGCCAACATTCAAATTCAGGAAATACAGAGAACGCCACAAAGATACCCCTCGAGAAGAGCAACTCCAAGACACATAATTGCCAGATTCACCAAAGTTGAAATGAAGGAAAAAATCTTAAGGGCAGCCAGAGAGAAAGGTCGGGTTACCCACAAAGGGAAGCCCATCAGACTAACAGCAGATCTCTCGGCAGAAACTCTACAAGCCAGAAGAGAGTGGGGCCAATATTCAACATTCTTAAAGAAAAGAATTTTCAACCCAGAATTTCATATCCAGCCAAACTAAGTTTCATAAGTGAAGGAGAAATAAAATCCTTTACAGATAAGCAAACGCTTAGAGATTTTGTCACCACTAGGCCTGCCTTACAAGAGACCCTGAAGGAAGCTCTAAACATGGTAAGGAACAACTGGTACCAGCCATTGCAAAAACATGCCAAAATGTAAAGACCATCGAGGCTACGAAGAAACTGCATCAACTAACGAGCAAAATAACCAGTTAATATCATAATGGCAGGACCAAGTTCACACATAACAATCTTAACCTTAAATGTAAATGGACTAAATGCTCCAATTAAAAGACACAGACTGGCAAACTGGATAAAGAGTCAAGACCCATCAGTCTGCTGTATTCAGGAGATCCAATCTCACATGCAGAGACATACATAGGCTCAAAATAAAGGGATGGAGGAAGATCTACCAAGCAAATGGAGAACAAAAAAAAAGCAGGGATTGCAACACTGGTCTCTGATAAAAGAGACTTTAAACAATCAAAGATCAAAAGAGACAAAGAAGGCCATTACATAATAGTAAAGGGATCAATTCAATAGGAAGAGCTAACTATCCTAAATATATATGCACCCAATACAGGAGCACCCAGATCCATAAAGCAAGTCCTTAGAGACTTACAGAGAGACTTAGACTGCCATACAATAATAATGGGAGATTTCAACACCCCACTGTCAACATTAGACAGATCAACGAGACAGAAAGTTAACAAGGATATCCAGTAATTGAACTCATCTCTGCAGCAAGCAGACCTAATAGACATCTACAGAACTCTCCAACCCAAATCAACAGAATATACATTCTTCTCAGCACCACATCACACTTATTCCAAAATTGACCACATAACTGGAAGTAAAGCACTCCTCAGCAAATGTACAAGAACAGAAATTATAACAAACTGTCTCTCAGACCACAGTGCAATCAAACTAGAACTCAGGACTAAGAAACTCAATCAAAACTGCTCAGCTACATGGAAATTGAATAACCTGCTCCTGAATGACTACTGGGTACACAACAAAATGAAGGCAGAAATAAAGATGTTCTTTGAAACCAATGAGAAAAAAGATACAACATACCAGAATCTCTGGGACACATCTAAAGCAGTGTGTAGAGGGAAATTTATAGCACTAAATGCCCACAAGAGAAAGCTGGAAAGATCTAAAATTGACATCCTAACATCACAATTAAAAGAACTAGAGAAGCAAGAGCAAACACATTCAAAAGCTAGCAGAAGGCAAGAAATAACTAAGATCAGAGCAGAACTGGAGGAGATAGAGTCACAAAAAACCCTCCAAAAAATCAATGAATCCAGGAGTTGGTTTTTTGAAAAGATCAACAAAATTGATAGATCGCTAGCAAGACTAATAAAGAAGAGAGAAGAATCAAATAGACACAATAAAAAATGATAAAGGGGATATCACCACTGACCCCACAGAAATACAAACTACCATCAGAGAATACTATAAACACCTCTACACAAAGAAACTAGAAAATCTAGAAGAAATGGATAATTTCCTGGACACTTACACTCTCCCATGACTAAACCAGGAAGAAGTTGAATCCCTGAATAGACCAATAGCAGGCTCTGAAATTGAGGCAATAATTAATAGCCTACCAACCAAAAAAAGTCCAGGACCAGATGGATTCACAGCCAAATTCTACCAGAGGTACGAGGAGGAGCTGGTACCATTCCTTCTGGAACTGTTCCAATGAATAGAAAAAGAGGGAATCCTCCCTAACTCATTTTATGAGGCCAACATCATCCTGATACCAAAGCCTGGCAGAGACACAACAAAAAAAGAGAATTTTAGACCAATATCCCTGATGAACATTGATGCAAAAATCCTCAATAAAATACTGGCAAACCGGATCCAGCAGCACATCAAAAAGCTTATCCACCATGACCAAGTGGGCTTCATCCCTCGGATGCAAGGCTGGTTCAACATATGCAAATCAATAAATGTAATCCAGCATAAAAACAGAACCAAAGACAAACACCACATGATTATCTCAATAGATACAGAAAAGGCCTTTGACAAAATTCAACAGCCCTTCATGCTAAAAACTCTCAATAAATTCGGTATTGATGGAACGTTTCTCAAAATCATAAGAGCTATTTATGACAAACCCACAGCCAATATCATACTGAATGGGCAAAAACTGGAAAAATTCCCTTTGAAAACAGGCACAAGACAGGGATGTCCTCTCTCACCACTCCTATTCAACATAGTGTTGGAAGTTCTGGCTAGGGCAATCAGGCAAGAGAAAGAAATCAAGGGTATTCAGTTAGGAAAAGAAGAAGTCAAATTGTCCCTGTTTGCAGATGACATGATTGTATATTTTGAAAACCCCATTGTCTCAGCCCAAAATCTCCTTAAGCTGATAAGAAACTTCAGCAAAGTCTCAGGATACAAAATTAATGTGCAAAAATCACAAGTATTCTTATACACCAGTAACAGACAAACAGAGAGCCAAATCATGAATGAACTTCCATTCACAATTGCTTCAAAGAGAATAAAATACCTAGGAATCTAACTGACAAGGGATGTAAAGGACCTCTTCAAGGAGAACTACAAACCACTGCTCAGTGAAATAAAAGAGGACATAAACAAATGGAAGAACATACCATGCTCATGGATAGGAAGAATTAATATTGTGAAAATGGCCATACTGCCCAAGGTAATTTATAGATTCAATGCCATCCCCATCAAGCTACCAATGAGTTTCTTCACAGAATTGGAAAAAACTGCTTTAAAGTTCATATGGAACCAAAAAAGAGCCCGCATCTCCAAGACAATCCTAAGTCAAAAGAACAAAGCTGGAGACATCACGCTACCTGACTTCAAACTATACTACAAGGCTACAGTAACCAAAACAGCATGGTACTGGTACCAAAACAGAGATATAGACCGATGGAACAGAACAGAGTCCTCAGAAATAATACCACACATCTACAGCCATCTGATCTTTGACAAACCTGAGAAAAACAAGAAATGGGGAAAGGATTCCCTATTTAATAAATGGTGCTGGGAAAATTGGCTAGCCATAAGTAGAAAGCTGAAACTGGATCCTTTCCTTACTCCTTATATGAAAATTAATTCAAGATGGATTAGAGACTTAAATGTTAGCCCTAATACCATAAAAACCCTAGAAGAAAGCCTAGGTAATACCGTTCAGGACATAGGCACGGGCAAGGACTTCATGTGTAAAACACCAAAAGCAATGGCAACACAAGCCAAAATTGACAAATGGGATCTCATTAAACTAAAGAGCTTCTGCACAGCAAAAGAAACTACCATCAGAGTGCACAGGCAACCTACAGAATGGGAGAAAATTTTTGCAATCTACTCATTAGACAAAGGGCTAATATCCAGAACCTACAAAGAACTCAAACAAATTTACAAGAAAAAAACAAACAACCCCATCAAAAAGTGGGCAAAGGATATGAATAGACATTTCTCAAAAGAGGACATTCATATAGCCAACAGACACATGAAAAAATGCTCATCATCACTGGCCATCAGAGAAATACAAATCAAAACCACAATGAGATAGCATCTCACACCAGTTAGAATGGCAATCATTAAAAAGGCAGGAAACAACAAGTGCTGGAGAGGATGTGGAGAAATAGGAACACTTTTACACTGTTGGTGGGATTGTAAACTAGTTCAACCATTATGGAAAACAGTAGGGCGATTCCTCAAGGATCTAGAACTAGAAGTACCTTATGATCCAGCCATCCCATTACTGGGTATATACCCAAAGGATTATAAATCATGCTGCTATAAAGACACATGCACACGTATGTTTATTGCGGTACTATTCACAATAGCAAAGACTTGGAATCAACCAAAATGTCCATCAGTGACAGACTGGATTAAGAAAATGTGGCACATATACACCATGGAATACTATGCAGCCATAAAAATGGATGAGTTTGTGTCCTTTGTAGGGACATGGATGCAGCTGGAAACCATCATTCTCAGCAAACTATGGCAAGAACAGAAAACCAAACACTGCATGTTCTCACTCATAGGTGGGAACTGAACAATGAAATCACTTGGACTCGGGAAGGGGAACATCACACACTGGGGCCTATCACGGCGAGGGGGGAGGGGGGAGGGATTGCATTGGGAGTTATACCTGATGTAAATGACCAGTTGATGGGTACTGACGAGTTGATGGGTGCAGCACACCAACATGGCACAAGTATACATATGTAACAAACCTGCACGTTATGCACATGTACCCTAGAACTTAAATTAAAAAAAAAAAAGTATATATTGAGCGTCTACTAAGAGACAGCCAATATCTCCTAAATATAAATAGTTATCAAAACAGCATTTATTTTCAGGTTGCAAACATTTTAAGAAGATGACAGGAAAGTACATAAAAATATGAATACTTTTAAAAGAAAATGCTTATGGTTTCATAAAAGTTAAGGCCATTTTTGTTTGTAGTTTTCAGTACATTTTTGACAACTTTTCTGATGTTTAATTACTTTGGGATTTATTAAACAACTCCTTATGCACTCAAAAAAAAAAAGAAAGAAATAATCACCTGTATTAAGTAAGATAAATAATTGGGCAATTCTAAACACTGGGCCCTACTAATGGCAAATATTTAAGCCCAGGAATCAAGCAGCAGTTAAAGAATCTTTGTCTTTAAGAAACCTTATTTAAATGTATCAAGATAACTGAAATTCAGGTCAACATAAGCATCAAAAGTACATTTAAATATAACTATTTTTGTGTCAGTCTAAATTTGCCCAATTATTTCTTTCAATTGCAGATCAGGTGGAGAAAATAAGTATATTAGGTACCCCTTAAAATGTACATTACATCTCTGCTTTTACTGTAAAAAAAAAAGAAGTTTCAGAATATTGTTCTCTTTATATCCATATTCAATTCTCTGACATAAGCCATCTACCACAACAAGGCCACATTTTATAATAGGTCCGCAGTCCCATATAGAAACCCTTGGGCCCTCATGCTTTTGAACCTAACATTTTTCAAATTTCAGAAAACTAATACAGTGCATATGCCATGTTTTACATAATTTCTTCAGGGAACTCTGAGACGGCACTCTTGTAATCAATGGTATATTAATGGTAATCAATGTATTGACTACTCTTGTAATCAATCATTAATATGGCACCAAACTGGGATAAAGACTCACATTACTTCAGACTAGATTTTGCCTCCCTATAAATTTACTGAAATTTTCTGGGGGAAAAAAATTGATTTTCAGAGCTTTCTGCTTTTGGAATCATGAATATATGATTCTAGATGTGTAATTTAAATGATTATGTCACCTCAAGAAGAGAACTAATAAATTTGTCATGGAATGAAGGAAAGGAGAACAGATGTAATCCTTCAGGTCTAACAAGAAATTATATATAATTCTCTTACCTTCTCACCATCCTAGTCCACCCTCACATTCAGGCCAGAATCAAGCAGGATGACATACTTTACAGATGTCACTTAGCTACATAGTATCATGAATTTAACATAGGATTAAATCTCTTTCTCTCTGTCTTCTTTCTCTCCCCCAGGATTTTGTCAGTAGTGTGGATTGGGACCAGCCTCATGCGAGATCCAGAAGTAGAAAGGACTGGAAAAGAGCTTCTGATGGACACATAACTCCTGCTACATCATATAGATTGACAGAACATATAAATATAAATAATCATATTTTATTGTTCTATTTAAGCATTATATTTTATTGATAGGTGTGTTAGAAAACAAGATTTTATAAAGCTTTCCCAGATGGCAAAATTTAGAGAAAAATATTTCACATCAAAATTTAGGGACTTCCTCCATAAAAATAGCACCATTTAGCTCTAAAGCAAAAGACTGCATTTCAGTTTGTTCATGACATACAGTGGGTGGACAGGTAAGAAACCAAGTGGGCAACTGCTTGATTTACATTTTTGTAGCCATTATAAACAAGACTGGTTCAGATTTTGATTTGATGACTAAATTGGTGTTTTTTTTTTTTTTTTTTGCAAAGGGAAATATTTCATTACTCACACCATAATTCAGTTCTAAGAATTTTCTTGCATGTAATGTTTTCCAGTATTTCAGTGAGACTTCCACTGTCTCTGACCCTAGAGAAAACTCTCATGGTGAAGCACAGGGCTTCCTGCAGAAGGCTCATATGGAGACACTAGCACCAATACTGCTATGAAACACATTCAATGCATGCTTTAAAATTCAAATGACCAGCATTCCTTTTAGCCATATTTGCTTATGATCCTGGCCTTTTATCTGGTAGGGATATTAACAAAAACTTAGTTTTGGAATAATTTTAGTTTCTCTCTTAAAAATGGAAAACAGCTCAAGTCTGTACTTGCTTGGGTAGAAGATAGAATGTCTTATACAGAATTCATTCCATATAACAGCTCTCAGAAAAAAGCAAAAGAAGAAGTTATTTCAATATGGAGTGTCATAGAAGTCATGGAAATCGATATTCAATATGCAATAAGAAATGTAGTGATATACAGATCATAGGATGATACTGAACTCTCCCAGCTTTTTTCATTCCTTTGTCTAGAATTGCTGACAAATCAACATTTTTATCATACATATGCCAATATCTAGTTACAGATTAAATTTTTTGGATCTATGAGGGCAAAAGTGAGTTGCTGTAACTTTAAAGTACAGACATTAAGAAAGAAAAGAAAAGGAAAGAACAAAAGAAAGGAAAGGAAGAAAGGAAGGAGGAAAGAAAGAAAAAGCAAAGAAAGAGAAAGAGGGAAAGAGGGAGGGAGGGAAGGAAGGACGGAAGGAAGCAAGGAAGGAAGGAAGGAAGGAAGGAAGGAAGGAAGGAAGGAAGGAAGGAAGGAAGGAAGGAAGGGAAGGAAGGACAGCAAGCCTCGATATATTTGGACTATGTTTATACCAAAAATATTGCCATATCTCAAAAAAAATTAAAACATTCCTTTTAGAATTCTATCCACAAATTTTTATATATGAAGAAATGGTATGTTTTAGTATTTGGAAACGTCCAGAAGTCACTTTTAGGCTTGTATAGTGAGTCAAATTAATCAGATTGTGTTTTGGATGTGCTATGGCTTAAATGTGTCCCCTCCAAAATTTATTTGTGGTGATATTAGGAGGTAGGGCCTTTTGGGAATTAATTAAGCCATGTGAGCTCCACTTTGACGAATGAATTACTGCCTTATGAAGGGGCTGGAGGTAACTAACTTAGGCCTTTTTCTCTAGCCCTTCTGCCTTCCACCACCTGAAGACACAGCAATAAGGCACCATCTTAGAAGCAGAGAGACGGGACTTTTACCAGACACCAAACCTGCTGGTGCCTTAATCTTGGATTTCAAACCTCCAGAACTATGAGAAATAAGTTCTTATTGTTTACAAATTACCCAGTCTGAGATATTTTGTTATAGCAGCACACATAGGCTAAGACAAAATGTTTCATAAGCGTATTATGAAAGAGGAGTCCCAAAATGTTTTGAGCAATGACAAAATTTTGGAAATACGTGTGTGTATTAGTTGGAGTCCCATCAGGAAAACAGCAATCACTCTACATATCTTAAAGGATATTTAATCCAGGAAGTTGGTTACGTAGCCAATGGAAGAGCTGAAGACACAAACAGGAGGCCAAAATAGAACCAGAGAATAGCAGGAAGTTGTACCAGCTCTGGGACTGGAGGACTGTGGGGGAAATGGAGTTCATAGGGTCCAGGCAGAATCTTGGAACATCTGGCAAGAGATAAAACCACCGGAGTGATGGAGCAGGCGACGGGAGGCACCAGTGTGAGCTCAGACCAGAGAGGTAAGGACTGGCCAAGGGAGCTGGAGCCACAGCAAGGTGTAGCTACTGCTGGAGATGCTGCTCAAAGTAAAGGCTGGGGAAGGAACACTCTGGCCTATTCACCCCTCTCACACCAAGCTTTTCCAGGACTCCTGTTGATTGAGCTCCTGGGAAACCAGAAAGAGGTGAAATATGGAACTGCACATACGTATTCCTGGCAATAAAGTGCAAATGGAGGGTGCAGATTATAGCTGAGAGCAAACCAGTAAGTGTTAGCTGCTAAAGTACACTTAAAAAGAAGATTTATGTGGAATTTGGTATTTCTCTATGCCTGTTCATTTGTTCCTCAGATAACTGAGCACATTCTGCATTCAGGCACAATTTCAGGCTTTAGGAGGAAAAACACCATCTCCTGCTTCACAAAGCTTCCCTACTAATGAGGAAGACAGGCAAGAAACAAGAAAACACATAAATAAACACAGAACTGTAAGATAAAACAAAGTGTGTGATTGGGCAAAGACCCCTTTGAGGTCTTCACGTGTGAACTGAGGCTGGCCAGGTAAGCAGGACTGAGCTGTGGGGGAACCCGGCAGCCTGAGCATTCCAACTAACAGAGCCACAGTGCCTCTGGAGCACCACTGTGAGGGAAGACAGAAGGGTGGGAGATGAGGCTGGAAGGCTAAATGGCATAGGGCCTTGGAGGCCTCATTGATGTGTCCTGTCCTAAGGGTAATGAGAGGCCCATAGAAAATTTAAATCAAGGAGTGGCATGATATAACTTTTTATTCCAAAAATATTACTCATACTGCTGTATTTGCACAATATTGTGGGGACAGGGGGACAAAAGTGAATGCAGGCAGGCAAATTAAGACCTCTTAATGGTCCAGGAAAGATGATAGTGGTATGGACTATGGGGTCCTGACAGAAACAGAGAGAAATAGATGAATTTGAATATTATTTAGAAATTAACAAAAAAATGTTTATGGAGTGAATGTGGGGGAATGAGAGAAAAGGAGAGATCAAAGGTAATTCCTAAATTTTTGTTTTAAATAACTGAGAAGATAAGTGATATAGTTTGAATGTGTGTCCCTTCTAAATCTCATGTTGAGATGTAATCCCCAATGTTAGAGGTGGGGCTTGGTGGGAGGTGTTTCAGTCACAGGGGGATCCCTTATGGTTTGGTGCTGTTTTCACTATAGTGAGTGAGTTCTCTTGAGATCTGGTCATTTGAGAGTGTTGGCACATTCCCCCCTCACCTCTCTCTTACTCTTGTTTGCACCATGTGATACATCTGTTTCCCCTTCTGCCACGATTTTAAGGTTCCTGTGGCCTCACCAGAAGCCGAGCAGATGCCATACTCGTGCCATACTTGTACAGCCTGCAGAACAGTAAGCCAATGAAACCTCTTTTCTTTATAAACTACCTGGTTTCGGGTGTTTCTTTATAGCAATGCAAGAATGGCCAAATAGAATGGGGGTTCCATTTACTGAAATGGGGAGGATGGGATCTTCTAACTCTTCATTGTTGAAATGTCACTGAGAGGCTGCTTTGGATATGTTAATGTATGAATTATTCCTCAACAGCCAAGTGAAAGTATTTTATGCCATTTCATTAATAGAATTATACTAATCAGTGGAAATAAAGCTAGATATATAAATAAATTTAGGCAGCACTAACATTTCGATGGTAACATAAAGCCATAGGATTAGGTATGATCACCAAAAGAGAGGGCATAGATAGATTTCATGTCCCCCTGGAAGAAGCATGATTGGCTTATATTAAAAATTCAACATAAAAACCTCTTGTCTGAAGGATGCATGGGACACCTTTTGGAATAGATGTTTCCATATCTGAATTTCTTTCTATGGGTACTTTGAAGAGCACTAATTGAAGGGACCTTGGGCATTTGTCACATGGAAAATACACTGACAACTTGCCACTTAGATTCTTCTTCCTGTCATTTTCAAGACTTCTTGTCTTTTTCAGGACTTTCATTCGATTTGGAAAATTTTCAGTCATTATTTCTTCGAATTTGCTCTACCCTTGTTTTCCTCCTTCTCCTTCTGGATGACATAGATGTTACTCCAGTGACACAGATGCTACTCCAGTGACACAGACGTTACTCCAATGACACAAATGTTAATCCAGTGACACAGACGTTACTCCAGTGACACAGATGTTACTCCAGTGACACAGATGTTACTTCAGTGACACAGATATTACTCCAGCAACACAGACATTACTCCACAGATGTTACTCCAGTGACACAGACAGTACTCCAGTGACACAGATGTTACTCCAGTGACACAGATGTTACTTCAGTGACACAGATATTACTCCAGCAACACAGACATTACTCCACAGATGTTACTCCAGTGACACAGATGTTACTCCAGTGACACAGATGTTACTTCAGTGACACAGATATTACTCCAGCAACACAGACATTACTCCACAGATGTTACTCCAGTGACACAGACAGTACTCCAGTGACACAGATGTTACTCCAGTGACACAGATGTTACTTCAGTGACACAGATATTACTCCAGCAACACAGACATTACTCCACAGATGTTACTCCAGTGACACAGACAGTACTCCAGTGACACAGATGTTACTCCAGTGACACAGATGTTACTTCAGTGACACAGATATTACTCCAGCAACACAGACATTACTCCACAGATGTTACTCCAGTGACACAGACAGTACTCCAGTGACACAGATGTTACTCCAGTGACACAGATGTTACTGCAGTGACACAGACATTATTCCAGTGACACAGACGTTACTCCAGTGACACAGATGTTACTGCAGTGACACAGACATTATTCCAGTGACACAGACGTTACTCCAGTGACACAGATGTTACTCCAGTGACATAGATGTTACTTCAGTGATACACAGGTTACTCCAGTGACACAGACATTACTCCAGCAACACAGACATTACTCCACAGATGTTATTCCAGTGACAGACAGTACTCCAGTGACACAGACATTACTCCAATGACACAGACATTGCACTTTTTGACTACATCCCACACCTCTTGCACACTTTGTCCTGTTTTTGCCCATTCTATTGTCTCTTCTTCTTTCTTTTGGATATATTTAATATACCTGTCTTCCTGTTTACTTATGCTGTTTTCTACTGTGTCCAGTGTGCTGTTAAATTCATTCAGTGAGTTCTTATTTCAGACATTAATTTTTCAGTTATAGAATGCTCACTCGATTCTTTCAATAGATTTTAATTCTTTTTTAAGATACTCCTTTTTAAGTCCATTTTTTGGTCCAGATTTTGCTCTATTTTATTTGACATATTAATGTCAGTCATACTAAATTCTTGTCTTTTATGTCCAAAATCTGGGTCATCTTTGGTATCCTTTGACTGACAGATTTATCATTTGATTATTGGTCACAGTTTCCTGCTTATTTACATTTCTAGTGATTGAATGCTGGATATTATGGATGACACATCATGGAAGCTATGAAATACATTATCCTCCTCTAAAGAGGGTTAAACTGTTCTAACAGGCAGGTTAATTACTGACAGATCACCTATATCCTGTCAGGCTAAGGCAGCCTGAATGTGGTTTTGTGTTTATTGCTTAGTTATAACTTTAACTCCTACTGTGTGATCTTTTCACCTGAGAGTGGTCTTTCTGGGGTCTCAAGTGAAGGCCTGGGATAAATATCTCCCCCAAAGGTCTCGCTATGCTAAGCTGGACCTCTAATGTCTCCAAAATATACTACACAGTTAGAGTAACTAAAACAGCGTGGTACTGGCATAAAAACAGATAACTACACCAATGGAACAGAATAGAGAGCCCAGAAATAAACCCACACATTTACAGCCAACTCATTTTCAACAAAGGCACCAAGATCATATATTGGGAAAAACCAGAAAACTGGACATTAACATGCACAAGATTGAAATTAGACCTCTATCTCTCACCATATACAAAAACCAACTTAAAATGGATTAAAGATTTAAACATAAGACCTGGAACTATGAATCTACTAAGAGAAAACACTGGGGAAACACTTCAGGACATTTGTCTGGGCAAAGATTTATTGAGTAAGATCTCAAAAGCACAGGCAATCAAAGCAAAAATTGAAAAATGTAATGACACCAAGCTAAAAAGCTTCTGCACAGCAAAGAAAACAATCAACCAAGGGACGAGGCAACCTACAGAATGGGAGAAAGTATTTGCAAACTATTTATGTGATAAGAGATTCATAACCAGAGTACATAAGAAACTCAAACAACTCAATAGCAAAAATCAAATAATCCGATTTTTAAAAATAGGCAAAAGATCTGAATAGATATTTCTCAAAAGGAGATATTCAAATGGCAAACAGGTATATGAAAAAAATGCTCAGTATCACAAATCATCAGGGAAGTTCAAATTAAAAGCACAATGAAACCAAGTTAAAATGGCTATTATTTTAAAAAAGAGAGAGAAAATAACACATTCTGGCAAGGATGTGGAGAAAGAGGAATCCTCGTGCACTGTTGGCGTAAATGTAAATTAGTACAGCCACGTGGAAAACGTTATGGAGCTTTCTCAAAGAAACAAAAGTAGGACTACCCTATGTCCCAGTAATCCTACTGCTGGGTATATTTCCAAAAGACAGAACATTAGTATATCAAAGAGATATCTGTACTCCCATGTTCATTGCAGCACTATTCACAACAGCCAGAATAGGGAATCAACCCAAGTGTCCACCAGCGAATAAATGGTTAAAGGAAATAGGGTATGTATATGTATACACACACGAAGAACTATCATTCAACCATAAAAAAATCAAAAATCCTGTCATTGGCAGCAATGTGATGGACCTGGAGGACGTTATGTTAAGTGAAATACCGCAGGCACAGAAAGACAAACACCACATGTTCCCACTCATATGTGAGACCTGAAAAGCGTTGATCTTATGGAAATAGGAATAGACTGGTTGTTACCAGAGGCTATGAGGGGGAGGGATGAAGAGAGGTTGGTTGATAAGTACAAAAATACAGCGAGGTAAAAGGACTAAGATCTAGTGTTCAGTGGCACAATAGGACAACTGTTTATCATATATTTCAATATAACCAGAAGAGAACATTTGGAATGTTCCCAACACAAAGAAATGATAAATATTTGAGGTGATGAATATCCCAGTTATGGACATTGATTATTACACATTCTATGCTTGTACCAAAGTATCACAAGTACCCCCAAAATATATACAACTGTAAGAATAGGTTAAGAGTTATATCCAATATGACATTCTGTGTCTTCTTATTGTTGTAAGTTCATTTCTATTTTTTGTGACTATTGATCTATTTGAACTCATAAAAAGTAGAATAAAAAAGAGAAATGCCTGCTCTCCAGGATCTCTGGCTGGCTCTCAGCCCCAGCAGCTGCTTTTCTGTGTATGCACACAGCAGAGTCACCCAGGCCCTGAGACATTCCCACTCACATGCTGAGCTCCCCTCTCTGTGGTGCGCCCTCTTTGTGACTTTGCCTCCCAAATCTCAGTCACCTTAATTCCTCAAACTCATCTCTGTCTCTTCTACCAGCAAGACCACTGCCTCCTTCCTGGGATCATTTTTCCCTCAGCAATGACCCAGAAATATGTCCACAAGATGCAAGCCTGGGTAAATTTGGGGCTAACCTTGTGTGTCTCTGTGTTTTCAGCACTGCAAGCCAGACTTGATTGCTTTCTAATGCCTGCAAACTGTTTTTCTAAATGTATTTTTCCAGATGTTACAGTTTTGTTTTTTTTTTATGATAGGGTGGTAACTGTGATTTCCATCTACTTTCTCTATGGCTGGCAATCTAGTTATGCCTTTATTGTTTATTTCTAACCTAATTCAATTTTGATCTCAGAATGTGGTCTCTACACTATCAAATATTTGAAGTTTCCTGAAACATTTTTATGACCTAGTAGATAGTCAATTTTTATAAATAGTCCATGTGTGCTAGAAAATAATGTGTATTTGTAATGTGTGGCTATTGGAATCTACTGGTACCAACTATATTAAACTCACTAATTGTATCGTTCACATCATGTACATCATTATTAAATTTTTTTGCCTGTTTTATGTATCAGTTACCGAAAGGAGCATGTCGGTTGTTTCTGTTTCTCCTTGTGGTTCTGTTCATTGTTCCTTGATGTGTTTTGAGGTATTTTCAAATTCTGAATAATTTTAGGATGATTTTAGTTTCCTGTGTATTCGACCTTTACTAACCATTCTTCAGTAACGCCTTATCCCCATTGATACTTTGACTAAAAGCCTAGTTTGTCTTGTATTAATGTAGCAACACCAGCTTCTCTTTTTTATCCTTTTACTTTAAACATTTTTGTGAACTTGTATTTTAGGTGTAGGCCTTGCAAGAACAGGTTAACAGTTAAATTTTGTTTTTATATCCAATATGACATTCTGTGTCTTCTTGTTGTCGTGGTAAGTTCATTTCTATTTTTGTGACTATTGACCTATTTGAACTTATCTATCATTTTATTTTTTTCTATATTTTCAGCTTTTCCTATATTCTTTTTTTTTTCTTTCTTTCTTCTTTTAGACTGACTTGGTTTTCAACATTTCATCCCGCAACCTCTACTCTTTCTGAAATTATTCCCGGTTTTGTTATTTACTTGGTGGTTATCCTTAGAATATTAACATGCTCTAAAAGTCAGGATGCTGGTAGGAAATTAATCGCTTATATGAGAACATTTCAATAACGAGGGTCTTCTCTGAGGCACAGTCAGGGTTTAGCTGGGTTTTATAAGGAACAGTAATCAATCATTGTCACACTTGGGTTTGAAAGGTCAAGGAAAGGAGACAAACCCACAAAGGGTAGAGATAGCTGTGAGAGCTTTAAAAGAGGGTGTCTTGGGCTGGACATGGTGGCTCACTCCTGTAATCCCAGCACTGTGGGAGGCCAAGGGGGGCGGATCGTGAGGTCAGGAGATCAAGACCATCTTGGCTAACACGGTGAAACTCCGTCTCTACTAAAAATACAAAAAATTAGCCAGGCATGGTGGCGGGTGCCTGTAGTCCCAGCTACTCGGGAGGCTGAGACAGGAGAATAGCTTGAGCCCAGGAGGCGAAGGTTGCAGATTGCACCATTGCACTCTGGCCTGAGAGACAGAGCAAGACTCTGTCTCCAAAAATATATATATATATATATATTGAGTGTTTTACAGAAGCTGCCTTTGGAGAGCAAAGCTGCCACCTGGGATGACCCAGCAGAGGGAGCCCGGGAGTACATCCCTCTTCCTCACGCCCTTCTCACCTTCAGTGCCTTCCAGAGCAAACCCACGAAACAGGCACAAGGGCCAGTCTTTCTGCCCAGAGCGGGACAGGCCTGAGAGGATAACTGAAAAAATCGAGCACACAAACGTATCTGAAGCTAAAGTAAATCCACCACTCCACTCTCTCCCGAATAAAACAGGAATCCTAGAGCACATCAGTCCGACCACTTCATTGTAAATTAGTATAATATTGTTGTCAGCCTTTTACTTGCATGTTAACCCTCAAACTTCACATTTTTCCTTCTTTTACTCATTTATTGCTTTTTGCACCCTAAGCCAATGTCTTTCTTTCTCATACTCCTTCAAGAGTTCTTTCAGTGAGGGCCTGGTGGTTGCGAATGCCTTCAATTTTTTTTTTGTTTGAAAATGTCTCTATTTTGTCCTTATTTTGTAATGAAAGTTAAGCAGACCAAATAATTTAAAAGTAAGAGTTATTTTCCCTGAGCCCTCTGCAGATATTATTACAATTGTTTTTGGGTAACAGTTGTAATAATTAATGTCTTTTAATGAAGAATTAAAAGACATTAATGTCTTTTAATGAAGAATTAAAAGACATTAATGTCTTTTAATGAAGTCAGCGCTGGTCTAATTGTTATTCCATTGTAGGCAGTCTGTCTTCTCTCTTCATCTGCTTTTAAGATCTTTGTCTTTTTTCTTTCAGCTGTTTAATTACAGCTTTCAGGTTTCTTTTAAAAAATCTATCATTTTTTTTTAACTTCTCAGCCATGCTTTTCTTAAATATTCCCTCTTCTCCACTTTCCCTATTCTTTCGCTTCTGGAATGTTGATGAGTGTGTTTTAGACCACTGTTTCCCATTTACTATCTCTCTTAACTTCTCTGACATATTTACCATTTTGTCATCTCTTAGTGCCATATCCTAAGTACTTTCGGATTTCTTTTCTAGCTTACCAATTCCCTCTAAGCTGTATCTAATCTCCTGTGTGAATTGTCTATTAACTTTATAATTTCATTGACTGATTTTTCATTTCTAAATCTTGTATTCTCTCATTTGAAAAAATCAGACTTTTTGCGCGGTGGCTCCTATTTGTAATCCCAGCACTTCAGGAGGCCAAGGTGAGTGGATCACCTGAGGTCGGGAGTTCGAGACCAGTCTGACCAACATGGAGAAAACCCTTCTCTATTAAAAACACACAAAATTAGCCATGTGCAGTGGTGCATGCCTGTAATTCCAGCTACTCGGGAGGCTGAAGGCAGGGGAATCGCTTGAACCTGGGAGGTGGAGGTTGCAGTGAGCCAAGATCGCACCATTCCCAGCCTGAGCAACAAGAGCGAAACTCCATCTCAAAAAAAAAAAAAAAAAAAAAAAATCAGACTTTTCTTATTTGATGTCCTTAACATTTTTATTTCATCCTTCATTGTATTAAATATTTTATGAATGGCTTTATTTTAAGGTCCTGTGTTTGATATTACAGCATCTGTGTTCCTCAGAATCTTCCTCTGCCATTGCTGGATCCACTGCAGATGTTTTGTCATTTTGACTGTGAGGGCATGCCCTGCAGAATTTTATAGAGGGTAATCCTAAACAAGATTGAATTGAGAGCATTTTCACCCTGTATTTTTTTTCCTAGGGAATCCAGGACATTATGATTCTGGGGATATTTTAATTTAATCATTAACTTACAATTTTCTGGATCACAAAGGCAACATAATTAAAATTACAAGCAAATATAAGGGTATTTTCAAGGCTACACATTCTCCAGAGAGGGAAGAAAAAGTATTTTCCAATCCAGAGCTATGGGCAAGACAGGCAAGTCATTTTGTCAGATCCTTTTGCCAGAGGGAAGATTTCTTCTGGCCTGAAGCACTGTCCTGCCCTCTGCTCTGAGCACTGCTGCTTCCTGGAGGTGGCAGCCCTGCAGCAGCTCACTGGGAAGGTGGGCTGGCTGAACGGATAGGATGATAGGTCTGCTATTCAGCTTTGGCACTCAACTAATCACCCCCTCAGGGCTGCATGGCCCCCTCCTCCTCAGCCCTGTAACTCCAGGGTCCCCTCTCCCTGGCAATGCTCCATGCTTGCTGTTATGCTCTGCCATGGCCCCTGTACACACCCTCACCTGCTGGCTTCCTCTGTGACCCACTGTCACCTGCATCCTTTAGTTTATAAACTTCTGAAGACTCCTGTCGTGTTGCTGAGCAACGTTTTGTATTTACTCTACAAACAAGCATTGTTTCTATTATTTCATTTAGAGAGGGAAGATCAGTTTGTACTCAGTTCACCCTCTTGCAATGGAAATAACATTTTACATAACTGATGTATTATGTTTGGTCTTTTGCTTTAAAAGTCTAGAAAGTAAGTAATGTACTTAGTCATGATTCGGAGTAAAGATGGGAAAATGTAATACAGGAGGAAATGAAGTCTTGGGTGGGAAGAACACTGAACTGCAGCCATAAAACCTGAGTTCTGCTTCCTGTTCAATCACGAAAGCACAGTGTGCCATTGTCAAGGTGATTTATTCTATCTTGGCATCAGTTCACTCAACTGTCAATAAGGTGGATTTTCTTAGATGCTCTCTAATGTGCCCTCCTTTTCTAAACTTCTATAAATTTTAGCTACTTGAAAAATTTATGTATGTATGCTACCTACTTCCCTGAGAATGTTGAGTAAGAGAGAACACTAACTACCAATCTCATTATAAAGACTAGTATAAAGACCTTAATATCTCCTACTACATCTCCTTTGATTTAAAAAGAGGAAAAAAGTTAAAGTTCTTAGATCATAGTTCAACATAGTTTTAAAGATTCTTATCCAGCTTGCTCAAGTATAACAGATCATTCCTGGTGATAACATAGGCAGCAAAATGCAGCTGGATGTAAAACCAATGAATAAGGATTCCCAGTTATGAGCTTGCCAAATAAGCAAGAAAGACTATAAGTCTTCTGTCAGGTAGTTACTAAGCATGGAAAAGGCAAAGCTGCCATGATTTACTCGCTATCTGTTACCAACTTGCGACTGCTTCGCTTGGGTTCCTGCTCTGGTAACCAATGGCCATCAGGTGTAGCCCGAGAGCACCTCACCTCAGCTATACCATGTAACTGTTTTCTCCATAAGAGTAAGGATGTTAACCCTTGTCCACTGGGGAATGAAGCCCATCCATTTTCCATGTCTCAGATGGATGTTTCTGTGTATTCTGCAAAGTCCTTTGGAGGGCTCTCAGCAGGAGCTCCCCTCGTCCACAGCAGTCTTGCTCAATTATGAACCAGTGAGTGCTCCCTTATGTTGACTTCCTCCTCCTCTTCCTTTTATTCTTCCCAGTCCCCCCACCAATCTTTTTCTTTGTGATCACTTTCCAAAATAGTCTACCTTTGCTGGGATACTCCATCCAGTCCTGCTTTGAGCTGAAGGCACTCATTTCCATAGACATCGGAAATATTGCTTGTGGTGAGAACTGCTCTGAGAACTGCTGTTGACTGAAGGAGCTGCATTACTCAAAGCTATGCTGCTATCCTGGGGCCAGTTACTACTTCGTGACTGGTCAGTATTGGAGTACAAAGACCTAACCCCTCGACTTAGGTTGGACAACTCTCAAAGGCCGCCTCAGAATCAGCGTTCCCCATAGGTCAGTGGACACCTCTATGGCTGTCACATCACAACCCAACTTCTCCATTTGTTTAAATCCACTTCACCCACTCCCTTAGCTGTGTTGTTACTCAGAACACAGTGACTGACAAAACTGCTCAGCAAATTTCTGTCTTAGGGCCTGGTTTCAAGGCAGCTAAGACACAGCTCTTGTCTTGGGCTTGTTGTTTTGAGTTTCTGTTGGTGGGGAATGGCAATGCAAACTAAGACAGTTAGAGTGTGTTTGTGTTTGCATGTGTGTGTGTGTGTGAGAGAGAGAGAGACAAAGAGAAAATTTAGGGGTTTTGATGATCAATTCCTTATAGCAGGAATTTCTTAAGTTTATAACTACAATATTTTGGGCATAGGAAGCAATCGTAGTGAAAGAGAGAGTCATAACTTTTTAAGATGGAATTCAGGTCTAATAACTAAAGCATACCAATTAGTTATTGAGTAGGTGAAGAGCCATAGAAAATACATGCATGTCAGTACAGTATGTAGTTTTTTTTTCCAATGTCACTGAAAAACCATATTTATGTATCCTTATTTTAAGACATAACAGACAATAAAGTTGCAGATTTTTCTTTTTTTCTTTAATCTTTCCAAAGCAGTGAAGATCTATAACAATATTCACCTTTCTCCTTCTGTATATTCCTCAAATTTCTTGGCACTTTTGCATTTTAGCTGCTCTCAACTCTGTAGTTCCAGTTGCCAATTAAGTATACATAATAATTTAAAATTAACAGGTAATATATAACATTTTCAAAATTACTAATAAATTGATAGGGATGTTAAATTCAAGTCTAAGGCTGATTCCTGCAGGGCCATTTATTTTTGGCATTTAACACCACCTGCCTATGCAGGAAATTAAGTAATGTTCTTTCCTTAACTATAATTTTTTTTCTTTTAATGATGGCAATTGCAAAGAAGAAATAAATCACAAAGAAAATAAAAACAGAACTATGTATGTGACTATTTGTTATTACACTGCCTTTTCCAACAAGGCGCAATGAAATTGAAGATCAAGCAATAATGTAATTATTTATGGACAATCAATCTAGAGCACTCAGACTCCCAAGACAATGCATTTCTTTTGAAAGGCAATACATTTAAACTGTATGATTCACAACTTCTAATACTAATTTTACTTTGCCTACATTAATGTGGTTGGTGTTAAAGGAAAATAAGGAAATGCCTTGGCTTTTATATTTTTGTGGGTTTGTATATTTCATGTAGAGCATCAATACCACATTTTGTAGTTATGAAGATTATATCATTTAAATAATGCTTCTTAAAAAAAAGCAAATATTGGCAAGCAGGACCTAGTTAAACTAAAGAGCTTCTGCACATCAAAAGAAACTATGAACAGAATCAGAATAAACAGATAACCTATAGAATGGGAGAAAATATTCTCAAACTATGTGTCCAACTAATGTCTAATATCCTAATCTATAAAGAACCTAAACAGTTGAACAAGAAAAAACAAATAACCCCGTTAAAAATGGGCAAGAGACATAAACACTTCTCAAAGCAAGACATACAAATATAGCCAACAAACATGAAAAAGTGCTCCTCATCACTAATCATCAGAGAAATGCAAATGAACACCACAATGAGCTACCATCTCACACCAGTCAGAATGGCTATTACTAAAAAGTCAAAAATAACAGATGCTGGTGAGGCTGTGGAGAAAAGGAAATGCTTATACACTGCTGGTGGGAATATAAATTAGTTCAGCCCCTGTGGAAAGCAGTTTGGAGATTTCTCAAAGAATTGAAAACAGAATGATCATTTGACCCAGGAACCCCATTACTGGGTATATACCCAAAAGAGAACAACTTATTCCACCGAAAAGACACATGCACCCATATGTTTATTTCAGCACTATTCACCATAGCAAAACCATGGAATCAACGCTAACACAGGAAGAGAAAACTAAATGTCACATGTTCTCAATTATAAGTGGGAGCCAAGCATTGGATACTCATGGACATAAAGGTGTCAACAAGAGACACTGGAGACTACTAGAGTAGGGGGTAGCGAGGGAGGGGGAAAAGAGTTGAAAAACTAACTGTTGGGCACTCTGCTTAGTACCTGGGTGATGGGATCATTCATACCTGAAACCTCAGGATCACACAATATACTCATGTAACAA
This sequence comes from Macaca mulatta, assembly GCF_049350105.2. NCBI lineage: Eukaryota > Metazoa > Chordata > Mammalia > Primates > Cercopithecidae > Macaca > Macaca mulatta. Next base: position 63,953,947 of record NC_133413.1, read on the forward strand.
ACCTGCATGTGCACCCACTAAATCTAAAAAGTTGTAAAAGAAAAGTAAATAAATAAATAAATAAATAAATAAATAAATAAAACTTCTGAGATTTAAAGCGTCATTGTTAACTACTTGAATTTTTTGAGGACACAAAAATACTTGGAATTTGTTGACAGGCAAACACCTTATTTGTCACTTTGTTTCTCTATTATAGAGAGGTGATTGCTCTTGTTAAATGCAAATAAAATAGGTCAAGGCCAGACCTAGGTGATGTTCCAAGGTAAATTTACATTGCATTTTCCCATGTGCTCCCCTCTCATTGATCAGTGCCTCTTGCTGTACCCCTAGCCCAGGGCAGCCAGGAGCATCCTAGAGCTCTGAAGTAGTCCCTATTTATCCCATCCCCTTCCTTGCTTTCTTCTCCAGTTCATCTATCTTGCTTTCCAAACACTCAGTCAAGGATTATCTCAAACGTAACTGAAGGTCCAATCTATATGACATAACTTGATGGACACATGTTTCCAAATATGGACTTATCATAATAAAGAGCTCTATTAGGGCTCTATTCTTTTCATTTGTGTAGGTGTTACAGGACAACCAGATTCATATGCCTACTGCACAGTAACAGACCAATACACAGGAACAGCAGGGTTTGCAGCAGAGAAAGAGTTTAATGATCACAGGGCAGCTGAGAAAATGTGAGCCTTAAATCCATCTTCCCAGGAGTTCTGGGTTGGGTTTTTAAGGAGATCATGAAGGGTGAGGGGCTGGAAAATTAGAGTAATTGATTGGTTAATGTAAGGGGGGATAAAATCATCAGAATATGGAAACTGCTCTCTTTGGTGTCAGCACTTTGTGGGATCCTTTACCAGCTGATGCAAGTAGTTCCACAACTATTCAGGACCTGAAGGAATATCTCAAAGGGAAAACAACATTTCACAATGTTCCCGTTGTTATTTATAGAGCAGTTAAGGGGAACTAGAACCTTATAACAGGGTCTGTGTGATTCTGGGGCAATAGGTACCAAACAACTATGAGGAAGGGGTCAGAGAGCAGCTGACCTCATGACAAATGCTGATAGCTTATGTTTGTTTTTTTCCCTCCCTTATTCCATGATTAATTTTATAAAGTTTACAGGGGCAGTTTCATAGGTATATCAGACTTGAAGTGTCCCTCATTAAAAATTCATGACTCTGAGGTAGCAAAAACAGCTAAACTCATCATTGGCACCTAGAGAGCAATTTTCACTAAGCAAGGCCACAGATACCTGTGCAAAGAGGAAAGCAGCACTGAAACCAATCTCTGAGATAACCTCACCAATCTAGTGTGCAAATGCGTGGATGGTGCATGGTAGGGACTCAATAGACAGTGAATGCAATTGTGGGTTGACAACACAAAGTGGCAAGTGTTGAACTCATGTTTCACCTCATTCTCAGCTTTCTATGAGATTTTGTTCTTAGGCACTGTTAGAGGGCCAGAAAGTCAATCTCATAAACAAATGCAACTTAATATAAGGTGTTAATAAAGAATTTCCAAAAATACTCCTCCAATACACCACACACACACACATACACACACACACACACACACACACACACCATGTCCCCATGATATCATGTAAATACATCTGTTACTGCCTTTCTCCACATGTAATCACTGACTGGATCTACTTCTCCTTCAACTTGGCCACATATCTCAAATTCAAGTGCTTACTAGGTCTTGGCAAACGACATGATTGTCCAGGCCAGGTGGAGGCGGTGAGAACTGCATCTTCTAAAGCAGCAACACTGCCCAGCTGCCAACTGCCATGTGTAATGTTGGCCTGATGTGCTGTATATTCTGACTTTTTTAAGTTGAGAAAGATATATTAGCCTAATGCAAAATTAATGGGCAACCAATTCAGCTCTGCATCAGCTAATATAGTGTTCATCTTTGCCCAAATTGGACCACAGGTTGCCAATAAAGTAGAACATGATTCTCTGAAAGCGTATCTAAGTTTTGCTCTTCTCTCTTTCACACGTAGCCTAGTATCTCACGAGTAGTAAGAGCTGGGTCCATGGAGGAGCTAAGTATGCACACAGTGCTAACTGTTCCCAGGAGAGTTCATTGCTTAGAAACATCCCTGGGGCCCAGGGAAATGATTATCTGCAGTTAGTCATTTCTCCTCTAACAAGAAAATTTATATTTTTATAGACACTTCCCCTTACCACAATACATCAAAAATAGAAAAGAAGACGTAAAGATCATTCAAGGCAATATTATCAAAGACCATAAAGTAAAATACTTTCTTAAAATAACAAACCCTTGATATTTTATTATGTCAGGTTTGACTAGAAAAACAAAATCAGCTAAGACATGTCTACACAGTGCCAAGTCCTCCTTCAACTTGCTCTTCTGAGCACAAATGATACTTCGGGTGCTTTTATGCATAAACTCTTGCCCACATTAATGTTTGCAGTGCTTTGTGTTCATAAAGTTGCTGCCCAGGAAATTATCAGAAAGAAAAAATTGTAAGTGTCCTGAAGAGAGTGAAGAATCACTTGATTTTATGAACTTGCTCTTTGTTGACAGAGTAAAATAACACTTAAAGTATCATTCAATCTACTCTACCAAAGTGCAGTACAGATTTAAGGAAATTACATTTAATTCAGACAAAAAGAAGAGCTTAACACAAATGATTCAAAAATTGATGAGATCTATTTGTTTCAAATTCATTATCTACTATTAGTTTTTTACTTATTCAGACAGCCTAAGTTTAATCTCCTTACTTTCCATTAATGTTGGTTTCATCTGTTGAAAGAAAGGAAGGAAGGAAGGAAGGAAGGAAGGAAGGAAGGAAGGAAGGAAGGAAGGAAGGAAGGAAGGAAGGAAGGAAGGAAGGAAGGAAGGAAGGAAGGAAGGAAGGAAAGAAAGAAAGAAAGAAAGAAAGAAAGAAAGAAAGAAAGAAAGAAAGAAAGAAAGAAAGAGAGAGAGAAAGAAAGAGAGAAAGAAAGAGAGAGAAAGAAAGAAAGAAAGAAAGAAAGAAAGAAAGAAAGAAAGAAAGAAAGAAAGAAAGAAAGAAAGAAAGAAAGAGAAAGAAGGAAGGAAGGAGGGAAGAAAGGAAGGAAGGAAGGAAGGAAGGAAGGAAGGAAGGAAGGAAGGAAGGAAGGAAGGAAGGAAGGAAGGAAGGAGACAAGCCAAAATACTTCTGACTTGCTGGTCATTGCATCACATTACCTAGGTCTAGGGTATATACTACACAATGAGCTTCATGAGCTCCATGAAGCCCTTGAAATTGTGGGCAAAATAGTCTCTGTGTCTGTTTTCTCTTTGGGAAGAGAGTTCAGATCTTTTATTAAATTGTCAAAGAGACTAAGAAAATATTAATAATCATGGAGATACATGATCTCCCAGTTCTCTTCCAATACTGAAATTTCTGATTATTTCAGAAATTCGTGCAGATGAATGTGATCATGAAAATAAGTAAAAATTGTGTAAATACCTCACTGGAATAACAAATTAGTCAACTTAAGAATAATTAGCAAATGGCTTGTATGTATTAATACTGTATCCTTTGAGATTGCTTACTATTGTTACAAAATGCAAAACCAACCCTCAATATACAAAAAGTTTAACAAATCAATAATAAATGAATGAAATACTCAACAGAAAAAAAATTGAGCAAATGGCACCCCCTCTTTCCAAGCACCAACCCGGTGTGATAGATATAAACATAAATATATCTATTTTAATGAGCTATATCTAATTGTCTGTTGCTATATAACAAACCAACCCAAAACTAAGTGGCTCAATACAATCAATAATTGTTTATTATAATGCATCATGAGTCTGTGAATTGGCTAAAGGTTAGTGGAAACCATTTGGGCTTACACGTCTGCAGGCTGCTAGGGATTCTACTCTTGGTTGAGAATGGCTAGGACAATATAGCCTAGGCAGCTCAGCTCCATGCTCCTCCTCAGACCACTGGGCAAATACAGGTGTGTCATACTCATGGTGATGGCAGATGAGCAGGAGGAAGCAAAAACTTTGAAGGTCTCTTAAGGTCTAGGTTGGAATAGCTTCACCATCACCTCTGCCTCATACTGTTGCCCAAGGCAAATCATGTGGCTGAGGGTTGAAGAAATACACCCTGCATCTTTAATGCAAAGAACTGAAAGTTATGGAAAAAAGCATAAATACAGAGTTCTCTATACTGAGTGTATTAATTAAGTTTATCACACTTCTGAAGAGTTCAAACAGGAAGCAGGTTTATTTTTCTCCTTCCATTGCCTTAAAATATGTTCTATTGAATCTCCCTTCTCCTACCCCTTGACCATACCTCGAATTTTAGTTCATTTGCATTGAAACATCTCATCTGAATAATGACTCCTCACTTTCAGGCAAGAATATGTTCAGGCCAACCATATACAACATCCAATTCAGAGCTTCAATTTTGTCAGGTTTCTTTGCTCACAGACTTGTAGAGGGGACAAGGGTGAGAGTTCAGATCCCCCCTTCAAGGAAGGATGTGCCTCCCAGCTGCAAGGAGTGGACAGCAGACAGATCCAGCTGTCAGCCCCTTCAGGGCAGCCTCAGCTGCAGAGAGCCCCCACCCAAGCCCACAGCCTGTCTGAGCACCAGCATCCAGTGCCTGCGGTGGGGACATAAAGGCCAGGCCAGTTGGCCCCAACCCAGACAATGCTGGTGGGCAGTTCTTGCTGCAGATTTCCTGCTGGGGTGGCTGATGCTTGCTAGGACCTGCCTCACTGTCTGCCTGAACTTCCTTCTTCCCTCTTCCTTTCACAAGTGTCAATTCCAATAAATATTTTGCACCCCAAACTCCAGCTCAGCATCTGTTTCCAGAAAATTCAGTCTGTAACAGATTTGTTCTGTAACTATTTCCCCTCTCCTCCTGCTGACTTCTCCAGGGTATGTGCCAGGGAATGGGAGACCAGGGGTAAGGATGGAAAGGTCGTGTCACGTGTGCTGTTGTAATTCAGATGCGCTATATCAATCTCTCTCTCCATGTAGCTATCTATACACATCGACACATACATGTCTATATCTACCCATATATATCCATACATACGTATCAATATCTTGCCATATATATAAACACATATATTTCTACAGCTATCCATACATATCTGAACATATGTTGTATCACTACCTCAGTGGTAAAGGAAAGAAGATGGTACCACTGCTGCTGTTGTAATCCAGTTGTGCGGAAGGCATCTAACTATATCAGTCTCTCTCTATCTAGCTATCTATGCATAGATATGTAAATGTACCTATATCTATCCATACATATCTATACATATGTATCTATATCCATACATATTGGAACATATATATACATCTATCTATGCATATCTACACACACATATGTATCTACATGTATCTATATATACATATCAAAAGAAAACTGTTTTTCTACTCAACAACACTTCTAACACTCAATGTGTGGGTTTTTTCTACAGTAAGAAATTCTCCAATTCTCTGTGGATATCAACTGAGTGTCCTAGAATTAATTTAATTTTGACACCATCTGGAGTCACTTCATTAGCATAATGTGGCATCAGATTCCACTAATTAAGGGCTCAGACCCACAAGACTGACACTTTAAACATCAACTGCAAGTCCTGGGCCTCCCACACTTCCAGACGCCTACAAATTAGGGGTTCCCACCATCCCTTTCTCAGGATTGGTAATTTGCTAGAATGGCTCACAGAACTCAGGAAAACAAGTTTACTTTCTACCACTGGCTTATTAGAAAGGATACTACTGACTGGGCGTGGTGGCTCAAGCCTGTAATTCCAGCACTTTGGGAGGCTGAGAAGAGAGGATCACCTGAGGTCAGGAGTTCAAGACCAGCCTCGCCAACATGGTGAAACCCCGTCTCTACTAAAAATACAAAAATTAGCCTGATGTGGTGGCACATGCCTGTAATCTCAGCTACTTGGGAGGCTGAGGCAGGAGAACTGCTTTAATCCAGGAGGCAGCAGAGGCTGCAGCGAGTCAGGACCATGCCACTGTGCTCCAACCTGGGTGACAGAGTGAGACTCTGTCTCAAACAGAAAGAAAGAAAGAAAGAATGCTACTGAGGAACAGCCAGATGGAAGTCATGCATAGTTCAAAGCATGGGGGAGGGGCCCAGAGCTTCCATGTCCTCTCTGGCCACCCTCCCAGTGTAGCAGGACAAACTGCAGACAAAACCCCTCAGACACCGAGTTAAAGAAGGAAGGGCTTTATTTGGCCAGGAGCTTTGGCAAGACTCAGATCTCAAAAACTGAGCTTCTCGAGTGAGCAATTCCTGTCCCTTTTAAGGGCTTATGACTCTAAGAGGGTCCCTGTGAGAGGGTCGTGATCCATTGAGCAAGCAGGGGGTATGTGACTGGGGGCTGCATGCACCTGCACTTGTAATCAGAATGGAACAGAACAGTAAGGGGATTTTCACAATGCTTTTCCACACAATGTCTGGACTCTATGGATAACATAACTAGTTAGGTCAGGGGTCAATCTTTACTTCTTTCTTTGGAGGCAGAAATTGGGAATAAGACAACATGAGGGTGGTCTCCTCCCTTACCAGCACTTCAATGTGTTCACTAAACTGGAAACTCTCCAATCCTTTTTGTTTAGGGTTCTTATGGAGGCTCCATTACAAAGGCATGACTGATAAGATCATTGGCCACTGACAATGGAACTCAATCTTCAGTTCCTCAGGAGGTCAGGACTGGGGCCACATGGTTGATTCCTCTGGCAGCCGGGCCCCATCCTGAAGCTGCCTAGGGCCTACCAAGAGTCATCTCATTAGCATAAACTCAGGAAGAATTAAAAAGGGCTTGTTTTGAATAACAAAAGGTGTTCTTCTCACCCCTACCACTCAGAAAATTCCACGAGTTTTAGGAACTCTGTGCCAGGAACTGGGAATAAAGAGCAAATATATATATTTCTTGTTCTAGCACAGTGTCTTTCTCTATCATCATCTCCCAGCTGTCCACCTGCTTATCCTGCCTCCACGTATCCCCCTTCTAGGCATACCTTCACTTTTGTGGAGATAAGGGAAAACTGCCTCGTGGCTACTCTGACGTGGATGGGGGTAGATGCTTCTCTGCCCTCTGTTCACCTCTGCCTTGAGCCTCTGGTCCCATGCAGGGTGGCTTGGACAGTGGTAAGAATCTTGTCCTTCCTGTCTGCTCCTGCCCCTGTGGCCTCTGGCAAGAGGCCTTACCTTCCCTTATATATGTGTTCTGAATGCCCTACAATCCCATTGCTTTTATAAGTCAGTAGATTTTACTAAAGTTTCAGAAATAGCTGTAAAAAATTGCAATGTAGAATTAAAATTTTAAACTGGATGCTTAATAGAACTGATCAGAGTCCAAAGGATAAAGGAAGAAAAATTAAATCCTTCACATGAGATCTTCTTTGCATACACCTTGTAGTTAGTCTTATTTTCCTGTACAGGGTATTTCCCCCTCTCTGTCCCTCAGAAAGCTACCCCTTCAAACTTCTATACAACCTCCCAATCTCCTTTTCCTCTGGAATTTGTTCCTTCACCCACCAAAGAAATCCCTGGAATGAAGTATCACTGATGTCTAAATTATCGAGTAAAGCAAGATCTTTGGAGATGGGTAGGAAGGTGAATAACTGGATTGCAGCTTCACAGTTCACAGTGGATTTGGAAACTTTTTTTCTAAAAGAATCTTTGCATTTTATTTTAAACGGCAATAAATGCACTCCATTTTTGCCCTTGTCTCCTGTGCATGACAAAGGACATGCTCTGCCACTCTCATCTTTTCCTTAAACTTCCCCCCCCCAACTCCTGCCCCAGATCTATCTACATGCAAGTTAGGCCTCATTCCACCAAAGAAAGCATGGCATTTAAAAAACAAAACAAAAAAACATATTGGCTGTCTCTTCTGTTCCAGAACACTGAACAAAGTTTCACATGATCTTTTCAAAATATTATGATGATGACTGGGTGCAGTGGCTCACATCTGTAACCCCAGCATTTTGGGAGACTGAGGGAAGCGGATCACCTGAGGTCAGAAGTTCAAGACCAGCCTGGGCAACATGGCAAAACCCTGTCTCTACTAAAAATACAAAAAATTAGCCGGTGTGGTGGCACACACCTGTAATCTCAGCTACTTGGGAGGCAGAGGCAGGAGAATTGCTTGAAACCTGGAGGCAGAGGTTGCAGTGAACCAAGATTCACACCATTGCACTCCAGCCTGGGCCACAGAGCAAGATGTCGGTTCCAGAAAAAACAAAACAAAACAAAACAAACAAACAAAAACAGAAAAGAAAGAAAAGACATATTGTGATGATATCCTTTTGTATGATACTAAATTTAGTTAAATAACTTTTTCAAATATTATGTAGTACAAACAGAATATATCAAGCTTACTTGGCTAGGTAGCAAGAAAAACTGACTTGCAATAATCAACCCTGAGACATATCTCAGCGATATGATCAAACACTCAAAGCTAACATTTAAACAAGACGACACTGGATCCATCTTTCTGAAAAAGTAAGGCAAGACAATGCAAACCAATGATCTTATATTCAGCTAAACTCTCCTTCAACTATTGTGGCTACAGAAAAGAGGTTTTGTTTTGTTTTAACTTTTATTTTAGGTTCAGGGGCATATGTGAAGGTGTGTTATGTAGGTAAACTCCCATCATGGGGTTTGTTTCACAGATTATTTCATCACCCTGGTTTTAAGCCCAGTGTTAAGCCTTAGTTATTTTTTCCGTTCCTCTCCCTCCTGCCCCTCCACCCTCAAGTGGACCCCAGTGTCTGTAGTTCCCTTCTTTGTGTCCATGAGTTCTCATTTAGCTTTCACTTATAAATGACAGCATGTGGTATTTGGTTCTCTGTTGCTGCATTACTTTGCTAAGGATAATAGCCTCCAGCTCCTTCCATCTTCCTGAAAAAGACATGATCTCATTCTTCTTTATGGCTGCATAATATTCCATGGTGTATATGTATCACATTTTCTTTATCCAGTCTGTTATCGGTGACCATTTAGGTTGATTCCATGTCTTTGCTATTGTGAATAGTGCTGCAATGAATATTCACATGCATGTGTCTTTATGGTAAAATTATTTATATTCTTCTGGGTATATACCCAGTAATGGGATTGCTGGGTGGAGAGTTCTGTTTTTAGCACTTTGAGGAATCACCGTACTGCTTTCCACAATGGCTGAACTAATTTACACTCCCACCCACAATCTATAACTGTTCCCTTTTCTCTGCAACCTCACCAGCATCCATTTTTTGACTTTTTAATAATAGTCATTCTGACTGGTGTGAGATGGTATCTCATCGTGGTTCTGATTTGCATTTCTCTAATAATCAGTGATATTGAACTTTTTTTCATATAATTGATGGCTGCATGTATGTCTTGTTTTGAAAAGTATCTTCATGTCCTTTGCTCACTTTTTAATGCAACGTCTTTGTTCATAATATTTTATGAACAAAATATTCATAAAAAATGAATATAATTATATTATGAATATAATTATATTATGAATATTATAAATATTCATTTATTTGTTGTTTGCTTTTATCTTGTTTAAGTACTTTATAGATGCTGGATATTAGACCTTTGTCAGCTGCATAGTTTGAAAATGTTTTCTCCCACTCTTTAGGTTGTCTGTTTATTCCGATGGTAGTTTCTTTTGGTGTGCAGCAGCTCTTTAGTTTAATTAGATCCCATTTGTCAATTTTTGCTTTCGTTGTTATTGTTTTTGGTGTCTTTGTCATGAAATCTTTGCTCGTTCTTATGTCCAGAATAGTATTGCCTAGGATGTTTTCCAGGGTTCCTGTATTTTGGGTTTAACATTTAAGTCTTTAATCTATCTTTAGTTGTTTTTTTATATGGTGTAAGGAAGGAGTCCAGCTTCAGTCTTTGCATGTGGTTAGCCAGTTAACCCAGCACCATTTATTGAATAGGGAGTCTTTTCCCCATTGCTTGTTTTTGCCAGCTTTTTCGAAGATCAGATGGTCACAGGTGTGCAGCTTTATTTCTGGCCTCTCTATTCTATTCCATTGATCTACGTGCCTGTTTTTGTACCAGTACTATGCTGTCTTGGTTACTGTAGCCCTGTAGTATGGTTTAGAGTCAGGTAACATGACGCTTCTAGCTTTATTCTTTTTGCTTAGGATTGTCTTGGCTATTCGGGCTCTTTTTTGGTTCCATATTAATTTTAAAATAGTTTTTTTCTAGTTTTGTGAAGAATGTCATTGGTAGTTTGATAGGAGTAGCATCGAATCTGGAAATTCTTTGGGCAGTATGGCCATTTTAATAATATTGATTATTCTTATCCATGAACATGGAATGTTTTTCCATTTGTTTGTGTCATCTCTGATTTCCTTCAGCCGGGATATGTAATTCTCATTGTAGAGATCTTTCACATCCCTGTTAGCTGTATTCCTAGGTATTTTATTCTTTTTCTGGCTATCATAAATGGGATTGCCTTCCTGATTTGGCTGTTGTCTTGGCTTTGTTGGTGTATGGAAATGTTAGTTATTTTTGTCCATTGATTTTGTATCCTGCAACTTTGCTAAAGTTGTTTATCAGCTGAAGGAGCTTTGGGCCAAGACTATGGGGTTTTTCTTGATATAGAATCATGTTAATCTGTTATCTGCAGACAGGGATAGTTTGACTTCCTCTCTTCCTATTTGGATTCCCTTTCTTTCTTTCTTATGCATGATTTCCCTGGTCAGAATTTCCAATACAGTGTTGAACAGGGGTAGTGAGAGAGGGCATCCTTGTCTTGTGCTGGTTTTTGTGGGGAATGCTTCCAGCTTATGCCCATTCAGTATGATGTTGGCTGTGGGTTTGTCATAGATGGCTCTTATTACTTGTCATATTATGTTCCTTCAGCATCTAGTTTATTGAGAGTTTTTAACATGAAGGGATGTTGAATTTTATCAAAAGTCTTTTACACATCTATCCAGATAATCATGTGTTTTTTGTCTTTAGTTCTGTTTATATGATGAATCACATTATTGATTTGCATATGTTTAACAAACTTTACATCCCAGGAATGATGCCTACTTGATTGTGGTGGATTAGTTTTTTGATGTGCTGCTAGATTCTGTTTGCAAGTATTTTGTTGAAGATTTTTGCATTAATGTTCACCAAGGATATTGGCCTGAAGTTTCTTTTTTTTTTTTTTTTTTTTTTTTTTCTTTTTGTATCTCTACCAGGTTTTAATATCAGGATCATGCTGACCTCATAGAATGAGTTGGGACAGAGTCCCTTCTCCTCAATTTTTTGGAATAGTTTCAGTAGGAATGGTACCAGCTCATCTTTGTACATCTGGTAGAATTTGGCTATGAATCCATCTGGTTCAGGGCTTTTTTTCATTTGTAGGCTATTTATTACTGATTCATTTCAGAGGTTGTTATTGGTCTGTTCATGGAATTAATTTCTTCCTGGTTCAGTCAGTCTTGGGAGCATGTATGTGTCCAGGAATTTACTCATCTCTTCTAAGTTTTCTAGTTTGTGTGCATAGAGGTGTTTGTAGTAGTTTCCAATGGTTATTTTTTATTTCTTTGGGGTCAGTGGTAACATCCCCTTCATCATTTCTAATTGTTTATTTGGATCTTCTCTCTTTTATTTTTTATTAGTCTAGCTGATGGCCTATCTTATTAATTTTTTTAAAAAAATAACTCCTGGATTTGTTGATCTTTTGAATTTTTTTTTGGTCTTGATTTTCCTCCAGTTCAGCTCTGACTTTTGTTATTTCTTGTCTTCTGCTAAATTTGGGGTTGATTCGTTCTTGCTTCTCTAATCTTTCTGTTGTGATGTGTAGAAGACATAAATGGCATAATCTACATGGCAACTCATAAACAGATGTGGAACTTCACATCTTGGTGATAGCCAAGACATCTTATTCCCAAGAGCATAGAGAAAATTCTTTAAAAAATTGATTGTATATTTGGTTACAAATAAAACATTAGTAAGTTTGGTAAAGTAGAAATATTACAAGCATGCTGTTTGATCACAATGCCATAAAACTCAAAATCATTAACAAAGTCAAAGGCCCTCCTACATAGAAAGTTTAATTCTTAGAGGAAAGGGGAAATAAAGACTAAAATAAAAGAATTCTTAAAACAAATTTAATGAAAGCATGTACATCAGAATCTCTGATGCATGAAAAGCAGTGATCAGGGAGTTTATAATAAACATTCTTATTTTAAAAATTGAAAAAATTGAAACAAATTCTCAATTCAAGAGACAACAACAATAAAACAGAAACAGGAAGAAAGCATAAGACAAATAATAAAGATAAATGCAGAAATTAATAGGTTACAAAAGAAAAAATAATATACCTAATTAGTAAGTCAAAATAAATATAGTATTTTATTTTTAATAAATAAACATTAGTTATCTTAATTTAGAAAAAGAGAGGAAGCACACATATACAAAAATGAGAAATTACAAAATTACAAAATAATTTCAAAAACGTAGATGAAATGATGTCACTGAGAAACAAAGTTTAGCAAAATTAACCCAAGTAGAAGTAGATAAATCAATTTACTGAAGACAAAGAGAAGGCTATTAAGGAACTATGTTGTAAAAGAAGCACTGACCCCAGGGTGTTCCACAGGGGAATTCTACCAGCCTTCAAAACCTTATTGTCCCAGTGCTCTATAAACTGTTCCAGAGCATTGACAATGAAGGAGAAAGTTTCAGTGTTTTCATGAATCAAGTAAAACATTAAGAATTAAACAAGATTAAGAGATCACATACATAACAACAAAAATTCAGACAAATGTAATTTATAAATATCAATACAAAAATATTAAATAAAGTATTGGCAAACAGAATACCACTTCTTAGGAAAATAACAATAACCAATTGGTATCTACTCCAAAATGCAAGGTAGAGCAATGTTAGGACATCCATTAACATAATACAGCTTCCTGAAAGACCTAAAAAGAAAAATTGTGATTATTTCTATAGGTGCTGAAAAAGACTTTGACAAAATTTGATACTAACACAGATGAAAATATTCAAGAAAATAGGAATTGCTATATCCTTAACCACATCTTACTTAATAAGGAAATGTTAAAGTTATTTACACTTAGATCAGGAACAAGGCAAGAATGTTCATACTAAATTCAGCATTCTACTGAATGTGCTGGTAATTGCATTAAATTAAACAAGAGACAGCAAGGAAAAGCACCAGAATTGGCAAACTACAACTTGTAGAAGATATGAGAATCGATCTGGAAAAGTCTGGAGAATCATAAACCAACTCAAATAATAAGAGAATTCAGGAAGTTGGAGGAATATAAACTTTATAACATACAGAAATTAATAGCCTTTCGCTGAGTGTGATGGTGCACACTGGTAGTCCCAGCTACTCCAGAGGCTGAGGCAGGAGGATCTCTTGACCCCAGGAACTCAAGGCTGCAGTTACCTATGATCACACAACTGCCCCAGCCTGGGCAACAGAGTGAGACTCCATCTCTTAAAACAAACAAACAAACAAACAAACAAAACAAAATGAAAAAAACAGAAAAACAGAAATTAAAATTAATGACCTTCATATATTAAGCCAATAACAAGCAGGAGAAAAGTCTGGTTTTACAATCACAATTAAAAAGATAAAAATATTTAGGAATAAACTTAAATATACAGAACCCATACTAGGGAAAAATTTAAAATTTTCTGAAAGACCGACAAGTAGTTGTGAACAAACAAAAATGCATTCCTTTTTCTTATATAAAATGATCCAACATCATAAGGTATCATTTCTCCCTAAATTAATTTGTAAATTTGATACAATCCTCAAAAAATACCAAAAAGCTTATTTACCAAGGTAGACATGTTGATACTAAAATTCATGTACAATCAAAAATGCAAGAATAACCAGAAAAACATTGAAAAGAAAAAACTATGAGAGGAGGCTAGCTCTTTGAGAAATTAAAACGTAATTCAAAGTATCTATAATTAAGTAGTATACTATTGGTTTATTGTGTAATAGACAGTAAATTAGAATTAAAAGTCCAGAAACAGAACCACATACATATGGATTACTATAAAGGTGACATTTCAAATCACTGTTGCAAAGATGTACCTTTTTAATAAAAGGTACTGAGAAAACTGGGTAGTCATTAAGGAAAAAGTAAAACTATATCCACGATTTATATCATGCACAAACTGTATCTATAACTTACATCATACACAAACTATATCCATGACTTAACGTCACACACAAGAACTATCTCCAGGTAAGTCAAAGATGAAAGTATGAAAAATGAAACCAGCAGGGCATGGTGGCTGACGCCTGTAATCCCAGCACTTTGGGAGGCTGAGGTGGGTGGATCAACTGAGGTCAGGAGTTCAAGACCAGCTTGGCCAACATGATGAAACCCCGTCTGTACTAAAAATACAAAAAATTAGCTGGGTGGGGTGGCAGGCGCCTATAATCCCAGCTACTCAAGAGGCTAAGGCAGGAGAATCACTTGAACCCGGGAGGTGGAGGTTGCAGTAAGCAAAGATCGCACCATTTCACTCTAGCCTGGGCAACAAGAGCGAAACTTCATCTCAAAAAAAAAAAAAAAAAAGGAAGCCACACAAGTACTAGAAGTAACAATAAAGATTTTGTAACCCAGATTAGGGAAAGACTTTCTAACTATGCCTCAAAATCTAACTGTAATAAAAGATAAACTTAATTACCTAAAAAAAAAAATTTTAAATCTTTAAAGTTACAAAAAAAAATCATAAAAGTCAAAGATAACTTAGAAATTGTGAGAAAATAATTATAACACATATTATAAATACAAGGATAACATCCCTAATACATAATAAACTCAAACTGCAGGGGGGGAAAGGCCAAAAACCTCATCAGAAATGGGCAAAATCTATGATAATTTATTCATTCAAATATTTATGATTTAGACCCTAAAAATATGAAAAGGTGCTCAAATGTATGCCTCGTTAGCAAAATGCAAATTAAAACTACCTTGAGACACCATTTCTCACCTAAGAATTTGGCAAAAATTAAAAAGTATGACAACACATTCAGTTGTGGAGATGGGAAAACAGGACTCTCATAGCTTACTGGTGAGAACAGATAGACACGATTCTTTAGAGGAGAATCTGGCAATATCTAACGAAACTACATAAGTGCTTACTTTTTGACTTAAATAACTCACCCTAAAGTTACATCCCCAACAATAAGAAAATACATATGAACAAGATTGTTACTTGCAGCTATGTTGGTAATTACAAAATATTGAAAATAATCTAATGCCCATACCTAGGAGAGCAGTTGAATAAACTATGGTACATCCACACATAGCCTACTGTGCAGTGTATAAAAAGATGGAGATCTTTCTGAACTAGAGAGAGGAAAGCTGAAAGCCAGGTACAAAAGTGCATGTATATCGTGCTTTCTTTTTCAGAGACAGGATCTTGCTCTGTCGCCCAGGCTGGAGTGCAGTGGTGCAATTAAAGCGCCCTGCAACCTTGAACTCTTGGGCTCAAGCAATCCTCCCACTGCAGCCTGAGTAGCTAGGAATACAGGCGCATGCCACCACACCCAGTTATTTTGCTGCTTTTTGTATAAGAAAGAGTATGAATCTGCTCGTTTCTATTAATAGAAACAGAAAGAATAAAACATAAATAAATGAAATAAGTTACCTACAGGTGTTGGTGGAAAATGAGGTAGAAAAAATGAAAAGGTTAAAATGGGTTTGAAGGGAAGGGAAGAGATTTACACTTCTCTGAATGTGCTTTTGTGTACAGTTTTGATTCTTAGAACCATCTTATATCTAGATGTCGAAATGCTAAGGTTGTAAAAGACAAAGAATTCCTGAGGAATGTTTCCAGATCATAAGAGATTAAAAATACAAAACTACATTCAATGTGTAAGCCTCTTCCTTTTCTTTTGTAATGAAAGGCATGTGGAACAATTGGCAACATTTTGAATAAAGTCTGTAAATTAGACAATAGTACTATATCAATTATAATCTCCTGATTATGGTATTTATCCTGTGGGGAGGTAAGAGAATGTCCTTATTCATAGGAAATACATATTAGAGTACTCCTGTCTCTGTCTTTCACTCTTTCTTGGTTTCTTACACATACACCTGCATACAGAAAGAGAATAAATTTTAATTATCTAAAATTACTTTATATATTTATATAAATTATATAAAATTACTTTGATATATTTATGTGTCAATTAAGATTTTTTATTGTCAAGTTAATCTTAAGGATTTTCAACTCTAGTTATACATTAATTAAAATGAAATTCTAGAATTCTTAATAAAAACTATAGAACAGTCAAAATATGTTGGTGTGTATCAGGCTAAAAGCTGATAGCCTAGAAAATTTGTGCCTGGATTCCATCAAAATTTGAAGAATTTTAATGAGATTAAAAAAATGAGTCAGCTGGGCACGGTGGCTCATGCCTGTAATCCCAGCATTTTGGGAGGTGGAGGCGGGCAAATTGCTTGAGCCCAAGAGTTCAAGATCAGCTTGGGCAACATGGTGAAATGTCATCTTCACAAAAAATACAAAAATTAGCCAGGTGTGGTGGTACATGCCTGTAGTCCCAGCTACTCAGGGGGTTGAGGTAGAAGGATGGCTTGAACCCAGGAAGCAGAGGCTACAGTAAGCTGAGATCACGCCACTGCACTCCAGCCTGGGCGACAGAACGAGACTCTGTCATAAAAAAAATTTTTTTTGAAAGGTCAATCAAAGTAAGAAGAAAATAATACAGACTGGTGAATAAAGTTTGGCTGTGCCCAGTCTCTTATGTCTTCTCTTCTACCACAAGTCACACCAGCAATAACAACTTGAGAATCTCAAACATTGGAAAAGTCAAAACAAGGGAGAGGTAGGGAACCTCCAAGGTCTCATTTGGCCACTCAAAGCTCCTATGACAGCTTCATGTTCTGCCTACCCATTGTCAAAGTGCACCAGCTCAGCATCCTTAAGCATCATAAATTCTTTAAGCAACGCGATCTCAACGTGGTTAGAGACCGCCTCTAATTTCATGTCAAGACGCGCCTCTTTGTGCAAACTTTGGATTTGAAATGGTGAATATAACCAAAATGCTTTGCTGTGTGAGCCCAGCCTTAAACTGCTGTGATGATCCGTGCAACAGCTGTCATTCCATAGACACTTTTGTTTTCCCACCTTCAGGATTACTCAGGGCCCCCGTGGAAAAAATGCAAACCTCTGCTGAATAGCTTACTGCAAAGTCAAACTTTGAACTGATTTCATGTTTTAATAAATGTGTCAAAGGGAATTATGTTTCATTAAAATGACTTTCATGACAACCACTGTAGATACTAGTAGTAGATCCTGATGAAACTTTCCCCATAAGTCTTCCTAGGTATTTAGACATGGCCGACAGCAAAACTTCCCTTACGGGAGAGAGGCTTTGTAAAGTTCTCCTGCGGAAGAGGAACAATTCTCTGTCTCTCGTCAACTGTCAGTCTCACAGGACAAGGTTTTCTCAAGATATTAATTTCTTATTTTATTTTATTTATTTATTTATTTATTTTTTTTTTATTTTGAGACAGAGTCTTGCTCTGTCGCCCAGGCTGGAGTGCAGTGGTGCAATCTCGGCTCACTGCAACCTTCGCCTCCTGGGTTCGAGCGATTCTCCTGCCTCAGCCCCCCAAGTAGCTGGGATTACAAGCGTGCACCACCACGCTCAGCTAGTTTTTTGTATTTTTAGTAGAGACGGGGTTTCACTACGTTGGCCAGGCTGGTCTGGAACTCCTGACCTCAGGTGATCTGCCTGCCTCGGCCTCCCAAAGTTCTGGGATTATAGGTGTGATCCGCCATGCCCGGCCTCAAGATATTAATTTCTTATTCTCAACTTAACTCTATGGTGCCAATGTAATTGGAAAACCTTAAATGTCTTTGTTCTTTTTTTCTTTTTTCTTTTCTTTTTTTTTTTTTTTTGATACGGAGTCTTCCTCTGTCATCCAGGCTGGAGTGCAGTGGTGTGATCTCTGCACACTGCAAGCTCCACCTCCCAGGTTCACGCCATTCTCCTGCCTCAGCCTCCCTAGTAGCTGGGACTACGGGCTCCCGCCACCACACTCGGCTAATTTTTTGTATATTTAGTAGAGACGGAATTTCACCATGTTAGCCAGGATGGTCTCGATCTCCTGACTTCGTGATCTACCCGCCTCAGCCTCCCAAAGTGCTGGGATTACAGGTGTGAGTCACCGTGCCTGGCCAAATATCTTTGTTCTTGCTGTATATTTCTTGAGTCCCTCCCATAGCTCAGGCTCTATGCTAGGCCAAATTTTATCCTAACACCATGGGATTCTTCAATCAAAGTCCCACACAGGCCAAGTTTAGCATTGGTAGAAGATGACAAAGGCAAGGTGACGTAAATCAGCCAAGATGTTCAGAATGTCCAAGGCATGGAGAATACTTCATTGACAAGGCAGCATTTTTGCAGGACCTTGAGATAAACACTGAATTCTTTAGAGACTTGACCTTCATTACAGTTGCTAAGCTCTACACCTAGCTAGAATTTCTACCTGTGTGATCCCAAGGCAATGCTCACATAGTAACCTATGGCTGGGTCCTCTTGCCTAGAAAGCCTCTGGGTATACAAGATGCCAAAAAGAACATGCCAGGCTTAATATTCCTTTCCCTATGGAGAAAAATGTCTTTGAAAATTATGCCATGATATTTAGAAGGAAACAACAAAATTATTTCTTATATCAATGATTTTTTTAAAAATTAAATTAGTAAAGTTGCCTGTAAGTTCTTTGCTAAACACAATCTATCATAACACATGAGTTGTTAAAGTTATAATGCCATAACCTCAAACAAAAGAAATAAAGATGATTTAATGAAAATGGACTTTCAAAACTGTATAGAAATTACCTATAAACATTTTAAGTCATTTCATATGAATACATCTTTACAGATAGCATCCTCAGAAAAAAAGCACAGGATGAGAAGATGAACTAACCTGAAATTAACATAAATTAGACAAGTTGACATTTTACTCCAAACCAAAGTAATGATTTACCTAGTTCTGCATGAAAATGTGTCGAAGTATTCTCTCTCTCTCATTGTACTAAACATGGAATTTTTTTCTAAACTTTTCCTCCTATTTGACTTTTTCATGTTTATTTGGTTTTGAATAACACTTTGACAACTTGATATTCCCTGCCCTGGTTTCCAGCGTGCTCTCTGTATCATAGTTTCATTTTTTATTGTCTCCTATTTTTGCCCAAATTGAACAAAGTTTCTAAGTCTTTTTCTCTTATGGAACTGATCATTTACATAAGTGATAGCCAACAGAGACCAAGTTGGCATGAAACCAAGAGGGAGCTTCCATTTTGATGACTACTTTCAAAGAGCCTCAATACACCTTTCTCCATATCCATCCCCATTCTGAAGGACTCAGTGCAGCCTAGCTATTACTCATGACGTTTCACCTCAGTGATTCAACTGCTCATCAAATTGACTTTTATAGCTCCTAAAAAGAATGTTTTGTAAAGCTTGAAAGTGTCTCAGGAAAATGAAGACCACATGTCTAGAGCTGAGCCACCTAAAGCCTTAGTAGATGCAAATCCTCTGGAATTGTGCCAAATGGCCTCATGCCAGTTGCAGAGATGACACTCCGTGGTTTACTGGTTGTACATCTAGAGATGAATTTAGTGATGGAAATGAGGCAGTGAAAAACTTCAATCAACATATGATATTAATGGTATATAAACAGTAGTTCCAGGAATAGCATGCTTCAAATAGCTAAATAATATGCCCACCTGGTACCAAACAACCAGAACCAGAAGTAGCAAGTTTGTTTCTAATTAAAATACTTCAAGTATGACCAAATAAAACCCACTGGTGTATCTGTGCTGCTCAGATTTGGAAAAGAGTGGCCCAGTGGGCATCACAGATGTGGCAAGAGGAGAGAGCCCTTGAGATAGCGCCTGCCCTTCCACTCTCCAGCTCTCAGACTTACTCACATTTTTGGCCACAACTAAAAAGGCTCTGTTTTATATAATTTATAGATGAGCCATCAGATTTATATTTATTGTAATTTATAATGAACCATCAGATTTAATTTTTATAAGATACAGTACCAGAATCAAAGATAACCATAACAACTTCTCTAAAATGTTTTAGAACAATCTACCTGGAAATAAAACTTCAAAATGTCACCCTCAATCCCATGTCAGTTAGCCAAAGTGCAACACATGTGTGTGAGTACACATGTGTGTGAATGTGTGTGTACAGATGAGGGCATGAACAGTCTAAGAACAGTGAGAAGGTGAGTCTTCTCAAAGGACTGTGAGTTTAATTGTTTAAATTCCAAGTGAACTTCAAAGAAATAGAAATAATAGCTTTGGCTAGAATGCAGATTGACAGGGAAGTGTGGAGCATAATAGTGACAGGAAGTCAGCATGTTGTAATTTGCTTTGGGTTTCACGTGTTCCTTTCTTCATAAACCTGTGACTATGTATGAAGAATACACTTCATTTATAATGTAAATTATCTTTCTCATAGATTCAATTCCCAGTGTGACTTTTTTAGACCTAAATTGTCTAACAAGACTGCTTAATATTTTAAATATTCACTTCACTCTGTCTTCATTACAGACCAAAACTGCACTGTGGGCCCAAACTACCCTCTTGACTCTGCATATTGACCAAGTTAAGTGAATAATAACACATCTCTTTCCCCTGCCTTTTCAGGTAGTCACACTATGAAAGTCAAACAGTTTGTGTGTTGGAAAAGCCAAAATAATACGCTATTGAAATGCAAATGCCAGGGAAACTCTGGCAGTTTTCCCTCATTTCTAGACACTAACTACAGGGAAAGTGCATGATACATAAACAGTAGTGCATGATATATAAACAGTAGTGCATGATATATAAATGACAGTGCATGATATATAAACAGTAGTTCCAGGAACAGCGTGATTCAAACAGTGTGCTAGTCCATTTCTACATAGAAGTGTGTGATGAAAGAAAAAGAATAGTGTAATTTGTAATATTTTTGAGAAAGACACACTATATCCTCCAAAATGGCATACTCTGCAGGTTTTACTTAGACATTTCTGAATGATTTATCATAAAGAATATAACGTCTTTTGAGTAAAATAAATAGAAGCAGGTAATTTAAATAACAAACAGAGCAGTAAAATTCTCAATGTTCTCAAGGCAAACCTTTATTCCCTCATTCCCATTTGTGATGCATTGACTCCAAGCATCCAGGTCAAAGTTGGTACAGTCTCATCCTGTTGTCAAAGCCAACTGGATGTCAGAAATACGTATCATCCTAGTTACTGACTGACTCCTGCGCAGTTCCTCCTTGCCGGGCACTAGGCTAAAGCCTGAGGATATAAAATATGAATAAGTCATCATCTCTATTCTTGAATCAGTGCTGAGAGCAGTGAGAGAATCAAAGGTTCAAATTTATAAGATGTTTTAAAGCAGGGTGTGAAAAAAGGGCTATCGATGCAGAAAAAGGGCAGCAGAATCTATGGGGACCATCAAGAAAGGATTCATGGACTAAGTAGTATTTGAGTTGGACCTTTGAAAGAAGTTTGCTGGGCAAGAAGAGGAAGCTCAAAGCACCATGTTCAGAGACACAGCACTGTGAGAGTGGGTGTGCTCCAGTAGAGGCTAGTGCTGCTCAGTGCAGCTGCAATCCTCTTTGTCCATTTGCCAACAGGCATCTTGAAGCTGGGCCAGGATGCTTTGCTGGACTATTCAAGAGCTGTTCCTATCTGGTTTACCACTTGGGTACAACTCCATATTGGATGGCCGCTGAGTGGTTCTTGGAGATAGAATACTGCTAATGCTTTGTAGTTCAACAACCCTTTTGTTTTTAAAAACTGCTTTTAAATTATCTTTCTGGCATATATCCAGTGTCTGATTTGAGCTCTTGAGGTCTGATCTCAGTTGAAAATAGATTATCTATGTAACTCAAGCAAAATGACCTTCTTTATAACATTTTCTGGAAAATGTAGGCAAGAGATTGTTTAAATCTTTCCCCATCAAAGAAAACCAACCCCGCCTATGTTCCATGTATCTCTCCTTAGTAGATCTCACCTATCTTTGACCTCCCCCAGCTTGGATCCCTGCCCTTCATCTACTCATAAGTTCTCCCATGTAGACACGTTTACTAGAGGGCAAACATGCTTTAAAATAAGTCTTAGTCCATGTTATCATGTACAAGAAATAAGTATTTTATTCAAGTTTCTGTGAAGTGTGTGTGTTATACATGCTTTCATAGCTCCTCTTATGTCCATTATCCAGGTGCAAAGCTTTGACACTTGAAAGTAATCAGACCATAGTTCGGGTAGAATTGAAGACAACTAACACCTTTCCTCAAAATACCAAAAATGGATTAATAAGAACACCTTAAGAAATTGTTTCCTTCACTACTATGGCACGGTGCCCATGGCAAGCTAGTGTCCTCCTTCATTATAGGACTTGTTTGTGTGAGCAGTGCCTCCATTGGGGAATTATTAGATTTCTACTGAATCTCCCAATTAAGCAAAACTGATACACTAAAACCCCATCCTGCTTCTATTTTCTAAGATGGGGAAAATATTTTTTCAATAGTATTGTAGTTTCTTACTTGACATGCACAAATGGTACTATTCATGTACCAGCTAATTCCAACAGCTTATACATACACATCTACAGTTCATATTATAATATGAAATATATTAAGGGCACAAGGTATTTTGTACATGCTTCCACATACAAGTAAGACATTTAACATGGTTTAATGTGCAAAGCACATGTGGGGTTATGAGTCTGTTTCCATCCCTCCTTCCTCTTCCATTTTCCCATGTACTTCCTGCCACATACTGTCCACCCTGTGCCCTGCTAGGTAACAGTCCTGTGGTACTGAGCCGAACCTCACATTGTCACTAGAGGAATGTAGCTAGAGGAACATGAGTTTTGAATTTATTAGGAAGTCTATGTATTCTCTTATCTATCACAGAGAAACCTCAGCTCTTTCTAGGTTCTCTAAATTCGTTCCTTCAAGCTTGCTCGTTGGTTTTCAAGTCTGTTTTGTTTTTAATACATTTACCAATTGCTACTATGTGCAAGCACTACATGCTCTTGGAATCTGTTCATCTTTGCAAATGTCTGGCTCTGTCTTGCCTCACTGGCTAGTTTTCCCTGGTGATGAGATCTCTATTCTTTATTATAGGGCAAGAGAACAGACAAGGACTGAACGCTGAAAGGCATTTGACAAGAACGATGACAGAATGCTAAAATGACAATTCAAAACAAATTGAAAACCAAATTCATTTTGTATTAGCAATGCTACTTATTTTATTAAGCAAAAGAACAGAAGGCATTTCCACCACTGTCTTGGTGACCAGGTCTGAGAGAATATTCTATGGCTCATTAGCAGGAAAGAAGAGCAATTTAAGGATCCACAACAGAAGCATATTCAGCTCATGCTGCATGCACACACACAGCTATACAAGAATAAAGCTTTTTCACACAGTTAGAACATTTAGTAAATGCTTCTGTGCCTCACAGCTGTCCTGGCCTAAAAGAACACAGGATTTCAATGAGGGCACAGTCTGGGAAAAGATCAGCACCCCTCACTGCTCCCTTTAACAAAAACACATTAAACAATTCAAGGTATCACAGAGATGATAAAACAGGGAAGGAGGAAGGGGGCTAGGACACAGATGTCACACAGCAGCTCGCCACAGCAGAGGAACAGGAATGACAGCCGCAGTGTAACACAGAGGACAAGAGGGGTGGGCTCTGGGAGGTGGACAGTCAGCCGAGCTGCAGGAGGGGTGCAGCTAAATTCTGTCTCCTGTGTGCTTTTTAAAGTAAATCAGAGGAGCAGAGTGGTATCTCTGATTCGCATCAAATCAAAAATAGATTGTTGTCTTAGTCATTACAGGCAGCTAAAACAAACTTCCACAGACCAGGTGGCTTAAACAGGAAGTATCTATTTTTCACAGTTCTGGAGGCTGGAAGTCCAAGATCAAAGCGCCAGCATGGTTGGGTTCTGGTGAGGGCCTCTCCCAGATTGCAGAAGACTTCTCATCGTGTCCTCACATGGTAGAAAGAGAGCCAGGGAGCTCTCTGTGGTTTCTTCCATAAGGGCACTCATCCCATCATGAAGCTCCACACTCACAACCTAATCGCCTCCCAAAGACTTCACTTCCTAACACCATTAAACTGGGGGTTAGGGGTTTAACATATGAATTTGGGGGCAGCATGAACATTCAGTTCATAACAATCACATTAGTTCATTCATTGAAGTAGAATAATGTCTTGGAAAACAGGAAGCATGGAATAAAATAAATGCCTGCAAACCATCACTTCTTGCATTTCTGTAATTCTTTTCTTCTCAAAATTTGAGAGTCCACTGAGTATCTAAAGAAACATTCCATCTTGCACCTGAACAGAATTATTCAATGCTAATATTTTCAATATTAACTAGGATTATTGATTCACATTATTATTTATTCACAAAATTATCATTCTCATGCATTCACCTACTATGCACCAGATGCTAAGCTGCCCGCTTGCAGAAGATAAAAATGTAAAGGGAAAATAAATGATTAGCAAATGAAGACAGTGCATCATCAGGAAGGCTTATATAAGGCTTCATGAAACCTCCAGGAGTAATTCCTTAACCATATTGGGATGGTGTTGGGATGAGGGAGGCCAGGGCAGAGAGGCCTCAAATAGGGGTTGACTTTGAGCCTCCATCTTAAAAGATAAGGAGAACTTAATTGAAGAAAACTCAAGAGAAAGAATTCCTGGGAGACAATGCACTATGGCAGGCTCTGGGAATGAGCGAAAGTGGTAAGTAGAATTTCACTGGTGTGGGGAAGACGGGTAGGGCTGCGTGACCAGAGGCAGTGACCAGGATGATATGAGCACAGGCTCTGCAGACTCCTAACTCCTTCACTAACTGGTAGTTCAGCTTATATGCCTCAGATTCCTCCTCTACTCATCCAAAAAGCGTAGTAGCACCTGTTAGGAACACATCGGTATCTCCATTGAACTACAGAGCTTAATAAATGCTAACTTTGCCTAAATGTCCAGTGCCTTCTGTATAAAGGTATTTCTTCGAAACGTCCTTTCTGAACACTGCTGGAAAATTCCAAAAGTTGTTTGGCTTGAGTTTTGTGTTTAGGGTACATGGAGCCCACTCAAACCAAAGAGGCCAACAAAAGGGAAGTTTGTTGGGAAAAATCAGAAGGCAAGAACAGTCTCCAAAAGGAAAGTCTGAATGTGGCACTCCCTTGCTTCAAGGCCATCAGTAGCTTCTCAGAGCCTACAAAAATGAGTCTAAGCTATATTTTTCCATCAAGACCTTGCTAAGATGTGACCTTCCCCATATGTATGTTCACTCCCCTCCCTAACCCTTAAGCAGTCAATCATCTAGTCTTGAACATACCTTCCATAGCTTACATATACCATTGTCATTGGGCATGGAGTGATTTGTTTATGGGTCCATCTTTCCCACTGTTCCCATACTGCTTAATAGCAACAAGTAGGACACAGCCACTTTGTGCTTTTAGTGACCACCTCAGTGAATCGCTCAGATAGCTTCTAAGTAGCATTTGCTTATCTGAACCATCCTAAAGATTTTGGGATGCCATAAGGAATAGGGAGAAGTATGATCATATTGATGTAGCAGAGATAATAATGTAAACCACAAAGAAGAGTATGGACTTAAGGAAGGAGAAAAAAGATGCAGAAAGATCAGTTCAAAAGCTTTCAAAATAATCCCCACTGAGAGATGATGAGTGCTAGAGTAAGGTGAGGAATGTAGAGAACATGTATTCAGAGCTTCGCACCTGGCAGAATGCTCCATACTTTTCAAATGTGACTGCAGTCTATCCTCACAGTTACTGTATCAGAGGAATGCTATCTTTATCCCCATTTTATTTTTAGGTATTTATTTATTTATTTATTTTTTGAGACAGGATCTCACTCTGTGGTCCAGGCTGGAGTGCAGTGGTGCGATCTCAGCTCACTGCAACCTCCATCTCCAGGATCCCTATTTTAGACATGAAACCAAACTATTGGGCAGTAAGACAACTTGTCCAAAGTCACATAGCTAATATGGAGTGGGAAGTGTGTTGGAGAAGAGGTAAAGAATTTAAGAGATATTAGTAGGTTTAAAAACTCAATAAATAAATAAATCCTGGGGACAGACAAGAGGAAAAATCATAGTGTCTAATTTGTATGCTTAAGTAAGATCTTTAAAAAGCCAAGTGATTTAGAAAAGAAGGACCAATTAGGGAGGGAAAGTCTGACTATTATGGTGATATTCTTGCACAATAACTGACATGGAATTCAGACATCTACTCAAATAATTTAGACATGAATACTTTGAAATACGCAGTTAATTGTTGCAAAGGTAACTTAAGAAAAGGAAATGTTCATGAAGTGTTTTCAAAATTTAGCTTCACCTTATGTCTGAAGTATAGAAAGCCTGATAGTTTCTCTGCTATAATGTTCTGCTTTTTCTATTATGACAGATACAATTCAACCAAGCAAAGTTGCTGCAGGACCACACGAAGGCCAGGCGGCAAAGTCCTAGATGAATTATATAAAGAAAAGAGCCTGTTAAACTCTAGGAAAAAGGGGGAAAAAATCACCCAGAAAATGCAACTCAGCTTCAGTGTTTGCAGAGGCACTGAGAAGCACTTCTGCAGAGGCTAAGAGTTGGTAGAAAAAAGCAAGTAATATAAAAGAAGATTCCAGAAATGCTTCAAGGAGCTGACAAAAGCCTAAGTCCGTTTTATAAGAGACTCTATAAAGCATTCTGACTTTACATCCCATTTAACCCTGAGGCTGCTGAAAATCAGTATATAAGTGAATACTTCATTTGTAAAGCAAGCCCATGGTAACACCAAGCAGAAGCTGCAGGCATGAACACCACCTAGTCTATAACAGTGGCCACCAAGGTGTATGTTAACTGTGACCAAGGAACAAAACTGGGAAAGAGCAAAATACAAAGAAAGACTAAGTATAAAAAAAAGAAAAATTAGCAATGTGAGAGGACGTGGACATGGATGTAGATATGAAAGAAGTCAAGTTAGGCAAAGATTCAAGAGCTAGACAAGGCTAGAGAGAGATTAATGTGTGAGATGCAAAAAGAAAGGACACTAGAAGGGTAAATGTTCGAAAGGCAATGAAGGAAATGGCCAAGGCCGCAAGACAAAGAGGCCATCGGCCAAGGGCTGCCTCACCTTGGAGAAACCAAATACTGATCTGATCAGACTGACAGGAGCTGAAGAATGTAAAGACTAGGGCAGACTACGCCCTTCTCATTAGGCTCCCAGGAGCCCATGGTCACATTAGAAGTTAAAAGCAGCAAGATTCTGCCGTATCTGGATTCCAATTTCTTACTGAAGGCTAAGCCACTAAATAGAGTTACAAAGGGTGGGGTGGGGGGAGAAGAACCCCTCCTCTAAGAAACTTAAACAGTAAAAAGAGCCATACCTTGTGAAAACTTGCTTATAGACATTACAGAACTGCCCCACGCTGGAGGCTATCGGTACATGCTAGTGCTTGTTTGTTCATTTAAAATAAAATCAGGTTTTTGCCCATGGTCCTCCTCTGAGTCAGGTGCACCCCCACCAAACAAACTAGGTATTTTCCCTATAAGATTTTGTTCAGTCGGCCACCCCCAAATCATAGGTCAAATTAAAGGTGACCTCCAGGAACTAAAGAAATTAACCTTCAGAAAGCAAATGCAGGCTTTAAAAATAGCCAAAGTGTTCGTAATTAAATAAATGAAAATGCCTATAAGGCTGACACCCTTTTAAATCTAGTGACTCTGTTTAAAGTAAAATCTAATTTTTCTAGGACCCATATAGGATGGGCTCTATACTGTAACTTTCTCCACTCCCACTGCTGTTAAAGTTGCAGGTGCTGTGTCTTGGATCCACCACAGTCAGCTAACACCGGCAGCTCAGGATAAGTGGACCAGCCAGCAGGACGAAGATCATCCAACCCGGCTGATCCTGAGATGAGACCAAGCTGCTGTTGAGGACGACAGACCTGCTCTGGTCACTCCAGAGGCTGACCAGTCTACACACGACTGAAGGTTGAGGAGACAACAAGCCCTGCTCTAGTCACACACCAGCAGCTGACTAGTCTATGCACGGCCCAAGCTTGAGGACTCATCAAGCAAGTAAATGTAGTTAAAAATCTTAATAGTTTTCCTGTAATACTGTTTTCCTATTGTTCTGTTGCTGTATTCAACCTTTTTCCCAGGTAAGGACCTCTTTTGTCCTTGCTGTACATTGTTTTGCTGTTTTTACCCCCATAACCACGCTAGAAGAAACACCTATATAAGGTGTCCCCACTGTACACATACTACTTAGGAAACCCAGACCAGTCCAACCCAGCAACAATTCTGAGTCTTTCAGTCATCCTTTAAACATATAAACCAGAAGTTACCCCAACCTCTTCCTTTAGCAAAAACAGAAAAAGCCTATTTGCTCAGTTGACTGAAAACATTGCTGGCAGCCTAGATGTTTCTTCATGTTATGTTTATTAAAAGGCTAACATAAGAGACCAATGACCTTGAAAAGCAAAAGAGTGAATGCCTCAAGATAACTTTATTTTAACTAACTTTTTCCCCAAACAGATGCCACAAGTTCAAGCATCTGACTCTTAAAAACTTCTGTTATTAAAAAATACTGTGTTACTCACTAAGAAAAAGCTTTTAAGACCCAGTGACAAAACTAACCTGCTTAGGACATGACAAAGTTGATACATGTGCCTGTACAGGTTTAACACAGGTCTGATCCTAGGTCTTCATTTAGAAAATAGTTTCCAGCTATAAAAATTTAAAACCCTCATTATAAGTGTATTACTGGTAATAGAAAGTTGCTTGCTGCTCCCCTGTGTACTACGTTTGCTCCTTCAAATGATAAAAGGTTTTGTAGCTACCATGGTTCATCAGAAAACTTCAGCACAGGTGTATTACATAAAATACTAGCGCTCTGTCTCGCAAAAAGACTCAGAGAGTAAAAATAAAAGTGAGAACTCCCACTAATTAGTGAAAATTCTCAAAGGGGGGATAAGAAAGGAGACCACTACTACTCCTGCTGCCCTCCGCCCCCCACCTTGCTTAGTTCACAAGACAGGAGGAAAGAGAGAAAGAAACAAAAGTAAGATAAATAGCCAGACAACCTTGTCACCACCACCCGGCCCTAGGAGTTAAACAAAGTAATAATAATAACATCAACCCCTGGCCTAAACTACTTGTATTATCTGTAAATTCCAGACACTGTATTAAAAGAGCATTGTAAAACTTTTTGTTCTGTTAGCTGATGCATGTAGCCCCGGTCATGTTCCCCACACTTGCTCACTTGCTCGATTTATCATGACCCTTTCACGTGGACCCCTTAAAGTTATAAGCCTTTAAAAAGACGAAGAATTTCTTTTTCCGAGAGCTCGGCTCTTAAGACACGAGTCTGCCGATGCTCCCGGCCAAATAAAAAACCTCTTTCTTCTTTAAGCCGGTGTCTGAGGAGTTTTGTCTGAGGCTCGTCCTGCTACAAGGAGGGGTGAGGAGAGTTTGCTCCTGTTGCTGGAGAAATACGTCATTGGGGACACCTTTATCTGAAGGTGACAAACTACCCAATTCAGGAAAACCACTTAAATAATAAGAGCATTCATTGTCTCACAAAATACAAACAGAAGTCAGAAGTGCAAAGATACCATCAAAGACTTGGCCTCTTTCTGCCTCTCTGCTGTGCCATGTAGAGCCTCAGATTCTGCCAAGGCAGGCGCCCCAGATGCCCTCTGGGCGCTGGCAGCAGGGAGGGCAGTTGTGTGCTTCATCTGTCCTCATCCAGGTGCGCAGGAGAGGCTCGCCTGTGCTGTCTTCTTCTTTAGAAGGGAAACCATTTCTCAGGACAGTCGGCTAAGGTTGCCTCCCATCCCTGGTCAGCATGAGTCACAGCCTCATCCTAGATCCTGGAGATGGTCTTCTGCTGGGGGGAGCGGGGCTCACCCCGAGGAGTTTAAACTGGAGCTGGCTTTCCCTCCTTGGAGGAGCAGGGGATAGCAGAAAATCACTACCTCTCTTAGGAAAGAGAAAAAAGGACATGAGGTAAAGCTGCAGGGAGAGACAAGCTAGAGCTAAACCAGCCCAGAGGAAGAGAAAGACACTCCCAGCTAAGATCCGGCTTCACTGTAAGGATTAAAATGAAAGAAATAATCTGAATTTGATCCAAAGACCAAAAAGACCTTTCTCTTCCTATACTTATGTAAAAGATAAATGCAGGAAGTGGCGGAGCAAAATGCAGAAATAGGACCCCCTGTTTCTTCTGAGAGAAACACCAATTGGAATGATTCTCTACGCACGGAAGAACCATCGCAAGAACCAGACAAACTGGTGAGAGACCACAGTACTTGGTTTTAGTGTAAAAACAGACAAAGACGCATTGCATAGGGAAGGAAAGACAGAGTCACAGTGCCCACCGCACCCTTCCTCCAGCTCTAAGGGATAAATGTAGAGGGTGCAACACAATTTATCACCTACACCAGGCCACTTCTGAGCATGGAGGGTGTCATGCGCATTCGTGTGAAGAGACCACCAAACAGGTTTTGTGTGAGCAACATGGCTGTTTATTTCACCTGGGTGCAGGCGGGCTGAGTCCGAAAAGAGAGTCAGCGAAAGGAGATGGGGTGGGACCATTTTATAGGATTTGGATAGGTAAAGGAAAATTACAGTCAAAGGGGGTTGTTCTCTGGCGGGCAGGGGTGGGGGGTCACAAGGTGCTTAGTGGGAGAGCTTTTGAGCCAGGATGAACCAGGAAAATGAATTTCACAAGGTAATGTCATCAGTTAAGGCAGAAACAGGCCATCTGGATGTGTATGTGCAGGTCACAGGGGATATGATGGCTTAGCTTTGCCTCAGAGGCCTGACAGAGGGAAGCATATAAGTTATTAAAATCTTGTGTGTATGTGTATATATGTGTGTGTGCATTTATCTTTATCCAGACCATAGCATTTTTAAATGAGAAAATACTCTTTTTAAAGGAATAGAGATTGTTAAAGTAAATGAAAATGGAAACACGACCTGAAGAATTCCTGAGCATATAAAGCCAGCCAGGCCTCCTCATGACCTCAACCTTGCTTGATTTGCAAATATAAGTGAAGCTGAAGCTATTCCTTATAAATGCCTGTATTAAAGAGAAACAGAATGCAAGTTCAGCCAAACAGAAGCAACCAACAAACATACAACTATTATAGGAGTTATTAAGAAATTATTTTAGGCAGATAGAGAGGAAAAGCGGTCCTTGGGAAGTTTTTATTTCTTTTAAAGCAGCTCCAGAAATGTTTCTCCTCTAGCAGGAAAGCCCTGGCTCTTAGAGCCAGGAGGCAAGCTTTGATATGCAAATGCTGGCCATTAGAAACTGGGTACACCCAAACATGGCGCTTCCCGCTGTCTTCTTCTTGCGCTTGCCCCTACAAGGGCCTGGCAACATGGCCGCCCCCACATATCCTCAAGTGTGTGGAACATCAAGGCGCCCTGTATTAGCATATTAAAAGCTAGGGTGGGAGGGCCAGTTTTTTCCCTGGCTATGTGAATGACAGGCCTGGTCAAACCAATCCTCTGAGCCCTATACAAACCAGACACCACCTCCTCCAGCCCTCTGATATAAGCAGCCACTCTTCCATGGCACTAGGGGTTTTTTCTTTGTTCGAATCCCCATGCCCTCTGTCGCTGTAAGGAGCGAGCTGTTTTCTTCTTCCTTCCTTCTTTCTTGCCTATTAAACTTTTTACTCCTTGAAACCACTCCACGTGTGTCCATGTCATTTTATCCAAACCGGCTCGAGACCAAGAACCCTGGTGTTCCTTCAGTCATCGGAGCCAGATCATAACTAATGACTTTTTATTGGGATAAACCAACTAAGGCAATTGTACAACTGTAAGCAACCAAATACTTTCCTTGTTTTACTTCCTTGTTCATCCTATGAAAGCCTCCTCCTTGTGTTCCCTCTATGGAGTTCTCAAACTACTCTGGTTTGGAACTGCCCAATCATGAATCACTGTTTGCTCAAATAAACACTTTAATGTTTTATTATATCGCAGTTTACTTTTTAATAAGGTACTTGGTAGGCTAAGAGCAAATTATGCTAAAAGTTTTTCTTAACTTTCTTTCTTTCTTGGTGAAATGTAGAGAATATTTCAGCCCAATTATCTTCACAGATGCTGTCTTTTGCCTCCATTCAGAGTATTTTACCTTGACAAAAATACTTGTACAAAAAATGTCTTCAATACTTTTCTCTATGACTCTTTGGAATGGTCTGACAATAATTGTAGGCCATCTCAATTTCATTTCATTCTGATAGAGTATATAAGTTTATCCAGTTAGAAATAGGAGCTAAATCAAAAGTCCTTTCTTGGCCAGGTGTGGTGTAAAAATTAGCCCAATGTGTTGGCACACACCTGTAGTCCCAGCTATTCGGGAGGCTGAGGTGGGAGGATCACCTGAGCGGAAGGTCAAGGCTACAGTGAGCCAAGATATCACCATTGCACTCCAGCTTGGGTGACGGGAGTGAGACCCTTCTTGCCCCAAGTTAAACTATTAAGCACAAATTATAGAACTTCAAATTAATTTTGTACATATTTAAGTGCCCATTTAATCCATTTTTATTCTTCCCTTGCTCTTTTACAGACCATTTTCAATCTGTTCTTGTTGGCAAATTTTGTTTTTAATGATTACAATTTGAAAAGCTTCAAACTTTTTCATACTCTATGAATTGAATATATTGATAAAAAATTTTTCACCCAAAAGATAAGTATTGGCAAGAGTATGGAGAAAAGAAACACCTGTGCACTGTTGGTGGGAATGTATATTAATATATCCACTATGGAAAACAGTATGAAGGTTCTTCAGAAAACTAAAGATAGAATTACCCTATGATCCATCAACCCCGGTACATCCAAAGGAATGAAATCAGTGTGTTGAAATAAAGTGTCATCACTCACATACTCTACAGCATTATTTACAATAGCCAAGACATGGAAACAACTTAGGTGTCCATCATCAGATAAATGGATAGAGAAAGAAGAGATGTGGATCAAAGGGTGCAAAGTTTCAGTTAGACAAGACAACTAAGCTCCACTAATCTATTGCACAAAATGGTGACTATAATAAATAATGACACACTATATATTTCAAAATTGCTTTTAAAAAGTAGATTTTAAATGTTTTCATCACAAAAAAAATTGTTAAGTATATGAGGCAAAAAAACCTCATTAATTAGCTTGATATAATTATTCCATAGTCTAAACAAATATCAAAACAACACGTTGTGTATGATAAATATAAATTTATACAATTTATGACCCATAAATATATACAATTATTATTTGTCAATTAAAAATAAAATGTTTAAAAAATTTTCTACCATTTTTAAATACATCGTAACCATAATATAGAGGACCAATTCACAAAAAGTTCACTTTTATCATAGGATCTACTGTGAGACACACACACATAAAATTTTTAAGTAGTTTTTTTGTGGTTCAAACACCTATACCCCGACTGATGAAGGGTCTCAAAGAGGAAAAACCCACACCATCAAGCTGAAACATTTTGCTATATTCACAATAGCTGTGTCATTAAAGCTTTGTAGTGTGATTACTTACTGCTCAAAGGAAATGTTTATAAACACGGATAACTGCAATGTCCTTTGTAAAAGGCGGAATATCTCATCTTGTATGAGCGCAATTATACATTACGTGTTCACCATTATGAAGGCTAAGTATATTTTCTGCTCCACTGATTTCTTAATCTAATAAGAATGCTGCATTTACTACAATTTTGTGTTTCGCTAAAATTTATCTTTCCATTATCATGACAAAAATACGACTTTATCTTCAGTGTCAAATTTTAAAACTGAATTTATAACAGTCCTCACCTCAAAGAAGTCAATTTTTTTTTTTTTTGAGATGGAGTTTCAGTCTTGTTGCCCATGCTAGAGTGCAACGGCGCGATCTCGGCTCACTGCAACTTCCACCTCCCGGGTTCAAGAGATTCTCCTGCCTCAGCATCCTGAGTAGCTGGGATTACAAGTGTGTGCCACCACACCTGGCTAATTTTGTATTTTTAGTAGAGATGGGGTTTCTCCATGTTGGTCAGGCTGGTCTCGAATTCCTGACCTCAGGTGATCCACCAGCCTCGGAAAAGTCATATTTTTAACCTCCAACAGAATGAACTTCCACGTGCTCTACTTTGACTTCATGAATTAGATGAAATAAATCAAATTTTACTGGAAATAATTGATTTTCTTTATGAAGCATCTTATAACATTGAGACAACTAGCTTTACTTAATTCTTGCAAAGTTCTTCTGTTAATGGTGCTAACACATTAACAGCTTTTGTTTCACATTTCTACTTTCACAAATAAAATGCTTGAAATTGATAATATATGACATTAACTTAGGACATTCACTTGATCTAAATGATGAGTCTTGCTTTATAGGGGGCTATGCAAACACATCTTCTGTGGCTGCAGTCTAGCCTCCTTCATAAATGAACCTCTAGCCTATGAGGCAGAAGTCTGGTCTGTGATACAATCTTCTGGTTTTTAGGTGGTCAAGGACAACACGTCAGCCACCATAGAAGAAGGCAAAGCAGTCACACTATTTTAATGTTACACATTGTCATTTGCTCCCATATTCATTACCCAAGTTTCCCGGAAACATGAATTTTCATCTTTTAGTTTATTACCATCAAAATGGTTTACTGAAAATATTTTTTAAATCATTGCCAAACAGTATTATAAGTAAAGGGTAGATCTACTTACTAAGATTCACTCAGACTACTCCAGAACACTCAGCATCTGTTTCTACCACATTTCTCATTCACTTACTCTATCGCTTCCCACAGTTTCCACTGACCCCATCTAATGGTGACCTTGATAGATCGATCTCTGGCCACAGCACAGATTCAGCATGACAGATTCGGTACATCAGGTAGTCAGCAGAGAGGCAACACTGCACAGTTTCCTGTTGCTCAAATTGTGGTCTGAGGGGCCAGCACAAAGATGTCACTGGAAACTTCATGGAATGCAGAATCTCAGATACACCCCTGACCTACTGAGCCAGTATCTGCTTCTGAGCGGGATCCCAGATGGTGTGAGTGCACCCAGCAGTCAGGAAGCTCTAGAATATTTTTCCTAACACCACTGAGAAAGACAGGAAAAACTGGGGAGAGAGGTGTCCCTAACCACTGGCATTGGAGCACACTCCTTTTTCCCAGTGAGCACCTGCAATGCTGTCTTTGAAAGGGAGGGGTTAGCCACATCAGGTCTGCAAGGGGCAGGAGCTCAGAGTGGTCACTGGTCTCTTTCCCAGTACTATGATAAGGTGAGGGCTCTACATGGCACAGCTAACTCCACCAAGTGGATTTGCTAAATCTATTCCAGTTTATGTTACTGCAACTTTTGATCATAACATTTCTTTGAAAACTAAAGAATTTAAGTAAATGTAAATCCAGAGAGGACCCAAGCAAACAGGGTAGCATAATAATCTGACCTTCAGTAAAACTGTGCCCGCTCCACATCTCTTCTCAGATGCAAAGGCATTATAAACTCTATTCCCTGGATTATATTCTCCACTACTGTTTCAAAGGCAAAGTCAAAAAGCATTTATTTATATTTTCATTTAGAATTTATTTATTCTTTTCATTCAGTAGCTTTTCTTATTTACTTTAAAAATATTTTAGGGGAGATCAACTAAATTCAATCTTATGTTCAACTGGTGTGTGTGTGTGTGTGTGTGTCTCCATTACATGTTCGACTTTAGCAATAAATCAGATTTATGATTTAAATAAAAAGGCTCCTAGAAATGAAAGGTGAGTTAAATCAAAGAACTATAAAGCCCCCCTAGGAATACACTAGCTGAAAATTCAAGTAGTGATAGCATTAAGAGGAAATTACTATGTCTGTTCATCAGTTTAAAACATAGAACAGCTCTTGAATATATAAAGATTTTAAACAATCTTCCCTAATGAACGTGTACCATTAACAGAAATTACAAAGTTCTGTTAACATTTAAGACAAATAGAACTTGCCTCTCCCGTTTTCCTTTTACAAAGATATGTGTTAAATCAAGCAAGGAGCTTTAAGAATGCCACGATCAAAAATTATGGTCAAACTAGGAACCCTAATGCTAAAAATTGGGGGCTTGAGATTATTTTTTCTCTGCAGGAGAATACAAAGGTAAAGAATTGTTGCTATTTCTAAAGAATTTTTTGTGATTTCTAGGTAGTTTAAATCTAATATGTTGTTTCCTAAACTCCTTATTTTAAATGAAGAGTGTAATATTTTAAAATAACATGATTAAATTTTATGAATATTTTCATTCTTCTTTCAATAAAAGCATTTTAAGGTATTACAATCACTTTCTTGGGTCTCTCTGAGATTCCTTATATAGATTGTTTCCATGAAAATAGTTAAACTTACTAGGCAGCTGCTATGAGTGAGGCATGGAATGTACATTATCTCAGTTCGGTATAACAATTCTTCAAAGCTGATGTTATTAACCCCATTTTACAGTAAAAGTAAGTTGAGGTTTAGTGTGGTTAACTCATTTGCCCCAACCATATGCTCAACAAATTAATGTCTCTTTTACACTTACCTATTTGGTAGTATTTCCACATGTTTTACTTTGGCTGTATAATTTTGTTAATTATTTTTCTTGAGCAATTTTACCAGATAATGTTGAAAGTGTTATTGCTGAGGACCTTGTTAAGATACTATCCCCCCAAAAAAATTCAAAGAAAATTTGAAATTAAATAAATAGAAAGGGAAAAATGGCTAATGTTATGGAAATAATAACTAATATTTTGAAATAGATTCATCCAGAATTTTCCCCATGCAAATTTAAGTATATGCATACACACAAATAGAAAGGATACAGATGCATAGAGCAATTACTCATTCATTTGGCCAAGTACATTCATTCATTCATTCATCAATCCATCCATGCATTCCTCCAGCAAATACTGATGGAGCAGCCCTCTGCAGCCTGGCATTGTCAGCAGTCTATGTACGGAGGGAAGTAACACAGACATGTCCTCTCTTTTCATGAACAGATAAGCATTAAACAAATAATTGTAAAATAATTCGTTACAAGTATGGTAAGTGCTATAAGAAATATTTAATAGGAGTTCAATTCTTTCAGGAAGTATTTAGTGCTATGAAAGGAAATATGATTGGCTAGAATAAAAAGAGCAAAGGTAAAAAGCGCGAACAATGAAGCTAGAGAATTGTTCTAACACCCTGCTGGCCACGTGGAAGATTTCAGACTTCAGCCTAAGAACTGAAATGTCTAAGAAAGAGAGTGATCGTGTCACATACACATTTTTTTTTAAATGACTCTGACTACAGAGTGGTGATTTCTAAGATACCAAACGTAGAGAGACAAGAGTGGGAAGTGTACTGTGGCAGTCCGTGCAAGCGATGATGGTAGCTCAGCCCTGTGGGGCCTGAGAGACCCTAAGATGTCGTAGGCAAACAAGGCTCCGTGGATGGAGGTGCCCCTAATTAAACTTTCACTTAACATATAGTGACTGTCCTTTCCATGTTAATTAAGACAGACCTGCCTTGTTATTTTAATAGTCACATATTAAATGTCATGAGTATAGCATGGTTCATTTAACAATTCATATCTTTTCAGAAAATTTTTTCACATTTTTCTATATTAGAGAGAAGCTAGGCCAGGTGTGGTAATTCATGCCTGTAATCCCAGAGCTTTGGGATGCCAAGGCAGGAGGATCGCTTGAGTTCAGGAGTTTGAGACCAGCCTTGGCAATATTGCAAGACCTATCTCTACAAAAAAATTTTTTTAAAAGAAGCTGCAGTGAACACATTTGTCCATATACCTTCATAAACTTGTCCAATTATTTCTTTATAATAAATCTTTAGAACTGGAATTGATGCATCAAAGGTTGCAGGGAGGGAGTTTGATCAGAACTGTAACCTGAATAGTTTGCACAATTCACATCTCCACCAGGAGTGTGGGAGAGTGACAATTTTCTCATATTCCCAGGTCACTTGTTCTAACCTTTGCCAATTTAATAGCCTTTTTTTTTCTTTTCCGGAATATTGAATAGTTGGACCACTTACATCCTCCTGTGGTTGACCTTTGCTTTTTTCTTTTGTCCTTAGCTCACTTTTCTATTGGAAGTCTAGTTTTATTAGACTGATTTAGAAGAAGTCTTTAAATGGCAAAGATACAGCTTTTTGTCAGTCACATATAGACTTCAGGTCATTCTTCTTGGCATTTAAAAGTGTTTCATATTTGTGATTCTGTTAAAATCCTTATAGAAGAAAATCTATCAAATCTTCATGGATTCTAACTTTGGTAACCAACTTAGCAAAACCTATTGTGGCCTTTTGAATTTGGAAAGGAGGATTTTCCTAATAATATTTCCAAAAAAATTTGCCACAGGAATATATACATGTGGTTACAAGTGACAAACATGTGAGCCATTTTCACTTCAAAGCTAATCACTTAACGCTTTTAGCTGGTGTTTTTTTCCTCCATATAGTAACTCCCTGTCTTTTAATGCTTCTGATTCTGCTTCTTTCCAGTGTTGGTTTCATGGTTTCTGGATCTATACACTACCATACACTATCTCAGTATATTCTTTGTGAATCCTTGCATTTCTGAAAGCATCATAACCTATTCTTAAGCGTAATAGATAATTTAGCTAAAATTAACCAATAAAGAATTCTAGATCCCAAATAATTTCCTAGGTTAATTTAAATTCAGATGTTACCATGAACTATTGTGTATATTTACCTATGCATATGCCCATCTGTAACTCCCCATGTCTGCACTTATGTGATTATTACAGTAAGAGAGTATACATGGCCCATTTTCTATTTCTTCACATTTTCTTTCTGCCTTTTGTTTTATGTATTGAAGTTTTGGACTTCCCAAGCCTATTTTTTTCTCTAAGCAATGTTTTTCCAGTACTTAGTCTGACACTTTCTACTACATGGTCAAAGAAACATTAGCAAGACAAGAAGTAGAAAAATTTTTCTATTTCATGAAGCTGCTGAAAAGCAGATACATTCTTCAGAACACAACTGTTGTCAGAATAACAAGGCATTTATAAAAAGGGAGTATTGCAAGACATCCAGACTTTAGAAATTATTATGTTCTGTAAAAATAACCTTTAAACTCTAGAAGTCTATCACTCCTACTAATTAGTTGCCATGGTAATAATACATGAATTGACATCTATGTTGATTGAATGCATCATTAGTTGCAAATTTGCTTTCTTAAGCCAGACAAGGGTCCTTGGCATTCCACCTTCTCGTGGGTGGCATCTGGAGAGACCAGCTTTACGGAAATTAGCAATGAAAGAAATGCAGTTTAGTAAGAAAAGTAACCATAACTAAATTCAGATAGATTGACCAGTTTCCCACAAAATGGCCTAAACCATTTATGTAGTCCTACCAATAGCATATGAGGGTACCTTTCTCCATACTCTTGACAACTTCAGATATTACCAGTATTTTCACAGTCTGAAAAATGAAAACTGATCATGTGTTGTAGTAGTTTGGACTTGATTTTTAATGTTCTATAAGAAGTGTGGGACACTGGTTTTTCTTCTTCCGTATGTGCCTCTTCATATCTGTTGGGAACAGGCCCCCAAATCTGGCCACAAACAGGCCCCAAAACTGGCCATAAACAAAATCTCTGCAGCACAGTGACATGTTCGTGATGGCCATGACACTCATGCTGAAGGTTGTGGGTTTACTGGAATGAGGGCAAGGAACACCTGACCCACCCAGGGCAGAAAACTGCTTAAGGCATTCCTAAGCCACAAACAATAGCATGAGCGATCTGTGCCTTCAGGACATGTTTCCTGGTGCAGGTAACTAGCCAGAGTCCATCCCTTTGTTTCCCCTTTTTAGTTAATCTATAATCTACAGAAACAATGCATATCACTAGCTTGCTGTCAGTAAATATGTGGGTAAAACTCTGTTCGTGGCTCTCAGCTCTGAAGGCTGTCAGCCCCCTGATTCCCACTCTGCACTCTATATTTGTGTGTGTGCGTCTTTAATTCCTCTAGCGCTGCTGGGTTAGGGTCTCAACAACCCAGCTGGTCTCGGCAGATATCTTTATATGTTATTACTTGGCTGTGTTTTCATTTATATTGTATTGTATAATGTATTATTATTTGTGTATGTTATATGTAATACATGTTGCAAATATAATTATATATTATAAAAGTAATTATTAAAATTGATGATATTTAAATGTGTAAAATAAATCAGCGATCTTAAAACTGTTAAAAAAAATCCCCTTGGAACTTTGCTCCAGTGTCTGCTCACCTCCAATAGCGCTGTTTAAAAGGTGATGCTGTTTTTACCTTCATTCCCTCACGTGTGCTGTTGTTTATGATGATACCAGTTTGTGGGTGTGTGTGTGTCTAGAATTTTGCATCGCTTCCTTTTATTCTGGGTGTTATGACTTTATAAAATGGTGAGTCTAGGTGTGTGTGTTTCTTAATTCATTGTATTGGATATTTTCACTGTTTTTAATAAGAATTCTAGAATTCTTATTAGTTAGCTATAAAACCTAGATTACTTTTCTGGCTGTCGTATCTTTTTGTATTTTTGTTATACTTTCAAGTCATTTATAAGTCATTTAAATACGAGTTTCTTTGTGTTAAAATATGGAGATAACACAACTTATGTTCTGTGATTGTTGCAAAAGTTAAGTTGAATATGAGAAGAACTTTGCCAGAAAGCAAGCACTAAATAAACGCTCTGAAAGATTTTGCGTGGGAGATTTGCTTCAAATATCTGAGTAAGCCTTGGTTGTCTATGTATGTTTAATGCGGAGGCCCTACGAAGTGTAATTTGTGAGTCCCCTGCACGCAAGTGGGACTTGTCCAGTAGGATCCCTTTTGGGGTGGTCTTTTCTTTTTTTCTCTTCTTTCCCCAAAACCTTTCAATGTTCTAAAGAGAGGCCTTCAGATATTTTGACTGAGTGATAAATGCTTGGCCACCAACAATCTGCACAGGAGGGTGGAGAAAAGATCAGGGCTGGAGGCCAGACAAGCTGGTTCCTTGACAGTGCCCGGCTCCCGCACCCTGGGCCGCGCGGCCTCCTTCCACATTGGCCCAAGCCTCCTTCCACGCTTGGCCCAGGCCTCCGGAGGCGCGCTCCACTCTGGTTCCCTGGAGCTGCCACTTTGGTTGCCATCCACAGCCCTCTCTGCCCCTCCTTCCTGTAGTGCAGGGAGGGCTCTCGCCCGCTTCTGTGCAAGGCTGTCCCCCTCCTCCCTGCAGTTACCCCCCACAGTGGGCCTGGGGAGGGAGATAAGTATTTTATGAAAACGATCTTAGAAAATACTTTGACATAGCACAAGAAAAGTTCTAGACTCTGTTCTCAACTCTCTCCTAATTATTCACTTTCGTTTTTCTGTAACCTGCTATTTTCACAAATTATGGCACATATTTTTACAAAATAGCAAGAAAGTGGCACAGTCAAGGGCAAATGGGCTTAAGCCTAAAAATGGGCTTATTCACAGGAAAAGGAAGGGAAAGTGGCCAATGCGATGGGGTAGACACACACTGCGGTGGGACACTTGGGCTTTGGAGTCAGACGGGCTGTGCCCAAATCTTGGCTGGCTGTGTGACTTTGGACAACTCTCTGAGCTGTGCTTACTGGCCTATGGAAAGGGTATAATAAACTTCCTGGAAAGTTTGGAAGATCCAGTGAGAAAAATGTATGTAAAATACCCCAGCCTTGGTTGACTACTGGTAAATATTGGCCCCCAACCCTCACTTTTTTTCTTTTCAGCTTATTGGAGCATAGAGTACAGTGAAAACATAGGCT
This sequence comes from Macaca mulatta, assembly GCF_049350105.2. Taxonomy (NCBI): domain Eukaryota; kingdom Metazoa; phylum Chordata; class Mammalia; order Primates; family Cercopithecidae; genus Macaca; species Macaca mulatta. Next base: position 63,995,783 of record NC_133413.1, read on the forward strand.
CTCTAATTATAATTTCAAATATGGTATGATACTAATTAACAATGAAAGTATCATTTATTCCATACTCTGGAGAGGGTATTCTATTTCTCATCAAGGAAGAGAAGCTACAGCACCAGTGATACTAACATCATTTCATAATCAACATGATCCCACCATTGTGGATCAGAAAATTAAGGTAAAGAAAAATCACTGGATGTTGACACAAACAAAATTGCACTTTTTTCCCCCCAAGTACTGCCATTTTAATGTTGTTTTGCAGTGCTATGGATACATATATATGTACATTTATGGCATCATTAGACACTCAATTTGGTTGGCATGCTTGCTTTCATGTTAAGTTTTTCAGTTATACATTAGAAGTTACAGCACAGGCAATATCTACACAGCATAGAGTTAACTTCCCCAAACATCATCCATCGTTAGAATAAGAACAAGAGGAAAAAGATAAATAATTCAACAAAAAATAGCCATACCCTGCCAACATCTACGCAATAAGAAAACCCGTTGATTAAAAGCACCAAGCTCAGTTTGTATTTCTCTCATGTAAAATAAAAATTGGTCTATATTTTCCCAGGCAATTACTAAATACATTAGAATTTACATAGAAACAACCCAACGGAGAGACCCAGGAGGCCTTAGAGCTAAGGAAACTGTCTATAGAGTATTAAAATGGAGATTGGACAATTAGCCACTGTATGTCAGTTTAAATAGTCACATCAGATAATACAAACCTCAAATTAACATTATTAGCCTGAAGTATGCTACCTACATTGTACATTGTAGAATACCAAATTAAATAATAAACAAAATCATGTTTAATATACACTAACGAACTTCATCAATCTCTTCCTCTTTCCATCCTGTTTTTACTCTCTCTTTTCCTTTGCCCACATTTTGTCTTTAAACCAGAATCAATCAGCTGCATTATCTCTAGATTGCCAGTCTCCAGAGGTTGTGTGAGGGGAAAAACAAATACTGGGGTTCAATTTCTAATCTACTCCAGCTGTGTGACCCTAAACAACTTCTCAAAAATGGAACTAGTAGGACCTGGAACTGGCCTGTTTTATTTAGAGTTATATCCTCAGTTTCTCGGAAAGCTCCCGTGCATAAAGAGTGCTCCATAAATATTGGTTACATGAATGAATTACTAATGCCTGTCTTATTAGAATCATTGTGAGGACTTAGTATGTGTCTGGGAGAGTGGCACATAACAAGTACTCAATAGAAGGCACCTGTGGCTGATGCTTGTTTACTGCAATCCACTTGCCCCAGAGAATGAAAGAATAGACTTGTAAACAGCAGCTTAATCACTTGTAACATAATATCAACTGGGCTAAGCAAATCATCCAGTCTCATGTCTTGCTCAGAATTCTCACAAACAGACACAGATCCCCCTTTCCACCCTAAGATTATTTCTTGTTTTTTTTTTTTTTTTTGGCTGGGGGATGGCAGGGGACAGAGTCTCTCTCTGTCCCAGGCTAGAGTGCAGTGGCACAATCTCAGCTCACTGCAACCTCCAACTCCCTGAATCAAGTGGTTCTCCTGCCTCAGCCTCCCTGCATAGCTAGGATTACAAGCATGCACCACCACGCCCAGCTAATTTTTGTATTTTGCGTAGAGACGGGGTTTCACCCTGTTGGCCAGGATGGTCTCGATCACCTAACCTCGTGATCCACCCGCCTCAGCCTCCCAAAGTGCTGGGATTACAGGTGTGAGCCACCATGCCTAGCCAAGATTATTTCTTAAAAGCTTTATAATTGACATAACATAAAATTGTCTATTTAAAGTGTGCAATTCTGTAGTTATCACACATTCCACACTATGCAACCACCACCACTACCTAATTTTAAGACATTTCCATCACCCCGCAAAAGAAACCCCATACCTATTAGCCTTCACTCCCAATCTTTCCTACCTCCGAGTCCTAGGAAAACACTAATTTGCTTTGTGTCTCTGTAGATTTGCCTATGTCAGATATTTAATATAAATATAATTACATAACATGCGGTCTTTTGTGATTGGTTTATTTAATGTAGCAAAATGTTTTCAAAGTTCATCCATGTTGTATCATGTATCAATATTTCATTCTTATTTTTATTGTGAAATAATATTCCCTGATATGGATATGACACGTTATTTTTCATTCATCAGTTGATGGCCATTCAGATTATTTCTGCCTTTAGGAATAAGGCTGCATATGGACATTTTTATACACATTTTTGTGTGATCATTTGTTTTCATTTCATTTAGCTATATAACTGTAAGTGGAATTGCTTGGTCTTGTAGTAATTCTATGTGTAATATTTTAAGGAACTACCAAACTTTTTTCCAAAGTGGTGCACCATTTTACTCTCCCACCATGAAGGTTCCAATTTCTTCAAATCTTAGCCAGTGATTTTTAGAATTACATCTTCTACTGGGTGTGAAATTGTATTACACTGAGGTTTTGATTTTCATTTCTTTAGTTACTAATCATGTTGGACATCTTTTTATTTGCTTATCAGATATTTGTATATCTCCTTTGGAGAAATGTTTATTCAAATCATTTGCCCATTTAAAATTTTTTTGTCGTTATTATTGTGTTACAATATTTCTTTATATATTCTGGATACTCTTATTAGATAAATAATTAGATTCTTATTAGATATATAGACTCTTATTAGATATATAGACTCTTATTAGATATATGATTAGATGCTTATTAGCTATAATAAGTCTTTTTAGATATATAATTAGACTCTTATTAGAGTATATAGACTCTTATTAGATGTATAATTAGACTATTAGATATATAATTAGACCCTTATTAGATATATAATTAGACTCTTATTAGACATATAATTAGATTCATTAAATATATTATTAGACTCTTATTAGATATATAATTAGACCCTTATTAGATATATAAATACATAATTAGACTCTTATTAGATACATAATTTGTAAACATTTTGTCCCATTCTATAGGCTTACTTTCCACTTTCTTTTTTTTTTTTTTTTTCTGAGATAGAGTCTTGCTCTCTCACCCAGGCTGGAGTGCAGTGGTGCAATCTCAGCTCACTGCAACCCTGCCTCCTGGGTTCAAGCAATTCTCCTGCCTCAGCCTCCTGAGTAGCTGGGTTTGCAGGCACCTGCCACCATGCCTGGCTTATTTTTGATTTTTAATAAAGACAGGGTTTCACCATGTTGGCCAGGCTGGTCTTTAACTCCTTGCCTCAGGTGATCAGCCTGCCTCGGCCTCCCAAAGTGCTGGGATTACAGGCATGACCCACCACGCCCGGCCTCCACTTTCTTTACGTTACTCTTTGCAGCACAGAAGTTTTTAATGTTGATGAAGTCCAACTTATCTATTTTTTCCTATGGTTGCTTGTTATTTTACTGTCATTTGTTTAGAAACCATTGTTTTATCCAAGACTACAATGATTTACATTTATGTTTTCTTCTAAGATTTACATAGTTTTTAGCTCTTACATTTAAGTCTTTGAACTCTCCACCCAATAATAGTAACACATACTTATTCTTTTCAAGCCTATTCTAGACATTTCATGTAAATGGGGTCATAGAATATTTGTCCTTTTGTGACTGGCTTATTTCATTCAGTGTAATATTTTCAAGGTTTGTCCATGCTGTAGCGTGTGTCAGAATGTCATTCCTTTTATGGCTAAACAATATTCCACTGTATGTATAAACCACATTGTGTTTGTACATTTACCTGTTCATGAACACTTGTATTGTTTCCACCTGTTGGCCATTGTGAATAATGCTTCAGGGAACATTAGTATACAAATATCCCCAAGTTCCCATTTTCAATTCTTTTGGGTTAACACCTAGTAGTGGAATTGCTGGGTCATATAGTAATTCTATATTTAGCTTTTTGAGGACTTGCCAAATTTTCTCTACAGAGATTGCGCCATGTTACATTCCCATCAGAAATGTACAAGATTTCCAACTTCTCTGAGTCCTCACCAACACATGTGGACTTACGATAATTATAATAATAGTTGCTGTGATAGTCATCCTGGTAGGTGTGATGTGGCATCTCATCATATTTTTGATTTGAATTTCCCTAATAACTTTTTCATGTCCTTATTGACCATTGATATTTCTTCTCTGGAAAAGGTGTACTCAAGCCTTTGCCTATTTCTAAACTGAGTCATTTGTCTTTTTGTTTTTGAGTTTAAGTTGGTTTTGAATATATTCTGGATATTAAACCCTTGTCAGATATATGATTTGCAATACTTTCTACCATTCTGTTAGTTGCTTTTTTCATTTTCTTGATAATGTCCTTCAATGCATAAAGCTTTTATTTTGACGTGATCCAATTAGTTTTTTTTTCTGCTCATGATTTCAGTGTCGTATCTATAAATCCATTACCAAATGCTAGGTGCATACATATTTAGGACTGTAATATTTTCCTGTTGGACTATTCCTTTCATCATTACATAATGTCCCTCTTTTTTTTTAACTGTTGTTATTTTAAAGTCTGTGTCTGATATAAGAAGAGCTATTCCTGCTCACTTTTGGTTTCCATTTGCATGGAATATCTTTTTCCACCCCTTTACCTTAAGTTTATGTGAGTCCTTACGTGTTAGGTGAGTCTCTTGAAGACAGCAGATACTTGGTTGGTGGATTTTTATCCATTCTGCCATTCTGTGTATTTAGGTGGAGCATTCCAGCTATTTACATTCAATGTGAGCATTGAGATGTGAGATATTGTTTTATTCATAATGTTAGTTGTTGCCTTAATACCTTGTGAGTTTTTTTCCATTGTGTTATTGTTTCACAGGCCCTGTGAAATTTATGCTTTAAAAAGGTTCTATTTTGGTGTATTTTGAGGCTCTGTTTCAAGATTTAGAACTCCTTTAAGCATTTCTTGTAGTACTGTCTCAGTAGTGATGAATTCTCTTAGCATTTCTTTGTCTGAAAAAGACTTTATCTCTTCATTAATGAAGCTTAGTTTTACTGGATACAAAATTCTTAGCTGATAATTATATTATTTTGAGAGGCTAATGATGGGACCCTAATTCCTTCTGGCTTGTAAGGTTTCTGTTGAGAAGTCTACTGTTAATCTGATAGGTTTTCCTTTATAGGTTATTTGATTCTTTTGTCTCATAGCTCTTAAGATTCTGTCCTTCATCTTGACTTTAGATAACCTGATGACTATGTGCCTAGGTGATAATCTTTCTGTGATGAATTTCCTGAGTGTTCTTTGAGCTTCTTGTATTTGGATGTCTAGACATCTAATAAGGCCAGGAAAGTTTTCCTTGATTATTACTTCAAATAAGATTTCCAAACTTTCAGATTTCTCATCTTCCTCAAGAACACCAATTATTTTTAAGCTTGGCTGTTTAACATAATCCCACATTTTTTGGAGGCTTTGTTCATTTTTTTTATTCTTTTTTCTTTGTCTTTGTCTGATTGGTTTAATTCAAAAGCCTTGTCCTTGAGCTCTGAAGTTCTTGCTTCTACTTGTGCTAATCTATTGCAGAAACTTTCTATTGCAATCTGTATTTCTCTATGTCTTTCATTTCCAAAAGTTTTGATGTTTTTTCTTTATGATATCTATTTCTCTGCAGCATTTTTCATCCATAACCTGTATTTTTTAAATGTAATTTGGTTTTCACCTTTCTCTGGTATCTCCTCAAGTAGCTTAATAATCAACCTTTTGAATTCTTTATCTGGCAATTAAGAGATTTCTTCTTTGTTTGGATTCACTGCTGGGAAGCTGGTGTGGTTTTTTGGGGATGTTATAAAACCATATTTTTCCATGTTACCAGAATTACTTTTTTGTTTCCTTCTCATTTTGGTAGAGTGTTTCAGTGGAAAGATCTGGAACTCAAGGACTGCTGTTTGGAGTCTCTTGTCCCATGTGGTGATCCGTTGATGTGGTGATCTCCCTCTTCCCCTAGTGATGGGGCTTCCTGAGAGCTGGACTGCTACCGAGTCTGTCCTGCAGACTCTAGCTGAGCGACAGATGGAAGAAGTTCGCTAACACAGGTATTTTGCCTGACAGTGCAGCTAAGGGACCCCATGGCTTAGCACCACTGACGAGAATGCAGTGCAGCTGCAGCAGCCCCCATAAGCCAGAGATGATCACATTTATTTAGTACAGATTTAATGACAAAGGCTTGGAGCAAACACAGTTCGTGGGTAATAAACATTGTCAGTTCCCTGAGTAGAGAGCAGTCCTGTATGCAATGAGCAAAGGTTGGTTTCTGGAGACAGGAGTAAACAAATTTATCTAGATAAGTCCCTTTACATTCCCTTGTTATCTACCCTTCACTGTCAGGCTCTGGATAAGAGAATTTGGCTGCCTTCAGCCAAATTTTCTTTCAAAGCTTTTGCAAAACCTCCTGGCCTTCCAAGAAGGTTTGCATCTTTCCGTATAATTTCTATAACTTTTCCCACCACCCTGACTGATCTCCTAGAGACTACAGTGATTGTTACTGCTCTTCTGGATCTAGCCACTCAACGGGTCTACTAGGCCCTGGGCTGGTGTTGGGGGATGTCTGCAAAGAGTCCTGTTATGTAATTCATCTTTAGGCCTCCCAGCTGTGCATACCAGCACCTGCTCTGGTAGAGGTGGCAGGGAAGTAAAGTAAACTCTGTGAGAGTCCTTGGTTGTAGATATGTTTAGTGTGCTGGCTTTCTTAAATGCTGGTTAGGTTAGCAATGAAGTTGTCACATGGACACACTCAGGACCTCTGATTAGCCAGGATGTTGCAGGCAGTGGAAGTAGCTGTTGTCTTCTCTTTCCTGGGATCAGGGTTGTTCTGTCATGAGTTGTTGTAATGACCTACATTGGTTGGCCTCCAGCCAGGAGGTGGCACTTTTGAGAGAGCATCAGCTGTGATAGCAGAAGGGGGATATAAGCTTGCCCTAAGATGGCCAGAGTATTTTGATTTCTCAGAAGATGGGTGGGGCCATAAAGCTACCAAGAGTTTCTACGTTTTATGTTTGGCTACTAGGGCAGGTAGGAAAATACCATCAGGTTGGCGCAGGGTTAGGCAGGTTTGAGCTCAGGCTCTCCTTGGGCAGGGCTTGCTGTAACTACTATAGGGGATTGGGAGGCTGCTTCTCAGGCCAATGAGATTCTATTACAGAGGGGACCCTGGCCACCTTGCTTCAGGCCATAAGCCACACTGCTGAGAAAGCAAGCATGGCTTTCAGACCTCACCCTCCCGCACCCCCCCATCTGCCTACTCTGTTCGTGGCAGCTCCTATGCTCCTGCACTTGCTCATATCCACAGCAACTCCCACTGATCCCCTGGACTCCACTCAAGACAATTTATGTCCAGTCAAAACCACTAACAATTATACTTGGGAGCCTCCTTCATCCTGTGATCCCTCCCAAATTCTTCTGGCTGCCTTCCCTGAGGGCCCCATGAGATACAGTCAGGGATGGCTTCCCTGGGCTCAAACTGGAGACTGGGAGTGCATCAAGGCACTTCCCACTGGTACTTCTACTTTTATATTTTGCATGACTCCCTAAATCCATTTCATCTCTAGGTAAGGTTACACCCTTTACGTGTGATCTGGATTTTCAGATTCCCCAGTGGAGACATGTGTTCAGATGTGCATCCCCTTCTCACACTTTGAAAATTCAGTTTTTTGCCTGTTTCATGGAATTTGCAGTGCCAAGTCACTTCTTTCAAAGGCTCTGTGAATTCTTTCAGTTTCTGATACTATCCCGTGGTAGTTCTTGGAGCAAATATCAGTGTGAGTTTCCACATGCTGTTCTGTCTATCCATGTGGGAGCTGCACAATAGCCCTGTTTCCTAGCTGCCATCTTCCCCTGATCTCTAACCTCATCTAGTACTGTCCTGTGAATCACTCGACTTCAATCCACACTGTCTCCATGCCCCTCTTAGAGCAAGTCAGACAAATTCTACCTTAGGTCATTTACATTTGTTTTTAACTCCGTCTGAGAACAATTTTCCCAGATATCCAAATATTCAACTCCCTTACCTCCTTCAAGTGTTTGTTTGTGTTTTATCTTCTCAATGAGGCCTACATTGCTTTATAAATTGTTTTATAAATTGCAGTCTGGTCTCCCTCTACCCATAGCATTCCCAATTTTCTTACTCCTGTATGTTTTTTTGTTGTTGTTCCATAATTCTTATCACTTTCTAACATAACACATGTAATCTACTTTGCATTTGCTGTGCCTTTCTCTGCTACTACAATATTAGCTCCATAAAGGAAAGGATCTTTGGCTTGTTTACTGATATTTTCTAAGCACACAGAATAGTACCTGAAAGCGCAGTTGGTACTCAGTAAGTATTTGATGAAGAATGAATCAATTATTCTATAACTTTGATGGAACATTTTAGAAAAAAAAAATGCTGCTGTGTTTTCAAATCCACAAGTTGTAAGTTAGAAGACATTTAATTAACCACATTTTCTGAAAAGCATTATTCGCACCAGGAGATTTAGTACTTATTAAGAGAACTATTTGAATCTGAGTATAAAATGTGGTCACACAACAAATTCACACATATAGACATTAATAACTTCCCATTATTTATGAAGAGGTGGTAATAAACTGATTCAACATAAAAATAAAACAGCCTAATAATAGTCTTAACAGTTATGCAAGAGAATGTAATTAATGGACAAAAGTACAGAAATCTATTACTCAAAGAGACATAAGACTCCAAAATAAGATAGGTTGTTAGAAGTCATTTCAACTTTTAAAATAGTATGTTACCTGCAGATTAAATTCATTGAAGAAATTAATCAAACAGAAATAAAATTTGAATGATCAAGATTAGCATTTCAGTGGCATCAGGATGTATAAGTCTTTAGAAACCTGAGATGAAGCAAATTTGCAGTGTTTATCACAGGTTAAAACTGGATATGAGGCTAATATGGGTTATCCCAAGGTACACACATAGGAATGTGAGTACAAATTCCAAATTTATGTCTAAAATCAAAATCTCAAGTAGTAAGTCAATGACATCTGAATCTAGGATCTAAGATACTGGTCCAAACAAAGGTCAGGGAGGCTATGATAGAGCAAAGATTAATAAAGAATAAGCCAATTCAAACACTTAGAAATAAATGTCATAAGATGGCATAAAGATAGGGGCAATTGTTAGATTGGCAAAAAGGAAATCATTCTTGAAAAATGGAAGCAAGGACTGGGAACTCCAGTTATTGGGGATTTATGGTCCAGAGAAGGAATTCAGTTAAATAACCAGAGAACAATAGAAGAAAGAAAAAAAAAAAAAAACATGTACTGGAAGATGGCTACTAGGCTCAAATCATTCTTGGTAGTGAATCAGCAAAAACCTATCTGTGTGTTTTCTATAGAGTTCCTTTTTTTCCTCCCGGAATCAAGCCAGGTCTAGCTGCATTTACTAGAGGTCCAATCACAAGATACAGACAAACTAGGAAAGAAAAGAATTTATTGCTGTAACCAGAACAGGGAAAAGGCTGGAACTATTTGACTTTCTGGTTTCCTGGTTTCACAATTGGTAACGATGGGGGACATATGGAACTAACCACACCCTTAACTAAAAACCCAAACCTTGGCTGTAGTTAACCCACAATTAAAATAACTTACCAAGTTTTACCTTAAAGTTAATAAATGCTAAGAGTTAATTGAAACTACTGGAAGTAGATTTATATGCAAGGTGTGTAAGAACAGCAAAATGTGTTTTTAGTAAAAGGTTAAAAGAAGGCATGGAAATGTAAACTTTTGCCTAGGGTTAAGGGATTGTTTTGAGTTAAATTAGAAAAAAGCTCTGAAGTTTCAAAGAAGTGGTGGAAGAACTGTGGAAATCAATTTTGCAGAAGAGGTTCTCTGTGTGAAGATACTGACTAAATTCAAAAAAGTGTATATTATGGGTTTTCTGTAAATTAAGCATTGAAATAAAAGCATAACAAGGTTTTCCTAAGGCACTAATCTGCTCTGTGGCAAAATTTTTAAAGGGTTATAAAAGGTTTTTTGCTTCTTTAATATTTCTGAGTCATCACCTTGGCAAAATAATTAGTTTATGGTAATTTGGAACTCTGTTTCATAATATCAAGTGTTTTAAACCTTGAACATATTTGACAGCCTTACCAACATCAAATTTCAGTTTCAAAATTGTCTTCCCTGGTGCCTGGCTTTTTGAATACTTCAGACGGCCTCTGAAGTGTCCCAAAAGAGAGGTAAACAGGATCATTTGACGTGTTTTGCTACATGGGATTGCGAAAATGATGTTCCATCTTTTTTAGGTTATATTTTTGTGAATAATATAAATATATGTTCCATAACATATGGAATTTCTAAAATTCTAATGTCTAAATATATGTTATCAATCATAATTAAGGTTGTTATGTTAAGTTATTGTAAACCATGGAGATAACCAAATTTATTTCTCAATTGTGTTTCTAACTGTAACTACCCTGGACATTTTGCTATTCACAGACAATTGTCTTGTTTAATCCTTTTCAAAAGATGGTTTATAATGAGCTATAGGACTCTGACAGGTGCTCTCAAATACAATTTCTGATTATATTTGATATCGTTTTCTAATAACTTTAGAGATTATAACATTGGAATAAAGGAAAATGTACAGGACTCATAAATAGCTGAAATGTTCACGAATAGCAAACAAAACAGGAGTTAACTAAATGGACTGAGCTCAGAAAGCTGAAGCAACCTTTTTGACATTCTGCTTGGAATATTGCTGATCCATGTTTGATTTTTCAGACTCAAGGAAACTGATTTTGAACTACTTACCGCCTTTAATATTAAGTAAGGTATATATTCCTGTGATCAAGATTTGGAACATGTTTGTTTCTCTCTGCCTGGTTCCTCTAAAATTTAGAACCTATCTGTGAGTATTCTTAAGTTATGGCAATATAGTTGTTTGCAGCAGTGCAAAAAGAATCCATTTTTCTCTTGCAACAGGACACAATACAAAAACCAGGTAATTTTACCAAGGCTTTGACTGGAAGGGTATGCTTCTCTTTAAGGAGTCAGTCTAGACTTGCAGAGCTGATAAAAGCCCAGTGGGGATACTGGCCTCGTACCCTCATCTACACAGTGCCTTACAGGGTTACTGACTTTTGGTCAGTAAAGAATATCACTTTCTAACAGGCCTAGGAGCTGCAAGTTTATCTTGGGCCCTTAAGAGGAGAGGCTCACCCAACTCACAGGTATTTGAGGGTATAAACCCGTGGTTGGGCTTGGCTTTAAAAGGGCTTATCCCATCAAAGCCAATCCAAAGGACCTATGTAGAAATAATTATTCTTGCTGCACTTTATGCAAATAATCAGGCCAAGTATAAGACTAAAGTCTATTTAAACAACTCAGTTCTAAGATCATTTGTTTCTTAACAAAATGAGGACTGGAAAGAGAGAAATTATGTTCCAAAACTTATCATACATTTGTCATTAAATTCTAAACCTACTAAGTGCAAAGCTTTTGCTTACATTTTAGACTAACTCTGCTTGTTCCTGTAAACCTATCAGCAATCTGGCTGCAGCTCAGAAAGAACAAGAGGGATGATTAATGCAAAAATCTGGATCAATATATTGGTTCTGAGCAATTATCCTGCAAATCCTACCAGGTGATGGGAATAAATAGGATGTCCATCACTTCGAGGTTTCATTTTGGGAAAAGTAAAGCCAAGGGAGCTAACCAAAGGCAAGCACCATGCACCCAAATCCTAGCAAGCATAGCTATAGCTACCTGTTATCAAGTCATCCTTTCCTCTTGCTTGTTGGAGGAGGACTCAATTCCACAGTTTCACCTTAGCATTTGGCTTATGATAAGGAGTCCACACAACTGCCTATATCAGAGACAAACTTTTGTCCCAGACTCAATTCCAAGCTTTGGGTCAAAGCCCTAGGAAAGAAAACTGGATCTGAGGGATCCAGAGGCAGGTAATAATGGAAGTTAAAAGGGACAGCACAGGTGAGCATGGCTGATTCCTGCCAATTAAGCCAATCCCAAGCTTCCTGTTTCATGGATAAAGGCCACATTAATATCCATGGCATAAATGAGGTCTAGGGAATGCCAAGGCTACTGACAGGAGGTGGGAAAGAGGCATAGGTGAAAGCAAATAATTCCTATTCTCTAGGTACCCCTGCTTCATGGGTGCAAGCCGCTTTGGTACCTATGGCGGCACCTGACAAGGTTGCCGGAACTCATGGATGCAAGGACAGAAGAGGGAAAGAGGATGCTCTTCCCTCTCTCCCTCATGTACCCTGGTTATCTTCTAGGAAGAGAAGGGAACCAGTGATGCCTGATCCCCTCTTTCTAGATGGGTAGCCATTCATCTTCAGTCTGTACCCACTTTTGAATGCATCCTGAAACCCTGGGACTCCTTTTAAAAATGCATTCCTTTTTCCTTTCTCCTCCTTAGTTCTCTCTGCACAAATAGGTAATTGGATCTCCATACTATGAGACACTTCCCTCAGATGCATCCTCCAAACTGGAAAGAATTAATTTCCCAAACCTTAAACTGGTTGGTTTAGGATTGGGCTCAGGGGAAAGGAACCCAGAAGCATGACATGCCAGCAAAAGGGTAAAGTTTAACCAGTTGGGCTTTTGGCCTCCCTCTCCCTGTGAAAACCAGTAAAAGGCCTTGGAAGTTTTTTAGCTGTCCTTCCCCGAACTTTGTTTCATTTTCATACATGTTTTCTAATAACCTGGTTTGCCTGTTCTCTCCTTCAGGCCATCAAACTCCAAACAGTAATGCAACTGGAGCCTCTGACAATGGCCCTTTCTGCCAGGAAGCCTCAGGTAGGTCTCCGAGGGAGCACTGACTGCCAGTTCCCCCAAACAGCACTACCCTGTCAGAGGGAAGTAGTTAATATAGGTCTTGGTCCTTATCTTTAATCTAATAGCAGTTAGATTTACTTCTTTAGAAGTGGGAAGGACAGTCAGGTGGGAGGGCATCCCTAGAGAAACTCCAACCAGCCTGCCCACTAGGGTGGAGCATTGGGACGTTCATGACATTTGCAGCAGGAAGGTGCCTGGCCCCTGCTCTTCCATTGTGGAAACTGAGATTTGAATGGCTAGGTGGGAAGAGCTCTGGCAGGGACTCTGGCCTTGTGAGAGTCCCTGTTTCCCCCTTTTCTTCCTTTTCATCCAATAAAACCCTGCTTTACTCACCCTTTAAACTGTCCACAAGCCTAAATTTTCATAGCCATGGAATGGACAAGGACCTTGTCTTTAGCCGAACTAAGGAAAAGTCCTGCAACATTGGCACTAGGAATGTAAGGCTGTCTCTATTACTTTAGCTTGCTCCAGGTTAAGGAGAAGTCCATGCAAGGCTCCTACGGACCACATGTTTCATTTCTAGCTTTGATGTCTGGACACTGATTTCCCTAGGTTTAACTATTTAGTCAATGTTAAGGCAGTGCTGTAGAAATTTGTCTGTGTAACTGGAGTGCTATGCAGGCCTCTCTGTGTGGCAGTCCTGCAGGCCTGTCCATGTGATTGGGAGAAATGGCCTGCCACAATCCCTACTGTCAATTTGTGCATGATTTCTATCATGCTTGTATATTTATTTATCATGAGAACTGTAGGGAGATGGGGCATTATAATCTTTCTGGCTACCTCCTGCTGAGAGGAGGTCATCGATACGGGGCACTGAGCACGGCAGTGGAGTGGAATAGGTTGGTTTGTTCCCAGTAGCACTCTCTGTTTCAAGGGCTTAGAGACAGTGCCTGCTGAAACATAATAGTATGCAACAGTAACACATGTAAATAGGTTGCTGCTGTTTTCTTAAGTTTAAGTTGTCTAGTCTTCAGTTCACAGAACTTTAAGAAAGCTCAGCTTAGATTTCAGTGATTTCTAGTTAGGAAAAGTGGAAAAAAGGAAAAGAAAAAGGAAAAAATTAAAAACATTATTTTGGAGACTTGCAGCCAGAAAAATTAGAATTTAATTTAAACTGTAGAAAATAATAAAAATAGAAAAACATCAGGCAAGATTCTAATTTAACAACAGGTGTACTATAGTTTTGAAACATAATTTTTCTGTCTTCAGTTTCCCCTTTTTATTAAAAGACAAATTATGGTAAAACTGGTTTGCTTTATTATACTTGGCCTAATTATTTGTACACAGTGCAGTAAGAATAATTACTTTTACTTTTCACATAGGCCTTTTAAATTGCCTTTGATAGAATTTTGTTCCATAGAAGGAATCTGAGATAAGATCTTTTTAGAGCCCAGCCCAGGCATGGATTTGTACCAGCACATACCTATGAGTTAGGTGAATTCTTCTCTTGAGGTTCCAAGATATTGGGGGTTCCTAGCCTGTCAGAAAGTGACATTCTTTACTTACCACAGATCAGAAACCCAGTAAAGGGACTGTGTACACAAAATATAAGGCCAATTTTCCAAGGGCTTTATTGACTTCATAAGTCAAGTTTGATTCCTTAAAGGAGAGCATAACATTCTAGTTAAAGTCTTGGTAAAATAGCCAGGTTTTCCAATTGTGTCCTGTTACAAAAGAAAACAGATTCTCATTTCACTTATGCAAATAACTACATTGCCATAAGTTAGGAATACTCACAAATAGTTTCCAAATTCTGGAGAAATCAGGTAGAGAGAAACAAATATGCCCCAAATTTTGTTCATAGGAGTATGCTGCACTTGTTAAAAGTTGTTAATAGCTTAAAACAAGTTTCCTTGACTTCGAAAAGCAAAACAAAGTATCAGCAACATTTTAAGCAAAAAGTTAAAAAGATCACTTCAGTTTCTTATTAGCTTAGTTCATGCAGTTAATTCCTGTTCTCCTTGATATTAATAAACATCTTATCTCTCCAAGAGTCCCAAACTTTTTTTCTCTATTCTGCTGTTACAATCTCCAAAGTTATTAGAAACCTGCTTTCAAGAACACCTGTTAGAGCTTTATAGCTGATTGTAAAACCACTTTCTAAAGAGGACCAAAACAAGACAACTGTTTATGGATGACAAAAAGTTTTAGGGTAGCCATAGTTAAAGACAAAATTGACAAGAAATCTGTTACCTCTAGGGCACACAATAATTTAACATAACCATTATAATTATTATGGATAATCTACACGAAGATACATCAGAATTATAGGAGTTTTCCATAATTTTGAAACATATACTAGAACATACAGCCCAAAGAAAGCCAAACCCCATTTTATACTTGGCAATGTTTTGTATATGATTTTTGTAACAAATATGCCACATTTTACCCTTACATTAGTGTACTGTTAATGTTAAACTTAATTTTTAATAAAACTTTATAGACATTTACCCAATTTTAATGTCTGACTTTAAGGTAAGGTTTTTACAGACCTTTTATAACCCTTTATAATTTTTGTTAAAGAGCAGGTTAGTGAACTAAGAGAAATGTGTTGTGCTTTTTTTAATGCTCAATTTACAGAAAAACTGGATGATACCCCTGTAACTTTAGCCAATATGTTTACCTACAGAATTTTTACAATTATCTTATAAACTTTCCACAACTTGCTTAAACTTTTAGCTTTGTTTTATTTAACTTAAAACAATCCTTTAACCTTTTAATCTAAGCAAAAAACCCACATTCTCATGCCTCCTTATAATCTTTTTACCAAAAGTATATTCTACTTTCTTTACACACCTTGCATGTAAACTGTTTCTTCAATAGTCTTAAATATATGTTACACTGTTACCTCTTAGCAACCTTTACTTTGGGTGAAAACCTTGGTGAGGTTAGGAGTTTTAATTATGTACTAGGTGCGGAGCCTAGGACCTAGACAGAAGTGCAGATAAGGTCTGACTCTTCCCAGCATTTAGCTTAATGTGTCTCAGGCCTTACTTAGCTGTAAAGCAGGCAAGTTGTACAGCTAAGAGTCACAGTGGCATTTTAAAAAGCATTAGGAGGCCTAATAACTTTTAAGTTGTACAACATTTCTTGCATAAATTCCCTTTCATAAATTATTTCATGACTTAACACAAATGAGCTACAACATGCTTTTACTTTCAGACTTGTTTTAAACATCCCTCCATTTTAAACAACCAGTTATTTTACTGTAGGACAAGAATTTACCATACAAGATTCTTTCTTATATAAAATGACAACAATCCTTTCCCAGAACAAACTTTTCACACTCATGGACTAGACTGCCTAAGGCCACAAGATTAGAAGTTACAGTATGTTACTAAATAATTCAAGATGTGGCTATCTTCATTAAACCAATATTAATGTTTTATTTATCAAAAATTACACAAGCAAAGATCATTCTGTTTTGGGCTGAGTTTATAGTTTTGTAGCCTCTATGCCAAATTTTGACACCATATAGTATTTGGTTGGGATAAGTATGAAATTGCTTGATCAATAAATGCAAACAAAATGTATGCTGGAAATTCTTAAGATATTTCTAATATTACTTTACCAGTAATTTAAAGCTAGCTATTAAAGGTTTTACTTAAGTCACATAAACTTGAAAAAGCATTTGACCAGTTTTTTCATTTTTTCTGTTAAAGCATTTGATTTAAGCACTTTTTTCTTTAAGCCAATTAATTAGAGCTTTTATTTTTTTCAGTAGTGAAACACTGTGTATACAACATATAAATATATAGACATATTAGGCATCCAAACAGAAGTACATTTTATAGATTCATAAGACTTCCTTTTTTCCTATCTTAGACTTGCAAACTCTCAATAACCCAGTATATTACCCTGGCAGTTATCAGCTAAATAGCCCTAAATCTTCATATTGAAGGAAACAACTCTTAGGTGAAAACTGAGTTGGCAAGATTTACATCTCAAGGTACAGAGAGAAAAGTCTGGTGGTGCCAGAGGGAGGTTACTAACTTTATTTAGATATTGACTATCTTTTAACTGGCTCTCTGAGCTCTGGGCAGAGCCCACACTAAATCCTGGGTTTTCAAAAGGAAGGAATATTATGAGGCTGGATCATGTGATGCTTTTACAGTGCACTTAAATTTTTTTTTCAAACAAAGACATTTCTAAGTGTCTAAACTACAGTTTTCTTACAGATACCAGAGTAGCTTCTGTTGCAATAACTACTAATGAAGAAAACAAAATTCAGTCAACTGAGAAGAAAATTAATCCTTTTCTCAAAAAGACAAGGTCCTAGGAGAGAAATAAACAAAAATATGCAGGCCTTTAAAATACAAACACGCACATATGCACACATATATATACACATCTCGGATGCTAGCTTTAAGTTGACTCTTAACAATTGAGTTCCTATAAAAATCTTTTTCTTTCCCAGAGGCCTCTCAGCAGGAGTTGTGGAGGGGTACCCGTACTGTTTCTAATCTGACAGAAGTCTTCCCAGAGGACTCTCTGAGGGAATGGAAGCAGCGTTCCCTATCTTAAATTCAACAAGACTATAGGTACAGACCCAGAGATAGTTTAGACAGACACAGACACAGGGATAGTTTCAGATAGACACAAAAGGAGGTGCACCTGGGTGAAACAGGCCTGCAAACCAAATACCAAACGGGTGTACAAACGAGCCCTATTAGCTTCCTGATGCTACCGAACAAATGGCTTAATAGCCCAAATAAGGAAATAATAGGCTCCAGGTATACGGTCCGGTTTTCACTCGTCCTTTGAGCTAGTCTGCTCCTGCCAAACTTCCGTTCTTTCCCAGTGATGAAAAGGACGTGCAGTTTTGCCCATGGGCCAGCCCTCAGGAGATTCCCTGGGACAATCTCACCCGGCAGCTGCTGGGAGTCTCCTATTGACCGTCTCGCTGCAATCCGCTGGCCACCGAAGGCAGCATCCTCCTGGCTGCCTCCTGGCTGACTCGACAAAATTTTCATTACCGGAACCAAGTCGGGTCTGGCTGCGTTTTCTCGAGGCCCAATAACAAGATGCAGACAAACTACGAAACAAGGGAATGTATGGCTGTAACTGGGTACAGGGAGAAGGTCAGAGAAAATTCCACCAGACCAATTAAAGTGTTACAATTTTCTTAGTGCTTATATAGGTTGGGGTTATGTGCCTATGTGCAGTATAGAGTTCGCCTAAGTCTGCTGGTAACTAATTTTGTTTCAACTAGAAGGTCAGAGGCAAAAAAAATGCTTGCTGAGTCCTATTAAGCTGTGAGGGCCCCAGTACCTTCAAGATCTGTCTATTGTGTTACTGGAGTGATTATTTCTTTTCTTTCTTTTTTTTTTTTTTTTAATGATTATACTTTAAGTTCTAGGGTACATATGCATAATGTGCAGGTTTGTTACATATGTATACTTGTGCCATGTTGGTGTGCTGCACCCATCAACTCGTCAGCACACATCAACTCGTCATTTACATCAGGTATAACTCCCAATGCAATCCCTCTCCCCTCCCCAACCCGTAATAGGCCCCGGTGTGTGATGTTCCCCTTCCCGAGTCCAAGTGATCTCATTGTTCAGTTCCCACCTATGAGTGAGAACATGTGGTGTTTGGTTTTCTGTTCTTGTGATAGTTTGCTGAGAATGATGGTTTCCAGCTGCATCCATGTCCCTACAAAGGACACAAACTCATCCTTTTTTATGGCTGCATAGTATTCCATGGTGTATATGTGCCACATTTTCTTAATCCAGTCTGTCACTGATGGACTTTTGGGTTGATTCCAAGTCTTTGCTATTGTGAATAGTGCTACAATGAACATACGTGTGTATGTGTCTTTATAGCAGCATGATTTATAATCCTTTGGGTATATACCCAGTAATGGGATGGCTGGGTCATATGGTACTTCTAGTTCTAGATCCTTAAGGAATTGCCATACTGTTTTCCGTAATGTTTGAACTAGTTTACAATCCCACCAACAGTGTAAAAGTGTTCCTATTTCTCCACATCCTCTCCAGCACCTGTTGTTTCCTGACTTTTTAATGATTGCCATTCTAACTGGTGTGAGATGATATCTCATTGTGGTTTTGATTTGCATTTCTCTGATGGCCAGTGATGATGAGCATTTTTTCATGTGTCTGTAGGCTGTATGCATGTCTTCTTTTGAGAAATGTCTGTTCATATCCTTTGCCCACTTTTTGATGGGGTTGTTTGTTTTTTTCTTGTAAATTTGTTTGAGTTCTTTGTAGGTTCTGGATATTAGCCCTTTGTCAGATGAGTAGATTGCAAAAATTTTCTCCCATTCTGTAGGTTGCCTGTGCGCTCTGATGGTAGTTTCTTTTGCTGTGCAGAAGCTCTTTAGTTTAATGAGATCTCATTTGTCAATTTTGGCTTTTGTTGCCATTGCTTTTGGTGTTTTAGACATGAAGTCCTTGCCCATGCCTATGTCCTGAATGGTATTACCTAGGTTTTCTTCTAGGGTTTTTGTGGTATTAGGTCTATCTTACCTTCTTTTTGGCTTGATCTGGAGAGCTGCCTTAGGCTCTCCAATGAATCTGTTCAAACAGCTGCCTCTGTTACCTTGTCTCATCTCAGATTTCGTTGACCCGAGACAGGTCCTGGCACTAGGAATGTAAGGCCGTCTCTATTATTTTGGCTCGTTCCAAAGGGAGAAGGGAGGGAGAAGCCCATGCAAGGCTCCTACTGACCATATGTTTCATTTCTGGCTTTGATGTCTGGCACTGATTTCCCTAGGTTTAACTATTTGCTCAATGTTAAAGCAGTGTTTTGCCTCTGTAACTGGAGTGCTATGCAGGCCTGTCTGTGTGATTGTCAGAGAGAAATGGCCTGCCACACCCTGAACTAGGAGAACCATTTTTTTCATGGTGACAGGCAGGAATGAGTCACAGAAGTGGTAATTGATAGGGTCCAGCTGAAAGGTTAAAAATCTACAGGAATGCAAAAAGCATAAGGCTCAGATGGCTTCAGAGCCAAATCTTCAAAGACCAGACAATCCCATTGCAACTTAAATTGTCGTAGAACATAAAAACAAGGGAAGATTTCCAAGTTATTTTTCTAGAAGCAAATATAACTTTGACATCTAAGTTGTTACACAGCACAAAAGAGACTACAAACTTATCTCACTAAAGAATAGAAAAGTAATAGAATTGTAGTAACAATCAAAGCATATTTTGAAAATACACATTATGACCTGTATTAGTTTCCCAATGCTGCTCTAATGAATTATCACAACTTAGTGGCCTAAAACAACACAAATTGATTATCTTACACTTCTGGATGTCAGAGTCTGGAGTGGGTCTCACTGAGCTAAATCAATCTTTTGGCAAGCAGCCTGGCCAACATGGTGAAACCCCGTCTCTACAAAAAATACAGAAATTAGCTAGAGGTGGGCACCTGTAATCCCAGCTACTCAGGAGGCTGAGGCAGGAGAATCACTTGAACCCGGAAGGTGGAGGGTGTAGTGAGCTGAGATCGCATCACTGCACTCCAGCCTGGGCAACGGAGCAAAACTCTGTCTCAAAAAACAGACAAACAAAAAAACCTTCTGTCAGGGCTGTTTCTTCTGTGAGTTCCAGGCAGAAATCTGTGCCCTTGCTTTCCCAGCTTCAAAGCGAACAATGCTGCATCTTCTCTCATCTGATCTCTAATTCCATTTTTATTTCCATTTTTATATCTTTTCTCTCTGATTGTGATCTTCCAGACTCTGTCTTATAAAGATCCTGTGATTACATTGGGCTTAACTGGACAGTCCAAGATAATCTCCCCATCTCAAGATCCTTAACTTCATCACACCTGCAAAGTCCTTTTTGTCATGTAAGGTCACACATTCACAATTTCAGGGGATGAGGGTGCGGACATCTTTGGAGGCCATTATTCACTCCACCACATGCTTCAGTTGGGATTTATTTGAGAATTGCAAGGATAATTTGATATTAGAAAAACTATTAATATTATTTACCATATGAATAAATATAGAAAAAATAATATATGGTAATCTCTATAGATCTGGAAAAGACCTTCAACAGAACTGAACATTTGTGTCTTTTAAAATCACTCAATAAAATAGGAGTGAATACTCCCTGAACATCATATATATAATGTATTTATATACATTATATGTAATGTAATATATGTAAATACAACATATTTACATATATACATATATTTATGCATAATGTATATAAAATGTATTTATATATTACATATATGTACATATTGCATATTTATATATAAATGCATACTTATATATTACATATATGTACATATTGCATATTTATATATAAAGTGTATATAGATAAATTTTATATACATTTTATATATGAATATGCTATATGTACATATATGTAATATATGTATTTATATATTATAAATAAATGTAATATAAAATGTACTCTTGTACATTTACATATAAATATATATATTTTATAGACATTTATATATAATATAAAATATATATTATAAATAAAATAATGTATATAAATACATTTTATTACATTCTATTTACTTATAATTATATAAATCTAATTGTAAATATAGATTTATAATGCATATAAATATATAATATATGTAAAAATACATTTTTACTTATACATTTATATATATATATATTTATATACCTAAGACCAAACACCAGTTTCTAAGGAATATGACAAGAACACCACTATATTCTCTATTATTTATTATTATACTAGAGGCATTGCCAATGTAATTAGAGAAGAAGAAATAATTAAAGGTATAAAAAATGGTTTTAAAAAGTTATCTTAATTTTCAGATGTTAGGAAACTATATCTGAAAATGTCAAGAGTACAATCATAAAAATACTACAAATATTAAAAGAACCAAGATAGATAAATATAAAAGTGACATAAAATATAAACATACAAATTATTTAAAATATTTGCTTTCATACATACAGAGACACCTTTAAAAATATTTAATAGATAAGAAAACTCCCATTCATAATAGCAATAACAAGGCAAAATATTTAAGAATAAACTTAACAAGAAATTTGCAAAATTAATAGGATGAAATATTTAAAACACTCTTGAAAGATAAGACTTGATCAAATGTAAGAACATTCCTGTTCTTAGATTGGATATATTAACCTCATAATTATGCCAGATTGTCTAAAGTAAATAATATACTCTCAGTAGAAATATCAACAAAACGGTATTCTGGAGCTTGGTAACTTCATTTCTAAATTTGTAGAAAATAAACATGCTAGAATAGCTAGGAAACCCTCACAAAAGATAGACAATGAAGAGCAGATAATAAAATAAATATCCCTCATAATTAAAAGTATGGTGCTGGCATATGAAACAAATAGGCCAATAGATTAGAAAAGAAAATGTGGAAATAGCTATAAGGGAATTTAACATATGATTAGAAGTAGAATCTAATATCACCAGTGGAAAAAATGTAATTTTTCATAAGTGGTATGTGCACCTAGATTGCCTTTTTGCAAAAGATAACATTGGGTCCACACTTCATGCCAGAATAAATTTCAAATGGATTAGAATTTATAATAAAAATGAAACCATATATATATTAGAAAAAAATGGGTAAATTTCATTATAAGCTGAGTATGGAGGAAACTTTCTCAACTTTGACCCAAAATTTGGATATAATATTAAAAACAGAAGATGTGTAAGTTTAACTACATAAGTTTATTAAAAAGTGGCTAATTCCAGGCCTGGGGAGAGAAAGGACACAATGATTCTGGCACATCTCATTGCAACAGAAGGCTAAGAATTGTACAGAGACTAACAGTGGCATTAAAAAGTCACGGGAACTGAGTTACATAGACTCCTATTGGCCTAATTTGGGATTATTTAGCCACCAAAAAGGAAAGCCATGGTAGTGGATCATTACATATTGAAATTTTAAAAAGAATCCATAGTACATTTGTCAAAACTAAGAGACTGACACTGGTACATGACTATGAACTTACAGAACTCTCTACATCTTTGCAATTATTCTGTAATTCTAAAATCATTGAATTTAAAACGAGAGAGAGAATTCATATATTGATCATGATAATGATGCGGTGGCAGAGTGGCGGGAGGGGTTCAGAAGAATGTGAACTAAAAAGAAATGAGGAGAAAGAAGGATAGAATTAACAAATCACTATTTTATAACTCCAAAGGGAAGCAATTAATTCAGGCAAAGATGATCAATAAATGTTAGTACCATTTGGGGAAAGATCTTTGGTTAATAATGCATTCCCACGCCTCAGAGTCACACTCTAGGGATGTTCTCTTAATTACAAATTAATGAGATATCTTTACAATGAAGAGATCTGGGAACCCCACCTTATTCAAGGGACAAAATTTAGCATCACCAATAATAGAACAAACTGGCTCTATCGACCTCCTGGTGTGATGCAATGAGAAGTAAATAGCCCTCTGTCACATTCTTCCAATAATATTTGAACTGAATCTAATGATGAGAAAACAAGCAAAGATGTCCAGAACGTGGCACATTTCACAGCACAAGTAACCTGAACCCCTAAAAGACATCAATGTCAGAAATGACCAAAGCATAAGAAAGCTGGTAGACCATTCGAAAATTAAAGAGACCTAAGAGATATGATAAAACAGAATGCATTACTTTATTTGGATTATCTTATTAGAAAAGAATAATAACAAAACCACTGCGAAAGGATGTCTTGAAACAATTTGGATAATTTTGGGGGGTGGTGAGAGGGACAGGGTCTGGCTCTGTCATCCAGGCTGGAGTGCAGTGGCACAAACACAGCTCACTGCAGCCTCTGCCTCCAGGGCTCAAGCCATCCTCCCACCTCAGCCCCCCAAGTAGCTGGGACTGCAGGCATATGCCACCACACTCAGCTAACTTTTTAATTTTTTGTAGAGATGAGGTCTCACTATTTTGTCCAGGCTGTTCTTGAACTTCTGGGCTCAAGTGATCCTCCTGCCTCAACCTCCCAAAATACTGGCTCATTACAAGCATGAGCCACCACGCCTGGCAATTTGGAAAACCTTAATAAGGGTGGCATATTAAATTATATTATTGAATCAATGATAAAGTGTCTGGATGTGAGAAAGTCCTTGTTCTCATAAGACACAGGCTAAAGTATTTGGAATGAGGTATCATGAAGTCTGCAGTTTATTTCCAATAGTTTCAGAAAAAAGTATGTATGTATACACATACTGAAAGAGATAAAATCAATATGGCAAATGTCAATAACTCATAAGTCTAAGTGAAGTGTAAACATACGTTCAGTGTTGATATTTTAACTTTTTCTTGCTTTGAAATTTTCAAATTATTCATTTGAGGGTAAAAAAATCTGCTGGATGAAGAAGAAAGAGGTAGAATAGAGGAAGAAACTAGTTGTCAGATCTAATAAGGATCAGATACTGTATCTGTCATTTTCACAACTATTGTCTTATAAAAACCCCCATGATAAGCTTTTAAATAGTTATTGTTATTCTCATTTTTTTTTTTTTAACAATTGAAGCTATAGTGGCCCAGAGATGCCACACAACATGCCTAAAATAATAGATTTTGGTACAGGTGGAGCCTGGATTCAAAACCACTTTTTTCAGGCATCCAGACTTTCTCTCTTCCATTTAATAATACTGGGGCCAAGGACCTTATGTGGGTAGCTCCAGACAAGATTTCCACACTCAGCACAATAGTCAGGAGCCCAGGATGGCTAGAGACTCTAAAGTTCTAAGAACCACAACCTTCTCCGTTTGCAATTCGACCTCTGTCAAATAGCTCTTACAGTCGTGAGTTGCTTAACCGTAGGAATATGTTCTGAGAAATGTGTCTTCAGGTGATGTCATTGTTGTGCGAACATCACAGTATTCTTACACAAACCTAGATGGGATAGCCTACTACCCACCTAGGCTATATGGTATCGCTCATTGCTTCTAGGCTACAAAGCTGTGCAGCTTGTTACTGTACTGAATACTGTAGGCAACTGTAACACAATGGTAAGTATTTGTGTATCTGGACATATCTAAACATAGAAAAAGTAAAGTAAAAATACAGTCTAAAAGATAAAAAATGGTACACCTGTGTAGGGCTCTTACCATGAATGGAGCTTGCAGGATGGAAGTTGTTCTGGGTGAGTCCGTTGTGAGTGAGTGGTGAGTGAATGTGAAGGCCTAGGACATTACTGTGCACTACTATGGACTTTACAAAACTGCACACTTAGACTACACTAAATTTATTTTAAAATGTTCTTAAATATTATTAGGGCTAATAAGTTAACATTAGCTTACAGTAACTTTATTATTTCATGTAGTTTTAAGTTTTCAAGCTTTTTTAATCCTTTGTAATAACACAGCTTAAAACACAAACACATTGTACGGGTGTACAAAAATATTTACTTTATATCCTTATTCTATAAGCATTTTTCTATTTTTATATTTCTTATTTCTTTTACTTTTTAAACTTTTTTGTTAAAAAACTAAGACACAGACACACACATTTAGCCTAGACCTGCACAGGGTTAGGATCATAATATCACTATCTTCCACCTCCACATCTTGTCCTACTGGAAGGTCTTCAGCGGCAATAACAGGCATGGAGCTGTTATCTCCTGTGGAATGATGCCTTCTTCTAGAATCACCCCTGAAGGACTTACCTGAGACTGTTTTACAGTTAACTTTTTAAATATATAAGTAGAAGGAATACACTCTAAAATAATAATTAAAAAGTACAGTATAGCAAATACATAAGCCAGTAATATAGTTATTTCTTATTATCAAGTATTCTCTACTGTCCATAATTCTATGTGCTGGACTTAGATGACTGGCAATGCAGGAGGTTTACTTATACCAGCATCACCACTAACTGGTGAGTAATGCTTTGCACGACAATGTTACGATGGCTACAATGTCATTAGGCCATAGAAAGTTTTCAACTCCATTGCAATTGTATGAGACCATGGGTCATATATGTGGTCCAGCATTGGCCAGAATGTCATTATTTGGTGCATAGCTGTATATTGTCATGCTACTGCTTCAAAAGGAAAAGCTGCAATACCACCAAACTCATAGAGTGAAACTAAGTTAAAACACTGCTTCAAATAACTGAAAATACTTCAGCTTTTCCATCCTAAACTAAAGGTAATCCAAATGCCTCAAATGTTTCCCATAATATGGTTTAAGGACTCCTAAATATTTATTTAGAATTGTTTTTAATATTCTTTTTATTGAGATATGGTGCACATACCATCAAATTCATCCCTTTATAGTATACAATTCAATGGCTTTTAGCATATTCACAGAATTGTACAACCGTCACTTACAATAAAATTTTAGAACATTTTCATCATCCCAAAAAGTTGCTTCCCATTTCCTCTCAAACCCCTCCATACCCTGGCAACGGCTAACCTACTATCCGTCTCTCTGATTACCATTTCCCTATTCTGGACATTTCAGATAAATGGAATTGTGCAACATGTGGTCCTTTGTGACTAACTTATTTCACTTAGCATCATGTTTTCAAGGTTCTCCCATGTTCTAGCACGTATTAGTATTTCTTTTTATTGCTGAATAGTATTTCCTGTTTGGATATACCATATTTGTTTATCCGTTCATCAGCTGATGAACATTTGGATTGTTTCCACTTGGGGGTTATTATGAATAATGCTATTATGAATAAGCAGCCATGTACAAGTTTGTATGTGGATGTAGGTGTATTATTCTCTTGGGCGTATATCTAGAAATGGGATTGCTGGGTCATATAATAATTCTGAATTTAACTTTTTGAAGAACTGTCAAACTCTTTTCCACACTGACGCTACCGTTTTACATTTCCACAAGCAATACGTGAGGTCTCAATTTCTCTACATCCTCGCAGACACTTGGTGATTACAGTCATCTTAATGGCTGTTTGGCTCCATCCATCCAACTGGGTGTGATGTAGTGTCTCATTATGGTTTTGATTTGCATTTCCCTAGTGACTAATGATGTGCATTTTTTCGTGTGCTTATTGGCCATGTGGATGACATCTTTAGAAAAATATATATTCAAGTTTTTTCCCATTTTAAATTTGGGTTTTTTGACTTTATTATTATCTTTACTATAAGTGGCCTATAATTTGTCTCAATTCTGCTGCCTACAATGCATATAATTATGGGCAAATTATATAAATTCTTGGCACCTCAAAATGAGATCATATTATCAATATCATAGAGTTTTTATGAGGGTTAAGTGCATATAAAGCATTTTTGGCTGGGCACTGTGACTCACGCCTATAATCCCAGCACTTTGGGAGGCCAAGGCAGGCAGATCACTTGAGGTCAGGAGTTCAGGACCAGCCTGGCTAACATGGCAAAACCCCATCTCTACTAAAAACACAAAAATTAGCTGGGTGTGGTGGCGTGCACCTGTAATCCCAGCTATTCAGGAGGCTGAGGCAGGAGAATCACTTGAACTTGGGAGGCACAGGTTGCAATGGGCCGAGAGTATGCCACTGCACTCTAGCCTGGGCAACAGAGCAAGATTTCATCTAAAAAAAAAAAGCATTTATTACAGCAACTGAAGCATTATAAGTGTTCAGGAAATGAGACTCAAATCTGAAAGGACTCATTGATTGTATAAAGTCACCATGGTGCAATTAGGATTCTGCAGTTGGGGATTTGAGATAGCATTTACGGAAATAAAAGATAACTGTGCTCAAAGTCCTGTCAAAAAGAGTTATGAAATATTTATATATCTTCAATAAGGATATTATTAAATATCCCCAAAAGACACATTGAGTTTTGCTACAATTACATAAATTCAATGAAAACTATAATACTGTAACTAGATAGGAAAGTTTACAAAAAAATATTTAAAAACAAGACAAGTTTAAATAATAAACTAATTACTTGACATGCATTATTATAAGGTTGTTGTATGTTTTTGTATGCATTTTACATGGTTTTGTGCTCAATAGCCGTGACTGGCGAAGAATGATTAAACATTTTTCTTTAGCAGAACTAAATAGTTTCTCTATTAAGAAGTAAAATATCTTAGGAGGTTTTATTTACTTCTTGGAAAAGATTTTGAAACCAAAGCCTCCATTCATTTTTCAAAGGATCAAACCAATCCTGCAAATGTAGCCCAGCTGTGGATTTGGTAACAGTGAGCAAAGTAGGCCAAGTGGAGAGTACTGTATTTGTTTTTCACAGAATCTCCTTAAATTGATTGATTGCCTATAGCTCTCTGTGCTAGTTGTCTGTTCAATGGCCAGTGTTCCTAAGCAAGCTGGATTAAGGTGGGTTAATTGACTGGTATTTCAAGAAACAGTCCACAGAGAAGAGTTAACTCCATATGCCATTTCAAAGTTCAGTTGGACCAGGTGGCACCACTTAGTGAGTGAAGCTGTATACAAGACATCAAAGGGGGAAAGGACAGTCAGTGTAGGGAGCCCCTGAACAAAGAGCAGATGACAGTTTTGCTGAGACTTTATTGGACTTCTTTAGAAATTATAAGGACCATTGTATCACCAGGTCGTTATATTTTAACCCTCTTAGTTTTACATATAAAATTTAAAAGAAGCATTTTACATGAATTAAGATTGTCCAAATATAAGTCAGGAAATAAAATCGGCTTAAATTTAGAACATGGCCATGACATAATTTTTCTTTGCTCTATCTCTGCAAAAAAGAATCAGAGGGCACCTTCTGTGACATAGGCCCTGACTCTCTTCCTTCTGATGAACCTCACACTGTAACACAAGGGAGAATCCCAGAGGACAAGATTCTAATGAAGCACAGACCAAATCAGTTCTCTCCACCATTAACTGCAAACAATAAAGGTAGAAGGTGGCTTAATCAGCCTCTGGGCTAAATGCAAATTATGTTCCTCCTCTTTCAGATCAATGTCATAAAGAGATAATGCTGTTACTCATTTAGCCTCATGCAATCTCTGTCATTGAAAGGAAGAAAACATGATTATGTTCATTTACCAGGTTAAAAAATGACGTGCAAAAAAATTAAATGCCTGACCTAATGTCATGAAGTAAATCAGTGTGACAAATCTCTTAGATGTTCTGACTCTTAAGCCAGGTTTCTTTTTAATACAACATGCTCTGTTTTCTAACATATATTATCTGGAGCTAAGTTGTTTTAAACATCTGGTTAGAAAAAGGAGAATTTAAAGGTAAGTGTTCTTTCCACTCTTGCTTCTCTTGACATCAGTATATTGGAAGTATCAGTGGATTAGAAATAGTTCTAGCTCCGTCTCTAACTAGCAGTGGGAGGTGAGCTCATCACCTGAATATGAGCCCTGCTCGCACAGTTCTCATCTATAACAAGCTGTGCTTGCCTTAGCCTACCCACACACTGGTTTGAGGAAAAATTTGGTAACATATCTGAATATGCTTTGAAAAGTATGAAGTACTACAACATTATAAAGTCTGATTTGCTAATGCAACTCTGCCCTTTTCTGAATTCCCATCACTCTTTGTCTATACCTCCCTTAAGGTGCTTATCATTTTGCACCTCATGCATTAAAACAATTAGTGTTTTTTGGCCGGGTGTGGTGGCTCAAGCCTGTAATTCCAGCACTTTGGGAGGCTGAGGCAGGCAGATCACAAGGTCAGGAGTTCCAGACCAGCCTGGCCAACATAGTGAAACCCCGTCTCTACTAAAAACACAAAAAATTAGCCAGGCGTGGTGGCAAGTGCCTATAATCCCAGCCACTTGGGGGCTGAGGCAGGAGAACCGCTTGAACCCAGGAGGCGGAGGTTGCAGTGAGCCAAGATCCTGCCACTGCACTCCAGCCCAGGTGACAGTGTGAGACTCCCTCTCATTTAAAAAAAAAAAAAAAATGGTGTTTGTTATGCAGAATACATTCTTTGATGGCAATAACCATGAGCCACGAGACTTTTAGACTCTTATATCTCTGAAGTGTGCCTACTAAATGAATGAAAGTTTTCCCAAAGGACTGGATTCTAACAGAGGCCGTTCCCACCATTGATGTGGATGTGACATTCCCAGTGCAGCCGTGCTTCAGGAGAAGAAAGGTATGCTGGACACGCGGGCACCCTGGCAGTGACCCAGAAGGATGGTAAGGCCATTGTGCAGGTCACTTTTTCATGGCCAAAGACATAGCCTAACTCTTCTGTTATCACCTGTATGGAAATCGTTGTTCCTTCCTCCTAACCCCTTAATAATCATAGAGTGAGTTCATGCCTATAGCATGGAAAAAAATATTAAGAATTAATTGTGGGGGAAAAGCTCCATTGCAAACAGTTTATAAAAAGACAGCTTGCTCGGATACAGTTGTTAGTGACTGTATATACGTCAGAATTTGTGCTTGAATGTCCACATGCACTGAGATATATGTAAGTTCTGAAGGTATTTTACATCAGATACTCCATGTAAGCCTATACCATTGTGTAATGATGTGTATCACTGTGTTCTCAATGTTTTTTAGAAAAGTGAATAACATTAGCAATGGGAAAGGAAATAGAACCATAAATGGTTTGTTAATTGTTTTTCTGTGATATGGGCATTAACCTGTGTGTGGGTGGGTGAGTGTGGGTGTGTGTTCATATTTGTGAGTGAGATCTTTGTCTTCTGTGCACACACAGTACCACTCTCACCTGGTGCTTTGAGTTGTGCTTCCAGAGACAATGAAGAATTTATGCTAGTATACGCATTTGACTAAACTCCCTTATAATTAAGGGGCATGAGTTTTCCAGACAAATGACCTGGGTCAGCTGTGACCACTGCAGCTTGTAACCACTGAAAAGCTAAAAACTACTTGGCCCTAAGGTCAAGTTCCTTAACCTCAGCTAAGAATGCCAAGTCTTCGCTGAGCAATGCTGTTCAGCAGAGACGGCAGAAGAGGACCGCTCTATGCACCCTAGATCTATCTTACTTTACATCTTCCATTTTATTTTATTGTAAAAGTTCTTCAGTTTAATCATCTTCCCTTTAGAAAAGGGCCCCGTTAACACTTGCAATCATTCCTTTCAATTACCATGTTTGGTCTTCAAAAAGAGAGCACTTCAATTTCATGGTCAAACACAAGATGCAATTTTATACTTGAAAATAATGGCAAGAGCTAGACTGGGACATGGAGGCAGATGACATTTTAGCTACCAATGACCTAGCATATTACTGACTGAACAAGAGCATCTGAAATATCCCCCAGAGTTTCTAGGAAATTTTAGAACTAGATTTATATTTTGGAACTCCAGATTAATGTATTGAAACAATTATTATCCGACAGACACAACAAATTAGTACTTGGACTTCAGAATAAATGCTGTTGGCAGCAATTATTAAAACAGTAACCAGTGCTGTTGATCTGGCCGCCACTTCCTTCCCTTCCTAAAGTTTTGATGAAACATATCTTTTTTGATGTCACAGGACTAACAAAGATCTTGAAGTTGAACTGATGCCCACTGGCATACTGAAGACTGGCATTCTCTCTTCTAAAGGATCAGCATGAAGTCTTGACAATAAAATAGAAAGAGATGCATTGAAATTAAAGTTTGTCATTTTAAAACCACAATTTACTATTTTTGAATGCTCAAATCTTAAAATGATAAAATGCAGTCCTTTATTTCTAAAAGTGCCTCTTCAGGAGTGACTCCTCTTAATCTGAGGATGAAGAGGGGTCCCGGCATCACCCAGAAGGCTTTGTCCCTTGGTCATGAGCGCCAGCCCAGGGGCAGAGCCTCGTGCCTCAAAGACAGGGTGAGCGATCCCACTGTGGGAAGTGTCCCCTCACCTCCTCGAGGAGGACTGTGCTTTCATGATTGATTTTTCACATTTCTCCTTTACATTCCACTCTATATTTCCAATAGAGCAGTTCTACTCATAACAGCAAGCTCTAGGTGCACATTTTAAAAATCTGATTAACTAAATGATTACCTGGGTTTCATTTCCTATTTTGCATCACAGTCCGAAATTTCTAGGTTTTAAAAGGCTACAAACTCCATTATGACTATTCATTTTCAAGCTATTATACAAACAACAGAAACAACAAATCTAGGTCAAAAGCACTTAGAAGCATGCTTTGAAGCACCCATGTGTGCACAGAACCATCCACAGAGTGGTATAGCTAGTTGAAAACCAGAACCAAAGCAAAATTAACCTGATCCTATCCCATCTAACTGTGTGAACAGCCTCTCAGCCAATCACCCTATAAAAACTGGCATGGGTGTCAGAAAAAGGTGTCTGCTAAATAACTAACAAACATTTGGCTTTTAGTGCTTGGCTAGTTGAGTGAACATGGCAGACACCAAACCATGTGCCTGGAATTTTAGAAATCAGAGTAGTGGCATTTATTAGCCAGAATGACTAGAAATCTAGAGGAAATGCTGCCAATAATACAAAGCACTTTCACAGATAGATTTTGCCATAAAAATGCTCAGTTGTTCAACAATGTTAATTACCTACAGCCAAAACTAAAGCCGAAATGGACAAGATGACCTGCTGATTCATAGGGTGAGTCACAACAGACATGCAACTCTTAGTTCCCTCCTAGGCAAATCTAACAACCAAGTCTAATTTAATTGTGAAAATGCAGTCTAGTTCATTTGAGGAAACAGGCTTCTTTCTTAAGAGAACCAGTGACTGATTTTCCAAGTTTAGCATCAGAAGGAGAACTCTCATTTATATGTGGGCAGTTATATTTTCTGTTGTACACATATATCTGCATATATGTATATATACACTCACATATACATATTTAGTCATTAATCCAACAAATATTTATTACATAGGAGATACTATTTTAGCTCCCAGAGTTACAAAACAGAATAAAACAAAGTCCCTTTCCCTCGAAGCTGACACTCGTGAAAGGAGAAATTGAGTAAGCAAATACCTAAGTCTACCACACATCAGATGGTAATATGTTCCATGGAGAAAATCAAGGCAGGGAGAGGGGAGAGGAGAATGGGGAGTACCTGGGGAAGGTGGGCTGCTAATTCATGCAGTATCCAAGGAAGGCCTCTCTGAGGTAGCATGGGAGCAGAAACCTGGAAGAAGTGAGGGTGAGATACGCACAGAATTCTAGAGGAAGTGGGCTTCAGGCAGTAGGAACAGCCAGTGCAAAGCCCTGAGGCAGGAGCACAATTAGTGTGTTGCAGAACAGCAGTGGCCCCATAGCTGGGATAAGTGAGGTGGGAAGAGTGGCAGAAGAAGCATCTACATGAATGCATTTGTAGGATCTATCATTTTGATTGGTTAAGTTCTCTTTTTTCTCTTCTCCCATTTCTTCCCTTCTCCATTTCGTCACCATCATTCTCCAGTGAAGCTCCTATTACTAACTCAGAATATATCTTTCCAAAATATTCTCTTTGCTTATATGATTATATTGAGACGCATATTAAGACACATAAAAGTTGTATTCTGCTTTGTTGCACAAAAATGATATCATATTTTTCATACTTTTCTCCATGTTGTATTTCTAATTTAACTACCTCAGTCATATTTTCCATATATCTAAGTCAGATGATAGTTTTAATTTATTATTTTCCAAGACCATGTAAAACTTCATGAATTCAAGATATTCTATTTTACACAGCACTTCTCCTATTGATGGATGCTGTTTCTTTCTAGTTACATTTCCTTACAAGATTTATATCATTTCTTTTCACTTAAATATTTAATTCATCTGGAAGTATTTCTTTTCACTTAAGTATTTAATACATCTGGAATTAATTTTTCTATGTAGAGTAAGATAGGGGTTCAATTTTATTACCTTACCTATGGGCAGACTGCTGTACCAGCACCACTTATTAAATAAATACCAAATGTTATGTTTTCTCTTCTTGCATGCTGTTGAATTTTCACAATTAAATTAGACTTGGTTGGTAGATTTGCCTAGGAGGGAATTTTCTAGCCCTCGGTTCTATTCCACTGTGCTATTTTCCATGCTGTCTTTATAGTGTTGTAATATTTGGTAAAAATCAAAATTCCTTAGTCGTCTTTTTTTCCTACTTTCTTATTCTTTAAACATGTGTCCTTCCTTATGAATTTTAAGATAATTTTCTCCAACTCCATTAAGTTTTTCTATTAAAAAGCTAATTGTAATTTAAATTCACAGATAAGTTTTTGGAGAACTGACATTTAAGTTACCTCAGTTTTCCCAACCCTAGAACGTGCTGCATGTTTCCGTGGGCTCAGCTCGTTCCTGTTCCTCCTAACTTAGCAGGCACAGTGGCTTTCTTGTCAAATTTGTCTCCATTTGTAGAGATTTCTTTTCACTTTTGGAATAAAACATTTCATCTTATATTTTTGTTTCCAAATCTTAATCATTATTGAAGTGAAAACTCCTGGTTTTATGTATTAAATATCTATTCATTTTACTACATTTTATTTATTTTTATTTATTTTTTTAAAGACAGCCTCCCTCCGTCGCCCAGACTGGAGTGCAGAGGTGTGATCTCGGCTCAGGGCAACCTCTGACTACCACCTTCTGGGTTCAAGAGATTCTCTTGCCTCAGCCTTGGGAGTAGCTGGGATTACAAGCACACGCAACCACCCCTGGCTAATTTTTGTATTTTTGGTAGAGACAGATTCTTCTATGTTGGTTGGCCAGACTGGTCTCAAACTCCTGACCTAAGTAATCTGCCCACCTGGGCCTCCCAAAGTGCTGGGATTGGCTGGGCCCATTGGCTCACACTTATAATCGCAGTTACTCTGGAAACTGAGGCATTAGAATCACTTGAGCCTGGGAGGCGGAGGTTGCAGTGAGCCAAGATCAGGCCACTGCACTCCAGCCTTGGTGACGGAGTGAGACTCCATCTCAAAAAAGGCCGGACACGGTGGCTCACTCCTGTAATCCCAGCACTTTGGGAGGCTGGGGCGAGTGTATCACCTGAGGTCAGGAGTTTGAGACCAGCCTGGTCAACATAGTGAAACCCCATGTCCACTAAAAACAAAAAATTAGCTGGGAATGGTGGCAGGCGCCTATAATCCCAGCTCCTCAGGAGGCTAAGGTAAGAGAATCACTTGAACCCAGGAAGCGGAGGTTGCGGTGAGCCAAAATCACACCATTGCACTCCAGCCTGGGCGACAAAAGCAAAACTCTGTCTCAAAAAATAAATAAATTAAAAAAGAGACCAAAATGCTAGGATTACAGGCATGAGCCACCCCACTCAAAATTAGAACTATTAATTTTAATAGCTCTAAATTTCTCAAGTTTTCCTCATATACAAATATAATCTCAGCAAAAATGGAAATAGTTATGTTTCTAATGTTCCAATGATTTTTCTAATTATTTCACTCACGTTTCTCATTTTATTTGCTGGAATTGCCAAGCAATGTTAAATATTAATGGTGATTATCTGTTATCCTTCTCTATTTTCTGACTTCAAAAGAATTTTTGCTTTGAAATCTAGAATATTGACTGTTAGTCTTTCTGGAAAATATTCTTTAATATGTTTAAGTAATCATGCATGATTAATTTTTATTTTGTCCTTTTTATAGAAATGGCTGTTAATATTTTTAATGAATAGTGTCTCAATATATTCATAAAGTTTTCAACCATTCATCTTTATGTAGAAGAATATATTGATAGTGACAGTGGTGGCTCACCTGTTATCTCGGCTACTCAGGAGGCTGAGGCAGGACGATTCCTTGAGCTCAAGTCTTCTAGCCTGGGGCAAAATAGCAAGACTCCTGCCTCATATATATGTGTATTGTTTGTGTGTGTGTGTGTGTGTGTATCTTAACTCAAGATATTATTAAGTTAATTTAATATTTTATTAAGATATTAATTTAAAATAAATTAAGATATATATCTTAATATGTAAGATATATATATTCTAGGACAATATATATGTGTGTATGATGTATATATACACACACATATATGTATCTTCCTAGAATAAACCATACTTGGATTTAGAATATTATACAGTTGGTAATTTGGGGATTCTGCTTCCACATCTCTTATTTTCAATTTTTAGTATTTATATTCATCTATAAGTTGGTTTATTATTACTGTTTTTCAATGTCTTTATCAGGCTTGGATACTAAAATTAGGCTAGATGATTTTCATTTTTTTCTATAATCTTGAATTATTTACAAATATTAGAGTTCTTTATGGTCAGACCAATTTCAAATTTAAGCCTATCTAATCCTACTGCTTTTTAAAATGATAGAATATTAGTCATCTTTCTAATCACTTATTTGGTAACCTACATTTTGGATTTTTTGATTCAGTTCTGAAAAATTGTATTTGCTTTATAATCATCTAATTTTAGTATATAATTTGATGTAGTAGAGTTGAATTCATTACTGCATAATCTCACTTATGTGTGAAATCTAAAATGCTTACAATGTTTTTGGTCTTTTGTCATTTTTTTCTCCTCATTCTTGACACTTTAAATTTTTGTTCTTACTTTTTTTATCTAGTCAGACTTACGAGTCGTTCATCTATTTGTATTTTTTTTCCAGAAACCTGCTTTTTTTTACTTTCCAGTCAAGTAATTTCAGCTTTTATCTTTATTAATTTCCTCTTCCTAGTTTATTTTGATTTATTCTGTTAGTGATGTTTTTTGAAATTATTAGAATAACTATAAAATTCTCCCATTTTTCTTTATTCTTTAGTTATAATTATTTATTAGTATAATTTTCTTTGCATAGAGCTTTTATTATTCCATAGATATTTTTCTGTATTCAAATTGAGGTGGCAAAAGAACAGGCAACAGAAGCAAAAATACACAAATGGGATTGTAAAAGCTTCCACACAGCAAAGGAAATGATTAATAGATTGAAGAGACAACC
This sequence comes from Macaca mulatta, assembly GCF_049350105.2. NCBI lineage: Eukaryota > Metazoa > Chordata > Mammalia > Primates > Cercopithecidae > Macaca > Macaca mulatta. The sequence goes on from NC_133413.1 coordinate 64,032,280, forward strand.
CAGGGATTGGGAGAAAATATTTGCAAACCATATATCTGATAAGGGACTAATATCCAAAATATATGAGGAACTCAACTCAATAGCAAGAAAACAAATAACCCAATCAAAAAATGGGCAAAGGACCCAAATAGATACTTCTCAAAATAAGACATGTAATGGACCAACAGATATATGAAAAAATGCTCATCACTACAGGAAAATGCAACGCAAAACTATACATGTTAGGATGAATGATTGTTATCCAAAAGACAAAACATAACAAGTATTGGCAAGGGTGTGGAGAAAAGGGAATCTTTGTGCATTGTTGGTGGGAATGTAAATTGATACAGCCATTAAGAAAAACAGTATGGAGGTTCCTCAAAAAAAAAAAAATAATATAATTACCATATAATCTAACAATACCACTCCTGGGTATATATCCAAAGTAATTGAAATCAATATGTCAAAGAGGTGTTTGCACTCCAACATACTACAGCATTATTCACAATAGTCAAGATACAGAAGCAACCTAGCTGTCCATTTTCAGATGAATGGATAATGAAAATATATATGTACACAATGGAATACTATTCATACTATTCGACCTTTAAAAGGAAGGAAATTCTGTCACTCGTAACAACATTAATGAACTCAAAGAACATTATGTTAAGTGAAATAAGCCAAGCATGGAAAGACAAATACTGCATAATCTCACATATATGTGGAATCTAAGAAAGTTGAACTCATAAAAGTAGAAGAAGAGAATGGTGGTTTTCAGAAGCTGGGGAAGGGGAATGGATGGGAAAAAGGGAGATGTGGATCAAAGGGTACAAAGTTTCAGTTACAAGGAATAAGCCTCAGTGATCTATTGCACAGAATGATGACTATAGCAAATAATGATGTATTAGATACTTCAAAATTGCTAAGAGAGTAGATTTCAAATGTTCTCACCACAAAAATGAAAATTATGAGAGGCAATATATGTTAATTAGCATTATTTAATCATTCCACATTGTAAACATATAGCAAAATATCACGTTGTACCCCACAAATATATACAATTTATGCTTGTCAATTTAAAGTAAAATTTTACAAAACTTTTTAAAAATTGAGATAAATTTTACATATAGTGAATGCCAAGATAGTAAGTGTTCAGTTCAATAAGTTTTGACAACTAGAGACACCTGTGTAACCTGACCCAAAATAAGCATAGAGCATTTAAGCCCCACAAGCGTTCTCCATGTCCTTTCTAGCCAATCCCTCACTCCACTTCACCAATTGCAAACGATGCATGATTTTTTTTTTGCTCCTTAGCTAATCTAGGTTTTTGTCTCACAACCAGGAAGAATTAGGCATGTGGACGTACTGAAGGGTGAGGAGGGCCAGAATGTATTAAGCAAAAAGAAAGCTCTCAGCAAAGAAAGGGGGTCCTATAAGCAGGTTTCCACCTCCCAAATTGAATGCCAGAGCCATCACACATGAGTTGAAGAGGCCAGGCTCCTCCCCTGCATAATACATGAATTCCTGGTGGTTCCACCCCATTGCCCCAGTGCATGTGGGTCTCCAGTCTGCTGTGGACATGCCCAGGAAAGCCCCCTGTGCAGGTTCCCTGATCTGCACAAAATATCTTGTGTAAATATTTGTGGGGAAGGTTGAAGGTTCTCCAGGGACTCTTCCCTATCTGCCTAGGCCTCTGTCTGCCTCTTGCCTCTATCACAACCACTGCTCTCATTTTTGTCACTGTAGATTAATGTTACCTGTTCTATGAATTTGTATAAATATGTTCACACAGAACACATTTTTTTTCTGGCTCCTTTTTCTCAATATCATGTTTTTGAGATTCGTCAGTGTCAAGACTTCTCAGCCTTTATTGATGAGTACTGTTCCATTGTATAAATAGACCTCAATTTGTTTATCCATTATCTCATTGATAGTTATTTGGGTTATTTCCAGTTTGGGGCTATAATGAATAAGGCTGCTATAAAAATTTTTCAAACAAGTCTTTTTGTACACATGAATGTGTATTACTCTTGAGTAAATACTTATGTTAGTGGAATTTCTGGGTCATGGCTTAGATTATGTTTAATTTGATAAGAAAATGTCAAAACAATTCCCTAAAGTGTTTGGACTTTTTTACAATGTCCAACAGTACCCGCAATTGAGAGTACCCACAATTAGTGCTGTCAATCTTTTTTATTTTAGCTACTCTAGCTGATGTGGAATTTTATCTCCTTATTGTACTGATTTACAATTCCTTGAAGACTAATTGCGTTGAGCATGTTCCCTTGTGTTTATTGGACATTCATTTTTTTGTAAAGTGTGTGTTCATATCTTTTGAATGTCAATTAACTGTATGTTGTAGATCTAATCTACAACTTTCTATTCTCCACCACTGAACTGTATGTCTCTCCCTACACAAATATTGCACACTCTTGACTACTGTAGCTTCAAAGTAAATATTGAAATCATGCAGTAAGAGTCCTCCAACTTTGTTCTTTTTTAGAATTATTTTGGCTATTCAAGATCCTTTGCATTTCCATAAAACACTTCAGTGTGAGCTTACCGATTTATTCATAAATGTCTGCTATGATTTTATAGAGACTGAGTTGAATCTATAAATCAATTTAGGAAGCATGGATATACTAATATATCGAAACTTTCAATCATAAATATGGTAGTATATCTCTATTTGTTTAAATTTTTAATATATCTTGGCAATGTTTTTCAGTTTTAAAAATAGATATCTCACATTTTATTTATATTTATTCCTAAATATTCCTAATTTGTTTGTAAGGTGTTGGGTTTTTTTCAAATTTTTTTGGACATCTATTGAAATTATCATATGGAAAGTAAGTAGTGAATTACATTGATTGATTTTCATACATTAAATCAATCTTACATTCCTGAGATAAATCCCTCTTGTCATGATATATCACCCTTTTTATCTCTTGCTGTATTTGATTTGCTAATATCATATGGATAATGCTAATTTTTATTTCCTAATATTATAGGGACATTGTTATGTAATTTTCATTTCTTATACCTTTGTCAGTTTGGGGTATTGAGGGTATACTAGCCTCATAAAATACATTTGGAAGGTTTCCTTTCTCCTTCATTTTCTGAAAGGGTATGTGTAATATTAGTATTATTTGTTCCTTCATAGAACACAGCCCGAAGCCATTTGGGCCCTGAATTTTCTTTGTGGATAGAGTTCTCATTACAAATACAATTTCTTTCATAAATTCGGGCTTTTTAAATTTTCTGTTACTTCATAGTCAGTTTTGCTAAGCTGTGTTTTTTAAGGAGTTTATCCACTTTAGTCAATAAAGTAACTGGCATAAAGTTATTAGTAACAGTTTAATTGTATCTTCTTTCTTACTATTGATGTTGGTAATGTGTTACCTATTTTCTTGTCAGGTGCCTGACATTCCCCTGGGCAGCACTGAGGGAGTCTTGACACTCCAAATGAAATACTGCATGACTTTGCCACCATATGAAGTCATGAAGTCACCAGAGATGCTCGCAGTTCCCTGGCCGGTGGAGAATGACTATCCATGACTATTTCTATAGCAGAAGACAGCACCATGCAGCCAACTGCCTTCCCAGGTCTCTGATATCCTGCATGCTAACAGCACAACTGAGCAAATATTTGAGTGATATGAGTAAGTTACACTTGAATGGGAAGGTTGTCAGAACTTGGTGAAGTGGAGAGTCTGAGAAAGTAGCAATCTTCCCTTATTAGGAAAAACAAAAAGAAAAACAGAAAAACACTCTCGTGTTTTATGGGGAGAGACTGCCTGCAACCAAAGGCTAACAGGCTGGAGGTTCAAAACCAAGAAGATGAGTTAACAGAAATCCAAACTTGGATAGGGTTGGATGGCCAGTCCCTCCCACCTGCTCTCTTCCATGCTCTAAGGAGTATGGAATAGACACAGAAGCCAAATAGGAAATAATAGTAATGGCCAGAGAACTACTAAATTACAGAATTTCCGATAAAGCTTGTTTGAAAGATAGAACACAAGCCTGAAACTAAAACAGGGCTTCCAATCTCTTCCTCTTTGAATTTCAGGCCTACCCCCAGGGCTCTGAACCAGAGGTGTCTGGTTGTTGAAGGGCAGGGAGCTGCTGGGAAATGCAGCCCTGGGCCCTGAGGAGGCCCAAGGTGTAGCAGGAGGAGAACCCTGTGTATCACAAGGAACCTGCTGGAAGCAGGAGTCTTGCGGCCTCTGGATGCACACACATTCAGGAGGAAGCCAGGGAAAGAGACTGGTGCACGTTGCCTTTTTCATATACTTTGTAGGCAACAAATGCAAAAATTGAGCTAGCCAATTAGCAGCTTCTTTGCAATGAAAGCAGTCAGATCATCTGTGCCTGAGGGTAAGGTCATTAGGGAGCAAAACTAAAAATGCTTACTCTAAAACTGCCCCCATCTGCACCATGACACTCACACCCAGGAGAGGAGCAAAATTTCTACTTTCTTCAGGGAAATGTGAAGACAGAGGACATTTACCCCTGAATACCAACTCTGTGCACAAAACCAGCGTGTGAAGTCCAGAAGCACAGCAGCCATCCAACCGGCAAGTGTCAGTGGGCTCCTCCGTAAAACAGGAGCTAACAGCAGGACAGTGGAGGCCCCTGCTCCAACCCACAGCTGAGCACCTTTAATGTACCACGTGCTGAAGCAGCCCCAAGCATCTCTGAAACTAAGTGAAACCACCTTTGCAAAATTATAACTGAGGAAATCATGACAGTGAAAGAAATCAGACCTAACTGACTCCATCTTGCTTCTAACTTTTAAGCTGTCCTTGTTCATTCCTGGGCATAGGCTGAACTAACTTTGGGAGGGAATTCAGTTCATGGTTTGACTCTGAAACAAAATTGATAACAGCCCTTTCCTGAAAAGACCCCCTACTTGCCAGGGGACCAGTCTGCCTCTGCAGGACTAACAAATTAGCTACAAGATTAGAAATTACAGATTCGGCATCATGCAGCATCTGGCTCCAAGAGTCTGAACCTCCCCAAATTGCTCCTGGGGATAACATCATTATTGTAAAGCCACTCAACTAGTTCTGCCATCCCACCCAGGAACAGAAGACAGCAAGAGAAACTCACTTCCACCACCTATGATTACATATCCAACCTGACAAATCAGCACTCCCCAATTTCTAAGCCCCTACCCACCAAATTATGTTCAAAAACTCTGATCCCTGAATGCCTGGGGAGACTGATTTGAGTAATAATAAAACTCCAGTCTCACACACAGCCAGTTCTGTGTGAATTACTCTTTCTCCATTGCAATTCTCCTGTCTGGATAAATTGGCTCTGTCGAAGCAGTGGGCAAGGTGAACCCAATGGGTGGTTACATAATGAAGCTCAATAATTCCCTCAGAAATTATGAATAAAATAATAAAACTACCAAAAACCTTTTTAGGAAGGCTTTTATTCCTTGTAACAGTAGAAAGAATCACACAGTCTTGCAAACTGGACAAGGGAGATTTCCTGAGAATAAAATGGAAAGGTCAATCTCATTGACCATGGCAATTTGCTGAATGATTTGGAAACTGGGTGATACGATAGAAGAGAGCAGGATTGAAACAAATAATGGACTACAGTTGGGTTCTGATTCCACTTTAACTTAATGTACAGCCTCATCCCTTGTATTTCTGGAGATTCTCTTTTTCTGCTTCACTGATTTATGTTTACATTAAAATCAAATGGCGCCATGTTTCTGAAATCACATTGTCCCTACATGGTCATCACAATGAGTCTGTAATGTGACTGAAAGACAGCCATGGATACAGGTAGAGGATATCTAACTAGGATTGCTTAAATGTGAAGACTCAGAAATCTAAGAAGAGGGTAAATTGCAACAGGAGGCTGCAGATTATGCCATCTGTGGAGGCACAGGTCCCAGGAACCAGAATTTGCTTTGGGAAGTAAAGCTATGGATGACCATACCCTTGTGGACTGGGGATCTCACCAAAAGGGAGAGGCTCTCCAGTTGCCTTTGCCATTCATGTGCAGGGCAGGGTCATATGCCCATCCACCTCCCTTCACTGCTGCCCCAGCCTGGCTGTTCTGGAGACTCTGACTTAGCTTAGGCTGCTATAACAAATCCATAAGCTGGCTGGCTTACATTTATTTCCCAAGTTCATGAAGCTAGAAATTCAAGATTGGGGTGCCAGTGTGGTTGGGTTCCAGTGAGGACCTCTTCCTGGCTCACAGATGGCTGCCTTCTTGTGTCTTCACATCATGAAAAGCAGAGAGAGAGGAAGAAAGCTCTCTCAGGTCTCTTCTGATAAGGGCACTCATGCCATCATGAGGGCTTCAGGCCCATTAGCCAATCACCTCCCAAAGACCCCAGCACCTAATGCTATTACATTGAGGGTTAGGATTCCAATGTATAAATTGGGGGGAGGACACAAACATTTGGTCCATAAGACAGGCAGTCTAGGATGTGTAAATAATGTGAACATTTCTTAGTGTTTACTGGGAGACTGGGTGAAGTAAAGCTCGATTTTTGAGGCTTACTATTTCTCAGTAGACCTAAACTTCAGGCTGGCCTGAGATCTACCTCAGCAGTAGTGAATAAAAAGCAGAGAGATCCTATTAGTTCGCAGGTACAGTCTGAATCTTACTTGCGAGCTCATCAGGCATTCAATTCGGTCACTCAACAACTACTTAATGAGCAAGGCCCAGGTGCAACCACTGCGTTGAGTACCCATGACAGACTTGGTGGCTTTCCAGGGAGGGAAGGAAAGGAGGTATCTATAACATATTTATCCCTTCTGCTAGGGAATTTGGAGATTGTGTGGTGGAAATATAACCTTATTCAGAATGGCCAAACAAGCTTGTATATATTTACTGATTTTATTTAATATTTAACTTTGAATATCTAGAAGCTTAGAGGAAAAAATTTAAATGTTGAAAAGGTAGGCCAGGATCAAAGTATAGATACATTCTTAGGACTGCCGGAGAAAATCCAAGAAATTCTTTTTCCAGGTTATTCATTTGACATCACAATTTCATGGCTTTTCTATGCCTGACATTGTTGCTAACCATGGGAAATGCGTGGTGCGTATTAACTGCATAATGCCCAGTGGAGTGTCTGACACACAGCAAAGAAGATATACTGTTAGTAATTAGCACTATTTTTGCACCTATTGTAGGCCAAATAACTATTTTCATTGGTCAATATGTAAAACCGTTCAGTTCCTACCACCAGGAAAAGCAACTAACCTCTCTCCCAGGCAATATTCCAGGATAGGCTGCCAATTGGACTAAGGAAGCCACTCCTGCAGAACCCTGGGAGATCTCACACTGAGTTTTTTTTTCCCACTGCTCAGTTATAAGGTCTGATCAAAATACGTGATCACCTTTGAGACCAAATTCCCTCATATTACGGGAGCTGAAAAGATCTCAGCTCTAAACAGGTATCCATAAATATTAAGGCAGGAATATGTGAGACTCGCAAGTCCCGAGTAGACTTCCTACGATTCTCAGCCTAGTGAAGTTGGTAAAACGAGTCCTGGGCAGAGGTTGGAACTTCTTGAAGGGCTGCTCCACCCTCTCCAATACTGGGAGTATTGGTCACTCACTGGCTACCCAGCCTCCATTTGCCCACCTTGGGTAATGGCAACCTTGCTTTGCTTCTGATAGGGCAAGTCACTGTCTGAATTTGCCCAGGACCTGAGGGTTTCCTAGGATGCAGATCTTTTTGGTGCCAAAACAGGACAGTTCCAGGCAAATCAGAAGGCAGGATACTGTGCTCCTGAGACACCCAATTCTCTGCACTCATCTATGTGAGCTGGCAGGTTTGTCTCTGCTCCTGATCCAGAAGCTTCCAGGGCTTATTTCAGCTATCTTTCAGGAACTTGAAATATTTTATTGTGCTGACTATCCCCTGAGAAGATGGGGTGCCTAGAGCTGTTGGAGCCAACTTGCTCTGCTATCTGAGAAATTTGGAAATGGAGCCAAAAAAAAAAAAGGAGACAGAGAAACCAGCCACTCGTGATGTCATTTGAACACTCACATCAATCCACGCTTCAAACAAGACCACGTATTTTTTGAAGAGCTATAGTACCCTACACATATCCCATCGTGTAAGTTGATGTGGCTAAAAGGGAATTTCTAGACTTTTTCTCACTGTTATCTAGTCAGCATCTGATGAGTCCAGTATAAGGAAACGTCTAGATACACTCCTAGCCCTCAAGGAGTTCAGCATTTATTGGGCCACAAGACAGAAAAAAAAAAAAACCTCAAATCCTGGGATGACATATGATGAGAGGTGCCAACAGTAAGCACTCTTCAGTTATGAGAAATCAATCTGCTCTGCAAGGATTGAGTACATTAGCGAGCTGGTCCTTAGAGGACAGGTAAGCTTCCATCAGTGAGGGGGACAGAGGGCCACCAAGTGGAGGGCCTAGTGGGAGCCACTTATTACCTACAGCATCAGGCAGTCACTGTTAGTCATGTGCCCCCTGCTGGAGTGGAAGCCCTTGAAGACAGAAGATTTGTCTCTCCCCGTACCAAGCAGAATGCCTGGGACAAGACAGGTACTCAAAAAAGACAATGTGTTTGCACAGAGTCTTCTAAGAACATAAAGTAGATACATAAACTGGAGTAGAGGTTTGATGTGAGATACAGTTGAATGATTACTGTTTTGAATGAAACTCTATCCACTTAACTGGTCACTACCCCAGCAGCTAAGAGGCCTGGACAGCAGAGGATCCACCTACATGGGTCCCTTCCAGGAGGCCTTGCCCTCAGGGTACAGTATGGGGACCCGGCTTCAAAGACACAACTACAATATGAAAGTCTAAGTGTTTTTAGTATTTACAGACCCTCTGGGATACAAGGCAAGCCTAGAGACCACACACACACACAGGGGTCAGGGAGCACAGATAGGGAGAGAGAAAAGAAACCCATGGCTCAGCGCCTTTCTTGGGTCCAGGGTGTTATCCAAACAGGTTTCCTGGGGAGCTTTAATTGGTAGGTTGAAAGCAAGCAGACATTGGTTCTAGGAGGTCATGCTGGGCTGAGAGGCGATCACTTTGAGTTCTCGTACAGATGTCTGAAGGGCTTCTTCAAAGGAAGCAGCAAGAAACCGGGGAGCCCAGCCTGCTTAGGTGTCTCTGAGAGAGATATTTCTAAATTTTACTTCTGGCTACCAGCAAGAGCCATTCTGGTGGGGAACAGTATTGGAAACCGTGTCAAGGGTGGACTGAGCCCTGCTTCCAGTATGAGAAAGCTCAACTTATGTTTTACAATGAATGTAACATAAAATTATAAATGCTCACTTCAATCACTTCCTCAGTTCTTCTGTTTTCTTGACAGCTTTTATTTTCTTAATCACATCAGTCATTCCCTATAACTATTTGTCCCCACTAGAGCATAAGTTCCACAAGGCCAGGGGGACCTTATCCACCAGGCAGAGCCAGGGAAGGAGGGAGCACAGACTCTGGGCCAGGGCTGCTTTGGTGGAAAAGCTGGCTGTGCCTCTTACGATGCAATCTGGAACAAACTATTCACGATCTTTGTGCCTCAGTTTCCTCATCTGTTAATAGGGGATAATATTGGTCTCTTCCTCACAGTTTGTCATGCAAGTAAATCAAGTAGGTCACTTAAAAGTGCCTGGCACGTAACAGACACTCCACAATTGTTAGCTATAGTTATGGCTAGTAATGTTCATCCCTACTCCTGCACCTAGAAAAACGTCTAGCATGTAATTCATGCTCAGGCAATATTCTTAATTTGAATGAATGAAAAAAAAGAGTAAATGGAGTTCAGGTTCAGGAATTTCTTGAATGTAAGGCAAAGAGTTATGAAATACACCATGCTGATCAGTGGTTTTCAACAAAGGAGATTTACATGAAGGTCCCAAGTGCACACACTGTTCCAAGGGTAGAATGGGGCATTTTTAATATGGCTTGAAAAAGTTCCCATGTGACTATGATGGACACACCAGGCCTTACCTTAAAAATCATTTCTGTAGACCAAAATGGGTGATAATACAGGGGAGCATGATGAAAGTAGGGCCTGGAAACATTAATCCAACATTGGCACAGAAGATTCAATGGCAGAGAGTAAATGAAGAGTAAGGAGAAGAAAGTGAGCTGGCCTAGATACTAAGCGGAAAGACGTCCCTTCCCCTAAAAGCAACTAGATGCTTCATAAAATAAATGTTTTATTTACTCGCTGGGCTTACTACAGAAAGTTAATTAAAGAAAAAAAAAATTAGAAGGCTCAGTTTTTTTGTTTTTTGTTTGTTTGTTTGTTTGAGATAGGGCCTTGCTCTGTTGCCCAGGCTAGGGTGCAGTAGCACAATCCTGGCTCAATGCAGCCTCGATCTCCTGGGCTCAAGCTGTCCTCTCACCTCAGCCTCCCAAGTAGCTAAGACCAATAGGTACATGCCACCATAGCTGGCTATTTATTATTATTATTATTATTTGTAGTAATGAGGTCTCCTGTGTTCCCCCAGGCTGGTCTCAAACTCCTGTGTTGAAGAAATCCTTCTGTCTTGGCCTCCCAGAGTGCTGGGATTACAGGCATAAGCCACTGTGCCCAGAAAATATCTTAGCCTTGGTCCAGAAAACAGAGGCTGAAGAAAGGATTAAAACACAGATATCTTATCAGAAGAGGCCAACTATATGCCTTATGCCATTTGCCCTGGAGGACCCCCCAGCATGAATTCTTGGTTCTTCCAGTGGTTAAGGTCTCATCCTGAGGAACGGAGGAGCAAATCCTGGCTTAAAATCATTAAAACACTATTGCTTAGTAAAGCCAAAATTGGAGGTGTGATTGTTCTTGGTATGACAACCCAGGTAAAAGAGGGAACATGTTTTTCTGGAAGATCCTACTGAAACAACTCAGTCTCAGTAAAGCCCAGCTCATAGTGGTTTTATACAGCCACACCTTAGCAGAAAGTGGTTTGAAGATAGAGGGCTTCCAAATGCCAATGCCTTCAGTTTCCCAGCTACAAAACCCTCTAGTGCTACGAAGGCACACCACAGAAATCAGACATTTTTGGACAGCCTTCTGATACATCTGTAAAGACTGAAATAACCAGAACATAAGAACAGAATCCCATGTTTGTGTTTATATCTCACATTTGGTTGGACCAAGGAGAAATATCAGAAAAACTTCAGATTATGTTTCCTGGTTACTCACGAGCACCTCCAACCCACCTTCTCCTGTGTGGTAATTTTTCATCTGCACCACATAGAAAATAATCCAATTCAATCTTTGAAAGCTATCACTTTGGGTTTGTACACAGTACAAGCATTTCGGATAAAAAGTATCACAGATTTGATTCCATCTGACCAAGGCCACCACCAGCTGAAAACAAAATTAATGAACTTTCACAAAGTATCATATTTTTAGTTTTTACTACTGATTCTTGTAGAGTTAAGCATGGTACCAAAAAAATCATTATTTCATGAAAACTTTGTGAATTAAAATGTGCAGAAGCTGGGTCTGTTATTCTAACAGCAGTGTAGATTTTCCTTATCATTTTATCTCAAGGACATGGGAGTCCTTACCCATCTTTGACTGCCCAGTATGTGGGGCATCGGACCATGCCCTGAGAGTGCGTGCATGCTGAGTATCATCAGCTGTCACTGCACGCCAATATCAGATTGCCTCTGCATAAACCTTGCTGCTTTTCCAAGAAGCGGATTTTCATTCAAGGTTTTTTATTCTAAGGCGGAAAAGATAAAAAACTTCAATGCCTTTGAGATTCTTACAGACCATATGAAGAAGCAAAATTCATCAGTTTTCTAATTTTCACATTTTTCATAATTTTGATATGTTATAATAAAGTTATGGAAAACTTTAAGTCAGCAAAGATGACTTCATAAGTTATTTATGGCTTCATAACATCAAAATGCAGCAGCTTGAAGTAAGAGTGAGCATTTCTCAGGATTCTGTTGGTAGGCTGCTATTCCTTCTGCTGTTTCATCCACCAGCACAGTGGGGTCCAGATGACCTGTTCTGGCCTCTCTCTCATATGTCTCAGGGGCTGGCGGGGATGGCTTGTCCACATGCTCTACCTGCCCCTTACAAGATGCTCTGATGGTAGCACTTCAAGACAGTGAGAGGGAAGTTGCAAGGTCTCTTGAAGCCTAGGCTTTGCAACTTACGCGATGCCACTTCTGCCACATTTTAGAGTCAAAGCAGGTCACAGAGCTTGTCCTGAGTGAAGAGGTCTCCTAGATATCACCTCTTCATGAAAGAAACGGCAAAGTCATATTTTGGAGAGGCATGAATGAAGAACAGGAAGGTTTTGCACCCATCTTTGTAACCCATCTGGCCCAGGTTTCCCTCTGACTACAATAACTCACAACTCTCCTGTGAACACACTCACCTACTCCCCAGGGCAAACACATTCACCACTTTCAAAGACACCCAAATCTCATCCGATAGGACCCAACTTCCATGATCCCTGTCCTGCAGTAGCGGGGATGAATGCGAATGAGAGGCCCCCTGGGATAGCTCCTTGGATGTGGCCCTTCATGGTCCAGGGACCTGAGAACTGAATAGCCAAGTTATCTGCATCTCACAAACACAAGTTAAACAGATGCTACAAGGCAGGAAGTTCCCAACAGACACTCCCATTCCAAAGGAGCATAATAAGGAGTTACACAACAACCACACTGCTTCACAGTAATTCCAAACCCACTCAGCAGCTGTGTTTGGTTCTCCCATGCTTGCAAAGGAAGGAGCACAGATTTGAGCCTCATTCTGCTCCATGGAAGTCATTCTCTAATCCATTGTTCTCTATGCTTAGCTCCACCTTCTGAGACATCTTTCAACAGGAAATGGACCATGTCTGTAGCTAAGTAACTTTCTTAGACTACTCTCGTTCCATACAAATTTGGGGTCCTGGAAGCTTCTTTTCAAATGTTTTTGCCCTTTCAGTTCAATTGGGCTATGCTTTCATTCATATGACTCTCTTACAACTTTGTGGGGTTCACTCTATGCCTCAAATTTCATAACCATAATTATTTTTGAGACAGACTTCTTTCAAATTTTGGTCCGTTGGATTGCTTTGGGAAGACACTGTTAAGACTTTTAGAAGCCCTTTTGTCTTCTAAGAGGGTCTGGCATGATATTAAATCTTTCTGAGGAATCAGAAGTCCCCTAGCCACAACTTCGATTTTATGTTTCTTTACCCTGAGGCTATTTCTTACTTTTAAGAATCTTTTGTCAGTTGGAGAGACTGAAAATGTATAAATGAGAAACAGTTTTATTTTCAACCCAGCAAGTACTATTGTTAAACAAAAGCACATAAACAATACCTGTGTACATGTTTGTTGTTCTTATTGCTTCTACGTGCCTTCTTCCTGAACTCTTATTTTCTCAAAATTTTGTTTACAAATCAAACAGTTCCCTCTATAGCTTCTTTATAGTATTGTGCATGTTGTCATACCTACACAGAACTGCCCAACTGACCTTTTCAACATTTTGTCTAGAGATCTCCTTAGCCAGACATAGGAATGCATTAGGAACATGGCATTTCCTATCTTCCAGTTACTGCAGGTGACATATTTGCCAGTTATTCCCCCACTACATAACACATGTCACCCTTTTCCAGCCTCAAAAAGTTACTTTCTTGGCTAGGCACGGTGGTTCATGCCTGTAATCCCAGCACTTTTGGAGGCTAAAGCAGGTAGATCATGAGGTCAGGAGATCGAGACCATCCTGGCTAACATGGTAAAACTCCATCTCTACTAAAAATACAAAAAATTAGCCGGGTGTGATGGCAGGTGTCTGAAGCAGGAGAATGGCATGAACCCGGGAGGCAGAGCTTGCAGTGAGCCAAGATTGCACCACTGCACTCTAGCCTGGGTGACAGAGTGAGACTCCATCTCAAAAAAAAAAAAAAAAAAGTTATTTTCTCACACCAACAGTCCTAATTGCCACCTCATCACTTTTCCAGCATCACTCACTGTCCAGTCCTAAAAACAATGACACTTGCTTTACATTTTCTTCAGTAGCACCCCACTCATGATACTAACTTTGGCATCAGTTATCTATGGCTATTTGGAATAATTAATATTCCAAAACTTAACAACTTAAAACAACTATGGTATATGACCTAGTGGTTAGAGTTTCTGTTTAGGGTGATGAAAAAGTTCTGGAAATAGATCATGATTATGGCTTCACTATATCATGAATGTAAATAATGCCTCCGAATTATACACTTAATGGCAAATTTTTTGTTATATGTATTCTACCACAATAAAAAAAAATTGTTAGAGGTGTTAACAGTAGAGGAATGGATATGTAAACTATGGAACATCATTCAATTGAATACTATGATTTTATTAATCTGATTACCATTTAGTTAATCATTAGGAAGCCATTAAAATCTTGTAAAAGAATACTGAAGTAGAAAATGTTAATGATATTGTAACATCATTCTGTCACTCTCTAGAGCATTTATAAATACAGAGAGATTTATTTTAAGGAATTGGCTCATGACGTTGTAAGAGCTGGCAAGTTCAAAATTTGTAGAACAGACCAGGAGGCTAGAAACTCAGGCAAAGGTTGATGTTGCAATCTTAAGTTTAAAATTTGTAATACCAGATGGTAGGCTGGAAACTCAGGCAGGAAAACTCAGCATTTGTTCTTTAGGCATTCAACTAATCGGATAAGGTCCACCCGCATCCTCAAAGGTAATCTCTTTTACCTAATGTCAACTAATTCTAAGTGTTAATTACTTCTAAGATACCTTCACAGCAACATTTAGTGTTTGACCAAACAACTGGGCATTATAGCCCAGCCAAGTTGCACATAAAATTAACCATTACAGATAAAGTATTGAATTTTTTAAAAAAGCTACAAAACAATATATATGATACACTATCTTTAAAAAATGCATGCACATATACATATACGTTAATAGAAGAAACACTGTAAATGTTTATCTTACAGTGGTAAGATTATAAAGTATTTTATTTTGTCTTTGTGCTTTTCTGTGTTTTTCAGCTATGTGCATAGAATTTGTATTTGGCTTATAATTACTAATAAAAGTTAGCTTTTTAAAATTATGTAAAGCATTAGAAGATTGTTACGACAAAATATTGAGTGAAATAGCAGAACATTCTCGTTGCTTCTCGAGTGATGGATGCAAGAGAGACCATTTCCCTACTTTTTTCCTCATCCAATTTTTAATCAGCACTTTTTTTTTTATACTGAAAACATTTGAAAACTTTTTAATAACATGGAAAATGATCGTGATATACTCAGGTGAAAAAACGCAAAATTCAGAATTGTACATACAATAAGATTATAGCCTAGTTTAAAACATATATAGAAAATAGTATGGGCCAGGCACAGTGGCTCATGCCTGTAATCCCAGCACTTTGGGAGGCCAAGGCAGGCAGATCATTTGAGGTCAGGAGTTCAAGACCAGCATGGCCAACATGGTGAAACCCCATCTCTATTAAGAATACAAAAATTAGCCAGGTGTGGTGGGAGGCACCTGTAATTCCAACTACTCCAGAGGCTGTGGCATGAGAATCCATTGAACGTGGGAGATGGAGGTCGCAGTGAGTCGAGATCACGCCACTGCACTCCAACCTGGGCAACAGAGAGAGACTCAGCCTCAAAAGAAAAAAAAAAAAAGAAAGAAAGAAAAAGAAAAAGAAAAATAGTATAGAAAGAAGTACATCAAAATACAAAGATTATATTAAGATTGTGGGTTGATGAAAAGGATTTTTTTCTATTTCTTAAAAAATGTTTCTATAATGTGAATATTACCTATACAATTAAAAAGAGTTTCCTGGAAAACATATGGTAATATGCCTCAGTGGACTCTCAAGATTTTGTAAACATCATCCTATTTGTAACTTGCCCTTAAGTGGATCTGTGGTAATAAGTCAGCTTATTCTAATCATATCACCCTAGTATTTTAGGAACATCACTGGCTCTTCTTTATAATTAGATAGGCCAAGTTTTCAGCTGGGCAGTCCTCTCAAATAACTGTGTCATAAGAAATATTTTTTAATCGCTAAGCTTTACTCATTATTACAATGAGGCTACTAATAGCTATAGATTGTTTAACAAAAGCACATACACAATGCCTGTGTACATGTTTGTTGTTCTTATTGCTTCTACGTGCCTTCTTCCTGAACTCTTTTTATTACAGCACTTTAAATTGTGGTAACAATATGAACCTATAGCTTTAAAGGCATATAAAGCAATACGAGTATTTCTTGCTCAGCAAACATTCATGGCAGGAGTTTCATTGGCTAAGGTGGCTCTCTGCCAGGTGATCATTCAGGAACGCAGGCTCCGTCCATCTTACGAGCATTTCTCAACTCCCAGGGTCACTGTCATCTGCAGCCAGCTGGCAGAAAAGGACAGCGAAGGACATTCATGGAGGGTTTGTATAGCAGTCCTGGAAGTGGCACACATTCTGGGAAACAGTCCCCCATGGGGAATGTCATCCAACTGTGGACCCGCAGAAAGCTTTCTGCACGTTTCCTTAACACTTCGTATTTTTCTCATTTGCAATTATGTGTATTTGTCTCATCCATCTGAAAGGATATGCGCTAAGGGGATTGCCTCATGCAGTGTATCTTCTTTGGTGCATATATGATGCTGAGTGGATGCACATGTACTGAGTGGAATAATGCTCCTATTCTGAAGCACTCCTGTTCTGAAGCAGGGATTGATGTTAACACCAAAGACAGTTTGCCTTTTTTTTCCTATTGTTAAGTCCACAATCATCTAATTATGAAAAAAATGTCAATAACAAAAAAGAAAAAATGTAAATCTAGTTAAACATACATTATTGATATTCACAGGAGAAAAATATCTGGCAGCTATGGCTTATAACTGGAAAATTAAAACACTGAAGAGAAACTGGCAAATGCTTTGTCCTTGGGAATTGGCATTTCTGTAGCCAATTAAAGAAGCAAAGCAAAGTGAAGTTCAATAACACTCTTCTCATTTTATTAGAAATCATCCAAGATGGAAAAAATAGAAAGAATTTTTGTGTATGAACCATGCAACAAAACCCGGGTGCATATCAAAATAGTTTCCATTATAACTCCCCAAATAAATAATTATTTCATTATGTAAGTGCTTGTTTCAAATTTATTTTTCCATTTTGTATTTTGTCTTCTTGAAATTAAATTGGCTGGGAGCAGTGACTCATGCCTGGGCACTTTGGGAGGCTGAGGCAAGCAGATCATTTGAGGTCAGGAGCTCCAGACCAGCCTGGCCAAGATGACAAAATCCCACTTCTACTAAAAATACAAAAATTAGCTACAAAAGAATATATCCAATGAGGTTGGTTGTGGTGGCTCACACTTGTAGTCCAAGCAGTTTGAGAGACTGAGGCAGGAGGATTGCTTGAGTCCTGGAGTTTGAGACCAACCTGGGCAACACAGTAAGACCCCATCTCTAAAAATATATATATATATACAAAAATTAGCCAGGTATGGTAATGTATGCCCGTAGTCCCAGCTACTCAAAAAGCTGAGATGGGAGGATTATTTGAGCCTAGAAGCTTGAGGCTGCAGTGAGATGTGTCTGTGCCACAGCACTCCAGCCTGGGCAACAGAGCAAGACCCTATCTCAAAAGAAAGAAGAAAAGAAAAGAAAAGAGAAAAGAAACAAAAAGAAAAGAAAAGAGAAAGAGAGAGAGAGAGAAAGAGAGAAGGAAGGGAGGGAGGGAGGGGAGAGAGAGAGAAAGAGAAAGAAAGAACGAGAAAGAATGAAAGAAAGAAAGGAGAAACAGAGGGAATATGTCCAACAGTGTCAATCAGACATGGAGGAGTAAGGCCTTTGCCAGGTACCTACCTCAGTGCTAACTAGATGCTATTGACCTAAAACCCATGATTTATGAAAATCGTCAAAACAAATTCTTCATTGAAGTTTAGCAAGTATCTACAAAGTGCATCCCAGTCCTTCTTGTCATCCCGCTGAAAGCCGAAATCTGAATATTTCTGGTTGGGAGGTCTCCCCATTTTTGAAACCCCCGACCCGGGACAACACCCTTGCCATGCTTTGCAGCTCCGGAGGCACATGTCCTTGGGAGAGAGGACTTGAGACTGAGAGAAGCAGAAATGGAAGGTGGCTCGGTGAGCAAGGAAGCTAATTACTCAGAGCAGATCAGGTAATAGGCTTATCAAAAACATGACTGCAGAAGTCTCTTTTCACTCACTTCAGTGTTCATGATGAAAGTTTTAACAGCAATTCAATAATGCGAAACTCATATTCTAAAAGTAGAATAAAGCAAAGCCTGAATAAAACTCCCAGTAACCTTCCCCACATGAAAACAAGACAAATAAGCAAAAGGATAATAATTATAACTCAGATGTGAGACCTATCAACCCCATACATTTTATTTTTTTAATGATGTGATTCTTTCTTAGTACAATGTACTATCAGCCTAATTCTAAACCAAATGCCTGTAAAATCCCAAGCTGTGACCATAGAAGTCTGTTAAATAAATAGCTGATTTATCATCCATTGGTTGGGAAGTTAAATATCTGCTTGTCAGGGTTATGACAGTTTAAATGTCATTTTCCCTTTGGAAGATACAATTCAACTATAATTTATTTTCCATTTACATTTTTAGATTATTAATTCAAAAGAAACTTGAGTGAAGTCTTAACTTAATTTTAAATCATCCGGTATATGGCTATAAAATAAACATCTGTCCCCAATATATAAAGATTAAAATGGTGTTTCATGATTTTTTCTTTCTTTTCAGCTTTGACACATAATTGACATATAAAATTTTATATATTTAAGGTATAAAATGTGATAATTTGATAGAGGTATACATTGTGACTACCACAATCAAGTTAGTTAACACGTCCACACCTCACACTGTTCGACTGTTCTGTTCCGTTTTTGGTAAGAACATTTAAGATCTATTTTCTTAGCAAATTTCAAGTACACAATACAGTATTGTTAACAATAGTCACCAGGCTGTCCATCAGCTCTCCGGAGCTATTCACCTCGTAACTGAAGGTTTGTGCCCTTGGGCCAGCATCTCCCGTTTCCCCGCTCCCCAGCCTTGCAATCTCTGTTCTACTCTCTGTTTCCATGAGTTTGTTTTTAACATTCCATCTGTGAGTGGAGTCAGGCAGCATTTGTCTTTCTCTGATTCACTGATTTCACTTAGCATGATGCTCATAAGGCCCATCCCTGTTGTCTCAAATGGCAGGGTTTCCTTCTTCTTTACTCATTCATGAGTTTTTATAGTCACAAAATCACCCGTTTTCCCTTGCACCTCAAATTCTTAGATGCTCTCTATCCTTGGAGGATGGACAGCCACCTAGATGACGTGGTCTAGTAGTTCCTCTCTCGTGGCTTTCCAAACCCAGACACATATAACCTTCCACAGCGGAGTCTGAAATTCCAACTTAGAAATGCATTCCTTTGGTTATGAGCTCTAAATAACTAATAGGTATTTAAAATCATTTGGGAATTTCATGGTTCTAAAACACTAGAGCTTGAAAGATCACTTTGCAAATCAGGAAAGTGAGAGGCCTGGAAGTATCTGGGCCAAGTTGTATGACTCATGACAGGTAAGTTCCAAGCAGGCACTCAGGATCATAACAAAAGTTCTTTTAAAAAAATTAGTCAGTCATGGAGAAAGGCTGTTATGGGGCAAAACTCATCACAATTAAGGTGCTTTTGTTTTGTTTTGTTGATAGAATGAAAGGCAGGTGGTTGGAGAGAGCAGACAGCAGATAGAGGAACTCCCAGCACCTTAGAAATGGAGGAAGCCTTGGAGAACACAGGGACACTCAGGCCCTGGAGGGCTGAGAAGAGAGTCTGAAATCCAGAACTCAAAAGGAACAAATGGGAATATTCCAAGCACATATCATGTTTTTGCTAACATGTTTAAAACATGGGATTTCTTTTTCCTGCTCACTGATTCTTTGTTCATTGGCTTAGATGTAAAATATACTTATACTTTCATTATCCAGACTAATTATTTGTTTCTGGATTATATCCACTATTTGTTTGATTTTGGAGTACTTCTATCCTTTGTTCAATTTTTGTGGTCTGGCAAATATCATAATTTCCCACAGGACAAAATTTTGGTCTCCACAACTCAAATTGACCTGCTAAATTACTAAATTCAGACGGATTAGCAGCTTTGGACATTGGGTAGTATTTCGAGATTTGGGCTTGACTTCTTAAGTCTGGGTCCTAACACAAACCAACCATATCATTTTAGACACGCTATTTTTCTTTTTGGAGACAATGTACTCCTCTACAGAATGAGGGCATAAGAGTATATAAAATGTTTAATTTTTTCCTACTCTGAATTCTGTGGCTCGGTATAGGACATAAATAAAATGAATGATATGGTAAAGACTTCAGGCCAGTTTCCGTGTTAAGTTAATTAAACATGTGCATAAAATTTTTCTCCCTGCTGAAATTTCTTTAAAACTGCATTCACACACAAAGACGCATGTGCCGGATGATGAAGAGAAGATAAGAGACAGCAGCAACAGATGGACAAGTAGTAATTAGCAGCTCAAGAGAACTAAATCCAGTGCCTCCAGAAGAGAAAGCTGAGATCCAAACCAATTTAAATGTCAGGATCCTTAAAAGATGAGAAAATGGTGGCACCAGTTACCTCTGGAACGAAGAACAGAGGGAAGGGAAGAAAATACAGACACGGGATGAAAGTTCCTTGACAGGCTTTTAGCCCCCAGGATATCTTTCCTACTCAGTGCTCTTTGGGTGACTGATCTAACCCCACCCCAAAAGTTTAGCCCTTTATTCTATAGTAAAAGTTAAACAAGGAGTATCTGATGCCTCGCAAATAAAAGGAGTTGTGTCCTACAAAGACAAAAAGGAGATTAAATGATTATAGGGGTATTGAAAGTTAAATTTTCAATGTCCAGTCCTCTTATTCCTGCATCCTGTCTCCTAGGACACTAGAAGCCAGACCTTTAACTTTGAGACACAAGATGCCAAGAGTCTTTTCCACAGACTTTTAACAGAAAAGACCTAGTGAATCCGTGAATCGCCCACTCGAATTACGTTGTAATAAACTCAAAATCAATCAGTCACTGCTGTACACCACCACTTCCGGTGAGATTTTCAGTTCCCTCTTAATCATGAGCAGCAAAACAAAAACTAACAAGTTCTTGAGAAAAACTGATAACATAGAGAGCAGAAAAGAAAACAAGCAGAGAAAAGCGGTTGTATAAAATCGACATTAAGCAAAATAAAATCCCGTCAGCCAAAAGTTAATGTCATCAGGGTTATAAAATATCACATGCATGAGAAAAACAGGATACTATGAAGAGAAACATACAGAGAACAATAGAGAGCATTTGAAAAACACTTGAGAAGTAAAAGCGCAAAATGAAAACACAAATTAAAAAAAGTTAAAGAAAGTTAAAGGGTAAAGTTGAAGTTCTCTCCCAGAAAGTAGAACAAAGAGATGGAATATTGAAGAAAACAAAAAGTGAGAAAACTAAAGAACTAGATCAGGAGGTCCAATATTCAAAGAGGAGTTCTGGAAAGAGAGAGCAGAGATTGCGCATTGGAAGAAATTATAGATGAAATAACTCAAGAAAGTTTCCCACAACGGAAAGGACCCATCAAGAGTCCAACAAAATGGGTAAAGCACACACACAACAAAAAACATTTTCTTGAAATTTCATAATATTGGGGCCAAGGAGAAAATTCTACAATCTTCCAGCAGGGGTCGGGGGAACAATTTATATAGAAAGCATGAAGAGTTAAAATAACTTTGAATGTCTCAACAGCCTAAAGGAAGAAGATAAAGGAGAAACCTATCAAAACACTGAAGGGAAGTGACTTCTAACCTAGAAATTCATATCCAAACTATCAGTGAAGCATGGGGGTTGCATAGAGACATTTTCAAACCTGTAAGACCTCGAAAAATGTATCTCTTTTGGAACTTCTTAAATATCTCCAGGAGAATATGCTTCACCAAGGTGGGAGAGAAAAACTAAGAGAGAAAAAGACCCGGAATGCTGGACGCCAGTAGCTCACACCTGTAATCCCAGCACTTTGGAAGGCTGAGGCAGGTGGATTACCTGAGGTCAGGAGTTCGAGACCATCCTGGCCAACGTGGTGTAACCTCATCTCTACTAAAAATACAAAAATTAGCTCGGCATGGTGGTGCACGCCTCTAATCCCAGCTACTAGGGAGGCTGAGGCAGGAGAATCACTTGAACCCAGGAGGCAGAGGTTGCAGTGAGTCGAGATTACACCACTGCACTCCAGCCTGGTGACAGAGCGAGACTCTGTGTCAAAAAGAAAAAAAAAAAAAAAAAACACTAGAATGGAGGACACAGGCGATA
This sequence comes from Macaca mulatta, assembly GCF_049350105.2. Lineage (NCBI taxonomy): Eukaryota > Metazoa > Chordata > Mammalia > Primates > Cercopithecidae > Macaca > Macaca mulatta. The sequence continues at coordinate 64,054,581 of NC_133413.1, forward strand.
CAATTCAACACAGACAGAGGCCAGCCAACGCAATCCCCAGGAGGGGAGGAAATCCCACAATGACAGCTTGTCACCAGCGTGATCAAGAGACAGACCTGTTGAGGCTGGTGTCCCAGAGTGCAGACCTGCTCTCCCATGCATGCCTTCCTGCCTAGGTCACCTGTGCTCCTTTTCTACTTGGCTCTGTGAAACCCTAAGGGGTGAAGGAAGACCACAGTGGGCTTAGAAGCTGATGTGCAGAGCACCCCTTCTCCCACTGAAGTTCTGCCCCATGTCACTTTTTGGCCCATGCCATAGCCAGCATAGTGCCCAGTGTTTCCATGCATGCACTTAGGACCTTGTTTGGCGGCTTCCTGGCAGGCACTCTTCCACACGCTCTGGGATGCCGAGGTCCCACCTGCTCTAAGAGGATCATTTTCTTCTCCAAACCATCATCCGATCCTGGCCATGATGCCTCTTGCTTCCAAAGCTAGGTGTGTGATCATTATTCAATTTTTCAAAATAAAACAAGATAATGTTGAGAGATACATAGGTGTTAAAACTTACTTTTTAAAGTAAGGGAGTAATTGAAACTGAAGATAGGACCGTGGTTAACTTGCTGCAGGACCAGATGGAAATGCAAGGGGAGGAGCCTGAAAGGGGGACTCTAGTCCCACCCTCAACCTGGCATTCGTTTTTATATATCATCAATTATACACAAACCAATGGGAGTCAAACTGAGTATCACTCTGGTGATCCCTTCCAGGTGATCCATTCCAGGTGACTTCTTCCAGCACACTCTATGGAGGAAATTCACCGGACTGCGCACTGAAACCATTTCTCTGCTTGGAGGTTACTGTGAAAAACCTACCTTGCTTGTTTTCCCCCAAGAACTGTATTATATAGCTCTCTTATTAAATTTCAAAAAACAAAATCCCAGTTTGTATCAAGTAACACTGTTTGCTAAATAAGAAAGACTGTAGAAAGATTGAGTGGAAGGCTTAATAGTGCAAAAACAACTCAACAGTTCATTTATGACCCTTAATTTACTGATAATGGCAATGAAACTGTCATCATTTGTAATGTTGATTTTTTTATCAATAAAAAATCTTTACTGAGCTCTATTTTCATCAGATGGCCTAAGTATCATTTAAAAAGGGTGCCAGAAAATATTGAATTTCATATTATCCTTCACATCAATAGAATACTTTTTACAGTAATTCATAATATCAATATACCAATATATCAATACAGTATAGATGTGTGTATATGTGTGTGTGTATATATAAATAGACATATATTTTATATATATATATATATATATAAAATAACACATTTGGAGATGTATAACAAAAGCTAATGCTATGGCCAATTATTATCCAAATGTTAGAGTTACCAATGAACTGAAATTACCCATTTCTCATCTTGCACACCCACCCCAGAACAGATCAGGGATGGCACGCCCTGGCATCCTGGAGGCACTGTGCATGGCATAGAAAGGGAAGCTGAGCCAAGAGCACCAAGATGCTGAACTCCACTTTTCCTCACTTGGACGCACACTCCCTCCCCTTCCAACAGCCCATCCTCCTCCTTATAGAAACCTGTGAGAAGGAAAGCTCACTTCCTCCAGAAAGCTCCCCCAAGTAATGTAACCCAATTCCTTCAGAGAGCATGAACCCTTAGGGACCTACCACCCCAGCGCCAGAGCTGAGAGCTCCAAAGGTTATGGGGCTAGATGTGATTTGGATGTGTGTTCCCTCTGAGTCTCAGGTTAAAATGTGATCCCTGATACTGGACGTAGCCTGGTGGCAGGTGTCTGGGTCATGGGAGCGGATCCCTCATGACTGGGTTGGTGCCATTCCCAGGTTAATGAGTGAGTTCTGGCTCTGTTATTTCCTGTGGGAGCTGATTGTTAAAAAGGGCGTGGCACCTCTCCCGCCTCTCTCTTCCTTCCTCTCACCACATGTTTGCCTTCTCCCATGAGTGGAGGCTTCCTGAGGCCTCCCTAGAAGCCAAGCAGATGCTGGAGCCAAGCTTGTTCCTGCACAGCCTGCAGAACCGTGAGCCAAGTCAACCTCTTTTCTTTATAAGTTACACACTGTTGGGTATTCTTTTATAACAGCACAGAGCCCAAGCCTGGATCTAAGTGAGCATGATGAGCTCAGGCCAGAAAAGGAACTGATGGGGGAAGTATGAAAACTCCCCAAGTATGTGAGAGACTCTCCACTTCCTGGCTACATGTTTCCTTCTTAAAGAATTAAGAGAAAAACTCAAGAGAAAGGGATGAAGCTAATAAGGATATAAGTATCTGTGAGTGACTTATAAGGGACAAAGTGCTGGACACACATTACCGCTGCCCCTCACATCCTCCTGTGAGGTTGTGTGCTCAGCTCTTAACACTCTGGCAGACGTTAAGAAAGGGAATTGCTCGAGGTGGTGGGCGAGTGGGCCCAGGAGCCAGGTGTCAGCTGCAGGCCTTTCGCTCCACGGTGTGGAAAGGGCTCCCTCTTCCCGGACCCTACTGTCTCTGACACGCAGTAGCACCATCAGGTCACCTCACTGGGTGGCTGGTCACACTGCTTCTCTGTATTTACCTTTCTCCATTCTCTGACATTTACCTCTTTTTGACCTATTCAAGATTTGAGCCTTCAAAGAGTCTAGGCATTAAAAAGAAAATGAGACAATTAATCCATTTCGAATCCGACTACTGCAGCAAAGTTCAAAAACTGGAATATTTAAGAATGAGACAAGTGCAGAGCCTTTGTAAAAAGTGCCATTGGAACTGCAGAATGAGGCCAAGTGCAGAGCCTTTGTAAAAAGTGCCATTGGAACTGCAGAATGAGGCCGAGGGAGCCACCCTCCTCTGACTAAGTCTTTACAGTCAAAAGGAGGTCGGGGTGTCTGCAAAGCAAACAAGTGCTCCAAAGGTTTCCTCACTTACTCCTCACCCCTGAACAAATCAGACAGAAAAAATCTTTTAGCTTTTTGGCTCCACCATGTCCCTTATGTCTTTCTACACTCTTGCTCTTGGCAGTGTAAGGATGGAGAGCAGGAGGGGAGCGAGCTCACCTATGACAACTGAGAGTAACCTCAGGAAACCCACAGATGCAGGGTTGGATGCTCCTCATTCCTTAGTTCCTGGCGATTGCCTGTACTTGTCTAGGGAAACACAGCTGGATGTGAGAACTTTCCCCAGTGGCTCCACGCACACGTGTGCCCCACAATGTGCTCCTCATACTAGCTAGCAGGCATGGACCCAAACATAGCTTCCCCCTGCCCCTCACACGGTCCCTAGAGTTGACAGCCCAAAGGAATCAGAAGGAACTTCGAGACAAGCCAACAGGACCTTGGAGGAGAGAAAGTGAAAAAGAGCGAAGAGAGAAAATGAAAAACAAGGACATAAGAGGGATTAAGTTGCATTAGATGCCATCGCATTTGCCTGTTGAAAACTATGTGGAAAGGAAATTTTCCACCAATCACGGAGATGTGGAGCAATAAAGGGTGAAGGCCAGGAACGCAGGAGTAGGGGAAGATAGGGGACCCATGGATTCAGCCACCAAAAATCAGATACTGCCCACTGCTGCCCACCTTAGCTAGTTCTATTTGGCTGCTTTTCTTAGTGAAATTGAAAGTGCAGTGCTCATTAGATATATGTTTGAGCAGTTGAGGAAAGGAAGGGAAGAAGGGAAGAAAGGAAGGAGAGGGGGAGGAAGGAGGGAGGGGAAAATGAGAGAAGGGATTCAAAATGTCAATGACTTTCCTCATAGACATAAGAAAAGCAATCTTAAAATTTATATGGAACCACAAAAGACCTTGAATACCCAAAGAAATCCTGAGCAAAAAGAACAAGCTAGAGACATAACACTACATGACTTCAAAATTTACTACAAAACTATAGTAACCAAAACAGCTTGGTACTGGCACGAAAACATACACCAATAAGACAGAATAGAGAACCCAGATATAAATCTACACATTTACAACCACCTCATTTTCTTTTTTTATTTTTTGAAACAGAGTCTTGCTGTGTCACCCAGGCTGGAGTGCAGTGGAACAATCTCGGCTCACTGCAACTTCCGCCTCCCAGGTTCAAGCAATTCTCCCGCCTCAGCCTCCCAAGTAGCTGGGACTACAGGTGCATGCCACCACACCCGGCTAATTTTGTATTTTTAGTAGAGACAGGGTTTCACCATGTGGACCAGACTAGTCTCAAACTCCGGACCTCAAGTGACCCACCCACCACGGCCTCCCAAAGTGCTGGGATTACAAGTGTGAGCCACCACACCCAGCACAACCAGCTCATTTTCAACAAAGGCACCAAGAACATACAATATGAAAAGGATAGTCTTTTCAATAAATGGTGCTAAGGAAACTGGATAACTCTTTGTAGAGGAATGAAACCTCTATCTCTCACCATACACAAAAATCAACTCAAAGTAAATAAAGACTTGAATCTAAGACCCAAAGCTATGAAACTACTACCAAAAGAAAACTTGAGGGAAATGCTCCAGGACACTGATCTATGCATAGATTTTGGGGGTAAAACCTCAGAAGCATAGGCAACCAAAGCAAAAATAGACAACTGTGATTACATCAAGCTAAAAAGCTTGTGCACAGTCAAGAAAACAATCAGCAAAGAGATAACATACATAATGAGAGAAAATATTTGCTAACTATTTACTTAAAAAGGGATTAATAACTAGAACATATAAGGAATTCGAACAACTCAACAGCAAAATAATAATAATAATTCAAATCAAAATGGGCAAAAGATCTGGAGACATTTCTCAAAAGGAGACATACAGGTCAGGCACAGTGGCTCATGCCTATAAGTCGCAGCCCTTTGGAAGGCCAATATGGGTGGATCACTTGAGCCCATGAGTTCAAGACCAGCCTGGGCAACAGGGTGAAACCCCATCCCTACAAAAATAAAAAATAAAAAAAATAAAAATTAGCCTGGCATGGTGGCACATGCCTATAGTCCCAGCTAGTCAGGTGGCTGAGGTAGGAGCATCACCTGAGCCCAGGAGGTTGAGGCTGCAGTAAGCTATGATCATGCCACTGCACTCCAGCATGAGTGACAGAGTAAGACCCTGTCTTTAAAAAAAAAATGGCCAACAGATATATAAAAAAAGTTCAACATCATTAATCATCAAAGAAATGCAAATCAAAACTACAGGCCAGGCATAGATGGCTCACACCTGTAATCCCAGCACTTTGGGAGGTGGAGATGGGCAGATCATTTGAGGCCAGGAGTTCAAGACCAGCCCAGCCGACATGGCAAAACCCCATCTCTGCTGAAAATACAAAAAATTAGCTGGGCATGGTGACAGCTACTCAGGAGGCAGAGACACAAGAATCACTTGAACCTGGGAAATGGAGGTTGCAGTGAGCCAAGATTGTGCCATTGCACTCCAGCCTGGGCAACAGAGTGAGACTCTTTCTGGAAAAAAAAAAAAATGAGGTATCATCTCACCCTGTTAAAATGGCTTGTATCAAAAAAGCAACAACAGATGTTGGTGAGGATGTGGAGAAAGGGGATCCCTCATACACTGTTGGTGGGAATGTAAATTTTAAACAGTCTGGCTGTTCCTCAAAAACTAAAAATAGCATTATCATATGATCCAGCAACTCCACTCTGAGTATAAAGCCAAAAGAAATCAAAGAAGGATCTACACTCCCATGTTTATTGCAGCAGTATTCACTATAGCTAAAATATGGGCTCAGTCTAAGTCCCCATCAACAGGTGAATGGATACAGAAAATATAATAGATATACACAGTGGAATATTATTCAGCCATAAAAAAATGAAGTTCTGTCACTTGCAGCAACATGAACAGAACTGGAGAACATTATGTTAAGTGAAATAAGCCAAACACAGACAAACATTGCGTGTTCTTGTGCATATGAAGAGCTAATAAAGTGGATCTAATGAACATAGATTCGTGGTTACCCAGAGGCCATTATGGAGAAGGGGAAGAGGAATGAAGGAAAAAAAGAATGTAAATGAATTTATTACTACTGTAGTGTACATTTAAAACTAGTAAAGTTGGTAAATTATATATGTATATTTTACCTCAATAAAAATTAATTTAAAAAAAAAACTCTTTCCTCTTCCAGTGTTTATAGGGTGAACTTTCTGCTTCTTTTTTATTCCTTCTTTTTTTTCTTTCTCGAGACCAGCCTGGTCAACGTGGTGAAACCCCGCCTCTACTAAAAATACAAAAATTAGCCAGGCATGGTGGCGGGTGCCTATAATCCCAGCTACTCAGGAGGCTGAGGCAGGAGAATTGCCTGAACCAGGGAAGCAGAGTTTGCAGTGAGCCGAGATCATGCCACTGTACTCTAGCCTGGGTGACAAGAGCAAAACTCTGTCTCAAAATAATAACAATAATAATAATTTAAAAAGAGTATGAAAGTCAGTATTTATTATAATCACAAAAGCATGTGCTCATTATAGAAAAATAAACATACAAATTATAAGGAAAATTTAAATCACCTCTACCCTTACAAAGAATGACCATCTTTAATATTTTCTGAGTTATATTTTTTCAGAGTCTCAGATTCCCATATCATTAAATATTCCTTGAAAACATGCTTATTTGTGTACATAGTATTCCTCTGTGTGTGTATATGCCATGTTTTATTTAACTACTCTTGGACATTTAGATGATTTCAATTTTTCCCAAGGTATTTTTGCATATGCTGCTACTAAGTCACATATCTTACTCTGCCTTATCCACATAATTTCTGTCCCAGTTATAAGGCTTCAGTTTATTCCAGATAAATTTTATTTCATTTGGATATCCCCATTCTGCCCCACACTTAAAATGGCGACTAGAAGAAGGGAGTATTATATGAATCTGCTTGCATCCATTTCAAGGAAGAGTAGGGTTTGGGGACATATCCTAGAGCTTAGGGCTTCTCCTGTGCCCATGTTGACTTCCTTTCCATCTTCTTAACCTCACTTTTGCTAAGCCTGTCTGAAAGTAACACACATGGCCAAACCATCACAAAAGCAACAGAAAAGAAATTGTGAAATATATATTACAACTATTATTAGAGTAAAATCACACTCAGGTAAGTATTTACAAGTACGGAGAGTATTCTGAGAACTTAACAGTTTATAAATGTAACCAAGTTTCTAAGTCCAAGCTATTTTCCAACCTGGCTTTCCAAGAAGGCTATATAGATTATCCCTTATCCAAAACGACTGGGACCAGAAGTGTTTCAGATTTCAGATTTTTTTTAATATTTGCATTGTATTTACTGGTTACATTATACATTCCAAATCAGAAAATCCGAAATCTGAATGCTGCAGTGAGTATTTCCTTTGAGCGCTGCATCAGTACTCAAAAAGTTTCAGATTTTAGAGTCATGTGGATTTCAGATTTTCAGATTTAAAATGCCCAACCTGTATTATTAGCTTTTTAATTCAAATAATAACTGTTCCCAGTTAAAACTAAGAAGTTTTCATCTTTTGATCTTCATGATCTCCATCTCCCCTTCTCCACCAATACTAAAATTGCTGCCCTTTTTCCAATGTTGTTCTCCCTTCTGCCTAGAGTGTGTAGTCCTATTTTTCTCTTCAATGCATTATCATGTTGTCTTTTCCAGAAAAGGCAAAGGACCACGTCTTGTTTTCTCACAAACAGCAAACTGCTCACACACCTCAACAGAAACAGTGAACACGATTGTGAAAACGTTACTATACAGTCACGCATATTCAGTAAATCTATATGCTATAAACCTGTAACAAAAAAGAACAATTTATATCAGAAATAAGAAAATGTTTATGATTAAAGGTTGTGGCAAATTGGCATGAAATTATGAAATTCTATAAAACTAAGATAAATTATTTTCTCATGTTTATTTTAGACTCCGTTAGAATGACGTGTTCATAATTAAAAGATGTTAAAAAAGAAATGTTTGATTTTTAGAAATTACTTATGCTGAAATTTAAGATCATTTGTTGCTATTTTTAAAGGGATTTTTAATTCTTTAAATGTAAACAGAATTTATGTTTTACACAATCACTTGGTTATCTCTTTAACGTGAATGAAGAAAACACTTAAATGTGAACATTAATTTCAGTAACTTCATCACAAATAAGAAGAGAAAAAAATAGCAAGTATATATATACATATATATATACTCAAATTGTAAAAAAGAGGAAATCTTCCTATAGAAAAAATATGATCACTGATATGATTTGGATCTCTGTCCCCACCTGAATCTCATGTTGAAATATAACCCCCAATGGTGGAGGTGGGGCCTAGTGGGAGGTGACTGGATAATGGGGGCGGTTTCTAATGTTTTAGCACCATTCCCCTAGTGCCGTTCTCCTGATAGAGTTATCATGAGATCTAGTTGTTTAAAAGCGTGTAACACCTCCCACCTCCCTCTCTTCCTCCTGCTCCAGCTTCACCTTCTTCCACGAGTAAAGGTTTCCTGAGGCCTCCCTAGCCATGCTTGCTGTACAGCCTGTGGAACCATGAGCCAAATAAATCTCTTTTCTTTATAAATTACCCAGTCTCAGGTATTTCTTTATGACAATGCAAAAATGAACTAATATAATCACTCAATTAAATGTTTTTAATTAGTTCAAATGTAAATCATTTCATTTTCAATTTTTTTAAGAAACTCAGTCTTGGCTTTTTAATTTCAGAATTGGCAATCTAAGTAATTAGGACAAATCCTCCCACTAAAAATAACTAAAAATGGGCAGGTACAATGAGTCACGCCCACAATGCCAGCACTTTGGGAGGCCGAGGCAGGCAGATCATCTGAGGTCAGGAGTTCGAGACCAGCCTGGCCAACATGGTGAAACCCCATCACTACTAAAAATATAAAAAAATTTGCCAGGCATGGTGGCGCCCGCCTGTAGTCCTAGCTGAGGCAGAAGAATCGCTTGAACTTGGGTGGAGGTTGCAGTGAGCCGAGATCATGCCATTGCACTCCAGCTTGGGTGACAGAGTAAGACTCCATCTAAGAAAAAAAAGAAAAAATATATATGTGTGTGTGTATATGTATATATATGTGTGTATATATGTGTGTGTGTGTGTATATATATAAAAGAATTATGTCTAAATTCAAAAGTAGGTAAGAACCCACAGAAGTAAACCCTATACTCTTAGGCATTGTTTTCCTATGGAAATTTACCAATTTTAAAAAACCATTAGAAAATGAAACCACAATTTTACATAAACAAAAAAACAAAAGCAAATGCTGGATTTTGCCAAATAAAGAGATGCTGATAAAACAATCATTTAAACAGTAATTCGGAAAGGCAGATGAGGACAAACCATAGATTTTCAGAGCAGCTTCTTAACACTTCTAGTCTAGAAAATCTCAAGTCTTAAATTTAGAATAAGACAGTTTTCTTAGTCTATTTCCTGTTACTATAACAGAATACAATAGACTGAGTAATTTATTAAGAAAACAAACATATTTCTTGCAATTCCAGAACTGGGAAATTCAAGAGCATGACACTGGCATCTTGTTAGGACCTTCCTGCTGTGTTATAACACCAGAAGACATCATGTTGCAACAGTGAAAGCCTATATGTCCCCTCAAATCTCTCTTCCTCTTTCTATAAAGCCACTAGTTCCATCGTAGTGGTCTCAATCTAATTTAATCACCTTCCAAAGGCCCTGTTTCCAATCAGCCTATGAATTTGTGGATTAAAGTTTCCAATATATGAAATTGGGGGACATATTCAAACCATAGCAGCAGTCTCACATGGTAGCACCTCTAATCCCTGGCAGAAACAAATAAGATTATCTCAGGAATAGGATACTATAACCCTGACCTAAAATTATTTCTACAACATTTTAAGTTACCATGGCTAGCATACAGTCAAACATAACCATGTACACAAACAAACAAGACACAATGAACCAGTATTAGCTGCAATAATAGAAAGAAACATACCCGTAACAACTTGAGATGTTGAAATACTCACACACAAACTATAATACAAATATATTAAAATGTTAAGAGAAAATTTTTAAATTGAAAATTTAACATGCCATCAGAAATGAAAAAGTGACATACTAGATTTTAAAAAGAATCAAGAGGAAAAATCGTAAAATTGAAGAATACAATGAAGTGTAGAACTCAATAAATGGGTTCAATAAGAAATTAGATTTCTCTAAATAAAAAAAGATGAACTAAAATATAGATGCAAAGAAAGCATCAAGAATTCAAAAGATAGAAAATACATAAAGATAAGAATACAAAAGATATAATAAGAAGTTCTAATATATTTCATTAGAGTTCCAGAAATAGAGGGGAAAAAGAATAGGGGGAAACAATATTGGAAGATATAAAGGCTGACAATGTTCCAGAACTTATGAAAGACATTACACCTGGAGAGTCAACAGGCCCAACAAATCACAAACAGGAGAAGTAATAATAAATTCCTATCCAGGCACATTTTAGTAAAACTATAGAAAACCAAAGAGAGACCATCTTAAAAGTAATCATAACAAAAAGATTACCTCCTCAGGAGCAAAAATTAGATGTCCCAACTCAGCTGGATTCTTAACAAGAGAAATGGAAGAAAGAAGACAGTGAAATGACTTTAATGTGCCAAAATCATAGCCAATTTGGAATTTAATACTCAATGTAGATATCCCTTAAAACTGTGGGTGAAATAGACAAATGGAAACTGAAGTAGTTTATCCCTAGAAAATCTACACCAAAGAACATTTCAAGGGTGATACTAAAGCAAATTAAAATGATCCCAGATAGGCCGGGCGCGGTGGCTCACGCCTGTAATCCCAGCACTTTGGGAGGCCGAGGCGGGCGGATCACAAGGTCAGGAGATCGAGACCACGGTGAAACCCCGTCTCTACTAAAAATACAAAAAATTAGCCGGGCGCGGTGGCGGGCGCCTGTAGTCCCAGCTACTCAGGAGGCTGAGGCAGGAGAATGGCGTAAACCCAGGAGGCGGAGCTTGCAGTGAGCCGAGATCGCGCCACTGCACTCCAGCCTGGGCGACAGAGCGAGACTCCGTCTCAAAAAACAAACAAACAAAAAAAAAAAAAAAAAAAAAAAAAATGATCCCAGATAGAAGGTTAGAAATACAAGAAGTAAAAGAGAATGGTAAATGATGGTATATCTATGTTAACTCTATAAACAATAATCATAAGGTCTTGTGGATTTTAAGTCCCCAAGCCTTACCAATTGGGAAACCAGCAAGTTGAAAAGCTCTTAAAAACCAAAAAGGCAGTTTATAAACTCAATACGCTTAGTAAATCTAGTATCTGACCTGCATAATTTAGTTTACCTATTTAGATTTTGATGACATCTGCATTTTATCAACAATTAAGGCTGTTTTTATTTCTCAAAGATTAAAGTCATGTGATCTAAAAGGTACCACAGCTTTTATCTTCTCTTTAAAAAATATTTGATCCAAGCACTTGTCTTCTTTTAGGCCAATTAATTAGAGCTATTTTTTATGGACATCACACGCACAACATATATATAACTACACAGGCAGGCAAAAGAAAACCCAGCAGCCATAAGATTTTTCATTTGCCAATCTCCTAATTGGATTATTGGACTCCCAGGGAAGACCTCTGAGTTAGGCTAGGAAAACCTGCAGCTTTTAAGACCTAACAGGCATAACTGGGAAGCAAAAACAAATTTTGAGAGGGGTCTATCTGCCTTTAATTCCTGGGGTTCCATGAGAAAAACAGAGGTCTCTCCCCACTCAGGTGTCCATTAAAAGTGGCAAGGCAAAATGGAGAAAAATACCTCAGTCGACAAAACAAAACAAAACAACCACCTTTTCCCAACAAAATGAGGTCCAAGAAAAGAAAAACATAAAGGCCTTTTAAATATACCTATAACTCGGATATCCACTTTTAATTAAGCTGGGTGCTCTTTAAGAAAATCTTTTTAAATCCCCTATTACCCGACTTTAACCAGGCCAAGCAGACAGTATTTCTGACTTTCAAACTTTACTAAAGACTCAGAAAAAGGAAAATCCAAGGCAGTTTGAGAGGGAAAGAGAAACAACAAATAGCAAGGGTCGCACAGACACCAAACCAGAAAGGACTCATTCCCTAAGCCAGGACTGAATCTGGCTGCCATTGTAAAATGGGGGACGCTAAACAAAACACTGCCACCTGGTTACAGGTCCGGTTCCCAAGGAGGTAAAACAAGATGGACGCCCGCAGCAAAGTTTGCTACTGACCATACACAATGTCAGGCAAAGCACACTGGATTCGCTGCAGCTTAAGGCCAACCTCGCAAATCCGTTTTCATAATTAAAACTTTACAGAGAATATAGACAGTGACAGTTGGAGTCCTGGCCTAGTAAAACATCTTCTAAAAAGCAAAATAGCCTCACTTAAAAATTAACTCCTGACCCGGTGGAGAAAAGGAAAAGACGGCTTACATGCAGACCTGGGTTAACTACTGACAGGGTGGAGAAAAAAAAAAAAAGATGTCAGCCAGGCGCTGTGGGTCACGCCTTTAATACCAGCACTTTGGGAGGCTGAAGCAGGAAGATCACCTGAGGTCAGGAGTTTGAGACCAGCCTGGCCAACATGGTGAAACCTCATCTCTACTAAAAATACAAAAATTAGCCGGGCATGGTGGCGCGTGCCTGTAATCCCAGCTACCTGGGAGGCTGAGGAAGGAGAATCACTTGAACCTGGGAGGTGGAGGTTGTGGTGAGTCTAGATGACGCCATGGCACTCCAGCCACCCAGAAAAAAAGAACAAGGAAAAGATGCCTGGTGAAGAACCTCTTATTCTTATGCAAATGGTTCCTCCACCAGGGAGAGAAACTTAATTGCTGTCTGACAGAGTGGGTCCCCTTGGCCAGGGGAGAGGAAGCCTCCATGGACAAGTGGCGGGAGTGCTGGCCAGCCTGCTGGTGGGCACCCTTGAGCCATACACTCCAGCCCTGGCCGGGAAGGGAGCAGGGGAGCCGCCATTCACTGGTCCATCCCGCGCACACCTGCGGCCCTTGGGGTGGGGTGGTGCGCAGTTTCCTCTACCCCCAGAAGAGGTCCAAGGACAAAAAGGCTTAGAAGTAAAAGGAAAAAAAAAGACTTTTTTATTTGCATGTACTCACCCTTCCTCAAGCCTCACGTCTGGACACCAAAAATGTTGCAGAACGTTCTTCTTAGGTCAGCTAAAACCAGGCTCTTGTCACACGACCAGGAAAGAGTAGACTCACAGACATATAGAAGAGTGAGAAAACGAAATTGATTGGATAAAAAGGAATAGCAGGTTTCCTGCTAGCAGGTTTCCCGCCTCACAGATTGAATCCCAGGTCACCACACAGGAATAGGAGGGGCCAAGCTCCTCTCCCCTGCAAAGGGCATGAATTTCCCAAGGCTCCACCCCGTCCTCCCAGTTAGCAGGTGGGCATTATTTAGAATCAGTCAGGAAAGGGCAGGCTTCATCAGGCAACAGAAGTCTGGTTTTTCAGTCTTCAGGCTGTTTTAGGCTTGAAGGCGGGGTCTCACCAGGGACCCTTGGCAGTGTCCTGTCTCCATCAGTTGTAAATGCAAAAGGCATTACTTGGAACAAAGAGGGTCATATATAATAAACTTCAGTTTGCCAGAAAAAAAAATTATTTTATGTACCCAATAACATGTTCTCAAAATATGAAGCAGAAAGTGACATAACTAAAGATAAATTGACAAATCCATTATTATAGTGTATTTAATATACCACTTTTAGCAACAGAATAAACAGACAACAGTTAGTAAGAACAAGGAAGTTTTAAATTATACAATAAACAAGCCATACCATGAGCTTATATAAAATACTTCTTGTAAAAATTGCAAAACACATTATTCTCAAACATATATAGAAAAATCGTGGTTGGCCATTGAGACCGTAACACAAATCTTATATTTCAATAGTTTAAAATTTTCTTTGATAAGATAGTAAGTTAATATTCTATGAACATTTCATAGGGATTTCTTAAGGTTGCAAACCATTTGGCTCATAATTTAATGGGCCTGTTATCAGTTCCATCTGCTCTTCAGAGTGAACCACTATCATGCCAGCTGGCCTTTTGTAATAACTGTGTGCAAGCTTCTACTTCCACTGTCTAAGCCTCCAGTCCCCACAATATGTATCATGGATACAATAACACAGACTTTTCAAGGTTACTACAAAAATTCTATATGATTTATAAAAGATCTAGTAACAATGCCATACATATAGTACACATTCAATAAATTATGGTTAATACTTTATGAAAGCAGCATTTGAAAATACATATTCAGAGGGTTTTAAAGATCACTACATGGCTCTCAAGTCTGTCTCATATTTTTCTGCATGGTAGTCTCCTGTCCATCCTGGCCATAACTGACCAGCATTAAGAGTCACTAAAGATCTGATTTTAAAAAAAAAAAAACCCTAGACTAACTAAATTTAACAGAGTTTAATTTGAGCAAAGAATGATTCGCAAATCAGGGAGTCTTCCAAGCCAGAGTAGGCTCAGAGAGACTCCAGCACAGCCACGTGGTGGAATGGAGAGAAGGAAAGTGACTTACAGAAAACTAAAATGAGGTACAAAAACAGCCCAGTTACAGCTCAGTTTGTCTTATCTGAACATGACTTGAACAGTTGTCCACCTGTGATTGACCAAAGCTCAGTGAGTGGCACAAGAGTAGGTTATAGTTTATTTACACATCCAGTCAGGTTAGACTTTACAATGTATGGAGAAACCTTTAGACCAAACTTAAAATATGTAAGGAGGCAGCTTTAAGCTAAACTTCATTTATCAGGTCTAAGAAGGCACCACCTCCAAAAGTTAAAGTGATCCAGTGCCATTCCGTAGAGATTAAGTAATATGAACAAACATTTAAGAACATTTGCAAAAGACGCTGTGGAGATCACTGTCAGGTGTGGGGAATTAAACACAAATAATTACAAGATATGATGGAAGATGAAAGTTTCCATTATAAAGATACAGTGTAAGCAAATTAAGTGGCATTTGAGATAGGGTTTGAAGCAACAGCATACAGCCCAGCAAATTTAGGGTGGACCCATACAGTTTCTGTTCACCAGCCCATGAGCAGTATAGAGAGGCAGGTACCCAGAAAGAACACTTTTGTCTTTACACAAAGCCAATAGACATTGTGGTCTAATACATACAAGTCACCCTCAGGTGAGAAAACATCCAGGGTGGGGGTTCAAGGCAGGGCATATGTTTCCTAATTAGTCTACGTGTGCCCTCTAGGCTAACAGAAAGACAAAGACACTGGAAAGAATCGTTCTTCTTCCTTCACTCTACATTGTGGGTCTGAAGTCTGGAATTAGTGTAGTCAGATTCAGCCAAGAAAATGATAAATAAGGGAGACAGCATTTATTCCTTATATTATCGCAACTGCTACTTAATTGGGGGGCATTACATTGAGGCACCTCCAGCACCCTGGATTCCTGTGTAAGTAAACCAAAACCCAACTCAGTGTTGAAGTAGAACAAAACTTAAGTTTAATCAGAAACTGCCAAGTAAACTGTAAATAGAACTGTGCACTGAAATGAATCAAATTAGGCTACTGCTGCACTTAAACCAGTCAGATGTTTTCTTTGCCTTGCTTCTCCGTGCACCTTATAAAAATCCTCCCCTCAGGATCCTTTGCTGGAGCTGTGGACTGCTGGCAATTCTGGAGCTGCCTGATTCATGAACTGCTGTCTGCTCGAATAAACTCTTTATTATTTTAATATGCCCCAGTTTATCTTTTAGCACAACCAAGTGGGCTAAATCCCTCCATTTTCCTCTACTTTGCATATGAGGAGACTGAGGCATGGTTTCTAAGCAAGAGAACTGAGATTTGAACCCCCGTCCATGATTTAGTCTTGTTAAACTGAATTTAGTCTACAGCTTCTTCTTTAGATATTTTCAGTCAGGCCTAAAGGTTTCTTAGTACATAGTGAACTGGATGTGTAAACACACCACGACCTACTCTTACAACAAGCCGCCAGTCTCAACCAATCACAGCAGCTGAGATTTGGCCGATCACAGGCAGCCAACTGTCCAAACCACGTTCAGATAAGACCAACTCTGAGCTGTAACCTGATTGTTTCTGTTTATCTCACTTCCATCTTCCGTACGTCACTTTACTTTTTCTGTCCATAAATGGTATTGGACCATATGGCAACCCTGGAGTTGCCCTAAGCCTATTCTGTTTCAGGGGGCTGCCCAATTCATGAATCATTCTTTGCTCCATTAAACTTTGTTAAATTTCTCTACAGTTTTCCTTTTAACAACCACCATACTACACCTCTATCAGCAGCCCTAAAAAGGGAACAGGTTGAGGACAGAGCTGGGACACAGGTTGGAAGGACAGAAAGATGGAAAGAACCTGTTGGTTTTCAGAAACCAGTACCCCGAAATATGGCATTCTGACATGCTGAACTGAAGAACAAGACTCAAGGTCTCTCTAACCTTCCACCGTTTCTTCCAAAGATACTGAAGTTCCATTATCTGCCTAAGATCCAGACCCATCAGGGAGAACAGTTTTCTTCCCCTCCCTGTAAGACCAAAACGTAACCAACTGAATGGACCCTTTTTCCAGATGATGACTATCTCCAAGTATCACTTAAATTCCAAAGAGAATTATTTACAAGTTAATTTCTGTTCCCCATTCAATCATTCTCCTGAGTAATCGTTTGTTCCCATCAATAGAATTCCTCTTCTCCATGTTCCCATAACCAGTTTTATCCGAATCCAAGGCCCCTTTCTTTATGAAACCTCAAGTTGGCATATAAGCTTCTGTACCTTATTGGGAAGTTGAGTCTTCATTCCGAAGGCTCCTGTGTATACACATTAAATACATTTGTACACCTTTTTTTCCTATTAGCCAATCTGCCTCATGTCAGTGATTTTTCAGCCAACCTTTAAAGGGCCAAGGGGAAAGTTCTCTCTTGGCCCCCACAACCTCAGTCCTTGTGACATTACATAGCCACTGAATCAACCTTGCCTGTGTTCACCACATCTGGGGCCTGTTCAATTTGTAGGTAATCAGTCTGCCTATTGTTTGAGCCCCCTTGTTGCCAGTTAACTGAGTTCCTTTCCTACTTTGTACTGATCACAAAGAACACCCAATCCAAAAAAAAGACAAACAGGTTTTATTCCTGGCCAGGAATGCAAAGGAGCCTCTTCTCCCTGAGACATGGGAAGCTGGGTGATATGGTTTGACTGTGTCTCCACCCAAATCTCATCTTGAATTGTAGGTCCCATAATTCCCACATGTTGTGGGAGGGACCTGGTGGGAGGTAATTAAATTATGGGGTGGGTCTTTCCTATGCTATTCTTGTGATAGTGAATAAGTTTCATGAGATCTGATGGTTTTATAAAGAGGAGTTCTGCTGCACATGCTCTCTTGCCTGCCACCAAGTAAGATGTGTCTTAGCTTCTTCTTTGCCTTCTGGATGATTTTCTTTTCTCTTTTTTCTTTTTTTTTTTTTTTTTTTTTTTTTGAGACAGAGTCTTACTCTGTTGCCCAGGTGGGAGTGCAGTGGCACAATCTTGCCTCATTGCAACCTCCCAGGTTAAAGCGATTCTCCTCCCTCAGCCTCCCAAGGAACTGGGATTATAGGTGTGCACCACCACGCCTGGCAAATTTTTAGTAGAGATGAGGTTTCACCACGTTGGCCAGGCTGATCTTAAACTTCTGATTTCAGGTGATCCGCCTGCCTCAGCCTCCCAAAGTTCTGGGATTACAGGTGTGAGTCACTGCACCCAGCCCTTCTGCCATAATTGTGAGGCCTCCCCAACCATGTGGAACTGTGAGTCAATTAAACCTCTTTCCTTTATAAATTACCCAGTCTCAGGTATGTCTCTATTAGCAGCATAAGAACAGACTAATACACTGGGGAGTTTTAAGGAGTTAGCCATGGGTTGGGAAGGTATGTGAACATGTGCAAGGAAGAACCCTAGACACAGGTGTAGACAATAAACTCACCTTTTCATGTGACATATGTTCAGAAAATGGGGGTGATTTTCGTCTAAGTGTAAACCAAGAGTATCTGAGACAAGTCTCAGTCAATTTAGAAAGTTTATTTTGTCAAGGTTAAGGACATGCCTGTGACATACCCTTAGGAGGTCCGGATGACGTGTGCCCAAGGCGACTGAGGCACAGCTTGGTTTTACACATTTTAGGGAGACATGAGACATCAGTCAATACTTGTAAGATATACTTTGGTTTGCTCTAGAAAGGTGGGACAACTGAAAGGAGGGAGGGGGCTTCTAGGTCATAGGTAGATAAGAAATAAATGGTTATATTCTTTTGAGTTTCTGATTAGCCTTTCACTTAATACACAATAGGTTGTAAAATGTTTCTTATTCCCAGAAAACTCATGAATAATCCACGCTTTGTTTAGCATATAATCAAGAAATAACTACAAGAATATAATCAATAAATAACTATTATACTTAAGCAACCCATACCACTGCTCTGCCTATGGAGTAGCCATTCTTTTATTCCTTTACTTTCTTAATAAACTTGCCTTCACTTTACTCTGTGGACTCATCCCAAAGTCTTTCTTGCATGAGTCCAAGAACCATCTCTTGGGGTCTGGATCAGGATTCCTTTCTGGTAACAGTCTTTAAGCAGCTGTGCTTATAAATAAAAGAACTGAATAAGAACTTTCCCAGTTATTTCATTGAGGCTGCTCTGGTAACATTTTTAGGATGGGATTTTCCGTTACTTGCAACTAAAACCATAATAAATACATACAGATAAGGCAAGACAAGACAGGTGGTGCAAGATTATGCAGATTTACGTCAGTGCCTTATCCATTGTCTAAGCTCACTAATGATTTGGAGTCATTCTTCTATTCCTGGTGCAGAGAGGGAGACACCCTTACAATGGAGACACCCATGCTCCACTGAGAGGTCTGGACTGAGGACATATTTGAAACCGCCTTTGCAAAAATATGATTGAGACAATGAAAGAGATCTAACCTGACTCTATCTTGCTTTTAACCTCCAAGCTATCCTTGTTCATTGCTGGGTGTAGGCTGGACTAACTTTGGGAGGAACTTAGTTTATAGTCTAAAACTAAGACAATAACAACCCTTTTCTAAAACAAACCTTCTTGCCTGGGGACTAGACCACCTTTGTAGGACTAAGAAATTCGCCACAAGATTAGAAATTACGGTTTAGGAGTCATGTAGCTGGAGGCTACAAGATTCCAACCCTCCCTAAATTTCTCCTAAGATCAGGGCTTGCGATATTTTGAAGACCCTGCACTTGATGGATCAGCTGACACCACCCATATCGATAAACTGGCCCCTCTGATCTTGTGGCCACCACCCAGGAACTGACTCAGTGCAAGAAAACACGTTCAACTTCCCATGATTTCATCTCCTACCTGACTAATCAGCACTCCTGGCTCACTGGCTTCCCCCTGCCCACCAAGTTGTCCTTAAAAACTCTGATCCCCGAATGCTCAGGGAGACTGATTTGAGTAATAATAAAACTTCAGTCTCCCGCACAGCCGGCTCTGCATGAATTATTCTTTCTCTATTGCAATTCCCCTGTCTTGATAAATCGGCTATGTCTAGGCAGTGGGCAAGGTGAACCCATTGGGCAGTTACATACTTGTAATGGGAGGGTTGATAGAGAGGGGAAGGCAGAGTCTTCTTCAGGAAGCTCTAGTGCTTCTGGTTTGGGAAAAGCAGCTCAACAAATGCCCAAAAGAAAGGATCTGAGGAGGAAAGGTTCACAGCATGGAGAAGGAGTTCTATAGCTGAATATTCATGATCTCACCCTTTTATTGCACTCTTTGGCCACATTTCTATCCAGTAACTCTCCATTGTAAGGGTGTCTCCCTCTCTGCACCAGGAATAGAAGAATGACTCCAAATCATTAGTGAGCTTAGACAATGGATAAGGCACTGACGTAAATCTGCATAACAAACCCTCCTTTGTTTAAGGTGCTTTTTCCACAGTCATATCCTTTTAACTGGGACTTTCCCTGTATCCTTTCTTTGTTTCAGAAAAGTCTGGTGGTTAAGCCAGAAGTTTATACTCTTTCTTTGAGATCAACTCGAACAATTTACTCATTGCTCTGCATTTTCTCCCATGTATATAAGAGGCATAAATGTTTATAAACTTTGTTTTGCTCTTGTTAACCTTTTGTTACAGGGAATTCCAATTAAGAACAATGATAGGAAGAGAGATCAGTATTTTTCCTCCCCTATATGATAAATGAAGTTGATAAAAGCCAGTCACAACACACCTCAGCTCAGGTCAGGCAGCACAGTCTTCAGGTGGCAAAATGATTGTCAAAGTAATTATTCTTGCTACCCTGTCCCATGTAAATTAAACTCTCTGCAGAAGTGAACTATCTGAGCCATGTGAACTGCCATTGGAGATGCCTATAAGGTAAAGACAGAAAAGCAGTGGTTTGGCTTTTTTTTTTCTTTGCGTTGTTTTTACCATTTATAAACTGCTGCTGCCAAGCCTTAAGAAAACACTTTTTTAACGAAAACAGTGCAGCCTTCCCACAACTACTCTAAATAATTAGAACACTTAAAAATAACCTATTAATCTGTGCTCCCAGAGGTTGACCAAAAAAAAGAAATAAAATAAAATAACCTATTAAAAAGCCAGGAAAGGATTATCCACAGCAAATTACACAAATCTTAGCTCACCAAGTGCAAATTAGTTTCCTTATGTTG
The DNA here is from genome assembly GCF_049350105.2 of Macaca mulatta. NCBI lineage: Eukaryota > Metazoa > Chordata > Mammalia > Primates > Cercopithecidae > Macaca > Macaca mulatta. Next base: position 64,075,228 of record NC_133413.1, read on the forward strand.
AGAAGCAAAGAGGGTCAAGTACAGAGCGTAAGAAAATAACCCAGGCTCACCGTGTTTCCCAGTGATGTCCTGCGGCCATGCAAAAGGCAATTGCGCATTTACAAGTGATTTTAGATGGAGGAGGGGTGCATAGTTTTCCCTAGTTAGCCAACCGAGCATTGTAAATACAGAAAAGGTGTATGTTGAATTCACTTTCACAGTGAAGAAAGAGCACCAAGTTAGGACTTAATTATAAATACTGAAGAGCAAGGAATAAGCCATAATTTCTACCCTAAGAAATGCATAGTCTGCGGCCTCTAATCTGAGAAACCTGGGTGTTGAATTCTAGCTCTAGCCTATTGTGGCCTTGGGTTCTCTGCCTGGGAGAAAGTTGGGTTTCCTCCAATTGACAAGCAACTTGGAGAGAGTCATTCAAATTCCTATGGCCTCAGCATAAAGTGAGTAATTTGGGATTGTTGTAACAGAGCAAGTTATAGAGAAATGCCACACTCTGAGACGAATTCAGGGGTCCTTTATTAGCTGGCGACTGAGAGATGGCTATTCTCTCAGCCCTGAAGACGGGGCTAGATTTTCTTTTATACTTTGGTTTAGAAAGTGGGGGAGAAGGGGCCGGGCGCGGTGGCTCAAGCCTGTAATCCCAGCACTTTGGGAGGCCAAGACGGGCGGATCATGAGGTCAGGAGATCGAGACCATCCTGGCTAACAAGGTGAAACCCCATCTCTACTAAAAATACAAAAAATTAGCCGGGCGTGGTGGCAGGCGCCTGTAGTCCCAGCTACTCGGGAGGCTGAGGCAGGAGAATGGCGTGAACCCGGGAGCTGGAGCTTGTAGTGAGCTGAGATCGCGCCACTGCACTCCAGCCTGGGCCACAGAGCCAGACTCGGTCTCAAAAAAAAAAAAAAAAAAGAAAAAAGAAAGTGGGGAGAGGGGAGTCTAGTTAAAACAATCTTACAGAAGTAAAGCAGGCAAAAAGTTAAAAGGATGAATAGTTACAGGAAAGCAAACAGTTCCAGGTACGGGGGCTTTAAATCTATCACAAGGTGATAGACATGGGGCTTTGGGCGTTATCAACCGGACACAAACATGGGGGCTCTGGGTGCCATTAACCGGGCGAATTCCTGGGAACTGCGGAAATAGCTTGCCACAGTATCTCATCAGTTAATTGCATTCTCGGATGTGCTGGGAGTCAGCTTGCACAAGTTAAGTCCTTGAGGAAGGGGGTGGGTAGGGGCTGCGAGTGAAGGAGCCAAGATGGAGTCTATCTGGCTCTCTTAGATAAGGGAGAGTCAATTCAGGTTAAAACAAGGTAGGGTATCACAGGGTAAGTGAGCTTTCATATGCTGTAGTGTATGGAAGTATGGAAGAAACTGAGGTCTCTCTCATCTCTGGAAACCTAAGATTTTATGGTGGTTAACTTCCCATGAGGCTCTACATGACAATTATTAGCTTCTCTCCTCTCCTGTGGGATATGACAGTGGGAGAGGTGATTAGGAATGGAAATACTTGTCTCTTCTATTCTGCCAGCCAGTCATTCAAATTACTGGATGTCTGCAATTTATTGCATGCCCACCTTGAAACAGGTCTGTCCTAGACCCTGAGGATAAAAAACATCAAAAAACGCAGATGACTGCTTTGGGGCTTTCACATTGAGATGCCTCTGAGCCCAGGGTCTTGCCAGGCAGCAATAACCCAAGCATACCCTGAGAATGAACCTGTGTTCCTTAGTGAATGTTTGCTCAGTGTTCCCAGCTATGGATCCCAAGAATGGCCAACTCAGATGTTTACACTATACCTATGAGAAATAACCTGGAGCCTGGCCTGTTCCTTGGAAGGCAGGCCATACAAGGAACTGAGCCCATTTGTTTTGAGCTAGGTGGGAGTTGCTAAGTTGAGGTTGCTGTGGGAAGGGTACTGTGTAACCTGCATGCTTTTACAAATGGGAGCAGTTTTCCTCTCCAGCCTGCGGCTCCTATACTCCCCGTATATAAGTTCCCTAATAAAGTTCATGTCTCCAGGTCTTTTCTTCAGTTTCTCTGAGGTGGTACCCTCCCAGCTCACAAGCTTGGGGGTCTAGTATGACAGTAGGGAACCCAATGCCTACCACAAAAGATGATCTTACCAAAAACATATGCCACTAGCATTGTTTCCCAGGACCAAAATCAGATGATAACTTTGCCTAAAGCAGCGCTGCTGAGAGTTTCCTTGCTCACTTGCTTTTGGTTAAATTTGGTCCATCCCTGCTCTGAATCTGGTGGGATGTGGTGTTCCAGTTTCTGCTTGAAGCCATAAGTTACCATAAGGAGCTTATTGTGCCTCAGATGGTGATTCAGGGTACCAGGAGACCCTGGGAATAGATAGTCTTTATCTGATTGTGATGATAAGAAAATATGCCCTCAACTACACCACACCAGTATCTGAAAACAAATTTGAATTTTGATGGTAAAATTCAGTATGCAGAATCACTGTTTCGATTTCCTAAGAGAAATGGAGAAACTGATTCAGAAATATAGATAGCCACAGGCTTCCTACAAAAGACTATTTTTCATATCCTTTGAATATTGTTTTAATAAGAGATCTGTATCTCATCTTTTATCAATGGCTTCCTTATTTTAAAAAACTAAGATTTACAATGCATATGATTATTTTATTCTTGGTTTGGACCTGCTTAATCTGTGGTTGCAAAATGTAGTTTACAGCTACCTCAGGGCAGCAGGCACCATAACAGCTTACAGCCACTGAATTAGGTCTTTCTCCTCTGTGGTTCATAAATGACGGAAGGCCCAGTGGCGTGGCATCCTGTTCAGTGAAGCACATGATCTTTCCACCACCAAGGGGCTTTAAGCAGAGTTGGGTTTGGTTTGTTGGTTTTAGTTTGGTGTGTTAATCTTTTCTCAGTTGGGGACGTTTACTTACCTACTTAGAAATATCCTACAGTGCATAACAGTATATGCTAGTACTTTGCAAAAAATGAGAGAATTATTGCCCTCATACAGTCAAGAGTTGGGAGATTTAACTGAGAGGAAATATTGAAACTGTTTAAAAGCTCAGGACCTACAACCTGATTGCTAGAATCTGAATTCTAATTCTAACCCTTCCTGGACCTCTCTGTGCCTCAGTTTCCTCATCTATGAAAATGGGGACAGTGATAGTAGAGCTCACAGGTGTTTGTAAGCTTCAGTGAGTTAAGGATTATAAAGTGGTTAGAATGGCTCACGGTACAAAAATAACTAACTTTTACATAGAACTTACTAATAAGAACTTAAATGTTTGCTTTTATTTATCCTAGACCAAACCACCATTACTTTTTAGCTGGACTTAGCTTCCCCATTAGTTTTCTCTACCCTTCTTAAATCTATTCCCCACCCCACATAGCCAAAAGATATTTTCACATTAAAAAAATTGTCCATGGCTTAGAAATGAATTATAAACTTAAAGGCAAAATAAACTGCCATTAGCTCTGTACTCTAGTTGATAAAGTTGTTTCCCATGGAAGTATGGGTTAAGAAATCTGCTACTACTATAGATGTACAATGGAACTGAAAAATTAAGTAAATGGAAGCTAGGTTTCTCACTGTTGGAGTGAGCATTTACAGATAAGCGCAGGAGGATGCCAGAATTATCCAGATGGTAATGAATTAGAGCTGAGTTATCAGTATGAGCTCATGTTTAGCTTAATACAGACACAGGTGGTTAAATATAAAAATACTTGTAGATGGGTGTGTGTGTGTATATACATATATATGGATTAGTATAAACACGTATATTTCCTTGCTTTGTCAGTTGACAGGGTCTAGAAGTAATGATCCCTCAGTAACAACAAGCATACATAGCATCCAGCTCTTGGTTTCTAATACCATTTTCCAATGTGATTATATTGCGATTTATGGGGAAAGGGCAGATTTTAGGACTGGGGCAGGAAATATATGAGATGAGCCTATAACATCAGAAAGTAAGAGAGTGTTGAAACACTCACACATGCATACAATGATGGGTTTTGTTTTGTTTTGGTTTTTTATCTTTCTCTAATTTGGTTCAGCAGTCCTTTCAGGAGAGTGACTATATACTCTAGCCCTGCCCTGACAGAGCTCTAGGAGATTTGGTCATGGATGTTTACATCATGCCTTTCATGGAATACTTCTTTATCCTGGAGGACAGCCTAGCGCTTAACTGTGCAATCTGTGACCAGGTACCTGACCAGGTGTTGAACAAATTTCTCATAGGAAATTTGTTTATATTGGCAGATGCCCTTTTACTCTTGCCTGACCTATGTCCAATTCATTTCTTTGAAGATAACCACTTTCTATGAGAGCCTTGGCCAGGATAAAAGTTAGGTCCAGATATATCTGTCATGTGAAACATAGAGAAGGCAACACACACATACCTACACAAAAATAGAAAATAACAGAAGCAGTTTATTACCTACAGGTCTATAAGAAACGAAGGATACTGGCCGGGTGTGGTGGCTCACACCTGTACTCACAGAATTTTGGGAGGCCAAGGCAGACGGATCACCAGGTCAAGAGATCAAGACCATCCTGGCTAACATGGTGAAACCCCGTCTCTACTAAAAATACAAAAAAAAAAATAGCTGGGTGTGATGGCAGGCGCCAGTAGTCTCAGCTACTCGGGAGACTGAGGCAGGAAAATGGCGTAGACCCAGGAGGCAGAGCTTGCAGTGTGCAGAGATCAGCCACTGCACTCTAGCCTGGGTGACAGAGCGAGACTCCATCTCAAAAAAAAAAAAAAAAGAAAAGAAAAAGAAAGAAAAGAGGGATACCAAGGCAGGCCATCAGAAAGGTCACACGACAATGCATTCAACCAGCAGGTGAGGAGCCAGAGAAAGAGAGAGACCTAAGGACTGAGGCCTTGATTGGGGTCCAGGGCATTGCTCCAGCAGGTTTCCCAGGGGGAGTTCTAATTGGTGGGTTTAAAGCAAACAGGCAAAATTCCGTGTGGTCATGCTGTGACTGAGAGGTGGTCACTGAGGCATATCTGTGTAGTCCCTGTGGAGTGTGGGGATCAGCAGAGTGAGTCAAGTTGGCTACATCTAGCTGTTCCAGAGGGAGGGGGTCACCAAGAGCAGTTGTATAAGGCAGATATCTGGATTGACCACACTGAGAAACTGAGAGGAGGCAGAGAACTGGAAACTGGATCAAGGGTGACTAATCCCTGCTTCTAATAGGAGAAAGTTAAAGCTATATTCAAAGTGAATACTGAGGCAGCATAAAATTGCAGACATTCACTATGTGGGGTTATGTCTAAAGGACACAGGAACCAATGGAAAGAACTCCTGATGGTTGCAACAAAATAAATGAAGTAGAATTTGATTATCACCCAAAGTGTACAATTAATATCCACGAGTCCATACTAATATAAATAAATGATCAGATACAAATAAATGAGGGAGAAAAGACAAGTCTCTCATGTAGAATTCCAAATAATGTATGTAAACACCCTGCCTTTAAGTTTGAGAATAACTCTCCACTCCTTCAATGTAGTCTGTGCATAGCAACTGTCTTCTAAAGAGCACAATATGAAAGGGGGAGAAAAGAGTCACTTTACCATGGAGAAACCTGACAAACTGTCTCAGCCAAGTGATCAAGGTCAACATCAACAGAGATCAATCGTGTTGATAGTATGTACCTTTGATATCCTGTGATCAAAACAGCACTTTTCCTTTGTGGTCTTTCTTCCGCAAACCCGTAAACCCAGTCTCATCATGAGAAAAATATCGGAAAAATCACAATAGAAGGACTTTCTACTAAATACCTACCCAAGACCTCCTTCAAACCATCTAGGTTATCAAAAACAAGGAAAGTCTGAGGAACTGTTGCAGCCAAGAGGAGACAAAGGAGACATGATAACTAAAAGCAATGCACTGTCCTGAATGGGACCCTAGAACACAAAAAGGACATTGAGTAAAAACTAAGGCAATCTGAATAATCTATGGGCTTGAGGTAACAATAATGTATCAATTCAGGTTGATTAGTATGATACAAATACACCATAGTGGTGTAAGATATTAATAAGAGGGGAAACCAGATGCATGGTGTATAGGAACTCCTTGTATTGTCTTTACAATTTTTCTATAAATCTAAAACTGTTCTAAAACATAAAACTTACTTAGAGAAATTTGTCCATGTCGTTCCAGTGACTTCTGTATGAAATTCCTAGTCTTTCAAGTGCTCATCAGGTTCTAACCAACAGAGTTCCACCTACTTCCAAACCCCTATCTCTGGCCCATCCCCATAGCTCTCCATGAACTTGACACCTTAGCCTCCATCAGTCCATGAATGTGCAAGGTCCTCAGCTACTTCGATCTCACACATACTCACCTCTCCACCCGCCAGACTCTTACCTCAGCTTCTGATGAAGGGACTAAACCAGATCATATTGTCAAGCTTTTACCAATTCAATCATGGTGGACTTAGGTTAAATAATGAGCCAGTGCTGAAGGGCTCTGTGCAGAGCTAGGTCCCATATGTCCAATCTTTCTTTCAGTAGCTACATTGCCTTTGCATCCTTCCTTGCTAAGTTTGCAGACATTCTAAATAGCATTTTCTTCTCATTTCAATATGATCTTTATGAAACCAGATACGTAGTTACCGGTTGTTAAAAAATACTTACGGAGAGTCTTGCCTGTTTCACAGTAATCAAACAAACATATGCTCAAAGAATATCATTTTCCTCTTCCTCACACAAGTCGGCCAGATGATCCCATCTGTACTAAGGCAGCAGACGAGCCTTCGGCAAATTCATTCTTCCAAGACCAGCTGCCAAAGCTAATTTCCTCCGTCCTCCGTCTGCTGGAAAGTGGCACTGACTTTGTAGATGTTGTTTACATTCTAGACTCTCAGCTATCTATTCTTTTTCCTTTACTATGGCAAAACCTGCATGATTTCTAATTACTTTCTGAAGAAAACTCTCCAGTGAAAAATGAATCAAGTTGTTTGAGATGATGTGTCGAGCTAGAGTGCTTTGGGTTTCACAGTCAGTACCTTCATAAAAGTGTAAATGATATACTCTTTCTCCCACTCCCCAAAGAGGCTAGAATATTAGCCTCCCTCGTAGACCTGGCCTGGATTCCTAATGAAGGCATAAAGCCTCCTTTTTCTTCTTTGGGAAACCTACTGAATCTTTGAAGTAGCTCATAATCATCTTAATTGGCTACAAATCTTAATTATTTCTATACTTAAGTGCATTCATGATATTTTTCTCGTTGCTCTTAATGGAAGCTATTTTCCCCAATGGACTTCAGTTCAAGTCTAGCTTCAAAAAAGTCAGTAAAATTGATCTTTTAGATACCACTCCTTATATGGCAGCAAATGAGATATTAAAAAGCAATGTTAGGCTCATTATTTTTTATGTTATAGTGTTTATAAGCAAACAGTTTGAAGTCTGTTTGCAGAATAAGCCATTATTTTAAGTGGTCCCCAAATTTGCAAAAATGTCAGTCTGCCCTCAGCTCCTAGCTTTGCTACATTTGCTAACTTTCTGAAATAAGCTTTGTATCATTTATTTATAAAGAAAGCCAAGTATATGTGCAAATATCACCCTCGAATTATAGAAAACGGTTTCAAAAGGTTAAACAATTCACCACGAGTGCCAGCAAATACAGCTGCCAGATGAGAGAAGAATATCTCAACAAAAGAAGGGGTATTGAATTATATGATCCCAGGAGGCTCTTACAATAAAAGATTTGAGATGATTATTTATAATTAACCTCAACTAACCAGAGCCTGAGGCCTTTAAATAATTGCTCATACCAACTCCACCATCTTTAGGAAGAAAATATTTTTCAATAACAACTGTTGACACAAAAATGGTTTTTTAACTGCTCTCAGCCATAAATTTCAATTAAATAGAATTACTATTCCAGTAAATTACACTTCCCACTTATAGCAATGATGAATTCCTTTCAAATGAGTAACTGTGTGATGGTTAATTTTATGTGTCAACTCAACTGGGCTAAGGGATGCCCAGATAGCTGGTAAAACATTTCTGAGTGTGTCTGTGAGGGTGTCTCCAGAAGAGATTTGCATTCAAATCGGTACACTGAGACAAGAATATCCACCCTCGCCAATGTGGACAGGCATCATGCAATCCACTGATGGCCTAAATAGAACAAAAAGGTGAAAGAAAGGGAAATTTGCACTCTCTGATTAAGTTGGGATGTCCATCTTCTCCCATTCTCAGGCTTGGGCAGTAACGACAGCAGCAGCTTTGCTGGGCCTCTAGCTTGCAGAGGGCAGATTGTGGGACTTCTCGACTTCCACGACCACAAAGCCAATCCCTCCTGACACATCTCTCTCTATATATGTATATATATCCTATTGGTTCTGTTTCTCTGGAGAACTCTCAGACCAGCCTTGAAATTAATTGGACTAAGACATCGGGGCTTTTGGGAGAAAGTAAAACAGGAGTCGATACTAGAGAGACAACAAACAAATGTCTACTATAACAACAAACAAGGAAATCTCAAATTTCAAAAAACAGACAGGGCACTGAAGTCAGAATAAAGACAGGAGTGAGAGCAGACTTAATGGCATTGGCTACTCTAGTTTTACAACTGATTGAGCCAGGAACACACTTTTTGCCACATTTTCCCAAGCACTCCAGCTGGGTTAAAAGTCCCTGGATGCTTGAAGATTGAGTGGTTGTGAGTCCACATAGAAATACCTAAAAATAAACCAAACTTCAAAAACTCTGAAAAATAACCACATTCACTTGAGAGGTCTTTGGAAGGAGACAGGTCTGAGATTGCATCTAAACTGCAGGACTTATTAGCTATGTGGCTTTTAGAACCTTACTTACCCTTCTAAATACAGTTTTTTCATCTGTATAGTAAAAATAATAGGACTTCAAATAATACTTAATTCATACTGGTGTGAGAATGAAAATAAGAGCTTGTAATCGAAGCATCTAGGAAGGGACTCAGTGCATGGCATGACTGGGTATAGGATTCCCACCACTGAGGTTTTCTAAGGAGTGATGAAACCATTTCTCTCCTTCCCAACACCACGAGGCCACATCAGTGTCTCTGGGGCCGTTGGACAAAACTAGCACATTGCCAAGAGGTCTGTTTTCTTGTTATTTGATCAGAAACCATTTTCTGATTGTTGCTTTCTTTATAGATTCTTGGATGGCAAATATCTCATTCACAGACACATGCCTGGGATTATTCCTTTGTCTAAAATAGATCTTTTTACACGAAAAACAATTTTTATAATGATAAAGAGAAAGTTGAGGAAAAGAAAGAGATGGAGTAGACAATTCTTATCACCTTCTTAGTTGAGAAAGTAACCAAACCACCCACTTCCATAAAATAATCACAGCAGTTTTGAAAAATTAGTTCAGCTTCCTGGTTCTTCCATCACTTCTAGTAAAAACCTCACTTTATCAATTTTCTTTTCAAAGAAAGGTAAACGTCCTCTTTCTTCCCAGGCCTTTATTTAACTATCATCACATAGCAATTAAGAGGATCAAAGCACAGCAGTAATTCGCAAAGTGCCTTGAGATTTTGATGGGAAGTATTATGCACAGACTAGAAAACAGGAAGAATAAGAGAAAATGCAAAACCAGCCAAGGCTATATATGGTGGTGGCCTTCGCACAATGTCACGAGTCGCACTGAGTGTAAGTGGTGAGTGTTTCCAACACGGCATTTCCTTGGCTCCCTGCTGCTACCAGGGATTATTCTAAGTGAACACTCCTGTTGGGTGACCAGTGAAATGTATTTGACACTTCAGTGTCTCACAAAGTTGCAAAGGAGGTAACAATATTACCAATCAAACTAATCAGTGCTGATGGCTAAGAGTGGGAGGGGAAGGACCTTGTTCAGCATTCTTCTCCCCAACCAAGTGTGTCCTGCTTTTTCCAGGAGACAAGTGTCTAATTTGACTGTGACTGTTTGGACCTTAATTAGAATTCTAGTATAAACATTTTTGAAACAATTGGAAGAGGAAGGTCATTAAACTATCAATGCTCCTCAAGCTTTGCTATAATACAATTGACTTCTTGCTTAGGCAATAGACTGAATAGCAATTTATAATCCATTAAGAGTAGGTATGATGTATTTCTGGTACAGGCACTCGCTACTCTGCTGCAGACTATTTTGGATATATTGCTTTTTTAGGTACCCCTGACATATTCCAATATGATCTCTAGGAAAAAATTAATGTCTTATATATTGTTTATTTTCTCTTCTGTAATGCATACATTTTTATCTCAAAGACATAAACTCAATTAAACAACATTTCATGAGAGAATTACTTAAATAGATTCATTATTATCTGCCCAGTACTTAAACTAACAGTTATGACTATGAATAAGTAGTATGTACTGGCCTGTGGTCCAGAAAAGCCACATTCAGAAACAGAAGTTTAGACTGGGCGTGGTGGCTCACACCTGTAATCCCAGCACTTTGGAAGGCTGAGGCAGGAGGATCGCTTGAGGCCAGGAGTTCAAGATCAGCCTGGCCGACATGGCAAAACCCCATCTCTACTAAAAATACAAAAATTAGCTGGGCATGGTGGTGTGTGCCTGCTACTCGGGAGGCTGAGGCAGGAGAATTTCTTGAACCTGGGAGGTGGAAGTTGTGAGATCATGCCACTATACTCCAGCCTGGTTGACAGAGTAAGACTCCATCTCAAAAAAAAAGAAAGAAAAAGAAAAAAACACAAACAAAAAAAAAACAGAAGTTTATTGTGTTCCGATTACAAGAACCTCTAATTTCATTTGATGTAAGTAAAAAACACCCATAACTTAAAAGATAGCTAAGTCAAGCTCTTTTTTCCTCTTGCTATCTGAACTATATGTTCACTTTAATTGTTGAAACCTACATGATATGTACTGTTCCACATTATAAATGTCAAAATATAAAAAGATCATAGGTGAAGGTGTTAAAAACCAATGTTGAAATATTTTTTGAAACCATAGTATTTTTTCTATGAATATATCTTTCAAAGAATTAAATGTAAGGGTAAAAAAAGATCAAGCTGACAAATTCTGCCCTATTCTCAGTATTTCATGGTGAAGTTTTTGTTTTTTGTTTTGTTTTGTTTTTTTCGAGACAGAGTCTTGCTCTGTTGCCCAGGCTTGAGTGCAGTGGTATGATCTCAGCTCATGGCAATCTCTGTCTCCGAGGCTCAAGAGATTCTCCTGCCTCCACCTCCTGAGTAGCTGGGATTACAGGCATCTGCCACTGCGCCCAGCCAATTTGTGTATTTTTAGTAGAGATGGGGTTTCACCATGTTGGCCAGGTTGGTCTCGAGCTCCTGACCTCAAATGATCCACCCACCTCAGCCTCCCAAAGTGCTGGGAATACAGGCATGAGCCATCATGCCTGGCCTTCATGGTAAAGATGTTTATTCGCAACATCCTTGAAGAATACACATCAAAAACAATACAAAACTTCAATATTTTGATGCCAGATGTTGTCTAGAAAGATGCAGGAACATATTTTTCAAATTATTAAAATTACTATAAAGATATCAATAATCATTTTCCTGGTTCAGAAACAGGTTTTTCATAGTAAAAAGTAAAACCACTAAAATGTGGCTAAATATAGAAGTCAGATTACAAGTGTTTTTGTTTACAACAAAAACATTGTAAAATGATTAAATGTATATTTTAAACTTTAAAAACTCCATAGCCGTGTTGGAAACAGGAAGCTATCATCAATGAATCCAAAATTGCAAAGCCTTCTTGGAGAACAGACAGCAGCTGGGAATTGAATACAAGCATGAAGAAAACACACACAGTCAAAAACATGCACAGACAAAAACTAACACAATCAACCAAGCACAACTGACATTTGAGGAAAATCAAAAGCGTCAAGGAGTAGCCCAAATTAACAAGTGAAAAAACAACCTTGGAAGAAGAGAAATAACCCAGAATTTAGAAAAAAAAAAATTAAACAACTTCTAACTAGTATACTGTGAGTGACTCAAGAGAATATTATATCACAAAAATATTGTTCTGTGAAAATAGAGCTCTCCCAGAAGCAGAAAAGTGCTCTTAATCCTTCAAAAATAACCATCAAAATTAAAATGTCAATGGACATGTTGAATAATAGAATGAACATGGCTGAAGATCAAATAAGTGGTAAAGTGAATCTCCTAAAATACAGAATGAGAAGGCAGAGACTTTTTTTAAGTGACAGGAGAGTCAAAAGCATGAGGATCAATGTATGTGGCATTAAGTACATCCGAAAGGGATGGGAGAAGGAATGGAAGAGAAAATTAAAAGTTCATTTTCACAATGTGAAAACCAAGAAAATTAATTTTGTAAAAGCATATACACACCCACACACACACACATTAACAACACTCACGTTGACACAGCCTGGAAAAAACTTGTAGACTTCAATGCAAATGCAAATTCTAAATACTTGTCTCATAAGATGAAAATTAGACTGACAGCAAATTTCTAGTATCTATTCGCTATTGAATACCAGAGTAATATACAAAGAGTATGTATAGAAAGAGTACTATATATACCCTACTGAATACCAAGTATCTAATGGACAACCTCCCAGAATGCAAGCTTTTATGCTTGGTGATCAGCCCAAGTTAGACAGGGATTATTGTCTGATTTGTTCACTGCTGTGATTCCAGCACCTTAAACAGCTCTTCATTTATTAAATGCTCATTTAGGATTTGTTGAATGACTAAAAGTTAGAAGAAAGAAACAATTTTCAAAATAGAATGCTATTATGCTCAGCCAATAAAGCATTTGAATATGAAATTTTTGGAGCATGCAAGACTTTAAATGTTATCACTCATAAATTAATATCATCCTCCAGAAGAAAAGTTCAAGTAAGAACTACAAAGGAAGAAAAAGGTTGGGGGAACAAGGAGGAGGGGATAGAAAAGGAAGAGGAAGAAGTCAAGGAAGAGGAAGGCATGAAATACAAGAAAGAAGGATGAGTAAACACAACAGTAAAACATAATCTTTCTTTTTCTTCTTTCTTTTTTTCTTGCTTTGAGATGGAGTTCCACTCTTGTTACCCAGGCTGGAGTGCAGTGGCACAATCTCAGCTCACTGCAACCTCCACCTCCCGGATTCAAGCAATTTTCCTGCATCAGCCTCCTGAGTAGCTGGGATTATGGGCACCTGCCACCACACCCAGCTAATTTTTATAGTTTTAGTAGAGACGAGGTTTTACCATGTTAGTCAGGCTGGTCTCGAACTCCTGACCTCAGGTGATCCACCCACCTTGGCCTCCCAATGCTGGTATTACAGGTGTGAGTCACCACACCCAGCCTCTAAAATGTAATTTTAAAAGGGATCATACCCATAATGAAGGGGAATATCCTATCAAGAGAAGAGAATTAGAAAACACCTCATGACACAAAACTGGGAGGAACTTAGAAGGAAATCAACAAATCTACAACCATAATCACTGGTGGTTAGGAGAATTTTATTACTTTGCCAGAAATTCATCAATTAGGAATTAGTTGAAGTTTGGTTCTTCTAATGTCAATAGAAAAATGAAGTTGAGTTGTTGGTGCCAAGGGAGCAAGCTATCCAGAACGCATTGCAATATAGCTAGTGCAGAACACCCAGGTGAAGAGGAGAATTCGATTTATTTTTTAATGCTCTTGTACATTTTATGTAAGTTCACATAAATGTTTGGAATGACTTGCACCAACCTGTGAACCTCTGAGGCACAACATGGCATTGCCAAGAGCAGGAGAGGAATATGATAAAGAGAAATTTATTTCTCACACACTGTATATTTCTGTGCTGTTTGACATATTTACAAGCAGATGGTTTTATTCTATTACCTGTGTGAAACAAAATGAACAGATGTTTTTAAATGTCACACATGCACATAAGAAAAGAGAATTAACAGGCTCAGACCCAAAATCTTAGGTGGTAGTGGGCTACAGGACAGTAAAATAAACAGTAAAATTAAAAGTTTACTTTTTAAAAAATTTTAGAGACAGGGTCTCTTTATCACCCTGGCTGGAATACAGTGGTGTGATCATGGCTCATGGTAGCCTCAAACTCCTGGCTTCAAGCAACACTCCCACCTCAGCCTCCTGAGTAGCTGGGACTACAGGTACATGCCACCACACCTGGATAATTTTAGTTTTCTAGGGATAAGGTCTCACTATGTTGCCCAGACTTGTCTTGAACTCCTGGCCCCAAGCAATCCTCTGACCTTGGCCTCCCAAAGTGCTGGGATTACAGGCATGAGCCACCATGCCCTGCCTACAGCTTACATTTTCAATTGTTTTCTCATCCGTTATTTTAAAACATAAATTTCAGGTAGATAAGTTAAAAATATGGATGTTTTAATATAAAAATAATTACAGACACTTTGGAAAATTGAATTAGGAGAAAACCACTTACACTTACTGACTAGGATAATCACCATTAGCAATTTGAAGGTATTTTCTATACTACTTTCCCAACAATAGTTTATATTGCTTGAATAACACTTTAACAACATTTTATAATATTTTTGTCACTTCACATAGCATCTTTATAAATATCATGTTTAATAATCTAATTATACTCCATCATAAGGGTATACCATAGTTGCTTAATTATTCCCCTACTGTTGAATATTTTGATAGTTTCCTATTTTACTTTAGGTGGGTTAAAAATCTTCCTGTATATAAATTTTCTCACATTTTGGATTATTACCTGTTAATCAATAATAGAATTCTAAGCCCCACAATCATCTGAATGCGCCCCTTCTCTCAGCAAAGGCATTCCGAAGTTAACCTAAGAAACTAGTTCAGGCCATGATGGGAATGGGGAGCCAGACATGCTCATGATACCCTCCTCCCCTTTGGAATTACTGACAGAACAGACTCTTTTAAGTCTGACAAGAAACATTTACAAACTATTTTCTCTGAAGCCTGCTACCTGAAAGCTTCAACTACATGATAAAACCTTGGTCTCCACAACCCATGTTGTAACTCAGACATTCCTTTTTTATTGATAATAACTCTTTCAACGAATTGCCAGTAAGAAAACTTTTAAATCTACCTGTGACCTGGAAGCCCCCGCTTCCAGTTGTCCTGCCTTTCTGGACTGAACAATGTACATCTTACGTGTACTGATTGATGTCTTATGTCAGCCTAAAATGTACAAAACCAAGCTGTACCCCAACCACCCTGGGCATATGTCGTCAGGACCTCCTTGGGCATGTCCTTAACCTTGGCAAAATAAACATTCTAAATTGATTGAGACCTGTCTCGGATACTTTTTGTTTACATACCTAAGGATAAATTCCCAGAGGTAAAATTGGAGTGACAATGGGCTTGAATATTTTAGTGACTTTTGATAGTATAAATTGCAAAACTGCTTTCCTAAAGAGTTGTATCACTTTATTAAATCTCTGTGTTGCTCTGCTCCCACAGGAAACTTGAAATGCACACCTGCTCACAGCAATGTCCAAGGGATCCAAGTGTGGTTAAGATTAAAGATTATGCCAAGGTATTTTATGTATTGTAGCTACAATGAAGTGTATTTCTCTTAACTTCTACTGTGTTTTCATTCCTGACATATGATAATGCATTCAATGTTTATATATTGATCATTTTGTTTACCTCTCATATTAACTTTTCATTTCATTTTCAATTGATTGCTTTGATGTTTCTAGTCATAAAATGTTCTCAGCTAGAAAATAATTCTTTTCCTTCTAAAATGGTTACACTTATTTCGGTTCCATATCTTATTGTAAAAGATAGAGCTTCCAAGCTAATGTTTGAAGAACAGTGATAAGAGTGACCAACTTTAGTTTGTTCCTGATTTTAATTGTAATGTCTCTACAAACTCTGCCCTGCATTTAATTTTGACCTTATTGTAGAAAGTATATTTCTGTTCCAACTGTCTCTGTCATTTTTATCAGGATTGGGTGTTGAATTTTAGAAGCTGTCTTTTCAGTGTTTATTGACATGATTATATGTTTTGCTTATACTGAATCATCATTATAGTCTTCTGTTAGTCATGTATATAGGAGACAGTTTTGCCTTTGTATTTTAATATGCAATGGAATCATATTTACTGATAATTTATGTAGATGTTTCCAGAATTTATTTATGCATCAACATTTTTGTTTTTGTAGAATAAAAGAGTAATTTCTCAGCCATTTCTACATTATGAAACAGTTTCATAGCAGGAAATAATTTATCCCCTAAATACCTGAAATAATTTGCCAAGAAAATTTTATGTGCCTAGAGACTTTTGAACAATAATTCCTTGCTAACTTGACTTCATCTATGATGAATAGTTTATTTACAGAGGTAAATAAAAAGGGAGTCAAAAAATAATATGTAGAATAAATGAAACCAAATCCTGGTTCTTTAGAAAAAGATGACAAAATTAACCAAATTTTAGCCAGACTAAGAAAATAAGAAACAAGATGCAAACAATTAAAATTAGAAATGAAAGTAGAGACATTAGTACCAACTTTACAGAAATAAAAAGGGTGGTAAGAGAACATTATGAACAATTGTATGCCAACAAATAAAACAGCCTAGATGAAACAAATAAAATAGCCTAGATGCCATATTCCTAAAAAGACACAAATTACCTAAACTGACTCAAGAAGCAGTAGAAAACCTGGACAATCTTAAAAGATTGAATCAGTAATAAAAGACCTCACAACAAATAAAAGACCAGGAGCAGATGGCTTCACTTAGAAATTCTATCAAACATTAAAAAAATTGATTTGAATCGTTTCCAAATTCTTACTTAGACAGAAGAGGAGGCAACACTTCCTAATTCATTCTATGAGGTCACTATTACCCTGATGCCAAAGCTAGAGACATCACAAGAAAAGAAAACTTCAGACCAGTATATCTGTTGAATATGAACACAAAACACTTCAACAAAATACCAGAAAACTGAATCAAACAATATGCTATAAGGCTTATACACCAGGATGATGTGGGATTTATCCTAGCAATGCAAGTGTGTTTCAACATAAGAAAATCAATCCATGTAATACATCAAATTGACAGACCAAGTAGAAAACACATGATCATCTCAATTGATGCAGAAAAATCTTTGACAAAATCAAATACCATTTCATGATTTTAAAAAACATTCAGAAACTAGAAATAAAAGGGAAATTCCTCAATACTTTTAAGGTTGTTTATGAAAAATCCACAGCTAACATTATACTCAGTGATCAGACTGACAGTTTTTCCCTGAAAGATAAGGATGCTTGCTTTTACCCCAGCTATACCGCATTGTACTGTAAGTTCTAGCCAGAGTCAATAGGCAGGAAAAATAAACAAAAGACATACAAATTGGAAAAGAAGAACTAAAACTATCTCTATTTGCAGATGACATTTCTACGTATAGAAAATACTAAAGAATCCACAATAAAAACTAGAGCTAAGAACTTCAGCAAAGCTGCAGTGTGCATGAACAATACTCAAAAATTAATTGTGTTTATATGCAGCAGCAATGAAAAATCCATAAGGAAACTGAGAAAACAATTACATTTACAATCACATCCAAAAGAATAGAATATCTAAAAAATAAAAATAAGGATGTGAGAGACTTATACATTGAAAACAACAAAATGTTGTGAGAGAAATAAAAGGTGATCTTAATAAATGGAAAACATCTCAATCCAGGGGTTGGAATAGTAAATATTGTTAAAACGGCAATACTTTCCAAAGTGATCTACAGAATTAATTCAATCCTTATCAAAATTCCAACAGCCTTTTTTGAAGAGACAGAAAATCTGATCTTCAAATGCCTATGGAATTTCAGACAGCTCCAAATAGCCAAAGCAATACTGAAAAAAAGAACAAAGTTGGAAAACTCACACTTCCTGATTTCAAAACGTATTTCTAAGCTACAGTAATAAAAACAGTGGGATTTGGGCCTAAGGAAATAGAATCGAAAGTCCATAAATAAATCCATATATCTATGGTCAACTGGTTTTTTTACAAAAATGCCCAGACCACCTACTGGAGAAAGAAGAGTCTCTTCAACAAATGGCACTGAGTCCGCTGCATATTCACACACAAAATAATGAAGCCGGACCCCTAACTCATATCATACGCAAACTTAACTCAAAATGGATCAATGACCTAAATGTAAGAGCTAAAACCATAAAGGAAATAGACGAGTAAATCTTCATAGCCTTGGATTTGGCAGTAAATTCTTAGATATGACATCAAAAGCATTAGCAGCAAAAAAGTAAATAAATAAATTAAACTTTATTAAAATTAAAAGTTTTCATGAAAGACATTAGCAAGAAAGTAAGAAGAAAAACTACAGAATGAGTGGAAATGTTCGCAAATCATTTATCTAATAAGGGCCTAATATCCTGAGTATATAAAGAACTCCTACAACTCAGCAAGATAAAAAGACAACCTAAATTAAAAATGAGTAAAGGACTTGAAGGCATTTATCCAAAGAAGATATACAAATGGCCAATAAGTCCATGTAAAGATGCTCAACAACATTAATCATTAGTAAAATGCAAATTAAAACCACCACTTGATACCACTTCACACCAACTAGGATGACTGTAATTTTTTTTAATAGAAAATAAGAGTTAGTGAGGATGAAAAGAAATAGAAACCCTTGTAAATTGCTGATGCTGGAAATGTAAAATGGTACAGCTGTTTCAGGAAACAGTTTGAAAGTTCTTTTAAAAATTAAATGCAGAATTACTATATGACCCAGAAATTCCAGTGCTAAGTATATAACCCAAAAAATTGAAAGCAGAGACTCAAACAGATGTGTGTACATCCATGTTCATAGTAACATTATTTACAATGGCCAAAAGAGAGAAACAATTCAACTATACATCAACAGGTAATGGATAAACACACTGTGATATATCCATACAATGGAATATTATTCAACCATGAAGTGAATGATGTGCTGCCATATGCTGTAATGTAGATGAATCTTGAAAACATTATGTGAAAAAATTCAGACACAAAAGGTCACATATTATAGCATTACATTTCTATGAAATATTCAAAATAGGCAAATCCATAGAGACAGAAAGCTGATTCATAGTAGCCAGGAACTGCGAGGAGAAAGAAATCTGGGGAGTCACTGCTTAATGAGCATAACGTTTTCTTTGGGGATGATGAAAATTATTTTGAACTAGATAGTGGTGGTGGTTGCACAGGATTATGAATGCAGTAAATATCACTGAATTGTTTACTTTAAAATGCATAATTTTATGTTATATGAATTTCAGCTTAATTAAATTTTTTAAATTAAAAACTTTAGTTCTTTGTAAAGATGCAGTTAAGGAACATAAGACAAAAACTTGGAGAAATACTTGCAAAAAACATATCTAATATTTTACAAACATGGCAGAAAAAGGAAAAAAAGAGAAAATGTCTGCCACAGGTAAAAAAAATATATATATATTGCTTTCGAAATGTCCCCCCTCAAGAAATCCTCTATTTTGAGAACTGTCATTGTTCTAGAATTATCCAAGTTTTTGGCTTATGTTCCTTATTGTATCTTTATAAAGAATTTAAGTTTTTAATTTGATGAGGTTTAATGTATTACTTTGTTTTTGTTGTTATTATATTTATGAAATATTTGTCAAACACAAAATTATTTATATACTTTTAAATGTTTTCTTCTAGAAGTTTTATAGAATTAACTTTTACATTTAAATCTATAATTCATTTTAGTTAATTTTGTGTATGGATTGAAATAAGGGTCTAAAATAAATTTTTTGCATGTAGATGTCTAATTGTAGTGTACCATTTGTTTAAAATAATTACCTTGCCTGTAGTCCCAGCTACTCGGGAGGCTGAGGCAGGAGAATGGCATATACCTGGGAGGCGGAGCTTGCAGTGAGCCGAGATCCAACCACTGCACTCCAGACTCGGCGAAAGAGCGAGGCTCCATCTCAAAAAAAAAAAAAATTACCATGGCAACTTTGTTCAAACTCAGTTGATTATAAATATGGGACTTTGTTTCTGTGTTCTCTATTCTGGTTCACTGATCTTTATGTCTGCCCTCACATTTATGCCTGCACACTCTTTTTCCTCTGCTTTATAGTAAGTTTTGAAATGAGGTCACATAACTTCAACTTTGTTCTTGTATTCAAAATTTTTGGGTATTCTGGATCATTTACATTTCCAAATGTGTTTGGGGATTAGGTTTCAAATTCTACAAAGGCATGCTAAGATTTTGACAGAGATTGCATTGACTCTTTAGGTCAATTTGCAAAGAATTCTCATCTTATAAATATTAAGTCTTTTAACCCATCACATGGACAATTTCTTCATTTATACAGGTATTCTTCAATTTTTATCAGCAATGTTTCATTGTTTTCAGTGTATAAGTCTTACATTTCTTTGTTTAAATTTATTTCTAAGTATGTCACTTTTTTAAACGCTATTGTGAATAAAATTGTCTTCTTAATTTTAGTTTTCAGATTATTTTTTGCTAGTACTATGAATGCAGTTGATTTTGCCTGCTGATCTTGTATTCTACATCCTAGGTAAACTTGTTTTTTAGATCTAATAGGGTTTTGTTGTTGTTGTTGTTGTTGTTGTTGTTATAAATTCCTTTGGATTTTCTACACACGAGATGATGTGGTGTGTGAAGAATGAGTTACTGATTGCTTTTCAACCTAGAAATTCCTTTTTGTCTTATTGTACTGGCTAAAACCTCCAATACAATGTTAATAAATGTAGTCAAAGCTGATGTCCTTTTCTTGTTCCCCAGTCTTAGGAGAAAGCATTTATTCTGCACTATTTCCCACCATCTTAGCTGTAGGCTTTTTGTAGCTACTTTCTCAGGCATCTCTCTTCTGTTTCTAGTTCACCGAAATTTTTTATCATAAATAGATGTTCAATTATATATAGCTTTTCCTGGATCAATTGAAATATCATTGGTTTTTAATGATTAATTTATGTTTAATTTTTAATTGAAATTTATATTTAGTTGATGTTTGTTTTGTTTTAAATTATTTTTCTTAATTGAGTTTTTGAATATAAAGCCAAATTTCCATTCTCAGAACAAACTCCACTTTGTTGTGGTATATAATCATCTTAGACTGCTTTGTGTTGCTATAACAGAATATCACAGACAGCAATATATAAAGAAAAAAAATATTTCCCACAGTTCTGGAGGTGGGGAAGCCCAATACCAAGGTTTCAGCATCTGGCTAAGACCTTTGTGCTATTCATCCCATAGGAGAAGGCAGAAGGACAAGTGAGAGTAAGAGCAAGAGAGGGTTGAACTCATTTTTATAACAACGCACTCTCACAATAACTAACCTACTTCCATGATAACTGCAATTCATGCATGGAGGCAGAGCATTCATGGACTAATCACCTCATAACAGTCCCACTCTTAATACCATTACAGTGGCAATTCAATTTCAACATGAGTTTTCAAGGGGAAAGTCAAAACCATAGCAATAATCTTTTTTTAATGTTGCTGAATTTGGTTTGCTAATAAAACAGAATCCAGAGTTGCTTCAATATACTAAATAAAATATCCAGTTTTTAGCCAAATTCTGAGGCATGCAAAGAAATGGAAATATGACCATACTCAGGGAAAACCAGCAGCCAATAGAAAATTACTTTGAATTGGCCCCAGATGCTTGATTTGGCAAACAGAGTCTTCAAAGCAACTGTTATTAAAATGTTTAAAGAATGAAACAGAATGATAATAACCCAACAAACAGCAATTCTTAATGAAGAGCTAAAAATTATAAAAGAGAACCAAATAGGTATTCTAAGCTAAATAGTTCAAAACCACATTGAAAATTCACTAGTTGAGGTCAACAACAGATTTGAGATATCAGAATACACTGAAATAAAGATGAGGCACTAGAAAATATCTAATTTGAAGAATGGGAAGGAAAAAGACAGAAGAATAATGAACAGAGACTCAGAGACCTATGGATAACATCAAATTCATCAATATACATGTAATTGGGTGTCCCAGGAGGAGAGGAGGGATAGTAAGGAGCAGAAAAATACTTAATGAATTAAGAACTGAAAGTACCCAAAGTTCATGAAAAACATTAACAGAAATATCTAAGGAGCTCAACAAACCACAAGCAAGATATGCATAAACACAAATAGAATCACTCCTAGTCACACCCGAGGAAGCTTAAAAGTTCAAAGAAAATTCTGACAGTAAGTAATTACATATAAGGTAAATACAATATGATTAACAGTTGACTTCTCATCAGAAACAGTGGGACCAAAAGGCAGTGAAATGACATATTCAACGTGCAGAAAGAATGTCAATAAGTAATTCCATATCCAGTGCAACTATTTTTCAAAAAAAAAAAAAAAAGATGAAATAAAGGAATCCGAAAATAAACAAAAAATGAGAGAATCCATTGCAAATAGACCTGCCATATAAAATATATAAAAGTAAGTCCTTCAGACAGCAAGAAAATGTTACTAGACAGGAACTTGACTGTAGTTTACCACCAGAAATCCTAAGTACATGGGTAAATGTAAAATTATTCATGCTTGTGTGTGTGTGTGTGTGTGTGTATGCCTACTTTTGATAAATTCCCAATGCCCTGAGATGATTGTTTTTCACAATATTGTCCAGTTGACCTCCATATTACCAAATTCACTGGTCAATGATCAGTCTTCATCTGATTTGACCTGTCAGCACTGTTTAATACAGTTAATCACTCTGTCCTTGCCTTGCATTCAGAACATGACTATTTCTTGGTTCTCAGCCTATCTCACAGCCACCCCATCTCAGCTTCCTTTGTTGAGTTGCTCTCATCTCTTTCAGATCCTGAGAGGTCAAATACCCCAGAATTCTGACTTTGATCTGTTGATAATCATTCCTTAGAGTAATAACTCTATCTACTAATATATGCTGACAACACCCAATCTTATATCTTCAGTCCTAAACACTCCTCTTAAGCAAATTAACTAAGGTATATAATATATATTAAAATACTTCTTTATTTTTCTTCCAAAATTTGTTTATCCCATACCTTTGAAAAAATTGGCATAATCTCCATCCTTATAATTACTCATAGCTAAATCTTTGACTCTTCTTCTTAGATAATACATCTAAATCGGATTAGTAGCCACCACTTACACTGCTTCCAACCTGATCCAAGCCACAGTCATATCTTACCTTCGCCATTACAACAATCTACTAGTCGGCCTTCTCAGTTTTAATTCCTGCCCTGTATAGTCTATTTTTTAGCAGCAAGAGTAGTTTTCTTTTATGTAAATCAAATCACATCACTCTTGCTTAAAATTACCACTCAAAGTAAAAACCAAAATCTCTAGAAAAACCTGTAGGTCACTGCACAACCTGCAGCAACTACACCCACTCATATCCTCCTCCCTGATTTTATGTGCTATCATGCCTTCCTTAATCTTTTGATTCCAGATCCACTGATCTTTCCTTTTCTCAACGAAGCATGCTCAAGATACGCATATGGCTCGTTTGATTCTGATCTCTACTAAAATCTTACCTTATCAGGGAGGAGTCTCTGTATCTTAGAAAGCATACTCTACTTTTGTCACTCTCTACTCCTTTGAGATTTCTTCAGTTTTTTTTAAATTAGCATAAGCCACCATCAATGATCTACTTATCTGTTTGTTTATTGTATGTATCACACACACACACAAACACACACACACACACACACAAATGTAAACCCCAACAGAGCTGGGATTTTTTTGTTTTATTTTCTGACTTGTCCCAAGTAACTAGATAAGACCCTAGCTCAAGGTAAACTCTCAATAGATATTTGTTGAATAAATGAAGAAAGCCAATTTTTCCCCAAGTGTTTACTAAATGTCTATTAGGTACCAAACGCTGTCCTAAGTATAATAATATGTCCTAAAATTTTATAAATGATCCTAATAATTTTTTAAATTAAATATAATTATCCTTATTTTACTGATGAAATGCCAAAAGATTAAGGACTTACTTAAGGTTACACAGCATGTTAGTGATAGAATTGGATTCTTTTTGTTCTTTTTAATTGGTCTTTTCAATTCTTGTTTTATGTCTATTATACCAGTTCTAAAGAATACTGGGTACATTTGGTAACTACAGAAGAATCCATGGAGATAAGATTAGAATCAAGACACAGTGAGAATCATTTTAAGTAACTTCTAACATCTAGTTTTATAATCTTTTGTCAAATTTCAATGACCAGTACTCAAACTAGAATATTAAACTTCTGCAGAATGTTCTCACTCATAAGTAGGAGTTGAACATTGAGAACATGTGGACACAGAGAGGGGAACAACATATGCCAGGGCCTGTTGGGGGGTGGGGGGTGAGAGGAGGGAACTTAGAGGATGGGTCAATAGGTGCAGAAAACGACTATGGAACATGTATACCTATGTAACAAAGCTGCACGTTCTGCACATGTATCCAATTTTGGTTTTTTATAAGAAAAAAAAGAAGAAAAAATAAAAATAAACTCCTGCAGAAGATCCTTCTTTCTGATGTTCAGGGCTAGTACAGCAGCCTTTCCACCAGAAAGACATGCTCACAATCAGTCTAAACACTTGGGATTTCCCAACAGTTCTGTCACATGTATTGGAATATTTCTGGAGAATTATTTAAAGGAAAGTTATTGGTGTAAAAATATTCATATGTGTCTGTAGATATTCACATAATTTCTTCCAACTGTGCATTTTCTAACTGAGAAATAAATATGGTATATGATGAATAGCAGATATGATCTGCTTATTCCCTTTGGTTCTTCATTTGGCAGGTCAATTTTCAGAGTGAACAAACAGAATACACTTCTCTAAAGCAAGATTTTCTTCTTACTCTGCATCCAAGTCTTAAATAACCCAATTCTAAAGAATATTTTTGCCAAGGGTAATCCTCTTGTGACCTCAGCTTAGAAGTCGTTCAATAAAAGGAATAGTGAGTGTATAACAGAAGGTTAAGCACTGTTGGAAATGGTCAGTTTTTCTTCATTTCAGGAAAACCAGGTATAGAAACCAGTATGGAAAGCAAAGTTCTTATTTGGCCAGGTTGGAATACTCTGACCAAAAAACCCAATTTTTGGTGGGGTTGTTTTCTTCTTGTAAATTTGTTTAGGTGCTTTGTAGATTCTGGATATTAGCCCTTTGTCAGATGGATAGATTGCAAAAATTTTCCCGCATTCTGTAGATTACCTATTCACTCTGTTGATAGTTTCTTTTGCTGTGCAGAAGCTCTTTAGTTTAATTAGATCCCATTTGTCAGTTTTGGCTTTTGTTGCCATTGCTTTTGGTGTTGGTCATGCAGTCTTTGTCCATGCCTATGTCCTGAATGGTATTGCCTAGATTTTCTTTTAGGGTTTTTATAGTTTTAGGTCTTATGTTTAGGTCTTTAATCCATCTTGAGTTAATTTTTGTATAAGGCGTAAGGACAGGGTCCAGTTTCAGTTTTCTGCATATGGCTAGCCAGTTTTCCCAACATCATTTATTAAATAAGGAATCCTTTCCCCCATTGCTTGTTTTTGTCAGGTTTGTCAAAGATCAGATGGTTGTAGATGTGTGGCATTATTTCTGAGGCCTCTGTTCTGTTCTGTTGATCTATATATCTGTCATGGTACCAGTACCGTACTGTTTTGGTTACTGTAGCTGTGTAGTATAGTTTGAAGTCAGGTAGGGTGATGCCTCCAGCTTTGTTCTTTTTGCTTAGGATTGTCTTGGCTATACGGACTCTTTTTTGGCTCCATATGAAATTTAAAGTAGTTTTTTCTAATTCTGTGAAGAAAATCAATGGTAGCTTGATGGGGATAGCATTGAATCTATAAATTACTTTGGCCAGTATGGCCATTTTCATGATATTGATTCTTCCTATCCATGAGCAGAGAATGTTTTTCCATTTCTTAGTGTCCTCTCTTATTTCCTTGAGCAGTGGTTTGTAGTTCTCCTTGAAGGGGTCCCTCACATCCCTTGTAAGTTGGATTCCTAGATATTTTATTCTCTTTGTAGAAATTGTGAATGGGAGTTCACTCATGATTTGACTCTCTGTTTGTCTATTATTGGTGTATAGGAATGCTTGTGATTTTTACACATTGATTTTGAATCCTGAGACTTTGCTGAAGTTGCTTATCAGCTTAAGGAGATTTGGGACTGAGACGATGGGGTTTTCTAAATATACAATCAAGTCATCTGCAACAGAGACAATTTGACTTCCTCTCTTCCTATTTGAATACCCTTGATTTCTTTCCCTTGCCTGATTGCCCTGGTCAGAACTTCAGATACTAGGTTGAATAGGAGTGGTGAGAGAGGGCATCTTTGTCTTGTGCTGGTTTTCAAAGGGAATGCTTCCAGGTTTTACCTATTCAATATGATATTGGCTGTGGGTCTGTCATAAATCACTGTTGTTATTTTGAGATATGTTCCATCAATACCTAGTTTACTGAGAGTTTTTAACATGAAGGGGTGTTGATTTTATCAAAGGTCTTTTCTGTATCTATTGAGATCATCATGTGATTTTTGTCATTGATTCTCTTTATGTGATGGATTATGTTTATCGATTTGCATATGTTGAACCAGCCTTGCATCCCAGGGATGAAGCTGACTTGATGATGGTGGATAAGCTTTTTGATGTGCTGCTGGATTTGGTTTGCCAGTATTTTATTGTGGATTTTCACATCAATGTTCATTAGGGATATTGGCCTGAATTTTTTGTTGTTGTTGTGTCTCTGCCAGGTTTTGGTATCAGGATGATGCTGGACTCCTAAAATGAGTTAGGGAGGAGTCCCTCTTTTTCTATTGTTTGGAATACTTTCAGAAGGAATGGTACCAGCTCCTCTTTGTACCTCTGGTAGAACTCGGCTATGAATCCATCTGGTCCTGGGCTTTTTTTGACTTGTAGGCTATTAATTACTGCCTCAATTTCAGAACTCGTTATTGGTCTATTGAGGGATTTGACTTCTTCCTGGTTTAGTCCTGGGAGGGTGTATGTGTCCAGGAATTTTTCCATCTCTTTTAGATTTTCTAGTTTGTTTGCATAGAGGTGTTTACAGTATTCCCTGATAGTAGTTTGTATTTCTTTGGGATCCGTGGTGATCTCCACTTTATAATTTTTTATTGTGTCTATTTGATTCTTCTCTCTTTTCTTCTTTTTAGTCTGACTAGCAGTCTATCTATTTTGTTAATCTTTTCAAAAAACCACCTCCTGGATTCATTAATTTTTTGAAGGGTTTTTCATGTCTCTATCTCCTTCAGTTCTGTTCTGATCTTAGTTATTTCTTGTTTTTTGTTAGCTTTTGAATTTGTTTGCTCTTGCTTCTCTAGTTCTTTCAATTGTGATGTTAGGGTGTTGATTTTAGATCATTCCTGCTTTCCCCTGTGGGCAATCAGTGCTATAAATTTCCCTCTAAACACTGCTTTAGCTGTGTACCAGAAATTCTGGTACATTGTGTCTTTGTTCTCATTGGTTTCAAGAAACTTATTTATTTCTGCCTTAATTTCGTTATTTACCCAGTAGTCATTCAGGAGCAGATTGTTCAGTTTCCATGTAGTTGTGCGATTTTGAGTGAGTTTCTTAATCCTGGGTTCCAATTTGATTGGACTGTGATCTGAGCAACTGTGTGGCCAACAGACATAGGGAAAAAATACTCATCATCACTGGTCATTAGAGAAATGCAAATCAAAACCACAATGAGATACCGTCTCACACCAGTTAGAATGGTGATCATTAAAAAGTCAGGAAACAACAGATGCTGGAGAGGATGTGGAGAAATAGGAACACTTTTACACTGTTGTTAGGAATGGAAATTAGTTCTTAACCATTGTGGAAAACAGTGTGGTGATTCCTCAAGGATCTAGAACCAGAAATATTGGGGCCAGGCCATAGTGCAGAAAAAAATGAGCTGCCTCTTTTTCAGGGTCTGCAGGTCAAATTGGTCCCAATGGCTTAGGATGCATTTCAAGGGTGGGCCTGTTGATGCCTGAGTGTCAGCATTTGACCCAACAATCCCATTACTGGGTATATACCCAAAGATTATAAATCATTCTACTATAAAGACATTCTACTATAAAGACATGTATGTTTATTGCAGCACTGTTCACAATAGCAAAGACTTGGAACCAACCAAATGCCCATCAATGACAGACTAGATAAAGAAAATGTGGCACATATACACCATGGAATACTATGCAGTCATAAAAAAGGATGAGTTCATATCCTTTGCAGGGACATGGATGAAGCTGGGAATCATCGTTCTCAACAAACTAACACAAGAACAGAAAACCAAACACCGAATGTTCTCATTCACAAGTGGAAGTTAACAATGAGAACATATGGACACAGGGAGGGGGGCATCACACACTGGGGAGTCTCAGGGGGTGGGGAGGCTAGGGGAGAGATAGCATTAGGAGAAATACCTAATGTAGATGATGGTTGATGGGTACAGCAAACCACCATGGCATGTGTATACCTATGTAACAAACCTGCATAGGTTTGTATTAAGTATGTATCCCAGTACTTAAAGTATAAAAAAAAAAAAAAAAAAGAAGAAGAAGAAGAAGAAGAAAAAGTTTAGGAAGAAGGCAATTAATTAAAAGTAGGAAAGAGATAATCATCAAACAGTACACAGACTTACAAGAACGAAACATTTCTACTTCTATTGCAGTGTGCAACTGCAAAGAGTCTGGGTGGGGTAGGGGAAGCAACCCTGTAAATGAAAAGAGAAAAGTGTGACATTTGCTTAACCAGAAGTGGCTTAAATTGGGAAGATTAAAGTTTGAAGAAGCTTTTGTTTAATCTCATTATAATGAAGTCAAGGAAAGAAAGATAAAGATTAAGGATAAGCTTTAATCTCTGATTATTAAAGATATAGTTGTGTTCATATTATTTTGATATATGATAAAAGTAATTTCAACAAAATTTGCATTGCTTACCAATTGATTAGAATTGGTTTGGATTTCCTAGATTTTATTTCATGAGCTCATTTTTCTTTTGCTGAGTAAATTATGCTTTTTATAGACTCTAAAATAGATAATTATCTTGCATGAATTATAACAGGGTATATTATGTAACAGCTAAAGATGAAACACAATTGAAATAAAACTAGTCCATGACTAAATATAGATCAAAATATTTCTGAAGAAAAAAGCAAGACAAAAAGTTATAGAAAGACTAAGGACTGAAATTCTACTTGGAACATATATTAACACAACTTTTTGCCCTGAATGTTTTATTAAAATGTAATAGAAAATACTTGCTAGTAAAAAAACAAATGTCAAATTTTGTTATCTTAAGTTGACTTCCATCCCACCTTCTTTGGAGTTTTTCTTCCACCAAGATAGTCTTTTTCTGGAAGAATATAGAATAATCTCATTTAGTTTTCTATCTCTAGTCCTTCATTCAAAGAAATCCTGCACTGTTGTGTGTAGAAATATGGTACAGGAATATTTTAAACAAAATTAGAGTGTGTAGTGCAGTATGAAACATATTTAGCATTTTTCCCATTTCTGTCACAGAGCTCCTAAAACCCTTGGAATTTCCAGGGTGATAGGAGTGTCTTTTGTTATTCATAAGGAGCCAATTTTGATCTGAGTTTACGCAAAGAAAGTGTCTTGGAGTGGGGCTCCTAGATAGCCATGGTATGGGGCTGGTTACCAGAAAGACTAGAGGATTGGGTTAGAGGATTGGAACTTTCAGCTTTACCCACTGACCTTTGGGAAAAGGGATAGGGGATGAACATTAAGCTCTATTAAGCTCTATTTTTAAACTCTTGAACAACAAGATTTGATGAGCTACTGGGTTGCTGAACATGTGGAGGTGCTAGGAGGGTGATGTGCCCAGAAAGGACATGGAAGCTGTATGCCCCTTCTCTGTGTACCTTGTCCTATTTCCTCTTCCATTTATTCACTTGTATCATTTGTAATATTCTTTATAATAAACCAGTACACATAAGTAAGTGTTTCTTTGAGTTCTGTGAGCTGTCCTAGTGAGAGGTGAAGCCAGCTGGGCTTCTGGGTCGGGTGGGGACTTGGAGAACTTTTCTGTCTAGCTAAAGGATTGTAAATGCACCAATCAGCACTCTGTAAAAACGCATCAATCAGCGTTCTGTGTCTAGCCAAAGGATTGTAAACACACCAATCAGCACTCTGTAAAAACACACCAATCAGAGCTCTGTGTCTAGCTAAAGGTTTTTAAATGCACCAATCAGCACTCTGTAAAAACGCACCAATCAGTGCTCTGTGTCTAGCTAAAGGTTTGTAAGCGCACCAATCAGAACTCTGTAAAAATGCACCAATCAGTGCTCTGTGTCTAGCTAAAGGTTTGTAAGCGCACCAATCAGAACTCTGTAAAAATGCACCAATCAGCACTCTGTAAAATGTACCTATCAGTGCTCTGTAAAATGGATGAATCAGCAGGACATGGGTGGAGCCAAACAAGGGAATAAAAGGTGGCCACCCGAGTCAGCAGTGGCAACCCGCTTGGGTCTCCTTCCATGCTGTGGAAGCTTTGTTCTTTTCCTCTTCACAATAAATCTTGCTGCTGCTCACTCTTTGGGTCTGCTCTATCTTTAAGAGCTGTAACACTCTCTGCAAAGGTCTGCAACTTCACTCCTGAAGTCAGCGACACCATGAACCCACCAGGAGGAACAAAAAACTCCAGACATGCCATCTTTAAGAGCTGTGACACTCACTGCGAAGGTCTGCAGCTTCACTCCTGAAGTCAAGTGAGATCACAAACCCACCAGAAGGAAGAAACTCTGGACACATCTGAATATCCAAAGGAACAAACTCCGGACACACCATCTTTAAGAACCTTAACACTCACCATGAGAGTCCGTGGCTTCATTCTTGAAGTCAGCGAGACCTAGGACCCACTGGAAGGAACCAATTCCAGACACATTTTGGCAACTACGAAGGGACTATCGCGTATCACCAAGTGGTGCATACCACCAGACCCCTTTCATTTGCTATTCTGTCCTATTTTTCCCTAGAATTTGGGGGCTAAATACCGGGCACCTGTTGGCCAATTAAAAGTGACTAGCACAGCCGCTGGACTAAAGACATGGGTGTCAGGCTTTCTGGGAAAGGGCTTTCTAACAACCCCCAACTCTTCAGAGTTGGGAGCATTGATTTACCTGGAACCAGTTTCCACTTTTCCTGTACTTCTGGGCTGAGCCGAGGGTCTACAGAGAGGAAAGCTCTTAAGCTCCAGGGTCTCAACAACAAGTTGGTTGTCCCTGCGGCTATGAGCGGAGCTCTCAAAGTCATGTCACCCAAGTGAGACTCACCCATCTATCCTATCTATCCTGACCCTTGCCTCCTGGATCCTAATGCCTGTCAGACAAACTTCCTGTCACCTCTTATCTCTGAGGCTAGTTTCGCTTCTAAAAACCACTCAGTCTCTGGTGCTTTTCTAGTTTCTCCTATCAGAATGATTTCTAGTATAAACTCCAGGACTCTGTTACCTTCTTTAGGCACCCAGGCTCACCAGTCAGAAGACATAATTTTTGCCCAAAGCCCCATTGTAGGGGAGACTATCTGGAATTTTAGGATCCCTCCTCAGACAAGCAGGCCTAACAAAAGCTATTTCTGGAGCTAAGATATGGGGAGCCTCAGAAATTGTATCCTTCCTATTCATATAAGTGAGGACAAAAGGCATCACTCTTCCAACTCTGGAGATCCCTCCCCTCCCTCAGGGTATGGCCCTCCACTTCATTTTTGGGGCATAACATCTTTATAGGACACAGGTAAGGTCCCAATACTAACAAGATAATGTTTAGGACGCTAACAGGTTTTTGAGAATGTGTCAGTAAGGGCCACTAAATCCAATTTTTCTTGGTCCTCTTTGTGGTCTAGGAGGACAGGCAAGGGTGCAGGTTTTCGAGAATGTGTCAGTAATGGCCTGTAAATCTGACCTTCCTTGGTCCTCCTTGTGGTCTAGGAGGAAAACTAGTGTTTCTGCTGCTGTGTTGGTGAGTGCAGCTATTCCAATCAGCAGGGTTCGGGGACCGTTGTAGGTTCTTGGGCAGGGGGAGAAACAAACAAACCAAAACTACGGCCAGTTTTGTCTTTCAGATGGGAAACACTCAGGCATCAACAGGCTCACCCTTGAAATGCATCCTAAGCCATTGGGAGCAATTTGACCTGCAACCCCTGAAAAAGAAGTAGCTCATTTTTTTCTGCACTATGGCCTGGCCCCAATATTCTCTCCTAGTGGGGAAAAATCGCCACCTGAGGGAAGTATAAATTACAATGCTATCCTGCAGCTTGACCTTTTCTGTAAGAGGGAAGGCAAATGGAGTGAAATGCCTTATGTCCAAGTTTTCTTTTCATTGAAGGAGAATACACAACTATGCAAAGCTTGCAATTTACATCCCACAGGAGGACCTCTCAACTGACCCCCATATCCTAGCCTCCCTATAGCTCCCCTTACTATTAATGATAAGCCTCCTCTAATCTCCCCCACCCAGAAGGAAATAAGCAAAGAAATCTCCAAAGGACCACAAAAACCCCCAGGCTATCTGTTATTTCCCCTTCAAGTTGTAGGGGGAGGGGAATTTGGCCCAAACAGGGTACATGTCCCTTTCTCCCTCTCTGAGTCAAAGCAGATAAAGACAGACCTGGGGAAGTTTTCAGATTATCCTGATAGGTACATAGAGGTCCTACAGTGTCTAAGGAAAACCTTCAATCTCACTTGGAGAGATGTCATGCTATTGTTAGATTAAACCCTGGCCTTTAATGAAAAGAATGCAGCTTTAGCTGCAGTCCGAGATTTTGGAGATACCTGGTATCTTAGTCAAGTAAATGATAGAATGACAGCTGAAGAAAGGGACAAATTCCCTACCGGTCAGCAAGCCATCCCCAGTATGGATCCCCACTGGGACCTCGACTCAGATCATGGGGACTGGAGTTGCAAACATCTGTTGACCTGTGTTCTAGAAGGACTAAGGAGAATTAGGAAAAAGTCCATGAATTATTCAAAGATATCCACCATAACTCAGGAAAAGGAAGAAAATCCTTCTGCCTTCCTCAAGTGGCTACAGGAGGCCTTAAGAAAATATACTCCCCTGTCACCCAACTCACTTGAGGGTCAATTGATCCTAAAAGATAAGTTTATTACCCAATCAGCCACAGATATCAGAAGAAAGCTCCAAAAGTGAGCCCTGGGCCCTGAACAAAATCTGGAGGCATTTTTAAACCTGGCAACCTCGGTGTTCTATAATAGGAACCAAGAGGAAAAGGCCCAAAAGGAGAAGCAAGATCAGAGACAGGCCACAGTGTTAGTCATGGCCCTCACACAAACAAACCTTGGTGGTTCAGAGAGGACAGAAAATGGAGCAGGCCAATCACCTGCTAGGGCTTGTTATCTGTGTGGTTTGCAAGGACACCTTAAAAAAGATTGTCCAACGAGAAACAAGCTGCCCCCTCCCCCATGTCCACTATGCCAAGGCAATCACTGGAAGGCATACTGCCCCAGAGGACAAAGGTTCTCGGGGCCAGAAGCCCCCAACTAGATGATCCAACAACAGGACTGAGGGTGCCCAAGGCAAGCGCCAGCTCATGTTATCACCCTCACTGAGCCCCAAGTATGTTTAACCATTGAGGGCCAGGAAATTGACTTCCTCCTGGACACTGGCGTGGGCTTCTCAGTGTTAATCTCCTGTCCTGGACGACTGTCCTCAAGGTCTGTTACCATCCAAGGAATCCTGGGACAGCCTGTAACCAGGTATTTCTCCCACCTCCTCAGTTGTAACTGGGAGACTTTGCTCTTTTCACATGCTTTTCTTGTTATGCCTGAAAGTTCCACACCCTTATCAGGGAGGGATATATTAGCCAAGACCGGAGCTATTATCTACATGAATATGGGGAAGAAGTAACCCATTTGTTGTCCCTTACTTGAGGAGGGAATCAACCCTGAAGTCTGGGCATTGGAAGGACAATTTGGAAGGGCAAAAAATGCCTGCCTAGTCCAAATCAGACTAAAAGATCCCACCACTTTTTCTTATCAAAGGCAATATCCCTTAAGGCCCGACGCTCATAAAGGATTACAGGATATTTTTAAGCATTTAAAAGCTCAAGGCTTAGTAAGGAAATGCAGCAGTCCTTTCAACACCTCAATTCTAGGAGTATGAAAACCAAACAGTCACTGGAGACTAGCGCAAGATCTTAGACTCATCAATGAGGCTGTAATTCCTCTATATCCAGTTGTACCCAACCCCTATACCCTGCTCTCTCAAATAGCAGAGGAAGCAGAATGATTCACTGTTCTGGACCTCAAGGATGCCTTATTCTGTATTCCCCTGCACTCTGACTCCCAGTTCCTCTTTGCCTTTGAGGATCCCACAGACCACACATCCCAACTTACATGGACGGTCTTGCCCCAAGGGTTTAGAGATAGCCCTCACATGTTTGGTCAGGTACTAGCCCAAGATATAGGCCACTTCTCAAGTCCAGGCACTCTGGTCCTTCAGTATGTGTATGATTTACTTTTGGCTACCAGGTCAGAAGCCTCATGCCAGCAGTCTACTGTAGATCTCTTGAACTTTCTAGCTAATCAAGGGTACAAGGTGTCTGGGTTGAATCCCCAGTTTTGCCTACAGCAGGTTAAATATCTAGGCCTAATCTTAGCCAGGGGGACCAGGGCCCCCAGCAAGGAATGAATACAGCCTATACTGGCTTATCCTCACCCTCAGACATTAAAACAGTTACAGGGGTTCCTTGGAATCACTGGCATTTGCCGACTATGGATCCCCAGATACAGCGAGATAGCCAGGCCCCTCTATACTCTAATCATGGAGACCCAGAGGACAAATACTCATCTAGAAGAATGGGAACCAGGGGCAGAAACAGTCTTCAAAACCTTAAACCAGGCCCTAGTACAAGCTCCAGCTTTAAGCCTTCCCATAGGACAAAACTTCTCTTTATACATCACAGAGAGCAGGAATAGCTCTTGGAGTCCTTACTCAGACTTGTGGGACAACCCCACAACCAGTGGCATACCTACGTAAGGAAGTTGATGAGGCAGCAAAAGGCTGGCCTCACTATTTGAGGGTAGTTGCAGCAGTGGCCATCTTAGTGTCAGAGGCTATCAAAATAATACAAGGAAAGGATCTCACTGTCTGGACTACTCATGATGTAAATGGCATACTAGGTGCCAAAGGAAGTTTATGGCTATCAGACAACCACCTACTTAGATACCAGGCACTACTCCTTGAGGGACTGGTGCTTCAAATATGTATGTGTGTGGCCCTCAACCCTGCCATATGAAGGGCAGGTTATGCCATAGTTAGGGATGTAACCACACTTGAAAGTAGGCCTCTTCCCCCAGGCACCAGTGCCCAGTTAGCAGAACTAGTAGCACTTACCCGAGCCTTAGAACTGGGAAAGGGAAAAAGAATAAATGTGTATACAGATAGCAAGTATGCTTACCTAATCCTACATGCCCATGCTGCAATATGGAAAGAAAGGGAGTTACTAATCTCTGGGGGAACCCCCATTAAATACTACAAGGAAATTATGGAGTTATTGCATGCAGTGCAAAAACCCAAGGAGGTGGCAGTCTTACACTGCCAAAGCCATCAGAAAGGTGAAAGAGAAAAGGCAGAAGGAAACTGTCAGGTGGATGCAGAGGCCAAAATTGCTGCCAGGCGGAATCTCCCATTAGAAATACCTATGGAAGGACCCTTGATATGGAACAACCTCCTTCTAGAGATTAAGCCCCAGTATTCCCCGACTGAAACAGAATGGGGATGTTCATGGGGGCATAGTTTTCTCCCTTTTGGGTGGTTAACAACAGAAGAAGGAAAGGTACTTATACCTGAAGCCAGCTAGTGGAAAATTCTTAAAAACCTCCACCAAACTTTTCATATGGTTATTGAAAACACTCATCAAATGGCCAAATCCCTATTTATAGGGCCAAATCTCCTCTGGAACATCTGACAGGTAGTCAAAGCCTGTGAGGTGTGCCAAAGGAATAATCCCTTGGTCCATCATAAGGCCCTTTTAGGGGAACAAAGAATAAGTCACTATCCCAGAGAGGACTGGCAGTTAGACTTCACCCATATGCCTAGGTCAAAGGGATTTCAATACTTGTTGTTCTGTGTTGATACCTTTATAAATTGGATAGAAGCTTTCCCCTGCAAGACAGAGAAGGCTCAGGAAGTGATTAAAGTCCTAATTCATGAAATAATTCCTAGATTTCATCTTCCCCAAAGCTTACAGATTGACAATGATCCAGCTTTTAAAGCCACGATAACTCAGGGAATTTCCAGGGTGTTAGGGATACAATATCACCTTCACTGCACCTGGAGGCCACAATCCTCAGGGAATGTCCAGAAGGCAAATGAAGCACTCAAAAGGCACTTATGGAAACTAACACAAGAAACTCATCTTCCATGGCATACACTTTTGCCCATGGCCTTACTGAGAATCCAGAATTCTCCCCACAAAATGGGACTCAGTCCATATGAAATGCTGTGTGGGTGACCTTTTCTCACAAATGACCTCCTACTTGATCAGCAAACAGCCAAATTGGTCAAAGATATAACTTCTTTGGCAAAATATCAACAAAACCTTAAAAACCTACCTGAAGGATGTCACAGAGAAAAGGGAACAGAGTTGTTTCAACCAGGAGATATAGTGTTGGTCAAATATCTCCCCTCTACCTCCCCATCTATGGACTCTTTGTGGGAAGGACCATACTCAGTAATCCTATCTTCCCCCACTGCATTTAAGCTGGCAGGAGTGGAATCTTGGATTCACCATACCAAGTTAAATTTTGGACATCTCCTGAGGAACCTGTGGGACCGTCAGCTCAGGAGTCCCAAGATCAGCCTGACCAGACTCGATACACCTGCAAACCATTGGAGGACTTCAATCTCCTATTTTGGAAGGAAACTTCCCAGACTGAAAAGGCTCCTATCACTGATCCTGAAGAAAAACCCCTTCCTCCTTAAAAAAGATAAGTGAAAACCTACATAATCTTTAACACCTATCCTTGCCCCTTTAATGGAATCCTTTCACTGTTTCATCATATTATTAAGTAGCATACTAACCATACTCTTTGCGATAGGACTATATACTGTAGCTCCTGCTGGTATGAAAATCCTGATCACATAAACCTTCTTTCTATCTTCCTCCCTTCTAACAGCAATTTACTCCTACCTTTAATTCAGACTGGATAAAATGATCTTGTCTTCCAGAGCACCCTCTTTACCTTCCTATTTACTCTTTGCCTATCTATCCCTCCTGCTTCCTTGGATACCTCATACAATCACCCCTCCCCTTCCACTAGTTCCTATTTACCTCTACAACACTCCCAACTTAACCCACTCTCTGTTAAACCAGTCCAATCGTTCCCTGGCAAATGACTGTTGGCTTTGTATCTCTCTATCAACCTCTGCTTATGTTGCCACTCCCATTCCCACAAAAAAATTGGGTCTTTACTAACTTAACCTACCACCCTCATTATGAAGGAAAAGACCCTTTCTGACTTCTAAATATGCAATCATCAGCTGACTTCCCCATCTCTGATAGGACCAAGAATACCCTAACAGGATGTGCAATCCAACTCTTACGTTCTTACTTTTCCAACCTCACCTATTACACAAGCAATGAAAAGCCCATACACGGCCCCATAACAACAAATACCATCTTAACTTTCCAAGCCCCTTTATGCATCCAACACAACCTGTTATTAGGCCTGCCCCTGGGGCACCTACTACCCCATCAGTGTAATTACACCCTACAACTTCAAGCCCCAACTGATCACAGTAACTTCCAAGTCACCCAAACAGCTCCATTTAGACGGCTTGTCTGCTTCTCAAGGACCCCCCCCCAAAATCATCACCTCCTCTCTGCTTAACAAACAGTCCAGATTTTGTAATGGCAAACATACTCCCTGCATGACCAATCACCACCTGGACCCCCTGCAGCAGTACCCCCACCACTAGTGAATGCCTTCTTATCCCCTCTTTCACTCCCTTGAATGGTTCCTAGTAGATACAAAATGGTTTTTTCTCCAATGGGAAAATAGAACACAGGGAGCCACTCAGTTTGCTCCCAACACCCCTTTCCAGCCACTCACCAGAGCTACCTTGGCAAGTACTCTAGGAGTATGGGAAAATGAAAACAACAAACTCACACACCTTTTTAACATACACAACCAATTCTGTCTATCCAGCCAAGGTATATTTTTCTTATGTGGAATGTCGACCTATATCTGCCTCCCCACTAACTGGACAGGCACCTGCACCTTAGTCTTTCTAAGTCCCAACATTAACATTGCCCCAGGAAATCAGACCCTATCAGTACCCCTCAAAGCTCAAGTCCATCAGTGCAGAGCCATACACCTAATACCCCTACTTATAGGGTTAGGAATGGCTACTGCTACAGGAACCGGAATAGCCAGTTGATCTACTTCATTATCCTACTACCACACACTCTCAAAGGATTTCTCAGACAGTTTGCAAGAAATAACAAAATCTATCCTTACTCTACAATCCCAAATAGACTCTTTGGCAGCAATGACTTTCCAAAACCACCGAGGCCTAGACCTTCTCAGTGCTGAGAAAGGAGGACTCTGCACCTTCTTAGGGGAAGAGGGTTGTTTTTACAGTAACCAGTCAGGGATAGTACAAGATGCTGCCCAGCATTTACAGGAAAAGACTTCTGAAATCAGACACCGCCTTTCAAACTCATACCAACCTCTGGAGTTGGGCAACATGGCTTCTCCCCTTTCTAGGTCCCATGGCAGCCATCTTCTATTACTTGCCTTCGGGCCCTGTATTTTTAACCTCCTTGTCAAATGTGTTTCCTCTAGAATCAAGGCCATCAAGCTACAGATGGTCTTACAAATGGAACCCCAAAAGAGCTCAACTAACAACTTCTACTGAGGACCCCTGGACTGACCCACTGGCCCTTTCACTGGCCTAGAGAGTTCCCCTCTGGAGGACACTACAACTGCAGGGTCCCTTCTTTGCTCCTATCCAGCAGGAATTAGCTAGAGTAGTCATCGCCCAATTCCCAACAGCAGTTGGGATGTCCTGTTTGGAAGGGGGATTGAGAGGTGAAGCCAGCTGGGCTTCTGGGTAGGGTGGGGACTTGGAGAACTTTTCTGTCTAGCTAAAGGTTTGTAAATGTACCAATCAGCACTCCGCAAAAATGGACAAATTGGCACTCTGTAAAATGGAC
The DNA here is from genome assembly GCF_049350105.2 of Macaca mulatta. NCBI lineage: Eukaryota > Metazoa > Chordata > Mammalia > Primates > Cercopithecidae > Macaca > Macaca mulatta. The sequence goes on from NC_133413.1 coordinate 64,114,322, forward strand.
CAATCAGCGCTCTGTAAAATGGACGAATCAGCAGGATGTGAGTGGGTCCAAATAAGGGAATAAAAGCAGGCCACCCAAGCCAGCAGCGGCAATCTGCTTGGGTCCTCTTCCACACTGTGGAAGCTTTGTTCTTTCACTCTTCACAATAAATCTTGCGGCTGCTCACTCTTTGGGTTTGCATTACTTTTATGAGCTGTAACACTCACCACGAGGGTCTGTGGCTTCACTCCTGAAGTCAGTGAGACCAAGAACCCACCAGAAGGAACAAACGACTCTGGAAGCGCCAGCTTTAAGAGCTGTAACACTCACTGTGAAGGTCTGAGGCTTTACTCCTGAAGTCAGTGAGACCACGAACCCACCAGAAGGAAGAAACTCTGGACACATCTGAACACCTGAAGGAACAAACTCCAGACACACCATCTTTAAAAACTGTAACACTCGCCACAAGTGTCCATGGCTTCATTCTTGAAGTCAGCGAGATCAAGAATCCACCAGAAGGAACCAATTCCAGACACACTAGCAAATTAATCACACCCAAGAATGAAGTGGTGGGAACTTTGATTAATAGCTTGTCAGTCAGAAGTATAGATGGCAAAGCCTACTACTTGTGATTGGTATCTGAAATGGGGAGAAGTCTGGTGGAACTGAGTCCTTAACCTGTGGGATCTGATGCTATCTCCACGTAGTGTCAGAACAGAAATAAATTATAAGGCCAGGCATGGTGGCTCACGCCTGTAATCCCGGCACTTTGGGAGGCTGAGGTGAGCAGATCACAAGGTCAGGAGATTGAGACCATCCTGGCTAATATGGTGAAACTCCATCTCTACTAAAAAATACAAAAATATCCATCTAAACTACTCCATCTCTACTAAAAAATAGTCGGGTGTGGTGGTGGGCGCCTGTAGTCCCAGTTACTCGGGGGGCTGGGGTGGGAGAATGGCCTGAACCCAGGAGGCAGAGCTTGCAGTGAGCCAAGATTGCACCACTGCACTCCAGCCTGGAAGACAGAGCGAGACTCCATCTCAAAAAATAAATAACTAAAAATAAAAATAAAATAAAAAATAAAAATTGTAAGACACCCTGTTAGTGTCTGCTAGAGAACTGCTTGGTGTGTAGGGTGTGAAAGCTGTCAGAATCAAGATGGAGTCACTTATGCCACACCCTAACAAAATGGATTCGGGAGGGGCTCTCACATGCACAGGTCTGTGATAAAAACTATTACAAGAATGGTCTAAAAAACACAATCTTGCACAAAGACCACCACAACCAAGGTAATCATTTTGGAACAATTTATATAACCTTTTTCATTTTGTCTTTAAAAGTTTCAGCTTGCCTCAATCTCCCTGAATATGCCTGTGATCCATCATAGCACACACTTCCTGGTTTGTAATCCCCTGTCATTCCCAAGTGAACTCATTTATTTTGAGATCCACTCTTCCTGTTGTTACTTTAGGCTGACATAATCTGGTGTCAGAAGTGGAATCTGAAGTTAAGATCACCTTTGGAAGAAATTGGTATTGCTCGGACTAGTGTACAGTACCCACGTGAGCCCTTTTGAGGATTCTGTTTTCACAGCTCACCTTTTCTGCCCTGGGGAGTCTTCTCTCAGGTTGAGCTCTCTCTTTTTGATAGGAGCTCTTTGACTGTATTTGAGATCTAGCTTGAATGAGACCACCTTAATAAAGGACCTTGCATCCCTCCAGGGGCTATAAGACTTTTTGTCTTTTCTGGCAAATCCTTTTTGGTATAAAGGCAGTTTGTCTTTCCATTTCTGTTGAGTACTCTGGTTTTGTTTTTTAGGCATTGTCTGTAAGTGAATTGGCTCTTTTTTTTTTTTTTCCCTTGTTTGTTTCTGAACAACTTTGCAGAGAAAAGTAAACATACCAATGGCAGACACAGGTTGATGAGTTAAAACCCATGAGGATGGTAATCACCATTCTATGAGGGAACAAAGTCTCTCATTTGAGGATACACTGGTTCACAGACAGGCAAGGTCACCACTAAGCCATGTGCTAGTCTTGAGAAAATCTATGTGCAACAGGGAAAATTTGGTCACAGGTTGGAAAACTAGGGCAAAGGCTGTCGACCAAGCAGAAAAAGTATCCCATGCCATGTCAAAATAAAACACTTGGCCCAAACTCTTAAAGTTTCTTGACAGAGATTATAGGATTTTCTCTTGCTCTTGAGAAATTAATGAGAAATGAAATGGATCCTCAAATTCTAAGGCATGCCAGATTTTCAGGGGCTCCAGGTGGTTATACATTCAAACACTATGACCCTTCTTTATGCGCACTTTTGAACCAATGGACATGTTACACCAAGGATAATTTAAAGCTCTCATGATCATTATGAGGATTATTCAAACTCCCCAAGCTTATGTGTGTTAGAACTAAAATTAGAAGACCATGGCTACAGTATCAAACAGTCCAAATGAGACATGCATGTTTAATTGGCATCTTAAGGTTTCAGAGAGCACATTTAGGACTTAAAAAACCCTCACTGCAAAATACTGCCTGAAAGCTGGTTGAATTTCCTTCTCCGGACTCTGCCCCTCCCCTTTCTGTAATTCCTCCTTCTCTTTATCCTTGTCTTTATCCTTTTCTAGCTGAACTCCCTTTTTTTCCCAAAATTCCTTAACTACTTTCCTGTTTCACCTTTCCACAGCCACCAATTCAGATTTTATTTTATTTTATTCTATTTTATTTTATTTTGAGATGGAGTCTCGCTCTGTCGCCCAGGCTGGAGTGCAGTGGTGTGATCTTGGCTCACTGCAAGCTCAGCCTCCTGGGTTCAGGCCATTCTCCTGCCTCAGCCTCCCGAGTAACTGGAACTACAGGCAACCACCACCACACCTGGCTAATTTTTTGTATTTTTAGTAGAGACAGGGTTTCACTGTGTTAGCCAGGATGGTCTCGATCTCCTGACCTCGTGATCCGCCCACCTTGGCCTCCCAAAGACAGATTTTTAACATATGAGATTTCTATAAAACTTCCAGGAAGGAGAAATAAAACTGTTAAAATATGCTTTCCTGGCATATTAACTATTTAATTTAAAGACACTTGAAAAACAACAGGTACATGGCCCTGCACAGTGGATCATGCCTATAAATCCCAGCACTTTGGGAGGCTTAGGAAGGCAAATCACTTGAGGCCAGGAGTTCAAGACCAGACTGGCCAACAGTGAAACCCTGTCTCTACTGAAAATACAAAAATTAGCCAGACATGGTGGTGCACACCTGTAATCCCAGCTACTCGGAAGGCTGAGGCAGGAGAATTGCTTGAGCCTGGGAGGTGGAGGTTGCAAGGAGCCAAGATTATGCCACTGCATTCCAGCCTGGGTGACAGGGCAAGACTGTCTCAAAAGACAAAAAAAAGGAAAAAAGAAAAAGACAAACAACAGGTGCAAAAAGATCATGGCATCCTCAAGCTGTTTCTTAAAAGCAGAAGATAAAATTCCCATGTGAAAGACACAATTCCCACACTAGAAGGAACACATGTCTTCTTAGACATGAAGTTGAAACTGAAAGAATACTTGTAAACCTTGTAGAGTAACTTGTCTTTTAAGCCTCCTTGCATGATTTGGTCACATTTTCACAGTTTACTCTTCCTTGTCCAGTCCAGATACTGGTAACTGACTCTGCCTCTTTGGAGTCTCCACTTTCTTATGAGGGCTCCCTGGCCATGCAAAACTTGTATTATACTTTTGTTCTGTTAATCTATATTATGTTGACTTCATTACCTGATCCAGCCAGGACCCTATAGGCTGTAGCACCCCACTGGCTTCATAGTCTACAGATGGGATCCTGAGAGATCTGACAAAAGCCAGCAAACGGTAAAAATTCTTACCAAAGTCAGCTTTCCCGGATCCCTAGCTGTAGTGCCTGGTTACGAAGGGAAGGTAAACAATTTCCCTTGTCCCTTCATTGTTTCTTTCCCCTGCTAAATGGAGATTGGCAGGAGAGATAACTATTTGTAAGAATTTGTAATTTGAATTGTGACTTTTTTCTTTTTTTTTTTTTTTTTTTTTTTTCTGAGATGGAGTCTTGCACTGTTGCCCAGGCTGGAGTGCAGTGGCGCCATCTCGGCTCACTGCAAACTCCATCTCCCAGGTTCACACCATTCTCCTGCCTCAGCTTCCCAAGTAGCTGGAACTACAGGCGCCCGCCACCATGCCCAGCTAATTTTTTGTATTTTTAGTAGAGACAGAGTTTCACCATGTTAGCCAGGATGGTCTCGATCTCCTGACCTCGTGATCCACCTGCCTTGGCCTCCCAAAGTTCTGGGATTACAGAGAATTGTGACTCTTTTGAATATGGTTCCAGGTTCCCATTGGTTATTGATCCACAGCCTCTCAAAAAAGAGACAAGAAAAAGTCCTTGTCTTTTTCTTTTGTGTGATTTGTCATAAGGAGAAAAATCACTGAGACCTTGGCTTTGTGACCAGTGAGGATATTCTCTCTGGTATCTGCTAGCCAGAGAAACACAAGTTGTCAGGTTGGCTTCAGACAACAGCCAGCTGGCTAGGAGTCCAACAGGCAAAAGTGCCTCTGTCCAGCTGTGATTCTCAGGGAAATCTACATTAATTGTCTCAGTCTTCATTGCCTTGTTAACACTTAGAGTGTTCACTTTTTTAGGGTATCTTCGGGAGAAACTTTAGATCTTGCAAACTTTTGCACCCTTTTTGGGGATGCCTCTTTTGTACCCTCTTTGGGAGTGCCTCTTGCACTCATGGTTAAGCCATAAAAGGCTTATTAATTTTGAATCACAATTGAAAACATTTGGTTTGAAACTTTGGTTTATATTTGGAGCATGATAGAAACTTTTGGTTTGTTTGCTTGACCTTCTCTTCTAAACGAACATGAAATTACACTCAGAAAGAAAGGGAGTTCCATACTGCCAGGAAGATTCGTTGTTTGTCCCAGCTGAAACCTAGTAACAAGATATTTTTGAATAATTTTTTAAGCACTGTATAGTGAGAAGTCAACTTAATTAGAAGCTGATATTCAAGCTACAATTTTTTAAAGCTTCTCTGTTTCTGTTAGATTCTGCCTCTCTCATGGGAAGTTCTCAGTCAACTGAAACTCCTTTTCTCAGAACCCCACTAACTATATGTTCTGCTCCTCTGCCCGCTTTGTTTCTTGTTGGAATGATTTTTGACTATTTAAAAATTGAGCAAATGAAAAATTGTAAAGCTCTTTTCTACTAATATTAATAAAAGGCATCATTCAAATTGACATAGAGGGCCAGCCCCAGTGGTTCACACCTGTAATCCTAACACTTTGGGAGGCCAAGGAAGGTGGATCACCTGAGGTCAGGAGTTCGAGACCAGCCTGGCTAACATGGTGAAGCCCTGTCTCTATTAAAAATACAAAAGTTAGCCAGGCGTGGTGGCAGGTACCTGTAGTCCCAGCTACTCGGGAGACTGAGGCAGGAGAATCACTCGAACCTGGGAGGCAGAGGTTGCAGTGAGTAGAGATCACACCACTGCACTCCAGCCTGGGTGACAGAGTAAGACTCTGTCTCAAAAAAAAAAAAAAAAAAAAAAGGCATAGAAATAAATGAGCATATCTAAAACTGTCAGAAAAGTAGAAACTAACTCAAATTTTTTAAGGCTTATGTAACCTGAGAAAATTTTTGGTGGATAAAATGATAATTTTAGATGTGTTGAGAGTTGTTAATATTAAATATAATATAGACATACAACTTTTATCTCTATTAGATATTTAAGATCATGAGAGTATGAGTCTGACCTCAGAAAAATGTGCAAATGAGAGTACAATGCTGTGTCCATTACTTCATATATATCAACCACAGCAGTAAAATAAGATATTCATATATATAACTCTTCAGGTTCTTGTTTTTGTGATGCCTGGCTGGTATTCACCTCCTATAAAAGTGGTTAATACAGAAATAACTTGAAATGATGGCTAGCTTTATCTAACGCCTCAGGAAATTTTTCATGAGTAATCCAAATAAGTTAAAATATTGAAACATTAATTGCTAAACATTAGTTTAAGTTTATTCTTGGCTTCTTAAATTTTATAAAAAAACATATTTTTGTATTTGTTCATAAATATGTCCTTGTCCACATTGAAAAAGTGTTCTCTGAAAAAAAAAAGCTCCTAAAAATCATGAAATGTGTATTTATCAAATCTTGATATATGTCAAGACAGTTCAAAAATTGCTTACTTTCTGGATTTTTTTCTAAAATTTAAGATTACTAAGAGTTAATATTTTTAATTAATATATGTAAATCCATATACAAAGTGTATAAGAAAAGCAAGATGTGTTTTCAATGAGAAAAATTGTAAAAAGTCTTGAGGATATATTTTTTGCTTAAAAAGAGTGATTTTGTGTGAGTCTGAGGTTACTTAAAGCTCATTTCATGATGTGAATTTATAAAGAAAATAAGGAACCAGTGAGTAAGAGAGACAAATGCAAAGAAAGCTATAAGTCTGGGAATATATTTTTGGTAAGGAAAATAGAAGAGAAACGTGGAAAACTATTCTTTGTATGAGAGACAATCTTGTGTGGTCAAAATGATGAGGGAAAAAGAAAAGTAAAATTTTCATAGAATGAGTGGTTGCTTCAATATAAAAATGGGGAGAGTATGGGAAAAAAACTAGGTTTGAGCAAGTTATAGAAGGTCTGAGCAATTCGTAAAAGGTTTGTGAAAAATTAATCTTATAAAAGGAACACTGCATGTGATCAGGGTGGCTAAAACTAAAAGGGAATTGTTTGTATGTTTTTCTAAAGATTAAACATTGATATCAAAATAATACTGACATAAAACTAAAAATTTGTCCTGTGTTAAAACAACAAGATTTTCTTGGAGTACTGATCTACTCCTGATTTTAAAAATAGTAAAAGTTCTCTACCTTTTTGGTAATTGGCCTAGGAAACAAAGGTTCTATGGTTTATCAAGAGAATTTCTTGTGTTTTGTGCAGTCTTTTTAGGTCCTTGATTACTTACGAAAACTAAACCTTCAAGGAGTTAAGATTTTTTTCTTTCTACTTTGTAGAAAGTACTATGTACTTTTCTGTATTTGCTTTTAAAGTCTTTTAATTATCACTCTGGTTAAATGAATTACTTTCTCACGGTGACCTGTGATCTTATATTGATCAAGTATTTTAAAGTTTTTGACATTCTACACATCCTAAAATCAAATTCTAAATTGAGTCTATTTGATCTCTCTCACTTTGTAAAAATAGAGATATTAAACTAATTAGGCTTATTTACTATATTAAATCATATGGGAAGCATTCTCAAAATAAGAAATGATGCTTAATCTTTTTAAGTTATACTTGTATGGACATATTATTGATATGACAGTTCCAAAAATTATGTATATTTTTAGAATCTAATAATTATCAGTCATAATTTTAGTTATTATGTTAAAATGTTATATGACACAAAATAAAACAAATTTTCTCATCAATTTCTGGTTATAATACATTCTCATTAGATTCTTAATACTAGCTATTCTAAGTCTTTGTCCATAGACATTTATTGCTTTGGTTTTTCTCTAAAAGCACTTCCAATTAGATACAGTCTAAAACTAATTCTCATGGAAAAACCTCTGATGAGTACTATTGAATACAGGTTTCTAATAACTTTAAGATCATACCATTGGACTGGGTAAAAATTTCCAAAACTCTAATGAAGAAACGGATAAATTCATGAAATTGTTAATCAAGATCAAGCAGCACAAGACTTTATTACATGAGATAATAACTGATAAAAATAATGTTTATAACTTTTTACTTAAAATTTTGTTGGTTCCTTAATACTTTGTTTTCCATATTTAAGGAAGCTTTCCACTTAAGCTACTTAAGCTCTCTGTAGCTTATGGCAATTTCATAAAGTATATTTTTATAAACAAAATTCAAAATACTTACATTTTTTCTTCTGATCCCTCCAGAATTCAGAAACTATTCATGGATACCTTTATGACAATATATAGCTATTTGCATAAGTTCAATAAGAATCTATTTTCTCTATAACAGGATACAACTGAAAACATTGATTATATTACTGAGGTTTTGCCTAGGATGTCATATTTCAATTGTTTGAACATACTGCAGGTGAAATCTAAAGTTTGCCTCGATTCAGCTTTTTAGTCTCGAGAGGATTTTAACCTGTTAGATCAATCATCATTCTTCCTGGACTTATATAAATAATCAGGTCAAGTTTGCAAACATACTAGTCTTGCTTTGATCATCTATTTTGGTAAAAATAGAGATAGCCTTTTTTAAAAGTTATAATACACCTGTTATTAGATTGTAACCCTGTTCATTGTTTTTACAATTTTTTATTATCTATCTGTAGACTGGACTCAATCCTAAATTCTTCTAGTTTCCTCTAATATCTGGCTATACAGCAGGTCTCACTCCCTTCCCCATGGTCAGTTTATTTGTTTTGTTGGTTGCCTTCAGGCCTAGATTCATGGTTCAAAACCATTATACAAACTTTGGACATCATATTGCTGTCATTTTTACTCTGTATTATTCTTTTTAAACGTTGTGCCTGTTTCCTATCAAATTTCTATAGAAGTACAACACCTAACCGAATAATGCTGGTCCAGTGCTTCAGAACAATACCTCCCATACCTATGGAACTGGCAAAATTGAACTTGACAATGAACTTTAGGCAAACAACCTGGGAGCCCATCCTTCTAAACCTCCTTGTTGGTCAAATGTAGCCAAAGCGTCTTGATATTGAGTCATAATTGCTGGCTATTTCCTCCACACAAGATGAAACAAACCAGAACAGGTCCATCCAGTATGAAGGAACAATCAAACCTAACTACTAGTTAATTAATCAACAATCATTTCAGAGAAAATATCTTGATCAAATTGGAAAATGTGAAAGTTGTCAGAATCAAAATGGAGTCACTTGTGCTGAACTGTAACAAAATGGAGTCAGAAGGTCATAATAGAGGGCTCTCATACACACATGCCTATGATAAAAACTATTACAAGAATTGTCTGAAAACCACAACGTTGCACAAAGACCACTGCAATCTTACACAAAGAACACTTCCGCATTGACATCTGCCTGGAAATCACCTATAACCTTGTATTGATGCCACCCTTGTTATTAATCCTTATTGCCAATGATAATTATTTCAAAACAACTTGTGTTTCTCCATTTTGCCTTTAAAAGTTTCCCCTTGCCTCACCCTGCCTGAATATGCCTACAACTCATCATAGCATACAAATTCTGGATTATGCTCCCCTGTCATTCATTACCATATAAGCTCTTTTATTTTGTGTGCCAGTCTCTTTGTTGTTATTTTAGGCTGACAGAGGTAACACCCCACATCCACTTTGGTAAATCAGAGGTGAAGTATTATGGCAAGTGTTATGTATGAGAGTAGAAAAAAAAAACGTTTTGGTCTTTCTTCTCTCTTAAAGAAGGTAAATAATAAACTAAGCAAAATGTCTGTAACATATATGAGGCTTAATATCTTACAAAACAATAAAAAGAAGAAAAGATACCATAGAAATGTGGATAAAGGACACCAGATAATTCAAAAAGAAAAGGAATAGTAAGTGTATTTAAATATAAAACAGTTAAGTTTAAAAATGAAATTCTATTTTTACCTACTAAATAGGCAAAGATATTTCTTTCCAGGAGGGATATTGGCAATATAATTTTTAAAAAACAAAATGTTATATAGTATTCAATTTCTAGAAACATATGCTAAGAGAATAGTTGTACATATATTCAAAAATAAGCTATCAGAATGTTCTTTGCATTGTTTTAAGTAATAAAATACTACAAGTAACCTAAATATCAAACTGCACAATACTTGACAAAGATTATAAAGCATATATACTATAGGATCTTATGAAATCATTAAAAGATTCTGGAGAAGATTATTTAGTGATTTTTTAAAAATATGAATTCTATTTTATTGGGCAGAAAAGTAGACTGCCAAACAGTATAGTAAATAATTCCTTATTTAATAAAATAGATGAGAGTTTTATAATGTTTCTATAATAAATATTTACCAATAGTATGAAAAATATGCTTAAAATTAGGCAGAATTTGTATATATATATTATGTAAACAAAAAGTATTTGTCTCCATTTTCCCCCACAATAGAGACACAATTTCACTTGTACCTGGCATAAAATTTTATTTATTTATCTCTGTATTATTTTCTATGCTCATAAATGTTCTCTATATACATATATTATAATACAAAATGTAAGTATGCTTTTAGAGGAGTCAATTATTTTCTCTTGTTTTATCATTCAGAGTAACTTCCTACATGAATATGAAATTAATTTTTTGTCTATATGACTTAGATTATTAAACAAGGACATGAAGCTAGCCTCTTAAAATAAATGTTCAGAAATTAACTTTTTCACAAGCCAGCTGCCCTCTACCCCAACACTGCCACTTTTCATCTATCCGAAACACTCAAAAACTTAATAATCTTTACCCCAGAATCCCCCATTACACTCTGTTATGGTTTGGTTTGTCCCTCTCAAAACTCATGTTGAATTTTGATCCCCAGTGTGGTGGTGTTCAGAGGTGGGGCCTAGTGGGAGGTGTTTGGGTCAGAGTGGGAGATTTCTTATGAATGGCTTGGTGTCATTTTCATGGTAGCCAAAGAGTTCTCACTCTGGTGAAACTGGATTTGTTCTCCTAGAAATTGATTAATTTCCATGAGAAAGCCAGGATGTCCTTCAGGTTTTATCTCTTTCAAGTGTTCACTTCCCCTTGAACTTTCTACATCATGTTATAACGCAGCATAAAAGCCCTCACCAGAAGGCAGGGGCATGCTCTTGAACTTCTCAGCCTGTGAAACTGTAAACTAAATAAACCTCTTTTCTTTAGAAATTACCCAACCTCAAGTATCCTGTTATAGCAACACAAAAAAATGAAGACATATCCTATATAAGTAGTTACCACATCCCACCCATGTCACCAATAACATGCCTCCCTCTTCATGTCCGCTGCCTTGTTCTAAGCACTCATACCCTAAATTCCAGATCATCTGAAATTCCTAATAGTTGACCTTCCTAGCTTTAGGCTATACCCATTCAAACATTCTTTTATAAACATCCATTTACTCAGGTCATATATTTGCGTTATAACATTAAAGAGCTTTCGAATTCTTCCCAGTGAAAGCTAACAGTATACTAAACTGTTGTTTATTTCATGACTCTTTTTGTTTCAGTGCTGCACATTTTGATTTCTATATTCCCCAGTATATGCCTATCCTTCTGGTCCAAATAATAGTCTATATATTCACAAACTTACCATGTTCACTTGGCTCTCTGTCAGGTTACTTGCTTCACCTAGTTCCTTTCTCGCTGCTTTTCAAAGCATACCCATTTCTTCAGCTTCAGCTTGTTACGGTGTCTCCTGCCTCTTAACATCCCTTGTTGATTTCCTTCTTCAAATTATTTTAGCACTGAGTCTGGATCACAAAATTTAGTATATAAGATTCTTTAGATTATTTGGGTTCTGTCTCAGGTAAGTTGCTCATGTTTCTTAAACTTGAATGTAAACTTTAATCATAGAGACTGTTTTATATTTTCTTATTATTGCATATAATACCTGATACAATGGAGATAACAAAAAATATGTGAAGCACCTTTTTGATTGGTAATAAAATACAATAGATTTAGTATAAAATAAAATTGCTAGAGTATCGGGAGAACCTGTTCCTGATGTTTAATGTGGGTTCTTTTCTATTTCCTAAGTGTCTCGGCTGGGTTGAGAAATAAAGGGAAAGAGCACAAGAAAGAGAAATTTAAAGCTGGGTGTCCGGGGAGACATCACATGTCGGCAGGATCCCTGATGTTCCCCAAGCCATGAAACTAGCAAGTTTTTATTAGCGATTTTCAAAAAGGGGAGGGAGTGCACTAATAGGGTGTGGGTCACAGAGATCACATACTTTACAAGGTAATAAAATATCACAAAGCAAATGGAGGCAGGGGAGATCACAGGACCACCAGATGGGGCGAAATTAAAATTGCTAATGAAGTTTCGGGCATGCATTGTCATTAATAACATCTTATCAGGAAACAGGGTTTGAGAGCAGACAACCTGTCTGACCAAAATTTATTAGGCGGGAATTTTCCTGGTCCTAATAAGCCTGGAAGCGCTAGAGGAGATCAGGGCTTATTTCATCCCTTGGGCTTCCACCTTAAAAGACGGCACACGCTACTAAGGGGGCCGTTCATAGGTCTACCCTCAGGGCACATTCTCCTTCTCAGGGATGTTCTTTGCTGAGAAAAAGAATTCAGTGACACCTGGCCGGGCGGGGTGGCTCACGCCTGTAATCCCAGCACTTTGGGAGGCCGAGGCAGGCGGAATCACAAGGTCAGGAGATCGAGACCATCCTGGCTAACACGGTGAAACCCAGTCTCTACTAAAAATACAAAAAATTAGCCGGGTGAGGTGGCGGGCGCCTGTAGTCCCAGCTACTCGGGAGGCTGAGGCAGGAGAATGGCGCGAACCCGGGAGGCGGAGCTTGCAGTGAGCCAAGATCGCGCCACTGCACTCCAGCCAAGGGGACAGAGCGAGACCCCATCTCAAAAAAAAAAAAAAAAAAAAAAACAGAATTCAGTGATATTTCTCCTATCTGCTTCTGAAAGAGGAGAAATATAGCTCTGCTCCGTCCAGCTCACTGGCGGCCAAAGTTACCTCTCTTGTTCCCTGAACATCGCTGTTATCCTATTCTTTTTTTAAGATGCCCAGATTTCATATTGTTCAAACACACATGCTCTACAAACAATTTGTGCCATTGACGCAATCCTCACAGGGTCCTGAGGCGACATTCATCCTCCTCAGTTTACAAAGAAGATCACAGGATTAAGAGATTAAAGTAAAGACAGGCATAGGAAAACACAAGGGTATTGATTGGGGAAGTGATAAGTGTCCCTGAAATCTTCACAATTTATGTTCAGAGATTACAGTAGAGACAGGCGTAAGAAATTATAAAAGTATTAATTTGGGGAACCAATAAACGACCATGAAATCTTCACAATTTATGTTCTTCTGCTGCAGCTTCAGCCGGTCCCTCTGTTCTGGGTCCCTTACTTCCCACAACACTCGAGTCCTGCTTTTTTCTCTTTTTTTTTCTTTATTTATTTCTTTTTTTTTTTTTAAATGGAGTCTCACTCCGTCACCAGACTCCGCCTCCTGGGTTCAAGTGATTCTCCTGCCTAAGCCTCCTGAGTAGCTAGTACTACAGGTGCATGCCACCATGTCCCACTAATTTTTATATTTTTAGTAGAGATGGGGTTTCACCATATTGGCCAGGATGGTCTTGATCTCTTGACCTCGTGATCCACCCACGTCGGCCTCCCAAAGTGCTGATAGTACAGGCATGAGCCACCACACCCAGCCGAGTCCTGCTTTTAAAATATACCCTCCTTAAATAGCAAATTCAAATCAACTTGGTTTTCAGAATCCTAGGAAACTTGGCTGCATGTCACCTGCCATGAAGCAATGGCTCAAATCCATATGAGAAGAGTATATTTTCACATCAGATTCTGCATTCCTCTGTATCCCACTATCTGCCTTCCTTCTAAGTTATTTCAATGTTCACATCAGAGACACATCCCATATTCTAGTGCACTGGGGGTTGACTTCATCAACTCTGAAGTCTACCTCCTACTTACCCCACCTATCCACTTCTAAGATCATACCCTAGATTGTATTATTCAGTGAAAGTTTTTTATCTCCAAAGTAATATTTCAGATATTTCTCACCATAACCTTCTCTCTTTATAGCTTCCCTGTTTAACAAATCTATCTTTGTCTTTGTCTTCTTTAGGGATCCCACCCTCTACTTTATAATTTCTCATCAAATTGCCCTACTTTATTCATTTTTCTCCTTAGCCATTATAAGATTAACTGTGTTCACCCAAAATTCATATGTCAAAGTTCCAAACCCCAGTACCTCAAAATGTGACTGCGCTTGGAAATGGTCATTTAAAGATGTGTTTAAGTTAATAAATGCATTAGGAAGGACCCTAATCCAAGCTGCTTGGTGTCTTTATAATAGGGGAAATTTGGACACACCAGAAAACACCAGGAATGCATGCACAAAGGGGAAAGACCCTGCGAGGACACAGGGGAAAGGCAGCATCTGCAAGCCAAGGAGAGAGGCCTTAGAAGCAACCAGTATTGACCACATCTATACCTAGGACTTCCAGCCTTCAAAACAGTGATAAAATAAATTTCTGTTATTTAACCCACCTAGTCTGTGGTATTTTGTTATGGCGGCCAAGGCAAAAGAATGCCCATCTTGGATCTATCATTTCACCTTACTTTCTACCAATATGCTGTACTCCCTTGGCCCTTTATCCTTTAGTGCCCAGCTAAACCCTACAAATATTTCACAGTGCAACCCAAAACATGCCTGGTAAATTACACACCAATTCTGGGACTCTCAGCCTTGCCTGGAAAGGAGTACTTGTTCCAGGAATGGCTGGACACAGCAGGAATTGTGTTTCCAGAGAAGTACTCCCATCCCCCTGCTGCTCATCCTTTACGTAGGGACTTTGAGATCACCCAATCAATTAATAACATAGGGAGCTCTTGTGGTTGTGAAAGTGCCATTGATAGTAGATCTGGCAGCTGGTTTGCAATCACTCAGGAGAACCTCATGCTACTGCTGATAGCACCTGAAAGACATTGCAGTAAGTTGAAATTCTACAGAGTCCCTCCCAAGTGGGGTTGACAGCGGCTCTAGTCTCAGTTAACTTGTTGCCAGGCAACCCAAGTGACTCAACAGACAATTTGGTTTTATCTCTTTTTGCTCTAACTGCAAATGGCTAGCAAATCTTCATTCGTGGATGAATACATGCATCTTCTCCATGACTGCAGTAGACTTCTGAGTTCTGTTGTAGAAAAAAAGAAACAAAAGAAAGAAAAGGGTGTAGCCTAGAGTTAGGAATGTCAGCTTTAGACAATGCAGGTGATCCAGAATTGAGGCTATAAAGGCCTAGAATAAGGCAGTGGCAGTAGAAATGGACAGGGAGGCAGGCACACTATGGGTGACATAGGTGGGATATGGTAATTCATTACATAGGGTATGTCTTAGTCCATTTTGTATTGCTATAGCACGACTGTACAAATCAATATTTATCATAAATTCTCAGATGTCAATCTGCATGGAGATATTGGCAGTGACTACAAAGCCCATTAGGATTCCTAGTCATCTCATATTCACCATTGGCATATGCCCCTTATCTAATAGAAAAAAATAGGAAGCATAGAATAAAAAGTAACAGTGCTCTGCACAAGCAGACGGCACATGGTCTCTCCTCTTTTCCCCTCCTTATATCTGAAGTGAACCTCCTCCTGTCAAAGCCCCTCCACCTGGCACATCCACTTTCCTCTCAGTTACAGTGACTTCAAGTGCTCTATCAAGTTCTTCTAACCTCTTCAAATTAGTGATTAAATATGCTCAGGTGTTTTCCATGTTAAGCAAGTGCCAAGAATTTAGGCCTTATTATCAAGGCTTCTGCTGAGCTTCAGAGAGGGAAATGGGACTAAAGTACATTAAACACCACAAAGTTTGCTGTTGTTGGCAAGATTTAGCTTTCTTCTTGAATAAGCATTCCCTGGGTTGCTGCAGCATTTGGTTATTTCCAGAGTCCCAAAAATGTTGATTCTTACACTTTTTGCCAGTTTTTTATTGCTTGTATGGAGAGTGGAATTTCAGATTTCCTCCTTCACCATTTTCATTGACAAAACCTTCCTTTGTGCCTGAGCCCTTCCATCCACCATCCAAACTCTGTCCTCTTCAATCATAATTTGATTATTTGAGACATCATTGTAAGGAACATGGCTGTGCTTTGGTCAAAGATAGGCCAAGGTAAACATCCAGAGAGACTCAGTGAGTTTAGGGTGCAGGTGTATAAGTCCATTTGTTATCATAGCCATATAGACATAACATAGAGAAACTCACCACCACAGCCATAACATAGGGAAGGCTCATCACCTCTAAGCCACTATTGCCTGTAAAAGGTATAATTGCCCTGTTGACACTGTGCAGGCACTAGTGCCCAGAGAAAGAAAGAGTCAGAGCTGTCCATCTTTGCAGACAGACAGAGGGCAGCCAGAAACAGCTCAGCTTGCTTATGCCCAGAGAGAGAAAGAGTTAAGCTGCTGACCCTGAAGGCAGGGGAGGGCCAGCTGTGCAGCTGTATGTGGGAGCTGCTGGCTCAAGCAGCCGAGACAGGGCAGACAGTGTGAGAAAGCTGTTGATGACAGCTGCTGATGAATAAAATCCTCTTTCACCTGCCCACAGCCCCCTGAGTTCTTTCGGCTCATCCACCCACTCCCTTCAGACCTCAACATGACATTTCGCATAGTGGTGAACTTGACAACTAGCGCAGTTGGCAGGATGAGGCAAGTGGGTCTTCAGCCTTTGGGGATCCCAGGGTTGGCTTTGTGGCTGCAGCATGGGTTGGGATACCCGGTGACAGCAGCGCTGGTTGGATGAGCCCCAGTGGAAACATGGGAACCAGAGGACAGGTCTCCTTCGAGTGTGGAGAAAGCACTGAAGCGGCTGGAAGCTCACAGCACAGAGAAAGAACCTACCTTTGCAAGCAGAGTCGGATGGGCGTTTCTGACTGCACTGCAGGAAGTACATGCTCAGTGCCACAGGTAAGGGACCTTCCAGCGCAAGACACATGCCTGGGGGCCCAAGCGCACAGCTTTGAGCAGGACCTGGGGGTGAGAGACCTCCAGGAGCAAGCAGGGTACTTGGAGGCCCAGATAAACAGCCTGGAACAGGAATCAGCAACAGCTGTTAGTGCGACCTCGAGCCCGTCCTCCAAGCAGGACACTCCCTTTAGGTCTGATGTTCAGGAGGAGGAGGCTCCTCCGCTGCAGGCTCGTCCTGTGATCCGTCAGAAGGTAGAACATGAGCAGCTGATGGGACCCCCTCCACAGTGGTGGAACACACCTCTTCTTATGCCTATGCCGCCACTGAGTTGTGGGAATTAGGTAAATAGTGCCGGCAGCCTCTGAGGGAGCTGATAGCATTTTTTGTTCCGCCTCTGAGATTGAGAAGCTGACTTCCATCACAACTCACCCCTGCCTTCGTCAGCAGCTGCAACTGTGCCAACGGCTGGCACAAGAGCAAGGTGGTCACACATTAATCAAGTGGCTAATGACAGTCATATGGACTCTTTTGAATGATGCCGGAGAGATACTAGGAACTGTGAGTAAATGGCAATCATATACTAATTTGGTGCAGATACTCTTGGAGATGGGTGTGCGGCAGGCTATGTTTGGTCTGAATACCGGGGGGTCAGATGATGAACGCTTTACCTCCCACATGAGGGATCTTGTGCTGAGTTCAGCGCCCCGAACTGTTATGGCTTGCTAGCCCACTGCTCTCACCCCGTCTGTGGGGTGCCGCATACATGAAGGAACTACTGCTATGGCAGCCCTCAGGGAGACAGAAGGCCATTCGCAGGACCCGGGAATCCGCACCATAAGGAGGGAGAAAATGCCTCATCCACAGTTAACCACCCCACGAGATAAAAAGAGGCTGCAGCAGGTGACCTGCATGCAGATGTGGATTGATTTACTTGCAGCTGGGGTTGCTCGGGAGAAAATTGACGGGCAACCCAATGGAATGTTGTTGGCTCTGTGAAGGCAATTGTCCCCGCAGCAGCAATTCCAGAAAATGCCTAAGGTGTGGGGGCCAAAACAATGTTGTTCAACCTAATCCCTCCCAGACGCGGCAACTCAAGGACTATTTGCAGACAGGCAGAGATACGGAGACTCTGTTGTTTGATTAGGGAACTGGCCGAGGTCCCCAGCTTGGCAGGGGAAACCACACAACTAGAGGCTGTATGTGGAGCTGGCAATCCGCTGGTACCCCACTAATTTACAGCGGGTCCTAGCACTGGTAGATACTGGTGCAGACTGCAGTCTAGTTTATGGGAACCTAGATAAATTTCTGGGCAAAGCTGCATTTATGGACGGTTATGGGAGCCAGTCAGTAAAGTTGAAACCTGTGTGTCTGCATCTTGGCATTGGACACTTGACTCCCCACCTGTACACTGCCTATGTTTCTCCTATACCGGAATATATTCTGGGGGTGGACATTTTGCATTGTCTGGGCTTGCACACCACGGCCAGAGAATTCAGACTCTGAGTCCAAGTAGTAAAGGCGGTCCTGGGGGACATACACATCACCAGTCCCAAGTTCTGCCACAACCCTGACGGGTTACCTCCACTCATCAATACCGTTTGCCAGGTAGGAATACAGAGATAACTGAGACTATTAAGAAGTTAGAGGAGGTGCAAATAGGGTGTGGCATCCATAGCCCCTACCATTTTCCAGTATGGCCAGTCAGAAAGCCTGATGGGATTTGGCGGATAACAGCGGATTATCAGGAACTGAATAAAGTAATACCCCTTCTGCATGTATCTGCACCTTCCATCACGGATTTGATGAACTTCCTGACAACAGAATTGAGACAATGCCACTATGTGGTGGAATTGACCAATGCATTCCTCTCAATCGACATTGCTCCAGAGAGCCAGGAACAGTTTGCTTTCATGGGAGGGCTACAATGGACCTTCACAGTGTTGCTGCAGGGCTATATGCATAGCCCCACCACGGGTCATGATTTTATTAATGATGTCATGTTAACCTCTGATTCTCTTGCAGGTTTAGAAGTAGCAACACTCTTCTTGCCTGGGATTGGGATGATGCTCCTGAGACAGTCTTTCTGGTAGCCTCGTGGGCTATTTAGCAGACACAAGCCATACAGGTGGTTGGCCAGAGGTGCCCATTTAAACTAGATGTACATGTGACCACAGAGTTTCAGTTAGGGCCTATAGCAGTGCATAGAGCACCTGAGTATGCCAATAGGCTTTTGGTCCCAGCTGTGGAAGGGAGCTGAGCCCCACTATTCCTTGATAGAGAAGCAGTTAGTAATAGCGAGATGGGTGCATTCATGGGTAACAACCCCCTGATTAGGGAAGAAGCAGACATCCACTTTAGCGAAGTGGGGCACCTACTTAAAGGAGCAGAGTACGCTGAGTACAGGTCCCTTAGCAGTAAAATTACAATAGGTCTTGAAGTCTATAGTCCTAATGCAAGAAAAGGTCCTGGTGCCTGAGGTACCTCTAGACCCTGAGCCTCTACCATAAGGAAGGGCATCCTCCCATTCCTAATGAGGCATGGTATACAGATAGGTATAGCCAGAGTACTGCTGCTGCCTGGATTGCTGCTGCAGTCCAGCCTAGTACTGACATGATATGGTTTAAAACCAGGTGTAGATAAAGTAACTAATAAGTTGAACTCAAGGCAATATGGACAGTGATCACCGAGGAGATGACACCTGTGATAACCTGTACTGGTAGCTAGGCAATTTATCAAGGCTTAACTTTACGGTTAATTACCTAGAAGTTACAGAATCAGGTAGTTAGTCATCAACCCATGTAGGGCCAGGCCATGTGGCCAGATCTATGAGAGGAAGGACGACCTTCTCCAACCAGGTACAGGGTTGAACAGTAATCTGCTATTGCCTGCCCCAATGCCCCTAAAGGCAGGGGAACAGAAAAACCTGGTGTTAGCCATGGACCCTCCAAGCCCCTCATTGCAGATGGTTGGCTATCATAGCCCCCTGGGGGGAGGGGCTGCAGTATAACTTACATGTTACTCCTTGGGTATTTAATGTGTGGCCTCCACAATTAACCACGCATAGCCGAACGGCCAGGGAAGAGACTCTCCTCCAGGGGATATTTGTACTATCTGTGTGACCTAGCATAAGCTCCCCTGTGACGTTGGCACAGGTAGAGCACCCAAAAGAACCATAGGGAGCTGATAAGGTGTGGTATCATCGCCCAGGCAGATGCCCTTGGTGGCTGCATTGTTATCCAGAGGTGAAAAGTTGGGCTGTATTTTGCCTGAGGGACATGATTTACCCCTATTAGCACCTGTGCTTGCTTTGTCGTTCCAGTCATAGGTTGGCTCCTCCAACAGCATCATGGACTGGGCCCACACCTACGCCAAGGTGACCAATGTCTTCAACTGTTGGATCTGCACCGCCCTTCCAGCAGCAGCTGCAGGCAGCTTGCCCTGGAACATGCATCCAGCTTCTGTGCAGAACTGGACATGGCTAGAGACTTGGTGTTCAATAGACAATGGGTGGGCTTTGGATAGGGGGGCATCTCAAAACCCACGGCAAGCCTGCCCCTGGCTGACTCATAGTGTCCATGATGGATGGGGCTGGCTAACGGGAAAACATGTGTTGCCCCCATTGCAGATACCGTGATATATAGAGGAGCACTGGGATAAAGTCACTGTGGGATTGTTGCCTGCTGAGGTTTTACCTGAGGTAATGTGTTATGTGGCAAACATAACACATGCCGCCACACCAAGGGTGTGGTGGAATAAGTGGCCTTACCGAGGCTGGATCTTCATGGACTTTATGCCCCCAGGGAGTTTATGGGTCTGTGGGGGCACAGGATGGCCATATCTACCAGCCAATTGGACTGGACGTTGTACCTGGGGGTGACTTTCTGTGCCTGCCACTGTGCTTCCCACATTGCCTAGTCATCCGCCTAACTGGAAGGTGCTATGTTCCTGGTTTTTACGAGTTCAGCAAGCCCCCTGGTGACTCTACCCCTAAGCGATAACTATCCCTAGAGCAGGTGTCGCTACTGTAGAAATGCAAGTTACAGCCTTTGCAGAGCACACAGCTTGGGCCCTGAATTACACCCAAGTTGCTCTCCTTTTTGTGAACTGATGAAGTCAATCAGATCAGGAAGGTGGTGCTGAAAAACCAGATGGCCTTAGACATGGTCACAGCTGCCCAATGTGGCACCTGTGCGCTTGTAGTGACACAATGCTGTACATTTATTCCTGACAACCACCAGAACATAACAGCAGCCTTACAAGGGGCATCACAAGGTATTAAGGTGATTGAGTGCCTTACTGATGACTCCCTGCAGAGATGGTGGGCGTCTCTAGGCTCTGGCCTATGTGGGGCTCTAATAATCATAGGTAACATAACAGGAACTTTAGTGGTAGTCTACTGTTCCCTGTATTGTTGCTGTGGCCTATGGGTCCAAGGTGCTACCCTATGTGCATGGGTCCCCACTAAGGACTCCCTCAGCCTAGGGGACGGAATGTAAAGCCTGTGTGCCAAACCTGTTTATCAAGCCTATGTGCCCCAAACTTATGTATAAAGCCCGTGGTGTGTATATTAAGTCTATGTACCCAAAGTTTATGCATATAACCTGTGTATCAAGCCCTATGTCTCCCTCGGCCCAGGGGTTGGAGTGTAAGAAACATGGCTGTGCTTTGGTCAAGGATAGGCTGAGGTAAACATCTAGAGTGACTCAGTGAGTTTAGCATGCAGGCGTACAACTCCAGTTGTTATCACAGCCATGTAGACATAACATAGAGAAGCTCACCACCATAGCCCTAACATAGGGAAGGCTCATCACCTGGCTCTAAGCTGCTATTGTCTATGAAAGGTATAATTGCCCTGTTGACACTGTGCAGGCACTGGCACCCTGAGAAGGAGAGAATCCGAGCTGTCTGTCTTCACAGATGGACCGAGGGCAGCAAGGACATAGCTCAGCTTGCTCATGCCCAGAGAGAGAAAGAGTTAAGCTGCTGACCCTGAAGGCAGGGGAGAGCCAGCTGCACAAATGTATATGGGAGGCACTGGCTCAAGCAGCCAAGACAGGGCAGACAGTGTGAGAAAGCTGTTGATGAGAGCTGCTGCTGAATAAAATCATCTATCACCTGCCTACGGGCCCCTGAGTTCTTTCTGCTCATCCACCCACTCCCTTCAGACCTCAACATGACATTTGGCACCGTCGTGAACCTGACAACTGTTCACATTCACTGTCACCCTTGCTTACCTCCCTCTCCATCCTCAAGCCTCTGCCATCTGGCTCCCACTCTCACCACTCCACTGAAACTTCTCTTCTAAAGTCACCAGTGACCTCATGTCCAAAATATATTACTTGATCATTTTCTAGTTTTAAAAACACTCTTTATTTTATGCTTCTGTGATGCCACTCTCCAAATACTCAACTCTTAACGCATAGTAGTCCCTAGCACATAGTAGGGACTCAAAAATATGTGTTGAATTAATGAATAAAATAATGGCTTCACTTATCTTTTTGTCACTCTCATTCTGCTGTAGATGCCTCTATCTTGGTCCATCTCTTTGTCGCCTGTGGGTGCTCCTCAAGATGTAGCGACAGGCAATCTTTTCTTCTCATTTTACACTGTATACCTAGATGCCCTTACCCATTTGTAAGGCTTCATTTGTGCCCTGTGTGCAAACTCAAGACATCAAAACCTAAATCATGGAATAAATAGATGGAGCCCAGAAGATTTTAAGAGCAGTGAAACTACTCTGCATGATACTACAAGGGTGGACACATGCTATTATAAACATACCCAAGTCCATAGGATGTACAAAATCAAGGCTGAACCCTAATATAAACCGTAAACTTTGGGTGATGATGATGTGTCAAAGTAAGTTCATCGATCTTAACAAATACAGTAGTCTGGTGGGGTATGTTGACAGTGGGGAAGGTGAGGCATGTGCAGAGACTAGAAATATATGGGACAATTCCATATCTTATGCTCAATATTGCTATGAACCTAAAACTGCTCTAGAAAATCAAATCCATTAAAAAAAAAAAAAACTCAATCACCATCTTCCCCAATAAATACTAAAACCACTCACCAGGCTTCTTAGCCAGAAGCCTAGGAGCCACTTTCAATTGACATCATTCTTTCCACTAACAATGTTTCTACCAATAACATTGGTAGGAATGTTATTAAAGAAATCAATACTATTGGTAGAGAAGATACATGCATGTATTGGCCATCTACTAAAGTTTGTATAGTATAGACTAGCTTCACTAGGAAACTCTAGAAAGGTAAAACAAAAAGCAAGTGAAATTGCAAATTCCCACCGGAGCCAACTAGGAGGAAAAAAGTAAACTGGATTCAGATTGGAGACATTTCAGACGCTAGTTGACTGGGCACAAAAGTGGCCTGTATGTCTCAGGATTAACGATGTATCCACATTAAGAGAGAAAAGGCATTTTGACCTTTGTTATCAGGAGAAAACTCACTGCCCTCTGTAAGAGCTTCTCTAGGTAGAGGATGATGAACCCCTGCTGGATATGTTGCTTTTGCAATACTGGACAGACTCTGGGCACTGAATATAAAGTCTACAATGTGACCAACATAGATTCCTGGTAAAAGGGGATGTTGTGGAAAAGCAGACTCTATAAAATTTTATATTAAGAGAAATGCAATGAATCAAAATTATGTCAGTAACTTTCACTAAAATATTGCATACTGATATTATATCTCTTGAAGTGATATTTCTCTGTTAAGTTTTATATTCTATATAATCTATGGCCAAATTGTATCATTTAAAAGGAAAAAAAAATACATGTTCTGCCTTGTTAACTGCCAGCTTGTTATATAAGACATCGATTTTTCCGGAAAAAAAAAAAAACAAAACTCTGTATTGTTTAAAATGGAAAAAAAAATCATATACGTTCTGCCTTCTTAACTGCCAGCTTGTTATGTAAGACATTGATTTTTCAGGAAAAAAAAAATCTCAAATGTGCGCTAGCAGTTACCTAGGAGACAAGAAAGGACAGGACATGATTTGGACATATCTGCGAATCTAACCCCCAAAATTCTAACATTTAATACCCAAATAATTAGATGATGTATGCTACTATCCTTTCTCTAAGTTCATTTCACATTTAAAAATCAAGTTTTTATTAAGATTTTAGAAGCTTCTGATCACCTTGTTTGGGTAGATTTAAAAAAATAAAATGAAAAATATATCAGTGGCCTCTTAATAAATTAACTGACAAAAAATAAAGCAGGAAAATACTACACAAAACAAAATGTTAATATCTTCACCGGGATTGAATAAGATTTCATTAGAAATCCACTTTACACATTCTTTACCTTCAAAGGTCATCCTATTGAATTCAACAATTTCTCTTGAAGTGTCTTTTCCAGTCCTAACTCGATAGAGAAAGAAATGCAATCCCTGTGTAATGACAGAACATAAACTTCAAAGACTCCTTTCCCTTTTGTCTAAGTAACATGGACTGGCAAATACAAGAATGGACTAAGAACGACAGGAGTTGAAGTATCCTAGTTATCTGGGGGGTGTAGGTCTACCTAAACATGCCTGTGCTCTTCCTCTCATCTAACTTTACCTAAGTCACTTACATGAGGACAGAAAATGAAGCCAAGTCATTGCACTTCTCGAAGAATCCAAGAAGAATTATTGGAAAGGAACTCCAACAGACCACCAAATCTAGTTTCTACTATCCAGCCACTACAGGACATGACCAGGGAGTCTCTCTCTTTAGAATTATCTAGAGAGAAATACCCATCAATTTCCCTCAGAAACCATCAGTTTCCTGAGTCACCTGTAACAAATTATGACACAGGTAGGAGCTTAAAACAACAGAGATTTATTCTCATAGTTCTTGAGGCCAGAAACCCAAAACCTAGGTGTCACCAGGACCATGCTCCCTCTGGAGGCTCTGCAGAAAAATTCCTTGTCCAGCTTCCATAGTGGTGGACACAACACTTCAAGCTCTGGCTCCTGCTCATGCTGCCTCCTCTGCCTCTGTGCATGTCATCTCCCTCTGCATCTCTCACAGATGCTTGTGATTGGATTTAGGGTCCCTCAAATAATCTAGGATAATCTCCCCACCTCAAGATTCTTAATCACATCTGCAAAGACCCTTTCTGCCGTATAAGGTAATATGCACAGGTTCCAGGAATTTGAATGTGGATATCTTTCAGGAGGAATGATTATTCAGCCTACCACAGAAACCCATGAAGTTTTTTACGCTCAACCCATGCAAACTTTTGGATAACTTTGAGACAACCTGATTTAGTAGTTGGATAGTTTATTTATGCATTCATTCAGTTAACCGATATCTAGCCTGCACTAACTGTGCCGGATGTGCTAAGCCTGGGAATACAGCTGTGAAACAAACAAACATGGTCGTGGTTTGCAGAAAGTGAATTTGAACTCAAACACTTGCAATGTCATGGAAGTCACAAATGGCAGATTCATGGTGAAGGGTCTATTTATAATTGGGAAATGAAGTCATGTGGCTTTTTTTAAAAATAATACACCATATTACTTCATTTCCCACTGAAGTAATCCCCATTTTCCCCATTAAAAATTCCACTGCTACTGAGGATGCCCAGAAGAAGGACTGGAAATGCCCAAGCAAAACAGGTAGGCAAAGAGCTCCCATGCAATGTCAAAAGTACATCCATACACCCCCAGGTGGATTTCTTTCTGTCGTTCCACACCATATCTCACTAGAATATCATGCAGGGGAGAAGCTTAGGGCTAGGAGCTAGAAAAAACTGTCAGGGTCTCTCATCTTGCAGGCATCAGATCCTCTGCCTCGTAGCCTGTATGTTGATAAATTTCATTATTTTTTCAGGTATAGTGAAGCCAACAGATCAGGGGACAACTACCTTTGAAAAGACTGTGCATTAAACTCACAGATCCCAAGAGAGGGAGCGTGCATCACACCACAGGGCCACACGAGGACTCCCCAGGATCGCTCAGAAGGCGGGGGAAGAGGTCACTGTGGGCAAGTGACCTTTATTATGGTTTCCAAGGGAAACAATGGGAAGCAGGACAAACAAGCTCAGGATGGGCTAATTTAAATAATTCCAGGGACTATCTGATATCTGGTATGGTGATAAGGGCAAGGGGATGGTGGTTCAGAGTGTGAGAGCCACATAAAGGAGGTGGTTGTGGGTGCAGACTCTGGATTAGGTGATTTGCCTTTGAAAAGCACACCCCAGGAAAAGGATTCCTCTTGATGTGGAGGGTGGTGATAAGGGAGGTGGGAGGCCAAGGCAAGGTGACTCAGGCTGTCCAAAACAAGGCGTCAGGTATCATCACAGAGGCAGACGTTAAAGTATCAAGTTTATAGGGGCTACAGACATGGTTAAACACCATGCCTATCAGTTCAAAGGACCATGACATATATTCATGAGAGGGCTTCAGCAATGTTAACTGCTATACAAATTTACAATATGTGTGGCTGTAAGAAGGACAAGTGCCCTGCTGGCCTGAGTGCAGCTGGTCCCATACCCATGTTTCCTTCTGAAATCGGAAGGGAGGCAGCCTATGTCCTCATCATCGCACGATCTGCTTCTGGTCAATGCGCTCCCACTTTGTGAAAGTTGTCTTGGTAACAATATTTCACCATCTCATGGGCTAGCATTTAAATGATTATTATTACATAATTTCAACATTTATTTTAGATTCTGGGGGTACATGTGCAGGTTTGTTACATGGGTATATGGCATGATGCTGAAGTTTGGGGGTACAGAGCCTGTCACCCAGGTACTGAGCAAAGTACTCAATAGTTAGTGTTTCGATGCATTCCCCCTCCCTCCTTCCCTGCTCTAGGAGTCCCCAGTATCTGTTGTTGCCATGTTTATGTTCATGAGTACCCAGTTAGAACATACAGCACTTTTCTGTTCCTGCGTTAGTTTGCTTAGGATTAAATATATATAAATCCCCAAAGTAATGACATCTTATTTGACTGATTACATGGTTTTTTGTTTTTTGTTTTTTGTTTTTTGTTTTTTTTTTTTTTTGAGATGGAATCTTGCTCTGTGGCCCAGGCTGGAGGGCAGTGGCACAATCTCATCTCACTGCAAGCTCCACCTCCCAGGTTCACCCCATTCTCCTGCCTCAGCCTCCCAAGTAGCTGGCACTACAGGCACCCGCCACCATGCCTGGCTAATTTTTTGTGTTTTTTTAGTAGAGACGGGGTTTCATCGTGTTAGCCAGGATGGTCTCGATCTCCTGACCTCGTGATCCGCCTGCCTCGGCCTCCCAAAGTGCTGGGATTACAGGCGTGAGCCACCGCACCCGGCCATGGCTTTTGTTTTTAAAGACGATTTGGTTTGGGGTATATTGTGAACAATATCCGTGCTCCCCTTCATTCCAAGTTGACACAGTTCCAATGTGCACAACTCATTCCTCTTCTCTGCTAATTTGTCCTTTGGGTAACAGTGCTGTTTTTTAAGATGGTGACGTAATTCAAAAGAAGAACCTCTCCCTGGTCGGCAGAGATAAAATAAGAAAGTGATCTGCAGCCCTGGATAATGCCAAGGAGAATATTTTTTTAACATTGTTTAAAGTCCTGCTGCTATGAAATGTCTCATGAACAGCATGATGTGAAAACTGACATCTGTCAACCCTTGGAAAGCTGACCCTGTGGAGCCGCCTTTACAGCTCAGCTGGCAGGTGTTAGAAAGGATAAATGGCACACGAAGAGAGCCTCCTCTTCAACAGAGACAGAAACATACTTTCCATTCCAACCAAAGAAACATCAACCCTAATTTCTTCTTTTTTTTTTTTTTTTTTTTTTGAGACGGAGTCTCGCTGTGTCACCCAGGCTAGAGTTGAGACGGAGTCTTGCTCTGTCACCCAGGCTGGAGTGCAGTGGCGCGATCGCGGCTCACTGCAAGCTCCGCCTCCCGGGTTTACGCCATTCTCCTGCCTCAGCCTCCCAGTAGCTGGGACTACAGGCGCCCGCCACCACGCCCGGCTAGTTTTTTTGTATTTTTAGTAGAGACGGGGTTTCACCGTGTTAGCCAGGATGGTCTCGATCTCCCGACCTCGGGATCCACCCGCCTCGGCCTCCCAAAGTGCTGGGATTACAGGCTTGAGCCACCGCGCCCGGCTAACCCTAATTTCTAAAGTGAAACAGCTCCAGCAAAACTCTAAACAGCTGAAGAAGGTATTATCCAATTCCCAGTTGCTAGTCTCCAACCCCAGCTACTTACCACCCAGTTATACACATTCTTACACAATGAAGCATAGAATGTGAGAGCTAGGAAAGTCTTCAGTGTCCTCCAGTGTAAATGTAATTACCTGTTCATCTGAGACAAGATCACTAAACCTAGAAAATAAGAACTCGGGCCAGGCACAGTGGCTCACAACTGTAATCCCAGTACTCTGGGAGGCTGAGGCTGGTGGATCACCTGAAGTCAGGAGTTCGAGACCAGCCTGACCAATATGGTGAAACCCCATCTCTACTAAAAATACAAAAATTAGCCAGGCATGGTGATGCACACCTGCAGTCCCAGCTACTCAGGAGGCTGAGACAGGAGAATTGCTTGAACCCAGGAGGAGGAGATTGCAGTGAGCTGAGATTGTGCCATTGCACTCCAGCCTGGGTGAGAGAGCAAGACTCTATCTCAGAAAAGGAAGGAAGGAAGGAAGGAAGGAAGGAAGGAAGGAAGGAAGGAAGGAAGGAAGGAAGGAAGGAAGGAAGGAAGGAAGGAAGGAAGGAAGGAAGGAAGGCAAGCAAGCAGAAAGACAGAAAGGCAGGAAAAGTAAAGAAAATAAAACTGACTTGGATAAAGTCATATAGCTAGATAAAGCTTAAGATGAGAACAGACTTACAAATGGTAGTCACCTTCATCCCACACAGACTTGAATGTACCCCTAACATATTCAGAATATTTTATGTTCTACTTTGCTGTGATCTGCAGCTCTTAATTTGTCATTTATATACAAAACATTTATTTATAGTAAAAGGTTGTCTAGTTTAGACTATGTTTTTAAAAGCAGGAAAATTTTCAATATCACCCAATTTTCTCAGCATCCAATATTGTTCTCCTTAATGCACGTTTCAACCAATTCTATCCTGCTGCATTTGAATATAAGCCCATTTTAGAAGGAATAGCAAATTGAGAGAATTTAGGAAGAAACAGGAAGCTAGACTTGATCTCCAGTTCTAGAATGTATCTTGGTAAGAGCTTGGTTTAGTACTAAGAGTCGGCATTCGTCCTTTAATAAAAACTACACCAATCTCTAGTTTTGACTCCAGATGGTAAGGCAGTTTCAGTAAAGCCCTGGAGCTGAGTGACAGGGCTGACCTGGGGACAGGGGGTGACTCTGCTCTTCTCCACCAGTGACTGGAATGCTGTGTCTGATTCAAGGGTCACACTCACAGAGTGGCGCTGATGGACAGGCAGGAGTGGACCAGGGGGAGGAGGCTGGCGTCCAGCACAGGAAGGCCTAGAGGAGGGAGGAGGGGCTGAGCTGGCTCTGCTGTTCACTGCAAACTTGAACAAGTCAGCCACCTCCCTGGGCCAGGGTCCTCATAGATTTAGTCAGGATGTTGTAACTGGATGGATAAATACACAAGAAAATCACAGTAATAATAATTGGATGAGTGAAATCATGTCTATGACACTGCAGGAATGGACTCTTGGCAGGGCCTGCTGAAACTGATGACCTCCCAACCACAAAGTCTCAGCAAGACCGTGGGCTGCTTTCCAGTCTTCATTTGTCACCTGGGCACCTATCAGAGCCCCTGCTACACCCACGTGGAAAGACAAGCCATAGGCACAAACCTCCCGGAGGCCTCCACTGTGGGGAGAATCCTGATGATGTACCTCTTGTACCTGGACCACAACTTGATCCAAAGGACCACCGTACCCACTGGGGGGCCTTTGGTAAGTCTGCGGCCCCGCCGTCATCTGGAGCATCCCATGCCAATCCCTGCTTTATCCAGACATTACCCTGAGTTTCCCGTCCTTGTCATTTAAGAACATACACATCTTCTACCTGTCTTCTGCCATCTTCCTGACGCATCATGGTTCTGTGGCAATGACCACACAGTACCTGCATCCTCCAGGTCTCTGGGAGTCTATGGGTCCATTGGGGAAAGAAGAGAGAAGGTTCAATATCTGATACTATAGCAAGCTACATTAATTTCATGTGTAAAGAAAATTAACCTCTTATGAGAATAAAAAGTGACTTGGTTTAAGAAAGTCATTTCAAGCCTTCAGACAAGTTCACTCCGAACTAAATTGTTCCACATTGCCGTTGAATCTGCAGCAGAGGCTGATGAACTCCTGGGGGTGAGAACGGAGGGAGGAAGAAGCATTGGCTGGGAGAGAATGAGGAGGAGAGGGGGCCAGAGACATCCAGATAGCTTCCAAATGTTTGAATCTTGGAGTCTGTTAGAAAAAAAAAAGGAAAGAAAGAAAAAGAAAGCCAATAATTAACCATAAAAATGAGCCAATAGCCAGCAAGGAGAAAGCAAAGTTTGCCAAAAGAGCCAGCTGAATGGATTGTATATATCTGCTTGTCGTCAGCTTTTGGGAGCAGCAGTGGTGACACAGAGCAGCCTGGAACTGCAAAGCGCATCCCCACCAAAAGGAGAACTGACTGCCAGCAGCTTCTCGTGTCCTCTTTGCCAACAACATTGTCAAGGTCAGGGCTCAACAATCTTTCCCACTTAAAAAAGTTTAGTATACCATGTTTTTGCCAAGCCAGTATCTCTTTCCATAGAAACCCAAAAGAATTAAGTTGGCAGCAGAAAACCCTAGGCCTGGAAGGACCCACCAGCCATTGGTTTGGGTTTTTGTTAGAGAAACAATTAGTGACTTTTACACCTGGACCTGGAGTGTCCTCAACACATTTGTTTAGGCTAACAAGCTGCACACATCAGCAGTGTGCATGCTGGAGTGAGACTAGCCTGGAGCAGATGTGCGGGAACCAGCCCTCCCGCCTACAGAGAAGGAAGGCCAGGTTGTGGGTATTTGCCACTTACCAGCCCACAACATCCCCCCCACCCACCTAGTGCAGAAAGCGGTAGAGTCTGGTGGTTGAGACCTCGCTCTGGATTCATGCATTCTGCAAATAGCTATGCGGCCCCAGTGTGTGTCAGAGGCTGCGCTAAGCCGTGAGATTCCAATGGAGAACAATACATGCATAGCTTCATCCCAGTGAGTTAGGGAGACAAACACTTAAAAGCAATCACAGGGCTCTACTCAAGGGTTGCAAGCTGCCATGAGTGTTACAAAGAGCTGCAAGGGACTTGAACGTGAAAGAAGGTGAGCTGCTGAGTGAGGAAAGGAGGGAGGAGGGAAACTGTCCAAGGGGAGGAGCTACCACCCCTCTGCAGAGCCTTGGAAGCTTCCTTTCCTCCTGGAACAAGAACAAGAAACAAGAACAGCATGTGCTTCCCGTGGTGTGGCCTCAAACTTCGGGCATGGCAGTACATGGACATTGAGCACCTGCCTTCCAAGAGCACCAGGGTGGGTTAGTACCAGGAAGTGCCCTTCCAACTCTAAGATCTGATGCATCAATACACAAAGATATTTCTTCACTTTGCATACTTAATAGGCAAATCACTCTGAGCTATAAGATGCCCTGAAGTCTTTCAAGAAAGCAAAACCAAAAACAATTAAAAATAAAAAATCTTGAGACTAAAATGCTGTTTGTTACCCTCTATCATTATGGTAAGTTACGGAGAATGGCAGAAAGCTTTAAAGTGGTAACCTAGAAGCAACTCAGGACAATGAGAGGGGGCATGGGCCTGGGCTTGATTTGGCCATTGGGTCTCCTGGTACCTCGGCAAGTTCCTTTGACCGGCAGAACCTCAGCTTCTTCTCCAGGCAAAGACGGCTGAAGGAGGTGTTCTCTGGGCCTCTGTGAGGTACTTCTCAGGCTTCTCTTTCTGAGACACAGTTTCCTCCTCAGTAAAATGGAGATAGGTCCCATGCGTTGCTCCTGGGACTGTTGTGGGGATTAAGTCCGGGGACCCATCGTGCTCCGTGACAGTACAGTTAATGCCGATAATGAAGGTGAGCCAAGAGCAGTGCTGCAACCCCACGCCAAGGACCTTCGAGATGGCAGGAGTGTGAGGTGTACAGAAACACACCTGGAGTGGGTAGATATCCACTTCTACAGGGCCAGCCCTGCCCAGGGGCCTGCTCCTTGGGCCTCAGTGCCCAACTTAATAGAGGGAGTAAAAATCAGCCCTGTGCATGGCAAAGTAAATCAAGTGTAGTTTATCATAAGGGTGAAATGAAGACATGTATGTGTAGAGGCACCTAAACCAAAATAATAATAAAGGATATGATATGAAAACAAGAAAAGAAAAAACAGGCCAGGTGTGGTGGCTACGTCTGTAATCTCAATACTTCGGGAGGCTGAAGCAGGTGGATCAGTTGAGGCCAGGAGTTTGAGATCCGCCTGGCCAACATGGCAAAATCCCATCTCTACTAAAAATACAAAAATTATTCAGGCATGCGCCTATAATCCCAGCTACTTGGGAGGCTGAGGCAGGAGAATCGCTTGAACCTGCGAGGGGGAGGTTGCAGTGAGCCAAGATTGCACCGTTGCACTCCAGCCTGGGTGACAGAGCAGGACTCTGTCAAAAAGAAAGAAAAGCAAAGAAAAGAGAGAAGAAATACACACAAGTACCAGGCATTTTTTTCTCCGAAATTCAAGTTGGAATGCTATCCTCTGGCTAAAACATGAACTGGACAACCCTCCAGACTCTAGCACACTCTTCACCAAGGCCCATCTGCTCCTGACCCTTACATGGGGTGATTTCTGCTTTTTATAAGCCCGCCCTCTGTACACACTATAAATTCCTCCTCCTGGAAGCCCTCCTTGGTTCTCCCAGGCAGAGGGTACTACTTGCTTCTTTGCCCAGGGCACTTTGCTCCTATCTGTCTTACAAAAATTGACTATGATTACTTGTTGATACTTCTGTTCAATGTGCTAGAACTTTGCAAAGGTGTGCTGAATAAATACTTAATAAATACTATTTGCTATGGATTGAGTTGTGTCCCCACAAGTCCATATGTTGAATCCTAACCCTCAGGACCTCAGCATGTGACCTCATTTGGAATAGATATAATTAAATTAAGGCAAGGTGACTAAGATGAGCCGTAATCCTATATGACCCGTGTCCTTATAAAAAGGGTAATTCAAACACAGCTACACTCATGGGAAGAACCCCATGTGAAGATGAAGACAGAGATTGGGATGCTAGACCTCTACAAGCCAAGGAACATCAAAGATGTTCAGCAAACCACCGGCAGCTAATGTGTGCTGCTCACTAGCCTAAACAGGAGAGGCATGGAACAGAGTCTACCCCGGAGCCTCAGAAGGACCCAACCCTGCTGACACCTTGATTGCCGGCATCCAGCCTCCAGCACTGGGAGGCAATACGCTTCTGTGGTTTAAACCATCCACTTTATGGTACTTTGTTATGACAGCCCCAGTAAACCAACACACTTAATAAGCAGCATGTATCAGTATGGGAGTCTTAAGGACTCTTTTGTTCCAACTCACAAACGAAAAAAGATAAATTCTAAAAAAAATTTTAAGACTTTCAGGCTCTATCCATGCAATAATTTTTACTCTAAATATTTAGGGAAACACTTGTGCATGGCAAATGTGCCATTTGCATAAGTACATACTTTTATAAGAACGTGAACACTGGTTGCAAGAATGCATCCATACCTCCACAGCATACATGAGGCATCTCAGAACAGGAAGAGCAAGGACCCAGGAGCCAAATGGCTCAGGCTGTTTCTGCAAAGATGTCCCTGAGAGCTTGCTGGTCATCACTGGGGCACTTCCACCTGGGCCTCCATGTAGCTTCTCCATGTGGCATGGTGCCCCCATTATAGAGCTCTACTCTAAGGGAGGGTACTGCAGGGCCTTTTATGACCTAGTCTCAGGAGGCAACTGACATCATCTCCACTATATTCTAATAGTCAACGTGGTGGAGATGATAGCCCAGATTCAACACTCTGCCCTGCCTGAGAAGACTGAGCCTCAGCTTCCAAAAATGGAAGGTGTTGATTGATTGTGGCCATTTCAGAGAATATCTGACACACACTGTCATCCTGTTTCCTTCCCTGTTGATAGGGGAAACTTTGAGAATTAAATACATTAACTAAAAGGAAGGTCATTACTAAGTATTGCTGAAGACAATGTCATACTTTCTCCTCTGGTGTCTGTTGCTCCTCAGGGTCATTTGTGCTTTCTCTGCATCCCTCCGGCTTAGTGATTGCTTCTTCTCCCTCCTCTAAATGCTTCCAGGAAGAGACTATCCACTTCTGCAGATGAAGAATCAATTCCACAGAGCTGCTTGCTCAGACTGTGTCTCCTTCCCCAACTCCTGCTAAAGTTCCAACTCACCTGTCCAAAGACTAGATGTTCCGAGGTGTCCACACCTGCGTCCCACCATCCCACCACACTACATCCCACCATCCCACCACACCAACATCTCACTATCCCACCACACCTATATCTCACCATCTCACCACACCTACATCTCACTATCCCACCACACCTATTTCTCACTGTCCCACTACACCTCTGTCTCCTGGGGTCTGTCTGTTTCACCTACTTCTCACCAATGACTCCATCCTTTCTTTATCACTCCCACCATCGCCTTCCTATGAAACCTCCCGATCTCTCTGCTGGGTGTGTGCAGCACCTTTCAAATCTATCTTCCACCTTAATCCCAGAATGATCTTTCAGAAGTAAAATCTGATGATTCTTACACCTCTGTTTAAAATCTTTGCATGGCTAGCCATCGCCTAGAAGATAACATATGAGCTTGACATATTTAGGAACATCTCAGCTCTTCCCAACTCACCTGTATCTCTGTCCTCATTCTTGATTACACTCTTTTCAAAGATTCAGCTTCGAAAAGCTAGCATGGCTCCAGAACCTCAGGCCTCACCTCCATGTAAAATGTCCCTCTCCTAATCACACAACATTAATACATATCAATTTCCACCACCACATTCTCAGCCTCATGTCAACAGAGGCCATGATGTTACTCACATTTGTATCCTCAAGGTGTACAACAGTACCTATTGCATAGCAATCACCCAACAAATATTAATTAAACGAGGAGAGGAAATCAATTCTTTGTTCCTGGGCCCTGAAAGAGGAGGAAAGTAATATCTTGGAAAAGGATCAGGAACAGAAAAGATCATATTGATTTTATGACTGTCTCTATAAACTCTAGCTTATGTTTCAGTAAAATTCAACACAAATAATAGCACTTTATTATTCCTGTGCAAGGCAATTAGTAATTTTACGGTATTTGGCCTAGGGATAGTCAAGGTCCCACTGCTACTTCCTGACTTAGAACCATATGGTCCTTGATTAAGGTAAGATAAGTAAACCTCCCCCAACACACCAGGTATTCCAGAGCATAATTACTGAGGCACTTTGCAAACAGTATCAGGATTTTCAGTTTGCTGGGGTAGTATTTAGCCCTTTGATAGTGCTTAGTGTTTCTCAGTCCCAACATCTGCTACTTCTAAAAGACACTGACGTTCTTTGGGATCCGTCTGTGAACTAGGAAAACCTAGTTTATCATGTACAAACAACCAAGAGCAGCTTGGTCTTTCAAACGTGAAGCACTGGCTGAATTCACTCTGTTCAAGTCAACCTCAAAGTTGACTTTAATTTAGATTGTGCAGAAACCATGTATTGACCAACTCAGTGTTCCCTTAGGCATGACTCACCCAGGTGACATTATTTAAATTTGGAGCTGCCTATAGCTGATTATGATGAATTGAACTGAGCTTATGAAACAGGAAAAAAAAATGAGAATGTAAAAGCAAATCAAAGGTTCGTCTTAGGAAAGGCAGGAACACGAATTCTACAAATGAGTATTTCGGCACAGAATGGATAGTCATTTAATTCCAAGACTTCGCATTGGCTTGCCAAAGACAGTCAGAGAGTGGAACATGCAGCTCCTCAGTCTTGGTGTGACTCAATAGTAGCTAAATTGACCAGAAGGCTGTCATGTGCAGACCAAAGAATCAATCGCAGTCACACAGAGATTCTGTAAAGACCTGCACATGCCTCTAGTCATATAGAAAAAGGAAAAAGAAAAAAAAAATAAAGTTGAAAGAGCTTATCTGGAAATTGTGTTTGGAGAGCATAATTTTTAAATGAAAAAGGCCCATCCTGTTCCAAGTTCTGAGGACCTAGACTACACACAGTAACCAGCTGATAAAACAGCTCCACTTCATGGGGGTGAGCAGGCGTGGGGGCGGATCCCGGCTAAGTGGGGCACCCCCATATGGTCAGGGCATGAGGCTGAAGTAGCCATGTGTGCAAAGACCCAACTGGTGGAAACCCCACTGAGGCAAGTGTGGGAGGGATTGAGTGAAGTGGTGGCTGGCACTGACGGTCAGCAGAGCCCCCAGTAGAAAGGAGCTGGGTTTAGAGGATTTCTTCTGTCCTACCTGGGTGCCAGCTGTGGCTGTGCTGCGGGAAAGGGCAGCAAACCAGCCCTGCTTTGGTGGGAAGCAGCCAGACCCAAGCTGGGCTCGGAAGACTCCTAGAAGGAGGCTGGGAATCGAGGTGTGCTGGAGAGTGTGGAGTCCCTTGGATGGCCGAGCATATTTGCTAACTTCAATCAAATGGCACCTCTTGTTGATGCCTCCCAAAATAAAATCCTCATCCCTGGCTACGTCCCTGAATTTCAGACTCACAGGCCCAAATGCCAGCTCCACGTTCCCACTGGGATGTCTCATCCTCACATACACCATGACATGTCTAAAACAGAACACTGGGTTTCCCGCCCCACCTCCCACTGCTCCAACCCCAGCTTCCCATTTCTGTGCATGGCTTCACCTCCACCCAAGTGCTGTGCTGAGAGGCACCCTTGGCTCCTCTCTTCCCCTCTCCCACCCCCGAGCACCCAACAGCAAGTGCCATCTGCTCCACCTGCAGCATGTACCCCAAATTTGCCCACCTTTCTCCACTGTCTGCCACTGTCACAGGGATCCAAGCACCATCACCTCCGGAAGGGATCGACCACCACTGTAGCCTCTTAACCTCCCTTGCTTCTACCTCTGCCCCCCAAGTCTGCCCTTCCATAGAAAATCGAAGCAATGTAATTTGCATTTTTACAAATGCAAATCAGGCCCCACATCTCTCCCCTGCCACAACCCACCACTAGCTCTTCTGGGCCAAGAGAACAAAATCCCACAGCCCACAAGGCACCTGCTGACCTGCCAGACTTGGCCCCCAATGTCCAACCTTCCTCTGCCCCCAGGCTGTGCTGCACAGCCTGTCCCACCCTCGCCTGCCCCAAGGCCCAAGGTCTAAATACATGTGCCATGTTTCTGGAATGATCTCCTGGATCTGGGGTTCTCAAACCAGCAGCAACACCTCCTGGGAGCTTGTGGACAATGCAACACGCTGAGGCCCCACCCCAGACCTATGAGTCAGAAACTGCACAGTGGGCCCAGTCATCTCACAACACCCTTTGTGCAATATGGTCCCAGGTGAGCACAGGCTGGCTCCTCCTAGAGAGAGGCCTCACTGGCCATGCTGTCTTTACCTTGTCCTTCCTCTCTCTCTCTACTTCCCTCTCTCTGCCTCTCTACCTTCCTCTCTGTCTCTCTGTCTCTCTCTCTCTCTCTCTCTCTCTCTCTCTCTCTCTCTCTCCCACCCCCGTCCTCCCACCTGGCTGTTTCCTTTGATTCAGAGCCATTACTCTGCCACTATTTTACCTGCTTTTCCCCCCTTCTTATTGTCACGCCACCCTCCCACCTGGAATGCAGGCTTTGTAAAGGCAAGGCCTCTGTCTATACTGCTCCTCCTTGCTGCCCACCTACCTAGAAGAACTCAGCAGGAATGGGATATGTGCAGTCAAGGAAGTGGGTTCTGAACAGTGCTGAGCACACAAATCATGGGTTCCTGTTAACATGCACATTCTGCTTCAATATATCAGCGAGACCTGGAAGAGCCAGCTTGTGTTCATCTACAGCAAACTCAAATGTACATCAGAATCACCCAGAGGTTCAAACACAACACCTGGATCTACCCTAGAGTTTCCAACACAGTAAGTCCAGGGTGGGACGTTGCTAGCAACGTGTGATGCGTTGCTAGCAAGCTTCCAGGTGAGGCTGGCATTGCTGGCACTTGGACCACAGTGTGAGTATTAAGGCATTACATTCTAGCCTAAAGGGTTGGGGAAGGGGTGGGAAAGGACACTAAGGGGTTACACGGGCTTCCAGAGCCCACTCCTGGCACCGCAGCATAGCAACTTGTTAAGGCAAGGCCTCGTCCCAAACCTCACCAGGCAAAGGGCTGGCATGCCTCCATCTCCTGGGAAAGAACCATGCACACCACACCTAGGCCCAGCAATGGGACCTTCAGTGACTTGGAGACTATGAGACAGCATAGCCACATGAGCATGGGACACACACATGGAGGTGGGCATGTGT
The DNA here is from genome assembly GCF_049350105.2 of Macaca mulatta. Taxonomy (NCBI): domain Eukaryota; kingdom Metazoa; phylum Chordata; class Mammalia; order Primates; family Cercopithecidae; genus Macaca; species Macaca mulatta. The sequence continues at coordinate 64,152,421 of NC_133413.1, forward strand.
GCACACCAGCGGCCTGCTGAGTTGAGAATGGCCTGAAAGGACATGTTTTATCATGTTAAAATGCTTTATCCATAAGTAAAGGGGAGGCTTGGAAAGGTTGTAAGCATCAGAGATGACAGGATCAGACCTGGATTTTAATAAATCACTTCAAGGAACAATATGTAAGGAGGAGAAAGCAAGTGCAGACCTTCAGATGAATCTTTATTCAAACCTCGTGCATCTGTTTTGGAAGTCTAGATTTTTATTCCTTGAGTTTGTTTAAAGCTGGATGCAATTGGCATTACATTCTAATCTGATATAACAAAGAAAGGAGCTCAACGCCTCAATATTTGTTTCATCTCTGCTGCTAGAAAACGTCATTATGAAAATAGCAGCATCTGTTGGGAGTCCACAGGCAGATCACAGATATGCAAGCATGTCCTCTGAAATGGTCTCATCGCAAAATATTGACTTTATTTAAGGCTTTCACAAGCAACAAAGCTCACTGAACCAGCCCGCAGGAAACAGGCCACAGGAAACAGGAGACCACAGATCCCCAGGACTCAGTGCTTTCTTTAGGTTTTTTCTTATTTCTTTGTAAAATGTAGAAAATTCTTTTTTGAGCGGAATTAAAAGCATACAACAAATGTCAGCCAAACTTCACAAGGCCCTAACTATGCAAAAATGGAAGAAAAACTGAAAAAGAGAAGGGTGGAAAGAACAATAGCTTATGCTCTTATAACCACCAGCACAGACCAGGCGCGGTGGCTCACGCCTGTAATTCCAGAACTTTGAGAGGCCAAGGTAGGTGGATCACTTGAGTCCAAGAGTTGGAGGCCAGCCTGGGCAACATGGTAAAACCCTGTCTCTACAAAAAAAAATACCAAAAAAAAAAAAAAAAAATTAGCCAGGAGTGGTGGTGCATGCCTATAGTCCTACCCGCTCAGGAGGCTGCAGTGGGAGGACCGATTGAGCCCAGGATGGGGAGGCTGCAGTGAACCATGACTGCACCACTGCACTCCAGCCTGGTTGACAGAGCTCTCAAGAAAACAAACACACAGGGGCTTATTTTATTATAAATCAAACCATAAATAGGCTTATGTAATTTTTAACAATTCATTTCAAGAGGCTCCCAAGTCCTTTCTGTTTTCAATATCATGATTAGCCTGCATTGTGTCAGTTTTTTTTTCTTTCCTGGGTAAGCCCAGGGCCCCGTGGGAGAGGACAGTTTGATTCTGGTCAGCTGCTAGAGCAGATCCTTAGCAAGGCAATGGCACCCATAAAACAAGTGTGTAGAGTGATGTCTACCTAACAGCATTGTTTGAACATTTTCATAGAATCATCTATTTACACATTATTTTTGTAAAGTGTGCAAACAAATATAACTCCACTTTATGTTTTAATGATAGAATAGCACTGAACAAGTTGGATGCTATTTGCTGACCTAGAACTAGGCGCTGACCTAGGGCATGACTGGTAGCTTTTATTCCTATATCCCCAGTCTCTAGCATATTGCTGGGCACATAGCAGGCACCCAATAAATACTTGATGAGTGGATGAAGGAATTTTTCTTACAATGTCTCAGATTCTTTTTTTTTTTTTTCTTTAGAGATGGGGTCTCACTCTGTTACCCAGGCTGCTGTGCAGTGGCGTGTCACAGCTCACTGTAGCCTGGAACTCCCGGGCTCAAAGGATCCTGCCACCTCAGCTTCCCAAGTAGCTGAGACTACAGGTGCAGCCACCATGACCTAAGACACATCATTGCAAAATAGCTTATAAATCATGATCCAGACCTATTATACTCAGGGATTCCGGAATTATGTTTCACTGCATCAACTCATATATTTCAATGTTTATAAATGTCTTATTAAAGTGTCCAAGCTTATGTGAGGCAAACATGCAGACACAAACTAAAGTGCAGCCTTTTCAATGTGTTTTTCTGTTCTAGCTTGACACTAATTGAAAGGGCTTTTTAAATGAGCATTCTTATTATCCCAAAATTTCATTTGAATATTTTGTAATGACTGTCTCATTTGTGTGTCAACTCATTCAACCTCTTTCCATTAAAATCTATGTAGCTTCTCCCGTTCTTTCTCTACAGATAGAATATATATTTATAACTCAAAGAGATATCATCAAGCTAGATTTATTTAGAACCTACTGGATCTGATCCATGTGCTCCTCTCACAACATCGGCACAGTAAATACAAATCATATGTAGCATTTCCTAACCACATACTGCAGAGACAGATACGGATATCTCAGATCTGCCTGTATCAGTTCTCTCTCATTCATTGTTATTCATTAGAAATCTAGGTTTTCCTGCAAATTAAAACAACTGGTCCCAAGGTTAGCTTTCCTCTTCTCTATTTGGATAAACAGAAACAGTGGTTTTCCAAACTAGAGGCAAACTTTAGAGACCTTTCTAATAAACCAGACATTGTGATAACAAAACCCCTAATCTTTAGGGCTCTCGTAGTGGTGATGACAGCAAGGCACTTAGAAACAGGCAAGACACTAATAAATGTACATTGCAGGAAGCTGATTCTTCTGGACTGTCCCCTGAAATGCTTTCCCTGCTGGTTTACTTGGCTGTCTTCTCATCATTTCAACATCTGCTTAAATGTTAGACCCAGAGAGTTCTTCTACCTTGACCTCCAATCTAGGAAGTTGTACTCGCTCCTCAAATTCCCTTCACTCTTTAGGTCACTGTCTGATATTTTACTTCTCCATCAGTTCCCAGTTGCTGCTGGTCTTCCCCACAGGAAGATCAGCAGGACGTGGTCCGTCTCCTTCACCACTCAAACCCCAGATCCGGAGAGAATGCCGAGAACTCTGAAGCTCCCCATAGATAATTGCTGGATGATTGCATGATATTTTAAAGATTTATTTATTTCCAGGGCTCATGACTCCCTCGGCTTGTTGATTTTTCAATAAATGTTTATTGAGTACCTAGCCTGTAAGAACCATTCTACATATTAACAATACATTAGTAACAAACTAGAAAACCAAAACCCCTACTCCCATATAGCTTGTATTGTAGTGCAGAGAGACAGATGATAAGTCAACACAGCAGGTAAATGCAGGCTGTTATAAGATCTGGAAGAACAAGCTCGGGGTGCTGAGAGGGAGAATAAATGTCCATTTTAGATGTTATAAGCTTATTTTCTGTCTTGCTTTTAACTTTCCAAAGAATCTTCAAAATGATCTCATTTGGACCTCCCCATAACCCCGTGCATACACATTCATGAAGACTGGAAGAATAGTTCTAAGTCTTAGCATCCCTCACGCAGTTTCTTCTCTGTGTCTTTAACCAATTCTATGGATTTGGCGGAAAACTCTGCCTGGGCCTCGATTTCTTCATTTGTAAAATGAGAGGGTGAAACTAGACTCTAAAATTCTTTCCAGCCCTGGAAATATTATAATGACAATGTTAAACTTTGCTTGAGCCCTCCGATCCTGGGAAACAGAAAATGTCAGGAAATCCCACCCCACCTCCACCTCCCACCCCTAACCCCATCTCCCACCCACCACTTCCCACCTACCACCCATCTCCTACCCCCAACACCCCCCACCACTCACCCTGCACCACTGCCCACTTCCTACCCTTCACCCCACCCACCACCCATCCCACCACCACCACCACCCATCACCTGCCACTACCACCCACCCCACCACCCACCCCATCTCCACCTCCCACCCCTAACCCCATCTCCCACCCACCACTTCCCACCCACCACCCATCTCCTACCCCCAACACGCCCCACCACTCACCCTGCACTCCACTGCCCACTTCCTACCCTTCACCCCACCCACCACCCATCCCACCACCACCACCACCCATCACCCACCACCACCCACCCCACCACCCACTTTAGCCCAGGAGTTCAAGACCAGCCTGGGCAACGTATTGAGGCCCCATCTCTACAAAAAATATATAAACTTTCTAAGTGTGGTAGTGCACACCTGTAGTCCCAGTTCCTCAGGAGTCTGAGGCAGGAGGATCGCTGAAACCCAGGAGTTTGAGGCTGCAGTGAGCTATGATCATGCCACTGCACTCCAGCCTGGGTGACAGAGTGAGACTCTGTCTCTAAAAGAAGAAAGAAAAACTCTTGCCTAACCCTAGAGGTGCTCAGAGATCTTATGTTTAGAGCACTCTCCCTATTGCAATAGTCCCCTGCCCCAGCAATGGTTCCCTTCCCCCATCTTGTAATAATACTTTCAAATAGTTTCTCCAAAGTTTTGATTTGCTTTTTATTGGACAATAACTTGCATAAAACTGAGCTAATTTATGACTACTCACAACCAGTCACATTCAAAACAGCAGCCTACCATCTGAAAAAGGCCTGAAAAGTATCTTAAATGTTGATGGAAGTCTATTAAAGAAGCACCACACCAGCCATGCAGACTAAGTTACAGAGGCAACAAATGGCCCTCAGCTTTGATTTTGGCTAATCTTAATGTGTGGATTTCAGAACCTAAGTGAGAAGACATGATGCCTCTGTCAATAAACTGAAATTCGTATCTGCTTGTCTATCACTACAGGACACAAAACAGCCAGATGGGGTTTTCTGCATTTTGTTTTAAAGAATTTGGAGGGTTCCTTGATGTCAGGGTGAGTGTGAGAGAGGCATCCAAAGGAGACATGATTCTCCAAAGCTGCAGAACCCAGCACAAGAAGAGGCTCCTGTCTTCCAATTAGGAGGAACAGGCGTATGTGTGAAGATATAGGCGTATGTGTCTTGGCGTATAGCCAAGAACAAGCTGCAGTGGCTTTCAACTCAAACTTCAAATTAAAAGTCACCTGAGCTGCAGGTGTTGGTGCTGTCACCATGGTAACTACACAGTGACGTGCTGCACTGCCTCGGTTTGTTGATGTGTGGGCAGCTGACTCTCCCAGGCACCCAGATAGGATAGACGCCACAGCAGTGTCCCACTGGGGTCACCGAATGCTGCTGAATACCTACAAGGGAACATTTGCATCGAAATTCACAGCTTATAAATCATCTCATGGGATGATTTATAATCTAAAGATCTATGAAGTCAGGGATTTTTGTCTCTTTTTTCAACTTTGTATACCCTGTGCCTAGAACAGGAACAAAGGTATTGTTGGTGGGTCCACAAATATGTGTTGAAATAATTCTCACAACAATACTTTGAGATAGTGCCCCTATTTTTAAGTTTGGAAGCTGGAGATTTAGGGAATGAATGCGGCTTGTCCAAGGTGATTGTGACAGAGGGTGACACATCTGAAGGAATGTTAGTGGTGTCACTTTCGGTCATACGGAACTTGAGATACCTGGGACATATCCAGTTTCAGGTGTCAGCCTCTCCCGTATCCAGAAGGGATTTTTTCCCCCTATCAACTCCTAAAATACTTTTTGATGCCATGTGCCCCTTTCAGGCAATTGTCACACACTGCCTGGCTTCACAGTGGTCTCTGTGTAGATCATACTCTTCTAACTGGCTCATGAGTGTGGGTGCAAGCTGATCATCTTCATTCTTAAGCCTTAGTAGTCTGGTTTCACAAGGGACCAGGACGTGCATGAGTTTTATTATCAGTAAAAATTAGGGGCATGGGTGAAAAGGAAAACATCTCCATCACTGAGACCAGAAAAGGATTCTCATTTGCCACTTGACAGCTCTACCAGGACATGCGGCATGAGAAGACAGCGAGGAAGGTCAATGCCATTTGCATAACTGGCTTTTGACAACTCAGCTACGGCTAGGACTGCCAGTAAAGCTCAGCACTAGAAAAGGTGCTTCATGTCTGCTGCCACATTTTTACTCTGAAGCAAGTCAATACAAAGCTGGTTGGGTCAGGAAAGTTTCAACATTCCTACAAGCCAATGAAACACCCAAAGTTACCAGTACTTTACTCCATAAGCTCCAGGACCCTACAGTCCCTGCCCCATTTTCGTGGTCAGGAGCACCTTCTTCCGGGGACAGCCACCAACCTGGAGCACCTCCAAAGGGGTGACTCTCTGCCTTTTGACTTAAGCTTCTTCGCATAATTCTCACACTATCCATTGTGAGACCCATGAGAACGCGGACTTTATTTCCATACCTCCAGTCTGTAGAACAGTGCCAAGAATGTGCTCAATAAATGTATTTTGAGGGAATTTACATGAGTGAATTTGCTTCATCAGCCTTCAGCACTCTGGCTCTGCATGGAACTGCCCTGACTGTATGTAACACCTCCACTCTCGATTTTACTCCATGATATCGCTATTCCACGACACCATAGACAATTATCTCTCAGGACACAGAGCTGTATTGGATGATTGGAATCTACCCCTCCATTTCAGCAGTTCTTGTTCCATTGTCACAGTCGGGAGCACCTCCTTCCAGGGACGATCAACCCGGAGCACCTCCAAAGGGGCGGCCAAGCTTTGAAACTGTCATTGACAAAAAATGGTACAATTCTGGGGAGTAGAGAAACAGAAATCAACATATCTTCATTATTGACAGCATGCAAAATTGGGAAACTCTATATGCTATACATTGATTTGAAGCAGCCCAACTCATCTGATGGAGCCACAAGGGGGATTGTTGCCCTAAATCCTGTCAACACCAATGCTTGGTCAGGATAGGAACACATGCTGAAGGTAAGCTCATGTCACCATGGCTTTGGGGCTGCCCACACCTGGAAAACACTTGACAGAATTCTCTAAAAATTGAAAAATTCTCTAAAAAATATCTAAAAAACAAAAAATGACAGAATTCTCCATCACAAGAGTTAAAAATAAAATTTTCCTAAAGTTCTAGCACAGATATCAGAAACAAAAGTGTCATGGGATTTTGGGGGAAGCAGCAGGTCCATGGAGCTCCCTGTTCTTTTGTTCCTATTGTTAAGACATTGAGTATGGATGTCTCATGCTACATTATTCAGTGCAGCACTGCCCAGATCCCCATATCCTTACAGGAAAGTGTGTGCCTCGCTGAGGGTCTGTCTGAGCTCCAGGAGCTCCCTGGTGAGAGACTGAATATGCAGATCATTCTTCTCAGCTCCGTGGAAATTTCAGCCTGGAGCCAATTTGAACCTGTTCTCATCTGTCACAGACTGTGCCTGTTGGAGGACACAGAGAAGAGGGCAGTTGGGAGAAAGAAATGTTTGCACCCGGGCTTGTGAAGTGCTCCAAAGTCCTCATCAATCCTGCTGATACTTGGTCTACCAAAATGCTCACACTTTTGGCTTGACAATTCTCCATCCAGAATTCTAGACTTGCATAATGACATCAGTGTGCAAGATGTACATTAAGTGTTATTTAAAACAGAAAAAGAAATAGAGACAACCTAAATGTTGGTTGTCATGGGGATGGTTAAATAAATGATGATATGCTTGCATTATGCTATACCATGCAGCCATTATTGTTTATGCTACAATATTGAGGGGGGTTTTTTCTTTAGAATAGGAAACACACTGCATATTCTGTGAGAGGAAAGGCTTGGCATATGAGTGTGTGTTTGGACAGACAAAGCAATTCATTGTGATTTCCTCAAGGGAGTGAAAAAAATGGGGATGAAGTTAAAACAGACAACTTTTGCCTTTTACTTTAAATACATCTTTATTGTCTGAATTTTTTACATAAGAATATATCATTTTATAAATTAAAATAAAATTTCAAACTAAGTGGTAAGAGTTTTAAAATCTTTAAACTGCATAGATGATAGAGACAGAAAGATCTAGATTGGTCCATAGTTATTTCTAAGATAAATTTACTGAAAGTTGACACTATAGGATTTGGCTGACATGACAAGAAGAACATGAAGAAAATTATCCTTTTAGGATTAAAAGAAAAAAGCAACTGATTTTGAATCATCTAGGTAAAATGAATTAATATACCTTGATGGAAGTCCACGTCTATTTCAAATTGGCTGGTACTTCATCTGCTCTCTCTTCTTTGCTAATTGGCAATCTGCCAAGGATGAACAAGATACAAGATGCCTTTTATCAGCAGGAAATTTCGCCTACCCTTTTCAGGAACTGCCTCAAATAAGGTTTCAACCAATTTAGCACTGCCCTCAAAGAAGCCTAAAGCTGGGAGATCTGAGGTTTTTGGACACACCAACAAATACGAAGGGAGAGAAATGGTCTCCAGTCACAGAACCCCGCCTTCGTTCAAGATCAAGTCTGAGCTGGCAAACTTAATGGTTGGAACCTCAGGTCAAAGCTTTTATCACAACAGAACTTTGTTCTTACCATATCTAGCCTACTTCCTCGGAGACTGTGTCTCCACAGACCAGGAAAACAGCACTTGGGTTTTGGGCTCTTGTTTTAGAAATGAAATAATACAGAATCAGAACAAAACTTCAGATGACAGATAATGGTGTAAAGAGGGAAGCACTGCAAAACTCCCAGAAGACACAAATAAGCCATTACTATTTGATATATATCCTTTTTCATATTTCCTGTGCAAAATATGGCCATGTAAATATATAATTTGTGTCCATAAGAGACTTTTACAAAATAATTATGGTATTCACTAGCTGCCTTCTTTTAAATAACGCTATATGCCAGGTACTTTTTATCTTTATCAGTCTATAAATATAATTCACACCATCATTTTTACCAGCCACATGGTATTTGCATGTATAGATAAATTATCATTTATTTAACTCATCCTCCATGGATTTATTACTTTTAACAGCAAAGACCACAATTACCTTAGTACCAACATAGTACATTTAGGATTTTCCTGCTTGTGATTTACTGTACTGTAATAAACATCCTTGTACATTTTTTTTTTTTTTTTTTTGAGACAGAGTCTCACTCTGTCACCCAGGCGGGAGTGCAGTGGTGTAATCTCTCAGCTCACTGCAACTTCTGCCTCCTGGGTTCAAGCGATTCTCCTGCCTCAGCCTCTCTAGTAGCTGGGATTACAAGCATGCACCACCACACCCAGCTAATTTTTGTATTTTTAGTAGAGAGAGGGTTTCACCATTTTGGCTAGGCTGGTCTCAAACTCCTGACCTCAAATGATCTACTGCCTAGGCCTCCCAAAGTGCTGGGGTTACAGGCATGAGCCACCACGCCCGGCTCAGTAATTACTTTCTGTTATATTCATGGCAGTAGAATTGCAAGATATATTCTGCGCTTTAGTGCACACCAAACTGCCTTCAAAAAAGATGAACCCGTTTACACTTTCATTGTTTTATCTGTTTATATGTTTTTAGGCACTTTATACTGCAACTTTGACTACTCAACAGTGGGTTCCAATAGTAAAAATAGTAACATATGTTTTGTGGTCATGTTAGTACTGATTAATTAGTAAACCTGCCACGTTTTCCAGTCAATATCAACGTGGCCTTCAGTTTATTTTCCTAACCTCACTTTTCCTGTCTGAGGCCCTTTATCTTCTTGTCTCACTTCCTTACATTTCTTCTGAACCTCCATATACCTCTCTCATTAAATTTAAGGATTAAACTTTTTAATTACAATCATAAAAGTATCTCTAATCAATCAATACATCTCAGTCAAAGATAAAAATGTGGAACTCTCATAAACTATTGATTAACCAATGAGAAGAACACCATATTGAGAAAGTGAAGAATGAGATGTGGCAGTATAAAATGATTTCAATGATAAAGTTTTTAGCTTATGACTAAAAAGAAAAATGCTGGTTTGTGTTACAAATAAAATAAACTGGGAAATGTTTGGATGTTTTGAAATTTAGAAAGGGAATGAATTAGGGCATGCTGGCTTCCAGAAGGAGAAATAAGAAAGTGAAATTTATGATGTTACTTCTATTTTATATAATGTGAAATATGATATACTCATCTCAGTGGGGTATATATGGCTGATAAGAGCTTAAACGGTTACATTTGTGAAGTTATTTGGGCTTTTGCAGAGTACATTATCTAGGAAATGACTCATATGGAGGACAGCTGAACTCCTTCAATGGCCTAAAATCGCCTCACGCACAAAGCAGCGAGCTACATATAGCACAATTGTAGTCCGCTCACTATATACTCAAAAGTCCTGTAATTCACAATCCAACACACTTATGGGGCCTGAGAAATATGCCCATAACTCTAAAAATCACACTCTTTGTAATTCCAAGGACAGTGGTGCCAGCAGCTTGGAGCCGTCGATGCTTCCAGGTCACTGGTCCTTGATCATCCCACAGTTCTTGGCATGACTCAAGGATGTATTAAGGTAAGTCAGAACCAGTCATTCACCCTAAAAGCTAGGCTGTCTGGAACATTACTCATAAATTCCCTTCCCAAGATTCCCAAAAGACAGCCAGCAGAGGCGGGGAGAAGACACATCAGGGAGGGGTGAGGACACAGGGAATGAACACACATTGTGTGTTAACTCAGGTCTTCAGAGAAGAGGATGGCAAGATGCGATTAACCATGCACTGCGCATGTGGGCGGAAATAGCTGTGAAGGGGATATAGCTGGTCTAAGGCCTGTGCAAGGAGCGGGGGCAGGAAGGAGGATGGGGAGAACGCGCTCAGACCAAAAGCACAGTTCTCAGGCAGGCTCAGCAGGGCCCCAGTGGAATCTCTGAGAAGTTTGCCTCTTAGAAGACCCCCAGCTTCCCCACTTCAGGTAGAAATGGACCTCCTCCAGAACCCGGCTACCTTGCCACTGACTGGGAGCCGCCCAAGGGAGCAGTGGCCCCAGAGGCTCAGACAGTGGGGGCTGCCAGCTCCCCTGTAGGGTCTCTTGGAGGGAGATGTGATGGGTGCACCTCACAACTGCCACCCCATTTGTAAGTGATGGGAAGAACTTTGATGCGATGGGAGCGTCCCCATAGAGAGAGAAAGAGGGAGATAAAGTGAAAATAAATATGTTTGCCCAATTGCAAAGTCCTGCAAGTCCCACTAGAGATTGGGCATTTCACCCAGTATTAGAGGCTTCAAGAAAACAGGATCTTGTGTGCAAATTCATTTCAGAAACACATTTTATAAGATTTCCTGCCTGGAGATTCATACAGCAGAGTAGCATATTAAAGGTTCTGAAACGTCTTGCAGTAAAGAAACCTATATAACATTTTTAAACTCAGTATTTTCCAGACCCACCTAACCAGATACTCACAGAATTCTGGCGGAAGATGCTTTAGCAACCCTGTGCAGTAGACCACATGATCCCAGCAAGGTTTCTGATGAGAGACGCAATTGAAGTTCTGCCCTCTGGTGGCAGCCTCCAGAAATAATTTGAGAGAAGAATATATTACAAGCAAAAACAACTGCAAAGGCCCAGCAATCAATTAAAAGGGCCTGAACTGGGTGAGAAGCTATAACAAAGTGCCACAGGCTGGGCGGCCTAAGCAACAGAAATGTACTTTCCTGCGGTTCTGGAAGCCAGAAATACAAGGCCAAGGTGTCGGCAAGGTTGGTTCCTTCCGAGGGTTTTGAGGGAAGGGCTGTGCCTGGCATCTCCCTCTGGATTGGAGATGGCTACCTTCTTATTATCTTCACACTGTCTTTTCTCTGTGTGCTCACATCCCTAGTGTCTCTCCCTGGAAGTCCTAATCTCCTCTTCTCATAAAAACACCAGTCAGAGTAGCTTAGGGCCCACCTTAATGACCGCGCTTTAACTTAACTAGCTCTGTAAGGATCCTATCTCGAGATACAGCCACATTCTAAAGCACAGAGGGTGAGGCTGGCAGCATATAAGCTTGGTGGGGTGGAGGGCACAGTTCAGCCCACAGCAGTGCGGTGGAGATCACTGCAGCCCGGGAACACCTGCCTCTGATCCCTCTCCTGATCTGTGGATGACTACGCTGCCCAGCATCCCTGCAATTAGGAGGGATGATGTAACTTGTTCTGACCACAAAGCTGTGAGCAGAAGCATCTTACGTCACATCCAGGCCCAGCACTGAAAAGCCCCTGCTCAACCCCTTGCCTGGAAAATCCTGAGCCGTGTGCAGAGGAGGTGGCCAGATAAGACAAGGGGGCCTCTTCAGCCTGAGTCCCTGGGGGACAACGTGCAGCAGAGACCCTGCAGACCTGCACTGGGTGCATCACAGAAGGCAGAAATGGACTTTTTCTATACTGAGCCAGAGAAATTTGGAGATTAACTTTGTACTTCAGCATAACCTAGATGATTCTTACTAAGTGATGGGAATGGAGAAAGAGTACACTGCCAAAACATGATCATGTCATGAGCAACCCACTTTCCTGGAAGAAGGAAGGAAGGGGTGATATTTCTGAGTATGTTGACCGAATGGATAGCAACATCATTACAGAGAATAAAGGAGATGAGACAGTTTTGCAAATAAATTGAACTTGGGCCATGTTATGCTAGGGATCCTCAGTCAGCAATGTCTAGTAAACAAGTGAAATCTCATGTCTGCAATCCAAGAACAATGTCTAAGCTGGAAAGATTAATACTGGCATTCATTGGCATACAGTGACTGGGAGAAGGGAGTGGACTGAACTACCTGGGAAGAGTTTGTGGAGTGAGAATAAAAAAAGAGCAAATAACCTCTTGGCAGTTAGGCAACTCCAACTTGGCAGGAATAAGCCGAAGAAGAAAATGCAGGAAGCGAGGTTGGCAGTGGTCAGAAGTCATTGCAGTTTTCCTCTCGCGTGACTGTCTCACCTCAGGGCCATAAGAAGCTGGCAGAAATGATGCTTTCCACCCTTGTATTCCTGGTGCCAAGTGGGGATGACTGTACTTCGTGGCCCTTCAGTGTATGCACCAGAAAGCCTGGGACCATAGAAAGCCTTCGGGAGAGGGTGAGGAAGGATGGAGAGTCATGTGTGTCCCACGCTACAGACAGTCAGAAAGAGCACTAAGAAGAGGGCTCGACCATGGCAGGTGTGGGAGTCAGTCAGGGCCAACCTTTAAGACACAAGCTTCAAAACGTCATTCAAGACAAAGGCCATGCTTGACACGTTGGGGGATGCAAAAGCAAAGGTCAAAAGTGCAGACTGTTTTTGTAGACTATTCTTTGAAGAAGCTTTGTTATATCAGAAGGGAGAGAAATCAAGTGGTAACTCAAGAAGACAGCAAATTTAAGAACTCATGTTTTTGGAAGGAAGACCCAAAAGCATGGCTATTGATGACAGACAGGGGGCCTATGGAGAAAGACTGAACGCATACCAGAACAGAAGAATAGTCTCTGCAACGAGCCTGAAGGAGGTGTGGGAAGAACTGATCCAAAGAACAAGCTGAGCTGATAGACTTAAAACGAAAATAAAATGACAGAGGGACAACGCAAGGAGTGCCATGTGGGACAGCAGAACTCTAGAGCTTCATCTTGCTTGGCTGAAACTGTATGCCCACTGATTAGCAACTTCCATGGCCCCTCTCCAGCCTCTGGCAACCACCGTACCAGTCTTCACTGTATGATCATTGACACTTTCATTTATATTATATTTTATATTTGCACTTAAAATTTGTTAAGAGGGTGGATCTCATGTTAAGTGTTTTTACTAAAATAAAAAATTTTTAAAGAAAGAACCAAAAAGGCCGGGCACAGTAGCTCATAGCTGTAATGCCAGCACTTTGGGAGGCCGAGGTGGGTGGATCACCTGAGGTCAGGAGTTCGAGATCAGCCTAATCAACATGGTGAAAGCCTGTCTCTATTAAGTACAAAAAATTAGCTGGGTGTGGTGGTGCATGCCTGTAATTCCAGCTACTCAGGAGGCTGAGGCAGGAGAATTACTTGAACCCTGGAGCTGGAGGCTACAGTGAGCTGAGATCATACCATTGCATTCCAGCCTGGGCAACAAGTGCAAAACTCTGTCTCAAAGAAAGAAAGAAAGAGAAAGAAAGAAAGAAAGAAAGAAAGAAAGAAAGAAAGAAAGAAAGAAAGAAAGAAAGAAAGAAAGAAAGAAAGAAAGAAAGAAAGAAAGAAAGAGAAAAAAAAGAAAGGACCAAAACATGAAAGGGATCATCCTTTCTTTGAGAGGAAAGAAGGGAACAATGGAGAAACACATGTGCCTGAAGCTAGAAAGCACCAAAAAAAACAGAGCTCATGTCTGGTGATGTGTGTTTTTGCCAGGAGATAGGAGGAAGGGTCAAGTGAAGGAAGAGAAGAGGTGGGGTGTAACTTAAAGGGTGGTGGTTAGGATTTAGAAGCATTGCTATGAGAAACAGAATCAGAGGCCAACTTAAAACACACATTATATATATTTCAGAACAGAATTTAGAATCCTGCTGAGTTTTGTTTTTGTTTTGCTGCATGTTCTAAGGGATTTGGTGCAATCTTTTGAAACTAATTTAGACTTTTAGAAAAATACTTTCAGCTGTGAAATCACATTTAAATAAATGCACCATATATATTCTCCACAAAGCCATGCTTTTGTGCAACCAACACACAAACCTGCAAGAGGATTGTTTAGGGCTGAACGTTTGTGTCCTTCTGTGATACAAGAAATACATATTTGATCTCTGCCCTTGGTTTCTGACACAGAACTTCTAAACCCCTTTAAATTGCCAGGGTAATACAGGTATCTTTATTCTAAGAGGTAACCCTTGGTGGGCTCCTGGATAGCTTCAGGATAGGGACTTCTCGACAGAGACAACAAGCCATGGTGAGAAGCTTGAAACATTCAGCCCTACCCCCTTATCTTCAGAGAGGGGAGAAGGACTGGAGACTGAGTTAATAATCAATGACACCTACCCAATGAAACCTCCATAAGATCCCTAAACTATGGGGTTTGGAGAGCTCCCTGGTTGGTGAGTGTGTCCATGTGTCTGGAAGGTGGTGTGGCCCAACTCCACGGGACAGAAGCTCCTATGCTTGAGATCACCCTACACCTCACCTTAGTTGCTCTTCATCTGGCTGCTCATCAGCATTCTTTAAAACATCCTTTATAATAGACCAGTAAATGTAAGTAAGGTGTTTTCCTGAGTTCTGTGAGCTATTATCGCAAATTATTGAAACTTAGGAAGAGGTCATGGGAACCACCAATTTGTAGCCAAGTCAGAGAGAAGTGTGGGCACCCTGGGTACCCATTACTTGTGATTGGCATCTGAAGTGGGGCACAGGTTCATAGGATTTACCTCTTAACCTTGGAATCTGCACTCTGGGTAGTTTGTTTCGGAAGTGAATTAAATTGTAAAACATTCACGAGTTTCTGCAGAGATATGGACAATTGCTTGGTGTAGAACTGCTTGCTCATTCACTATTCACAATACCAAAGACATGGAATCCATCCAAATGCCCATCAATGATAGCCTGGATAAAGAAAATATAGTACATACACACCATGGAATACTATGCAGCCATAAAAAAAGAATGAGATCATGTCTTTTGCCGGGACATGGATTAAGCTGTAAGCCATCATTCTCAAAAAACCAGCACAGGAACAGAAAACCAAATGCTGCATATTCTCACTCCTAAGTGGGAGCTGAACAATGAGAACACATGCACACAGGGAGGGGAACAACATACACCACAGCCTGTTAAGGTTGGATGCAGGAGGGAGACCATCAGGGTAAATAGCTAATGCATGCTAGGCTTAATACCTAGGTGATGAGTTGATGGGTGCAGCAAACCACCATGGCACACGTTTACCTATGTAACAAACCTACACGTTCTGCACATGTATCCTGGAACTTAAAATAAAGTTCAGTAAAAAGGAAAAAAGAAAAGCTGTTCATTGGTTTTACAAGTGTTGTGGGTAATCATTTTCCTTTACCACTTCACCCAAATTCATATGTCAAAATCTTAACTCGTAACTGATGGTAGTTGGAGGTGGGATCTTTAGAGAGTGATTAGTTCACGATGGTGGAGTCCTCATGAATGGGATTAGGGACCTTGTAAGAAAACACAGGAGTACTTGCTCCCTCACTCACCCTGTCTCTCTCTCCACCTCTCTGCTCTCTCTCTCTCTCTCTCCTCACCTCTTTCTCTCTCTACTCTCTTGCATTTAAGGGTACAATAACAAAATGGCTGCCTCACCAGACACTAGATATGTCAGCACCCTAATCTTGAACTTCCCAGCCTCCAGAACTATGAGAAGTACATTTGTGTTCTTTAAGCTACCCCATCTATGGGATTCTGTTATAACAGCCCAACCTAGATAACATAAAGATCAATCAAAGGAGTTAGGAGCTATCTCATCCCTGAAATTCTCCATTACTGAATTTTCCCCAAAAAAGTATAAAATATGTCTAAGCAGTGATCAGTCTTCATCTTTTCTCTTCTTGGCCTACCTTGCTCAGCAGGTCCTCTTTGATCAATGCCTGCTCTTGAGTTCTCACTAAGCAGTCTCATTCCACACTGTGATCCCACACACATCATCTGCTTCTCTCTTCACTTGCTTGCTTCTGAGATGCCACAGCACAGTAAGGGACACGTGAAGTAAGAAGAGGCTTCCATCCCCCTCCTCCTTCCCACCTCCTTTCTCAACATGCTGACACCTGCCGATCCATCAAGGTTTATGTCAGGTGCCACCTATCCAATATCTGTCTGTGATAGTCTCCTTTTAGGAGCTGTTTCAATATCTGTCTGTGATGTCCTCCTTTTAGGAGCTGTTTTCCCATCCCTAAAGTTGTTCATTTATGAATTTTCCCCCAGGCATGTGTTTTTCCTCAAGCACAACCCTGTGTTGGAAACTTAATCCCCAATGCAACAGTGTTAGGAGGTGGGGCCTAATAAAACATGATCAGGCCATGAGGGCTCTGCCCTGGTGAATGGATGAATGCCCTTGTCTCAGAAGTGGGTCTGTCCTTTCATTAGTGGATTCCTTATAAGAGGATGAGTTCAGTCCCCTTTAGCCTCTCTCTCGAGTATCTCTGCCCTTTTGCCTTCTGCCATGGAATGATGCAGAAAGAGGCCCTCACAAGATGCCAGCCACTTGATCTTGGAGAAATAAATGTCCATTCTTGCTAAATTACTCAGTCTGTGGTATTCTGTTACAGCACCACAAAACAGACCAACACACTCTCTTAGGGGCCAAGTCAAAAACAACTGAAGTCCCCCTGCCTTGGGTAGTTTTCACATCTGTCTCCAACCCCAGATTGCAAACTCCTTGATGATGGAGAACACATATCCTTCCACCTCTGGAATCACAAGTGCCTATTCTTACCACTGTGAATTCATTACATGTTCAACAAGTATTTCAAACAAGTTAATGCACTATGAATTCTAAAACCTGGTTTTTGATTACTACTGCAAGCACCACAGATAACAAATTAAAATATCAACCAATAAAATGAAAGACACAGTGTGATGCTCTCAGGCCTCTACTCTTCTTTCTAACAACATCCTGGGCCCCATGGCATAGCTTATGCATAGCTGAGACTCAGATCCATGGGTCCACATCTGGATTTTCTATGTGCCACATGCCTTCACAGAATCTCGAGCCCATCAGCACCTGATCTGGGATTATGACAAATGTGACTCATTTCCCAGCTCTATGTGATTGTTTTTTGTTTTTGTTTTGTTTTGTTTTTGAGATGGAGTTTCATTCTTGTTGCCCATGCTGGAGTGCAATGGCATGATCTCAGCTCACTGCAACCTCCACCTCCCAGGTTCAAGCAATTCTCCTGCCTCGGCCTCCCAAGTAGCTGGGATTACAGGCACACACCACCACACCTGGCTAATTTTTGTATTTTTAGTAGAGATGTGTTTCACCATGTTGGCCAGGCTGATCTCAAACTCCTGACCTCAGGTGATCCACCTGCCTCAGCCTCTCACAGTGCTGGGATTACAGGTATGAGCCACCACACCCATCCTTCTGAAGTATTTTAACTATAAAAGATGATATTTTTATTTTTAGAAGATTCTTATTATGGTGGTGTAGTGGGGAGATGGAAATATGGCAGAAACTGTATTGTCCATATTGGACCAGGGGTCACAGTGGATGAAGTCACAATTTGATGGTTACACTATTCCTCCATTCAGATACAATGATGCAGCTCATATTTAAATACAAAGAACTATGAAAAACATAAAGTAAAATATCCCACTAAAGACTTGCTTTATGGTTAGGATGAATTTCTGCCCAATAAACTACCCTGAATATTAAACTGATAATCACTTGTGCAAGTAACAGTTTTTGAAAGGCATGAGTTAATACACAGATGATCTGAAATCTTGAGAATAACCAATAATGCTATGAGTTTTTCCTATTTTTCTAAGGTGTAAGAATATGCGCATCCCCTGAAAGGCCAGCTTTCTCTTTAAAACCTTATTGTGTGAATTGGTTTTTGATTTTGATCATAGTTTGTCTTGCTTTACTTGGATTTCTTCTTTCAAGCTTTCTGACAATGAAGTCTCAAATCTTCTAAAATTCTGAAGTCCTTTCTGCTAGGTGACCACCAAACATTGTCACCATCTGAGAGGTCACAGATTAGAATAAGAACAGCACCTGCTCTGCCTCCTTTGGGTTAAAGGCATTTTTTGCAGGAGGAAGAATTGGAAGGTAACCAAGGCCATGGGATTTTAGGACTTCTTTTTATCAAAAGCCTCAGACAATTTTAAGTGCAAGATTTTGCATGTATATTGTTTATTATAACACCATTATATGATAAAGTACAATTCATTAAAAGGATTAAGTTTGACCAACACTTCAAATATTAGGATGTACTCACGTAGGTCATTTTTCTTCTTTCTCTCTCAAAAAACAATGTTTTGACTCTATGCCTATTTAAAAGTGTTGCTATTTTTTGAAGAGTAACTGATATCACCTCATTATTCCTTGTCATTCTCAAGCCAAAATGTTTCCAGTGGATCTGCAAGTGTTGCTAATCTTCACAGATACTCTATAGCATGTAAGAGCGCTATCCACACCACCAAAATCACCAACAGCATGTGCTCATTTTGTGTTTCAGTGTCACAAAATCAGCCATTTTGATCATTATCACAGTATTTCAAATGTTTTATTATTGTTATATCTGTTACAGTGATCTGTGATCAGTGGCTTTTGATGTTACTATCAGAATTGTTTGGGGGCACTACAAACCATGTCCATATAAGATGACAAACTTAATCAATAATGCCGTGTGTGTTCTGACAGCTCCACCTACCAGCCATTCCCCCATCTCTCTCCTCTCCTCAGGCCTCCCTATTCCCTAAGACACAACAATATTGAAATAAGGCCAATTAGTAACCCTACAATGGGCTCTAGGTGTTCAACTGAAAGGAAGAGTCACATGTCTCTCACTTTTAAATCATAAGCTTAAAATGATCAAGCTTAATAAGGAAGGTATGTAGAAAGCCAAGACAAGCTGAAAGCTAGGCCTCTTGCACCAAAAAGCCAAGTTGTAAATGCAAAGGGAAAGTTCTTGAAGGAAATTAAAAGTGCTACTCCAGTGAACACATGAATGATAAGAATGCGAAACAGCCTTATCACTGATATGGAGAAAGTTTTAACGTTCTGAATAGAAGACTAAACCAGCCACAATATTCCCTTAGCCAAAGCCTAACCCAGAGCAAGGCCCTAACTCTTTTCAATTCTATGAAAGCTGAGAGAGGTGAGGAAGATTCAGAAGAAAAATTTGAAGCTAACAGAAATTGGTTCATGAGGTTTAAGGAAAGAAACCATATCCATAACTTAAAAGTGCAAAATGAAGCAGCAAGTGCTGATGGAGAAGTTCCAGCAAGTAATCCAGAAGATCTAGCAAAGCTAGTACATGAAGATTATCATTAAACACCAAACAACAGACTTTCCATCTAGACAAAACAGCCTTATATTGGGAAAAGATGCTATGTGTGATTTTCATAGCTAGAAAGGAGAATTCAATGCCTGACTTCAAAATTTCAAAGGACAGGCTGACTCTCATGTTAGGAGTTAAAGCAGTTGGTGACTTTAAGTTGAATGTAATGCTCATTTATCATTCCAAAAATCCTAGAGCTCTTAATTATTATCCTAAATATCTTCTGTCTGTGCTCTAGAAATGGAACAACAAAGCCTGGATGACAGCACAGCTGTTTACAGCAAGGTTGGCCAAGTATTTTAAACCCACTGCTGAGATGAAATGTAGCAGGACCAGCCTCAGACAAAACTCCTCAGACACCAGGTTAAAGAAGGAAGTGCCTTTATTTGGCTGGGAGCTTTTGCAGAGTTGAGTGTTAAGAGCTGAGCTCCCTGAAAAAAAATTCTTGGCCTTTTTAAGGGCTTACAACTTTAAGGGGTCTATGTGAAAGGGTTGCAAGAATGGGAAATGTGACTGAGGGCTACATGCATCACATAACAGAACAGAAAGTTTTACAATGCTTCCTCATACAATGTCTGGAATTTATAGATAACACAAGTACTTTAGGTCAGGGGTTGATATTATTATTATTATTTTTTAAACATCAGGGCTGGGTGGTGGCACCAAGGTCATCTGGCTATTTATCTTACTTTTGTTTCTTTTTAACTTTTTGCTTTCTCCTTTTTCTCCTGTCTTATAAGCTAGGCAAGAGGGGGGAGCAGCAGGAGAAGTGGTGGTCTCCTTCCTCATTTCCCCCCTTTGAGAATCTCACTTATTAGTGGGAGTTCTCACTTTTATCTTTACTTTCTGAGTCTTTCTGCGAAATAGAGTGATAGTGATTTATGTAATATACTTTTGCCAAAGTTTTCTGATGAACTAATTAGCAACAAAACTTTTTATTATTTGAAGGAGCACAGGTAATACACAGGGGAGCAGCAAGCAAGTATTACTAGCAATACACTTACAATGAGGGTTTTAATTTTTTTATAATTGGAAACCTATTTTTTAAATAAAGACCTATGATTAAACCTGTGCTAAGCCTATGCAGGCACATGTGCCAACTTTGTCATGTCCTTGACTATATTTTTGACCAGCTGTCCTTGATTATCTGTTTGTAGACAGCAATTGGTTAAATTAAATTTTCCAGACTCCTCTTTCCGCTGCTAGCAAATATTCTAAGGCCAGTTTATTTTGATAGATGGCATTTTTCATTTGGGTTTCCTGCTGGGCTAAAACAGTTAAAGCTCTGCCAGTTTGGCCGGGCGCGGTGGCTCAAGCCTGTAATCCCAGCACTTTGGGAGGCCGAGACGGGTGGATCACGAGGTCAGGAGATCAAGACCATCCTGGCTAACACGGTGAAACCCCGTCTCTACTAAAAAATACAAAAAAACTAGCCAGGCAAAGTGGCGGGCACCTGTAGTCCCAGCTACTTGGGAAGGCTGAGGCAGGAGAATGGCGTGTACCCGGGAGGCGGAGCTTGCAGTGAGCTGAGAGCCGGCCACTGCACTCCAGCCTGGGCGACAGAGCATGACTCCGTCTCAAAAAAAAAAAAAAAAAAAAAAAAAAAGCTCTGCCAGTTTTATTAGTGATTCTAAGACAGCCTGCAACCATATGATTTGACTGAGCATGTAGATGGGGTTTCAGTATCCTTATGAGCCATCTTATGCCCATATGGCAGGCCTATAGTACTGTATGACCTTTTTGAGGGGCCACTTATTATCTTTTTAATGTTTTATAGCTATGCTTTTTTTTTTTCTTGGAAGACATAGACAGTGAAACTTAGGAGCTCACCTGTTTGTAAAAGCCTTTTCCTAGCAAGCAACACAGTATTTCTTAATAATAGAAATTTTTAAGAGCCAGATAGTTGAACTTGTGGGCATCTGCTTGGGGAAAGAGTCAGTTAAAGTTATCATGAGGCATGAACATTTTTGCTTCTCAAGACCATTGGTCTCTTATGTTAGCCTTTCTACAAACATAACATGAGAAAACACTTAGACTGCTGGCAATGTTTTCAGCTAGCTGAACAAATAGTTTTGTTTTTTGATTTTTGGTTTTTGGGGGTTTTTTTGGTTTTTTTTTTTTTTTTTTTTTTTGGTTTTGGTTTTGTTTTGTTAGCTAAAGGAAGCGGCTCTGGTAACTTCTAGTTTATATGCTCAAAGAATGACTTAAAGATTCGGAATTGTTGCTGGGCCAGATGGGTTCGGGTTCCTTGACCAAGTAGTGTGTGTACAGTGGGGACACCTTTCTATAGGTGTTTCTTTTAGCATGGTTAAGGGGGGAATAACAACAAAACAATGTACAGCATATTTATATCCAGCAAGGACAAAAGAGGTCCTTACCTGAGAAAAAGACAGGTAAGCACAGCAACAGAACAATAGTAAAACAGTTAATATACAGGAAAACCACTAGTCCTAAGATTTCTAACTACATTACTTGCTTGACGAGTCCTCAAACTTCAGCCATGCGTAGTCTAGTCAGCTTCTGGTATATGACTAGAGCAGGGCTTGTTGTTTCTTCAAGCTTCAGCCATGTGTAGACTGGTCAGACTCCAGAGTGACAGAGTAGGGCTGTCGTCCTCAGCAGCAGCTTGGTCTCATCTCAGGATTAGCCAGGTTGGATGGTCTGGGTCTTGCTGGCTGGTTTATTGTCCTGAGCTGCCAGTGTTAGCCAATGGTGGTGGATCAAAGACATAACACCTGCAACTTTAACAGCAGTGGGAGTGGACAAGATTAAAGTATGGAGCCCATCCTATATGGGACCTAAATGAATTAGATTCTACTTTTTAACTTAAACAGATTTACCAGATTTAAAGGGGTATCAGGCTTATAGGCATTTCATGTATTAATAATGAACACTTTGCATGGCTACTTCTAAAGCCTACATTTGCTTTCTTAAGGTTAATTCCTTTAGTTCCTGGAGGTCACCTTTAATTTGACCTATGATTTGGGGGTGGCTGACTGAAAAAAATCTTATAGGGCAAATAACCAGTTTGTTTGGTGGGGGTGCACCTAACTCGGGGGAGGACCATAGGCAAAAACCTGATTCTATTTCAAATTAATTTCCTGGCAATATTTCTTCAGCAGCTGCTTGAGTGTCCAGTTCATGTGTTCTACTTTTTCCTGAACTTTTTTGGCTGATAGGCTGTATGTAACTTTTATTTTATTTTTAAAGTCTTGTTAAATCTTGCACTATTTCAGCTACAAATGCCGGCCTATTATCTGACTTTAAAGTTAGAGGCAGTCTAAACCTGGAAATAATGTTTTTTAACAGTACTTTAGTCACTTCTCATACTTTTTCTGTCCTGATAGGGAAAGCTTCAACTTATTCTGAAAATGAGCAAACAAGCACTAGCATGTACTGATAGCCACTGGCATGAGGCAGTTCTGTAAAGTTTATAAGCAAGTTTTCACAAGGCATGGCTCCTTCTTCTGTTCAGTTTCCTAGAGGAGGGTTTCTTTTTTCTTTTTTTCTTTCTTTGTAATTTAATCTAGTGGCTTAGCTATCAGTGAGAAATTGGAATCCAGATACGGCAGAATTTTGCTGCCTTTAACTTCTAATGTGACCATGGGCTCCTGGGAGCCTAATGAGAAGGTGGCTGGTCTGTCCTAGTCCTTACATCCTTTAGCTCCTGCCAGCCTGATCAGATCAGTATTTGGTTCTTCCAAGGTGCAGCAGTGCTTGGCCAATGGCCTTTTTGTCTCGTGGCCTTGGCCATTTCCCTCATTGTCTTCTGAAAATTTATCCTTCCAGTGTCCTTTTTTGCATCTCACACTTTAATTTCTTTCTAGCCTTGTCTGGCTCTTGAATTCCTGCCTAACTTGATTTCTTCCACACCTACATCTGCGTCTACGTCCTCTCACATCACTAATCTCTCTTTCTATAAGAATTGTCACCAACAGATTGGCCTTTTTCTTAAGTCTTTAATTTACTTTCCTTTTTCTTTCCTGAGTTCTCCTGCTCCTTTGGCGAGCCGGCAGGGCCGGGCAACACACGGGCCTTGCCCCCATGCACTGCTGTCTGTCTCTCTTGTTTCTTTCTGATTTTCTTTTTACCTTTTTTTTCTTTCTCATACTTTCATTTTTTCCTTTCTTTTTCCTTTGTTCTTCTCCTAATACTGGTCTCCAGCCCCCTTTTTTTCAGATAGAGCTGGGCTGGAGAGAGGGATTTAACCCTTGGAGTGTCTAGCTGCTGCGCTTGTTGCTTTTGCTTTTTCCTGTTGTGTTGTCAGGTCACAGTTAACATAGACCTTGGTAGCTACTTTTATAGACTGGGTGGTATTCATGCCTGCAGCTTCTGCTTGATGTCACCCTGGGCTCGCCTTACAAATGAAGTATTTACCATATGCTGATTTTCAGCAGTCTCAGGGTTAAATGGGGTGTAAAGCCAGAATGCTTTACAGAGTTTTTCACAGAACTGACTTAGCCTTTCTTTAACTCCATGAAGCACTCTGAAATCTTCCTTGTATTAATTGCTTTCCTTCTACTAACTCTTAGCCCCTGCAGAAGTGCCTCTCGGTACCTCTGCAAACGTTGAAGATGAGTTGCATCCTCCAGGTCCTTTTTGTCCTTTCCCCCGGAGTTCAATAGGCCCTTTTTCTTTATGTAATGCTCCAGGCACTTGGAGGGTTAAAAAGGCATACTGAGAGTCAGTGTAAATGTTTACAGTCTTACCTTCACTGAGTTCTAAGGCCCAAATTAAAGCAATGAGCTCGGCTTTCTGGGCTGAAGTGCCTTGGGGCAACGATCTGGTTTCAACAGCAGTGTCCAGGGTTACCACCACATATCCCGCACATCTCTCTCCTTGTGGGTTGATGAAGTTGCTCCTGTCCACATATAGCTTCCAGTCTACTGATGCCCAAGTCTGGTCCCGGAGGTCAGGTCTGCTGCAGTAAACTGAGTCCAACACTTCTACACAGTTATGCACGACAGGGCTCTCTGATACCGGGAGCAAGGTGGTGGGGTTCAGAGTGTTTCCAGTTTAGTAGATCAGTGGTTGAAAAGGGCTGATAGATGAAAGTCTGTTGCTCCCCACCACCCCTCCCCGGATGTGGCCCTGGTCATCATAATAGATAGGTCATCACAACTCCATGAGAGGCATTTGTACAGCTCCAGCACGACCAGATCTGAGACGGCCCGCTTGACTATCTTGACTTCCTTCTCTGGCCTCTCGAGGCTCTGATCCTCACCTTCAAGGTGAGACCTGGGGCATGTTAGCTCCTGAATCTGGTTTCTGGGGTGGCTGTTGGCCTCAGTAAAGGGTAGGTAGGCTGGGACATATGGAGAAAGAATTTCTGTTGCCTCTGGTGGCTCCTGCAAAACTGGCTTCTCTTGCTGTCTCTGGGACTCCACTTTTAACTGTGTCTGCTGGCAAAGCTGCTTTTACTCTCACTTTTGGCTTTTTTGCAGTAAGACATTAAACAGGGCTGGATCTATGCTAGTTTTGTCTATATTATATTTAGCCATGAGTTAACATAAAGTAATTTGCTCAGGGTACACTGGCTGTCCTCCAACCCTTGTCACCACCTTAAATACATTGCCAATTCTTCCTTGTCTAAAATTCCTTCGGTTGGCCATCTAACACCAAATGAGGGCAATTTTAATTCACAGAGAGTTTTCAACCTCTGGGGGGGTTAACTTAACTCTATAATCCCCTGCAAAACCTTTCTTAAGGTTCTGTAACATGCACTCCCATAGAGTAAGTTTTGATGTTTGGATGACTTTCCTTCTATTCCTCCTTTTACAACGCACCACATTCACTCTTGCACACTCACTCTTCCTCTTGTTTTGGCCGACTACACCGCCTCCTATTATGGGAGTTTTCAGATGCTGCTTGGCTTTGGAGAGGTCCTTATCCTGACTACAACTCTGAGCTGTAGGGCAGCTCCTATTAGCCACATGTAGATCGCCCCTAGTCTTAGTCAGCCCCACAGTTTCACGGAGCATACAGTCCACACTAAGAGATCTGTGACTCCCCACTTCGCAGCTGATGAGCCTAATTAGCCCCCTCCATTCACACACTTTCACACACTTTCAGTTCCCATGTTCATAATTGGGGTGGCGAGCCACTCTTGCCACAAGAAGGGAAAGAAAAAGGGCAAAGGGTAAAAAGGTCATTCACTTGCCAAGCAATTCACACCAAATCAGAATCAAAAGAAAAACCAAAGTGCTGATAAAGGCATGCTCATTTGTCAAGCGATTCAAGCCAAGTCAAAATCAAAACCAAAACCAAAGTGCCAATAAAGGCACACTGTGGGTGATCAGGCCAAGCTTCCACTCAAATGGAGTGGGCAAGTTCCTAAGACCGGACTAACCATGTTCCAGATGTCTGGACTCCAAGTGCCAGTTCCTTCCCGGTGTTCAGCCACTGTGTTGATCCTCCACGGGGGCCTACCATGCACAGCTCTGATGAGACATTCCAGCAGGGCAAATGCCTACCTGCGAGCACTCTCAGGATCCGTGACGCTCGAGCCAGCTGAGGTCCCCCAAAGGGATGCTCCACAGGGCAGGCAAAAGCTACCTAAAGGGCTGCCTCGACTGACCGTTAATTACCTTGCTTCCTGGTCAGGGAACCAAGAAATGTAGCAGGACAAACTGCAGATAAAACTCCTCAGACACTGGGTTAAAGAAGGAAGTGGCTTCATTCGACCGGGAGCTTCCGCAGACTTATGTCGTAAGAGCCGAGCTGCCTGAAAAAAAATCTTGGCCTTTTTAAGGGCTTACAACTTTAAGGGGTCTACATGAAAGGGTCACAAGCGTGGGGAACATGACTGGAGGCTACATGCATGAGCTAACAGAACAGGAGGTTTTACAATGCTTGCTCACACAATGTCTGGAATTTACAGATAACACAAGTACTTTAGGTCAGGGTTTGATATTATTATTATTTTTTTTTAACCATCAGGGCTGGGTGGTGGTACCAAGGTCATCTGGCTATTTATCTTACTTTTGTTTCTTTTTAACTTTTTACTTTCTCCTTTTTCTCCTGTCTTATAAACTAGGCAGTGGGGGAAGCAGCAGGAGAAGTGGTGGTCTCCTTCCTCACTATGACTCAAAACAAAAAACAAGAGTCCCTTCAATATATTACTGCTCATTGACAATGTACCTGGTCACTCAAGAGTCCTGACAGAGAGGTACAAGGATATTTAGGTTGTTTTCAGGCCTGCAAACACAACATCCCTTCTGAAGTCCATGTTTCAAGGACTAATTCCAACTTTCAAGTCTTGTTATTTAAGAAATACATTCCCTAACACTATAACCGCCATAAATGGTGATTCCTCTGATGGACTAGAAAAGGAAATTGAAAACATTCTGGAAAATATTCACCCTTCTAGATGCCATTCTAGAACATTCATGATTCATGAGGTCAAAATATCAACATTAACTGTAGTTTGGAAGAAGTTGATTTCAACCTTCATGGGTGATTTTGAGGGGTTCAAGGTTTCAGTGGAGGAAGCAACAGCAGATGTGATAGAAATAGCAAGAGAACTAGAAGTGGAGCCTGAAGGTGGGCCTAAATTTTTACAATCTCATGATAAAACTTGAACAGATGAGGAAGTGCTTCTTATGGAGGAGGAGCAAAGAAAGTGGTTTCTTTAGAATCTACTCTTGGTGAAGGTGCTGTGAACATTGTTGTAATAACAACAAAGGACTTAGAAGACTGCATAAACTTAGTTGATAAAGCAGCAGCAGAGTTTGAGAGGGATAGCTCCAATTTTGAAAGAAGTTATATTGTAGGTAAAATGCTATAAAACAGCATTGCATGCTACAGAGAAGTCTTTCACGAAAGGAAGAGTCAATTGCTGTGTCAAATTCCATTGTTGTCTTATTTTAAGAAACTGCCACAGTCACCGCAACCTTCAGCAACCACCACCCTGATCATTCAGCAGCTGTCAATATCAAAGCTAGACCCTTCACCAGCAAAAAGATGATGGTTTGCTGAGGGCTCAGATCATTGTTAGCATTTTTTAGCAATAAAATATTTTTAAATTAAGATATGTACATTATTTTTTACACATAACACAACTGCATACTCAAGAGATTACAGTGCAGTTTAAGCATAACTTTTATATGCACTAAGGAAAAAATGTATGTGACTCATTTTATTGTAATATTTGCTTTACTGCAGCAGTCCGGAATGGAACCCACAATATTTCTGGGGTATACCTGTCACAGTCTGTGCTTATACAGCACTTCATAGTTGTAATTTATTTCATTATTACAATGGCCTTATGATGTTAGTATATTATTGTCCCACTTTCACAGATAAATGAATTGATGCACACAGAGGCTAAACATATCACCCCTGGAAGTCACACAGCTATTAAGAAACAGAGCTGATTTGGAATCCAGGATATCTGGCTCTGGAAACTGTGCTCTTAACACTGGGCAAGGTGTCATTTATTGACCAACAGCTGGTCTACCTCATCAGGCCTTGCTTAGTCTATCACTTGCCTTCAGAGTGCTTCGCAGTCTCCTGCAGGCACCTGCCCACCTCTCTGTGGGGCTGTTGGTGCCTGGGCCGACTGGTGCAAATGAGGGCTCCAGGATCACACACCATTGGTGATGGGTTAAGGGGCCCATGTGATGTGGTCATTAAAATAAAACTTGGCTTCTGGTGCTGGCCTCATAATGTACTCTAGCTCCTAGCCAGACAAGTTTCTCTAGGCCAGGTCCCCCCTTACAACTGTTACCCCCAGAATCTAGAGAGCTATTCCTGCTCTCAGAGCTTCCACTAATGACTGGGTTCCCAAGCACCTTTCAGGGGGTGAGGGGAATTAAAGGAGATGTGCCCATGAAAGTAGTTAAAAATCTGTAAATCACGAAGAGACCATATGTTATTATAAAAGTTTTATGTTTTTATAAGCCTCCAGAATAGTAGGAAGCATGTATTCTTACAAACATTGTTAAATAACGAATCAATACATATACTCACCATAAGCTGAAAATGCTTCAAAACTTTTAAAAAATCTAAACCATAATCTTGTGATAGCAGCAACAGAGCACTAATGTGATTTGGGTGACTTTGAACTACCTGTCTTTACTAACATTTACCAAACTCAGAGTCACATCTTATGAAATTAGAAGGTTTGTCAACTCATCTGCTTACTAAAACGTATTTGTCACTCCAAAGTCAATATTCACAGTGTTTGTACAGTCCTTGCAGACATGGACAGAGGCAAAAAATTTGAGAAACCCAACACATGCTCCCAGCTGAGGTCAAACCCTCTGCCTTCTTGTTTCAGCTCTCACACAGAAAACAAGTGTCCTCCCCACACTCTATTTGGTGCCATGTTTTTTGCACTTTGGGGGCTTTTTGTTGATGATTCTGATGTTTAAAATAACTCCCTAACTATGGTGCTATCTACGGTTCCTAAGTGCAAGAAGGCTGTGATGTTATTTAAGGAGAAAAATACATGCATTAGATAAGCTTCCTTCAGACATGAGTTACAGTGCTGTTGTCCATGAGTTCAATGTTAATGAATCAATGATATGTGTTAAGTAAGGTGTCTTTAAATAGAAACACACATAAAGCAAGCTCATGTATTGATCAGTGGACAAAAACGTTTTGACTAGAGGCTTGCAGTGACCTAACCCTGTATTTTTCCTGGGAGCAATGCTTCTGTATTTACTAACTCAGAGTTCACAGCAACATTATAGAATACAACAGCCATGAATAAGAAGAAGCAACTGTATATTTCTAAGAGAATAATCACATAACAGAAAACATTGATTTTTTTTAAAAATCCCAGTAGCTAACAAGAATCCTTTTCTGGACAAAATCTATAGTTCAAGCATTCAAATCTCCATGTCATAATTTATCCCGGGATTTATTTCATCTGCCCCAAGCCACCCAGAAAACAACCTGCTCTACAGTGTTCTGTGGCTGATGCCCAATTCATGAGAGTCCCTGTCATACAGCTACTCAGAGCTCTGAGTACTGATATGATACAGAGCTGCAATTAGCCAGGTGTGGTGTCTCATGCCTGTGGTCCCAGCTACTCAGGAGGGAGGCGGGAGGATCACTTAGGTCCAGGAGTTTAAGGTTGCAGTGAGCAATGGTCTGGTGGCGCCACTGCACTCCAGCCTGGGTGACAAAGCATGACCCCGTCTTTTAAAAACTAAAGTAGCTACAAACAGGATTTTATAATTTATCATAATCTCAAAGGCAATGGAATAAAAAGTTAACATTTAATTCACAGCCCAAGTAAAGGGCAATATTTGATGACGTGTTTTCTTAATGGGACTTGGATCTGATTTTCAGTCGCCTATTTCTCCTCTTCTCTTTCTAGTCAACACCCTATACACCTGGAATCCTCTGAATCCATCCAACATTCAATCCACCTATAAAGGCTCAGCCCAAGCCCCCCTTTCATCTTTCCTCACTCCATCTTTTCCTTCCTTCTCTTCCTCAGTGAACGATTATTGAGGGCTAATGGATACCAAGCCCTGCTCTAAGCACTACGGATACAGAAAGTGAGGCCCCTGAGCTTATGGGCTTCATTCCATGAGAGGTAGACAGTAAAAAGCAAGGGCCATAAAGGAAGTGAACAGGAGCTGCAGATGGGGAGGGGAGGAGGGGACACAGCAGGTGACAGGTCAGTCTGTGTGACCAGGTGTTGGAAGAGGTCAGCTTTGGGGGTCGGATGAGGCCAGAGGCAGAAGGACACTCCAGGAAACATCAAGTGTGAAACCTCAAGGTGGGCAGGGGCTCACAGTGCCCACAACACGGTAAGGAAGCCAGGGCGGTGGAGCACGTCCGTGAGGGCGAGACCAGGCATGCAGCACCACAAAGAAAACAAGCTTCCCGCCGCAGCTCCGTCCACACGTCCAATCCCATCCTGACCGCGACTGCGCGGCCCAGAACTGGTTATGCTGCCCCGGAGTACCAGGGTGAAAAGTCAGTTTTGATGGGTGTATCTTTTGGTCACAGCTTCATTACCATGGAAACCTGTGGACACTGTATTCTTACTTTGAACCTGGCAGCGAGGCTGTATGAGGCCAGCTCTGGGGTAGGTGCTGCTGCATCTGCCTGGACGCCTGAAGATTGCCCTGGTTTTCAACGAGGATAATGACTTTGTGAGGATTGAATTCAGGGTCAGCAATTCTTTATCTGCTTTCCCTTGAGCATAGTGTGATCAGCCCACACACCTGGCTCTTCATTAAGGAGATTTTTGTTTTATTTTATATGCATATGATTATTTTTCTGTCCCATTTGGTGAACTCTGTCCTCCCAGCACTCTATCATTTAGCTGGATTATTTTGTCTTCTCTATCAATTACTTTTTGCTCTGAATGAATTCATCTTTTTCAGTTTTCTCTGGATTCCTGTTGATTAGCTCAAGCCAGTTATTTATCATTTTGTGTTCAGCTGTGCCTATTTTCCTCTTAGCTCTTCCTCAATATAGGTAATAGATGTTGTTTGGGTTTTTAACCTGTTTCTTTAGTTCTGTTATATTCGTCCCAGTTTTATCATCTTTTCTTTTCTTTCTTTTTTCTTTTTTTTTTTTTTCTTTTTTCTTTTTGAGACAGAGTCTCGCTCTGTCGCCCAGGCTGGGGATGCAGTGGCGTGATCTCGGCTCACTGCTGCAACCTCCACCTCCCAGGTTCAAGCAATTCTCCTGCCTCAGCCTCCCGAGTAGCTGGGACTACATGCGCATGCCACTATGCCCAGCTAATTTTTGTATTTTCAGTAGAGATGGGGTTTCACCATGTTGGCCAGGATGGTCTTGATCTCTTGACCTCGTTATCCGCCCTCCTCGACCTTTCAAAGGGCTCAGATTACAGGCATGAGCCACTGCACCCAGCCCTTATCAGCTTTTCTTTAAGGCCTTACCTTACTGAATGTAAGCTTTCCAGGGTTTTCTATAGTGTAAATTACTAGAATGGAATTGCCCCTGTTTTCGGATTTTCCACATGATATGCTGACCCCTCACTGTCCTGGTGCATTTTTCTTCACTTTCAGAACTTGTCTCATGGTGCTCCTCCTGGGCAGCATGCTCATGACCAGACTCTACTTGCTGATATAAAGTGTGGGAGGCATCTCTTTGTTCTCCCCCTCAGCACTAGAGTTTGAAGCCTAGGAAGATCTAGCTGTACACACTTTCCTCTAACCTGAAGGCACAGGAGAGGAGATGGGGAAGCCCAGCAGAGGCCCAGGGCAGAGCTCTGTGAGGACGCCTGGGTTCCACTCTCTCTTCAGAGGATAACAGCAGACGGTGGATCATTCCCCAACTCAGGGAAGGGCCTGAGAATGTGCTTCTCCCATTTCTCCAAACATTTCTCCTGCCCACCAAACAGAAGAGAGCGAAAACAACAATGCCCACATAGTTCACTTTTATCCTCAGTTTGGGATAAGAGTAGCAGACCCTTACCTAGGGGTACTACATACGCATGCTGTCGTAATCACCTTAAATATATTTACTAATTTTAACCCTTACAGCTTCACTTTGAGGTGGGAGCTGTTTTCATCCCCATTTTACAGATGAGGAAGCTGAGTCACTGAGAAGTTAGGTGTTGTGCCCAAAATCACATAACTAGAGGTAGAAGCTGTCTGACTTCAAAATCTGTGCTCTCAGATACTGTCCTAGACTGGGTCCCAGGTTTCATGTTTCTCTTTCACTGGCTATCGTCAGTGCATGAAGCCTCATCCCCCCATCAGCCAGCCTGCTCCTGGATCTTAGTCAAGATACTCCTAGGAAGCTGCTCCCCAGGACGGGCTTATTAGCAATGCCCTCTACTCCTTCCTTTTTCATACTAACTTCACTAATTCTTCCTCCACCTGCCACTAAACTTTCTCATCATCTGCATTCCCTATACTCAGTGGTTTCACCTGCTCCCCACTTAAAGTAGAAACTAGAAACAATAGAATAATCCTTGATTCAGATTTCTACTATACCTTCCTGAATTAATCACCAAGTGTCAAATATTTTACTTTCTAAAATTTTCTCAGATTTATCCCTTTCTCTCCATGCTTGGTACAACTACGTTTGTAGAAACCTTCATGAGTTACCATTTGATTGCTGCAATAGTCTTTTTGCCTCTCGTGTCTTGCAAATCTGTCTTTCACGCAACAGCTGGTGTAATCTATTTAAATAAAATCTGAAGTCCCTTGATGAAAAGTCTTCAATGGTTTCCTGTAGCCAGCACCTTCCCTAGTATGGTGTGTGCAAGGCCAACCTCCACCCGTCCTCTGTATTTCTCTAGCCTCATCTCCTCCCTCACTCAAGGGCTCGGCTTTGGGATCTCGGGAATAACTACAGTTGTTGTGGGGGTTTTTGTCTTTGTTTTTAATTAGACAAGGTCTCACTCTTTCACCCAGACTGGAAAGCAGTGATGCCGTCACGGCTCACTGCAGCCTGGAACTGCTGGACTTAAGTGACCCTCCCTCGGAAGGACCTTCTTCCTTCCCCTGTTCATCACTTTCTGAAGTCAGTGGAGTTAGATTCTGTTCATTGTTTGACTTGTGGTGGTAAATTTGGGGGCAGGAAGGAAGACAGTTTAGGGAGTCTGAGCCTTTGGGGTTTATTTTACAATTTTTGATCATTTTACCAGGTACTAAGTGACAGAGATTCTGTAATCCATTTTCATTCTGCCATGTTTGCCCAGATGTTTCTGAGAGAAGTCTTTATCTTTTTTGAGGGCATAATAGGCATACATGGGATAAAACAGAAGCACAGAGGCAGGGGCTCCTACTCCCTCAGTTTTGTCCGATTAGGAAAGGCTTCTTACAGAACGTTGACTCTTGAGTTGAGACTCAAAGGATATACGGGAATCAGACAGGTGAAACCATTGTAGAAATGTATTTGAGAATGACGTACAAGGCAGAGAACCTAGAAACCGCAGTTGTATAAATAGAACTAGGCCAGGCATGGTGGCTCACACCTGTCATCTCAGTACTTTCGGAGGCTGAAACAAGAGGATTGCTTGAGGCCAGGAGTTCAAGACCAGCCTGGGCAGCATAGTGAGACCACTCCCCGACTCTCCAAAAACTTCCAGAATTCACTGTGTGTGGTGGTACATGGCTGTGGTCCCAGCTACTTGGGAGGCCGAGGTGGGAAGATCACTTGAGTCCAGCAGTTTGAGGCTACACTGAGCCGCGATGGTACCACTACACTCCAGCCTGGGCGAGAAAGCAAGACTTTGTCTAATTAAAAGCAAAAACTGGCCTTTCAGCTGGAAAACCACCATCTTCCGGTAATTCACCAAAATGACTAACACAAAGGGAAAGAGGAGAGACACCTGACAGGTGTTCTCTAGGCCTTTTAGATGACATGGAGTTGGCTGGGCGCGGTGGCTCATGCCTGTAATCCCAGCACTTTGGGAGGCCAAAGCGGGCGGATGGCCTGAGCTCAGGAGTTCACGACCAGCCTGGGCAACATGGTGAAACCTCATCTCTACTAAAATACAAAAAATTAGCCAGGTGTGGTGGCATGTGCCTGTAGTCCCAACTACTCAGGAGGCTGAGGCAGGAGAATTGCTTGAACCCAGGAGGTTTAGTTTGCAGTGAGCCAAGATCACGCCACTGCACTCTAGCCTGGGTGACAGAGTGAGACTCCATCTCAAAAAAAAAAAAAAAGGAGTTGTTTCTTTGACCATATTTATGCAAATCTGTAAGAGAGGTGGTATTGTAGATATCAAGGAAAGGGGTACTGTTCAAAAAGGAATGCCCCACAAATGTTACCATGGCAAAACGGAGAGTCTGCTGTGTTGCCCAGCATGCTGTTGGCATTGTTGTAACAAACAAGTTAAGGGCAAGATTCTTGCCAAGAGGATTAAAGTGCATATTGAGCACATAAAGCACCCTAAGAGCTGAGATAGCTTCCTGAAATGCCTGAAGGAACATGATCAGAAAAAGAAACAAGCCAAAGAGAAAGGTACCTGGGTTCAACTGAAGCGCCAGCCTGCTCCACCCAGATACACGCACTGTGTGAGAACCAGTGGGAAGGAGCCTGAGCTGAGGAAGCTATTCCCTATGCATTCATGGCATATTAAGTGTTTAAATGAAAATAAAAGACCTCTGGACTGTAAAAATGTTTCTCTTCATTGAGTAGAAGTGTGGCGTCTCCTCCTCCAAAGAAATATTTAAAGCAAATTTGAATTTTGTCCTAATTCACTCTGTAATTTACTATTCAAATTTAGTGTATTTCTTACTGAAAGATGTGAGGTGGCTTACTGTGCAACAAATTACTCAATTGGTTAGAAAACAACCAGATATTAATTACGAAATATTTGTAGTGATTTTAAAATAGTCCCCCCAAATCATCATGGAAGCTCTAAAATAATTTTCAAAAAGAAAAAAAATATAGTTCAGAGATCCTAAAGCCTAGATCTTGAGTAAGAAGATGAGGCTAGAGAAATACAGAGGACAGGTCGAGGTTGGCTTTGCACACAACATAGTAGGGAAGGTGCCAGCTATAGGAAACCATCGAAGACTTTTGATCAAGGGACTTCAGATTTTGTCTAAATATATCACACCAGCTGTTATGTGAAAGAAGATTTTCCAAGGCACAAGATAAGAGGCAGAAAAACTAGTTGATAAACTATTGCAATAATCTAATGGGTAAACTCATGAAGGTTTCTATCAAGATAGTTGTGCTAAGTATGGCAAGAAAAAAATAGATCTGAGAAAATTTTAGAAAGCAAAATATCTGACACTTGGTGATTAATTCAGGTACAGTTGAAATCTGAATCAAGGATGACTCTATTATTTCTAGTTTCTAATTTAAGTGGGTAGCAGCTGAAACCACTGAGTATGGGGAATGCAGATGATGGGAAAATTTAGTGGTAGGTGAAGGAAGAATTAGTGAATTTAGTTCGAAAAATTTACAGTTTGTGTTGCCTATTGCATATGAAATATCTAAGAAGAAATATCAGCCTCTATCCGGAAGTGATTTCTTTCTTTGATACCATTATACATGCATACTCTTCTACTATTTACCAAAAACTTTCTTATATACACAATGTACATTTGGGTCTAGTTTTTCTTGCTGGATTGCAAACTTGATTATAGGAGGCATATTGTGTAATTTATTTTTATAAGCTCCAGAGTGCCTGTATAGCACAAAGCCTTGCATGTAATTGGTGCTTAATTTATGTAATGAGTTAAAAGATGGCTAGAAGGATAAATGCATGGATGGATGCATGGATGGATGGTTGGATGGATGGATGGTGGCTCATGAATGGATGCATGGATGGATGGTTGGATGGATGGATGGATGGTTGTGTAGGTGGATGGATGGATGGATGCATGGATGGGTAGGTAGATGCATGGATGGATGGATGGATCATGGATGATCGTGGATGGATGGATGGTTGCATGGATGGATGGATGGAAGATGGATCATGGATGGATAGATGAATGCATGGACAAATGGAGTAATGACTTCAAGTTGACTCTAGAGATATAAGGTGACAGAAAAAAATATGAAAAATGAAACCCGAGTAATAGAATTCTAAACTGATATTTGCTACCAGAAAATATGAGTTTTGTTTTATGTTTGTTTAAATTTATAAGCTGGATGTTTTTCAGGGAATTAAATTTATCAAAGAATCAGAAAAAAAGAGTAGTCTTAAATTATAAAGTAAGATAGATTTATGTAGCTGCTAGGAAGCATTTATACTTATGAAACACATTAAGGGTGAAGCAACATGATTAGCAGTGTTAATAGTACCGAAGGTGATTTCTATGGTAACTCAGTATATCAATTCTGTGCACATTATTATTTCAAAAGATAATTTTTCAAACTACAATCTCATAGCCTGTAAAAATTAAAATATCCATTAAACAGCTCAATTACCTCTGCTGTTTAATGGGTAGCTAGGTTTCCATTAAGGATTCATGTTCAGTTCATTCTTGTTGATGATTTCCCTCTTGTACTTCTTCACCCTCCTGAAGCTTCAGATGACACCAGTGATAGCTCCCTTTCTAGCATGAAGGTACATTTCATAATTATTATTATTACAGAAATTATGTTTGACCTGCTTGGTCTGTAGGAAATGAACTGCTCACCTTTTAGAATCAATAGCCATTTACTACATCAGCAAAGTAATTAGCTAAAGAGCAGCCCAATACCCTGAGGCTAATCATCCACCTCTAAAAGGTAGATAATTTATTCCCTCTCTACTAGTGAAGTGAGCCCCAGTATTATTTACAGAGATAAATTCTTAGATTTCCCATCAATTAAATTCAACTGTTGTCCTTTAGAGTTAGTATTTCAAGTGAAAGCACATCCCACCCTCCTTCCCAACACAACCACCTTTAGAACAACTTGGGCTTGAATTTTCTACACTCTTTGACCTTGAACAAGTTTCCTAACATCTCTGAGCTGGTATTCGTATCCATAATATAATCTTCTAAGGTTATTGTGTGTGTTCATGAGACAATACGTGCAAAGACCAGCATACAGAAATGATCCATCAGTATCACCTTGACTAAAGATGGATTGTGAAATTAAATCTACCTAGACAGACTTTCCCTCATGGAAGCAGTGCCATTCCACTACCGAATTTAGCTGATGCAATTTCCTGGTTTCTGATTTCCACCCGCAGCACAAACATAAAGTCTTCTAGCCTGGGTTGGTTCTGGAAACATCAACCAAAGCTCCCCACGGATACTGACAGTCTACTTCCACCCCACGCAATTCTCCCCTGCCCACCAAAGAACACACATTTAAAAAAGACCAGAGTCAGGTCACGGTTACACGGCGGCAACTGCGGCAAAGCGAGAGCCTGGAGACTTGAGCCGACACTGGGGGCTGTCGCCGGCCCCGGAGAAGTCCTGTTGTATCAGAGTAAGATGGACGGTAGCTTTGATTGTGAGTGTGCTGAGCTGGAGCCACCTGATCACTAACAAAAGACATCTTCTGTTAAGCAACAGCCGCCAGAGCTTCCTGTTGAAATATACGGCAACAAAGGAAGCAAAGAAGCAAAACGGAAATGGTGCCTACCAGCTCCTTAGAACGACACTGCGCAGGACTAGTGAGGAGAATGTTCATAGAAGCCTGTTGTGTGCATATTTATTCACATGTTTGTTAAATGTCAAATCATTTAGCACAGTAATATGAGTTCTTAATATGTCATTTCATTCCGTTTGAGTTTCTTGAGTGTTTTCTTTAAACGTCTGCAGAGTTGCTGCCCCTTTCTTGAACTATGAGTACTGCAATCTTTTTAATTCTCGATAGGAGTAGAGTTTTTAATTCTCCATTTGAGCTTTAAGTCTAAGGGGAACTCAACAGGCCTGTTTGGCATATGCAGTGAACATCAAGAAACCATCTTGCTGTGGAAGCATAATTATTTTTCTTCTCCCTTTTTGAAAAATCTTTCCTTTTGATGCCAGTTTCCATGTTTACACAAGTTCAACAATTTGAAAGGAAAAGGCAAGAATTAGGGTTTCAAAATGGCAGAGAAATTTGAAAGTTTCATGAACATTCATGGTTTTGATCTGGTTTGTGGACTTAAAACCAGTGGGTTGTGGAGGCAATGGCTTGGTTTTTTCTGCTGTAGACAATGACTGTGACAAAAGAGTGGCCATCAAGAAAATTGTCCTTACTGATCCCCAGAGTGTCAACATGTCTACATGAAATCAAAATTATTAGAAGACTTGACCATGATAACACTGTGAAAGTGTTTGAAATTCTTGGTCCCAGCAGAAGCCAATTAACAGACGATGTGGGCTCTCTTACGGAGCTGAACAGTGTTTACATTGCTCAGGGGTACATGGAGACAGACTTGGCTAATGTGCTGGAGCAGGGCCCTGTACTGGAAGAGCATGCCAGGCTGTTCATGTATCAGCTGCTACAGGGGCTCAAGTATATTCACTCTGCAAACGTACTGCACAGAGATCTCAAACCAGCTATTCTTTTCATTAATACTGAAAACCTGGTGCTGAAGATATGTGACTTTGGTCTTGCACGGATCATGGATCCTCATTATTCCCATAAGCATCATCTTTCTGAAGGATTGATTACTAAATGATACAGATCTCCACATCATTTACTTTCTCATAATAATTATACTGAAGCCATTGACATGTGGGCTGCAGGCTGCATCTTTTCGAAATGCTGACTGGTAAAATACTTTTTGCAGGTGCACATGAACTTGAACAGATGCTGCTGATTTTAGAATCTGTTCTAGTTGCACATGAGGAAGATCATCAGGAGCTTCTTAGCATAATTCCAGTTTACATTAGAAGTGACATGACTGAGGCACACAAACCTTTAACTCAGCTGCTTCCAGGAATTACTTGAGAAGCACTGGGTTTCCTGAAACAAATTTCGACATTTAGCCCCATGGATCAGTTAACAAGCAGAAGTGCTCTCCCATCCTTACATGAGCATATATTCTTTTCCAAAGGATGAGCTAATTTCAAGTTATCGTTTTCATATTGAAGATAAACTTGATGATGTTTTGCTTATGGATGAAACTCACAGTCACGTTTATAACTGCGAAAGGTACCATGATTGTCAGTTTTCAGAGCATGATTGGCCTATACGCAACAACTTTGATATTGATGAAGTTCAGCTTAATCCAAGATCTCTGTTTCATGTCACTGATGAAGAAGTACAATTTGATCCCTGAAAATATGTGGAGATTGGGAAAAGTATCTGGAGGATCCTGCTTTTGATACGAATTACTCTACTGAGCCTTATGAGCCAGATAATCATGAAAACAAATACTGTGATCTGGAGTGTAGCCATGTTCGTAACTACAAAACGAGGTCATCATCATATTTAGATAACTTAGTTTGGAGAGAGTGGAGTTAACCATCACTATGAACCCAGGCTTATCATAGATCTTTCCAACTGGAAAGAACAAAGCAACTAAAAAAATCTGATAAGAAAGGCAAGACAAAATGTGAAAGGAATTGATTGGTTAAAGCCCAGATAGCACTAGAGGAAGCATCAAAGCAATTGGCTAGAAAAGAAAAAGAAAAGAATCAGGGGTTTGACTTTGATTCCTTTATTGCAGTAACCATTCAACTTAATTCCCAACATGAGCCTACTGATGTTGTTGACAAATTAAATGACTTGAATAGCTCAGTGTCCCAACTAGAATTGAAAAGTTTGATATCAAAGTCAGTAAGCCAAGAAAAACAGGAAAAAGGAATGGCAAATCCGGCTCAATTAGAAGCCTTGTACCAACCTTCTTGGGACAACCAGTTTGTGAGTGGTGGGGATGACTGTTTTTTCATAAATCAGTTTTGTGAGGTAAAGAAGGATGAACAAGTTGAGAAGGAAAACACTTGCGCTAGTTACTTGGACAAATTCTTTAGCAGGAAAGAAGATCCTGAAATGCTAGAGACTGAGCCAGTAGAGGATAGGAAGCTTGGGGAGAGAGGAAATGAGGAAGGATTTCTGAACAACAGTGGGGAGTTCCTCTCTAACAAGCAGCTCAAGTCCACAGGCATCCCGCAGTTTCACAGTCCAATTGGGTCACCACTTAAGTCAATACAGGCCACACGAACACCTTCTGCTATGAAATCTTCCCCCCAAATTCCTCATCAAATTTACAGCAGCATTCTGAAACATCTGAACTAAAACACTCAGCAGACATTTGTCTTTGTGTTTTTCATGAAATGTATTTTGTCTTTTTCTTTTATAACTAGTGTTTAAGTCACTTTTTACTTGAATCAGATGGTGTCATTTAGTAAGGATTTTATTAGTTGGTTTATTTTATTATTGGTTTTTAAAATGCAGACTTTTCTTCTACATGTGAGACGGTTTTCATTTTAACTGGCATGTCATTTGCACACAAAATTAAAGAATAAAGCAAAATAATGCAACACAAGAGGAGACAAAAGAAATGCGCTAAGACAAGTAAAGAACATTCTCTCATAAAATGATGATCTGTTTTACAGGAAACAAACCTGGCCTTGAAATTTACACAGCGAGACTCTACATAATTGCATGAAAATATCTATTTTTTTTCCAAAAACATTTTTCAGTCATGAGTATTTTCAAGTTTTTCATACTGTACACATTTCTTAAAAGACATGATACCAGCAGCAATTGAAAATGAATGCTGAATTTGGTACACATGTGTTATCTACCTCAAGGTAAGAAGAGTATGTAGCAAAACATATACCACCCAGTGCTTCACGATACACACTTCTATTTAGCCAGCGTTTATTGTAGTAAACTATTCTTAATAAGACTCATTCGCTGTTTATAAATGTTCTGGTATGCATTCTTTATAGTGAAGTGTTAATACATCACATCTTATTTATTTTAGTGTATCAGTACATTTTCTGTATTTAATTATAAAAATTAATTTGGTTTAAAAAATTTATTTGCAAATACACTTCTTCAATTTGGCACTATGGTTTGTTGCCTACCTAGCTTAATATAAATGTCAGCTTATCCTAAGGCTGTCCACGTACTTAATTTACTTAAGGTTCGTTTTAAGTAATGTGCTCACTATGTATAGGAATTTGTATTTTGTAGGTGCTTGGTCTATCTACCAAGAAAAATTAGGAATTGCTTTATTATAAAATGTTCCTAAAAGTCTTGTGTTTATTTTTTTAAAAAAGCCTAATGTTCTGTGTGCATGGAAGTAATTAAGGTATATCATTATTGTAGTTTAAAAGTTGTACATGATAAGGTATTTTGTTTTTACTGTATGTTTTTACTGAATGATCTATTCCCCATCCCAAGACAAGCAGGAATAAAATTAGGTTAAATGTAACATGTGGCATCGCAGTCTCTTAGAATTTGTTTCATCTATTTTATTTTATTGCATACTATCTGTATTTTCGGTTATCCTATTCAAAGAAAAAGAACAAATAAAATGTGGCCAGCAAAAAAAAAAATACAAGACCAGAGTTGATGAAAGAGAGAGAAATGCTAAGGATGGTAGGAAGTGAAATGGGTCACCTTGCAGATTTGACTGCTGTCCACGCAGACTGTGCTTCTCCTTTAGCCCGACACAGTGTAGTTTTCTCTTCACACCTCTCTGCCTGAACCTGTTCTATTTCATTATTCTTTAATAGCTAGTCCTGCTAAGCTGAATTTATTATCGTTTATAATAAACAATGTTGTCCCTATCTTTATTCATTCTGAAAACTCCTATCAAGCAGCTATTTTGGGCCAGGCGATAAGTAGATATGGGTCCTGCCCTCCAGCACCTACCAGCGAGAGGGGAGAGCCTAGATGCACACATAAAAAGGACAATACAATACTGAACACACTGTGGGATTAGAAACATAAGAGCTTTGCACCCACTCACCGCTGGTACCACCTACAGCTACTCCCGCAAACTGAAGTCGGCTCAGTGAAGTGGTCACTTGCCAGCTATATAATCCATCCTGCCTGCTCTCAGCCAGCTGTTTCTCACTAGGCTCTGCTGTCTTTGATACCCTCTCTTTTCAACTAGAGCCTGCTGCCCTTGGCTTATCAGAGGCTACTCCCCACTGTCATCTCCAGCTCTGCCCACAGCACCTGCTTGTGCATTCAGCGTCTGCATGGACTGAATGCTTGTGTCCTGCCAAAATCCAAATGTCAGAATCCTAACCCCCCATGAGATAGTATTAAAAGGTGGGGCCTTTGGGAAGTGATTAGATCCTGAGGGTGAAGCCCTCATGGATGGGATTAGTGCCCTTATAAAAGGGACCCCAGAGACACCTCTTCTTTTCTGCCATGTGAGGACAAAGCAGGAAAGTGGCCATCTATGACCAGAAAGCAGGTTCTCACCAGACCCCAAATCTCCCACTGCCTCTATCTTGGACTTCCCGGGTTCCAGACCTGTGAAAAATAAATGCTGGCTGTTTTAGCCACGCAGGCTATGGTGTTCTGGCAGCTTGCACAGGCTAAGACAGCGCCTATGCTTGGGTCAGTCGGGGTTCATGGCTTTCCTCTTGACCATTCCGCAGCTCCCTTCTCCTCACCCCTTCTTCCAGGACCAGAGTGCCAAAACACTCAGGCCACTCCACAAGCACTTAGAGGGTGCTGAGGCCCTTTAAGACATCTTGCAAGATCAAAACTATTTCCTTTTTTTTTCACTTTTAGTTTAGCTTCAGGGGTAGATGTGCAGGTTTGTTATGCAGGTAAATTCATGTCACCAGGATTTGTTGTACACATTATTTGGTCACCTAGGTACTCAGCCTAGTACCCAACAGTTATTTTTCCTGATCCTCTCCCTCCTCCCACCCTCTGCCTTCAAAAGGCTCCATTGTGTGTTGTTCCCCTCTTTGTGCCTCTGTGTTCTCATCATTTAGTTCCCATTTATAAGTGAGAACATGGGGTATTTGGTTTTCTGTTCTGTGTTAGTTTGCAAAGGATAATGGGCTCCAGCTCCAACCATGCTCCTGCAAAGGACATGATCTCGTTCTTCTTCTGACATTTGCACTGATGGTGGGTTAAACTGCTGGTGTTTAGCAGGAATCAGACAATGACACCAAATGGTGCTAGAAGTCAGTGAGCTCAAAACTGAAGTTTAAAAAAAGCCAGTTTTACTTAAGCACTTCACTTTATTGATGAAGCTGTAACAATTATTAACTTTAAGTCTCAACCTTTGAGTACACATCTTTGTAATATTCTCTGTGACGAAATAGGAAGTATGTATGAGGCACTTCATCTGCACAGGAAAGTATAATGGTTGTACCACAGAAAAATACATGTGATCATTTGAGTCTCAAGCTGTACTAACCACTTCTTTCATACGACACCATTTTTACTTAAAGAAATATTGCAAACTACCTATGGCTATTCAGAGTTGGGTCTTTAAGAGATTTTTTTTTTACAAGATGAACCAAGTGAGCTTGTCACTTCAAGGAAAACAACGGACAGTATTTCTTGCTGATATAAAATCCAACCTTTCAAGCCAAAACTTAAATTTTAGAACATTCCAAAATAAAGATTTTCATGGTGAAGTCAGTAGTCCTTCTAACAATATAATTTTTTGGTACCACATAATGAAATGCATTGACATTTGGAAGATCTGCATAATTTGGTGAACCAATGTTTTCCAAATAACCAATGCACGAAGGTTCAAAAGCATACATGGGTTATAAAGCTCCATCCAAAGTGAGATAACCCATTGGATTTGAATGTTATGGAGTATAAAACGATACTGCCAGGGTTTCAGACTTCATGCTGCAATTAGCCTTTAAGAAACTGTCACTGGCCCAATCTGGTATAGTATCAAAGACAAATATCCACAATTTTCTGAAAAGGCTATTGATATTAATATGTCCATTTTCTAACTACATATATGGGTGAGACTGGGTTTTCTTTATATACTTCAATCAAAACAGCACATTGTAGCAGACTAAATGCTGAAATAGATATGAGAATCCAACTGCTTTCCTATTATGCCAGACATTAATTAGAAAAAGTGTGTCACAACCACAAAAAAAGTAACACATGCCACTTTTTCCATTTCTTTTTGTTTTGTTTTGTTTGAGAAATTATAGCGTTTGTTTTTGTTTTTGTTTCTGGAGACAGAGTCTCACTCTTTCGCCCAGGCTGGAGTGCAGTGACGCGATCTCAGCTCACTGCAACCGCTGCCTCCCAAGATCAAGCGATTCTCCTGCCTCAGCCTCCTGAGTAGCTAGAACTATAGTCACCCGCCACCATGCCCCACTAATTTTTGTATTTTTAGTAGATATGGGGTTTTGCCATGCTGGCCAGGCTGCTCTCGAACTCCTGACCTCAGGTGATCCACCTGCCTTGGCCTCCCAAAGTGCTGGGATTGCAGGCGTGAGCCACCGCGCCTGGCCTATAGGTATTTTTATTAAAAGGCATTATTTGTATGTCATATAATTGTCATTTTCGTTTTTCAATGGATTTAATAAATACATATTTTTAATCTTCTTAGATTTATTTCCTAACTTGGAAAATATAAATATCACCCACATAAACACAAGCTCTTTGTGCCCTCAACAATTTTTTAAAATGTAA
Organism: Macaca mulatta; assembly: GCF_049350105.2. NCBI lineage: Eukaryota > Metazoa > Chordata > Mammalia > Primates > Cercopithecidae > Macaca > Macaca mulatta. Next base: position 64,196,899 of record NC_133413.1, read on the forward strand.
AGAGGATCTGAGACCAGGAACTTTGAGAACCACCATGATATGTGTCTCTGGCTTACCCCACCCATGAGACATTAGCGGGAAACGAGCTTCAGGGGGAGCCCAAGGAACACTGCAATCTTTCAGTAGTCAGGGAAGGCATCATAAAGAAGGCCCCTTATGAGCTGCCAGCTGAAGGATGTACAAATTATCTAAGGAGTTTGTGTTCTCCTTAGATAGCTCTCTAAAAGAGCGTAATAATGCCTGTTGATTAGTGTGATGGAAGAACTCTGAACCAAGAGTCATACAATAGTATGTTACTATTTTATAATATAAAGCCATTGATTTATCATCTATGGGTTTCCTGACCTATAAAATGTAGACATTTCTCAGCCTTCCTTGCACATCGGTGTGGCCACATGACTGCTACTTAGTTAATAAAGGCAGGCAGCAAGTTATGTGCAACTTTGGCATCACACTAGGAAGCTGCTTACATCCACTTTTTCTTTCCCGCTTTTCACTGGCTGGAAAATGGCGACTGCTAGAGAACACTGCTTGGACCCTGAGATATCTACTTGTTGAGGATGGCAGAACCACCTAAGGAACCTGATAACAAGGAGGCTTCAGGGAGCAACGCCACTTAATTTACCCTGGGCTATCTGGTTAGCTCTGGGCTGTTATGTGAGAGAGAAATAAATGTCTAGATTATTGAAACAACTTTTCTACGCATCTCTTTGGTGCAATTTTTGCTTCTACCAAAACTGATGCAGAGCTGAAGACAATTTCTTGATCCTCAACTAAGTAGCAAATATGTTGGTGTTTCTGCATTCACAAATCCAACTCTCAGAAATTCAAAGACTAATTCATCATCAAGAAACAAAATCAATGTACATTATAACCCTGTCTAAAAGCACTGAGACAGGTATGATTTTCAGTTATTTTTCTGCAGGCATTTAATTACGCCTTGACTGAACATGCAAATGTCCCCATTAGGATTGTTTCCTTTACTAGTAAAATATTTTGCTCAGTTATAACCACTTCTTTTTTCTTGACATCATTTATTGCTCTGAATTAATAGAATCTGAATTCATTGATTGGGTGGATGTCAAGTTGAAAGCCCATATAGTTCAAAAGCAGGATAACCATTTTTCTTACAATTATATAGTTCATGAACACAGAGGCTTTGGATAATGTGTCACATAAGGTCACTCGTGAGACCAGTATAAACAGAAATGGCAAGAGAAATAAGACAGAGGTGTAGAACAGCAGGGTTTCTAAAGTTCAATGAAGTAGAAAAAGGTTTGACTGTAGACTCTAAACTGGCTTGTCATAAAAGACAATCCCTTTAGAGTCTCTGAACTAGAACAAGATTGGCAAGTAATGTAAAAAGTAGAGTATGCCCACACAGTACAAAATTAGATAGGGAACTGCCTGGTGCATTTGCTCTACGAAGACTTCTACATAAGAATAAAATCTAAGGTTTTTCTTTTTATTATTATTATTATTCTGAGACAGAGTCTTGCTCTGTCATTTGGGCTGAAGTGCAGTGGTGCGGTTTTGGCTCACTGCAACTTCCGCCTCCCAGGTTCACATGATTCTCCTGCCTCAGCCTCCTGAGTAACTGGGATTACAGGCACCCACCACAACGCCCAGATAGTTTTTTGCATTTTCAGTAGAGACGGAGTTTCACAATGTTGACCAGGCTGGTCTTGAGCTCCTGACCTCAAGTGATCTGCCCACCTTGGCCTCCCAAAGTTCTGGGATTACAGGCATGAGCCACCGAAAATTTAAGGTTTTTCTTAATCCTTTTGAGAGTATCATCATTTTCTGTTTTGATATTAGAATCCACCATGATACCTTGGTCTCAAATCTCAGCTATCTTATTTAGGATCTTCTCTGTATCCTTAAAGTCCAACTAAACAGGAGGAAAAATGGAGAATGACTGCATATCATGATGAGATGGTATTAAACTTCCTCAGGCTGTGGTTGCATTTGTCACTGGATGAGACAGGAGGGCACCCAGTGACATGGCCAATCCCAGTTGCCTGTGCTTCTCGATTTCCCCATGCAGGTCACACTATCCTGGAGTCCTCCACAGCAGCTGTTCCTCCCATTTGGGAAGCCAGGGAACCTCGGAGGACCTGCAAAATCATTCCCTCACACACCCGAAATCCTCATGTACACTGTTTCTCGCACAATTTCAGGTGGTTAAGGGAGCTTCTGAAACCCATTCCTGCATCTTGAGCTTAGATGATTGCCAGGCCCCAGTCTCACTGGGTGGAAGCCCTCAACCTTCATACATAAAATTACTCTGCTCAGGAAGTCCCTGGGGAGCACAAAGGAGGCAAAGTTGAGGCACAGGGAGAGGCCTCCGAGTGCCTCTATGACTGGGGTAAGAAGGGCAGGCAGAAACCACACATCGTCACAGATCCCTTCAGACGAAGCCATCCACTCAACAAACGAGGAGACCACCAGCAGGTCCAGGGAATGCCTGGGGACCATGGAGCAGACCCGGGCCTCTGATTGGCCTGCCCAGAGCACTCTGCAACCTACCACACATGTGGACATGCACAGGTGATGCTAGAGGACGGGGGACAGCAAACAGCATTTCTTTCTTCTCCAGTGCTATTTGTAACCATTGAGAAAGGAGGGACCTGGACACTCACTAGATGGAGGTCATAATGGCACCTTCTTTACTGATGAATTGATGTGAGGGTGTGGTTCTATGTGTGTGTCCCAGGGGCCTGGGAGGAAATCAGGGGGCCACACAGCCAGAGTGCCCAGCCAGGACTGCAGGAAGAGAGAGGGGAGCAAACCTCCAGTGCTTTCATATTGTTCATAGATTAGCTGCACCCAGTCGGGAAGGAAGGTCAGTGGCCAATCAGGCAAATCAATCCTTCACTGGGGAGGAAGAAGGGGAAAGGAATGTCCCTGCAGTGGAGGTCTCTGCACTTGGAAACGCAAAGCCAGGTGTGGAGTACACATACATTTGAGTTACCTCTCTGACTCCCAGGGCTGGCTACAGCTTTTTATCATGCCAGTACATGACAGCAGTCAAACCTGTTGAGGGCTGCCCCATCTCATGAGGATGCACATGATAGCATGCGTAGCTTACAAACATGGGAAACCTAGTATCACATGCATGTAAGCAGGCACAGCATGCACTCATCATATCTGGGAGAAACATTGGGTTCACATCGTATAAAAATGCTGAACTTGCATAATTCAATGATGCTGTGTTCCTGTCAGGTCACTGGTTTCTCCTCATGCTCCAAATCCAGTCTCTGGCCAGACACTAGGCCCTCACTCAGACACTCGCTCTTGCATGGGATTCATTTGACAATGATGGTACCCGCGGTCACTAGGAGAGGGAGTCTCTGCACCCAGAGGGTGCCTCAGGGCCCATCGAGGCAGACTCGCACCTAGATGTTAGGGCCATGGCTTCCATGCCTCTCCCATAGAACTCTGTGTGTGACCAACAAGCACATGAAAAGTGTTCTGCATCACTAATCATCAGAAAGATGCAAATTAAAACCACAATGAGATACCACCTTACACTGGTCAGAATGGCTGGTTATTATTAAAAGGTCAGAAAAACAGCAGATGTTGGTGTCGATGTCAAGAAAATGGAATGCTTAAACACTGTTGATGGGACTATAAATTAGTACAATTTCTGTGGAAAACATTATGGAGAGTTCTCAAAGAATTAAAATAGAACTACCATTTGACTCAGCAATCCCACCACTGGGTATCTGCCCCGGAAAAAAGAAATCATTATATCAAAAACATACCTGCACTCATATGATTATTGCAACACTATTTACAATTGCAAAGATATGGAACCAATCTAAGTGCCCATCAGCCAATGACTAGATAAAGAAAATGTGGTACATATATACCACGGCATACTAAACAGCCATGAAAAAGAATGAAATTATGTCTTTCGCAGCAACATGAATGGAACTAGAGGCCACTAAGTGAAATAACTCAGAAATGGAAAGTCATATACCACATATTTTCACTTATAACTGGGAGCTAAATAGTGTGAACACATGGACATTGACTGTGGAATAATAGTCATTGGTGCTCCATTAGGTAATTTCTCATCCCTCACTCCACTCCCACCCACCCATTTTTCCGAGTCTCCAGTGGGTGTTATGCTCAGCCATTTTAGTATAACTATCATCCAAACAGTGTAACTATCATCCTAATAGTGTATCCATCCGTTAGAAATTACCTAATGCATACATACGCTATTTGGATGATACTTACACTAAAAGCCCAGACTTCACCACTACACAATATACCCATGAAACAAAACTGCAATTGTACCCCCTAAATCTGTAAAAATAAAAATATACAAAAATATTTTTAAAGAACTCTGTGTGTGTGTGTGTGTGTGTGAGAGAGAGAGAGAGAGAGAGAGAAAGAGAGAGAGAGATATCCATAGGAAGGCCTAGTTGAGATAGATTTAATAGTTATGCATTAGATAATCTTCTGTTTGTCAAGTAATTGTGCTATAAATAAAAGTAATTTGAGCAGGTTACCTCTGGTTGGTTTCTACATTCTCATATCTACTCCACTGGAGTGAAAGTACTGAAGTGCAGTATCGGACTTTGTATTAATTACATTTTCTTATTTTCTGTGTTCTTGATTCTTTAGCAGTTAGGGCCTTGCTGACCCTGGAGACGCTGCTCCTCCCAGAGTTTGCTCTCCTAGAGAAAGCAAATAGCTCATCTAGGAGCACGCCTTTCAAACACAAAGAACCCAATCCACAGCCCACTCTCACCACCTTCTCTATGTGGTTCTTACACTCTGGCTCCTGTCCCCCTGCTCTGGTCACCCCAGACCAGGGACAAGATATCCAGGAACAAACCCTAAGACCTAGAGCCCACTGAAACGATTCAAACCAGCAAATGCTCAACCTGCTCACCCATTCCTTCCCAGGACAGCACAGTAAAGGCTTCCGCTGGCAGCCCCCTCTCTCCACCTGTTCACTTCGCCTCGGTGCTTCCCCATGTGAGCCCCCATGGAGGGAGGGCCACCACACCCAGCTAATTTTTGTATAAAGGACTGGCTGCATGTCTTGTCATACTTGATTAAAACAAATCTCAGGTATCATTAAAACAAATTTTAATTCCCTTCTATCCCACTCTACCTACACCCTAGCCATACATAGCTTTAACACAAGGGAAAGGATCCGTCCTTCTCCATACCAGCCAGGCTGAGGAAACTTAGAAGCAGAAGGTACTCCATGAAGAGATAAAACCCAGCATCAGGGGACACAATGCCTCGCAATGCTGGGCAGGCTCCCATGGAGAGAGCACTGGCCGAGAATAAGAGAGGCACCGTGCTCACTGGGAACTGAGTTGTTTAGTCATGGTATTTTAAATATATAAGACAGAACATCAAGATAATGCATTCCAAAGATACCATCCAGAAGCAAATCCTGTCATCAGAAAGTACTGTCAACAGTGAAAAACAATGGTGTGTGCGTAAGAGAAAGAAGGAAGGGGGAAGAGAGAGAGAAGGCCTCCCAGCAAGCTCAAGTTAAGTTGGAGGCATCATTAAACTGTGTTTCAACATAAACTTAAAACATCTCTCGGCCAGGTGCGGTGGCTCATGCCTGTAATTCCAGCACTTTGGGAGGCTGAAGTGGGCAGATCACTTGAGGTCAGAAGTTCAAGATCAGCCTAGGCAAAATGGCAAAACCCAGTCTCTACTAAAAATACAAAAATTAGCCAGGCATGGTGACACATGACTGTAAGCCCAGCTAGTTGGGAGGCTGAAGTGGGAGGATAACCTGAGCTCAGGAGATGGAGGCTTCAATAAGCAGAAATCACACCACTGCACTCCAGCCTGAGCAACAGAGTAAGACCCTGTCTCAGAACATAAATTTTTAAAAGAAAATCTCTCATCTTACCTTCTGGGACTACAAATTAAAGGTATAGTTCCTTCCTATGAGCTTCTAAGGCAACTAACACAATGAAAATAAATATTTACACAATAATCTAGAGATTTCTGCATATTAGAAGAGACATTTCATATATTATTCTTCAATACACATTTGTTTATAAAATTTATTCACTTTTATGCCTATTTTGCAGCAAATTATTTTTATACAAAGATATCCAAATAGAAAACTGCAAAGAGTAGTTAGCATTTTTACCTAATTTACATATGAAAAAGTCTAAGTTAAAGTGCATATTACACATGCTCTGACTTCAACAAGAAACAGATTAGTACACTTTATAAAACATTGACTATTTTTTATTATAAATATAATAAGTGCTCATTAAAGACAATTTGAGAAATATCTTATAAATATAATAAATAAGCCTTTACTCATATTTTCATTTTTCAGTGGCAACCAATATTAAAATTTAGATGAATTTCTATAGTTTTATGCGTAAATTTTTGCATCTCCTTCAATTTACCTATATACTTATTTGCTCGTCTCACATGACACTGATGGCAGAGATGGCCAGTCTTCCAACTTCTACAGAGAGGAGATGTTGCTGAAAAGTGATGACATGCCCTAGGGACCGCAGCATCCAGGTGTCCAGGGATGAGATCCAGGCTTACAGGACATGGTGAAAGTGAAGATGCCACCTCCAAGTCTGGTCCAAGTAAACCTCCCACGTGAGCCTCTCAGACTCTCCCTTCTCTCCCTTTTCTTTGTTGGACATCAGCACCAGGCCAGCCACAGATGCCATGCATCGAAACATCAGAGCTTTGTTCAGTCTGAGTGCCTGGATCCCAGCTACATGACACAACCCCCTTGTCCTCATCAACTTCAGGTGAGACCTGTGTGAAGGGACAGGACTGGGAGTCTCATTCTTACAATGGCTGATGTTAACAAGTAGAACTGTCCCACCTCCAAAGAGAAGGTTAGCACAAAATTAACAAATGCAATTTAAGTTACTCTTTTAATGATGAGGTTCATTTGTGCAAGAATAAAATGAAAGACACTTCATTTCAAACATTGACCTGCTCTTATGCACAGATGAAATAATCACAATGATAGTATTGCTTTCAACATGACCTATAATTTCAGGGATTGTAGATATGTAAGCAGAAAGGATGACAGAGCCAGGTCTGCCATGATTGTATTGCTAGAATAGCATTGTTTAAGTCATTTTAAAAGGTGTTTATTATCAGACATCTTTCTTTCTGCAAGCGAAACTGGGACTTGAAAGAAAAAGTGACATAAGTATAATAGGCCTTTTTCAGATCACAATCATTGGCCTACCCTAAAAGCACATGTCACCTCCTTGCTCCCTTTCTCTATCTTGAATGAAGCCATCCTGTGAATCACTCACCATGAGCAATAGCTAAAGACATATGGAGTCCCAGCCAGATGCAGTCCAGCCAGAATGAAGAAACCTTGCATCCTTAGTTCATTTACAGCAATGGCATTTGTAGCACTCTTTAAAATAATCTGGATCAAAGCACTTTGCAGCCTTTTGTGTGTTATTAGAACACCCATTGTCCTCACTGTTTGTATTCCTGCCACCAGATGATCCCAGCATCCCAAAAGAACCCACGTTACCTTTGTGAGAGTGATCTCCATTACCTGCCTTAAATTACCTTTGAGAAGTCCAAAGGAATGAACCTCGTAGACGATCTCAGTTATAAAGGCAACTTTAAGGTTTTTGACAATTTAACAACCACATTTCACTTCAACTGTGGTGAGAGGTCTCCCAGGCACCACCACCTGCCTCCTCATTCTCTCAGACCCTCAGGACCACATAGAGTCCCAGTCAATACACTGGAAGCTGGTCTCCACCCTCAGACAACCAGATCCATTCAGCCATAGAGCATCTGTCCTGACTTTGACTTCATTATACGCAGTAGAATCATTTCTCTGAAATGTTCAAGACCAGATATCAGGGACTGAGACCTCTTAACATCAAAGGAACACAATGATTTAAAAGAAGAAGGAAAGAAAACTACTTGAGAAAAACCCATATAAATCTTTAGGATATGGTCTCACTCTTGCCTTTCCAGAAAGAACGGGTAGCAGTTACCCGTCCTGGCCTCTGCCAGCTTGTTGATATGACTAGGTATTTGCCTGAAAAATAACTCCAATAATAAGAATCTTATGCAAAGACCACAAATCATTTTCAATCATTACAATACTTTTCTAGATTTATCCATTAAAATTATGTTATTTGTAAATAATCTTCTACTATAATTCATTTAATTGATCTTTCTAAACAGCTGTGATCAAAGTTCTCAAGAGTGGATTCAAATTAGAGTATCAAAAGAGCTTGACTTAAATGTGTGTGTGTGTGTGTGTGCGTGCGTGCATTGCCAAAACCTTTGTTACATCAACACTTAGATGTACTGTTGTCATTTTCAATTCATGAGTTCTAATTAAATGCTTTATTCTTTCCCAAAAACTTTTAGTTTCCCCTTCCTGATGGTGAACAGAGCTCTCATTCACCAATCACTCAAGCCAGAAACATAGGACTCAATCTCACCTACTCCACCCCTTCCATACTATTCTCATTCCAAAGCTGAATGTTTTTTGTTTATTCTGTTTATTTAATATCTCTTCCTTCAATATCCTTCCCTTCATTTGCACTACCATTCAGTCAACAAATACTAAATGTTTATTGAGCACCTAGTAATGTGGTAAGTAGGTACTATTCAAAAATGAATTCAATTTAGTCCCTACCTTTAAGGAGGTCACAGTCTACAAAGAGAGAAAAACACACAAAAATAAACTCAAAGTTAATCATCGCATAGTTAACATTTATTGAGTATTTATAATGTGTCAGACTCCATTACATCAAATTCTTCAAATGACCCTAACAACTATGTGCTGTCATTATCATCCTAAATATGAAATCGCCGAGGCTTAGACAAATCAGTTTGTCAAGGTTACAGAATACAAGAGCAACAGACAAAACTCGATTTTGTTTCTGTATGCTAACAACAGACTATTAGAAATTAATCTTTAAGTGCCATTCACAATAGCATCAAAAGAATATGAACTGCTTTAGGATAAATATGTCAAAAGGTGAAAGGCCTGTCACAGTAGGAGTAATTCTAAAATTATCCCCAGTCAGCCATGACTTTGTATAATTCCCTCCCCTTGAGTGTGGGCAGGACCTCCAAGTGGCTTCTAATGAATAGGATATGACAAAGGGGAAGGGACTTTTCGGATGGATTTAAAGTCACTAATAAGTTGGCTAAATTAATCAAAAAGGAGACTATCCTAAATGGGCCTGACCTACTCAGGTGAGTAGTTTAAAAGCTGGTCTCTCTCTCTTTGTATATCTATCTCTTTCTATCTCTTTCTCTTTGTCCCCTCTTCCTTGCTGGCCCTGAGAAGCAAGTCACCATGATTTCCACAACTGCAATAAAAGGAACATGGAGAACAATGAGCTAAGCTTAGAAGAGACACTAGAACCTCAGATGAGACCGCAGCCCAAACACACAACCTTGGGAACCCCTGACCAGATTTCCCAACTAAACTGTACCTAGGTTCCTTTTACCAGATAATAAATGCGTGTTGTTTTAAGTTGTTACGTTTGTAGTACTTTGATGTGTGGCATAGAAAACAAACATGCTTGCATGGAAAACTATAAGATATCATCAAGAAAAAATTGTAAAGACCTGAATGAATGGAGAAATATACTAGGTTTGTGGTTCAGAAGACTCATTACTAACATTTTAATTCTCCCTAAACTGATCTATAGATTCAATGAAATCACAGTCAATATCTCAGCATGCTTTTGTATAGAAATTGACAAACTGATGCTAAAATTCACAAGGAAGTTCCAAGGACCTAAAATAACCAAAACAACTTTAAAAAATTGGAGAACTAATTTAGTTTGCTATCAAGACTTCATATAAAGTTTAAATAACTAAGACATATTGTATTGGTGTTAAGACCAATGTGTTTGTATCAAGATCAATTGAAGAGAATAGTCAGAAACAGATTGGTACATATGTGAGCAAGTGATTTTTAACAAGAATGCAGAACAGTTCAGTGGAGAATAGATCGTCTTTCCAATGTGAAGAAAGAATTGGATATTTTACGTGAAAAAAACCTTTAATACATAATGCCCACTATATACAAAAACTAACTCAAAATGGATCATATATCTAAATGTAAAACTTAAAACTACATAAAATTTAAAAGAAAACATAAGAGAAAGTGTTATGGCCTAAGTAAACTTTTTAATGTAACACAATAAAATAACACATTGACAATTTGGGCACCATCAGAATTAAAACCACGTACTCCTTGAAAAACACTGTTAAGAGGATGAAAAGACACCCTACAAACTGAGAGAAAATATCTTCAAATATTATATGACACAGGATTTGTAATTTAAAAAAATGCTTTAAAAACGGGCAAAGAATCTGAATAGGCATCACAGCAAAGACAATACGTGTATTTCCATAAACACATGAAAGGACGTTCAACATCACCAGTTATAAGGGAAATGCTAATAAAAATCACATATGCCTATTAGAAAGACTAAAATTTAAAAGGCTGATCACATTAAATGTGGGGAAGTCTACAGAAGAACTCAAACTCTCATCACTGCTGATGAGAATGTAAAATGGTACAGCCACTTTGGTAGGTATTTTAAAAGTTGGGCACACACCTGTCATATGGCCCAAGCATTCCACTCAGTTACTTACCAAAGATACATGAAAGCATACGTCCATGCAAAAAAATTCTAAAGAATATTCACAGCAACTTTATTTGTAAGAGCCAAATACTATGAACATCTCAGATGTCCATCAACAGGTAAAAGGATAAACTTGCATATCCATACCATAATTCTATGGTACCAGCATATACTACCCAGCAACACAAAGAAATAACTATTGATGTATGTCACAACATAGATGTATCTCAAAGTAGTCTTGCTTTGTGAAAAAGGCCACACACAAAGGAGTACATTGTGTGTCATCCTCTTTATATAAAAAATTCTAGATATTGCATATTAATCTAAGGTGACAGAGAGCAGGTGAGTGGTTGGCTGTGGACGGGGGTGCTGGGAGAGGAGGTTAGAGGAGGAGATGGGTTTGAGGAGGGGATTACAAAGGGGTGGCAGATATGTTCACTATCTTGGTTGTGGATTGTGGTGATGGTGTAATAGGTATATACATGTGCTAAAATATATCACATTGTGTTCTTTAAATATGTGCAGTTTATTGTATTAAATTATACTTAAATAAAACTGTCTTTACAACTCTATAGTAACACCACATCCCACTTGGAATAAAATCCAATCTCCTTTACATGCTACAAAGCATTACACAATCTGGTCCTCAAAGCTCATCTCCCACCCACTCTTCCTTCTGCCCACTCATTTGCAGACATATTGTCTTTCGTTCTATTCTTCAACAGATTACATTTATTCTCACTCCAGGGCCTTTTTTGGATTTGATTTCTTTCTCCCTGGAACACTATTTCCCTGACTCCACTTTCTTTCAGATCTCAGCTCAGATGCCCACTCCTCACCCAGTCTAAAATAGCACCCCAAACCATATATTACTGTTCATTTTAACATTTAGCCCTGCTTGTACCAGCGTCTATAACATTGTCAATGAGAGTGTCTGGGAAAAATGCGCATGGAGCTGGGTCTGGAGAGATTATTAGATTAATAGCATTAGAAGTGATAGGGAATGAGGAACCCATTTTAGGTAGAAAGAGCATATGCAGAGATAGGGAGAAGAAAAACAGCATGGTACATTCCTAGAACCAAAAACATTACCTGAATTTGTGGAACTACAAATGTCCATAGCAACAGAAATGGAGCAACCATCAGATCCGCAGAGCCTTATATATAATGCTTAAGAGCCAAGACTTCACACTGAAGAATTTTAAGTAGGATAGCTACATTTTTGGCTTGGATTATGCACCCTGGTGGTGGAGACAAAATAAGAAACCCCAATGATAGAGAGAGAAAGAAAGATGAAAGTTTTATGACATTATATTTAAGAGCTAAAGTACACAGCAGTCAATGACTGAGTAATGTTAAAACAGAAAGTCAACTGTGTTCCTTGTGCTGTTAATTTGGCTTCACTAGGTAGAGGATGAGACTACTTAACTGAGAGAAAGAATGCAGAGAAGCCAGTTTAGATGAATTGGGAACATACTGGATTTGAGAGTTGTCTCTCATGGCCGAGAAGAGATATCCAGCAGTCAAAGTATATATAAGTCAAAAACCTGGGGAAGTAGACTAACTTGAAATCATTAGATTGTGAAAGGAAATTTGTAAACCACAACAATAACTGGAGTTGTTTACAGAGAGTCTATGGATATAGAAGAGCATTGAGCCAAGGGGGAACCATGGAGAACACCATCATCGTCATCCCTCATATTGATTCCCACTTGCTACAAGACAGGCACTGGGCTATGAGCTTTAACTATGTTGGTTCATATAACCTGTTATGCTGTCATGAGTCTGCCTCCCCAACATTTTCCTTCCAACCATCTAGAGCCAACTCATAATTAAAGAAGCACTGAATAATTCAAAAATAAGTCCAACATATATAGATTGCTATCGTTCTCCTGCTTCTCAATGGCATGGGAGGGTCAAACGTCACTTGTGTGCTAGCACTGAAGGTTTTCATTGAAAGGAACATTAAGAATGAAGACAATTTGGCAGGGCACAGTGGCTCACACCTATAATTCTAGCACTTTGGGAGGCTGAGGCAGGTGGATCACAAGGTCAGGAGTACAAGACCAGCCTGGCCAATATGGTGAAATCCCTTCTCTACTAAAAACACAAAAATTAACTGGGCATGGTGGCACATGCCTGTAATCCTAGCTGCTCAGGAGGCTGAAGCAGGAGAATCACTTGAACCCAGGATGCGGAGGTTGCAGTGAGCCAAGACCACACCACTGCACTGCAGCCTAGGCTAAAGAATGAGATTGGTCTAAAAAAAAAAAAAAAAAAAAAGAAGAAATTTTAAAAGTAAAGAGAAAACAGTGAAAGGGTGGAGGAGGCTTTCTAGAACAAGATGAAGAAAATAAACTGGAATGTCACTCACAGATAATTTGGGGGGTGCAGAGGCTGTGGGGTGGGGTAGCTGTCCAGGGCTCTGATCAAAAGTAGTCTTATGGTTCCAAAATGAATCTATTATTTAAGAACCTGGCAGGAAAGGGAAACATGTTTTGAAACAAAATGACAACCTGAGGATTTCAATGTCAATTAAATCAACATAATAATAGATAATTGTAAGAAAAGAACATTCAATTACAAAGAGATCCAACAAAACAAGAATTAAAAGAACCTGTTGGTTGGGCACGGTGGCTCACCCCTGTAATCCCAAGAGTTTTAGAGGCCAAGGTGGGAGGATCACTTGAGCCCAGGAGTTTGAGACCAGCCTGAGCAACATACGGAGACCCCCATCTCTACAAAAAAAAAAAAAAAAAAGCAGATGGCCAACTTGAAGCAGCCGGTGTGTGACACTCTTACAGAGAGAAATAAAACAGGAGAGTAAATACTACAACTTCAACTGAAGCATCCAGGGGCATGCATTGGGATTCATCAAGGAAACTACTTGACCCATGGAGAATGGACAGGAGCAAGACAGGACGACTGCCCACCCGGGAGTGACTCGGAGTCTGTGGAGGCTCCCCCACCCGGGGAAATGGTGAGTGAGTGAGAGACCCTGGGGACCCACACTCTTTCACAGATCTTCACAATCTTTAGGCCAGGACACCCATCTTGAACTCACTCCACCAGCGTTTTCAATCTGACATGCAGAGCTACAAGGAGATTGGCAGAACTGCCCATCAGGCATATGTGGAACCCTGGGAGCCTTGGATCTGCGGGAATCCCAGCAATGGCAGCTGCAGCTTCAGGAAAGGAAGAAGTCAGCTTCCCCTCACATCCCCCCAGGAAAGGGAGGAGGTCAGGCTCCCTCACACACCCCCAGGAAAGAGGGGGTCAGGCTCCCTCACACCCCCCCACCCCAGGAAAGCAGGGAGGTCAGGCTCCCTCACACACCCAGAGAAGGGGCTGAGTCCAGGGGGCTCAGCAGCGAGGGTCTGCGGCCTCACTTCCCCAGCACCCCACGGGATAACATCCACAGGCCTGGGACTCCAGCCACCCACAGCAGGTGCTCTCAGGCCTGTTCTCGGGTAGCAGTTCCAAGCCTTGGCTGAGATGGAGCTCCTGGAGGGAAGTGGGCCACCATCCTTGTGGTGTCACAGCCTTTGTCATTGCTGCCTTCAGGCTCTAGAGAGTCCGAGGTGACTAGGAACTGGAGCGGACCCCACCCTACGGAAAAGCAGCCAGACTGCTTTTTTTACGCTGGTCTCAGATCCCATTTCTCCTCACTGGGTGAAACCTCCCAACCTGGGACTCCAACCTTCCCCTGCTGGTGTTCTTGGGCTGGCAGCACCTCCGCACCTCCGTGGGCCTAAGCCACCAGAGGGAGAGGTGGATGGGCATATTTGCTGTTTCATGACTTCACTGCTGTCGCCTTCAGGGCCTGAGGAGTCCGAGGTGACCAGGGACTGGAGCGGCCCCCAGCGCAGTGCAGCCGCCCTGCGGAAAATGAGCCAGGTGGTCTCATTTCTCCTCCCTAGGCAGGACCTCATAACCTGGGACTCCAGCCACCCGCTGCTGGGGCTATCAAGCTGGCGGCAGCTCTGCACTTCGCTGGGACAGAGCTCCCAGAGGGAGGAGTGACTACCATCTTTGCTGTCTTGCAGCACTCACCTTTGCTACCTCTAGGCTCTGGACAGTCCACAGGGGCTAGCGGCTGGTCCAGACCCTGCCAGCACAGCCACCCTGCCTCTGCCTGATCACTTCAATTAGAGGTGGTTCAGCATTTCTCCCAGGAGGAAATCCCAGGGTCAACAGGCAAACAACCTTTCCACCATCGCAGCTGCAGTGCTAGAGAAGGAACAAAGGGCCTGGTCTCTGTGCGGAAACGTCCAGCACACAGCAACCACCTTACAGAAAGGAGTTCTGTCCCTCTACCCTGAGAATCCCATCCCTGACTTTTCACCAGGCAAGGCCTGGGATCAGGACCACAGAACAACTGCCCCACCCATGGCTGAGCATTCCCGCTGGTAGTGGCTCTAAATTTCCCCCCAGGAAGAGGTTCCTCGGGGCAACTGATCCCGCCTCTGCCACTGCCACAGCAGCAGTTCTGCCCCAGCGACCCTCTGCCTGGGGAAGAAACGAACAGCCTGAGGGCTACAGCTGAGCTTACAGCACACCACAGTCACCATGTGGAGAGGAGCCCAGTCTCTTCCCAGTGAGCCCTCAACCCCACTGCTCCCCAACAAGCAGAGCCCCCAGCTAAAGCCAGCAGTGCAGCCGCCCCACCCTCTGGCTGAACACTCCCACTAGCAGTGACTCCACACTTCTCAGAGGTGGAGCTCCCAGGGACAACCAAAAGTCCCTCTCCCACTTCCTCAGCAGTGATGCTGCCCCTGCTGCCCTCAGACTGACGACGGAGCAAAGAACCTAAGTGCCTCATCCACATCTCCAGCAACTTGCAGTTGCCCTAAGGAGAGGAAGTCAATGTGTCTCCCAGAAGTCCCACCCACCATCTCCCCGACTCTTCCACCTTCAGGGCCCCCAGCTTGGGCTCACAGCACAGCCCCTCAATCGCAAGCTGATCGTACCAAATGACTGCAGCTCCGCACCTCTCTAGGGTGGAGCCCTAGGAGACAAGTGAAAGACCCCTGACCACAACCACTGCTAGCATCCTTTCCTCTACTGTCTCCAACTTAGGGAGGAAATATAAGCCCTGAGATCACCCCAGAGCTGTGGTGTGTAACCCGGGAGTGCCAAGCCGAGATCTGTAGCCAGTATTCAGATGGGAGAAGAGCCCACACTTTCAGAGCATTGAGAGGGAGCATGGCTGTAACTGTGAGGAAATTAATATAGAGGAGTCATGTGGCTAAGAGCCTACTTACTGACCATTACACCTAAACACCACCTACTGGTCACACCCCAAAACTTCAACACCAAAAATACTTTGCTAACATACCCCTCTATGAAACCAAAAAAAGAAGTCAGCTACAAATAAAGTCCCTGCATAAAGCCTCGGTTCTGTGGAAACATCCAGAAAAGAAGTCTACTGACTGTACTCAAACTATACTGCAGTTTAAGGAATATCCATACAAAGAGGTGAGAAAGAACCAGCACAAGAACTCCAGCAACTAAAATGGCCAGAGTGTTTTCTGTCTTCCAAACGACCACATTAGTACTCCAGCAAGGGTTCCTAACTGGCCTCAGATGACTGAAAATACAGAAATAGAATTGAGAATATGGATAGGAAAGAAGACAATTGAGATTCAGGAGAACATCAAAACCCAATCCAAGGAATCTAAGAATAACAATGAAATGATACAGGAACTCACAGACAAAATAGGCAGTACAAAAATAAAACAACCTAACTGACCCAATAGAGCTGAAAAACACACTATAAGAATTTCAAGGCCAGGAGCGGTGGCTCACACCTGTAATCCCAGCACTTTGGGAGGCCGAGGCAGGCAGATCATGAGGTCAGGAGTTCAAGACCAGCCTGGCCAACATAGTGAAACCCTGTCTCTACTGAAAATACAAAAAATTAGCCAGGCATGGTGGGACATGCCTGCAGTCCCAGCTACCTGGGAGGCTGAGGCAGAAGAATCACTTGAACCTGGGAAGCAGAGGTTGCAGTGAGCCAAGATGGTGCCACTGCACTCCAGCCTGGGCCACAGAGCGAGACTCCATCTCAAAAAAAAAAAAATTAAAAAAAAAAAAAGAATTTCAAAATGCAATCACAAATATTAACAATAAAATAGACCAAGCCAAGGAAAGAATCTCAGAGCTTAAAGCTTGGCTTTCTGAAATAAGATAATTAGACAAAATAAATAAAAATGAATGAAAAGGAATGAACAAATCTCTGAGAAATATGAGATTATATAAAAAGGCCAAATCTATGAATCATCGGTGGCCCTGAAAGGGATGAGAAGAAAGCAGTCAACTTGGAAATCATATTTCAGGATATGGTCTATGAAAACTTCCCCACCCTCAATAGAGAGACCAACATACAAATTCAAGAAATGCAGAGAACCTCTGCAAGATACTACACAAGAAGATTATCCCCAAGACACATAATCATCAGATTTTCCAAGGTCCAAAATGAAAAAAAAAAAAATGTTAAAAGTGGCTAGAGAGAAAGGGCAGGTCAACTACTAAGGGATACCATCAGACTAACAGTGAACCTTTCAGCAGAAACCCCGTAAGCCAGAAGAGATTTTTTTTGGGGGGGAGGGTGATGCCTATGTTCAACATTCTTAAAGAAAAAAATCTCCAACCAAGAATTCCATATACAGTCAACCTAAG
This sequence comes from Macaca mulatta, assembly GCF_049350105.2. Lineage (NCBI taxonomy): Eukaryota > Metazoa > Chordata > Mammalia > Primates > Cercopithecidae > Macaca > Macaca mulatta. Next base: position 64,214,211 of record NC_133413.1, read on the forward strand.
CTTCATAAATGAAGGAGAATAAGATCATTTTCAGACAAGCAAATGCTGAAGGAATTCATTAACATAGACCTGCCTTACAAGAGCTACTGAAAGGCACATTAAATATGGAAAGAAAGGGCCATTACCAGCCAATACAAAACCACACTTAAGTACACAAACCAGTGACACTATAAAGCAACCATACAAATAAGCCAGCATAATAATCCGCTTACAGTACAATGACAGGATCAAACACACACATATCAATACAAACCTTGAATGTAAATGAGTTAAACACCTCAATTAAAAGGCACAGAGTGGCAAGGTAGATAATGAAGCAAGAGCCAATAATATGTTGTTTTCAAGAGACACACCTCACATGCAATGACACCCATAAGCTCAAAATGAATGAATGGAGAAAAATCTGCCAAGCAAATGGAAATCAGAAAAAATCAGAGGTTGCAATCCTAATTTCAGACAAAACAGACTTTAAACCAAAAAAGACAAGGGCCTTACATAATGGTAAAGGGTTCAATTCTACAAGAAGACCTAAGTATCCTAAATATATATGTGCCCAACACAGATTCATAAAGCAAGTGCTTAGAGACCTATGAAGAGACTTAGACTCCCGCACAATAGTAGTGGGAGACTTCAACAACCCACTGACAGTATTAGACAGATCATCAAGACAGAAAATTAACAAAGTATTCAGGACCTGAACTCAACACTTGACCAAATGGACCTAATAATATCTGCAGAGCTCTTCAACCAACAACAGCAGAATACACACTTTTCACATTACCACATGGCACATACTCTAAAATTGACCATACAAGCTGACATAAAATAATTCTCAGCAAATACAAAAACTGAAATCATACCAACCACACTATCAGACACAACACAATAATAATAGAATACAAGACTAAGAAAATTGCTCAAAACCATACAATTACCTGGAAATTAAACAAGATGCCCCTGAAATGACATGCAGATTAACAATGAAATTAAGTCAGAAGCCAAGTTACTTGAAACTAACCAGAACAAAGATACAATATATCAGAATCTCAGGGACACAGCTAAGGCAGTGTTAAGTGGAAAATTTATAGCACTAAATGCCCACATAAAAAAGTTAGAAAGATCTCAAATTAACAATGTAACATCATAGCTAGAAGAACTAGAGAAGCAGTATCAAACCAGCCCAAAAGCTAGCAGAAGAAACAACCTAAAATCAGAACTGAACTGAAGATTGAGATACAAAAAAAATTCAAAAGATTAATGAATCCAGGAGTGATTCTTTGGAAAAAAAAAATGAGAGAGAGACTTCTAGTTAGAATAATAAAGAAGAAAAGAGAGAAGATCCAAATAAACACAACTGAAAATGACAACGGGGAAATTACCACTGACCTGGCAGAAATACAAATAACTATCAGAGACTATTATGAACACATTTATGTCCACAAACTAGAAAATCTAGAAGAAATGGATACATTCCTGGACACATACACCCTCCCAAGACTGAACCAGGAAGAAATTGAATCCCTGAACCGACCAAAAACAAGCTCCTAAATTGAATCAGTAAAAAAGTAGCCTACCAACCAAAAAAAGCCCAGGTCCAGGTGAACTCACAGCCAAATTCTATTGGATGTACAAAGAAGAGCTGGTACCATTCCTACTGAAACTATTCCAAAGAATTGAGGAGGAGTGACACCTCACCAACTCATTCTATGAGGCCAGCATCATCCTAATACCAAAACCTGGCAGAGATACAATGAAAAAGGAAAATGTCAGGCCAATGTCCTTGATGAATATAAATGCAAAAGTCCTCAACAAAATACTAGCAAATGAAATTCAGCAGCACATCAAAACGCTAATTCACCACTATCAAGTAGGCTTAATTCCTGGGATGCAAGGTTAGTTCAACAAACGCAAATCAATAAATGTGATTCATCACCTAAACAAAACTAAAGACAAATACTACATAATTATCCCAAGAGATGCCAAAAAGCCTTTTGATAAAATTCAACATCCTTTCATGTTAAAAACTCTCAATAAACTAGGTATTGAAAGAACATACCTCAAAATAATAAGAGCCATCTGTGATAAACCCACAGCCAACATCATACTGAATGGGCAAAAGCTGGAAGCATTCCCTTTGAAAGCCAGCACAAGACAAGGATGCCCTCTCTCACTATTCCTGTTCAACACAGTATTAGAAGTTCTGGCCAGGGCAATCAGGCAAGAGAAAGAAATAAAGGGCATTCAAATAGGAAGACAGGAAGTCAAACTATTCCTGTTGCAGATCACAGAATTCAATATCTAGAAAACTCCACAGTCTCTGCCCAAAGTCACCTTCAGCTGATAAGCAACTTCAGCAAAGTTTCAGGATACAAAATCAATGTGCAAAAATCGCTAGCATTCCTATACACCAACAACATCCAAACCAAGAGCCAAATCAGGAACGCAGTCCCATTCACCATTGCCACCAAAAGAACAAAATACCTGGGAATACAGATAACCAGGGAGGTGAAAGATCTCCACAATAAGAATTCCAAAGCACTGCTCAAAGAAATCAGAGATAACACAAAGAAATGAAAAAATATTCCATGCTCATGGATAGGAGAACCAATATTGTTAAAATGACCATACTGCCCAAAGAAATTTATAGATTCAATGCTACTCCTGTCAAACTACCAATGATATTCTTCACAGAACTAGAAAAAAAAAAAAAACTAAAAATGCATATGGACCCAGAAAAGAGTTGGAATAGCCAAGGCAATCTTAAGAAGAAAAAAAAAAAAACCGGAGGCATCACATTACCAGACTTGAAACTATGCTACAGGGCTATAGTAAGCAAAACAGCATGGTACTGGTACAAAAACAGGCACATATGCCAATGGGACAGAATAGAGAGCATAGAAATATTGCCACACACCTACAACCATCTGATCTTCAACAAAGCTGACAAAAACAAGCAATGGGAGAGGAATCCCTAGTAAATAAATGGCACTGGGATAACTGGCTAGCCATATGCAGAAGATTAATATTGTACCCCTTCATTCCACCATACACAAAAATCAACTCAAGATGGATTAAAGACTTAAATATGAAACCAAAAGCTATAAAAACCCTGGAAGACAGCCAAGGAAATACCATTCGGTACACAGGAATGGGCAAAAATTTCATGATAAAGATGCCAAAAGCAATTTCAACAATAGGAAAAATTGACAAATAAGATCTAATTACACTGAAGAGCTTCTGCACAGCAAAAGAAACTATCCACAAAGTAAACAGACAACCTACAGAATAGGAGAAAATATTTGTAAGCTATGCATCTGACAAAGATCTAATATCTAGCATTTACAAGCAACTTAAACAAATGTACAAGAAAAAAACACACTACCCCATTAAAAATTGGGCAAAGGTCTTGAACAGACACTTTTCAACAAAAGACATACATGTAGCCAACAAGCATATGAAAAAATGCTTAATATCACTAATCATTAGAGAAATGTAAATCAAAATCACAATGAGATATCACCAGTCAGAATGGTGATTATTAAAAAGTCAAAAAATAACAGATGCTGTTGAGGTTACAGAGAAAAGGGAATGTTTACACACTGCTGGTGGGAGTGTAAATTAGCTCAGTCATTGTGGAAAGCAGTGTGGCAATTCCTCAAAGAACTGAAAACAGAACTACCATGTGACACGCAATCCTATTACTGGTTAGATGCCCAAAGGAACAGAAATTGTTCTACTATAAAGTTGCATGCATGTGTATGCTCCTGGCAGCACTATTCACAATAACAAAGACATGGAATCAACCTAAATGCCCATCAACAGTAGACTGGATAAAGAAAATGCGGTACATATACCCCATGCAATACTATGCAGTCATAAAAAAGAAAGAGATCATGTCCTTTTCAGGAACATGGATGGAGCTGGAGGCCATTATCCTTAGCAAACCAACACAAGAACAGAAAACTAAATACCACATGTTTTCATTTATAAGTGGGAGCTAAATGATGAGAACACGTGGGCACAAAGAGAGGAACAACAGACACTGGGGTCTATTTGAGGGTGGAGGGTGGGAGGAGGAAGACGATCAGAAAAAAATAACTATCCAGTACTATGCTTAGTACCTGAATGATAAAATAATCTGTACCCCAAGCCCCCACGACATGAGTTTACCTGTATAAAAAACCTGCACATGTATTCCTGAACCCATTAAAAAATAAAACCAGGCATGGTGGCATGCACCTGTTATCCTAGGTACTCGGGAGGCTGAGGTGGGAGGATCACTTGAGCCCAGGAAGTTGAGGCTGCAGTGAGCTGTGACCACAGCACTGCGCTGCAGCCTGGGAAACAGAGCAAGACCTTGCTTGTCTCAAAAAAGAAGGAAAGAAAGAGAGAAAGAAAAAGGAAAGAAAGAAACAAACAAACTGTTCATTGTCATTGGTAGGTGACCATAGAAAATGTTAGTAAAATTGGCAGGAATAGTTTTATGCGTGTGTACTTATGTAGAAAAGTAAAAATGTACATTTAAAGAATACATACCAACTTCAGGACAGTGGTTACCTCTGGAGAGGAAGAGGAAGAGGTAGAAAAGGGATGTTTTAGCTGTACCTGTACATTTTTCACCCCAAAAATTTTGAGTCAAAGACAGTTAAATGTTACTTTTATTAAGACGGTGTAGTGACCAGGCACGGTGGTTCAAGCCTGTAATCCCAACACTTTGGGAGGCCTCGGCAGGTGGATCACTTGAGGTCAGGAGTTTGAGACCAGCCTGGGCAACATGGTGAAACATCATCTCTACAAACAAAAATTAGCCAGGCGTGGTGGCAGGTGCCTGTATTCCCAGCTACTCAGGAAGCTGAGGCAGGAGAATCACTTGAACCCGGGAGGCAGAGGTTGCAGTGAGCCAAGATCACACCACTGCACTCCAGCCTGGGTGACAGAGTGAGACTCCACCTTAAAAAAAAAAAAAAAAAAAAAAAAAAGACTGGGTGGTGAGTACATGGAGGTCTGTATTTGTTTTCTATACATTTCTGTGCTTAAACTATTTCAAAAATTTTAATAGTGAATAGAAATTGGAAACATTGAGTTTAAAATACTTCTTTGAGATAATTAATGTGGCAAAGTCCCCAAAGAAAACAGGGGAGGGGCAAACTCCAAGAGAAGGAGTCATGTCACAATATCCTATCCTAAAGAAAAATAAGTAAGGGGATTGTGACCATCAAACAACATCTAGGATAACATGATATTCAGGCTATAAAATGAGGCTGTGATCACCCTTCGGTCCACCACCACCCATAGCTTCCAAAGACATCCTGCCAAAATGAAAATTGGATGGTGTTATTCTCCTGCTTACATATATTCAGTAGTTGCCTTTTGTCCTAAGGATAAAAACCCCAGTTCCTTTCATGGCAGTATGTTCCCTGCTAATACCATCTTCATCACCTTTCTTTTTCTCATTTTGTTTCTATCTCTTCTAACCCCAGAAACAACATTGCGGACACAGCAAAATTCATTCAGTCACCTGAACTTACCCTTGTATTTGGTGGTTTCATGATTAGGAATATGTGGTTGCCTCTTCTGGGAATGTCCATCTCTGCCCCACTTCTTAGCCACCATACCAAGCTCAAGAAAATTGGTAAAATCTGCCCTAACCCCAACTGTATGAGCTTTTTCATGTCAACACTGGATCCTTTTGAAAAAACTTATCACAGTGTATTGCAATTAGTGGTTCATCTAACTGACTCGCCTACTAGACTGACTTAGGTCAGAGGAGCTACCTATTAGATTTTGGTCCCCTAGGGCCTTACACATGCCTGGTATATTGCAGGCTCTCGGTAGTATTTGATAAATGAATTAAGACACATTTAAGTGAATGTCAAGCTTTTATATTTCGTAAGATAATTTGTTCTCAGACTTTCTCAGAAATTTTTTCAACTTAAAAGAGTTTAATTGAGCAAAGAACAATTCTCAGATCAGGCAGCCCCCAGAACAAGATTAGGTTCAAAGCAATTCCAAGCCTGTCATGTCCGAGAATTTTTCAAGTTCTGAAATATTATACCTATCTTTCAGGATTAGAATCTGATGCAATTTAGAGAAATAAATTTGTGTTACTTTTTCAGCAAATGTTTAAATATAATTAATCAGAACTTGCCTTTGAAACTAAGCCTACTGAGCTATGCTTTTTTATAAATGCAGTTATTCTTTCAGTAAGTAAACTAGTTTTTAAGTCAACTACTCCATTGGATGATCTAAATTACAAGGTCTCCTGGGCTCTGAAATCCAGGAAATTCATTCTACACTGCCTGTTTGGTCTGGAAGAGTTAATTTTTTTGCGTGCATGAGAAACTTCTTTATATAGGCTGATTATTTTACCACAACATTAGGCCCCTATTTCACTTGTGTATCTGCATTTGTTTCTAGAGCTCATCGCTGTGTATTTAATGTTAATTATATGAATAAGGATTGTGTTTTTACTCTCAAATATATCACACAATAAACTTAATTAAGAATGTTATAGAGGTCTGCTTTTTAGCAGGACATTTACAAATTACTCTGTGCTTTAACAAATTAAGAATCTGTTCCATGGAGTCAGATTATTATAGAAACACCTAATTAAACTTTGGATGGGTTTGTAACTTAATCACTCAGGGTGAGTTTCATGATGCTTAATTTCTCCTGGGTTTGTTTAATTATGAGTTTCAAGTACATTCATAATTACCATGAATCTTAACTTGGTAGCTGTACATACACTGATTTTTTAAATTTATCACCATAAGGTCGTGGCAGACATTTTCATACATATTCATGCTTCCTGAATAGACTTTAGAGTTGTTTACATACATTCTCTACAAAACTATATATTATTGATTAGGCTTCATATTTATTATCTCACTTAAAAACCACAGAATACCATTTATATGACTAAGGGTCAATATCGGCATTCTATAGATGGAAAATAAAAAAAACAAGGCTGGGAGGGTAGGGAACTTGCACAAGTTCAAATGCCAGAAGTGGTAGAACAGGATTTGGACTCATGCCTTTCTGATTCCAGAGCTCATGCTTTCTGTCATTATTAGGCTGAAAGTGTCTTTAACTGGGGCATCTGCCTGTGCTTCAGCACTGTGTCCTCCACAGCTGGCAGTACTGCATCTGGCTAGTAGGAGGTGCTGAATACTGTCTGGCTGAATAAATGAATGAATGAATAAACATTTGCAATATTAAGTTGTATGAAAATATACAATGCAGAAATTCTCAGAAGAAACCTGGGATACATATGAATATTGTCTCAATTTTACAGGTGAAGAAACCAAGTTACAAATAGTAACTGGCAGATTTGAGTCGGGTTTTTTTGTCCCCAGAACCAGTTCTGTCTGCTCACTGTATTAGTGAGTTGTCACACTGCTATAAAGACATACTTGAGACTGGGTAATTTACAAAGAAAAGAGATTTAATCAGCTCATGGTTCTGCAGGCTATACAGGCTTCTGCTTCTGGGGAGGCCTCATAAAACTTACAGGCACATATCTACATGGCCAGCAGGAGAGAAAAAGAAAAGGGGGAAGTGCTACACACTTTTAAACAACCAGATCTTGTAAGAACTCATTCACTAGCATGAGAATAGCAAGCAGGAAGTCCACCCCCATGATTCCAATTACCTACCACCAGGCCCCTCCTCCAACACTAGGGATTACAATTCTGTATGAGATTTGGGCAGAGACACAGATCCAAACCATATTATTCTGCCCCAGCCCCTCCCAAATCTCATGTCTTTCTCCCATTTCAAAATTCAATCATGCCTTCTCAATAGTCTCCCAAAGTCTTAACTCATCTCAACATTAACTCAAAGTCCAAGTCCAAAGTCTCATCTGAGACAAGACTAGTCTGTTCTGCTTATGAACCTGTAAAATCAAAAACAAGTTGGTTACTTCCAACATACAAAGGGGGGATAGGCATTGGGTAAATGCTTCCATTCCAAAATAGAGAAATTGGCCAAAGCAAAGGGGCTACAGGCCCCATGCAAGTCCAAAACCCAACAGAGCAGTCATTAAATCTTAAAGCTCCAAAATAATCTCCTTTGACCCCATGTCTCACATACAGGCCACACTGATGCAAGGGGTGGGCTCCCAAGGCCTTGGACAGCTCTGTTCCTGCAGCTTCACAGGGTACAGCCCTCCCCACCAAACCGGACCAGCTGCTTTCATAGGCTGGTATTGAGTGCCTGTGGCTTTTCCAGGCACACAGTCAAGCTGTCAGTGGATCTACCATTCTGAGGACTTGAAGATGGTGGCCCTCTTCTCACAGCCTCACTAAAACACTGCTCCAGTGGAGATTCTATATGAGGGCTTCAACTCCACATTTCACCTCTGCTCTACCCTAATAGAGGTTCTCCATGAAGGCTCCACCCCTGCAACATACTTCTGCCTGGACATCCATGCCTTTCCATACAACCTCTGAAATCTAGGTGGAGGCTCCCAAGCCTCAACTCTTGCCTTCTGCACACCCATGGGCTTAACACCACATGGAAGTCACCAAGACTTGCAGTTTGCCTGGAGCAGTGGCCTGAGACATAACTAGGGCCCTTTTAGCCATGGCTGGTGTTGGAGTGACCACAATGCAGGGCACCATGTCCGAATGCTGCACAGAGAAGTGGGACCCTGAGCCTGGCCCATGAAACCATTTTCCCTCTTAGGCCTCCAGGCCTGTGATGGGAGGGGCTGCTGCAAAGGTCTCTGAAATGCCTTGGAGATATTTTCCCCATTGTCTTGGTTATTAACATTCAGCTCCTCTTATGCAAATTTATGCAGCCCACTTCAATTTCTCCACAGAAAATGGGTTTTTCCTTTCTACCACATGGTCAGGCTGCAAAGTTTCCAAACTTTTATGCTCTGCTTCCCTTTCAAATATAAGTTCTAATTTCAGATCATTTCTTTGCTTATGCAAATGAGCATAGGTTTTTTGTTTGTTTGTTTGTTTTTTAACAGAGTCTTGCTCTGTTGCCCAGACTAGAGTGCAGTGGTGCCATCTTATCTCATCTCACTGCAACCTCCGCCTCCTGGCTTTAAGTGATGTTCCTGTCTCAGCCTCCTGAGTAGCTGGGACTACAGGCATGCACCACCATGCCCAGCTAATTTTTGTATTTTTAGTAGAGGCAAGATTTCACCATGTTCGTCAGGCTGGTCTTGAACACCTGACCTCAGGTGATCCACCTGCCTTGGCCTCCCAAAGTGCTGGGATTACAGGCATGAGCCACCACACCAAGCCAAGCACAGGCTTTTGGAAGCAGCCAGGCCACATATTGAATGCCTTGCTGCTTAGAAATTACTTCCACCGGGTACCCTAAATCATCTCTCACAAGTTCAAAGTTCAACAGATTTCTAGAGCAGGGGCACAATGCCACCAATCTCTTTGCTAAAGCATAGCAGGAGTGACCTTTACTCCAGCTCCCATCTCCATCTGAGACCTCATCAGCTTCGACTTCACTGTCCATATCACTATCAGCACTATCAGCACAACCATTCAACATGTCTCTAGGAATTTCCGAACTTTCTCTCTTCTCCCTGTCTTCTTCTGAGCCCTCCAAAATGTTCCAAACTCTGCTTGTTATCCAGTTCCAAAGTCACTTCTACATTTTCAGGTATCTTTATAGAAATGCCCCACTTCTCTGGTACCAATTTTCTGTATCAGTCACTTCTCGCACTGCTGTAAAGACATACCTGCGACTGGGTAATTTGTAAAGAAAATAGGCTTAATCAGCTCATGCTTCTGCAGGCTATATGGGCTTCTGCTTCTGGGAGGCCTTAGGAAACTTACAATCATGGTGGAAAACAAAGGGGAAGCAGGCACATCTTCACATTGCTGGCAGGAGAGATAGAGAGAAGGGGGAAGTGCTACAAACTTGAAACAACCAGATCTTGTGAGAACTCAATCACTGTCACAAGAACAGTATGGGGGACGTTTGCCCCCATGATCCAATCACCTCCCACCAGGACCTTCCTCCAACACTGGGGATTACAATTCCACATGAGATTTGGGTGGTGACACAGACCTAAGCCATATCACCTGAAGTTCATTTTCCTGTACTACAGAAAAAGAGGACATCACAAAGCATGGCTTGGAGAGGCTGTGCAGCACAGTTATAAGGAGGGACTTGATGTCCACACAGACTCTAATCAAGACCCAAATCCCCACTTTAAGAGTTGTGGGATCTACAGCAATAAGGCTTCATTTCCTCATTCGTTAAATGTGAATAGCAGAAGTCCCTACCCTATGGGATTGTTGGGAGCATTATATGAGATAGTACGCAAGCTCCCCAAGAACAGAGTTACAAGTCAGTACACATCACATATTATTTTGTACACTCTTTTGGCAAAAGAATAGAGCCCCCAATAAGGAAATCTCATACCACTAGTGACATACAACTTCAATGTTAGTAATACAAAGACAAGACATTAGTAACATGCATTTGTCTTCAAGAGCTATTTTCATTTCAATGATCTTTAAATTCTTATGATCACACCAAAAAGAAAGTCTCCAGTCACTTTTAACAGAATCACCTGTTAATCTCACTTTTTTTTAACAAAGAAAGACTGAGTTGTATTAAAAGGCAAGAGTATTAATAGGCAAGTGTGATAGCTGAGAATTTAATTTAAATGTTCTGTTTTCATTCCATGCTGTTTTACATTTACTTTATTTACATAGTAAGAAATGTTTGTTTTACATTTTATGCTAGTGATATTTTTTACCTTTTAGATAAATTCATTGATGTTGGAAAAGTGCCCAACTGGCAAAAGACAGCAAACAACTCAAAAGTCCATCAATAGAAGACTGCTTGAATAAATTATACACATCCACACAAAGGAGTACTGTGAAAGGAAGGAGGAATATCCCTGTAAATACCATAAAGTCACCCCACAGCCTATTAAGTGAAGAAAAGCAAGGTGTAGAGAGGTGCATATAGTAGGTTATCATTTTCTAGAAAGTAGGAGAATACACACACGCACACACAGACACACACACACACACACACACACACACGGATATATAAACCAGAAACTAAAGAGAAAAAAAAACATTGTCTAAAGGAGAAGAGGTGACAGGGTGGAGGCAACAGGAATACAGGGTAGTCTTAGCTGAATACAATTTACTTTGAAGATTTGTCTTTGGAAACATATAAATGTTTTTGCATAATGATAAAACAAAAATTAGTGAATGCTGCTTCCAAGAAAATGGAATGGACATACTTTTCCTTATTCCTCCTGCTAACTACAACTTAAAATCCTGCACATTGGGGGGCGGAGCAAGATGGCCAAATAGGAACAGCTCCAGTCTCCAACTCCTAGCGCGAGCGACACAGAAGACCGGTGATTTCTGCATTTTCAACTGAGGTACTGGGTTCATCTCACTGGGGAGTGCCGGACGATCGGTGCTGGTCAGCTGCTGCAGCCCGACCAGCGAGAGCTGAAGCAGGACGAGGCATCGCCTCACCTGGGAAGCACAAGGGGAAAGGGAATCCCTTTTCCTAGCCAGGGGAACTGAGACACACAACACCTGGAAAATCGGGTAACTCCCACCCCAATACTGCACTTTAAGGAAACGGGCACACCAGGAGATTATATCCCACACCTGGCCGGGAGGGTCCCACGCCCACGGAGCCTCCCTCATTGCTAGCACAGCAGTCTGTGATCTACCGGCAAGGCAGCAGCGAGGCTGGGGGAGGGGCACCTGCCATTGCTGAGGCTTAAGTAGGTAAACAAAGCTGCTGGGAAGCTCGAACTGGGTGGAGCTCACAGCAGCTCAAGGAAACCTGCCTGTCTCGGTAGACTCCACCTCTGGGGACAGGGCACAGCTAAACAACAACAACAACAAAAGCAGCAGAAACCTCTGCAGATGCAAACGACTCTGTCTGACAGCTTTGAAGAGAGCAGTGGATCTCCCAACACGGAGGTTGAGATCTGAGAAGGGACAGACTCCCTGCTCAAGTGGGTCCCTGACCCCTGAGTAGCCTAACTGGGAGACATCCCCCACTAGGGGCAGTCTGACACCCCACACCTCACAGGGTGGAGTACACCCCTGAGAGGAAGCTTCCAAAGCAAGAATCAGACAGGTACACTCGCTGTTCAGAAATATTCTATCTTCTGCAGCCTCTGCTGCTGATACCCAGGCAAAGAGGGACTGGAGTGGACCTCAAGCAATCTCCAACAGACCTACAGCTGAGGGTCCTGACTGTTAGAAGGAAAACTGTCAAACAGGAAGGACACCTACACCAAAACCCCATCAGTACATCACCATCATCAAAGACCAGAGGCAGATAAAACCAAAAGATGGGGAAAAAGCAGGGCAGAAAAGCTGGAAATTCAAAAAATAAGAGCGCATCTCCCTCGGCAAAGGAGCGCAGCTCATCACCAGCAATGGATCAAAGCTGGACGGATATTGACTTTGACGAGATGAGAGAAGAAGGCTTCAGTCCATCAAACTTCTCAGAGCTAAAGGAGGAATTCCGTACCCAGCGCAAAGAAACTAAAAATCTTGAAAAAAAAGTGGAAGAATTGATGGCTAGAGTAATTAATGCAGAGAAGGTCCTAAACGAAATGAAAGAGATGAAAACCATGACACGAGAAATACGTGACAAATTCATAAGCTTCAGTAACCGACTCGATCAACTGGAAGAAAGAGTATCAGCGATTGAGGATCAAATGAATGAAATGAAGTGAGAAGAAACCAAAAGAACAAAGAAGAAAAAGAAATGAACAAAGCCTGCAAGAAGTATGGGATTATGTAAAAAGACCAAATCTACGTCTGATTGGGGTGCCTGAAAGTGAGGGGGAAAATGGAACCAAGTTGGAAAACACTCTGCAGGATATCATCCAGGAGAACTTCCCCAACCTAGTAGGGCAGGCCAACATTCAAATCCAGGAAATACAGAGAATGCCACAAAGATACTCCTCAAGAAGAGCAACTCCAAGACACATAATTGCCAGATTCACCAAAGTTGAAATGAAGGAAAAAATGTTAAGGGCAGCCAGAGAGAAAGGTCGGGTTACCCACAAAGGGAAGCCCATCAGACTAACAGCAGATCTCTCGGCAGAAACTCTACAAGCCAGAAGAGAGTGGGGGCCCATATTCAACATTCTAAAAGAAAAGAATTTTAAACCCAGAATTTCATATCCAGCCAAACTAAGTTTCATAAGTGAAGGAGAAATAAAATCCTTTACAGATAAGCAAATGCTTAGAAATTTAGTCACCACTAGGCCTGCCTTACAAGAGACCCTCAAGGAAGCACTAAACATGGAAAGGAACAACCGGTACCAGCCATTGCAAAAACATGCCAAATTGTAAAGACCATTGAGGCTAGGAAGAAACTGCATCAACTAACGAGCAAAATAACCACTTAATATCATAATGGCAGGATCAAGTTCACACATAACAATCTTAACCTTAAATGTAAATGGACTAAATGCTCCAATTAAAAGACACAGACTGGCAAACTGGATAAAGAGTCAAGACCCATCAGTCTGCTGTATTCAGGAGACCCATCTCACACGCAGAGACATACATAGGCTCAAAATAAAGGGATGGAGGAAGATTTACCAAGCAAATGGAGAACAAAAAAAAGCAGGGGTTGCAATACTAGTCTCTGATAAAACAGACTTTAAACCATCAAAGATCAAAAGAGACAAAGAAGGCCATTACATAATGGTAAAGGGATCAATTAAACAGGAAGAGCTAACTATCCTAAATATATATGCACCCAATACAGGAGCACCCAGATTCATAAAGCAAGTCCTTAGAGACTTACAAAGAGACTTAGACTCCCATACAATAATAATGGGAGACTTCAACACTCCACTGCCAACATTAGACAGATCAACGAGACAGAAGGTTAACAAGGATATCCAGGAATTGAACTCATCTCTGCAGCAAGCAGACCTAATAGACATCTAGAGAACTCTCCACCCCAAATCAACAGAATATACATTCTTCTCAGCACCACATCGTACTTACTCCAAAATTGACCACGTAATTGGAAGTAAAGCACTCCTCAGCAAATGTACAAAAACAGAAATTATAACAAACTGTCTCTCAGACCACAGTGCAATCAAACTAGAACTCAGGACTAAGAAACTCAATCAAAACCGCTCAACTACATGGAAACTGAACAACCTGCTCCTGAATGACTACTGGGTACATAACGAAATGAAAGCAGAAATAAAGATGTTCTTTGAAACTAATGAGAACAAAGATACAAAATACCAGAATCTCTGGGACACATTTAAAGCAGTGTGTAGAGGGAAATTTATAGCCCTAAATGCCCACAAGAGAAAGCAGGAAAGATCTAAAATTGACACTCTAACATCGCAATTAAAAGAACTAGAGAAGCAAGAGCAAACACATTCGAAAGCTAGCAGAAGGCAAGAAATAACTAAGATCAGAGCAGAACTGAAGGAGATAGAGACACAAAAAACCCTCCAAAAAATCAATGAATCCAGGAGTTGGTTTTTTGAAAAGATCAACAAAATTGACAGACCACTAGCAAGACTAATAAAGAAGAAAAGAGAGAAGAATCAAATCGACGCAATTAAAAATGATAAAAGGGATATCACCACCGACCCCATAGAAATACAAACTACCATCAGAGAATACTATAAACACCTCTATGCAAATAAACTGGAAAATCTAGAAGAAATGGATAATTTCCTGGACACTTACACTCTTCCAAGACTAAACCAGGAAGAAGTTGAATCCCTGAATAGACCAATAGCAGGCTCTGAAATTGAGGCAATAATTAATAGCCTACCAACCAAAAAAAGTCCAGGACCAGATGGATTCACAGCTGAAATCTACCAGAGGTTCAAGGAGGAGTTGGTACCATTCCTTCTGAAATTATTCCAATCAATAGAAAAAGAGGGAATCCTCCCTAACTCATTTTATGAGGCCAACATCATCCTGATACCAAAGCCTGGCAGAGACACAACAAAAAAAGAGAATTTTAGACCAATATCCCTGATGAACATCGATGCAAAAATCCTCAATAAAATACTGGCAAACCGGATTCAGCAACACATCAAAAAGCTTATCCACCATGATCAAGTGGGCTTCATCCCTGGGATGCAAGGCTGGTTCAACATTCGCAAATCAATAAACATAATCCAGCATATAAACAGAACCAAAGACAAGAACCACATGATTATCTCAATTGGTGCAGAAAAGGCTTTTGACAAAATTCAACAGCCCTTCATGCTAAAAACGCTCAATAAATTCGGTATTGATGGAACGTACCTCAAAATAATAAGAGCTATTTATGACAAACCCACAGCCAATATCATACTGAATGGGCAAAAACTGGAAAAATTCCCTTTGAAAACTGGCACAAGACAGGGATGCCCTCTCTCACCACTCCAATTCAACATAGTGTTGGAAGTTCTGGCTAAGGCAATCAGGCAAGAGAAAGAAATCAAGGGTATTCAGTTAGGAAAAGAAGAAGTCAAATTATCCCTGTTTGCAGATGACATGATTGTATATTTAGAAAAC
Organism: Macaca mulatta; assembly: GCF_049350105.2. Classification (NCBI taxonomy): domain Eukaryota; kingdom Metazoa; phylum Chordata; class Mammalia; order Primates; family Cercopithecidae; genus Macaca; species Macaca mulatta. Next base: position 64,229,735 of record NC_133413.1, read on the forward strand.
CCCATTGTCTCAGCCCAAAATCTCCTTAAGCTGATAAGCAACTTCAGCAAAGTCTCAGGATACAAAATTAATGTGCAAAAATCACAAGCATTCTTATACACCAGTAACAGACAAACACAGAGCCAAATCAGGAATGAACTTCCATTCACAATTGCTTCAAAGAGAATAAAATACCTAGGAATCCAACTGACAAGGGATGTAAAGGACCTCTTCAAGGAGAACTACAAACCACTGCTCAGTGAAATAAAAGAGGACACAAACAAATGGAAGAACATACCATGCTCATGGATAGGAAGAATCAATATCGTGAAAATGGCCATACTGCCCAAGGTAATTTATAGATTCAATGCCATCCCCATCAAGCTACCAATGAGTTTCTTCACAGAATTGGAAAAAACTGCTTTAAAATTCATATGGAACCAAAAAAGAGCCCGCATCTCCAAGACAATCCTAAGTCAAAAGAACAAAGCTGGAGGCATCACGCTACCTGACTTCAAACTATACTACAAGACTACAGTAACCAAAACAGCATGGTACTGGTACCAAAACAGAGATATAGACCAATGGAACAGAACAGAGTCCTCAGAAATAATACCACACATCTACAGCCATCTGATCTTTGACAAACCTGAGAGAAACAAGAAATGGGGAAAGGATTCCCTATTTAATAAATGGTGCTGGGAAAATTGGCTAGCCATAAGTAGAAAGCTGAAACTGGATCCTTTCCTTACTCCTTATACGAAAATTAATTCAAGATGGATTAGAGACTTAAATGTTAGAGCTAAAACCATAAAAAATCCTAGAGGAAAACCTAGGTAGTACTATTCAGGACATAGGCATGGGCAAAGACTTCATGTCTAAAACACCAAAAGCAACGGCAGCAAAAGCCAAAATTGACAAATGGGATCTCATTAAACTAAAGAGCTTCTGCACAGCAAAAGAAACTACCAGCAGAGTGAACAGGCAACCTACAGAATGGGAGAAAATTTTTGCAATCTACTCATCTGACAAAGGGCTAATATCCAGAACCTACAAAGAACTCAAACAAATTTACAAGAAAAAAACAAACAACCCCATCAAAAAGTGGGCAAATGATATGAACAGACATTTCTCAAAAGAAGACATTCATACAGCCAACAGACACATGAAAAAATGCTCATCATCACTGGCCATCAGAGAAATGCAAATCAAAACCACAATGAGATACCATCTCACACCAGTTAGAATGGCGATCATGAAAAAGTCAGGAAACAACAGGTGCTGGAGAGGATGTGGAGAAATAGGAACACTTTTACACTGTTGGTGGGATTGTAAACTAGTTCAACCATTATGGAAAACAGTATGGCGATTCCTCAAGGATCTAGAACTAGATGTACCATATGACCCAGCCATCCCATTACTGGGTATATACCCAAAGGATTATAAATTATGCTGCTATAAAGACACATGCACACGTATGTTTATTGCGGCACTATTCACAATAGCAAAGACTTGGAACCAACCCAAATGTCCATCAGTGACAGATTGGATAAAGAAAATGTGGCATATATACCCCATGGAATACTATGCCGCCATAAAAAAGGATGAGTTTGTGTCCTTTGTAGGGACATGGATGCAGCTGGAAACCATCATTCTTAGCAAACTATCACAAGAACAGAAAACCAAACACCGCATGTTCTCACTCATAGTTGGGAACTGAACAATGAGATCACTTGGACTCGGGAAGGGGAACATCACACACCGGGGCCTATCATGGGGAGGGGGAGGGGGGAGGGATTGCATTGGAGTTATACCTGATGTAAATGACGAGTTGATGGGTGCTGACGAGTTGATGGGTGCAGCACACCAACATGGCACAAGTATATATATGTAACAAACCTGCACATTATGCACATGTGCCCTAGAACTTAAAGTATAATAATAATTTAAAAAAAAAGAAAAAAATATCCTGCACATTATACATAACTATAAGAAAGCTAAAAGATGGAAAGAAGAAGGCAGACTAGCAGGAGACCTTGAGACCTGAGAAAGGGCATCATAATAATAAACTTTCTTTTTGCATCAAATACCCATACTGAATACTGCAGAAGCTGGCAACCTAGAAATTCCAATGGACACAGACAAAAAAATCCTCCAAGAAGAGCCTGGTTTTCAACTCAAAGGACCAGGAAAGGGACAGCCTAGCAAGAGAGAAAATATTTTTACAATGATCACTCTACTCCAGCCCAACACTACAAAAAACAGCCCCACTCACACCCACCAGCAAACGCCAACTGGAGACTTAGACCTGTGCCATGCTGCAATGAAGCACACATCTCCCCTTCCTCCAGGGAGGTGATAAGGAAGGATGAATCAGGAACTGAGACTTTTGTCCCCACTGCCTTCCCCATCCCCTAGTGTCAGTGGAAACCACATGGGGAACCTGGACTCCAACCAATGCCAGTAGCAGTGAGGTTCCTCACATTCTCTAAGTTGGAGTGGGATCAGAGGAGGTTCACTGGAGAGTCAAGACTTTTCATCCCTGCTCAATGGTAAACAACACCGCCCACCCACCACCAGGGTATTAGCGGCGACCCTATGGCGAGATATATCAAGGTGCCCCTTTTCCTCTCAGACTCGATGTTATCAAAAGAGATCCAGTGGGGAGTTTGAACCTTCAGCCCCACCCAGCAATGACAAGGATCCACTTCTCCCCAGATGTCAACAGTGTCTGACTGGGGAACATGGACTTTTACCACCATTTGGCAATAACAGGACAGTGCCCCCTCCCTTTAAACATGGAGCAGTGTTACAGAGACCTAAAACACAATATTTTAGTAAGATTCAGAATCTTATAATACCCAACATTTCCAGGTCTTAACTGACAATCACTCATCATACCAAGAACCAGTTATTTCTTCAACTGAATTTAGAAAGACAATCAAAAGAGGAAAACACGAACATGACATAAGACATTGGAATTATCTGACAAGGATTTTAAAACAAACATCATAAAAGTGCTTCAACAGCATATATAAAATCACTTAAATGAGAAAATACTAAGTCTCAGCAAAGAAGTAGAAGATATAAATAAGAACCAAATGGACATTTTAGAATCAAAAAATATAATAACCAAAATACAAAAAGAACTCAAGAGGAAATAATTAACTGGAAGAAAGAACAATAGAAATTAACCAATCTTAACAACAGAGAGAAAATAGACTGAAAAAAATGAATAGAGCTTTAAGGACATGTGGGGCCATAGTAAAAGCTCTAATACTTTTGTCATGGATGAGTCAGAAGAAGAAGAGAAAGAAGGTGAGGCTGAAAAGGTGCTCAAACAAGTAATGGCTGAAATTTCCCCAAACCTGGCAAAGGACATAAACCAAAGGCTGAATAAGATAATTGAAACCCAAATGGGAGACATGCTTTCCCCATATGATCAGGAGAGAGGCAAGGATGTCCACTGTAACCTTTGCTACTCAAAATATTGGAAGTTCTAGCCAGAGCAATAGGGTAAGAAAAGGAAATAAAAGTTACACAGATTGGAAAGGAAGAAATAAACTGCCCCTATTTGCAGATGACATAGTGTTCTACATAGGGAATCCCAAGGAATCTACAAAAAAAATGCCATAAAGAACTCATAGTGAGTTCTGCAAGATTAAGAGATATAAGATCAATGTACAGAGGCATTTGTACTTCTCTGCATCCGCAGTAAACATGTGAAACCAAAAGTAAAAGCACAATACCATTCACAACAGCGCAAGAAAAATAAAGTGTAATAAAACACATTCAGAACTGTTATGCTGAAAACTAATGAAAGAGAAAAGAGAAGATCTAAATAAATGGAGAGGTATACCATATTGATTGTGTGACTTAAAGACGTCGGTTCTCTCCAATATGAAATACCAGGTTAACACAATATCTGTCAAAATAACTAGCATGATTTTTGTGGAGATATACACATGATTATACTAAAAAAAAAAAAAAAACTTTTTTTGAGACACAGTTTCACTCTGTTGCCCAGGCTGAAGTGCAATGGTGCAATCTCTGCTCAACACAGCCTCAACCACCCAGGCTCAAACTATCTTCTCACCTCAGCCTCCCAAGTAGTTGAGACTACAGGCTTGCACCACCATGCCTGGCTAATCTTTTGGGTTTTTTGTTTGGTTGGTTGGTTAGCTGATTGGGTTTTTTTTGGGTTTTGGGTTTTTTTTTTTTTTTTGAGAGATGGGTTTTACCTATTGCACAGTCTGGTCTTGAACTTTTGAGCTCAAGCAATCTGCCTGCCTCAGCCTCCCAAAGTGCTAGATTACAGGTGTGCACCAGCGTGCTGGACCTATTCTAAAATTTGTATAGCAAAGCAAATTAACTAGAAGAGCTTAAACAATTCTGGAAAAAGAAAAATAAAGTGTGAGTAGTCACTCTCCTTGACTTAAAGACTTATGTAGTCATAGCAATCAAACAGTGGGTTGTTGGCTAAGGATCATTTGATCCACAAAGATTAATGGAACTGAACAGAAAACTCAGAAATACAGCCATGCAGTATAACCAACTGATTTTTTACAAAGGTATAAAAGCAGTTTAATGAAGGAAGGATAGAGTTTTTCAACACATAGAGTCACAATAATTAGACATCCATAGGTTAAAAAATGAACCTTAACCTGCACTTCACACCTTCTCCAAAAATTAACTCAAAATTAATCATACATTTAAGAGTAAAATGTAAAACCATAAAAATATTAGAAAATAACATAATAAAAAATATTAGAAGATAACATAGGAGCTAGGGTTTTGTTCAGCATTCTTAGACATGACACCAAAAGCATAATCCCTAAAACAAAAAGTAAATAAATTGGACTTAAAATGAAAACCCTTTGCTCTGAGAAAGATTCTATAAGAGGATGCAAAGGCAAGCTACATACTAGGAGAAAATATTTTCAAACTACATCTATGACAAAAGGCTCACATCTAGAACTCTCAAAGCTCAACAACAACAATATAACACAATCCAATTAGAAAATGGGTGAAAGACATAAATAGGTACCTCACCAAAGATAATATGCAGATGGCAAATAAGCACATGAAAATATGTTCAGCATCAGTGGCTACTAGGGAAATACAAATTGAGACCACAATGAGATATCACTGTACACTTATTAGAACAGTTCAAAAAAAAGTAGTGACAACATCAAATGCTGATGAGGATGTGGAAAAATTGGATCTCTCATACATTACTAGTAGGAATTTAAAATGCTACAACTCTGGAAAAGTTTGGTAGGCTTCTTAAAACCAAACATGCACTTCGCATTCAATCCAGCAATTGCACTATTGAGTGGTTTATTCCAGAGAAATGTAAACTCATGTCCACACAGAAGGCTGCACACTATTGTTTATAGCTTCTTTATTCATATTGTCAAAAACTGGAAATAGCCAAAATGACCCTCAGTAGGTGAATGGTTAAACAAACTGGGGTGCTTTCATATCATGGAATAACACTCAGAAATAGAAAGAAACCAACTATCGATGCACACAACTTGAATTTATTTCAAGGACATTATCCTATTTTTTAAGGCCAGTCCAAAATATCATGAGGTATAATTCCATTTATATAACATTCTTAAAATGAACAAAATTATACAGATGGAAAACAGATTAATGGTTGTCAGAGTTAGGCATGGTAGTGGGAGGACGTGGGCATAATTATAAAGGAGTAGCATTAGGGAGATCTTTGTGGATGGAATAGTTCTGTATCTTGATTGTGATGTTGATTACACAAATCTATCCATGAGACAAAATAACATAAAACCAAACACACACGTTTTATCAACGTCAAATCTCTGACTTTGATATTGTCCAAAAATAATATAAGATGAAATCATTAGAGAAACTGAGTAAAGAGTACTTATGACATCTCTATGCTGTCTTTGTGAATTTTTGTGAATCTATGATTATTTCAAAATAAAAAGTTAAAAAATGCAAAAGTAAAGGGAAAAGATAATTCCTAAAAACCTACAGCAAAATGAAATAAATGAACCTAATTGCATGTCAAATTAGTGGCCTAACCACACGTGGAGATTCTCTCAAGAGACTTCACAACCAGTAATTTGATCACATATCCTTAGAGAGATATATCCTAAAGATAAAAAGATTGCTCAAAAGTAAATCTTCAACTTCCTTCAGTAATCATATGGTTGATGATAGTATTAATTTTCTGAGAAAGTTCTGTATGTATTATGGAAAAAGGCAAATGCACTGTTGTATTAATGTCATTGGTAATTGATATTTTCAGAATGAGAGAAGAGAAATAGACATTTAAGATCAATAAGGCTGAATGAAACCTGTATTTCCAAATTTCAGCTGGAAATATTGGTATAAACTACATATACTTTATCATTGACATTATGTCCAATAAAAAAGTGTAGAAACAAATGAACAAGCCAAGAGCAGTGATCAACTCTAGAATACAGAATATGCTTCGTAAATACCTTTTCCCACACTAAGGAACCAAGGCTCCTTGTAGAAGTGGAGCATAGTAACATGCATCGTCATAAATATATGTATTCATATACATGATAAATATAAGTATACATGGTGAAGCTGAAATATCTTTACACCAGAGGCAAGAAAACAACTATCAAGGACTATTGGAGTCATGTCAAAAGGATTCAGAAGTGGCTCTGAATGGCCAAAAATAGAGCAATTTGAACTTTGATGATGATGATGATGATTGCAATGGATTGAAACACATCAAAAATCTTTAGATCTATGAAATTGATAATGATAATAATAAAAATTCATGGTTCATCTTTGGTGGATGCTAAGAAAACAACTCATTTTTTTAAAGTGGTAAATTCAAAAAAGGGATTATCCATTTATTTGCCTTCCCTATATAATTTTACCTCAGGTCATCAAATAATTGATCAAAGGAAGTTTTTTTTTAATATACTTGCTCTAGCTATTGATGAAGAAAGAATGACAGAATTAGAATATTGCCATTTTGCACCCCTTAATGGAATAATGAAGCGAGGTAATGATTGTCAATGAGGATCGCAATAAAAGAGACAACCAGATGAAATAACATAACACCACCTGGGAAATATTCTTGGGTGAAGGATTTCTGAATTATTACAAGTGTAAGGGACTGAAAGGTATCTTTACTTGAGAATGTAATCAGCAAAATTCAGATTGAAGGAATCACTACAAGACTAATTCATCATTTATTAGCAACAAATAAATTGTGAGGAAAAAAGTAAGAAGGTGTGGAATAGAAAAATTTATGAGACATATGAACCAATTGCAATGTACAGACATTTTGAAATTTGGATTCAATCTGTAGAGACTATGAGACTATTTGCACACTGACTGAATATTTGATATTATAGAACATTACAAAATTGCTATGACTTTTAATGTAATAATGCTAGCACTGACGCAGGACAGGCAACCTCAAAAATTCCAGGCTTAGCCCAAAAAGGTTCTTGGCTTTGTCTAGGAAAGGGCCAGGCACAGTGGCTCATGCCTATAATCCCAGGACTTGGGAGGCTGAGGTTAGTGGATCACCTGAGATCAGGAGTTTGAGACCAGCCTGGCCAATATGGTGAAACCCTGTCTCTACTAAAAATACAAAAATTAGCCAGGTATGGTGCCGGGCACCTGTAATCCCAGCTACTCGAGAGGCTGACACAGGAGAATCACTTGAACTGGGAGGCGGAGGTCACAGTGAGTGAGCCAAGATCATGCCACTGCACTCCAATCTGGGCAACAGAGCTAGACTCTGTCTCTCAAAAAAAAAAAAAAAGTCAAAAGCAAGCCAGTCATGTAAGACAGTAATCTTTGATGAAGGGTACTGCCCTTTATGGAGCATGGCTACCTCACAGGCAGGGCACCAGGGTTGGCAAGGTCTGGGTTCTCAGCAACTATATTTATACTCAGACTCACTTTCAATTACATGCAAACTAAGTGGTGGGTGAATGCAAATAACTGAGTGAGTTATTTAGAATTTTCTAGGAAAGAGGCGATAACTTCCACGTTATTGCCATGGAAAGGGTGGTAACTTCCGGGCTGTTGCCATGACATTTGTAAACTGTCATGGTCTGGTGGGAGTGTCTTGTGTCAGTGAGCAATGAAAGCTGCTAGAGATCACTTTTGTTGCCATCTGCTGTTTTCTGTGGGTTTCTTCACTTTATCCTGTCTGGACCATATCCTGTTTTGGTCAGCAGGATTGTGACCAGAAAACAAGTACTGCTCGTCTCCCACCTCAGTATAGTTATGAATTTTTAGAAAGCCCTCTTATTTGGAGATATAATTTTTTTTTTTGAGACGGAGTCTTGCTCTGTTTCCCAGGCTGGACTGGAGTGCAGTGGCATGATCTCAGCTCACTGCAGCCTTCACCTACAGGGTTCAAGTGATTCCCTTGCATCAGCCTCCTGAGTAGCTGGGATTACAGGCATGCACCACCATGCCCAGCTAATTTTTGTATTTTCAATAGAGACGGGGTTTTGCCATGTTGGCCAGGTTGGTCTCAAACTCCTGACCTCAGGCGATTTGCTCGCCTCAGCCTCCCAAAGTGCGGGGATTACAGACGTGAGCCATGGTGCCCAGCCTATATACTTTTATTAATGTATGTATGAAATGATAGGATGTCTGGGATTTACTTCAAAAAATGCAGAGGAAAGAGGGTATGGGGAGAGGAGAAACAGGATTGACCTCAAGTTATTGATTGCTGAAGCTTGCTCTGGATACATGAGGGTTTATTATGCTAATTTTTCTATTTTTATATGTATTTTTAAATTGTCCATAATAAAAACATTAAAAATAACTTGAGTTCATTTTAAAACTATCTGCTAACAATAACACACATGGTAACTAGTTATAGCAAATATCATGAAGGTGGGTTTGACACAACAGGTTTGGGAAACAGCTATAAAACAGTCACAGTATCATACAATGCTTATTGAACACTGTTTAACCACTAAGGCAATTTTGAGGCAGAATTATTGTCTTTGATCTGATTTGTATTTATACAGCCACCAAGAGCTCATCTTCCCAAGAGCTCATCTCATCAACCATCTGCAGATTCCCAAAAGGTAGGTAGACAATCTCATCTCCATCCATGATAGCTTAAAATTTCAGGCTCCATTAAGTTGCTGCTTTAAAATGCAGCCAGTGACTATGTGCTCCAAACTTCTCATGAATCTGTGCACCACGGAAGATGTTGACTGATGAGACTGCTGAGGGTCTCAGCCCTAACCTGAGGCTCAGGAAATAGTGGCAGTGATTCAGCAGGACAACTGGACCAACATGGAAACAACAGCAAACGGTATGCCTTATTTTTGCATCTGTCCACATCTTTCAGAACTCAGGTCATGTGTCAGGGTGTTTAGCTCAGCTTGACTCTAGACGAAACAGAGTCCTACTAATCTCATTCATTACTTTCCAGCTCAATTTACCCCTTACCCCACACCACTATCACCTATTTTTCAAAGACAACAAAATTACCTGCACCTTCGCATAATTGTCACAGTATTTCCAAAGACGCATCCACTTCTAGAGCCCAAGTTTTCTCCAAATGCAGGCAAGCTTACTGCAGGACACACTGTTGATAAACTTTGGAGCCAGTCTAAGGATATATTTTTTAATATTAATGTAATAGATACCTTGCTCATGTAGAACACTTCATAATTTTCAAAGGACTTGTTCATTGAATAAGTTATATCAAATATGATTGCTACTATTATTATGGTATACACACACACAGAAATATGTAAGTATTAACAGTATTCTTTAAAATGTAAACTGAACACTTGCTCTTCCACTATGCAGAAGAGTTTAAACAACCATCTTATGCACTGTAATTCATTTATCTACCACATCATTAATTCAGCATGTACTCTATGCCAGAGGAAACAGCGGTGCATAGATTTACAAAGTCCCTGCTCTCGTACATCATATATTTTGGTAATAAGAATACAGACAATTATGTTAAACTCTACATTGGTAAAATAAAATTTGACAACCTAATAAGTGTGATCCTTAGTTCACAAACTGAAGTATATGAGAAATATTACAGCTATTTTATAATAAATGCAATTAATTTCTATTTTGAGCCCCAACTCCCACCAAACAGGCAAAAGAAATTAACCTCAGACATGTGGGGAGTTTGTTTTTTTTTCATCCTTCTGCAGGCTCGTGTCCTAAAAGAATGTTTTAAGTCCAGGAAAACCCTTCCCCCTTCATATTTTTGCCTCAGCCACTTTGTCTATACCATGGAACTCTCTCCAACATGTTTATTTCCTTTGCAAGCCCTCCACATTCACGTCAAGAGTTATGGTTTTGGAAAATAAAAGGCATAGGATCTTACAGGTTATTTCTGATTTTCACTTTATCAAATAACTTCCCTCAGGCAACAAAGTACAGAGTTGGCTGCCCACTTAACCCTAGAGAAACTGATAAGAACATAGTTGGAGAAAAAAAAATAGCTTGCAAAACAATATCCTTGCAGGTTCTCCAACTAGTAAATCTTTGACTCTTCACTAAGAAAAAATTACTTCTAATACAGATCTCTTCCCCAATTAAAGGATTCTGAATATGATGTTTTAGCCTAAGAATTACCCTGTCTTTATTTAAAATGTTGTATTTTGAAGATCATGGGCTTTTTTGGCATCGATTTATTTTAAACATTGCATTGAAATGGGATTTGTCTTGATGCCTCCGTTCCGCCTGCTCTGTCTCCAGTTGTCCAGGGCAATGTGCCATGGAAATAGAGTCCGGGAAGAAGCTCAGAGCCAACACCAGTGAGCTGTGGATGACAATTTATTTTCACTTCTGATAAACAGCTAACTCCCCAATTAACTTCATCCAGAAAGTGTGTTTTTCCCCAACTAAGTTAACAGGACTTTCTGACAAGCAATAACAGTGTTAGCACCTCTCAATTACACTGCTCAGGGTCACTGCTACTTTAAGTTTACATCTTAAAAGGTTCTGGGGAAAAAAATTATTCAAAAGGCAGTGAGCCCATCAAATGTGTTCAAGCCCAAGAGTTCACTGCATTTTAATTATTCAGGCAACCCCTTTTCACGTAAAAGCTTTTAAAACTTAGAAAATAAACAAGGAAAGGGAATGTGTAACATTGTGACTAGATTTTTTAAATTTTTAATTATATTTTTATAGAAGTATATTTCAAAGAAGAAATAATCTTAATGAAGTAAAGCTCTTTTTCCTAAAAGAGACTTTGGGAAGAACATTCTTATAACTATAAATCCCTCTTCAGGGTTAGAAATATCCACAGCAGCAATCACATGTGGCTACACAATAAAGTCAGGTTCAGAAATACAAGAAACGAGGCCGCGTTTAAGTTCAGAGATATTAGGTGATCAATCAAGATACCATGACATCATGTATTTTAAAATGCATTTCTTGCCTTGTCCAGGAAGGATTTATGATAACCTAAAAGGGCACACAAAATCCAACCATATAATACAAGTCAAAACAGGAGACAAAAAGGGAAAGGAAAACAACTTTTCAGACATAAAAGGAGCCAAGAAGGAAGCTAAACTGTGTCCCCAGAATACCTAATCATGAGCAGAGCCACGTCTAATATGCTCTGGCCTCATCATTGGCAGAAATGTTGAAATAGATGCTGAAAGGGAAATTTAGAAAGAGGCTCAGGCGTTATCTGTTACTAAATCCTTGAGTAGTAGAGATGGAAACCCAGAGACAAGCACAGTCTCCCCAGCTGGGTAGAAAGTTGATCTTCTTTCCTTCTAGCTTCACGTTCTTTCTGCTTTTGTTGCTTTAACCCCAGACCTCACCTCTCCTTTTCCTTTTGGGTGAATCCTCAATGGATAACCAGTGCAGAGAAACAAGAAGACGGAGACTTAGAGACAATATACGGATAGGTATTGACAGAAGCTGGTTAATAATCAAACAGGCTGGGCATGGTGGCTCACACCTGTAATCCCAGCACTTTGGGAGGCCAAGGCAGGCGAATCGCCTAAGGTCAGGAGATCAAGACCAGCCTGGCCAATATGGCAAAACCACATCTCTACTAAAAATACAAAAATTAGCCGGGTGTGGTGGTAGGCACCTGTTAACCACAGCTGCTTGGGAGCCTTAGGCAGGAGAATCGCTTGAACCCGGGAGGTGGAGGTTGTAGTGAGCCAAGATCGCACCACTGCACTCCACCTTCAGCAATAAGAGCAAAACTCCATCTCAAAAACAAAAATAATAATAATAATAATCAGTTAATCAGCAAACACAGTAAGTACTGATTGCTCACCAGTCACCATGCTAGTCATTGGCGTGATGGGGAAAGTAACACAAAGGGGTATCAACAAGACGTGACCATGAGTGTCAGTCACACCATCACTTTGCTGCTGATTCCTCCATCATCAAAAGACAAAGATTTCTAAATCTTTAGGGATCTATTGGTGATTTTTAAGTGCTGTCATATTTTTCATCTATGATCCTAGAAAGAAAATTACATTCTCAATCTAGCATTAAAACTTTATAATTGCAGCTCACATATTCTTAGCACATTTAGTAAGAGATACATGCTAGAAATGAAAGAGGAATATGGATGTTATCACAATGTAATACTGAAGTTGACCGCCTGGCAGTACTGTGTGATCCTCATCGGTAGGGGAGGAGATGACAATATATTCTTTGAAGTTTCTTACTTTTTCCTTTTAAAACATATTCAAGTAAAAATGAGGTAGATGAGACCATATATGATATTGTATGTTTATAGAAGCAGCAGCTAGTAAGAAAAATAACCCCACTGTTGCCATGGTGATCATAAATTATGGAACCATTCCACCAGAAACCTCATTCACTTGAAAATTGAAGTCCCTATGTGACAATAAGCTGAGAAAACTGTCATATCAATTGGATGAAGAGGACATCACAAAATCTAAGGCACCAAAAGGCATGTTACAAGGAGTGAGTGCCTCGGTTGACTTTGCCTCAGTCACAGGCAGGTGGATACCCTCTCCGGACCCTCCCATTAGAGATCAGATAACTTCTACAGCGGAAAGACACATCTGCAGCTTTATTTTTTTTTAATGTACTTTTAAGAAAGTGATGAGATGAAAAGGACACAGTGGCAAGTTTGTCTTCCATAGTACTGACCTGCTTAATCAAGTGGTGTTACCTCCAAAGTGGAAGCAGTGTCTTTAATCAACTTAATTGTTATGGAATACTCATTTAAACACTTACTGGCTCCAAATAAGAAGCAAAGGGCCAAGCGCAGTGGTTCACACCTGTAATCCCAGCACTTTGGGTGGCCGAGGTGGAAGGATCACTTGAAGCCAGGAGTTCGAGACCAGGCTGGGCAACATAGTGAGACCCCGTCTCTACCAAACAAATAAAATAATAAAATAATAAAATAAAGCGTGGGTGTTACTGTTCAGGCTGCAATTGTGGACCCTGTGAACAGTGCTCGTTGGAGGCCTCCTCCGAGAAGTGTGACAGGCTCCCTCCTTGGTGTTGCTATCACACGACTCATACATGACTCATAACACTTCCTCATGCCCTGTTGATTCTACGTGACTCCCATCTCCTCTGCCAACGATGAGGGCCTGTGGTTGAGGGCAAAAAACGTGAGCATCACCATATGGCAGAGCAATAGCACATAGACTGGGAGCTGCTGGTGGCCGCCTTCCACCCGTCCAATTAACTGAGGAGCAGCGGAGGTCGTCTACAGAGGGAGAACCCTGAAAAAGAAGCAGAGAGAGAAACAGGGAAGATAGGAGAGAGCACCCCACGAATCCCAGCAGCCTCCCAGCACCCTGTCCCAGTCTCTCCTGAGGCCCAGCTGCCCACTGCCCTCAGGTCTGTAAGTCATTCCCACATCTTACAGTGAAGTCCCTGCTACCCACACCAGCTGACACTTAAAATAAAACAGGCTTAAGCAACCAACTCCATTCACACAGTGATAAGGAAATTCTTCAGCCCTTGTCAACTTCAACCTATTATAATGTCACCATATCCTCTTCCTTCTTCCTTTTCCCCTGAGGGGAGTGCCCTTGACATTGGCATTTTCTATTGCCTGCTCTCATCTCATGATACTGCCTGCCCAACAGAACATATGACATTTCCCTTGGTGATCATTCAGCTGGCTGTCTGGTTTAAGCTTTATTTCTTAGTGGCTGGCTGTCTGCATCAACTCCCCGGTGTCTCTCAGTAAGTAATAGTTAACTAACTTTTATTTTTGAGCATTTAGTATATGCGGCATCCTGTTCCAAGTAATGTATCATTATTAATTTATTGATTCAATTAGTCTTCACAACAACCCTATTGGGTAGGTACCAGAGTATCCCCATTTTACAGCTAGGGAAAGTGAGGAAGTGAGTGGTCAAGCCATTTTCCCAACCTCATACCACCAGTAGGTAATGGAAGAAGTATTTGATTCCAGGCAGTCTGGCTCCAGAGCCTTAACACACAACCACCAGCCAGCACAGCCTCCCTGGCAGATTCAAGTCCATGCGTGCACTGAAAGGCATTCAGCAATATCCCCCAAGAGATGCTACATTTTGAAAAGAGCTCCTGGCTTTTGGAGTGAAATTCCTTTAGGCAGCTTCAGCTATCTTCAATGATGTGCACGTTCACACACACACAATCCACACACACAAATATATAAATACACACACATGAAATCACATACACAAGTATACGAACATATGAATGCAATAACTCACACAAATATACAAACACACATGCAATCACACACAAATACACACATGCACATACACACACATCACATACACATAGGGCAATCACACACAAATACAGAAACACACACATGCACATACACATATATGAGTGAATGCAATCATACACAAATATACAAACATACACATGCAATCACACATACAAATGTACACACACACATGCACATACACACAAATATGTGTGTATGCAATCACACACACAAATATACAAACACACACATGCAATCACATACACAAATATACACATACACACACACACCCCTCAACTCGTGGCTAAAATTGCACTGAAAGATTACATCAGCTTGAGGAAGCTGTTAAAGCTCTGAGTCTGGAGACCAAAACAAACAAGCCTGAGACAAAGCATGCCACAAACCTGCAGCACCAGGGGAACAGCCAGCTAGTAGCAAGCACACCACTCTCCACCACCCTTACTTATTCCCACTGTTCATTGAACTAATCAATACACTAGACCTTGGAGGGTTAACAGAACTCTGAGAGGGTTGGTTTTCTTTTTTCTTTTTGTTTTTAATAGAAAACCAATCCCACCCCAGAAAAACCTCTTGCTTCCAGATTGGGGCTGTCAGTGTCGAATGAACTTCATACCCACGGGAGAGAAAGGCAGCCCCCAGTGACTGCGCACATGTAAAGCAGTGTGCCTAGCTACAACTCATGGGTAAAATGGAATCAGTCTCAATATACCAGATCTATAGAAATTGAAGGCTCATATGGAAAAAAATATGTTGCAACAAGAAATGTAAAATGTGTAGGAGGAAATTGAGCTCTTGACAGAGAAGTGAAACATTTTCTTAGAATTGTTGGAAACAAATAGTTTCCCACCTAATATAGCCTTCTCCCTATCACTGCAGAAATGCATCCAATTTCTCTTTTATGTTAAAGCAGTTGACATGCTAATTTTCACATCTTGTATGATCTTGAAAATAAGAACAAAATATTGACTATCCACAAAAGTATCTCATTCCCTTGGCCCTATGTAATGAGAGTTAAAGACACTACTGTTCTAACATAAACTTAAAGAGTTTAAGAGGCGACAAAGCAATGCTGTGGAAATAATTTAGATTGAGAGGCAAGAAATGTGGACTTTAGTTTTGAGTCTAATGTTTAATTGGAAAGCAATTTCTCTAACCTGTACCTCAGTTTCCCAAATAGAGAGTAAAAAAGCCTTGGATTCTATCATCTCAGCCCTTTCCTAGCACTGGAATTCAGTGATTCTCTCCCAAGATGTTACCTTGAACTTACTTGTGAGAGACAAAGGCCATGGGGCTTGGAGTTTCAGACCTGCTAAGAATTCTAACTCTCCTGCTTACCAGCTACGTTATCTTGAACACCTTCGCCTTAATTTCTTGGTCTATAAACTGGAAATAATGGTGCAAGCATTGTGCAGATTGCTGTGAAAAGAAGTGTGGAGAATGGAAATGCATCTATCACAATATCAGGCTAATGGTTGTCACATGGCAAAAATGGAAGAAAACCGTGTGAAAGTGTTGAGTGGTTGAAAACAGATGTTTTGCAGAAAAGTAGAGGAGAGTGGAGGGAAGCCTGTGGGGGCTGGGTGGAGGGAGGTAAGGCTGGGAAGGGCAGTGGTTGGGAATACCATGGAGTGGAAAAACAGCTCACTTCAGAATTATGCTAATATTCTTTCTTTTCTAAAAAATTTGAGGAGCAGAGAATTTGAATATCTCATTTGGTATAACCCAAAGATTTGGTCAAAATGAATAAATACATGAATACAAAAATAAAAGCTACTCTAGAAAATCTGGAAAGCCCTAAAGCATGAGCTGCTAAATCATGAGCTGTGGCTCTATATCGAGATATTTGGCACATTGTTCTCTAGAGCCAGGATTTCCCAGACACTGATCTTCAGAATCCTGCTGCAGAATCATCTGGAGTGCTTGTTAAATATGCAGAACCCCAGGACCCACCCAGACCTTTCAATGCCGAATTTCTAGGGTGGGCACGGGACTGTGTGTTTTCAAGCAGCTTCTTAAGTGACTCATGCACACTCCACTCTGAGAATCACTATAGGACAAGATTAAGGAGCTCCTACTGATCAAGCAGAGATTTCCAATAGGCCTTGTTGCCCTCATTGCCTGTCCGTTTTAGTACAGGAATAATCAAGGATTTTCCCCAGAGTAACATGCCTTTGCAGTCTTTTTCTAAGCATGCAATGCCACAAAAGCCCTCTATCCCTGGAAGGTTTTTCTGTGAGCTTGTCCAAGAGAACTTAACAGTTTTCCAGACCTTTAAAGTCAAGTTTGCCCTCTTTCTCTCACATTAACACATATGAGCATTTAGGAATAAATAGTTAACAGAAAATTCAGAAATGCTTACAACAGGGAGAAATAAATTATTTACATTATCTCTAAATGCTAAATAATAGAGATTTGTACAACTCTGATGGCTTTGTGTGGGTTTTACAGATAACCATGCGTGGAGATTTTGTTGGAAACCCAAAGAGATACTCACAAATCATAGCCCACATTTCCATCTCCGCCATCACGACACAAAGCCAATGTTGCCCAGCAGGCGGCACAAGGAAGCACTAAAGTCTCCAGAGAATGGTGAGTAATCTCTGACTGAACAGAGGCTGACAGCAACCACTTTAAAAGGCTAATCTAAATGTATGAGCCTTTACCCTTTGTCTGTTCTCTGAATGTTGATTCCAGAAGATGTGCAGCAGAGATGTGCCACTTGCGTTTCCTAGATAGATGTGGAAAGGTCAAAGCATTTGTGGCAGAAAACAATAACTCTTGGGATGAAGCCGATTTAGAAATTACAAGATGTCCTCTGACACTCTTTTCCTTTAGCCAGATGAATACCCTGGTTTGCTTTTCTAACCCCCAGTTAATACTTTGTAGCCTTCAAAGGGCCTTGGGTTCAAGTTCCCTATCAAGGGACTTCCCCTAAGAGTGAGTGGGGAGATCATTCTGGAAGAAGCACAGAAGCAAGTTTGCAGAAATTTAAGGTGAATTTAGAAGATGAGGTACTGAAAAGCAAGACTGATAATTTTCAAATCATTCACAGTAGATAAGTAAACATGGGGAGCAACTGATTATGGAAAACCATGCAGGTGAGAGGTTGATGTCACACACCAAGTTCATGCACGGTCGCCTCGTGTGTGGAAAGGATCCCTTCCAACTATATTTTACATCTCATCAGTGGAATTCTTCCTCCAAGTTTTAAGATGAAAAACCTCCCCAGAATCACCAAGTCATTTCAAGTTTACAAATTCCAAAACTCCAAATAAATGTTTCTTAGGGAACAATAAAGCTCTGATTAATTTTTGATGACAAAATATTAGGAATCATCACTGTGATCATTGTAAGCCTATCTAAAAGGCTTAAAGCTTGTCATTCATTACGTCACATCCTACTTTACCCAATCTTACAGAAGAAAAATTAAGAAAAGATTAATTCTTAAATACGGAGAAGTGACCTCAAATCAACTCTCAATAATCCAACTAATGGGATATAATAACTTGGGAAATTCAAAATAGCAGATAATTTTTAAAAATCTATTTACTTTTGTATTTTATTAGGATTCTTTTAAATTAGTGCATATAACACATAAAGTATAATAAAACTCTTTAAATTACATATTATGCCCCTTATCAGATAGTAAGAAACTGTAAATAAATAAAGAAGAAAAAAAGATTTTTCAACTTAGGAGGAGATGATACTGAATACTCTTCATTGTTATTATCCAAAAATAAACGTGAGGAGCTGAATACTGTAGCTCAGAGGAGAAATTGCCTATTGAACAACAATCCAATAGTTATTAGGGAATATTCTGACAGCATTTCCAGAATTTTAGCACATATACGTACAGATATGTTTTATGAGCATAGCACACAGGTCACACAGCCATCCTGAGCAAGAGGCACACCGAGCATCACCATCTTCAAAGAGTTGGGGTGGTTGCTGCTAGGCTGAGACCACAGAGCAGGAAGTGCCTGGCCAAGACTCAGCACCAAGCTCAGCCTGGGATCTGGTACTCACTGCACTGTGGCGGGTGTGTCTGCATTCTCATTATGCCAAGAATATTATCATTCTCAACCAAGACATTCACAGGGAACATCAAGGACTGTGGAAAAGTTAAGGTACTCCAATGCTCACTGTTCCGTATATTTGTCCTCACTGTATTTTATTCATTGAGCTCTGTGCTTGTGCTAATAAAAATAAGTCAAGTGAACAGCTTTCACTGAAACTGTAGTGAGAAATAGCACATCTACAAGTCATTGATATTGCTTAAACTTTGAGTGCATTTCTTAAAGCTTTTAAGGCAGTTGAGAAGTAGATTGCAAAGTTCTTCAGTTCCCCAAATCAGACAAGCTGGCAACGTGACTCTCCCCCCTAATAGGTTCTGTGTGGGGAATGAGCTTGTGCTTACACCCACTTTGCCTTGCTGGAAGTAACAGTTTCAGGCTTCTTTCAACATAGTTTCTCCTTGGATAAGAAGGATGGAACAAAAGACTCACAAAGCAGATGGCACAAACCCCAGGATGCCAGGCAAAACTTGTGGCCATTGCTTCCTCTCCCGTTTCATCCCCATGATGAGTGAAATGCACAGCTGTCACTCACCACAGGCCACTAAGTAAACCTCTCTTCTTTGTCACATTGGCCAACTCTGCACAGGCACAGAGGAAACACAAACACATCCTTCAAAACATCAGGATGGGCATTTGCCTCAACAGCCTAACAGCAAATGCCCACAGACAAACCATTCCACCACAGGGGCCTCTGGAGAGAGCCGGCAGAGGTTTGTTGGAGATCAAGTCAGAGAGACAGGATGATATTTTGTTCCAAATGGCTGGATTAGGCTGGGTTCTAATTCATTCTCAAATGTCATTCCCCTCCCTCAAAATTGAGCATAAACACCACACAGCACCACCCTGCACTCAATACCACAAGCCAAGAGCCTTTGAAGCAGGAGGAGAGGAAGGGATGGCGAGAGATTGTTTATTATCTCGGGTGGGGAAAGAAGGGTGGGAGATTGCTGATCCCCCTCACCTCCACTAAGGGCGGTGGAGTCTGTGTTCTCCTGCTCACCCCAGTGCAAATACTACACTCTCTGGCATACGCAGCTTGGCGCTTTTTTTTTTTTTTTTTGAGATAGCGTCTTGCTCTGTCACCCAGGCTGGAGTGCAGTGGTGCGATCCCAGCTCACTGCAACCTTTGCCTCCCAGGTTCAAGTGATTCTCCTGCCTCAGCCTCCTGAGTAGCTGGGACTACAGGCTACAGGCACACGCCAACACGCCCAGCTAATTTTTGCATTTTTAGTTGAGACAGGGTTTCACCATATTGGCCAGGCTGGTCTTGAACTCCTGATCTCGTGATCCCCTGCCTTGGCCTCCCAAAGTGCTGGGATTACTGGCATGAGCCACTGCACCCAGCCTGCAGCTTGGTAGTTTTTAATAGCAGATAAAAGAGCACACTGCATGGCTTGTCTTATAATGCAAATTTGCCAAGCTCGTGGCCTCAGCCTCCGGGAAATCTATCGTTTCAGAAAAGTCTTTCTTCGTTCTTGAGAATGATAGTGACTTCATGTGTTGCATCCAGATATCTCTCTTGGTCACCTTGCAGCTTCCTTGTCCCTGGCTCAACCTGTCTTTGGCCATCATTCCTCCTGTCCACAAATCAGCCTTAAACAAATAAAGCTCTATTTTGAGGGATATTGCAGGAAAAGTCTACCAAGTTGCTTTATGAGGAAAATGCCAGCAAATAATGATTTAGATAAATTTCTTAAAACGGGACTGTAGACAATTTTGCACTCAAAAATGTTAGGGAAAGAGGGGGAATAGGGGCCAAGGGGAAGATCTCTAGGAAAGGATTTTCACTGGCCAACCCCTCCAGGACCTCTGCGATTAAACGGACACCCAACTCAAGTTGACACGTGGACCGCCTCCCTCAACATTCGTGAGTTTCTCCGAGTACCTTCAGGACATGGGGTGCTACTGCAGAAAGCACAAAGGAAAGGCTTCATTAAATCACAGCCTTTGAAAGTGACTGGGGAATGTAGAGACCATCCATCCAAACCCTTCATGTCACTGGTAGGGAAACAGGTGTAGAGAGGTAAAGAGACTCACCCAAGGCCACAGAAGTAACTGGAAAAGATCATAGATGTGAGTTTCATCTTGACCGTAGGGGTTGGAAGCTCTGCCGAGCCACCTACACATTGCCAGACTCAATTCATTTCAGTTGCACTTTAGCTCAGCTACAGCTCCCAGCAGCAACTTGGTAGCACCTGGGAGAAACAGAGAGAAGCTAGCAGAGATTACCACCCCCTCCCCCGCCATCGTCTACCAAAGTCAGCCAAACTCTTAGAATAGAGTCCAGAGGATTGCACCTGTTTTTCCTTGTTTTTTTAGACATCCACTGTTTGACCTAATATTTTCTGAAATGGCTGTATTTTATCTCTGTCCTTTCTCATTCTCTTCGGTGAGGTCACTGAGGCTGTCAACTGGATCACAGCACCTTTCTGTGAACACTTAGCACACAGTGTGGAGGAAGGAAGAAGTGCTTGTGACTCTGAGCCACCCTAGCAAATGGGCAGTGCTCTAACTCAGAAGTCCAGAAATAAGTGAAATTTGAAGACCACAGAAAGTGGCCCAAGGAGAAGGACAAACATAATTGGAAGGAAATGAGCCAGCTGAGAACAGTCGGAGAAAATGGGGAGTGCTCTATTCTCTATTGAAATATCAGAGCCTACAAGGACTCCAATAAATGCCTCCAAGTTGTATTGATGGTAATGGGAAGCTATTTCTCACTCCACTAAGAACGAAGATAGAGATGTGAAAAGAAATAGGAACTGAGATGAAGAGGGAGAGAGGACTGAATGGAGCCGTATGTCTGTGTCTGTTTAGAGTGGTTTTAAAGCTGGCTGCTACAGCGATTTGGAAACTATTGCCCTGGTTTCAGAAGTGAAGGAGGTCAAGCTCCAGGGCATGCTGTATTAACCTAGACTCAGAGCCAGCCCTGGCTCAGCAGCTCAGCACCCAACGCCTTCTGGAATCTGTCAGCTGAATTCGTCCTGCTGCTCCACGCTATGCACTTAGTCTCTCTCTCTCTCAGTCTCTCTCTCTCTCTCAATCTCTCAATCTCTATCTCTCTCTCTCTTTTTCTCTCTCTCTCTCCCTCTCACCCCCCAACACACACACACACATACACACACACACACACACACATGCTCCTTGGAAACTGTTGCATAAGAATAACAGAATAAATTCTATTTTTCTGAATTGTATTTTTAAAGACACAGGAAAAAAGATAAGATTCGGGTACTTTTATATCCAACAAGTGATTTTATAAAGAGTCAAAATAAAAATGAAATGATTTTCAAGAAGAAATATCTGATGGAATGAATGAATTAGAAGGGAATTGCCAAAGGAAATGCTGATTAGAACGATCCCCTAAATCCAGGAGCGGAAATAATTAGCCAAGATATGAGCTGAGGTAGCTCCATTGGGAGATTCAGTTCATAGTCACGAGAAAGTACACAGGGGTCGAGAGCTCAGTATCACCACCCAGGTTGGCATATTCTTGGAGAAATGGAAAAAGTGGTGAGGAAACAAGGATAGAAAATCTCAGATTTAGAAACAGAGTGTTGACGCGGCAGTTGACATTTTCACTTTTGATGACTAACTTGAGCCACGTGTCATGAGCAGGGTGGGCTGTTAACACATCTATCTGTAGGTTTGTTTTTAATTTTTTTCTTCAATTCTTGCATCAAAGGCTTATCAGAAAGTAGTATTTGATTAATATGTGTCATTTCAGTAAAGATGCTTATTTTCCTGGAAAAAACAGGACCCCCGTTGGTCTCAGTTACTGTCCTGAATTGAGCCTACCTCGGAGCTCACACATGGCAGGAAGGGCACCAGCACTATGCCCCACGTGCAAGCTGGTCACCCACCACAGCTGGAAGGAGAGAGCACTAAACAGTGGTGTTTTCTGGAACAGTTTTCTTCCTTCACTCTGCTCAGCTAAATTAGACTCACCCTTCCAACTCCAAGCAAGTCCCACCTTTCCCAGAAGTGTTTCCACTCCGGCACACATTGAACCTTCTTTCTGTAAACCTCAATACACGTACGAAACTCAGAATGTCCTGGGAATGCTTAGCTGTGAGGAATCTCATCTTCCCCTCAGTAAGCCAGTTCCCTCAAAAGGCAGCGACCAGTCTTACTGATTCTTATACCCCTTGAGTATCTCCCATGGAACATGGCCTGGTGCCGAACCTGTGAATTCACAGTGAACACACACCAGATATACAGACAATACACACACCACACACAAGACTCAACACATCACATACACACCACACACCCCATATATACACACAATACACACACACCACATACACACAATATATACACACAATACACACACCACATACACACCATATATATACACAATACACACACCACATACACAACACACATCACACCAAATATACACAACACACACTATACACACAACACACACAACACACAACACACAAGACACATCACATACACACCACACAAGAATAAGACACATCACACACACCACATACACAACACACAAGACACACCACAACAACCACCACAAAAGACACATCATACCACATACACATCGCACACACCATATATATACAAAATACACACACCACACAAGAACAAGATACATCACACACACCGTATATACCCACACACTATATACACACCACACAAGACACATCAAACCACATACAACACATACCATATATACACACAATATACACACATCATATACACACCACACAAAACAAAGTGCACTGCATACACACCACACACACCATATATACACACACCACACAGAAGACATACACACCACACAAGACATATCACATCATACACACACCATGCATACCACATATACACACAACACATACATACCACACAAGACACATCACACCACACAGACCATATAAACACACAACACATACACACCACATATACACCACAAAAGACACACCGTACTACATACATACCACGCATACCATATACACACACAGCACATACACACCAAGCCAGACACATCATACCCCCTACACACCACACACCATATATACACACAACACATACACACCACATACACATCACACAAGACACATCACACCTCATGCACACCATACACACCATATATACACACAACACATGTAACACATACACATCACACAAGACACATCACACCACATACACACCACACATCATATACACACCCATAGCACATACACACCAAACAAGACACATCGCACCCCATACACACTATATGTACACACAACACACACAGCACATACACATCACACAAGACACATCACATCGCATATACACCACACACCATATATACACACAACACATACAACACATACACATCACACAAGACACATCACACCACACACACACCACATACACCATATATACACAATACACGCACACCACATACACACAACACAAGACACATCACACCACACACACAATACATACAATACACCACACATACCTACACATAACATGCACAACACACCACCTACAAACCCACACAACACATACGCACACTACACAAAACATACATGTCCACACACACCAGCCACACACATACACTCATCACACACACAAACACAGCAATGCCCCACCCCCAGTGGCTGTGATGGTTCCTGCATTTCTCTTTAGTCTGGTGCAGCCATGCAGCCCTGCAACCGGTCCTGAGCCTTACCCAGCCAAGAGATAACAGACCTGATGCCTCCGCCTCCAGCCCAGCCCTACCAACCCCAGGCAATCTCCTCAGGCCCTGATCCTGCTCCAGGAGCCCGGCCCCAGGCGGGCCGTGTAACCCCCAAGGCCCCACCGATACGGCGCTGAGCCCCAAGGCGCTCCCGACAGCCGTGCCCGCTTGGCCAGATGCAGGTGCCTACCCTCCGTGGACCCTGGGGTTGGCATGGAGGGCCCCACCTGGGCAAACTCGTTCCCCACAGTCCAGTCCCAAGCGTGATGGGGCCCAGTTCCTTCCCGGCCGGGGGCGCCAGCTCCCGCCTTGCCCTGCAGCTCGGCACCCCAAGGACAGCATCGCTCAGACGCCCGGGTCCGATGGGCTGGGCTCATCTTAGAGAAATTGCCCAGCCAGCCCCACCCCATGCGGACAGGAAATCAGGCAC
Source organism: Macaca mulatta (assembly GCF_049350105.2). Taxonomy (NCBI): domain Eukaryota; kingdom Metazoa; phylum Chordata; class Mammalia; order Primates; family Cercopithecidae; genus Macaca; species Macaca mulatta. Next base: position 64,254,631 of record NC_133413.1, read on the forward strand.
TGCGGCGGCGGCGCGTGACTGGTGGATGCCGTGGACGTGAAGGCGACAAGGCACGGGTGACGAGTTCCCTGGTGTCGGAAAGGATTGCTCCGCTCACGCCTGATGGCTGTGCTGCGCTCTTGCAGCCAAGCTTCCCAGCCTTGGGGGTGCGGGTCTGCCTGCGATTGCCTCTGCCCACTCGGATCCTTCTTGAAGGCCAACCTCGCCAGCACTGGAAGCATCCTGAGCACGATGGAGTAAGGGATGAACCCAGCCAGGAAGCTTAGGACTCTTGGTCCAGCTTAGCTGGCGCTCCTCTGCTCAGCCTGCCCTCACTCTAGGCAGGGAGGTCCCCAAAGCTGCGGTCTGCTGCGCACGGCCTATTTGACAGCTCTTCCTGTGCCCTGGAGAGTCACCCCATGCCCAGTATTTCCGGCCATCAGAGAGAGGGCCTGCCCCTCAGGGCAGTGTGCACCAGCCCCAACCCCCGCATCCCAGTGCTGCCCACTCCACGCCCCGCTAGTGCAGACCTCCTGAGCTGAATCCCTTCCTGAATCAGGCCCTCATCCCCCAGCTTTCTCAGATGGTTCTACTCGTCCAGTCTCTGTTGGGCCCTGCCTTTTCTCCCATTCTCAGTGGCTGTGCATCTGGGCAGCACCTCAGCTGCAAGGACAGGGGAGAGCAATATGGTAGAGGCTCTGGCTCTGAGCTCAGACCTCTGGGGTACAAATCCTGGATCAACTAAATAATTCTCACTGTGTTGATTTGGGCAAACCATATAAACTCTCTAGATATCAGTATCCTGCAAAATAGAAGTATTAATAGTACCAACTCCATTGAGTTATTGTATAAATTAAACCATCAAATTCACATAGAGCATTCAGCCCTGATAACTAGTACTGTTATCACCAGCTACATCTTGACTTGGGGCACACTAATGTCTGTTTTTATCCCTTTCTCTCCCTTTCTTCGCCTGCTTGTATGTCCCCATGGCCAGGCCTCCCTGTTAATGTCCCCATGCCCTGGATCTTTCAAGAAATCCACCCCCACAGTATAAATGACCTGCTCAGAACCTGACCCTCTCACATCCTGTCCTGTGCTGTTTTCTTCTTAGCTGATAAGTGGACCTCCAATGAGGACGTTCATGGCTGACGACAGAATGTTCTGATCTGCAGTATTTTCAGCTAAAGAAGTGCCCGAATGAGCCATAACATCGTCACCCTGGCTGCGTGTTGGCCCCATCTGGAAACTCTTAAAAGCATGGATGACTGGGTTGTAGCTGCAATTTGCAAGTTCATTGGTATGGATAGCAGCCAAAGTGTCAGTAATTTTAAAGATTCCTCAGGAGCTTCTAATATGCAACCGAAGTTGAGAACCTGTACCTTAGCTCAGAGGGTGGATCACCTGGAAAAGAATTCTGAGCACAGTGGTAGCTGGGCAGGGTAATATCCCTTCCAGGCCATGAGTGTGCAGGGGAAAGGTTTGGTATCGGGAGACCTGGCTCTTAATCTGCTTCTGTTAATTATGAACAAGTTACTTCAGCTATCCAAGCCTCAATGTTCTCATCTAGAAATGGGACAGTAACACACACTTCATTAGAGTTTGGGGAGGTTGCATTGAGCTGATGCACACGAAGTGCCTGGCATGGTGCGTGGGCCTGAGTGGTCTCTGGAATATAGTAATTTTTTTACTTTTTCCCTTCTCCTACAAGCCACATGATTGCAGCAATGCCATCTCTATGAAGGTTGCAAGAGCCAGTCCACAGGATTTGAGGTCTAGTATGCTAATCCATGGGAAAATAGACTTCACCCTTGTTTCTTGCCATTTGGCCCTCACTGCCTGCAGGACCACGCTGTGACTTTACTGCTCATGGCCGTGCTCTCCTTCCCCATCTGATACTTCTTAGACTAACTTGTGTTCATCTAAAGATGGTCCCCTGTCCACTCATCTACCATTGCACATCAATCATTCTTTTCCTTCCTACAGTCCAAACTTTCCCTCCCATGATTTACAGCACACTTTCTGACAAGTGCACTGTCAATCAATTGTCAAAACTCACAAAGACAGACAATCTGTGTCTTTGTTTGTGCTGCTATAACAAAACACTGAAGACTGAGTCATCCATAAATAATAGAAATTTATTTCTCACAGTTTTAGAGTCTGCAAAATCCAAGATCTAGGAACCAGAAGGTCCAGTGTTTGGGGAAGGGCTGTTTTCTGCTTCCAAGAAAGTGCCCTGAATGTTGCCTCCTGACAGGGCAGAAAAGCAGAAGAGAGTGAACCCATTCCCTCCAGTCCCCCCACCCCCACCCCGCCTCAGCTTTTTTTTTTTTTTTTTTTTTTTTTTTTTTTTTTTTTTTTTTTTTTTTTTTTTATTGAGACAGAGTCTCGCTCTGTCATGAAGGCTGGAGTGCAGTGGCATGATCTCGGCTCACTGCAACCTCCACCTCCTCCACCTCCCAGGTTCAAGCGATTCTCCTGCCTCAGCCTCCCAAGTAGCTGGGACTACAGGCATGCACCACCATGCCCCACTAATTTTTTGTATTTTAGTGGAGACAGGGTTTCACCGTGTTTCCTGGGGTAGTCTTGAACTCCGGAGCTCAGGCAATCCACCCACCTTCGCCTACCAAAGTGCTAGGATTACAGGTGGGAGCCACTGCACCCGGCCTCCTCAAGCCCTTTTATAAGGGCCCTAATCCCATCATGAGGGCTCCGCCTTCATGACTTATTTATCTTCTAAAGGCTCCACCTCTTAATACTATCATCTTAATGATAACATTTCAACATATGAATTTTGGAGGACACATTCTGAGAGAGAGGATTTGCCTGGTTCACGGGCAATGTCTACCAAGTATCTTTTCTCTTGCCTTTCCCTGACTTTGCTTGTTACTTAGAAGAGAAACTATGCATGATTCATCGGGAACACCCTCACCTAACCAATTCCCTGCTGTAAGGTGGGAGGCTGGCTTCCACTTCTGGGCATGGGGATCACCTGCTGACCTCCAGAATCCTGTCCCACTGTCACCTCCAATCTCTCTCTCCTGCCTCTGACTTCTCTCTCCTGCTTTGAACCTTCCATCAAACCTCACACAAGCTCGATTACCCACCATCTTCAAAACGCTTTCTCCTCATCCTCTCTGCTTTCTTCCCTTTGCTTTCAAACATCTTAAGGGCACAGTCTTTCTGCTCCCTCCCTCCTCTTTCTCACTTCCTAGCTACTTCTCTATCCTTAGATTCAGGTATTTGTACCCACAAATGAAACTGTTTTCAAAAAATTCACTAAAAAAACTTTCTAGCTGCCAAACCTGATGCATAATCCTGCATTTTGGCATTTGAGCTATTGCTCATGCAGATGGGCAGAAACTTCGCAGTCGTTTTCTCTTGCATGGAGTAAGCCCTTATGGTAGGAAGAGCCAGACAGAGGCCACTGAAACTGCCCCCTCCCAGCCAAGATAATAAACCGGAAGCAATACTCTGGTTGACCATCCCCAGCCTATCCCTATTTAACTCACTTGCATGGCCCCTGCAAAAGTCAGAAAAAGTAAGGTGAGAATGGTGTGTGTCTCAGTCTGTTTGTGCTGCTATAACAAAATACCTGAGACTGGACAATTTATTCTCTTAAAAATAGAAATTTATTTCTCACAGTTCTGGAGGCTGGAAATTCAAGATGACGGCACCAGTAGGGTTGGGGTCTGATGAGGACTTGGTCTCTGCTTGTTGCTGCATCCTCTGGAGGGGATAAACTCTGTGTCCTCACATGGCAGAAGGATGGATGGGCAGAAGGGGACTAACTGGTTCCCTCCAGCCCTTTTATAAGGTTGTTAATCCCATTCATGACTCCTCTGCCCTCATGACTTAATCTCCTGAAGGCCCTATGTCTTAAAACCATTGCTTTGGGGACTGAGCTTCAAGTTGAATTTTGGAGGGAATACAAACATTAAACATTAGCAGCACACTACCATGAACTTAAGCAATAGCCCTCATCATTGTTGCTGGGCCAGATATAGCATATTTACTTAAATTGCACAGCCTCTGGCAGTTAGTACACAGCTATGGTCCAGATGAATGTGTTCTTTTCAGTCTTCACGACTAAAGGAGACCAAAGGTCATTGACATTCATGGTAATGACAGAAGTGCACATACATTCTCTTGCCCCAGGTCTGGGTGAGCTCTCCTGGCCTATCCCAAAATACTTCACAGGGACCTGGATCACCTGACGATCCACATAGCTTCTCAAGGTCCACTACATTGGCGAAATCATACTTACTGTACCTGGTGCACAGGAGTGGCAAAGCTGTAAGGGCAATGATAAGAAACATGCATTCCATAGTGTGAGAGATAAACCTCAAAGAAACTCAGGGTTCTCCCACATCTGTGATGCTTTCAGGGGTCCAGTAGCCTGGAGAAAGATCAAAGATAAGTCATTGCCTCCCATACCACTAAGAAAGAGGCCTAGAACTTGATTTAGATTTTGGAGGAAACATATACTGCACTTGAGCATTCAATTTCAGTCTCTATATTAGGTGCTCCCGGAAGGCGGCCAAGCCACAAGGGTTCTGTAGAAAGTCCAAGCTCCAGGGTCAATTCCCAAAGCAAACCATGACCTGACAAATCCAAATGGGCTAGAGGTCTCCAAGGCAGATTAGGAGACCACAAGGAGTCTCTACCAGGCCCCACTAGGAAAATCATAGCAGAGATCCCAGGCATCTGGAATAAGGCCATGCAGAGGACTTCAAAAAGCATCCCCTGTGTATCACTGGGACCTACTAAGGAGTGAGCACCTATCCACACAAACAATTGGAGCTGCCCATCATGAGCTAGGTGTTGTTGGTATTTGTTACACAGCAATAGCCATGTTTCAGTTATCTATTAGTATGTAACAAAGTCTGGCACCAAACCCTTTCTCCACCCACATCTCCTGATGTTCTCCACACTTTTCACAAAAAGCCACACTAAACTTGCCCTGTTTCCTGACAGTACATACCCCCTAAGGCCATGTCACTTGAATTTACTACTCCTTTTTCTGGAATATCCTTGCTTTAACTCTCCCCCTATAACATTCCCCAGCCCCTTTAAGACCTGTGTTAGCAATCTATGTCTGTTAGCAAACAAGTTGTCACAAATGTAACAGCTTGAAGGTGCACCCATTTATAATATTATTCCAGCACTGGATTCCAGATAGGGATCCAGATATGGCTTAGGTGCATCCTCTGCTCCAGGGTACTTCACTAGCTGCAATCAAGGTATTGGCTAGGGCTGCAGCCTCATCTCAAGGCTCAACCAGGGAAAGATCTGCTTCCAAGCTCCTGCGATTGTTGGCAGAATTCAGTTCCTTGCAGGCTATTGGAGGAGGACCTAAGTTTTTTTTGCCAGCAGTCAGCTAGAAGCCACCTTCAGCTCCTGGACACATGGGCCTCTCCACAGGGCAACTCACAACATGGCATCTTTCGTCACAAAAGCCAGCAAGAGAGAGTCTGCTTGCAAGACACAAATCATACTCTGATGTGACATAATCACAGAAATGCCATCCTATCACTTGCCATGTTCTATTCACTAGAAACGAGTCACAGGTCCTGCCTACATTCAAGGGGAGGAGACAGAGGGGCATGGACACCAAGAGCTAGGGGGCGTTGAGACCCTGTTAGTGTCCCCAACCATAGGCCCTGATTGTACCATCACTGGTATCTCCCTGAGCCACTCTGTCTTGCATCTTTACACCACATGTCTCAGATGTAGTCTTTTTATTATTATTATTATACTTTTTTTTATTATAGTTTAAGTTCTAGGGTACATGTGCACAAAGTGCAGGTTTGTTACATATGTATACATGTGCGATGTTGATGTGCTGCACCCATCAACTCATCATTTACATTAGGTATATCTCCTAATGCTATCCCTCCAGCCTCCCCGCTCCCCCACAATAGGCCCCAGTATGTGATGTTCCCCTTCCTGTGTCCAAGTGATCATTGTTCAGTTCCCACCTATGAGTAAGAACATGTGGTGTTTGGTTTTCTGTTCTTGCGATAGTGTGCTGAGAATGATGGTTTCCAGCTGCATCCATGTCCCTACAAAGGACACAAACTCATCCTTTTTTATGGCTGCATAGTATTCCACAGTGTATATGTGCCACATTTTTTTAATCCAGTCTGTCACTAATGGACATTTGGGTTGATTCCAAGTCTTTGCTATTGTGAATAGTGCTGCAATAAACATATGTGTGCATGTGTCTTTATCGCAGCATGACTTATAATCCTTTCGGTATATACCCAGTAATGGGATGGCTGGGTCAAATGGTATTTCTAGTTCTAGATCCTTGAGGAATCGCCACACTGTTTTCCACAATGGTTGAACTAGTTTACAGTCCCACCAACAGTGTAAAAGTGTTCCTATTTCTCCACATCATCTCCAATACCTGTTGTTTCCTGACTTTTTAATGATCGCCATTCTAACGGGCGTGAGATGGCATCTCATTGTGGTTTTGATTTGCATTTCTCTGATGGCCAGTGATGATGAGCATTTTTTCATGTGTCTGTTGGCTGTATGAATGTCTTCTTTTGAGAAGTGTCTCTTCATATCCTTTGCCCACTTTTTGATGGGGTTGTTTGTTTTTTTCTTGTAAATTTGTTTGAGTTCTTTGTAGGTTCTGGATATTAGCCCTTTGTCAGATGAATAGATTGCAAAAATTTTCTCCCATTCTGTAGGTTGCCTGTTCACTCTGATGGTAGTTTCCTTTGCTGTGCAGAAGCTATTTAGTTTAATGAGATCCCATTTGTCAATTTTGGCTTTTGTTGCTGTTGCTTTTGGTGTTTTAGACATGAAGTCCTTGCCCATGCCTATGTCCTGAATGGTATTACCTAGGTTTTCTTCTAGGGTTTTTATGGTTTTAGCTCTAACATTTAAGTCTCTAATCCATCTTGAATTAATTTTTGTATAAGGAGTAAGGAAAGGATCCAGTTTCAGCTTTCTACTTATGGCTAGCCAGTTTTCCCAGCACCATTTATTAAATAGGGAATCCTTTCCCCATTTCTTGTTTCTCTCAGGTTTGTCAAAGATCAGATGGCTGTAGACGTGTGGTATTATATCTGAGGGCTCTGTTCTGTTCCATTGGTCTATATCTCTGTTTTGGTACCAGTACCATGCTGTTTTGGTTACTGTAGCCTTGTAGTATAGTTTGAAGTCAGGTAGCATGTTCTCCAGCTTTGTTCTTTTGGCTTAGGATTGTCTTGGCAATGTGGGCTCTTTTTTGCTTCCATATGAACTTTAAAGTAGTTTTTTCCAATTCTGTGAAGAAAGTCATTGGTAGCTTAATGGGGATGGCATTGAATCTATAAATTACCTTGGGCAGTATGGCCATTTTCACAATATTGATTCTTCCTATCCATGAGCATGGTATGTTCTTCCATTTGTTTGTATCCTCTTTTATTTCACTGAGCAGTGGTTTGTAGTTCTCCTTGAAAAGGTCCTTTACATCCCTTGTAAGTTGGATTCCTAGGTATTTGATTCTCTTTGAAGCTAGTGTGAATGGGAGTTCATTCATGATTTGGCTCTCTGTTTGTCTGTTACAGGTGTATAAGAATGCTTGTGATTTTTGCACATTAATTTTGTCTCCTGAGACTTGGCTGAAGTTCCTTATCAGCTTAAGGAGATTTTGGGCTGAGATGATGGGGTTTTCTAAATATACAATCATGTCATTTGCAAGCAGGGACAATTTGACTTCTTCTTTTCCTAACTGAATACCCTTGATTTCTTTCTCTTGCCTGATTGCCCTAGCCAGAACTTCCAACACTAGGTTGAATAGGAGTGGTGAGAGAGGGCACCCCTGTCTTGGGCCAGTTTTCAAAGGGAATGCTTCCAGTTTTTGCCCATTCAGTATGATATTGGCTGTGGGTTTGTCATAAACAGCTCTTATTATTTTGAGATACATTTGATCAATACTGAATTTATTGAGAGTTTTTAGCATGAAGGGCTGTTGAATTTTGTCAAAGGCCTTTACTGCATCTATTGAGAAAATCATCTGGTTTTTGTCTTGGTTCTGTTTATATGCTGGATTACGTTAATTGATTTGCGTATATTGAACCAGCCTTGCATCCCAGGGCTGAAGCCCACTTGATCATGGTGGATAAGCTTTTTGATGTGCTGCTGGATTTGGTTTGCCAGTATTTTATTGAGGATTTTTGCATCGATGTTCATCAGGGATATTGGTCTAAAATTCTCTTTGTTTTGTTGCCAGGCTTTGGTATCAGGATGATGTTGGCCTCATAAAATGAGTTAGGGAGGATTCCCTCTTTTTCTATTGATTGAAATAGTTTCAGAAGGAATGGTACCACCTCCTCCTTGTACCTCTGGTAGAATTCGGCTGTGAATCCGTCTAGTCCTGGACTTTCTTTGGTTGGTAGGCTATTAATTATTGCCTCAATTTCAGAGCCTGCTATTGGTCTATTCAGGGATTCAACTTCTTCCTGATTTAGTCTGGGGAGAGTGTAAGTGTCCAGGAAATTATCCATTTCTTCTAGGTTTTCTAGTTTATTTGCATAGAGGGGTTTATAGTATTCTCTGATGGCAGTTTGTATTTCTGTGGGGTTGGTGGTGATATCCCCTTTATCATTTTTTATTGCATCCTTTTTATTCTTCTCTCTTTTCTTCTTTATTAGTCCTGCTAGCAGTCTATCAATTTTGTTGATCTTTTCAAAAAACCAACTCCTGGATTCATTGATTTTTTTGGAGGGTTTTTTGTGTCTCTATCTCCTTCAGTTCTGCTCTGATCTTAGTTAATTCTTGCCTTCTGCTAACTTTTGAATGTGTTTGCTCTTGCTTCTCTAGTTCCTTTAATTGTGATGTTAGGGTGTCAATTTTAGATCTTTTCTGCTTTCTCTTGTGGGCATTTAGTGCTAAAAATTTCCCTCTACACACTGCTTCAAATGTGTCCCAGAGATTCTGGTATGTTGTATCTTTGTTCTCATTAGTTTCAAAGAACATCTTTATTTCTGCCTTCATTTCGTTATGGACCCAGTAGTCATTCAGGAGCAGGTTATTCAGTTTCCATGTAGTTGAGCGGTTTTGATTGAGTTTCTTAGTCCTGAGTTCTAGTTTGATTGCACTGTGGTCAGAGAGATAGTTTGTTATAATTTCTGTTCTTGTACATTTGCTGAGGAGTGCTTTACTTCCAACTATGTGGTCAATTTTGGAATAAGTACGATGTGGTGCTGAGAAGAATGTATATTCTGTTGATTTGGGGTGGAGAGTTCTGTAGATGTCTATTAGGTCCCCTTGGTGCAGAGTTGAGTTCAATTCCTGGATATCCTTGTTAACTTTCTGTCTCGTTGATCTGTCTAATGTTGACAGTGGAGTGTTGAAGTCTCCCATTATTATCGTATGGGAGTCTAAGTCTCTTTGTAAGTCTCTAAGGACTTGCTTTATGAATCTGGGTGCTCCTGTATTGGGTGCATATATATTTAGGATAGTTAGCTCTTCCTGTTGAATTGATCCCTTTACCATTATGTAATGGCCTTCTTTGTCTCTTTTCATCTTTGATGGTTTAAAGTCTGTTTTATCAGAGACTAGGATTGCAAACTCTGCTTTTTTGTTTTGTTTTGTTTTCCATTTGCTTGATAGATCTTCCTCCATCTCTTTATTTTGAGCCTATGTGTGTCTCTGCATGTGAGATGGGTCTTCTGAATACAGCAAACTGATGGGTCTTGACTCTTTATCCAATTTGCCAGTCTGTGTCTTTTCATTGGACCATTTAGTCCATTTACATTTAAAGTTAGTATTGTTATGTGTGAACTTGATCTCGTCATTATGATAATAGCTGGTTATTTTGCTCATTAGTTGATGGAGTTTCTTCCTAGCATCAATGGTCTTTACATTTTGGCATGTTTTTGCAATGGCTGGTACCTGTTGTTCCTTTCCATGTTTAGTGCTTCCTTCAGGATCTCTTGTAGGGCAGGCCTGGTGGTGACAAAATCTCTCAGCATTTGTTTGTCTGTAAAGGATTTTATTTCTCCTTATGAAACTTAGTTTGACTGGATATGAAATGCTGGGTTGCAAATTCTTTCCTTTAAGAATGTTGAATATTGGCCCCCACTCTCTTCTGGCTTGTAGAGTTTCTGCCCAGAGATCTGCTGTTAGTCTGATGGGCTTCCCTTTGTGGGTAACCCAACTTTCTCCCTGGCTGCCCTTAACAGTTTTTCCTTCATTTCAACTTTGGTGAATCTGACAATTATGTGTCTTGAAGTTGCTCTTCTTGAGGAGTATCTTTGTGGCGTTCTCTGTATTTCCTGAGTTTGAATGTTGGCCTGCCTTACTAGGTCGGGAAAGTTCTCCTGGATGATATCCTGCAGAGTGTTTTCCAACTTGGTTCCATTTTGCCCATCACTTTCAGGCACACCAATCAGACATAGATTTGGTCTTTTCACATAATCCCATATTTCTTGGAGGTTTTGTTCATTTCTTTTTACTCTTTTTTCTCTACATTTTTCTTCTCACTTCATTTCATTCATTTGATCTTCAATCACTGATACTCTTTCTTCCAGATGATCAAGTCGGTTACTGAAGCTTGTGCATTTGTCATGTATTTCTTGTGTCATGGTTTTCATTTCTATCAGTTAATTTATGATCTTCTCTGCATTGATCATTCTAGTTGTCCATTCCTCCATTCTTTTTTCATGGTTTTTAGTTTTTGTGCTGGGTACATAGTTCATCCTTTAGCTCTGAGAAGTTTGATCGACTGAAGCCTTCTTCTCTCAACTCACCAAAGTCATTCTCTGTCCAGCATTGTACCATTGCTGGCGATGAGCTATGTTGCTTTGGAGGGGGAGATGTGCTCTGATATTTTGAATTTCCAGCTTTTCTGCATTGCTTTTTCCCCATCTTTGTGGTTTTATCTGCCTTTGGTCTTTGATGATGGTGACGTACTGATGGCGTTTTGGTGTGGGTGTCCTTTCTGTTTGTTAGTTTTCCTTCTAACAGACAAGACTCTCAGCTGCAGTTCTGTTGGAGTTTGCTTGAGGTCCACTGCAGACCATGTTTGCCTGGGTATCAGCAACGGAGGCTGCAGAAGATAGAATATTGCTGAACAGCATGTGTTGCTGTCTGGTTCTTGCTCTGGAAGCTTCATCTCAGAGGCGTACTCAGCAGTGTGAGGTGTGAGGTGTTGGTCTGCACCTAGTTGGGAATGTCTCCCAGTTAGGCTACTCAGAGGTCAGGGGCCCACTTGAGCGGGCAGTCTGTCCATTCTCAGATCTCAACCTCTGTACTGGGAGAACCACTGCTCTTTTCAAAGCTGTCAGACAGGGACATTTACATCTGCAGAGGTTTCTGCTGCTCTTTTTTTAGCTATGCCATGTCCCCAGAGGTGGAGTCTATAGAGGCAGGCAGGCCTCCTTGAACTGCAGTGGACTCCACCCAATTTGAGCTTCACGGGGGCTTTGTTTACCTACTTAAGCCTCAGCAATGGTGGGTGCCCCTCCCCCAGCCTCACTGCCAACTCGCAGTTAGATTTCAGACTGCTGTGCTAGCAATGAGGGAGGCTCCGTGGGCATGGTGTGGGATATAATCTCCCGGTGTGCCATTTGCTAAGACCTTTGGAAAAGCACAGTATTAGGGGAGTTACCCAATTTTCCAAGTGTTGTGTGTCTCAGTTTCCCTTGGCTAGGAAAAGGAATTCCCTTCCCCCTTGTGCTTCCCAGGTGAGGTGATGCCTCACCCTGCTTCAGCTCTCACTGGTCGGGTTGCATCTGCTGACCAGCACTGATAGTCCAACACACCCCAGTGAAATGAACCCAGTACCTCAGTTGAAAATGCAGAAATCACCTGTCTTCTGTGTCGCTCATGCTTGGAGCTGGAGGCTGGAGCTGTTCCTATTCGGCCATCTTGGGTGCCCCTCAGGCTATTATTCTGTTTCTATTATTATACTTTAAGTTCTAAGGTACATGTGCACAACATGCAGGTTTGTTACATATGTATACACGTGTCATGTTTGTGTGCTGCACCCATTAACTCATCATTTACATTAGCTATACCTCCTAATGCTATCCCTCCCCCCTGCCCCCACCCCAAGACAGACTCCATTGTGTGATGTTCCCCTTCCTGTGTAGAAGTGTTCTCATTGTTCAATTCCCACCTATGAGTGAGAACACACGGTTGGCTAGATGCAGTCTTATGTAAGCACTCTCATGGCATTCCTGGCAAAAATCCCTCAGCAGGCATCTTTCTGCTCACTGTAGATATCCTGCACAGTGGCTTTTCATGTTAGGGCAGGGAGGACGCTGGTACAACCACCCTCTTCCAGGTATGCCTTCACTTTCCAGAGCAGGAGTGGATGAGAGGTTTACAAAGGTGGATTTCTATAAATTTATAGAAATAAATTTTTTTATAGCTTTCTGCTTCTCATAAGAAAAATACTTGTAGATTAGACAATCCAACCAAAAAATTATTCTGTTTGAAACTGAAATCAAGGTTTAGGTTTTATCAGTACATAGTATCATGTAACTTACATGCCAAAACATGTAACTTACATGCCAAAACAATTTTAGCCATTCTTTCCACTGAAATTTTTAGCCAAGGGAAAATAGATGTCATGAATTTCTGTGCACAATACTTCAAATCGCCATGAACTCCCTGTAGAATAAGCATTATTGCCTCTATTTTGCAGATGAGAAAATGGAAGCTCAGTTTAACTAATTTGTTCTTGACAGAATCAGAACTCAACATTTGAGTCCCAGATCCTTCCATCATTATACCTGCCTCATACTCAGTGCCTATTAGCGGCTCAAGGTCAGGGGGTGCATGCCCCCACCCTGCTTCTCCACGAATGCATACATACCTGTAGCCATTAACTGCAACACAATCTCCCATGGCTCCTCCAGCCACCATTGGAGTATTGTTGCCAGCAGACTGGGAACATCTCAGCCCCTCCAGCACAGCAGGTGCATTACCTCAAAGGGCCAGAAAACAGCCATGAGCCTGAGTTAGAGTGTGCAGCTCAGGAGTGCTGAGCTAAGCCTTGGCCCCCTGAAACCATCCAGAAACAAAGCCAACCAACTAAAGCCAACTTATACCAGTTAAACCCTCAAGGGCATAAAAGAATATAAAAGCAAAAAGCCCCATCCAAAGAACAGCAACTTCAAAGATTAGAGAAACATCATCCCACAGAGATGATTAAGAACCAGTGCAAGAATTCTGGAAACTGTAAAAGCCAGAGTGCCTTCTTACCTCCAAACAACCACACTAGCTCCCTTGCTATGACTTTTAACCAGATTGAAATGGCTGAAATGACAGACATAGAATTCAGAATCTGAATGACAAGGAAGCTCAACAAGATACAGGAGAAGGTTGAAATCCAATACAAGGAAACCAGTAAAACAATCCAAGAGTTGAAAGACAACATAGCCATTTTAAGGAAGAACAAAACTGAATTTTTGGAAATGAAAAATTAAGTAAAAGAATTTCATAATGCAATTGGAAGCATTAACAACAGAATAGACCAAGCTGAGAAAATAATCTCAGAGCTCAAAGACTGCTCTTTCAAATCAAGACAGGTAGACAAAAATATAGAAAAAAGGATTTTTTTAAATGAACAAAACCTCAAAGAAATATGGAATTATGTAAAGAGGCCAAACCTACAACTCATTTATATACCTGAAAGAGATGGAGAGAAAGCAAGCAACTTGGAAAACATATCTGAGGATATTATCCACAAAAATTTTCTCAACCTCATTAAGAGAAGTCAACGTGCAAATTCAAAAAATTCAGAGAACCCCTTCAAGATACCGTACAAGACGTCCATCCCCAAGACACATAGTCATCAGATTCTCCAAGGTCAATGTGAAAGAAAAACTCTTAAAGGCAGCTAGAAAAAAAGGGCATGTCACATACAAAGGGAACCACACCACGCTAACAGAACTCTCAGCAGAAACCCTACAAGACAGAAAAGATTGGGGGCTATGTTTAACATTCCTAAAGAGAAGAAACTGCAACCAATAATTCCATATCCAGCCAAATTAGGCTTCATAAGAGAAGGAGAAATAAGATCCCTTTCGGACAAGCAATGCTAAGGGAATTTGTTACCACCAGACCTACCTTCTAAAAGGTCTTTAAGGGAGTGCTAAACGTGGAAATGAAAGACCAATACCTGCCACCACAGAAACATACTTAAGTACAGAACCCTCTGACACTAAAGCAACTATACAGTTAAGTCTATATAACAACCAACTAACATGATGACAGAATCAAATCCTCACATATCAATATTGACCTTGAAAGTAACAGGTTAAATGCCACTTAAAGGCACAGAGTGGCAAGTTGGATATAAAGCAAAATGTAACTGTATGCTGTCTTCAAGAGACCCATCTCACATGAAATGACACACATAGACCCAAAGTAAAGGGATAGAGAAATATCTATGAAGCAAATGGAAAGCAAAAAAGAGCAGAGGTTGCTATTCTTTGCTATTCTTATTTCAAACAAAACAGACTTTAAACCAACAACAATCAAAAGAGGCAAAGAAGGGCATTACGCCATGTTAAAGGGTTCAATTCAACAAGAAGACTTAACTATTCTAAATATATATGCACCCAACATTGGAGCACCAGGATTCATAAAAATAGTTCTTAGAGACCTGTGAAGAGACTTAGTTAACCACACAATAATAGTGGGAGACTTCAACACCCCACTGACAGTGTTAGACAGATCATTGAGGCAGAAAACTAAAGAAGATATTCAGGACTTAAACTCAACACTTGACCATTTGAACCTAACATATATCTACAGAATAATCCACCCCACAACAACAGAATATACATTCTTCTCATCTACACACAGCACCTACTTTAAAATCAACCACATGCTCAGCCATAAAGCAATTCTCAACAAATTCAACAAAACTGAAATCACACCAACCACGTTCTTGGATCACAGTGCATTAAAAATATAAATCAATACCAAAAAGACTTCTCAAAACCATGTAATTACATAGAAATTAAACAACCTTACCCTGAATGACCTTTGGGTAAAGAATGAAATTAAGGCAGAAATCAAAAACTTATTTGAAAACAATGAAAACAAAGATATAACATACCAAAAATCTCTGGGACACACTAAAGCAGTATTAAGAGGAAAGATTATAACACTAAGTTTCTATATCAAGAAGTTAGAAAGATTTCAAACTGACAACCTAACATCGTGCCTAGAGAAACTAGAAAAACAAGAGAAAACCAACTCCAAAGCTAGCAGAAGAAAAGAAATGACCAAAACCAGAGCTGCCCTGGGCAAAATCGAGACAAAAAAATCCACACTAAAGATCAATGAAGCCAAAAGCTTGTTATTTGAAAAAATAAACAAGATTAATAGACTGCTAGCTAGATTAATAAACAGAAAAAAAATTAGCTCCAAATAAACATAATCAGAAATGACCGAGGTGACATTACCACCAATTCCCCAGAAATACAAAAAACCCTCAGAGATTATTATGAACAACTTTATGATTAGAAACTAGAAAACCTAGAAGAAATGGATAAATGCCTGAAAACATAAAACCTCACAAGATTGAACCAAAAAGAAATTAACACCCTGAACAGATCAATAACAAGTTCTGAAACTGAATCCATGACAAAACACCTATCAATCAGAAAAAGCCCTGGACCAGATGGATTCACAACCAAATTGTACCAGACATTCAAAGAAGAGCTGGTATCAATCCTAGTGAAGTTATTCCAAAAAATTAAGAAGGGACTCCTCCCCAACTCATTCTATGAGGCCAACATTATTCTGATACCAAAGCCTGGCAGAGACACAATAAAAAAAGAAAAATTCAGACCAATATCCCTGATAAACATAGATGTAAAAATCCTCAATAATACACTAGCAAACCAAATCCAGCAGCACAAGAAAAAGCTAATCCACTGGGATCAAGTAGGCTTTATTTCTGGAATGCAAGGTTGTCTCAATGTATGCAAATCAACAAATGTGATTCATCACAAAAACAGAACTAAAAACAAAAACCATATGATCATCTCAATAGATGGAGAAAAAGCTTTTGATAAAATTCAACATCTCTTTATGTCAAAATCCCTCAATAAACTAGGAACAAAAGGAATATACATCACAATAATAAGAGCCATCTATGACAAACCAACAGCCAACGTCATACTGAACAGCAAAAGCTAGAAGCATTCCCCTTGAGAACCAGAGCAAGACAACAATGCACACTGTCACCACTCCTATTCACCACAGTATTGGAAGTCCTGTCCAGGGCAATAAGGCAACATAAATAAATAAAAGGCATCCAAATAGGAAGAGGGGAAGTCAAACTATCTCCCTTTGCAGATGATATTATTTTTACCTAGAAAACCCCGTAGTCTCTGCCCAAAGACTCCTAGGAAACCAGTAAAACAATCCAAGAGTTGAAAGATGACATAGCCCTTTTAAGAAAGAACCAAACTGAACTTCTGATAAACAACTTAAGTAAAGTTTCAGGATACAAAATCAATAGACAAAAATCAGTAGCATTTCTATACATCAATAAAGTCCAAGCTGAAAGCCAAAACAAGAATGCAATCTCATTCACAATAGTCACAAAAAGAATAAAATATGTAGGAATACAGTTAACCAGGGAAATGAAAGATCTCTACAATGAGAATTATAAAACACTGTTGTAAAAGAAAAAATGGAAAAATCATTTCATGCTCATGGATAGGAAGAATCAATATTGTTAAAGTGGTTCTACTGCCCAAAACAATTTACAGATTCAGTGCTATTCCTATCAAACTACCAGCCTTATTTTTCACAGGATTAGAAAAAAACTATCCTAAAATTCATGTAGAACCATAGAAGGGCCCAAGTTGGCAAAGGAATCCTAAGTAAAAAGAGCCAAGTTGGTGGCATCACATTATCCAACTTCAAACTATACTATAAGACTATAGTAACCAAAACAGCATGGTACTGGTGCAAAAACAGACCCATAGACAAATGGAACAGGTTAGAGAGCCCAGAAATAAAGCCACACACCTACAACCATCTGATTGTCAGCAAGGTTGACAATAACAAGCAATGGAGAAAGGACTTTACTCAATAAATGGTGCTGGGATAACTGGCTAGCCAAACACAGAAGAATGAAACACGACCCCTTCTTTTCACCATGTAAAAGACTTAAATGTAAGACCTAAAACTATTAAAAACCCTGGAAGAAAACCTAGGAAACACCAATCTGGACATAAGAACTGGCAAAGATTCCATGATGAAGTCTCCAAAAGCAACTGCAACGAAAACAAAAATTGACAAGTGGGACTTAACTAAACTGAAGAGCTTCTCAGAGAAAAAAAAAATTATCAAGAAAGTAAACAACCTACAATATGTAAGAAAATATTCATAAACTATGCATACAACAAAGAATCTTCAAGGACTTAAATCAACAACCAAAAAGAAGCAAACCCATTAGAAAATGGGTAAAAGACATGAACAGACACTTCTCAAAAGAATATATACATGCAGCCAAGAAGTATATGAAAAAAGTGTTCAGCATCACTAATTATTAGAGAAATGCAAATCAGAACCATAATGAGATACCACCTTGTATCAGTCAGAATGCCTATTAGTAAAAAGTCACAAAATAACAGGTATTGGTAAGATTGTGGAGAAAGGGAATATTTAGACACTGCTGGTGGGAATGTAAATTCATTCAGTCACTGTGGAAAGTAGTTTGGAGATTTCTCTAAGAACTTAAAACAGAACTACCATTTGACCTGGCAATCTCACTACTGGGTATACACCCAAAGGAATATAAATCATTCTACCAAAAAGACATATGCACCCATATGTTCATCACAGCACTATCCACAATAGCAAGACATGGAATCAAACTAGGTGCCCATGAATAGTGGACTGGATAAAGAAAATGTGGCACATATATACCATGGAATACCATGCACTGTGGAAAAGAAATCGCATCCTTTCCAGCAACATGGATGCACCTGGAGGCCATTATCCTAAGGGAATTAATGTAGGAACAGAAAACCAAATATTGCCTATTCTCACTGATAAGTGGGAGATGAACACTGAGTTCACATGGACACAAAGATGGGGACTACTTGAGTGGGGAGGGTGGGAGGAGGAGGGTGAGGATCAAAAAACTACCTATTGAGTATTATGCTCACTACCTGGATGAGGAAATCATTTTTACTCCAAACCCCAGCAACACACAATTTACCCAGGTAACAAACATGCACATGTGCCCCCTGAATCTAAAATAAAAGTTGGAGAAAGAAAAACGATCAGAGGGTGGCTGCTGGACAAGGAGGGGAGCTCCCAGGCAGCTCTGATTCCACATCCAGGCAAACGTGCAGCATGGTGGCTTTTAGCTCCAGAAGCTTCTCCCTGGGAGCTCAGCCGCCCCATCTGGCGGGGCGGAGTGGCCTCAGGTGTAGCCACAGGGCCAGCGAGGACACTGCAAGGGGAAGCCAGGGCAAAACTCGGGGTCTAGAGAACTGTCACTTGATTAGCTTAAGAGCTCCTCTAATATCCCAGGTGCTAAATCAACGTAAGAACTCTCACCAAATGAAAATTTCCTTGAAAGCCTGCTTTAGTCAACTGCATTCATGACATCTGTGTGGCTTCCCCATTTTGCCTCAAAGACAATCACTTTCCTCAAAAATGCCCAATTACATGCAAAATCCTGGCAACTACCAATTTACTGTATTCAGGATCCTCCTCTTGGCAACCCCAACTCTAACAATCAAATCACATTCCTGTGAGTCTACCAGGAGAAGCAGGAGACACGGAGCCTCATCTCCTTCAGGGGGATTTCACAGCCAGTGGGTGGTGAGGGCCACTGGGCATGGGGTCTTTCTGGGACAGAAGAAGGCAAGGGAGCCCTCAACAATAATGTGATTAACCTAGGCTCTGTCTCTAAGTATTATCCCATAGAACTCGGTTTACCACTATCAGAAAAATTTTGTTTTGTGTAAAATGCCCTCACATGTCACTAGTTCATTTGTGAATGATTCATTTTTTTCAAAAATGAATCCTTACTGCATGCCTGCTTTTCCCCAGGGCTCTCTTCCATCACAGACTTCCATCATCTTCAAGTTCCCTCCCTGATGAAGGGGTGTGATGTACTAGAAAGTGCAACAAACCATTCTTCAAAGTCTCCACTAACAAGGTGCACGGCTCTAACTCTAACGCGCTTATTTCAGTTCTCCTGGCCTTAGGACAATGAGAGGAGGGAGAGAGAATAGATGGTCCCAGGGTTCGTTTCCACTCCTGAAGGGAAGTAAATTGAATAATCTTTAAGCAGCTTATTTTACCAGCTTTAAATATGACTTTTACTAACTTGCCTTGGATTAAGTCCCTCCAGGAGGGCACTTGAAAAAAGAAGCAGCAGCATAACTGGGCACAGTGGCCTGGGCCTGTAATCCCAGCTACTCAGGAGGCCCTGGAGGGAGGGACACTTGAGCCCAGGAGTTCAAGACCAGCCTGGGCAACATAGTGAGGCCCCCATCTCTAAACAAAATTAAAATATAAAACAACAACAACAACAACAAAACAAACATAAGAAATAAACAAGCTTAGCCTTTTCTTCAGAAATCCCATGTCATTTCTCCCAAATTGTTTCTGTTTTATGGGTACCAAAACCACCTGTCAGTGTGTCCTCTGGGCTGACTGTAAGTATGCTCAGCCAAAGTATTTATAACACACAGTATCTTTCAACATTACTTCCCCTACTCTTATTGTCTTGTCCCCTAATTTCGTCTTTTATCTTACATTTCTAAGCCCCCACAAGACAGGTAATAAAGTATTTTATCCAAAAAAAGAAAAAAGAAAGAAAGAAAGAAATCCCATGTCATTGGGAGTAGCTGAAACTGGTCTCTCTCAAAAATGAATGAAATAGGTTTGTATGAACTCTAAGGACGGGCTGGGCTTGGCGAACCCTGCCCCAGCGCTGTGCTTTGCTCACACCAGAGACTTGAGGGAGCCCTGGAGCAGCGCCCCAGGAGCGCAGGGCACAGCCCCACACACGCTGGGCGTTCGGTAGCATTCCTTCCACACAGACCCTGCACCAGTGACATGCGCGGGTCGCTGCTTTGCTCTCCAGAGAGAATCCCAGAGGCCTAGAGAGAACCCGAGCCACTCCGCTGAGGCGGGCGAGACCTCGATCCTTTGTCTTCAAACTGCAGTTCTGGAAATGTTCACCTAAAAAGACGAGGATCCTGGGAGTGAACCCTGCAAAGCCAGGGAACCTGGCAGTGTCCGCGGGTGCACGATGTACGAAGAGCCTCTGTGCCCCACTACCTGCCGCCCAACGCCAGATTCACGAGCTCATCTGCAGCCCAGGTCATGCATTACCCTGGAGCATGAAGGGGCCAAGGGGTCAGGAGAGATGGCTCTGGGTCCGTGGTGACCTGACTTTCTGAGGCATGGGAGACAGTCCCAATGTCACAGCAAGAAGCTCCTCAGGCCACTCACCCTGAAGAGGGAAACGGCTCCTAAGGGAGAAAAAAAAGGAAAAGTCAGTTAGGTAAATAGTTAAGACTGGGCCCTGAGAAGCTGCCTACCTGAAAAGTCGCAGCTGCTGCAGCTGCACAGATAAGCTGGGACAGGTAAGCTGGGCCGGATAAGGAGCCAGCAAAGCACAGAAGCCTTTTATTCTTTGTATAATTAGTGAGCTCCCAGGAAAAAGTTTCCTCCCTTTTTCAGGAATATACACGGTGGGCACTGTGGGAACTTTCACAGGGAGGAGGGGGCTTACCTAAAACAAACCCACAGTTACACAAACCAACACAAAAAGCTGCACTTTGTACTTGCCTAGAGACATACCCACAGCAGCATAAGGGGAGGTGCACAGACAGTTTTACTGGTAAGAGAAGTTACTCAAACTGCTAGAGATGAGAAGAGTTTCTTATAAAAGTTTTTGAATTCAGCAGTAACCCAGCAATCCACTCAGACTCCCTTCTTCACTGAGGAGAGCTGTCTTCTTTTGCTTATTCAACTTTCGCTCTAAACCCCTCCTTGTGTCTGCACTCCTTAATTTTCTTGGACATAGGACAAAGAATCCCAGGTACTAGTTCAGACAATGAGAAACTGCTACATTAAGGTGCATTGGCCAGACTCACTGTGTCCCCAGCTCCAGCTCAGGGAGCATCCAGGGAGCCAGCCTTCTCAGCTTTTTCCCTTCCCAACCACAGACATTGAGAACATGCCTCAACTCTGTGCCTCTGCTTCTGCATCTACAAATGGGAGTCATAACAGCCTGATTACAGTAAGAGTTGCATAATTCAACATGCATGACATGCTAGGGACAGAGTCTGCAACACAGACTGTGCTCAAAGCCTGTTCGCTGGTGCCTGGTGGCACTGTCCAGGGAACCTCCAGGAGCGGGGAGTCCGGGCACCACTGAGAACAGGCAGAAACATAGTGTCTGTTGGATACTGTGGTTTCATCTTACCCCATTTCCATGAAAAATGTTAGCCATTAGGAAAATGCCCCCAACCCCCAATGGGGGAATTAAAATTGCTGTCATTAATCCTAGAGTTCCAAGAAAAGAAACAGAACTGGCATCCATGCACCCAAACTTAGCGTCAAAACCTTAGCTCCCAGGGAATCTGTGATCCAAAGTTCTCTGACCAAGCAACAGTTTCACTGCTTCTGTCTAATCCTAGGTACAGATATTGTATTTATTGAACAAAATGACTAATCAGTTTATTTCCTTAATAGGCATAGTAAATGGCCAACAAATATTTATTAATTAAATCAAATAAAAGAAATCAATGGATACTTGGTGTTTTTGCAAGGTATTTGGAGGGAATAAAATTTAGAGAGACAGAAACAATGTGTAATCTATTTGGAAAATAAAATTTAATATATAACCAGAGATTATATCTGGAAAGACCCTTGAGTTTCATAATGTAGTCTTTACCTCTCCCCCCAAATTAGTTTAAACTATTTTAAAGATTGTTGGGAACAGGCCCCCAGATCTGGCCATAAATTGGCCCTGAAACTGGCCAGAAACAAAACCTCTGCAGTACTGTGACATGCTCGTGATGGCCATGACGCCCACACTGAAGGTTGTGGGTTTACCAGAATGAGGACAAGGAACACCTGGCCCACCCAGGGTGGAAAACTGCTTAAGGTGTTCTTAAACCACAAACAATAGCATGAGCGATCTGTACCTTAAGGACATGTTCCTGCTGCAGATAACTAGCTAGAGCCCATCCCTTTATTTTGGTCCATCCCTTTGTTTCCCGTAAGAAATACTTTTAGTTAATCTATAATCTATAGAAACAATGCTTATCACTGGCTTGCTGTCAATAAATATGTGGGTAAATCTCTGTTCGAGGCTCTCAGCTCTGAAGGCTGTGAGACCCCTGATTTCCCACTCCATACTCTATATTTCTGTGTGTATGTATTTAATTCTATTCACACTGCTGAGTTAGGGTCTCCACAACCAAGCTGGTCTCAGCAAAAGATGTAAGCATGTTCAACACACCATAAACACATTTGTCCTCTGGATTGGGAAGACTGCAAGTTGGTGAGTGGGGACACACAGAGGGGACACACTGGGCACAGAAGCTATGGGTTTGCTGAACTCCAGAACTGAAAGCAGACAGAAGCAGCCAGGCATTCTATCACTGCAGGGTCAGCTAGAACCAAAATAGTTCCCTGCATGGCTATTCCCAGAGCCATGCCCCTCATAAGAAACCAGGAGCTGAAATAAGAATTCCACCCCTAAGAAATGATACCAACATATCTGCAGCAATCGCTGCCCATGGCTGTGCCTAAATAGAATCAAACTAAATAGAACCAAACTGGGATCAAACCTCTCATTTCTCAATCTATGATCTCTCCCACATCAGCCCCAGGCAAGGATCCCAAAGCCGCCAATACAACAGCTGGTTGCAGACCAGGCTTCCAGGGAGATGAGAGGAGGCAACCGCACAATAGCCTCTTAGAGAGAAGAAAATTTCCCACTCAGGATAAAGCTACAAATCAAACCTCCAAAGCGCATAAGAAAACATTTGTAAGAGACAGCCAGCAAATGCAACAATCATGATATAAATTTACTGCTCTTAAAATCCAAGTAGAACAACCCAAAAATGACTTTAAATAAGTATAGGTAATATTCTTAATAGTAACATAGAATAATAAAAATATGATTAAAATAAAGTTATAATTAAGAACAGATGGATATGAAAAATGTGAAAATAGAAATTCTGAAAGTAAAAATCAGAAACATTAAAATAAATGGCCCAAACAATAAAAAGAAAATAAATAAAAAGATAGAAAAAAAATCTTTAAAAGAAAGAAAAAAATAATAAATAATAAATGCCTCATTAGCCAGCCATGTCTAGACTGGATTCAATAAAATAGAGAATTAAAGTTTACATAAAGACAACATATACTCCAGTGTTAAGTGATATTGACTAGAAAGACTATCAGAGCCCAGAGAAGGGAGAGATCTCTGTGGATTGAAGTAGCTTCAGGGAGTTTCTGGAAGAAGTTACTTGAACAAGTCCTAGATGCTCCTAACAGAAAGGCTCCTAAAACTGAATGAATTACAGGTCTATGTTCCAGAATGCTGCCTGCCATCCCAACCATGGTTTCACAGATCCTTTGCAAAAAATCCTCTAAGTTCAAAAAGCAAGAACACTCCTTAAATTAGAAAAGAAAATGCACAGAAGTTTAGGAAAAATTGGAACCCTGTGCATTGCTGGTGAGAATGTAAAAAGGTACAACCACTATGGAAAACAATATGACAGTTGCTGAAAAATATTAAACATCAATCACCACATGATGCAGCAATTCCACTTCTGGGCATACACCCAAAAGAATGTTAAGCATCAACATAAAGAGATATTTGCATGCCAGTGTTTATAACAGCATTGTTCACAATAGACAAAAGTTGGAAACAATCCAAATGTCCATCAACACATGACTGGGTAAACAGCATGTGGTATACATACAAAGGAATATTGCATAAAAGGAAGGAAATTCTGACACATGATATAACATGAGTGAACCTTGAAGACACTATGTTAAATGAAAAAAAAGAAACAGATACAAAAGAACAAATATTCCACTTATATGAGGTATGTAGAGTAGTCAAATTCATAGAGACATAAAGTAGAATGATGGCTGCCAGGGATGGGGAGTTGGTGTTTAATGGTACAGAGCTTCAGTTTGGGAAAATGAAAAAGTTCTGGAGGTGAATGGTGGTGATGGTTGCACCACAGTGTGAATATACTTAATGCCACTCAAAATGTATATTTAAAAATATAAATACACTGGGCCAGGTGCAGTGGCTCACACCTATAAACTCAACAATTTGGAAGGCCACGGCAGTAGGATTGCTTGAGGCCAGAAGTTTATGACCAGCCTGGGCAACATAGGAGACCCCCCATCTCTACAAAAACAAAATTGTTGTAATTAGTCTGGTGTTGTGGTGTGTTCATGTAGTATTAGCTACTCGGGAGACTGCGGCTGGAGGCTGCAGTGAGTTATGATTATGCCACTGCACTCCAGCATGGGTGACAGAGAAAGACCCAGCCTCTAAAAAACAAAAAAAGAAAGAAAAAAATGTACACTTAATATACACTTAAAATGGCTAAAATGGTAAATTTTATGTTATTTATATTGTACCACAATTGTGCAAAAAAAAAAAAAAAGAAAATAGAAAATGCCCACAAAAAATCACTAGATCACAAATAATTCTAAGTGATGTGCACCGAGCTACCTCCCTCATCTGCCTCAGCGGTCTCATGTTCATGAACCTGACTTGCATCTCACTTAAGCCAGCATCAGTGAAACATTTACTGTTACAATAAATGTCAAAGGAGGCCATATGTGAAAAAGCCTGCTACAGTGTGGAATCTTAACACTTAGTTATAAGATAACAGGTAGAATCTTAAAATTTAATATGATATTCAACACTTGTATAAATTTTTATTACATACAGTGTGTACATATTTATACCTCATATCCTGGACATGCACAGTCTAAAATAAAAATGAAAGTTTATTTTTGGGCAGAAAAATAAAAATAGATGTGCTAGATATTGTATATAAAAGGTAGATTATTCTTTAAGATTGTAACCAGGACAATTGTGGCACAGTGAACAGAACTGTCTGGAAGCAGCTCTGAGCGCTCACTCTGAACCACAGCCAGCTGGAACCTGGAACTCTCCCTTCCCCCAGACAGAGGGGTCAGAGGTCAAGCTTAGCTTCCCACATGCCATCAACTGGGTGCTGGTGCCCCTCCAAAATTCCTCTGTTGCCATTCTAACCCCCAAAGCGATGGTATTAGGAGGTGAGTCCTGTGGGAGGGGATTAGGTCATAACGGTGGAGCCTTCATGGATAGAATCGGTGTTCTCATAAGCCTCCAGAGAGCCAGCCAGCCCTCTCTCAACTAGGCTAAGATGCAATGAGAAGGCAGCCATCTGTGAACCAGGAACAGGGCTCTCCCCAGGACTCAACCCTGCTGGTACCCCGATCTTGGACATGCAGCCTCCAGAACTCTGATAAGTGTTGGAATCCCGCTCAGCCTATGGTCTTCAATAATAGCAGCCAAAACATACCAATACACCAGAGAATCAGTGGCTCCTGTCTGCCAGCAAATGACCTGCTCATTCCCAAGGACACTGCAGACTCCAGTTTCTGGATAGCTAGTAATCCAGATGATAATCACTGGGGAAATTCACAGACCTCAAGCTTATCCTCTAAAAAGGTCAAATAAAAGGGTAAAATCCCTCCCCTGAAACACAAACCCAGCCTGGAAAACGCACTGCGGGCCCAACTCGCTGAGGAATGAGAGGACACACAGGTCTCTTCTTTTCTTGCTGGGCCTTGGTCTATTCACACATCCCTTTCTCCTAATCTGCACCTCGTGACCGCGGAGCTCCTCCCACTCCCAGTGTGTGATGCTGAGCTTTTTGGCCCTTGACTCTCTCCTCTGTCAGTATTATAGGTTGGGTTCAGAGACAAGGAGGGACACTGTGAGAAGAAGTCCTGCAAGACAGCCACATCCCTGCTTGCAACTTGCTGAATCTAACACACACTCACTTGGCATTATAATTACACCAGAACTTGAAGAGAATACTAATAATCTCAAATTCCAACATAATTACTGCCGACTCCTCTCCTACTTTTCCTTTACTTGCCATCAGGCTTAAAATTAAGAATATATTGAAATAAACATACCATGGCTCCTAAGAAGAAGGGAGAAAGACCAGAAAAAAAGAAAATATTGACTATTAATTATAAGTCAAAAAGTAAGACATATTTTCATTATTTCTTTGTTACTAGTTATAACATATATGCAGAAAGGCACATAACAGAATAGCAGTTTAAAGAACAAGCTGTTTCTTTAAACTGTAAATACTGTATACTATATAATATATAAACTGTAACCTGTAAATATCCAGCTTAAATAATAATCATAAAGCAAATCCCTCTGTAACTAACACCAGGTCAAGCAATCCTGTGCCAGGGCCCAGAGCTGCCCCTCCCTCCTGCGTCCTTCCTAGATGACCACTGCTGTCTTCTTTCCCTTTGGAGGTTGCCCTCCCACTAACTGTTATGATAATGGCTTTAGTTTTACCACTTCTGTATATATCTGTAAATAAGGTACTCCAATTTTGCCTGGTTTTGAATGTTATATAAATGGAATCGTACCGTGTGAGTTTTTTGGGTGTGCTTGTGTTCCTATGTGTCTTGCTAGTTTAACATGGTATTATGTTTATACATTCATCCATGTTGCATTCATATGGTTTATTTCTTAACTATGTAATATTTCATTGGAGAAATCTATGAATGAATTTGGATCTTAGATATGAATATATTGAACTCCAGTAACCAATGATAAATTATTTTTCATAGTAGTTGCATACATGTTGCCCATCATTCAGCAGTGTATGAAGTTGTTTCATAATCTCATCAACACTTGGAATTGTCAGTTATTTTAATGTTGCCCATCTGGTGGGTATGTAACGGAATCTTACTGTGGTTTGAATCTGCATTTTCCTGATTCCCAAAAAGTTGGATTTACTTTAGTCTCTACTGGTTATTTGCATATCCTCTTTTATAAAATATCTATTCAAGTCGTTTGCCCATCTTTTCTTTGGCTTTTCTTTCTTTTTCCTTTTCTTTTTTTTTTTTTTTTTAAATTGAAACAGAGTCTTGCTCTGTCGCCCAGCTGGAGTGCAGTGTCATGATCTGGGCTCACTGCAACCTCTGCCTCCTGGGTTCAAGCAATTCAATTCTTCTGCCTCAGCCTCCCAAGTAGCTGTGATTACAGGCGCCCACCACCAAGCCTGGCTAATTTTTGTATTTTTAGTAAAGACAGGGTTTCCTCATATTGGCTAGGCTGGTCTTGAACTCCTGATCTCAGGTGATCTGCCTGCCTTGGCCTCCCAAAGTGCTGAGATTACAGGAGAGAGTCACCTCACCTAGCCTCCTTTGGGTTTTCTATCTACTGATTTGCAGGAGCTCATTACATATTCTTGATACAAGAATATATAATGATAACGATATAAGTTCTTTCTCAGATAACATATGTCACAAATATCTTCTACTGGCTTATCTTTTCAGTCTCTTTAATGGATTCTTTTGACGAAATTTGCACCGAATTTTTGTGCATTTATTTTATTTTATTTTTTGAGACAGGGACTTTCTCTGTCACCCAGGCTGGAGAGCAGTGGCACAATCATAGCTCACTGCAGCCTCGAACTCCTGAGTTCAAGGGATCCTCATACCTCAGCCTCCCAAGTAGCTGGGACTGCAAGTGCACACTACTGTGGCTGGCTAATTTTTAACTTTTTTGTAGACACAGGATCTTGCTATGTTGCCCAGGCTGGTTTCAAACTCCTGGCCTCAAGCAATCCTCTTGCATCAGCCTCCCCAAGTGCTGGGATTACAGATGTGAGCCACCACATCCAGCCTTTTTACTAAGGTAAATTTTATTTACCAATACTTTCCTTTATGGCTAGTGGATTTTGTGAAATTTTTTATGAAATTATTAAAAAAAAAACTTTTTATGAAATTATTCCCTGTGTCCTGGGTTATGAAGATTCTCACTTAAGATTATTTTTGACCCTTTTTTTTTTTTTTTTGCTTTTTTCATTTTGTTGTTTAACCAACCCAGAATTTATTTTTCGAATATGGTGTGAGTTGGAGTCCACTGGGCTATCCAACTGCCCCAGCATTATTTGCTAAAAACAATGTTCTTTCCCCACTGCTGTGTAGTACCAACTCTGTCATGTATCAAGTGTCCATAGTGCCTTGGTCTCTTTCTGAGCCCCCTAAGTCTAATTTTTACCCCAAGCCTGACCCTGCACTGACACTTTCCTTACCACTTACTGTGCCTTTATAATCTCCTAACATCTGGTAGGGCCAGTCACTCCACCTCCTCTGCTTCTCCATGTGTGTCTTAGCTATTCTTGATTTTTGCATTTGTTATGAATCTCAGAATCAGCTTGCCAAATTAAAAAAAAACTTCTGCTATATTTTTATTACAATTACTCCAACCCTGTATCAATATTGCGTCTTCTGATCCACAGCTGTAGCATATCTTCCCTCTGATCTAAGTCACTTTGGACCATGTCTCATACTTTTCTGCATGGAGGTCCCCCACATCTGTTGCTGGATTTATTTAAGTGCCTTCACACTCTTAATACTTTGACATATGACACTCTTTGTTATTTAATTTTCCAACTCTTTAATCTGGTAGAGAGAAAATAATTGATCTTTAGAACTGTATTTCATATGCCAGGAACTTTGAAAACCTTCTATTTCTGATGATTATTGTTAGATAAAATGTTCTCTCATAAACACAATAAAAATATATGAACAGCTATATACATAATTTGTTTTTAATATGATGGAAGGTGCTAGCTTTAACTAGTAAGTCTCCTGATGGTCTAATGATGCCAAGGCTAATGTGCTACATTGTTAACCACTTTCACAAAAATGTCAGGTTACATACACATATCACATCTTACATAATTTAACTTTTCTTTATAATGAATGTGGCCTGCTAATCAGCTTTTTATAATAATTGAGCATTCTTCCCCACCTGGCAACCATAGTTCATTTGGAGGGTTGGTAGAACAAGCATCAACTGAGAGCCTATGATATGCCAGGGACATCGCATGCCTCCTCTCATTTAATTTTAACAACAATCAGACGAGGAAGCAACAATAAGATGAAATACATTTATGAGTAAAGAAATTGAGGCTCAGAGTTAGAATATAACTTGCTTAATGCCTCAAAGCTAGTAAGTGGCTAGGTAGGATTTCAGCTACTAATAGCCCTAATCCTCTTCCACCATCATGAGCCTCAGAGGAGATGGCACCTATCAGCTCCTTGGCAGACCAAGGCAGAGCCGCTGTGCCCAGCTCCCTGCCCCACTTTCTGGATGCACTGCTGCATGTCAGTCTTTCTACACGAGGTATTAAAGGACATGCTAACTTTGAATGGTATTTCAATGTCCTATCCCTTGAGAGAGAGAGAGAGAGAGAGAGAGAGAGAGAGAGATGTATAAAATGATGTTTGAACTTAAGTGTAGGTTTCATTATTATTCAGGTATAGTGAGGTCAATAGACCAGGAGATGATTGCCATTGAAAAGGTAGTTTATTACTCACAGACCCCAAGAGGAGGGGGAACACCACCATGGGGTGGGGATGGGCCACAGGAGGAGGCACCAGGGTGGGCCAGGAGGCAGAGGGAGAAGGAAACTGTGGGTAAGAGTCTTTACTGTGGTTTCCAGAGGAATGAATGAGAGAGGCAGCATAAGCAGGCTGAGGATTGGCTGACTTGAATAATTTCGGTGGACTCTGGGGCATAGAGGCTGTCCTTTGTTGTCTGTTACCTGGCCCACAAAAAAAAAAAAAAAAAAAAAAAAAAAAAAAAAAAAAAAAAAAAAAAAATTTTATTGTGTTTCTTTACGAGAGAACATTTTATCTAACAATAATCATTAGAAAAAGGTTTTCGGCCGGGCGCGGTGGCTCAAGCCTGTAATCCCAGCACTTTGGGAGGCCGAGACGGGTGGATCACTAGGTCAGGAGATCGAGACCATCCTGGCTAACACGGTGAAACCCCGTCTCTACTAAAAAATACAAAAAACTAGCCGGGCGAGGTGGCGGGCGCCTGTAGTCCCAGCTACTCAGGAGGCTGAGACAGGAGAATGGCCCAAACCCGGGAGGCGGAGCTTGCAGTGAGCTGAGATCCGGCCACTGCACTCCAGCCTGGGCGACAGAGCGAGACTCCGTCTCAAAAAAAAAAAAAAAAGAAAGAAAGAAAAAGGTTTTCAAGGTTCCTGGCATATTAAATACACTTCTAAAGATCAATTATTTTCTCTACCAGATTAGGATAGGGGAATAGTGGCCCAGAGTATAAGAGCTCAGTAAAGGATGTGATTGGGGTGTGGGCACTGGATTGGTTAGCTTGCATATGAAGAGCGAGCTTGCAAGTGAGTCCTTTACTCTTTCTAGGAATTGGCTACCCTAAGAGGAGCAGTCTGTCCAGAGTCAGCAAGACTCCAGATGTGTCAAAGCATTAAAGCATCAGCCAGAAACACAGGATTACTGCAGGTTTATACGCAGAAAAGGGTTACCATAGTAGGCCTGACTGCTGTCCTTTGAAAGATCTGCTTATGAGATTGGCCCTCAGCTGGTTTCTGAGAACTTGGATTTTAGGGAAGTCAGGGTTCCCATTGCCCTAATTAATAAGGGATCACTGTGGACCACTGTACAATGTGGTTTGTGTGGAATACCTGCTTTCCTTTTAGAAGTCTGAGATTTTGACATGTGCTAGGCAGCACATGAACACCCTGGACACTGAGTCTCTAGTGAGCTTCCCTGGTAGGCAACACTTTACATGTGTTGTCATAAAGCATCATAAAGGGGAGTTAAGTGCATCCCCCATGACTCCACTGGGACAGGATTCCTGGAAGCTCATGCCTGCTTTCCCCAAAATGTTGCCCCATATGCCTTTTCCTTTTGATGATTTTACATTGATCCTTTCACTGTAATCCATTATAGTCACGAGTATCACTGTATATGATGTGAGTCCTCCTAGGAATCAGAACCCAGGGATGATCTGGGAAACCCGCAACATAGCCTGTGTTTCCATCCAGGGAATATTGAAGCACAATTGTATTAGTCCATTTTCATACTGCTATGAAGAAACACTCAAGACTGGGTAATTTATAAAGAAAATGAGTTTTAATGGACTCAGTTCCGCAAGGCTGGGGAGGCCTCACAATCATGATGAAAGGTGAAGGGGAGAAAGTCACATCTTTCATGGTGGCAGGCAAGAGAGCAAGTGCAGGGGAACTCCGCTGTATAAAACCATCAGATTTGTGAGACTTATTCACCATCATGAGAACAGCATGGGAAAAACCCACCCCCATGAGTAAATTACCTCCCACCAAGTATCTCTCATGACATGTGGAGATTATGGGTGCTACATGCAAGATGAAATTTGGGTGGGGACACAGCCAAAGCATATCACCAATATATTTGTTAGTGTCTTTGTTTCTAAAGAATCAGGGTTGTTTGTTTGTTTGTTTCTGAGACAAGGTCTCTCTCTGTCACCCAGGCTGGAATGCAGTGGTGCTATCATGGCTCACTGCAGCTTCGACCTCCCAGGCTCAAGCAATCCTCTTGCCTCAGCCTCCCTGTGGGAGTGCCTGTGGGACTACAGACACACTCCACCATGCCCAGCTAATTTTTAGATTTTTGTAGAGATGAGGTCTCACTATGTTGCCCAGGCTGGTCGTGAACTCCTGAGCTCAAGGGATCCTCCTGCCTTGGACTCCCAAAGTGCTAGGATTGCAGGGGGTGAGCCACCATTAAACCCGTCGTAGAATCAGGGTTTTTTAAACGATAGCCACCATTAAATTTTTGATGTATGAAATAAAGGTTACTCTTCCGACAGGCTAACCTGTGAGGGGTCGTAGTGCTTATTCAGTACACGTTGCCCCTACATCTGTTTTGAAGGCAGGTTTAGCTTTCTTGTGTCAGAGGCAGGGCTCAGTCACCCCCAAAACAGTCCTCAGCTCTGCACCACACCCAAATGGCCTTAGCCGGTGGTCAGAGATGAGAACACAATGGCAGGTCTTCCACCTAGTGGACTGGCTCCTGGCTTTCCCCACCACTCTCTTTAAAGGCTCCATTTGAGCATTTGCCTGTGAACATACCATGACCCACACCCTGTTCCCCAGTATATACTGCTAGTTGCCACACCTTTTCCCTCTGTCTCCCTGCCTGTGCTCCCAGCATGCAGTGTATGTCCCATGGGCCATAAGTACTGGAAACTCTTAAACTTTCCTATTGCTGTTGTGTCATTCAAGCTATGCCTGCCATCCAACTCCTGCCAGCAAGACCACCCCAAAGGGGCCCATGCAGGTGGATCCCCTCCTGAGGCTCTTAAAGAGTTTCAATCAAAGCCACCACATAGCATGATGAAGCCGTTGTCCAGCTCTCTGAAGCCTTAGCTTTTATCCTTCATTAAGCAACTCAAGGGAGTTCCTTTCATGCCCCTTCTCTCACAGCCTCCTTTGCTCCATCCACACTTTTCTCACATCTCTGGACTTTGTAGAATGTTAGTTGACTTTTAAATGTTTTTCTGATTCTTTGTCTATCTCTTTTCAGATAACTATATACTCTCATGCAGTTCTAAGACATAATACAGAGAGGCCCCTTTTACCCTTTATCCAGTTTCCCCCAGTAGTAACATTCTGCAAAACTGTAATACAATATCACAGTCAGTATCTTGACCCTGATAGAATCCACTGATCTTATTCAAATTTCCCTAGTTTAATTCGGACTCTGTGTGAGTATTAAATCCTATGCATTTATATCACCATTATAGGTTTGTGTATCCACAATTACCAAACAGTTCCAACTCCACAAGAACCCCTTGTGTTGTCCGTTTATAACCATGTCAATTTCTCTTCTCTGGCAACTATTAATCTGTTCGCCATTTGTGAACTGTTATACAGCATGTAACCTCAGACAGTATGTAATCTTTTACATTCAGTATACTTCATGAAAATTCATCCAGGTTGTTTCATGTATCAATACTTCATGCTTTCCTTGCTAAATAGTATTTCGTGGTACAGCTGGACCACACCATTCACCTACAGAAGGACATCAGGTTCATTCCAGTTTGGGCACTTAGAAAGAAAACTCCTTTGAACATTTGTGTGCAGACTTTTGTGTGAATACGCATTTTCATATCTCTAGATAACTGCCCAGGAGTACAATTACTGGGTCAGACCGAAGTTGCAGGTGTCATTTGCTGAGAAGCCGCCAGGCTATTTTTCCAGTGGGAGTGATCCACTTACTTCTCCTATTGACTTTTAGACCAGATTTCCATTTTGAGTGACTATGGAGGTAGTTACAAGACACCCCAAAACCGTGTTCCTCCTCTTGAAAACTTACCTAAGTGCTTCTAAATGGGTCTAACATAAATATAGAACACAAGATACCATGACCTCTCCCATGCCATTGCAAACACCATCTTTCTATTTCCTCTCTGCCCCCACAAATCCTTGACCATTGCTTCCTACAGGGAACTGTCTGAGACCCCTTAGACCAGGTGAGATGTTTCAACTCTGCCCCACCTGTCCTCACACAGCATTGCCCCTTCTATTGGAATTATTGAATTAATCGTCTTCTTTATCACACTTCAAATTCTCTGAAAGCAAGGACTGGGATGTTCTATCTGCTATCACACCCTCAATGTCTAACTTGGCACCTACACATAGTAGGTCCTCAATTAATATTTTTGTGGCTGAATGTGCAATCTGAAAAGCCCATTCAATATAGTATTCCAGGTACCCCTTGCTAATTAAAGTTGAAAGACTAGGTCAATAAGAAGGCAACATTCACTAATTGTGGTTGACATGAATCAATGTCTTTTAAATATTTCCAACTAATACATGTTAATGAATTAATCATTTCTAGAAGAGCAAATGGGCTTATTGTGTGCCTTGTTTTGCTTGCTGTGAGAAAATCAACCCTTTATTACGATTACAGATGCAGACAGAATCTGAATACATTCACACATTGACCTGCAATGCTTAGAGCTCCACGCATGCTCTAATAACCTAATTTAACTGCTTTTTAAAAGTCCCTAGAATTAGTAATTTCTAACACAATTGTTGCCTGGATTTTCATACCCCATTTTATGTTATTAAGTTCCTTTTAATGCTAGGAGACATTCTTATATTTCCAAAGGAAATAATTCAATATCGCCCTAGAGGTGTACATAATTGAATGCACAATCTAATTTCTTCCCAGGGACTTGGACACTTCTAATTAGTCTGAGTTTCTAAACCCCAGGCCAGTAGTTCATCCAAGGCAAGATCGGGCCAGGCCGCTACCTATGCCTTCCAGAGAGGGCTGTGTCCTCCCTCTCTCCACTGATCCCAGAAGGTCTCAGATCCCTGTTAGGGTAAGATGAGCTAATACCCACAAAGTACCTAAAAACTGACCGGAAGATAGTAAGCGTGTGTATTCATCTGGGGTCTCCAGAGAACCAGAACCAATAGAATGTGAATATAAACAGGGAGATTAGTTTTAAATAACTGGCTCATGTAATTGTTGGGCTGAGAAGTCTGAATCTGCAGGATAGACCAGCTGGCTGGAGACCTAGGGAAAATTTGATGCTGCAGCTCAAGTGTGGAGGCAGAAGTTCCTGTTCCTCTGGGACCTCAGACTTTTCTTTTAAGGCCTTCACCTGATTGGATAAGGCCCATCCACACTATGGAGGGTAATCTACTCAAAGTATACTGATTAAGACATTATTCACATCTTTAAAAATATCTTCACAGCAACATGTAGGCTGGTGTTTGACCAAACACAAGATACCATGGCCTAGCCAAGTTAACATCAAATTAATCCACACACCATGGTATAGGTGTAAGCAAGTGATATCTTTCCTGTGGGATTCTCTGGGCATACAATTTGCTATAGGTCTCAAAGTCCTAAATTTTTTTTTGCACTAAGGTATCTACATTTGTAGTTAACTGTATAAATATGTACTATTTGATTTATAAACTGAGGTTGGGATGCATATTTTATTAACCTGTATAGCCATCAAAAGCTTAGTTTCTAACACAACACACATCATTGAAATAACTGTAGTTCCCTCTTTTTCACTCTTTTTTAAGACCTTTTTTTTCTTTTTTTTCTTTTTCTTTTTTCTTTTTTTTTTTTTACTTTAAGCTAGGCATACATGTGCAGAATGTGGAGGTTTGTTACACAGGTATACATGTGCCATGATGGTTTGCTGCACCTATCAACCCGTCATCTAGGTTTTAAGCCCTGCATGCATTAGCTATTTGTCCTAATGCTCTCCCTCCCCTCACCTTCCCCCCTCCCACCCACTGACAGGCCCCAGTGTGTATTGTTCTCCTCCCTGTGTCCATGTGTTTTCATTGTTCAATTCCCACTTATGAGGGACAACATGCAGTGTTTGATTTTCTGTTCCTATGTTAGTTTGCTGAGAATGATGGGTTCCAGCTTCATCCATGTCCCTGCAAAGGACATGATCTCATTCCTTTTTGTGGCTGCATAGTATTCTGTAGTGTATTTTCTTTATCCACCCTATCATCGATGGGCATTTGAGTTGGTTCTATATCTTTTCTATTGTGAATAGTGCTGCAATAAATATACGTGTACATGTGTCCTTATAGTAGAATGATTTATATTCCTTTGGGTATATACTCAGTAACGGGATTGCTGAGTCAAATAGTATTTCTGGTTTTAGATCCTTGAGGAATCACCACACTGTCTTCCACAATGGTTGAACTAATTTACATTCCCACCAACAATGTAAAAGCATTCCTAATTCTCCACTGCCTCGCCAGCATCTGTTGTTTCTTGACTTTTTAATAATCGCCACTCTGACTGGCATGAGGTGGTATCTCATTGTGGTTTTAATTTGCATTTCTCTAATGATCAGTGATGTTGAGTTTTTTTCATGTTTCTTGGGCACATAAATGTCTTCTTTTGAGAAGTGTTTGTTCATATCCTTTGCCCACTTTTTGATGGGATTATTAATTTGGTTTTTTTCTTGTAAAGTTGTTTAAGTCCTTGTAAATTCTGGATATTAGACCTTTGTCAGATGGATAGATTGCAAAAATTTTCTCCCATTCTGTAGGTTGCTTATTCACTCTGATGATAGTTTCTTTTTCTGTGCAGAAACTCTTCAGTTTAATTAGATCCCATTTGTCAATTTTAGCTTTTGTTGTAATTGCTTTTAGCGATTTCATCATAAAATCTTTGCCTAGGCCTATGTCTTCAATGGCATTGCCTAGCTTTTTTTCTAGGGTTTTTGTAGCTTGTGGCTTTAAGTCTTTAATCTATCTTGAGTTAATTTTTGTATAAGGTGTAAGGAAGGGGTCCAGTTTTGGTTTTCTGCATATGGCTAGCCAGTTTTCCTAGCACTATTTATTAAATAGGGAGTCCTTTCCGCATTTTGCTTGTTTTGTCAGGTTTGTTGAAGATCAAAGGGTTGTAGATGTGTGGTCTTATTTCTGAGGTCTCTGTTCTGTTGTGTTGGCCTATATGCCTGTTTTGGTACCAGCACCCTGCTGTTTTGGTTACTGTAGCCTTGTAGCATAGTTTGAAGTCGGGTAGCATGATGCCTCCAGCTTTGTTCTTTTTGCTTAGGATTGTCTTGGCTATGTGGGCTCTTTTTTGGTTTTATATGAATTTTAAAGCAGTTTTTAACAATTCTGTGAAAAATGTCAATAGTAGCTTGATGGGAATAGCATTGAATCTATAAATTATTTTGGGCATTTTCACAATATTGATTCTTTCTATCCATGAGGATGGAATGTTTTTCCATTTGTTTGTGTCCTCTCTTATTTCCTTGAGCAGTAGTTTGCAATTCTCCTTGAAGAGGTCTTTCACATCCTTTGTTAGCTGTATTCCTAGGTATTTTATTCCCTTTGTAGCAATTGTGACTGGGAGTTCATTCATGTTCTGGCTCTCTGTTTGTCTATTATTGGTGTATAGGAATGCTTGTAATTTTTGCACATTGATTTTGTATCCCGAGACTTTACTGAAGTTGCTTATTAGCTTAAGGAGCTTTGGGGTTGAGATGATGGGGTTTCTAAATATAGTATCACATCATCTGCAAACAGAGGCATTTTGATTTAATCTCTTCCTATTTGAATACCCTTTATTTTTTTCTCATGTCTGTTTGCCCTAGCCAGAATTTCCAACACTATGTTGAATACGAGTCATGAGAGAGGGCATCCTTGTCTTGTGCCGGTTTTCAAAGGGGATGCTTCCAGCTTGTGCCCATTCAGTATGACACTGGCTGTGGGTTTGTCATAAATAGCTATCATTATTTTGAGATATGTTCCATCAACATCTAGTTTGAGAGTTTTTCATGTGAAGGGATGTTGAATTTTATTGAAGGCCTTTTCTGAATCTTTTGAGATAATCAAGTGGTTTTTGTCATTGGTTTTGCTTATGTGATAGATGACATTTATTGATTTATGAATGTTGAACCAGCCTTGCACCCCAGGGATGAAGCCGGCTTGATGGTGGTGGATAAGCTTTTTGATGTGCTGCTGGGTTCGGTTTGCCAGTATTTTATGGAAGATTTTCTCATCGATGGTCATCAGAGATATTGGCCTGAAATTTTCTTTTTTTGTTGTATCTCTGCCAGGTTTTGGTATCAAGTTGATGCTAGCCTCATGAAATAAGTTAGGGAGAGTTCCTCCTTTGCAGTTGTTTGGAATTGTTTCTGAAGGAATGGTATCAGC
Organism: Macaca mulatta; assembly: GCF_049350105.2. Classification (NCBI taxonomy): domain Eukaryota; kingdom Metazoa; phylum Chordata; class Mammalia; order Primates; family Cercopithecidae; genus Macaca; species Macaca mulatta. Next base: position 64,292,382 of record NC_133413.1, read on the forward strand.
TCCTTTTTGTACCTCTGGTATAATTTGGCTGTGAATCCATCTGGTCCTGGGCTTTCTTTCATTGGTAGGGTATTTATTACTGCCTCAATTTCAGAACCTGTTATTGGTCTATTCAGGGATTTGACTTCTTCCTGGTTTAGTCTTGGGAGGGTGTATGTGTCCAGGAATTTACCCATTTCTTCCAGATTTTCTAATTTATTTGTGTAGAGGTGTTTATAGTATTCTCTGATGGTACTTTGTATTTCTATGAGGTCAGTGGTGATATCCCCTTTATCATTTTTTATTGTATCTATTTGATTCTTCTCTCTTCTCTTCTTTATTAGTCTAGCAAGTGGTCTATCTATATTATTAATTTTTTCAAAAAAAACAGATGCTGGATTCATTGATTTTTTTAAGGGTTTTTCATGTCTCTATCTCCTTCAATTCTGCTCTTATCTTAGTTATTTCTTGTCTTCTGCTAGCTTTTGGACTGGTTTGCTCTTGCTTCTCTAGTTCCTTTAATTGGATTTTTAGGGTGTCAATTTGAGATCTTTCTAGCTTTCTGATGTGGGCATTTAGTGCTATAAATTTTGCTCTTAATGCCACTTTAGCTGCATCCCAGAGATTCTGGTATGTTGCCTCTTTGTTCTCATTGGTTTCAAAGAACTTCTTGGTTTCCACTTTAATTTCATTATTTACCCAGGAGTCATTCAGGAGCAGGTTGCTTAATTTCCATGCAGTTGTGTGGTTTTGAGTGAGTTTCTTAATACTGAATTCTAATTTGATTGCCCTGTGATCTGAGAGACTTTGTTATGACTTCAGTTCTTTTTCATTTGCTGAGGAGTGTTTTATTTCCAATTATGTGGTCAATTTTAGAGTAAGTGCCATGTGGCACTGAGAAGAATGTATATTCTGCTGTTTTGGGGTGGAGAGTTCTGTAGATATCTATTAGGTTCACTTGATCCAGTGCTGAGTTCAAGTTCTGAATATACTTGTTAATTTTCTGTCTCATCGATCTGTCTAATATTGACAGTGGAGTGTTAATGTCTCCCACTATTATTGTGTGGGAGTCTAAGTCTCTTTGTAGGTCTCTCAGAACTTGTTTTATGAATCTGGGTGCTCCTGTATTGGGTGCATATATATTTAGGATAGGTAGCTCTTCCTGTTGCATTGATCCCTTTATCATTATGTAATACCCTTCTTAGTCTTTTTTACCTTTGTTGGTTTATAGTTTGTTTTGTCAGAGATGAGGATGGCAAACCCTGCTTTTTTCTGCTTTCCATTTGCTTCGTAAATTTTTCCTCCATCCCTTTATTTTGAGTCTATGTGTGTCTTTGCACATGAGATGGGTCTCTTGAATACAGCACACTGATGGGTCTGGATTCCATCCAATTTGCCAGTCTGTGTCTTTTAATTGGGGCATTTGGCCCATTTACATTTAAGGTTAATATTGTTATGTGTGAATTTGATCCTGTCATCATGATGCTAGCTGGTTATTTCACACACTAGTCAATGCCATTTTTTCATAGTGTCATTGGTCTTTATATTTTCATGTGTTTTGTAGTAGCTGGTACTGGTTTTTCCTTTCCACATTTAGTGCTTCCTTCAGGAGCTCTTGCAAGACAGGCCTGGTGGTGATGAATTCCCTCAGCATTTGCTTGTCTGAAAAGGATTTTACTTCTCCTTGGCCTATGAAGCTTATTTTGGCAGGATATAAATTCTGGGTTGAAAATTCCTTTTTTTAAGAATGTTGAATATTGTCCCCTTCCTCTCTTCTGGCTTGTAGGATTTCTGCTGAGAGATCTGCTATTAGTCTGATATGCTTCCATTTGTAGGTGACCTGGCCTTTCTCTCTGGCTGCCCTTAACATTTTTTCCTTCATTTAGACCTTGGAGAATCTGATGATTATGTGTCTTGGGGTTGATCTTCTCTTGGAGTATCTTAGTTGTGTTCTCTGGATTTCCTGAATTTGAATGTTGGTCTATCTTGCTAGGTTGGGGAAGTTCTCCTGGATAATACTTTCAAGTATGTTTTCCAACTTGCTTCCATTATCCCTATCTCTTTCAGGTGCTCCTATCAGTCATAGGTTTGGTCTTTTTACATAGTGCCATATTTCTCAGAGGTTTCATTTGTTCCCTTTCATTCTTTTTTGAAAGACAAGATTCTAATCTTGTCTACCTGCTTTATTTCAGCAAGATAGTTTTCCATCTCTGATATTCTTTCATCCGCTTGGTCGATTCAAGCAGCTATTGATACTTGTCTATGATTCACGAAGTTCTCGTGCTGCGTTTTTCAGCTCCATCAGGTTACTTATGTTCCTCTCTAAACTCATTATTCTAGTTAGCCGCTCCTGTGACCTTTTATCAAGGTTCTTCGCTTCTTTGCATTGGGTTATAACATGCTCCTTTACCTCAGCAAAGTTCTTTATTACCCACCTTCTGAAGCCTACTTCTGTCAGTTCGTCCATCTCATACTCCATCCAGTTCTGTGCCCTTACTGGAGAAGTGTTGTGATCATTTGGAGGAGAAGAGGCACTCTGGCCTTTCGGGTTTTCACCATTTTTTCATTGTTTCTTTCTCATCTTCATGAGTTTGTCTAGTTTCAGTCTTTGAGACTGCTTGGATGAGGTTTTTGTGGGGACTTTTTTTGTTGATGCTGTCATTGCTTCCTGTTTGTTTGTTCTTTCAATAGGCAGGTCTCTCTTCTGTAGGGCTGCGGCGGTTTGCTGGGGGTTCACTTCAGGCCCTATTCATCTGGTTCGCTCCCACACCTGGAGATGTCACTCAAGAAGGCTGGAGAACAGCAAAATGGGTGCCTGCTTCTTCCTCTGGGATCTCTGACCTTGAGGGGCACCCAGCTGATGCCAGGAGGAATGCTTCTGTATAGGATGTCTGACAGCCCCTGTTGGGGGGTCTCCCCCAGTTGCGTGGCACGGGAAGCAAGACCCATTTAACAAAGCACTTTGGCTGTCCCCTGGTGGAGGGCGTGTGCTGCGCTGGGGGGAAACCTAGGCATCTGGGCTGCCCGGATTCCTCAGAGCTAGCAAGAGGAAAGACTAAGTCTGCTGGTCCGCTGAGACTAGAGCCACCCCTCCCTCTAGGGGCTCAGGCCCAGGGAATCATAGTTCTGTCTCTGAGTCCCCGACTGGAGTTGCAGTTGGTGCAGGGAGACCCTGCAGCAGCACTGTTGGCTGCAGCCCCTCCCCAAAGGAGTTGGGGATGGTTTAAACCACAGGCAGCTGCAGCTGTGGTGATGGGCGCCCCTACACCAGGGGAATTCGGCAGGCTTAGGCCGATTCTAGCCCAGAGGCTGATGAGAATCTGTGCAGCTCTGTGATTGAGACCCAAGGCCCCAATAACATGGCCTCCCAAGTGGGATCTTCCGATCCATGGGTTGCACAATTCCGTGGAAAAAGCAGGGTTTCCCAGGCTGGGTAGCACGCTCATGCGCCGCCTCCTTTGGCTGGGGGCTCCCTTGTCCTGTGTGACTCTCAGGTGGGCTGCAGCACCACACTGCTCTTCTTTCGTCTGGGGTCACGCCAGCCGCCTAGTCAGTCCTGGTGTCAGAACCTGGATACCTCGGTTTCCGGAGCAGGATTCGCATGCTGTTGTGGATCTTTTCCTTGGGAGCCTCTGACCGCAGCTGCTTCTAGTCAGCCATCTTGTCCCTGCCCCTCTGTCCTGAATTTTATACTCCTAACCCAACTTCCCTCAGCTCTCCTCTCCCCAAGACCTTTCCACCAGCCCCCTACTCCAAAGCAAATAAACACCAGTAAATCCATTGTCCAAAGTCTCCCGTCCCCACCTTTTCTCCACTGAGTCCCAGCTCCCCTGGTAATCCCCCCAACAGGCCTCTGTGTCATTCCTGTGTGTGCGCCAGTGCCCCACAGGCCTGCAGTGGGGGATGCCTGAGCCTTCTCTGTCACTCCTCTCCCAGGCTGAGACTCCCCCACCCTCAGTGAAAAGCCTTCTTTCTTTTAGGTTCCTGCTATTCAGCTATACCACCTCCTCCCTCCACCCCAAAGATTTTTTTTTTTTTTAGATTGAAGGGGTGGCATGTGCAGGTTTCTTATGTGGGCATATGGTGGAATGCTGAAGTTTGGCCTTCTAATTATCCCATTGTGCCAATAGGGAGCATAGTACCTGACAGACCGTTTTTCAACCCTTGCCCCACTCCCTGCCTCCTCCTTTTAGAGTCTGCAGTGTCTACTGTTTCTATCTGTGTCCATGTATAGCCATTGTTTAGCTTATAAGTGAGGATATGTGGCATTTGTTTTTCTGTTTCTGCATTAATTTGCTTAGGATAATGGGCTCCAGCTGCATCCATGTTGCTGCAAAGGACATGATTTTATTCTTTTTTATGGCTGTGTAGTATTCCATCCAGTTTATGTACCACATTTTCTTTACAAAGATTGAGACATGAGCTCAGAACCTCTCTTAACCTCAGCCCCTCCATCCTGCTGTACCTCATGCTGTGGGTGTGCACGAGGCCAGCCATCGGCAGGCTTCTCAGTACTCTAACCTCCTAATTCCCAGCCCTTCCCTCTTCTTCCACTGCCATCCGCATGAGAATTGTCGACACTTGAGACAATCCTTCTTTGGAACTGTAGATTGATTAGAAGTTCTGACGGTGTGAACTTCATCTCCATTATTTCCACTGCACCTCCAGGATGCTAACCGCTTTCACTTTAATCCAGTCAATGAATCCCCTGCCAGCTTCAGCCCCTTCTTTGTCCAGCCACATCCTTATTTCAACCCCTCTGCTGTAGCTCCACCATCTCCCTCCTTCCCCATTCTTAGCTGCCTGCCTTCCCTCACCTGCTGAGACAGAGCCACCACAGGGACGTCCCTCGCCTCACCTGGCCCTGCAGCCCTGCCTGGGGGAGCTGTGTGCGTGCCCTATTTGCACAAGATGCAACTGATTCATGTTTCTCTTGCCCAGTTTTCCATTTGCATAGATTCTTTGTTGATGTACTGTTTTTAAGTTATATTTCTCTCATTTTTAGAAGTTTTGTTTATCTGCTTATCACTGTTGATTGTTTATGAAATTTGGTGTCTAATAGAAACACGCTGAATTCTCCCTAAGTCAATTATCAATTCCAAGTGAGAAATTAAGAACATCTGGCAAGCTCAGGGTCCCAGAGTTTCAATTTAACACATTATCATGTTACAATGTAGCCTTGTACAGGACAGCCACACTTTCTCTGGTTGACTCCACATGTGGAAAATTTAAGTTGGGAACAGAAATTGGGAGGGAGGGAGAGCAAGCAAAATGTGTTGCAAAGTTACATAAAAATGTAAAGTTGCCAAACTATCCAAAGCATTGCAATTATTCTGCTGTTGTCGCCCATGGTCCTTTCTGTAGAATCTGAGGAAATGATTAACCTTGAGAACTCTGATAAACTCACAAAAGATGAAAAAGCTCATAGGTAGTATATCAAAGCTACATGAATATTTGAAGATAAGTATCACCAGGACTACTGTAATTAGAGCAATCAAAAGAAATACCCCATCTGCAAGAAGAAAGAACTATCTGATGTGCTTCAAGGGCAGTGAAAATATCCAGGTAAAGTATTTTACAAGAGTTCTCGCTCTCTCTCTGTCCCTCTCTCTCCCTTTCCCTCTCCCTCTCCCTGTCTCTTTCTCTCTCTCTAGATTTTTCAGCCAGAAATCGCATCTGTTTTGGGCAGGAGGCAGCACTACACAGTTTCCACAGGATGGAATGGCCTTTACACTCCTGATGAAATGGGCGCGAAATTTGCTCTCAACGTAGCAGGTTGTGTTTCCTGAATCTAGAGGATGCCAATAGGAGGTATAATTCCCACAGGGGTTAGTAAGCAGAAACCAGACTCTTGCATTTTCATGGCCGTAGTCACCCACTCCTGGTGATGGGCCGGTCTGCCCATGACCTTGCTCCCTCCAGCGGGGCTTGCTCCAGCTGTGCTGCTCACAGCTCTCAATTCTGTCTCTATAGAGAGTGGGTTCTTCTCACACTGTGAAAATGCCTCCCGTAGCCTGTAAGACAGCAGACACCCATGGGTCATATGAATATGACCTCCTGAATTATTTGTAAATCATAGAAATGGACTTTCTCTAATTCAGAAGGAATTTAGCAAATGACATTGAGATATTCAAAATGTCTCTCGGGGTCTAGAAAGCCAGCGGCTGAGGTTACATAGCCAGGCAAAATTACAGCACAAACTTGCCCTAGGGAGCCCTCCCCGCTACCATCTCCAACTCCAGACTGTGGACACTGTGCTAGAGGTCCCTCCCCCAACCAGCTGTCCCCAAGAGTGGTCACCACCCTTGCTGTTGTCCTCAGCAGTAAGGAGTCCCTGCAGCCCCTGCTTCTTTAAGACACCAGCTCCTGAGCCAAGGCTACGCAGGTGCTTCTGATGAAGGGAACTGGGTCACTGTGATGGACAAGTTTGCTGTGAACTGGCCAGGCTACAGTACCCATTTCAGTACCTGCTCAAACACCATCTATAACAGATGTTGCCTTGAAGGTATTTTTTACATGTGATTAACATTTAAATCAGTAGAGTTTGAGTCAAACAGATCACCCTTAATCACATGGACGGGCCTCATCCAACCTGCTGCAGGCCTTCAAAGATGAAGGTTCCCCGAATATGAAAGAATTCTGCCTCCAGACTGCAAAGTAAAAATTCTGCCTGAGTGTCCAGCCTTCACACTCAAGACAGCAACCTCAGCTCTTACACGAATCTACAGCTAGTGCAATCAGTTGAGCCAATTCCTTAAATTAAATCTCAGTCTCTCTCTCTCTCTCTCTTTCTTTCTCCCTCTGTATAACCTATTGGTTCTGTTTCTCTGAAGAACCTTGACTAATACAGTCGCTTGCCTGTGCATAGCTGCAAGGAGGGTTGGCTTCCCTTAAGTGAGAGAGTCAGCCTGTCACCAAGATTCTGAGAAGAGAAGTGTGCTAGCAGCCAGAGAGAAGAGCAAATTATACTACTTTTATTCTCATATACTTTTTATATGAAAAAAGCTCATAATCTTTTACTTTGCAAGGTTTGCAGGTACTGCTTTTAACAAAGTTTCTAGAGTGACCAAAATGAAGGATTGTCATCTTTCTCGAAGCACAGGTGTGCATCCCCACGAGGCTGCAGGACTGACTTGCACAGTGGGGAGCATGGGCAGGCCAGTAAGCACATGCCACGTTGGCCTACTGCTGTTTACCAATCGCCAGACTCAGTGACCCTTCTGAAGGAAAATTTGGTTTCTTTATGAAATTACCTTCAAAAGAAAACCAACTTCTGGCTGATGATGGAAAAGATGAGGTTTTGTAGTTAGATGATTCACAGTTTAGAGAAAATTGAAGCTTTAAATAAACTAATAAAATGGGATTTTGGCATTGACCATGACTTATAGTTCTCCCCTAAACATAGTCACCACATACTCTAGAAAGACAAGAAAATAGAATTATTGAACTGGATCAAGAAACCCTCAAGCCAAAGAAAAACCTGCTTATCAAATGAAAGATTAAAACATCAGAGAAACTTGAAAAGGTCATCAGTTGGTGATGTAAGGGAACATGTGACTCCCAACTGAAGTGTGATTCTGACGAAAGTCAACCATGTGTTATGAAATGTGGGATGAACAAGTGTTCCGGTGCATTATAATCAGAGCTGCACACCAGACATAGTGCTATGGGCTTCACTTGGGTTCACCCACATAAGCCTCCCAGCAGACATGGGGCAAATATTACTGTCATCATCATCATCGTCATCATTTCTGATAAAGGATCTGAGGCTCAGAGAAATTAAGTCAATTTCCCAAGATCGACTGTAAACTAGTTCAACCATTGTGGAAGATGGTGTGGTGATTCCTCAAGGATCTAGAACGAGAAATACCATTTGATCCAGCCATCCCATTACTGGGTATATACCCAAAGGATTATAAATCATGCTGCTATAAAGACACATGCACACATATGTTTATTGCAGCACTATTCACGATAGCAAAGACTTGGAATCAACCCAAATGTCCATCAACGACAGACTGGATTAAGAAAATGTGGCACATATACACTATGGAATACTATGCAGCCATAAAAAAGGATGAGTTCATGTCCTTTGTAGGGACATGGATGCAGCTGGAAACCATCATTCTCAGCAAACTATCACAAGAACAGAAAACTAAACACCACATGTTCTCACTCATAGGTGGGAATTGAACAATGAGAACACTTGGACACAGGAAGGGGAACATCACACACCAGGGCCTGTTGTGGGGTTGGGGGAGGAGGGAGAGATAGCATTAGGAGATACACATAATGTAAATGACCAGTTAATGGGTGCAGCACACCAACAAGGCACATGTATACATATGTAACAAACCTGCACGTTGTGCACATGTACCCTAGAACATAAAGTATAATAAAAATATAATAAAATAAAAAGCAGAATCATAAAAAAAAAATTTCCCAAGATCGTGTAGCTAATCAATGGTAGAGTCTAGATTTAAACTCAGCCAGTGTACACTCTGACAGCCACACTGTACAACCTCTTTCAACACAAAGGATCTCTAGAGAATGTCTATTGCAGCCAGCTTTCTGGCTCATTTTGTGTGTCTGTTTGTTTGTTTGTCTCATTAAATGTAATTGTTTAATGACTACTATCTAAGTCAACTTTGGTGTCAGCTATTTAAGTTTTGATCCCAAGTTATCTGAAGTTTATGCAACACTTCTCAAGGTATGCAAAAATGACACTTCACAACTCTGAATGCATCTTGACACTCTGAAATCAAAGGTGTCTATCATCATAGGTATGTCCTTATACATATATGTGTAACCAAGCCTCCACCATATGGATAGATAGGTAGGAAGGTAGGAAAGTAGGTATAGGTAGAAAAGTAACCTCCCAACATTATTTTCAAAACTCCATCCACGTTAGAAGGTGACCTTTATCTATGGAAAAACTTTATCTTTGTCCTGAGAGGGACCATTTTTATAAGTAATTTTGCCTATACAGGTATAAGCTTGTCTCTAACTTTGTTTTGTTTTGTTTTTTGGAGAGCGGATCTCACTCTGTCATCCAGACTAGACCACAGTGGCATGATGACAGCTCACTGCAGCCTCGACCTCCCAAGTTCAAGTGATCCTCTTCTCTCAGCCTCCTAAGTAGCTGGGACTCCAGGCTTACTCCACCACAACTGGCTACTTTTTAATTTTTTGTAGATATGGGGTCTCACTATGTTACCCAGGCTAGTCTCAAACTCCTAAGCTCCAAAAATCCTCCAGCCTCAACCTCCCAAAATGCCGGGATTACAAGTGTGAGCCATCATGCCTGGCCTTGTCTTGAACTTTGCTGAAATTATCCAAATGCAGATGCTTCTATGTTCACTTTATTATGATTAAATACAGGAAAAGTTCCCTCTATTATGGGTGGAATGTGTCTCTGTGGGACAATTATGAGGTAAGGGATTTGTGGTTCCCAAATTTGGGGTTCCCACTAACAAGCTTGCAATCATAAAATTTGGGGTCCTAGTGTTCTGTGGGGAGGAAAGACATGAGTCAGGAGGTGCACAGCCCATCCCTGCCACCCCCTAAGTGCCCTGTCCCCCAGGAGATGCAAGTCAGTAACATAACAGGAGGATAGTGAGGAAAAGGGGATCTTGGTAGGCGAGGACTCTGCAGGGTGCAGGCAATGCCTATGAGGCTAGCAAGGTGTAACCTGTTTCCTGTTTTGGGTTCTAATTCTGCTCTCACATCCTGGCCTCCACACCAACTTTGTGTTCGTTTGCTCTGTCTTGTGAGCTATGGGGATATCGTTGTTTCAACATTTGAGTTGAGGATAAAATTCACAATAACAAGCAGAGTCAGTGACATTGTGCATGGCCAGAGATGGCAAATAGTAGAAGCCACTTGAAGCAAGCCACTTGAAGCAAGAGGAAACAAGCAAAAACCAGGTGGGGGTCATGGGGAGGCAGACTAAGAAGAAAGCAGGATCTTCAGAGGCACCCTTAGGGTCTCAAACTCCAAGACAGGGTCTCACTCTGTCATCCAGACTGGAGTGCAGTGACTGTATTATACCTCACTGCACTTGAACTCCTGGGCTCAAGGGATCCTCCTGCCTCAACCTCTTGAGCAGCTGGGACCACAGGCACCCACCACCATTCCCTGGCTTATTTTTTTATTTTTAATTTTTGTAGAGGCAGAGTCTCCCTATGTCGACCAGGCTGGTCTCAAACTCCTGGCCTCGAGGGATCCTCCCACCTTAGCCTCCTGAGTAGCTGGGATTAGAGGCATGAGCCACCATGCCTGGCTAATCTTTTTAATTTGTTTTGTAGAGACAGGGTCTCATTATGTTGCCCAGGCTGGAGAGACACTTTTTGGTAAACGGATTGATTTGCTGCAAATCATGGAAGATAAGAGCTCATTATTTTGGTTAGATATTCAAGAGGAAGGTGACTCCCAAGGGCTGGAGAGTTCAAGGACAGAGACTCCGAAGTACATATAAAGGATGAGTTTTTAGGGAGAAAGCTAATAATTGTAGTAACTAAAAGTTGACAGCCAATTCTTGAGAATAAAAATGGTAAGACTTAACATATTTTCAGATGTGCAAATGGGAATTAGCTTTTTAGAATTAAATTTTCTCTAAAGCAATAATACTATACCAAAACTCACTGCAAGAACAAAATTCCCTTAAGTTATTGCTTTATTAAAGTACAATGTATACCCCTGAGGAAATCTACAATGGGATTATGGCTAAAATATCCATTTAGCCCTCATTTTCATTTCACATTAATGAGTAAGGCTATGAGATCTATACTGTATAACTTGAAAAGATTATGACTAGTCATTCTCAATTGTTTTAGTAACATATCAAGACAATATATGGAAATAAGAAATTAATTGACTTTTTGTCTAATCTCCTCTTCACCCAGAAGGCCTTTGACTTGGAGATGACGAGTTAAATAGTGGGTAGTTCACCCAATGTCCTTTTAAAGTGGGAAGCACAGTGGTTTCTAAAGCACAAAAAATAAAAATAAAGGAGAAAAGAAAAACAGAGGAAACTGTATTTTCAGAGGACAACATGTATACCTGTGTAAATAGACAAGCGTCCACCGCATTGTTACTATGCAGTCTTTAGGAAAGCTTTACATGTGACAGATCTTCGTTTGGAAAGGTCTTTGAAATGAGGACATGAAAAGCTATTGAAGAGTCAGTGATTTCAGATTTCAAATTTAAGAAGACAGCTACACAGTTTTTCCCATTTTCTGCTGAACACTTCTTCACATTGTCTCCAAGGCTCCTGGTCTCCTTGTTTCTCTGGCTTGACCCCTGCCCTGTTTAAGGCACTCATAGTCAAGAAACCTTTGCCCAAGCTCTGGCTTAAAATTTCCCTCCAAACTGAGCTCTTCAGAGCACCAAGTCCTCTTGCTCCATGTCAATATTCCCTGGTATCCCACTTCCTCAGTGTGGCAGCCAAGATTGGAGACAGGAGCAGGGGCTGCCCCCAGACCACATCATGCAGCAGGAGTGTCTACATGGCTTCCATTTGCCACCTCCTGCTCTACCCCAGGACATCTGCACTGATTGTGAGTTAGTATCCATAATGACTTAACCTCAGCTCCTACTTACTTGCTTAGAGCTCTCAGCAGGACTGTCTGCCCCCACTGTGAGCTACCAGAGGTCTTTACACAGGCTTTTCGCATAAGAGGGCTTAAGGTAGCTTTAACATGACTCCTTTTAACGGTTAGATACTGAAAAACAAATAGGGCTAGATATCACCTACAAGGTCATCGTCATGAGTGTACTTTGAGGTTTTTAAACCTATTATTCCTTTAATAAACATAAATATTTTATGCATACTTCCTCTCACCTCCCCTGGGTTAGAAATCACTATATATTATTGGAATACTATAGTCTTCAAAACTAAAAGGCAACCTAAAAGCATCCTAATGACTTATCCACCATCATCCGTGTCTTGGCTGCCTGCCTCCCACCATCTCTTGGAATGCTGGTTTCCACTCTGCTTCCTGTTAGCCCTTCCAGAGGAATGGGGAAGAAAACTGCTTACATAGTAAGGTAAAGGCAAAGGGCAGCCCATGTACAAGACCCCCCTCCGTCACACTGTGCTCTCCTTATCCAGTGTGGAGCGGCTTCACAGACTTAATTGGTAATGTTCACTGTACCTTCTGAGTGGCCAAGAAAAACAATGTAATACCATATGTATGAATAAATGCTACCAAAGGAAGCATTTACATTTTATCTATACTGAGCAAGTTAGGGAGAAGTAAATATTGATGGATTTGGAATCATTGAGAGAACAGACCCTTTCATCTTAAAAAGAGGTCTTAGTAGCTTATAATATTAAAATATAGAACTGATTTTTACACAAAAATGTCCATCTGTGAACAAACAATTTAAATCTCTCAAAAGGCTAAGAAAGACTTCCTGTTTGCTTAAACAGAAAGGAGTTTTTAACCCATTTTAATGGGTGCATTTCAAAACCCAATAAGCAATTAGATGGTACTATTTTCTTGATGAGCATTTTCCAGTACAAACACAATACAAACCGTATGTATAATGAAATTTTCCAGTAGCCACATTTTAAAAAGCAAAAAGAAGCAGGTAAAATTATTTTTAATAACTTAAGTAATCAATATAATCAAAACATTATTATTTCAATACGTAATCAATATACAAATTATTAGTAAGACATTTTGCTTTTCTCATACTAAATCTTTGAAATTGGTACATATTTTACATTTGCAAAACATCTCAATGTGACCTTAATGGACCAGCCAAGGTCCCAGTACCCAGTAGCCACATGTAGACGGAGGCTACCTATTAGACAGTACAATTTTAGGTGATTAAAACAGAAAGATAATATAGACTTCATAAAAGTGCTTGATTCTTAGCTACAACTGTTAGTTACCTTCATTACACAAATATGTTGCTTTTGTGTAAAACAGACAGAAATAATGATTCCTGAAATGGCCATTTTCTCAACTATAACATGCATTTGCATTGAGAATATTCAATCCTAACAGATTAATAAATTTGTAGTTTGTCAAACATAAGCAAAACTTTTTAAGATGTTTTAAATGGATAAGAAACTGGAAAGCAAAAATATTGTTGAACATAAACAGAACTCATAAGATGTGTTAAGCACAAGATTAGCAGTTAATCAGTAGACCATGTGTGCTAAACATAGACAGAAGGAAGGATCAAAATATATCTAATAATCATAAGGCACCACTTGGGTACTAAATAGTCATAATGTAAAAAGTATAGAAGAGACACTAGGTATTTGGGATATGCTAAAAATACACGAGTACTTAATATTCATGAGTCTTCATTTGGCCACCCACGAATGACACCCATTCAGGTCTCAGATGATCTGACATTGAGTGCCCCAAGATTCAGAGAGGAATCCTTTCCTCTTACTGCACCTCGCCCCCAAGTGTGTTAACTGGCCCTTCTCTTCTCCTTTGCTTCTCACTGTGTGATTTCAATTAAGTTAACAATACGATTCGAGCATTTTAATTGGGTCCATGAGCCCATCTGATCTGTGTGGTAGAACAGAACAGCCTGCCTGGTAGTATACCTGAGCGATTTTCCACACACCACAAGCTGTGCTTACTCAGCCAACGCGGGATGGGAATGAACACCACTTCTGATGTCTGCTACACACAGACCCCAACTTAAAATGGTCTGACTTTACAATGGTGCAAAAGCAATACACATTAAGTAGAGTACCCACACAGCCATTCTGTTTTTCACTTTCAATACAGCATTCGATAAATTACATGAGCTATTTAACACTTTTTCATGAAATAGGCTTTGCATTAGATGATTTCGCCCAGTGTGAGCTAATGTAAGTGTTCTGAGCACATTTAGGCTAGACTAAGCTATGATATTCAGTAGGTTAGGTGTGTTAAGTGTATTTTCGACCTATGATTATGTAGGATGGATTTATCACGACGTAACTTCACCATAAGTTGAGGAGCATCTGTACTAAGGTAGTAAGAAAACAGCTGAAATCAGTTTGAAATTATGGTATCACTGCCACTTTTTCAAGGAATAAATCAGTCTTCTTCCTAAAGTACTGTATAGCAGATAAAATACTGTTGGCATTAAATAAGTCAGAAAGATTTATAACAATTTGAAAGCCTACATACAAATAAATCCCAGCCAAAATTCCATTAGAAATGAATGACTTTTTTTTTTTTTTTTTTGAAATGGAGTTTCCCTCTTTCACCCAGGCTGGAGTGCAATGGTGAGATCTCGGCTCACTGCAACCTCCACCTCCTGGATTCAAGCGATTCTCCTGCCTCAACCCCCCAAGTAGCTAGGATTAGAAGTGCGCACCACCAAACTCAGCTAATTTTTGTATTTTTAGTAGAGATGGGGTTTCACCATGTTGCCAGGCTGGTCTCGAACTCCTGACCTCAGGTGATCCACCGGCCTCAGCTTCCCAAAGTGCTGGGATTGCAGGCGTGAGCCACCATACCTGGCCCAGTGACAGCCTTATATAAAAAATAAATATTGTGTCTTCTCTATTTTCCCTTTTTCTTCCTAAACCCCCACCTGGTAGAATGTGTGTGGTGCCTGAGTCCATGAGGGTGGCATAGTGTTGGCTTACCTTCCCAGCAAGCTGCGGGACCCTGAATGAGATCCTTACCCCTCCTACGCCTGAGTTCTCAGCTGTGAAAGTATAGTAACTACTTCCTAAGACTGTTCTAAAGATTAAGTAATAGAAAGTTCTGGTATTTTAGTAAGCTCATTCATCTATAACAACACAATTAAAAATTAACATGTTATCTCCATTTATTGAGGTTTTCTTTAATGTATGTCAAAAAGGTTTTACATTTTTTGTCATAAATAAGCAATTAATGAATCAACACTAAATTTATTCTTCAGTATACTAGCTAGAACAGCACAAATTTAAGAAGAGATATGTGGCCAGGCACGGTGGCTCACACCTGTAATTCCAGCACTTTTGGAGGCCAAGGGGGGCGGATCGCTTGAGGTCAGGAGTTTGAGATGAGCCTGGCCAACATGCTGAAACCCTGTCTCTACCAAAAATATTAAAAAATTAGCCATGTGGTGGTACATGCCTGTAATTCCAGCCACTCGGAAGGCTGAGGCAGGAGAGTCACTTGAACTCGGTAGGCAGAGGTTGCAGTGAGCTGAGATTTCGCCATTGTACTCCAGCCTGGGTGACAGAGCAAGACTCCGTCTCAAAAAAATAATAATGATACATTTTTTTTAAAAGAAGAGATATGTGGCTGTACTAAGTTTAGGGAAGACAAAGAAACCAGAATTCATACACCGGTGGTTTAAGTATAAATTGGTACATTCATTTTGGAAAACAATTTGGCAGTATTTTGGAAGTTGAACAAAAACACAACCTACAATTCAGCAGTTCCATTTCTAAGTTTGTACCCTAGATACCGGCTGTCAAAGCGTGTTCTACAAAACTCTGGGGGGCCCCTAGAGATATTTTTTGAGTAGTCTACCAGGTCAAAACTAATTTTTTCTTAATAATACAAATACATTATTTGCTTTTTACATTGTGCTGACATTTGCACTGATGGTGCAAAAGCCATGGTGGGTAAAACTGCTGGTGCTTAGCATGACCCAAGGCCATGGCACCAAACCACACTAGTAGTCATGTGGCCACCACCACCAAGCGTTTGCAGCTAAAAAATAAACAGCCAGTTTCACTTAACCATTTCACCCCAGTGAAATTGAAATTGAATTGATTTTACAAAATCTAGGGCCTGATTACATGTCTTTTTAATATTCTGTGTGGCTAAATAGGAAGTACAGGGCACCAGCGTGTGCACAATGATTATATTGAGGAAAATTCTCTGTGCAACTGTTTGAGCTATGAACTGAACTAGGCCTTTTTTTTTTTTAAACTAACCGTTTTTTTCATTTTTTCATTTTAGTTGACAGAATGACTGGCATCTTTTTAAAAACCACCCAGCGAGCTCATCCCTTAAAAAAAAAAAAAAAAAAAAAACTGGTGGCCAGGTGCAGTGGCTCACGCCTGTAATCCCAGCACTTTGGGAGGCCAAGGCGGGCAGATCACGAGGTCAGGAGATCGAGACCATCCTGGCTAACACAGTGAAACCCCATCTCTACCAAAAATACAAAAAATTAGCTAGGCGTGGTGGTGCACTCCTGTAATCCCAGCTACTCGGGAGGCTGACACAGGAGGATCGCTTGAACCTGGGAGGCAGAGGTTGCAGTGAGCCGAGATCACGCCACTGATCCCCAGCCTGGCAACAGATAGTGGTTACTGAAAAAATGGGGGAGGGGCAGGGATTACAGAGCGGCCAGGGAGCCTGGGAGGGCCTAACATGAGATTTTCCTTAAACAGGTGGGGATAGAGGGAAGTGTCCAGGTGTTCATTTAGTGATGATGAGGACTACAGTATTATTTATATCTTTATAGATGCAAATGTGTTTTAGTAGGTATCCAATATTTCATAAACAAAAATGTTCCAGGTTCGAAAACAGAGAGAGACAAAGAGACACACACCCCATGCTGTTGAAGGTGTTGTGTTGGTTCCTAGCACTTCGGCTACATCATTAGGAAGGCAGAAAACATTAGTGTCTTCTGCTCGGCTCCCTTGACAGCAGACGTCCTGGCCTCTTGTATTGCAGACCAAGTGAGAGGGGTCGGGTCGTGCTCCATGAATGAGGCTGAACCCGCAGGGAGGAAGCGCAAACCCATCTGACTGATTACCCGCACGCTGTGCGCAAGTGCCCGCGGGGGCTCCTGCCCTCGGTCGGCTCTGTGCATTTGAGAAAACAAATATTAGAACAGTGGTGAACACTATCCGTCTCTTTCGACAGAGAAGGCGGTCCCCTGGGGGCTGCAGAAGGAGAGGCAGCGCCAAGGTGCGCCCTACGGACCCCCTTGCAGCGTCGGAGACGCGCACAGTGAGGACAGACTGAGGCAGGCTCAGCCTCGGGGGTCCGCCACGGCTGGGGCAGTTTATGCAGAATCCGAAATAAAATGGTTGCCTTGCAGCTTTCATTTGTGTTAAGGCCCCAAGTTTCTGGGCTGAAAACCTTTTCCACAAATTCATCAAAGGACCCTTCCCCGCACATCCTACCAGTCAAACTTTCGGGACTTCTGGGATGAGGGCCACACCAGCAAGGCGCTTGCCGCCCTCCCTCTCGCTCTCGCCAAGGCAGCGGCAAGGAAAGGAGACCCTCAAGAGAAGACGAGGCGAGAGGCTGATCTGGGAAGGCTAGGGCAGCCCCCCACTGCCTTAGGCGACGGCGCAGCTCCCACCCGGCTTCCCCTCCGCAGAGCTGGGACCGTCCCCCCATCCCCCATCCCCCATCCCCCATCCCCCATCCTCACTCTCTGGGCGCCGCCTGCACTCTCTGTAGCGCCAGGCTCTGCACCATGTGGGGCTGGGACCTTTCGCTCCCCTTGGCCGGCTCTCTCCTCCTTTGTCATTTGTCTTTGTTCGCTGTGTGTGTCTGGTTCAAAGGGCACTCCTACCGAGCTGGATGGAGTAAAGAAAGAATCAGAAAGAGAAAGCGCTCAGTGCGTGTTGCTTAGCAGCACAGACTCAAAACCAGACAAAGCAATTAGAGAAAATTATCACGGGCGGAAGGGGCGGATCGGTCCCCTGAGATCTTCAGATCATGCAGACAGATTACCCATTGGAAATGGGATAGAGACACACAGAAACGGGAGGGAATAAAACGACTGCTGGAAACACAGCCCTGGATTCTGGGGCTGTAGGAATAAAGAACACAGCTTTATCTCCCGGTGAAACTCAGATTTTCCGCTCAGGAGGCTCACATTTCTTCTGCGCTGGAAGTGCCTGCTGTTATTGATGATGTTGTCTGTTTGATTATACTTCAATCCAAAAACTGGCCAGGACATAGGCACTAATGGATGGGATGTATTTAACACGTCTACAGCTTATTACGTGCTGAGCTCTATTCTAAGGCCATATCTCGCGTGAGATTCCTAAAACAGCCTACCAGTTAGGTACTCTTGTTATCACCATTTTACAGAAGTAGAAACAGTGGCACAGAGAGGTCAAGTTGCTTGTCTAAGGCCTCAGAGCTGGTGAGTGAGGGACAGAGCCAGGACTTCTGCCCAGGCCCTCTGTCTCCCTAGCACAGGCTCTGACCACACCACAGAGTGTGGTGATGCAGGTGACAGGGAGAGCGGGAAGATGGTCTTCTCACGGCCCTGCAGGTGGCAAATGCTGGCCACCTGCAGGGCTGTGAATCACAGGACATTAGGGATATTAAGCTGTCTGAAGAGGCCCAGGATCTCAGGGCTCACTTTTGTGCATGCTCCTGAGTGTTTCCGAGTGGTTACAGTGAGGAATCCCTCGCACAAAGCAAGTGAAGCACATCTAGCTGAGCCTCCCTCCCTTGGCTGCCCAGAAACACCCTGGTCTTGAGCGTGCAGAATGTTTTGCATTCCAGCTGCTGTGACCTGGGAAGGACCGCTGGCCCCATCCTGGCCTTTTGAGCACAGCCATCCCACTCGCCCAGATCCCACAGCAGCCTCCAGGGTCCATGCCACACTCCACGTGTCCCCTTTCTCCGCCCTAATTATCAGTCTCTTGGCTTCAAAAGCTGAATTTCCTAGACATGTTTCCCTGACACTTTAAAGATCCATTTAGACACCATTCCCTGGCTTTATGATTTCTGTTATCCCCTAAACCCACTCCCCTGCCAACACACACACACCAGCTTTACCTAATCCCTTGATTTATTGTGGCATCTTATCCATATCCCAGACCTCCCCACCACTGCCCTGGAGTCATCTGTGCTCACTAAAGGAATCAATGAGACAACCTCCAAGATACCAGAGATGCCCCGGAAACACTCTACAGCACTGAGGATGGGTGTGGTGGCCTGGATTTTATTTTGATGTTAGAAATTATTTCATGTGCTGACTCATAATTTGTCTTTATGAGTTGTTTGCTAATGAAGTTACAAGAGCATTAGCTAAGAATATCAAGCCAGAACAAGTGATTGTGATTCGGCCAAGAACCTGCCGTCTTTACCTCCACCTTCGTCCGTCCTCATGTCTTTCACAGGAAAATCTGAAGGGAACAGGAACACGACTCAGCCAGACCGTTTCTTACATTGGTTTGCCCCAGTTTTCTATCTGTGCTGCTCACAATTTTTCTTCCTCTACTGTGAAGATTGACTTAACAATTCGAATGATGTTTATATTCAATGCACCTTTGAAAATTGTAAGAAAATGCTGCTTTCCACTCGGCTTTCAACTTGTCCGGATGCACACATAAAAGCAAGAAAGCAAGAGCACAGAGTGTCATTCCATTGTCTCTCTCACTGAAAGGAATTGCAGAGGCGTCACTTGTGGGTCAAAGTTCCAGAACAAAACAAACCTGCTATTGGAAATGACATTTCACAATGTCCACCCACGAATTAGTGACCAAAACAAGGCCATGATATTCACTTCCAGAAACCCATTTGCATTAATGGAAAATTTAAAAAGAATTCTTTTGTGTTTTTTCACCTAAATTAGCATAGCAACGGTAATTGCCGAGGGGTATTCAAGAAGCGGATATTGATTGGCAGGTAACTTGGAACCACTCTTTTTGAAAATTTAGGGCAAGAGGAAAGTATGGACAATCAGAGGCCAGTGAATGCTTCAAGACAATGGCTCCCAAACTGGATTCTAGCTTGAATTGTACAGCACAATTCCCATCCTGGGAAGCCTCTCTTTTGTAGGGAGATGACCCCACAGAATTTGTTCCTGGTTACTGGAGTAAGTAAGTGAGCACTGACTTTGCGTCAGGACCTGTAATAAGCCCCTAACTAAAATACCCGATCTTATTTCATCTTCCTATCAAAGCTGCCAAACAGGCACTATTAACACCATTTTATAGATGGAAAAACTGAACCTCCAAAAAGGGTTTAGCAGTATGAACCACGGCTCCAATGTAAATCATCACCCTTTATCAGGAGGCATCCCACCAGACCCTGGCACTGCCTCCCAGGCCCTCCTTGCGTGCACTCTTGAGGAAATCAAGCAACTCATTCCCTACCTCTTGACTACTTTTTTAAAAGGCTGATTTAACCCCAAAATGCCTTTTACTTTTCGTGGCTCAACCCTCTGCTATGCCATAGCCGAATTTGTCCATTCTTCTCCAGAGCCCAAGGGCCTTGGGGCGCTGAAGGAGCTCAGCTCACCCTCCCCTCACTCCCACCCAGGAGCCCACGTGCCTGCAAGGACCACCTCCACCCGGACCTTTCTGTGGTTCTGCAAGGGACCTGCCCAGAATCCTGGAATCCGTCCTCCCTTCATTGAAACCTCAGGGGGCGGGCGTTCTTTTCTTGGCCTTCCTTTTTTTAAGGTTTTTCTCTGATCTCAAAATTAATAAATTCTCGTTGAGAAAAATTGCAACATACATAAATGTATAGACAGGAAATTAAAATCAGTCCTGATCCAACCTGCCAGAGACCAGTGTTGTTGAACACGCTTACCAAGGCCTCGCCAGGGCCTGTTTACTGTCCACTCCGTGTGCACATTGTTCACACACACATTGAGCATCTATTATTTACCAGGCGCTGCGTGAGGAGCCGGGTGCAGGGGAGTAACTCTGGCTTCCTCTGATTTGCCTTGGGGAGGCCACAAGGTGAGCAAAGAACCACAATAAAAACCTCATAAACTGTCATCAAGTTTCTGAAGGAAGGGTATGAGAGATTGCTGTGAAGGAGAAGAACAAGGGAATACCAGTTAGATGCGGGTCAGAGAAGGCCTCTGGGAGGAAGAAGTAGACTTCGAGGAGTCCAGCGCTGAGGCCAGGGTGCCTGGCAGCTGACCCCAGGGGAGACGTGAGAGGCACGGGCCACAGCGTGGAAGGAAGCTCTTCAGCCCTGAAGAAAGCCCCCAGGCCAGGTCCACCAGCCCAGAGTCTGTGCTCCTCAGCCGAGGAGGCTTCCTGGGGAAGTCTGGGCGAGGAGTGGCCTGCGCGGAGCCCAGATTCAGAAGGTTCCTGGCAAACGTGAGGAACAGGAGAGAAATCCCGCGGGAGGAAGAGGTGGGTGTGGCCACCAAGAGGCCACATCCCAGATACATTTTGTAGGTAAAATATCACGGGATGTAGATGTGCATAAAGAGGGAAACATGAGCTCCAATACTCGTTCAGCCTTGGTTTAAATCAAGCTTGTCCAACTCAGCCTGTGGTCCCCTTGCAGCCCAGGATGGCTTTGAATGTGGCCCAACACAAATTTGTAAACTTTCTTAAAACATTATGAGATATTTTTGTGATTTTTTTTAAAGCTCATCAGCTGTTATTAGTGTTAGCGTATTTTATTGGTGGCCCAAGACCATTTTTCTTCTTCCATTGTGATCCAGGAAAGCCAAAAGAGTGGACACCTGTTATTTAAATCATCATTAAAACCCGAGGCCACAAGCTCCAAAAGCAATTACAGTGGAGTTTTATAATTTTGAGGGTGCCAAGTGCTGACCTACCCATTAGAGAAAAGAGGGAACCTGGGAGAACATGAGAAGAGGCTTTGAAGACACTAAAAATTATCCGATGAGCCAAATCCAGCAAAGATTGTTTGAAGTCATGTGTATTTTGCATTTTCCACCATGAAATGGAGTGATTTATTTACAATCAATACCACTGTGAGTTTATACTGTAGTCAAAATGGTTTTTGTAAAACCCTTGATCTTGAGACTATAATACCTGTTCTACTTGTTTGTGAGAAATTTTATTTATTTATTATATAGGGTTATTAAAATTTAAAATTACTATGTAATTGAGTCCAAACTCATTCTGCTCACTGCACCAGCCAAAAATTGAGAGACAAAAGTTAAAGCAAGGAAGGCAACTTTATTTTGACATGCCAGCAAACTGAGAAGATGGTAACCAATGTCCTAAAGTAACATCTGAAGTCAGTACAATTTCAGGGTCGTCTTATGTTATAGGCAGGGGGAAGAGGAGGAAATTGGGATTGCAAGGTAATCGATGACTGCAGACATCTGGGCTCCAGCGAGGGTCCGAGGAGGCTGGGAAGTTTTTTGTTCTTCGTCAGGTCACAGTGCACCCATAAATCTTCAACAAAACATTGTTAGTCGTTTACATACTTCCCCTTTAATCCCAGAGTTAGCTCCAAAAACTACGTAATTGCTGTTTCTGCATTTTTTCTCAGTGCTCTTCAATTATCCTAGCCTACGTGCAGCGATGAGTAAAGGTTCCTTAAACAAAAATGGAATTAGTTATGTTCATTATTTTGCTGTTCCACTGTGACACCTGTGAGACATGCAGTACTTAATTCAACTTTGACTTTACTGGCCTTGTTTTAGTTGATCCAAATCAGAGTATGAACATGTATAGATTATCTTAAAAGTTATGAAAACCCATTTGTGAGGTTTTTTTTCTTCCTAACGTAGGATTTATAAGTAAAAGTAACTAGTAATCATAGCACATACAAATTTTACATACAATGCATTATTGTACTTAAGATTTTAAAGTAAATTATGATCTTAATAGGCCTAAATTTTAAATACAACGCAGAAACTTGTTATTCTACAAATATATATATATAAGCATATATCAATTCACCTAATCAAAATTATAATTTATTTTATCCTTTTTTTACTTAAAATATCTTGAAAAGTTGTCTTGTATCATTAAGAAATCTTAACAAATTGACTTCCAATGTCATCATAGTAGCCTTAAATATAAATGTGTCTGACTGATGTATTAATTTTCTCATTAATCATTTAGAGCATTTTTCCAAACTATATTGGTCTAGCTATTCCCTGAATAGTTACATGAATCTCTGGGAGCATCACTTAGGATTTAATTAAATTAGACTCCTGTAAATGGAGTGACAATATTAGAAGGTATATTTTTAAAGATCTTGAAACTTATTGCTATATTGCCTTTTAAAACAGGATCATTTTACATATTCTGGATACTAAATCTTTGTCAGATGCATTGTTTACAAATTTTTCTCTCATTCTGTGGGTTGTCTCTTCACTCTTGAATATTTCCTTTGCTGTGCAGAAGTTTTTAGTTTGATGCAATCCCATTTGTCAATGTTTGCTTTTATTGCTTGTGCTTTTGAGGTCTTATCCAAAGCATTCTTGCCCCATCCAATGGCATAAAGCATTTTCCCTGTGTTCTTTTCTAGTAGTTTTATAGATTTGGGTCTTAGGTTTAAGTCTTTAACTCACTTTGAGTTTATTTTTGTATATGGTGAGAGATAGGGGCCTAGTTTCATTCTTTTTCATGTGGCTATTCTATTTTCCCAGCACATTTATTGAAGAGGCTATCCTTTCTCAATGTGCATTCTTGGCACCTTTGTCAAAAATCAGTTGGCTATAGATGCATGGATTTATTTCTGAGTTCTCTATTCTGTTCCATTGTTCTATGTGTCTGATTTTGTGACAGTATCATACTGTTTTGGTAACTATAGCTTTGTAGTATATTTTGAAGTCAGGTAGTATGATTGCTCCAGCTTTGTGTCTTTATTTATCAAAAGAAGACATACAAATGGCCAACAGGTATATGGAAAAATGTTCAACATCGCTAATCATCAGGGAAATGCTAAACAAAACCACAAGGAACTATCACCTCACTCCAGTTAGAACGGCCATTATCAAAAAGACAAAAGATAACAAGTGTTGGTGAGGATGTGGAGAAAAGGGAACCCTTGCACACTGTTAGTGGGAATGCAAATTAGCCTTTATGGAAAACCATATGGAGGTTCCTCAAAAATTAAAAATAGAACTACAATATGATCCAGCAATCCCACTTCTAGGTATATATCCAAAGGAAATAAAATCAGTACTATCTGGCTAAGAGTTACCTGCACTCTCATGTTTATTGTAGCACTATTCACAATAGCCAAGATTTGGAATCAACTTAAGTGTCCTTCTACAGATGAATGAATTAAGAAAATGCAGGACATATACACAATGGGATACTATTCAACCTTAAGAAAGAACGAAATTCTGTCATTTGTGACAGCATGGATAGACCTGGAGAACATTATGTTAAGTGAAATAAACCAGGCACAGAAAGACAAATAGCACATGTTCTCACTCATATGTGGAATCTAAAAAAGTTGATCTTACAGAAGTAGTGAATAGAACAGTTGTTGCCAGACCCTGGTTAGAGTGGTGGGGTGTGAGAGGTTGGTCAATGGGTACAAAGCTACAATTAGGAGGAATAAGCTCTGATGTCCTATTGCACAGTAGGGTGAAAATAGTCAACAATAAGGTATTGTATATCCCAAGATATCTAGAAGAAAGGATTTTGTACGTTCCCACCACAAAGAAATGATAAATGTTTGTGGTGATATGTAGGCTAATTATCCTGATTTGATTATTACACAAATAATCAAATATACAATGTGATAATTACACAATGTAGACATGTATCAAAACATCACACTGTACCCCAAATATGTACAATTATTATGTCAATTAAAAATTTAAAAAATTATTTCAAAATAACATATATATTTAAAAATAAAAAAATCAGAAAGCATTAAACATTTTTGATAAACAGGGTCACCAATTAACCCTACCCCACCCCACCCCAACCCTGCAGTCATGAGCATCAGCTCATCTTGCCCTTGCCTTCTCCTCCATCCTCCAAGCTGCTGGTGCTTCCTTCCATCCCCTTGGTGCTGTTCTGGTGACAATGAGTAAGTCTCCCAAGACCTGGTTGTTTAAAAGTGTGTAGCACCTACCCCCTCTTCCTGCTCCCTCCATGTGATGTGGCTGTTCACCTTCACCTCCCACCATGATTGGAAGCTTCCTGAGGCCTCTGCAGAGACAGAACAGATGCCAACATCAGGCTTCCTGTACAGCCTGAGGAACCCTGGGCCAATAAATCCTCTTTTCTTTATAAATTACCCAGTCGCCGTTATTTCTTTTTTTTTTTTTTTTTTTTTTCAGGATTTTTTTTTCATTATTCCTTTATAGCAATGCAAAAATAGACTAATACATTGACAAATCCCATGAAATAATAAATGTGTGTGTGTGTGTGTGTGTGTGTGTGTGTGTGTGGCATTTTGGGGGGAACAGGATTTATAAAATCTATGCTATTTTCAAAGGGGTCTGTGACACCGTAAAATGCTGAGAAGCCCTGATTTAGATCCATCAATTCTGTGTCTTTACTAAATGGGACGACTTGCCTGAAATAGAAGGGGCAGATAAACAACAGATTTAGACAGCAGAGATGAACAGACAGGCTTCAGAAAGTTTCCACAAGCTGGGAAAGAGGACCAGGAGCAGAGGGAAGAGCTCAGATGGCCCTGCCTCCTGCGCACCCGTGAGAGGAAGGCCCAGCCCCAGCAGGGTGCACAGAGGGTGGAGGCTCCGAAGGGAAGAACCGGCCCCGCCATAGGCTTGCAGGATCAGAGAGAAAGCGTTGCTCATGAAGGGCTGCCGGGGGTGGCAGGTTTGCAGGGAAGCTCTCTGCCCTCCATTTTGCCTAAAAGCAGGACAGAGATTTACAAAGCTAAAGATGGCCCTTCTCTCCACCCTCCACCTCCCACCTCCCCAAGATCAAAGTTTAACCACTGAGCACAGCTTTGGACCTTCATTGCCTGGAGACAATGTCTGGAGATGATACCAGAGGACTCTACATTAACTAACCTTTATCCACCTTGTGTCTGCCTCCTTGGGTGTGGGGCAGCAGGACTGCCATGGCAGGAAAGGGATTGCACAGCCCAGACATAGCGCAGAAAGCACCTAAGCGGCTCATTGCCCAGCAATGAAGAAAAAATGAGTACCAAAAATGGGACTCCATCACAGTGACAGGGAGGGCCGGCAGGCTAGGGTGGCCGCATCTGAGGACCCAGAGTGAGCAGGACCACGGCCCCTCTCCGCAGATGCCAGCACAGGAGGAGGAGATGACCACTGCTGCCCAGGGGAGAGCAGCTCCAAAGGGAAGGAGAAAGGGGATCCCTGCACGGACCTAGAAAGCCTGAATGAATGGCCTTGAGCTGAATTTAATTTTCTGCCTTCAGTAGAAGAAAGGCTCAAAACAGAACTGAGTTGAGTTATTTTACGAGTGCAGGATTTACACCCCGAGTTTGTGGCCTGCGAGTGGCCAGCTTGGTCCAGACCCTCACCACCACCCCTTCCACGCCACAGAGTGAAATAATTAGCAATCCACATCTGAATCTGAGATTCTTATTGTACCGGAGAAAGGTGAGTGCTGGGAATGTCAAATGATTTGCCCAAAGTACATTTAATGGCACAGCGAGAATCTTTTACTTGAAAACTAACAGCGTAATGCATGCAATCTGCAGGTCAGTGCAGGCCAATTATATCCCATCTCTTAATCCAGAGACCTATCCTGTACCAAGCTTCTCTGAATGTCATTAACACAACCCAGAACCTAATGGCCCACTTCAGTCTTCAGGCTCAATTCCGATTCGATTGTCTAACCAAAGAGTCTGGCATGTAACAGACGTTCAAGAAATGTCTTAAGGAATGAGTGAATGAATTTTATACAGTATTTTTTTACTATAATTTTCCTCTTTTCAGACCTTTATTCCATATACGGCATTGATATCTGGCTGTCCAACGACACTGCAAAGAAGTCGAGTTCCAAATGCATATCTGGAAAAGCATCCACTGAAGATGGCCAGGGCGTCACTGTGGAGAGTGCAATGACAGCCCACAGCGCGTGCATGCTGTGTGCTCACTTAAGTCTCACAGTCACCCTCTGAAGTCAGTACAATTATTATCCCCTAAGTTCTAGTAGACAAAAGGAACTTCTCACAAAGTGAAGTGGCTTGCCTGAGGTCACAGCCTGGGAGTTGCCAAACAGAGACTCGGCCTCAGGCCAGTCTGTTTCTGAAGGCCGCCTTCAGGCTGCCATCCCAGTTGGAGCTCTTGAAATTACATTATGGTCAAGTACGTTCTGACTTCATGCGCAATTGATGCTGCGGACTACCTGCCCTATACTGCAAGGCACCTTCAGTGGCTGGCCTTCTGACTGTTTCCAGTGGAGAGAAACTGCACCATCAGGAAGACAGCAGGGGACCCAGTCTTGTTGGGTGTTTCCTGCTTTCAGCAATCTATGCTGCAGTTCTGCATCCTCAGCACAAACAGCCAGGAATCCACTGTATCATACGAGAAGGATTAGCAGCCAGTTTTTTTATTGTGATATAATACACATAACATTTTACCATTTTGACCATTTTTAAGTGCACCATTTAGTTTTTACTTTTATATGTAGATAAGCTGCTTAAATGCCCCTTACCTTGAGCAGGTTGACTCCTCATAGCAGAGAGAGAGACTCAACCTCACTTCTAGTTTACAGTGTAGAGGACAAGCCAAAAAAAAATCATATCCCATAGAGATGTCAACGTAGCAAAGTCCACTGAGTTTAGGAGGAGCCAGGAACTCCCCTGCGTGGTCCAGCGTCGGACTGAGCACAGCGCACCGCAGAATGGTCCCCAGAGGTGGGAGAACAGTTACCTGCTGCCTGCAAGGGTCACCTCCCGTGAGTTCATCCAGCAGGCCTCAGAGACGTCACCAACAGATGGGAGGCTGAGGGATGGCGGATACCCCTCCATGCCATTCTTTCCAAACAGTTCATGGGTTTCGCTGTTTTTAAACTTGCAGAGTAACCTAAATTCCAGTTACTTTTTCTGATAAAGTTTGATTCTGGAATTTGTACCATCTCTCCTTGAGGCTACTATAAAGTTAAGAATAAACTTAACTTTATATGTTATAACTTATAAATTATAAGCTATATAAGTTAGAGTTGAGAATGGGGTTAAAACTTTTCTTAACTAAGACTATGCTCTTATCTAGCCTCCTTACTCTTACTGCAAAAAGAGATAAAAGTAAGACGTGTCCCATAATCCTCACAAGATCAAGATGAATCTTATGTGTTGCAAACATGCGGGATGAAATGGCTCATGAGGAGTGTAACACTTAGTACCTCCAGACGAAGCTACAACTTATTAAGAGAGAATCCTAACAAGCTATGTTCTTTATTTGGAAGGTTAGGAACCGGAATCTTCACTTTAAAATTCAGGAAAGATCTACACCGCTCACACCATCTGCATATGAATCTAAAACAATCCCTCAAAGCTTCCTTGACTTGGGGATTAATCAAGGAGCAAAAGGATGCACTGAGAAGCTAGAATCCCCACTCAGGGTTTTACATGCTTATATTAAAGGAAGCAAAGAGCAGTGGTTTGCCAACATTTTTGCTTACACACCTCCTTCTTCATTTGTTTGTGGTGCTATAACAAAATAACTGAAACTGGGTCATTCATGAAGAGCAGATATTTAGATTTCACAGTTCTGGGGGCTGGAATTCCAAGATGGAGGTGGCAGTAGGTTTGGTGTCTGGTGAGGGCTGCTCTCTGCTCCCAGATCGTGCCTTGTGCTGCCTCCTCAGGAGTGGGGAGAATGCTGAGTCCACACACGGCGGAAGGCAGGGGGTGAAAGGGAGAAATTCCCCCTCCAAACCCCTATGAAAGGGTAATCCCATTCACAAGAGAGAAGCCCCCATGGCTTAATCACCTCATAAAGGCCCCAACTCTTAATTAACGGTAATTAGTTTTCTGAAGTTCAAGCCTAGTTCATTATATCCCAGACTGAGTATGGGAGATGTTTTGCCTCTAACTACATAAGGAGGTCTGCTCTTAAGAGTATAATTTAGGCAGGGCATGGTGGCTCATGCCTGTAATCCCAGCACTTTGGGAGGCCAAGGCTGGTGGATCACTAGAGGTGAGGAATTCAAGACCAGCCTGGCCAAGATGGTGAAACCCTCATCTCTACTAAAAATGCAAAAATTAGCTGGGCATGGTGGCAGGCGCCTGTAATCCCAGCTACTCAGGAGGCTGAGGCAGGAGAATCGCTTGAACCCAGGAGGCAGATGTTGCAGAGAGCCCAGATCATACCACTGCACTCCAGCCTGGGCAATGGAGCAAGACTCCGTCTCAAAAAAAAAAAAAAAAAAGGAGAGAGAGAGTGTAATTTAATCTTCTCTGTGGAAATAAACAGCAAAAAGAAGAGGTACTACCGTGTTACAAGTAGCTATGGAACTTATAAAATATGTATTAGTAATTCTTATTAAGTGCAATATACTCACAGTCTCCAATAACCTGGCAAACATGAATGTAAATATTTTTCCCTTGGGTCTGAATAAAGGTTTGTGAAAATATAAAATAATTATGTATATGTGCTCTACGTGGCTTTTCTTTTTTTGCAAATTTATAACACCAGAAGTAAACATGAATCTTTTCACGTCCTCCTCTTTGAAACCATGCAAAATTGGAACTGAGTCACAGTCCAAGAAATAAGCCCATGAGAGGAGTCTGTCTCATGTCTGAGGGGAGGAATTACTGAGGGCTCCTTTGGGGGCAAAGAGATGCTTCCTTGTGTGCTTTTTACCAATCTTTAGTATTTGATTCCACAGATACTTCAAAAAAAGCCTGGAGCTTTGCTGTGAGCCTGTATTCGGATGGATAAGTGCCTTGCCCTCATGGCCTTCATGCTTTTACTGATACTCACCAAGCTTTGCTGTCAGCAAACTGTCCCGAAAGATGGATGCACTGCTCAGCAACAGTCAGGGCAGTAAAGATGAGATCACAGAATCAAAAGTGGCTTTCTGCACTGAACCACTGGGCAATATCTCAGAACTCAGAACCTCCCAATAGTGACCAAATGCTGTTTCTAATGTCTTCTTTACTCTGAACAGAAACATGTTTAAGACAGCAATGCAGATGACAATATCTCAGATTGTTCCTTTGTTTTGTGAAGTGGAAGAAAGGCTGTCCTTACAGGGGCAGGGAGAACGAAGAACAGCTGTGACTCTCAAAGCAGGACCCGTGTGAAGGGTGC
The DNA here is from genome assembly GCF_049350105.2 of Macaca mulatta. Taxonomy (NCBI): domain Eukaryota; kingdom Metazoa; phylum Chordata; class Mammalia; order Primates; family Cercopithecidae; genus Macaca; species Macaca mulatta. The sequence continues at coordinate 64,322,199 of NC_133413.1, forward strand.
TGCCCTAAAGAATTCAGGTAGATGCCAAGACACCTGCTGGTTCCTCCTCCCTAGGGAACTATTTGCTCTTTCACTTGTTGCTCTGCTGACTCAGTCTGAACCCCCTTCTGTGCGTTCCACGGTGGCCCCATCCCAGGTGATCTGGTCTGATCTCTGGAATGCCCATTTCTAGTTGATACATTTTTTCTAGGTGCCATTTTTCATAGCTGCAGCTTTGCTAAGTGATCTCACGAGTGGCTCTGCGAGGCTCCAACAGTACGTCTTTCTCTCCTGAGTGGGTGGGAAAGTCTCATCCTGGTGGGACCAGAGACAAAACTGAAAATGGAGCATCCTTCAAAGAAAGCAGGGATAATGAAGTCTGGTAGATAAGGACCAACAAGTACCTGTTGAATTTAGCAGCAAGGTAAAGTATTTGAGAGCAGTTACGTCCCAGGAGTGCCACAGGAGGCAGCTGGCAGTGAGCTGAGCATGTGCTGAAAGATCCCTGGAAAAGCTGTGTGGATCTCCAATCTCATCCTTTCCTCTGTGAAACTTTCCCCAGTTTCTCCAAACCACAGCAATGCATCAGTCCTGGAAGCCACATGAAATATTTTTAATTTTTCTTAAAATATTCATCACATTTTGCCTTATGTTGAAGCCATGATTTATCTCTCTTCCTATATCATGAACTCTCCGAAGACAGAAAGTAGCATCAATCACAGATTCTCTTATTCACCCATGACACACACACACCATACACCACACACACATATATATACACACCACACACCACAAACACACACACACTCTACATTTATATGCATACGCACCACACACATCACACCACACACATATACACACTACACACACTCTACACCTACACACCACACACCACAACACATCACACACACTACATACACATACACATCACACACACTCTGCATATAAACACACACTCTACACATACACACCACACACACGTTACACACACTACACATCTCACACATACACATTGCACACACCACATAGCTCACACACACGGCATACACTATACACACACTACACTCATACATACACAGCACACACACACCACAAACATCATAAATACTGCACATATAGACATACACACCTCACACATACAAACCACACACACACACACAGACAACAAACTTACACAGGCATAAGTGCTTGAATTCATTCCAACACACAGTAGTTGGTTTAAAATGTTAATTTAAATTGAGTGAAAGTACTCTACCGTTTTTTAAAATACTCTATGCCACTGGTTTATTGTTGAATTATATACAGCGGTGATACAGAAACTCCTTTCTGATCATTTGATTTCTTTCCATCTCAGTGTCATGTCTTCACCTCTAAATAAAACTCGATTTGAATAAATCGACACCCAGCATTAATCGTGTGCTTACTAAATATTCTTTGGAAGCGTGGATATACACAGCATGTCTTTTAGAGCTCAATGCTTGAGTTAGTTTTCACTTGGGATGTCAAGTGAATTTTAACATCCTTGGCAAACAGTGACTCCGTGTATAATGTGAAGATTCATCACACACGTCTCAGCTTGGAGCAGAGCTTTGTCAAGGCAGACAGGCCCCTCCTAGACTGCACCTCTCTTGGGTACCCATCTGCTCCTCAATTTTCAAGTCCCAGAGCCATGATATTACCAAAACACTGAAAGCTGATCAGCTTTTCAGATGCTCTGCTGAACAGAGTGTCATGTAAGCAAAACACTAATTCACCCATTTAGGAAGTGAGTGGCTGTCCGGGATGCCACACCCACGCTGTCTGACCAGCACACATTGCCCAGCACAGAGGAGCCAAGACACCAGGAAGTGGGATGTGCCTCAACTGCATCTTCCAGATCTCATCTAACGGGAAATCCTCATTCTCATCCAGAGCACTGGCAGCAGGTGTTTTAAATATAGTCTATTAATAGAAAATCTGAGGTATAGTAAGGCCAACAGATCAGGAAATGATTGCAGTTTGGAAGATTGTTTTTCACTCACAACTCCCAAGAGGATGAAGCATGCCATGCCATGCAGGACCAAGGAGAATAACACTGAGGGTGGTCAAGGGTTGGGGAGTGGGAACTGTGGGCAAGAGCCTTTATGGTGGTTTTCACAGGAAGAATGTGCGAGGCAGGGTGAGCAGGCTTAGGGCTGAATGGGTTGAACAGTTTCAGTAGGTTCTAGGGGGATAGGGACTTTCCCTAGCTGTCTGAGGTCATTAGGGTAGGTAGATAGTGGCCCAGATGTGAGATCCCAATAAAGCGGGCCTTTGAGGTGTGAACTCTAGATTAGTTGGCTTGTATTTGAAAAGCATTCTCATGGCAAGTGGTTTGCTATCTCTAGGAAATGGCAAGCCTGGGAGGGGCAGTCTCTCCAGGTTCAGCAAGGTTCCAAATGCCAAAGCATCAGAACACACACACAAAAACAAAAATCAAAAAATATGCTGAACACAGCAGGGAGTCTGGAGAGGGCAGCTTGGGCTTTCCAACCTCTGACATGAGGACACAGTCGGCAGTCTCAGTGGATGCTGAAGGCCAGGGGACCTGCTCGATGCAAGACCCTTTGCAAGGCTCAAGGTAAACACGACTCTCGTGCTCAGATACTCACAGGCAAGAAAGAGACGAGAGAAAACAGCACACAACACTAATACAAGGCAAAGTGAGACAAGGGTCACTGAAGTGACAGAGGTTCCTACATGAATTACTGAAAGGAGTGAGCACACTCCACTGCGGGGACCAGGAAGGCCATGGCAATCGCATCGAGCTAGACTTTGACAGATTGGTAAGATTTGAAAGAATGAGGACAACAGGAATTTCAGATGACAAGAAGAGGCAGTGAGGGGTTAAAATAAGAGTGTCCTTTGACTCATAAGCTGGTATGAAAGAAGAGCATGGACTCTAGGCCAGATCTAGAATTTGAAAAAATCTTCTAACAACAGCATCCGGAATTGACTGGAGCAGTCAATTCAGACACTTCTGCAATTAACCAATTGACAGGTCATGAGACCCAAACTATAAGAGTGGCAAGTGAAATGGCATTTATAAAGACAGGCTGTTTTTTAAGTTGAAATAACAGATCTTGGTGGCCAGACTAGGAATTCTTCATAGACACGATTAAGTCCTGTGTATCTTATTAATGTCCCTGCTTTGCGCAGTGCCTGGGGAAGAGAGGCAAGATACTGTAAAATAGGATCTACATGACTTGGTAAGTTGAAGACATGTTGACAGTGAGTCACAAGGTTGTGAACCTTAATGGCAGAATGCTGTGCTCCCGACTGTGGTCGCAGGGAAGCCACAGGGATGTCTAGATGAGAAGTGAGCCTGACTTGCTGAGATCAGGGGAGTAGCAACACTCATACTAAACCTAAGAAAGATCGCACTCAACAGTTTGGCGGCCAAATATGAAGCAAGAAACAGAGAGTAGAGGGAAGCTTTAGAGTACAGCCTTGAGGTGAAGGAAGAGGAGGAACCAGGAGCAGACAGAGCCAGAAGAGAGCCTGGATCAAGCAGCATCCTGGAAACCAGAATCTGAAGGCCAAGAAAGACGTCCTGTACCATGTCACAAAAGGCTTAAGGGACAGTGGGGAAAAGCAATTGATTCTGTGCCTGGGAGGTGATTGGTGATGTCTGAGGGAGCACTTGCAATAAAGCAGTAATCCCCAACCTTGCATTGTTCACTGTATTCTCTTGGAAATTTAAGAAGTTTCATGCCTCAAGTCCATCCCATCCCTCGTGTAACAAGCCTGGGCTAAGATCTGGACATCAGGATTTTTAAAGCTTCTCAGGAAATTCTAATGAGCTGCCTGGCTAAGGTTGAGAATCATAGCAGTAGAATGTTGACAGAAGAAGCCAAATTACCTGAATTAAGAAGAATATATCGGGAAGGTGCCGGCCTTGTGCAAAGCAGTGCTCCTCAGATGCGAGGGTGCATCAGAATTACCCGCAGAGCTTGTCCACCACAAAGGGCTGGGCTTCAGCCTCACTCACCCAGAACTTCTGATTGAGTAGCCCTGAGTGGGGACCCAGGAATTTGCATCTCTAACAAATTCCTAAGTGATGCTGATGCTTCTGGTCTGGAAATCACACCATGAGACTCACTGGTATAGAGATTATGCTTTCAAAAACTTTAGTAGTGAGAAAATAAGAAAAACATTGTAGTCAGTGGATGGGAAGATTGACTCAAAAAATTTACCTCTGTAAAACAGCCTAAAATCTGTTACTCACTAGTTCAGCAGACTGAGGGAAATCATTTCACCCAGTCCCGTTTGATGCTGCCTTACCTCACTATCACCTGGGAAAACTCAAAGACATGCCCATGTTCAGGCTTCACTCACAGAGATTCTGGTTTTCTGACCTGATTTGGGATCCAGGGTTTTATTTATTTTTTATTTTTTATTTTTAGAGACACAGTCTTCCTATGTTGCCTGGGCTGGAGTGCCGTGGCTATTCACAGGTGCTATCATTGTGCACTGCAGCCTCACACTCTTGGGCTCACGTAATCCTCCTGCCTCAGCCTCCCCAGTAGGTAGGACTTAGAGGCACATTTCACCATGCTTGGTGGTGTTGGACATTTTTTAAAGCTCATTAATTCAACTTACCAGTCTCACTTTTCTTGATGAATAATAAGAATCATATCACTCTGTGGTCAATTTTCTTATTTAAAAACTAAAGGTAAATTATACTTAAGGGTGAAATATTCCCAAGAGTGGGAACAAGACAAGGACGTGTGCTGTCCCCACTCTTGTTAACAGAATGCTTGACATTCTGGTCGGTGAGTAAGGCAAGAAAAGAAACTAAATAGCATATATATCAGAAAGGGAGAAATAAAATTGTTTCTATGTGCAGATGACATGACTGTCTCCATAGAAAATCCCAAGAATTCTTTTCAAAACTATTAAAACTAATAAGTGAGTTCAGCAGGATTGTAGGATACAAAATCAACATTAAACATTAATTATATTTCTTCATACTAGCAATGAACATATGGAAACCAAAAATTAAAAACACAGTACCATCTATATTCACCCAAAGAAAGTGAAATACATAGGTAGTATAAATCTAACAAAACATATATAGATTCTTATGCTAAAAATTACAAACTGCTAATAAAAAACAAATAAGACCTGAATAAATGAAAATACAAATTACGTTTACAAATTAGAATACTCAACATCATAGAGATATCCATTTTCCCCAAATTAATACACGGGTCTAAAGCATTTTCTATCAAAATCTAAGCAAACTGTTGTAGATATTGACAAGATTATCCTATAATTTATATAGAGAAGCAAAAAACAAAAAACCTAGAATCTCTACAATTTTGAAAACAAAGAATAAAGTAGGGAAAATGAGTTTACCCAATTTCAAGAATTACTGTATAGTACTGATAATCAAGGTTGTGTAGTATTTGTGAAAAGATAGACAAAGATCAATGAAACGTAATTTAAAAAAAAAAACAAATGTAGGCCTAAACAAATGAGCCAATTTATTTTTGGAAACGGTGCAAAAGTAAATCAGTGGGAGAAAGATAGTCTTTTTAACAAATTGTCCTGGAGGAGTTGGACATTTATAGACAAAAAGAAATCAATAACCTCAATATAAATCTCACACATTATACAGAACTTAACTCAAATTGGATCATGGACTGAAGTGTAAAATGTAAGAAAAAAATAGAAGAGACATCATAGAAAACGGTGCAGTAGAGAGGACCAAGGTTTAGTTTCCTCATTGAAGCAACCATTAAGTTGGCAAAAAAAAAAAAAACTGAGAGAGAAAGAGAGAAACAAGAGAAACAACTTTTTCAGGACTTAGTAAATCTAATTTTAAAGAGTCAGGTGGGGCACGGTGGCTCACGCCTCCCTTTGGGAGGCTGAGGCGGGTGGAACACCTGAGGTCAGGAGTTCAAGACCATCTTGGCCAACATGGTGAAACCCCGTCTTTACTAAAAATACAAAAATTAGCCAGGCATGGTGGGTCGCACCTGTAATCCCAACTTGGGAGGCTAAGGCAGGAGAAGCTCTTGAATCCAGCAGGCAGAGGGTGCAGTGAGCCAAGACCACTCCATTGCACTCCAGCCTGGGCAACAGAGCAAGATTCCATAAAAAGAAAAGAAAAAAAATACAGAGAAGTCTGAAATAAATAGAAAATGGTTACTAAATTTTGGCATTGGGGGAAAACTCTGTTGGGTCACAAACTTACTGCTAAAATAACCGAAAAGAGATCAGTGACTACAGATGACAAGGAATGCAATCTTTGCCAAAATAGTTTAGAAAGGTCATTAAACAAATGGACTATTGCAGCCCTCAACAAGAACCAACAGCAAATGATGGGGAGGGCAAAAATCTGATTTCCATACTTACCACATGATAACATTCAAAATGTCCAGTTTTCAGCAATTACAAGGCATAAAAAGAAACAGAAAAGTATGACTCGTATGCAGGACAAAAATCAAAAAGAAATGGACAGAAACCACTCCTGAAGAAGCCCAGACATTGGACTTCTGAGACAAAGACTTTAAATCAACTGTCTTAAACATGCTCAAAGAACTAAAGCGAACTAAAGGCAAATAACCAAAGGAAACAAAAAGAATGATGTGTGAACAAATAGATAATATTAATAAAGGGAACCAAATAAAAAATGTGCTAAAAAGCACAATAACTGAAATTAAAAAAAAATCTGTAAAGAGGTTTAACAGCAGATTTGAGCAGATAGAAAATTCAGTAAACTTAAAGATACAACAATTAAAATTATCCAGTCTGAGGAGCAGAAAGAAAAAAGAGTGAAGAAAAGTGAACAGAGCCTGAAGTATCTGTGGGAAATCATCAAGTACATCAACATGCACATAAAAAGAGTCCAAGAGGAGAAGAGAGAGGAAAACAGACAAAATGAATGTTTGAGGAAATAGTGGCCCAAACTTTCCCAAATTTGATGAAAGATGTGAATCTATACAACCAAGGAGCTCAACAAGTTTCAAGTAAGATAAAGTCAAAAAGAAGCATACTGACACAGGTTATAATTAAACTGCTTAGAGACTAAGTCAAAGAATCTTGAAAGCCACAAGAGAGGAGTGATTCATCACATACAAGGGATGCTCAATAAGATTAACAGCTAATTAATCTTATTTAATTAAGATTAAATAAGAAACAAAGGAAAAACAAACCTGTCAACCAGGAATTCTATCTCAGACAAAACTATTCTTCAAAAATGAAAGACAAATTAAGATTTCCAGATATAACCTGAGGAGGTTTATTACTAGGAGATTTGTCTTACAAATAATACTTAAGAGACTCATTCAGGAAGAAATGAAATGATACTGGACAGTTACTTGAATCCGTATTTTTTAAAAAAATACCAGTAAAAGTAACTATGTAGGTAAATATACGACCAGTATTATTGGATTCTTTGTTTTTAACTTCTTTTTAATTTTCTATATGATTTAAAGAACAAATGCATAAACAGTAATTATAAATATGTCAGCTGACAAAATGTATAAAGATATAATGTTTGACAACAAAAATACAAAGAGGGAGTGTATGGAGTTGTATAGAAGCAAAGTGTTTACTGCTACTGAAAATAAATTAGTATTGATGCAAACTACATTGCTATAAATTTAGAAAACTAACTACAATTCCGAGAGTAACCTCTGAAAAAAAAACACTTAAAATATACAGAATGAGGAATGAGGAGAGAATCAAAACGGTATACTATCAAGAGAATCAATCAAACACTAAATAAGGCCATAATTGAGCAATTGAGGAACATAAAAGATAAGACACACAGAAAACAAATAGCAAAATGGCAGAATTATGTGATTCCTTTTCTATAATCATTTTAAATGTAAATGGTTTAGACTCTGCAATTTAAAGAAAGACATTAATGGAATGGACAATAAATATGATCCACCTGTAAGCTGTCACTGTAGATCCAAAGACATAAAGAAGTTGAAAGTAGGCCGGGCACGGTGGCTCACGCCTGTAATCCCAGCACTTTGGGAGGCCGAGGCGGGCGGATCACAAGGTCAGGAGATCGAGACCACGGTGAAACCCCGTCTCTACTAAAAATACAAAAAATTAGCCGGGCGCGGTGGCGGGCGCCTGTAGTCCCAGCTACTCAGGAGGCTGAGGCAGGAGAATGGCGTAAACCCAGGAGGCGGAGCTTGCAGTGAGCCGAGATCGCGCCACTGCACTCCAGCCTGGGCGACAGAGCGAGACTCCGTCTCAAAAAAAAAAAAAAAAAAAAAAAAAAAAAAAAAAAGAAGTTGAAAGTAAAAGGATGAGAAAAGTCTTTTTCCACGCAAATAGTACTATTTTTTTACTATGAAAATAGTAACCGAAATGAAGTTTGAATAGCTATGATAATATCAGACAAAGTAGACTTTTAGTCAAATATTGTTACAAAAGGTAAAGAAGGAACATTATATATGGATAATTATAAAGTTACATACATCAAACAGCAGAGCCCGAAAATATATGAAGCAAACATTAGCAGAATTGCTGAGAGAAGCAAACAATTTTAAAGAAATAGTTGGAGACTTCCATACCTCACTTTCAATAAATGGATAAAACATTGAACCAGAAGGTCAATAAGGAAAATAGAAAACGTGAACAATATTATAAAACAACTAGACCTAACAGTCTGCTATAGAGCACCACACACCAAGAGCAAAATAAACATTCTTTTCTTTTTTTATTTATTTATTATTATTATTATACTTTAAGTTCTAGGGTACATGTGCATAACGTGTAGTTTTGTTACATATGTATACTTGTGCCATGTTGGTGTGCTGCACCCATCAGCTCGTCAGCACCCATCAACTCATCATTTACATCAGGTATAACTCCCAATGCAATCCCTCCCCCCTCCCCCTCCCCATGATAGGCCCCGGTGTGTGATGTTCCCCTTCCCGAGTCCAAGTGATCTCATTGTTCAGTTCCCACCTATGAGTGAGAACATGCGGTGTTTGGTTTTCTGTTCTTGTGATAGTTTGCTGAGAATGATGGTTTCCAGCTGCATCCATGTCCCTACAAAGGACACAAACTCATCCTTTTTTATGGCTGCATAGTATTCCATGGGGTATATGTGCCACATTTTCTTAATCCAGTCTGTCACTGATGGACATTTGGGTTGATTCCAAGTCTTTGCTATTGTGAATAGTGCCGCAATAAATATACGTGTGCATGTGTCTTTATAGCAGCATGATTTATAATCCTTTGGGTATATACCCAGTAATGGGATGGCTGGGTCATATGGTACATCTAGTTCTAGATCCTTGAGGAATCGCCATACTGTTTTCCATAATGGTTGAACTGGTTTACAATCCCACCAACAGTGTAAAAGTGTTCCTATTTCTCCACATCCTCTCCAGCACCTGTTGTTTCCTGACTTTTTAATGATCGCCATTCTAACTGGTGTGAGATGGTATCTCATTGTGGTTTTGATTTGCATTTCTCTGATGGCCAGTGATGATGAGCATTTTTTCATGTGTCTGTTGGCTGTATGAATGTCTGCTTTTGAGAAATGTCTGTTCATATCCTTTGCCCACTTTTTGAAGGGGTTGTTTGTTTTTTTCTTGTAAATTTGTTTGAGTTCTTTGTAGGTTCTGGATATTAGACCTTTGTCAGATGAGTAGATTGCAAAAATTTTCTCCCATTTTGTAGGTTGCCTGTTCACTCTGCTGGTAGTTTCTTTTGCTGTGCAGAAGCTCTTTAGTTTAATTAGATCCCATTTGTCAATTTTGGCTTTTGCTGCCATTGCTTTTGGTGTTTTAGACATGAAGTCTTTGCCCATGCCTATGTCCTGAATGATACTACCTAGGTTTTCCTCTAGGATTTTTATGGTATTAGGTCTAACATTTAAGTCTCTAATCCATCTTGAATTAATTTTCGTATAAGGAGTAAGGAAGGGATCCAGTTTCAGCTTTCTACTTATGGCTAGCCAATTTTCCCAGCACCATTTATTAAATAGGGAATCCTTTCCCCATTTCTTGTTTCTCTCAGGTTTGTCAAAGATCAGATGGCTGTAGATGTGTGGTATTATTTCTGAGGACTCCGTTCTGTTCCATTGGTCTATATCTCTGTTTTGGTACCAGTACCATGCTGTTTTGGTTACTGTAGCCGTGTAGTATAGTTTGAAGTCAGGTAGCGTGATGCCTCCAGCTTTGTTCTTTTGACTTAGGATTGTCTTGGAGATGCGGGCTCTTTTTTGGTTCCATATGAACTTTAAAGCAGTTTTTTCCAATTCTGTGAAGAAACTCATTGGTAGCTTGATGGGGATGGCATTGAATCTATAAATTACCTTGGGCAGTATGGCCATTTTCACGATATTGATTCTTCCTATCCATGAGCATGGTATGTTCTTCCATTTGTTTGTGTCCTCTTTTATTTCACTGAGCAGTGGTTTGTAGTTCTCCTTGAAAAGGTCCTTTACATCCCTTGTCAGTTGGATTCCTAGGTATTTTATTCTCTTTGAAGCAATTGTCAATGGAAGTTCATTCATGATTTGGCTCTCTGTTTGTCTGTTACTGGTGTATAACAATGCTTGTGATTTTTGCACATTAATTTTGTCTCCTAAGACTTGGCTGAAGTTGCTTATCAGCTTAAGGAGATTTTGGGCTGAGACAATGGGGTTTTCTAAATATACAATCATGTCATCTGCAAACAGGGACAATTTGACTTCTTCTTTTCCTAACTGAATACCCTTGATTTCTTTCTCTTGCCTGATTGCCCTAGCCAGAACTTCCAACACTAGGTTGAATAGGAGTGGTGAGAGAGGGCATCCCTGTCTTGTGCCAGTTTTCAAAGGGAATTTTTCCAGTTTTTACCCATTCAGTATGATATTGGCTGTGGGTTTGTCATAAATAGCTCTTATTATTTTGAGGTACGTTCCATCAATACCAAATTTATTAAGCGTTTTTAGCATGAAGGGCTGTTGAATTTTGTCAAAAGCCTTTTCTGCATCTATTGAGATAATCATGTGGTTCTTGTCTTTGGTCCTGTTTATATGCTGGATTATGTTTATTGATTTGCGAATGTTGAACCAGCCTTGCATCCCAGGGATGAAGCCCACTTGATCATGGTGGATAAGCTTTTTGATGTGCTGCTGAATCCGGTTTGCCAGTATTTTATTAAGGATTTTTGCATCGATGTTCATCAGGGATATTGGTCTAAAATTCTCTTTTTTTGTTGTGTCTCTGCCAGGCTTTGGTATCAGGATGATGTTGGCCTCATAAAATGAGTTAGGGAGGATTCCCTCTTTTTCTATTGATTGAAATAGTTTCAGAAGGAATGGTACCAGCTCCTCCTTGTACCTCTGGTAGAATTCAGTTGTGAATCCATCTGGTCCTGGACTTTTTTTTGGTTGGTAGGCTATTAATTATTGCCTCAATTTCAGAGCCTGCTATTGGTCTATTCAGGGATTCAACTTCTTCCTGGTTTAGTCTTGGAAGAGTGTAAGTGTCCAGGAAATTATCCATTTCTTCTAGATGTTCTAGTTTATTTGCGTAGAGGTGTTTATAGTATTCTCTGATGGCAGTTTGTATTTCTGTGGGGTTGGTGGTGATATCCCTTTTATCATTTTTTATTGCATCTATTTGACTCTTCTCTCTTTTCTTCTTTATTAGTCTTGCTAGCAGTCTGTCAATTTTGTTGATCTTTTCAAAAAACCAACTCCTGGATTCATTGATTTTTTGGAGGGTTTTTTGTGTCTCTATCTCCTTCAGTTCTGCTCTGATCTTAGTTATTTCTTGCCTTCTGCTAGCTTTCGAATGTGTTTCCTCTTGCTTCTCTAGTTCTTTTAATTGTGATGTTAGAGTGTCAATTTTAGATCTTTCCAGCTTTCTCTTGTGGGCATTTAGTGCTATAAATTTCCCTCTACACACTGCTTTAAATGTGTCCCAGAGATTCTGGTATGTTGTATCTTTGTTCTCATTAGTTTCAAAGAACATCTTTATTTCTGCCTTCATTTCGTTATGTACCCAGTAGTCACTCAGGAGCAGGTTGTTCGGTTTCCATGTAGTTGAGCGGTTTTGATTGAGTTTCTTAGTCCTGAGTTCTAGTTTGATTGCACTGTGGTCTGAGAGACAGTTTGTTATAATTTCTGTTCTTGTACATTTGCTGAGGAGTGCTTTAGTTCCAATTATGTGGTCAATTTTGGAGTAAGTGCGATGTGGTGCTGAGAAGAATGTATATTCTGTTGATTTGGGGTGGAGAGTTCTGTAGATGTCTATTAGGTCTGCTTGCTGCAGAGATGAGTTCAATTCCTGGATATCCTTGTTAACCTTCTGTCTCGTTGATCTGTCTAATGTTGACAGTGGAGTGTTGAAGTCTCCCATTATTATTGTATGGGAGTCTAAGTCTCTTTGTAAGTCTCTAAGGACTTGCTTTATGAATCTGGGTGCTCCTGTATTGGGTGCATATATATTTAGGATAGTTAGCTCTTCCTGTTTAATTGATCCCTTTACCATTATGTAATGGCCTTCTTTGTCTCTTTTGATCTTTGATGGTTTAAAGTCTGTTTTATCAGAGACTAGTATTGCAACCCCTGCTTTTTTTTGTTCTCCATTTGCTTGGTAAATCTTCCTCCATCCCTTTATTTTGAGCCTATGTATGTCTCTGCATGTGAGATGGGTCTCCTGAATACAGCAGACTGATGGGTCTTGACTCTTTATCCAGTTTGCCAGTCTGTGTCTTTTAATTGGAGCATTTAGTCCATTTACATTTAAGGTTAAGATTGTTATGTGTGAACTTGATTCTGCCATTATGATATTAACTGGTTATTTTGCTCGTTATTTAATGCAGTTTCTTCCTAGCTAAATGGTCTTTACATTTTGGCATGTTTTTGCAATGGCTGGTACCGGTTGTTCCTTTCCATGTTTAGTGCTTCCTTGAGGGTCTCTTGTAAGGCAGTCCTAGTGGTGACAAAATCTCTAAGCATTTGCTTATCTGTAAAGGATTTTATTTCTCCTTCACTTATGAAACTTAGTTTGGCTGGATATGAAATTCTGGGTTGAAAATTCTTTTCTTTAAGAATGTTGAATATCGGCCCCCACTCTCTTCTGGCTTGTAGAGTTTCTGCCGAGAGATCTGCTGTTAGTCTGATGGGCTTCCCTTTGTGGGTAACCTGACCTTTCTCTCTGGCTGCCCCTAAGATTTTTTCTTTCATTTCAACTTTGGTGAATCTGGCAATTATGTGTCTTGGAGTTGCTCTTCTCAAGGAGTATCTTTGTGGCATTCTCTGTATTTCCTGGATTTGAATGTTGGCCTGCCCTGCTAGGTTGGGGAAGTTCTCCTGGATGATATCCTGCAGAGTGTTTTCCAACTTGGTTCCATTTTCCCCCTCACTTTCAGGCACCCCGATCAGACGTAGATTTGGTCTTTTTACATAATCCCATACTTCTTGCAGGCTTTGTTCATTTCTTTTTCTTCTTTTTTCTTTTGGTTTCTCTTCTCGCTTCATTTCATTCATTTGATCCTCAATCACTGATACTCTTTCTTCCAGTTGATCGAGTCGGTTACTGAAGCTTGTGCATTTGTCACGTATTTCTTGTGTCATGGTTTTCATCTCTTTCATTTCGTTTATGACCTTCTCTGCATTAATTACTCTAGCTATCAGTTCTTCCACTTTTTTTTCAAGATTTTTAGTTTCTTTGCGCTGGGTACGTAATTCCTCCTTTAGCTCTGAGAAGTTTGATGGACTGAAGCCTTCTTCTCTCATCTCGTCAAAGTCATTCTCCGTCCGGCTTTGATCCATTGCTGGCGATGAGCTGCGCTCCTTTGCCGGGGGAGATGCGCTCTGATTTTTTGAATTTCCAGCTTTTCTGCCCTGCTTTTTCCCCATCTTTGTGGTTTTATCTGCCTCTGGTCTTTGATGATGTTGACGTACTGATGGGGTTTTGGTGTAGGTGTCCTTCCTGTTTGATAGTTTTCCTTCTAATAGTCAGGACCCTCAGCTGTAGGTCTGTTGGAGATTGCTTGAGGTCCACTCCAGACCCTGTTTGCCTGGGTATCAGCAGCAGAGGCTGCAGAAGATAGAATATTGCTGAACAGCGTGTGTACCTGTCTGATTCTTGCTTTGGAAGCTTCCTCTCAGGGGTGTACTCCACCCTGTGAGGTGTGGGGTGTCAGACTGCCCCTAGTGGGGATGTCTCCCAGTTAGGCTGCTCAGGGGTCAGGGACCCACTTGAACAGGCAGTCTGTCCCTTCTCAGATCTCAACCTCCGTGTTGGGAGATCCACCACTCTCTTCAAAGTTGTCAGACAGAGTCGTTTGCGTCTGCAGAGGTTTCTGCTGCTTTTCTTGTTGTTCAGCTGTGCCCTGTCCCCAGAGGTGGAGTCTACAGAGACAGGCAGGTTTCCTTGAGCTGCTGTGAGCTCCACCCAGTTCGAGCTTCCCAGCGGCTTTGTTTACCTACTTAAGCCTCAGCAATGGTGGGCGCCCCTCCCCCAGCCTTGCTGCTGCCTTGCGGTTAGATCGCAGACTGCTGTGCTAGCAATGAGGGAGGCTCCGTGGGTGTGGGACCCTCCCGGCCAGGTGTGGGATATAATCTCCTGTTGTGCCCATTTACTTAAAGCGCAGTATTGGGGTGGGAGTTACCCGTTTTTCCAGGTGTTGTGTGTCTCAGTTTCCCTGGCTAGGAAAAGGGATTCCCTTCCCCCTTGCGCTTCCCAGGTGAGGCGATGCCTCGCCCTGCTTCAGCTCTCGCTGGTCGGGCTGCAGCAGCTGACCAGTACCGATTGTCTGGCACTCCCTAGTGAGATGAACCCAGTACCTCAGTTGAAAATGCAGAAATCACTGGTCTTCTGTGTCGCTCACACTGGAAGTTGGAGACTGGAGCTGTTCCTATTCGGCCATCTTGCTCCGCCCCCCCCAATAAACATTCTTTTCAAATGCACATGAAGCATTCTGCTGAATAGCCCATATGTTAGGCCACAATACAAGTCTCAATAAGTTTTAAAAGACTGAAATCATACAAAGCATGTTCTCCAGCCACAATGGAATAATAAAAGAAGAAAAACTGGAAAATTCAAAAATGTGTAGAAATTAAACAACAGACTCCTAATCAACAAGTCAAAGAAGAATTCACGACAAATTAAGAATATACTTAGAGATGAATGAAAATAAAACACAAAATCCTGAACTTATGGAATGCCACAAAAGCAGTGCTCAGAGGGAAGTTCATTGCTATAAATACCTACATTAAAAAGAAGAAAGATATTGGATCAACAACCTAACTTTATTCTGTAAAAGGAGAATAAATCTTGGGGCCCTCAAATCACTAAGCTAAAGGGAAAAGTCAGGCTAGGAACAACTAGGGCAAACCTGCCTCCCATTCTATTCAAAGTCATGCCTGTGCTCACCAAGATAAATGCATATCTGACTGCCTCCTTTAACAAAGCTAATCAGAAACTGAAAAAAATACAATTTGTCTCTTATCTACCTATGACTTAGAAGCTCCCTCCCTACTTTGAGTTGTCCCGCCTTTGCTTCAAGTTGTCGAACTTTCCAGACCAAACCAATGTTAAACTTACACATATTGATAGATGTCTCATATCTCCCTAAAATGTATAAAACCAAGCTGTGCTTTGACCACCTAGGGCACATGCTATCAAGACCTTTTGAGGCTGTGTCACGGGTACACATCTTTAACTTTGGCAAAATAAGCTTCCTAAATTGACTGAGACCTATCTCAGATATTTGGGGTCACAATATCTTAAGAAACTAGAGGGAAAAGAGTAAATTAAATGTGGAGCCAACAAAAAGAAGGAAATGACAAAGATTAGAGGAGCAGTAAATGGAATAAAGTATAGAAAAACAACACAGAGAATCAATGAAACCAAAAGTTGGTTCCTAAAGAAGATCAACAAAATTGACAAATTTTAATGAGACTAATTTAAAAAAATAAGAAAGAAGACACAGATAATTAAAATCAGAAATGAAAATGGGGACATTACTATAAATAATACAGAAATAAAAAGAATTATAATAGAATACTGTGAGCAATGCTACACCAACAAATTGGATAACTTTGATAAAAGAGCCATATTCCTAGAAACACACAAATTGCCAAAAGTGACTCAAGAAGAAATAGAAGATCTCAACGAACCTATAACAAGTAAAGATATTGAGTCAGTCAAAAACTCTTCTGACAACGAAAAGTGCAGGATCAGATGGCTTCTTGTGAATTCTACCAAATCTTTAAAGAATTGACATTGATTCATCTCAAACTCTTCCAAAAAATAGAAGGGAGAATACTTCCTAGCTGATTCTATGGTACCAGTATTACCCTTACATCAAAGGCAGGCAAACAGACCATATGAAAATAAAACTGAGACCAATATCCCTTACAAATATAGATGCAACAATCCACAACAAAATAAGAGCAAACTAAATCCAGCAGTATATTAAAAGAATTATACAATATGACTAAGTGAGATGTATCCCCAGAAAGCAAACATGGTTCAACATTCTAAAATCAATGTAATACCACCACATTAATAGAATGAAGGGGTTAAAAAAAAAATGACCATCTCAAATGACACAGAAAAGGCATTTGACAAATTCAACAGCCTTTCATAGGAAAAGCACTCAGGAAACTGGAAATATAGAAGATCTTTCTCACCATGATAAAGGGAATTTATGAAAACTAACAGTTAACATTGTACTCCACAAAGAAAATTAATTCCATTTACTTTGCTTATACAGTATCAAAAATAAAATAAAATAAAATACCTAGGAATGAATTTAACCAAGGAGATGCAAGGCTTATACACTGAAAACTATGAAACACTGATACAAGAAATTTTAAAAGACCTAAGTAAATGGAAAGACATTTTGTGTTTATGAATTGAGATAATAAATATTATTAAATTGATAATACTCTTCCAGAAAACAATCCCTACAGAGTTAAGGCAATCCTTACCAAAATCCAACTGTTCATTTTGCAGAAATAGAAAAGCTGATCTTTAAATTTATGTAAGCATGTAAGAAACCCTAAGTAGCCAAAATAGCAAAGTTGAAGTTTTCACACTTCTCGTTTTCAAAACTTACTATAAATCTACAGTAATCAAGACAATGTGATACTAGTATAGACATAGATATATAGAGCAATGGAGTAGAATTGAGAGCCCAGAAACCATACACCATGGTCAGTTGATTTTCAATAAAGGTGCCAACACCATTCAATGGAGAAAGAATAGACTTTTCCAACAAATGGTACTAGGACAACTGGATATATCTGCATGCAAAAGAAAGAAGTTGGACCTTTATGTCATGTGATACATACAAAATAACTCAAAAAGTACCAAAGATCTAAATATAAACTAAAACCGTAAAACTCTTAGAAGAAAGCACTAGGCAAATCTTCATGACCTTGAATTTGCCAATGGTTTTTTTAGACATGACATCAAAAGCACAAGAAACAAAAGTAAAAACAGATAAATTGGACTTCACTAAAATTAAAAATTGTTTTGCCCCAAAGGACACTTTCAAGAAAGTGAAAAGACAACACACAGAATGAAAGAAAATGTTTGCAAATCACATGTCTGATAAGGACCTAGTATAGAATATATAAAGAACTCTCACAATTCAACAACAAAATAACAAACAACCCAGTTTAAAAATGGCCAATAAGTACATGAATTGAAAGCAGGTATTCAAACAAATACTTGTACACAAATGTTCATAGCAGCACTACTCATAATAGCCAAATGCGGAAACAACCCAAATGTCCATCAATTGATAAATGGATAAAGAAAATGTGGTACACCAACATGGCACATGTATACATATGTAACAAACCTGCACATTGTGCACATGTACCCTAGAACTTAAAGTATAATTAAAAAAAAAAGAAAATGTGGTACACCCATACAGTAAAATGGTGGTCATAAAAAGGAATTAAGTATGACACATACGTCAATATGGATAAACCTTGAAAACATTATGCTAGGTGAAATAAACCAGACACAAAGGCCACATATGATATTATTCCAATTATATGAAGTATCTGGAGTCGGCAAATCCATAGGGACAGAAAAAAGATTAGTGGTTGCCAGGGGCTGGGGGAAATGGCAGTGGAGAGTGACTGCTTAATGGGCATTGGGTTTCCTTCTGGGGAAATGAAAATGTTTTGGAACTAGATAATGGTGACAGTTGCAAAACATTGTGAAGGTACTAAATGTCACTGATAGTACATTTTATATTATATGTATTTTAATTGCACTCTAACCACCCCCAATAAAATAAGAGACAGCTTCAGGATCTAGGCCTAGGCAAAGAGTTCTTAGACATGACACCAATAGCTTAATTTATAAAGGGAAAAAGTAATAAATTGGACTTGATCCCAATGTAAAATATTTGCCCTGTGAAAGACCCTTTTAAGAGGTGAAAAGACATGCAACCATATACCTGTCAAAGGACTAGTATCTAGAATATATAAAGAACTCTTAAAACTCAAATTGTTCTTTAAAATCCAATTAGAAAATCAGTAAAAGACATGAAGACATCTCATAGAGAGACTGTACAGATGGCAAATCAGCACTTGAAAAATGTTCACCACCACTAGCCATTAAGGAAATGCGAATTAAAACCATGATGAGATAACACTTACCCACCTATTATTAAAGTGTCTAAATTCAAAAACAGTGACAATACCAAAAGCTGATGAGGATGTGGAGAAACTGGGTCACTCACACATTGCTGATGGGAATGTAAAATGGTGCAGCTATTCTGGGAGCCCGTTTGGCAGTTTCTTAAAAAAACTAAACAGGCAACAACCATTTGATCCAGCTATCAATTGCACTCTCCTAGACAATTATCCCAGAGAAATGAAAACTTATGTTCATACAAAAATGTTTGCATGAATGTTTAGAGCAGTTTTATTCAAAATAGCCCCAAACTGGAAACATTCCAGATATCTTTCAATGGGTAAACAGTTAAAGAAACAAAACTATTGATACATGCAACAACCTTTATGAATCTACAGAGGATGATGCTGAGTTAAAAAAAAAAAAGAAAGAAAAAAAAAAAGCCAATCCTGAAAGGTGACTTACTATATGACTCCATGAAATGCAAAATAAAAGGAATGGAGAACAGATTAGAGATTACCACAGGTTAAGGAAGGAGAATGGAAGGAGGTGCGTATGGCTACCTAAGGAGGGATCCTTCAATGGTGGAAATGTTCTTGACTATATCAACGTCAATCTCCTGGTTTTAATATTGTACTAGAATTTTTCAAGGTGTTATCCTTGGGGAAAACTGGGTAAATTGTACACAGAATCTCTCTGTATTCTTAAAATTGCATATGAATCCACAATTGCTTGGGAAAGAAGTTTAGTTTAAAAAAAAAAAAAAACCCTTCAGCAGCCTGGGCCATTGAATTCTGACCTCCTCAGCTGCTTTCTAGCTTTCTCCACCTGAGCCCTCTTGCACCACTTCTCACGCCCATGAAAACAACAAGATTATTAAAAGGCACCTAATTCAGAAGTTTTTCAAACTTTGCACAGGTAAGTCCTAAGGATTTTCAAAGATGCTCGAGGTTCAGGCAGCATAGGGGGCTGGGAAAGAAGGTGGGGTTATATCCTGTTAATACAGAGCAAGTCCACTATTGTCTGTGATAAATACTGGGATTCCACTCCCTTAAAGTCAGGCTTTACTGCACTATAACCTTTGAGAGTTGCTCATTCCATAAAATTTGATATTTATTTTGACTTTAGAACATCTTTGACATGTTGCTATCCCTGATTTTCCTGATCCCAACCAAGTAATTGTGAAAGCTAAATTCAAATCCTGTCAGCTTGGGCAAGTCACATCAGCTTGCTAAGACCCATTTCCTAATGTCTAAAAAGAACATCAGAATCATCTGCTCACAATACAGCTGCTCTGAGCTTTAAATGAGATAAGGCATTTAAAGCATTTCATACAGTGCCTCCCACAAAGTAGGACTCATTGTATACTAGCTAATTTCAGAAATACTACCTCTCAGCAACACTTTATCCTACACAACTCTAGTAGAAATTTCTTTCTTTACATAGGGCCAAAAATCTATTACCTGACAATACTGAGGAGTCCAACCTTCCCTAATTTATTTCGTCCCCTTTCGTATGACCCAGTTTTAAGTGCTGCTCTCACATCACTCAGTGTTCTCTGGTTTCCAGGGTTTCTCACAAATCACGATGCCCAAGCCTGAGCAGTGTGCTCCCAATGTTACCATGCCCGTCTTCGGGACGCCAGTTCCCTCTCCTTCTGCATCCCGCATGATCTACTGCACTCGTGCAACTTACATGGCCTGTCGTTGACAGCCACGCGCCACTGCTGATCCATGGCGGGAACGCTCTTCTTGAAAGTCCCTGAGCCGGTTTCCCACATCTCACTGTCAAGACACATCAGCCCAGGCCAGGCGCGGTGGCCCACACCTGTAATCCCAGCACTTTGGGAGGCTGATGGAGGGCCGATCACCTGAGGTCAGGAGCTCAAGACCAGCCTGGCCCAGATGGTGAAACCCCATCTCTACTAAAACTACAAAAAAAAATAGCCGGGCGTGGTGGCAGGCACCTGTAATCCCAGCTACTCGGGAGGCTGAGGCAGGAGAATTGCTTGAACCCAGGAGGCAGAGATTGCAAGTGAGCTGAGATCGCGCAATTGCACTCCAGTTTGGGCAATGAGAGCGAAACTTTGTCCCCCCAAAAAATTAATAAATAAACACATCATCCCAGTTACTTAAGTTGCTGGGAATTCTTGGACTATGAGTCTCAGGTGAGGGCCGCAGTTAAAGGTAGAAAACAAAGCCCACTCCACACACTTAACTTCTCCAGCTTCATCTTACATGTCCCCCAGTCCACCTCACTTCTTAGGAAGCTTGCACACAAATAGGGCCGTTTCTTGACCCCAGGCCCTTACACCATAATGCTCTCTCAGGCAATAAGAGTCTTCACACCCTCTCTCCTCTCCTTTTGGCTGGTGAATCTCTGCTCATGCGTTAAGGTTCAGGTCTGGGATCGTGCTTTAAAAAGCCTTCCCTGAGCCCCAGGCTAGGTTAGGGGTTCCACTTCTGTTCTCCCATTGTAGGTATTCTTCCTGTAGGTATCTTTGAGGGCCCTGATAAATGACATTCCTTTCCCTAAAAGATACTGAACGCATTGAAAACAAAGCCAAAAATCATGCTGTTGTTGGCTTTAAGCAAGAAGCTTCACAATTCCAAACTCCAGACCTTGGCGGGCTCATCCCCAGTCATGGCTGTGATAAGCCAACTCCTCCCAACACGGGCAACTTCCCTACAAGCAGCTTCCTCCAGTGAACTGGAAAGGAAGAACCCGAGATCCACATGCCAAGTTTCTCCTCCCAAATTCACTGTTAGCTAAATCACTCCCTCTCTCCTGGGTGAAGTGAGTGAAGGGCTCAAGAGAGGCCAGGTGAGTTATCACTCGGAAGAAGTGCCTTGCTTGGTTTTCCTCTTAGCAAAACTAGTGTAAATTTTCATCTACAGCTGACTCTTCTCAATGGACTGTAAGCTACTGAAAGACAGAGTGCCCATTGTCTATGCAGGCCACATAGAGGGAAGTTGCCCAGTAAGGGTTTACTGAGCTAAACAGGGCTGGATTCCCTCCCATTGAGATTTGTCTGCATACCCTCTGCTCACTGATACTGATCAGGGATCCTCCAGGTGAGCTTACCCCATCCTTAACGAGAGAAGGCTTGCTACCTAGGAGATCTTGTGTCCACTTTGAAAAGGGCAGCAAAGTAAATAGACATTTATATGTGATGGTAACAGTTAAATTATCTGGAGATAAATAACGTGAGTCATCATCGCAGGGCAGGCAAATAACGTCGAGGTAAAATTCTACATGCATGACAGTTCCAATGGTCATTGAGATCCTACTTGCTTAATCCAGTTTGTCAAAAACATAAAGCCACATTGAAATGCAACCTCTGTACATGTGATTATTGTGTTCCAGATCAATGGTAAAAATGAGATTGCCTTGGGCGGTGTGGTCACTTACGTCTGTAATCCCAGCACCTTCTAAGACTCCAGAGGGAAAGTTAGGAGCTGCTGTGGTTTGAATACATGTGTTTCCTCCAAAATTTATGTGTTAGAACCTAAACTCTAATGTAATAGTATTAAGAGGTGTTGGTATCAAGAGGTGGCGACTTTAGGAAGTGATTAAGTCATGAGGGTAGAACCCTCACAAATGAGATTAGCACCCTTATGAAAAGGCTGAACTAATGAGGCTCCTTTTGCCCTTCCATCTCCGCTGCTGTGCGAGGGCACAGCGTTCCAGCAACAAGGCTCCATCCTGGAAGCAGAGACCAAGCCCTCACCAGACTCCAATGCCGGTGCCCGATCTTGGACTTCAAGCCTCCGGAGCTGTGAGAAATCAATCTCTCTTCTCCACAAATGACTCCATCTCTGGTATTCTGTAATAGCAGCACTAATGGGCTAAGACAGGAACCAGTGTAGGAACATAAGCTCTGGGCCCAGCCTTTGAGGTGCTAAGAGGGAGCAAGGCATGCAAAGGAGGGGCTGTGGTTCCTGTGGTCAGAGGAAAATAAGTACACTTTAAATACTCACTCAGAAATGTGATGGTTTCAGGTTTCACATTCAGGTCAATAATTTAGTGTGAGTTCACTTTTAAATAGACGAATATCCAATTGCTCCAGCAATATTTGTTAAAAAGATTGTCATGTCTCCACTGAATTGCCTTTGCACTTTGACATATCAATTGCCATATCTGTGTGGGTCTGTTTCTGGACTCTCCCTAAGAATAGAGATTTTTAAATTGCATTGATTTCTATACTTACTCTTATGCCAATACCACCCTGATCAATTGCTGTATCCTTAAAATAAGTGCTTACATCAGGTACTGTAAGTCTCCAACTTTGTTCTTCCTTCCCAAAATTGTTTTGACTGTTCTAGGTCCTTTGCATTTCCTTATAAATTTTAGCATCAGGTAGTCATGAGTTCACTCTGTTTCCTAACTTAATATATTTTGTTTTCCAAACCCTGCCTTTCATATAGTATGTGTGTCATTGATTGCTAAGACTTTAACATGAGTTTCATTGATAGCTAAGACTTTGACATGAGTAATATCGAGGAACTTTTGAGTTCATGGTACTATGCAAAAGGCTGTGTAAGTACCATATTAATCTTTTTGATAATGTGTACTCAAAATCCAACTCACCTAGCATTTATTATCTCTTCCATGCCAGGTATTTTGCATGTATGATCTCCTTCAACCCTCAGAACAGTCATAAGCAGCTATCATAGTGGCACTGCTTATCAAAGGTAATGTCACAAACCCAGCGGCAGTAAGTCTGTGCCTTGCAAAGCTGGCCCCAACAACTCAGGCTAGGGGATTCCCAAGGTGGAAATGAACCTTTACAGAGCCAGTGGATGGCTTTCAACCATCCTCCCCCTGCTCTTCTGCCTGTCCTCTGGCTGTTGCAGACAGGTTGGCCTTCGTCAGGATGGTGTCCATGACCCTGGCCACACAGGCAGCTTATCTCACCTGTGTCCCCAAACCTCTCATAATCATAATCATCTAGGAAGCTTCTGGCAAAATAAAATTTAAAAAGAAACGGATTCCTGGGCCTCAGACCAAATCTATTAAGTGTGAATTTCAGAGAATGGAATACCCGATCCTAATGTAACTCCGGTACTGAAGGGGAAATATTGCTATAAGGGATATTAAGTCAAACTAAAAAACTTAGATAGGGACAGTAAATCAGATAAAAGTAAATACACACTTATTTAATTGGTCATTGTACTGTGGTTATATAAGAGGATAATCCTATTCTTAGGAAATACACATTGTAATATTAAGGTCACCATTAAATGGTTTAGGAAAAAAATATATTTGTGTGGAGGGAAGGAAAGAGAGAAGAGAGACAATGTGCAAATAATAATTAAGCAAATGGAGTAAAATATTTTTACGAGGTGAATCTATGTATAAAGGTTCCTTGTACTATTTTTGTTTTGGCAAACTTGAAATTATTTCCAAACAATTTTAAAAATTAATTTCATGTTAATTTTTAACACCCCTTTGCATCAGTCAAGCTCTTCACTCTGAATAAACTCAGAATCCCTGGGAAATGTTTTCCATCCTAAAGGAATTAAACGGAACCACAAGTTCCTGTGCAATACACTTGTATAAATAGAACAGTGTGAGGTTACTAAGCAACTCAAGGCACCTTGCACTCACTCTATTTAAAGGCTAAGCCAGGTTTTCCTTTTTAAAACCTGTTTAAATAGAAACCCAACTGTTTTTGCACTTCGATTCTTTTTCTTATTTTCAAATCCTCCAGAATTCTTCCCGAGGGCTGATTTGCAGATACACATCTCATAAAAACCACCAATATTTACTAAGCGACTAGTCTGTGTAGGATATCGTGCAAGGCGCTGGGAATACGAGGCCTCTTTTAACAGTCCGGCGTGCACACTCTGTGAGGAGACCTGCTCGGAGGGCATGCTCGCGCGCCTGGACAGTCAGGCCTGGAGGACAGGGACAGGCGTGCAGACACACTCACACACACACACACACCCCGTCGGAGAGTAAACTTGTGCAGGGCTCGGAGGACCAGCACGCTCCATCATTTACTAGAAAATCCTGGAAGGGCCTTGGCAGCTCAGGAGGGAGCCCGGCCTAGAGCACCGCAGGTGGGACCTGGGAGCGGACAAAGACCAGCGCTCCCTGCGCATGCGCCAGGCTCTGAGCTTATTCCTCCCTCCTGGCGGTCACCAGCCCTGTCTCGTTGGAACGCGTTTTGGGGACCAGGTCTCAAAGCTGATGGGTGGGTGGGGGAGCTGGAATTTCAGTTTCTCTCTATCTGACCTCGACAGTCATGGCTTGGTTTTCTCTTATTTTTATTTTAAGAATTACCCTAAATATGTCACCATGAATACTTAACATAAAACTTAAAAGTTAAGCAGCATCAATTTCCTCCTTCCAAGCAAAGCGAGGACCTTAGAACACAAAGTCAGAACACAATTCTCGAAAATCGGTCTATTGTTGTCTGATTTTTTTTTTTTTTTTTTTTTTTTTTGACAGAACCTCGCTTCCTTGACAAAACTGGAGTGCAGTGGCGCACTCTCGGCTCACTGCAACCTCTGCCTCCCAGGTTCAAGAGACTTTCATGCCTCAGCCTCCCGAGTAGCTGGGATTACAGGTGCGCACCACCATGACCAGCTAATCTTTGTATTTTCAGTAAATACAAAGAATTAAATGCGGTTTCACCATGTTAGCCAGGCTGGTCTCGAACTCCTGACCTCAAGTGATCCTCCTGCCTTGGCCTCGCAAAGTGCTGGGGTTACAGGTGTGAGCCACCACACCTGGCCTCCATATAAATTTTAAAATCAGCTTGTCAGTTTCAAAAAAAGAAAAAAAAAACAATGCATTTCTATTGAGATTGTATTGAATCTATAGATCAATTGGGGAGAATCAGCATCTTAAACCTACTGCATCTTCCAATTCATGATCATGATATAATATCTCTCTTCATTTATTTTATCTTAATTTGTCTCAGCAATGTTTTATGGTTTTCAATGTAAAGGTTTTGCATCTATTTTGTTGAATTTTGTTGAGCATTTCATATTTTTACACTCTTACATTTCAATTTCTAATTAGCAAAAATAAATGCATTTGATTGTTATATATTGACCTTATATCTCATGTATAAGTTCTAGGAATTTTTAGACATTACTTCAAATTTAAAATTTTTTTTGCTTTCCAACCTACATGCTTTCTTTTTTCTTGTCACCTTGTGCAGGCTTGGACTCACATTATGATGTTGAATAGAACAGCCATCACTGACTTATTCCTAATCTTAGGGGAAAAGCATTGTTTTTCACCATTTAGTATAATGTCAACTGTAGGTTTCCAGCATGTGTCTTTACTAAGTTGAGGAAGTTTCCTTTTATCCTTATTTTGCTGGAAGTATTATCCTTTTTATAGATGGTTGGATTCAGTTGCTAAAATTTTGTTAAGACTTTTATATCCACATACATGAAGGATATTAGCCTGTAGTTTTCTTTTCTTGTAATTTTGTTTTCTGGCTGTATGTCATGGTAATTTGGGGCTCTGAAAAATGCACTGGGAAATGTTCCCTCTTCTTTCTTTGCCTGGAGAAATTTATACAAAATTGGCATTGATCTTTTTTCTTAAATTATGGTACATAATTTAATTATTTCTTCATATTTTTACTGTCTCCTCTCCTCCTCATACTTTATGACACATATGTAGACCACTTGATATTAACCCACAACTCATTGAAACTTATTTTTTTAGTCTTTTTTCTCTCTGTGCCTTGTTTTGGATACTTTCTAGTGCTATATTTTCAGGATTATTATTCTTTTCTTCTGCAGTGTTTAAACTGCTGTTAAGCCAATCAAGTGCATATTCATTTCTGATTATATTTCTTTTATCTCTAGACATTCCTTTTGAGTCTTTCTGAATATCATTTATTTGTCTTTTCATTATATTCATGTTTTCCTCTACTTTCTTGAGCATTTGGAGCACATTCTAGTAGTCGTTTTAACCTCCTTGTCTGTTAATACTCTCTTTTTGTCATTTCTGGGTTTGTTTTCCTTGAATGATTTTTCTCACAATTGCGGGTCATTTTTTTTGTTTTGCTTCTTTTCATGCTGTATGATTTTTAACTGGATGCTAGACATTGTGCGTTTTATATTTCATTGTATTCCTTTAGAGGAAGTTGGCACACAGGTTACTTAGGAACAGCAATCTTTTCAAACCTTATTTTTAAGCTTTGTTAGGGCAGGCCCAGGGCAAGCCTTTAGTCCTAATTTAGTCCCACAACTGAGTGTCATTTTCAAAAACTCCATCTGATAGTCCATGTATTATGAGGTCTCTCTGTCCTACTGGTGGGAACACAGACTCTTCTCAGCCCTGTGTGAGCTCTGGGGATTGAGTGTTCAGCCTGCTGCTCTTCAGCTTCATGGAGGTTCACTCCATGTGTCCACAAACCAGTATTCACCAAAGATTGCAAGGGATGCTTCTTTAGATTTTATGAGTTAGTTCCATAAAGGTCCTAAAATTCTAGCTGCTTTGGTCTTTACAAATGCTAATATATTTTTCCTCAACTATGCAGAATCACTAGTGTCTGCACTGTGACCTGGACCCTGCCTCCAGGTTGTCAGCCAGTACAATCCTTTCAGGAATTGCATGCCGGCACTGCCTATTGTCCAATGTCTGGAAGAGCTGTTTTACAGGTTTTGTCTAATTTTCTAGTTGTTTACAGTAGGGAACTATGACAGACAGACTCTAGAGTGGCCCCAGGACCATCATATCCTGTTGTCCCCCTATAGCATGGATTATCTCCCCTTGAGTGTGGACAGGCCCTGGGACTTTTTTCTAACTAATAGAATTTGGCAAAGGCAGTGGGTTGTATGTGATTATGTTACATAAGATTGTAATCCTCATCTTGGGTGGAGTCACTCTTCCTTGATGGCTTTGAAGAAGCAAGTGGCCTTGGTGTGAGCTGCCACATGGAGAGAACCACATGCCGGGGAGCTGAGCATAGCCTCTGGCCACAGCCAGCAAGGAAAGGAAGCGCTCAAACCAGCACCCTGCAAGAAACCGGACTCTTCCAATAACATGTGAGTTTGGAACTGGATCCCTCTCCAAACTTCAGATGAGCCCACTGCCCTGGCCAATATCTTGACTGTAGCTTTGTGAAGCCCTAAAGCAGTAAAACCAGCTAAGGTATGCCCAGACCTGACCCACGGGAACTGTGATGTAATAAATGTGTGTTGTTTAACCTGCTCAGTGTGCAGTGCTATTGTTATGCAGCAAGAGAGAACTAATACAGAAGGCAGTTCCCATAACAGTTAATACTTCAGGGGCAGAAGCAGAAATCCTAGTCTATGAGTCCATAAACATATTGCTTTCTATAGAAGAGATCATGAGCGTCATTAAAATAAGAAAAACAAATGTGAGAGAATGAGTGATGGCTACTCCAGACATCAAGATCCTTTACAAGGTGGGGATTAAGAACATCCTGACTTGAGTTTAAATGCTGGCCTTGCCACCGGGGACTTGCTGCTCCTTACCTCTCTTGGCTGTTGTTTCTTCATCTGTACAGTGAGACTAACACCTGAATCACAGCATTCCTGCAGGGCCAGTGCAAGTAAAGTGTTTGTCACTGTGCCAAGCACAGAAGAGTTGAAGACATTTTAGGCGCTATATTTGTTATTTCAGTGAAGTGAGCAAGATTAAATAACACTTTCATAACCTCTAGTGACCAATAGCAGGGCCAGTGGCGTGATGTCTCACGACTGTAATTCCAGCACCTTGGGAATCTGAGGCAGGCAAAACGCTTGAGCCCAGGCGTTTGAGACCAGCCTGGGCAGCATAAGGAGACTCCATCTCTGAAAAAAAAAAATAGAAGGGTCAGGACAGATCCTGAAGAACCTTCTAAAACAGCCATGCAGCAAATATTTACCAAACTCTACTTTGTACAGGACTTCAATAAATACTCTGGCAAATAAATTAGACGTGGTCTCCAATCCTATGAGGCTTACGATCTCATGTGGAGAACATTAGATAGGTAGATACATAGATAAGAATGTGATTGGTTCGGTTGAGGAATCCTACTGAAATACATATATTAATTAATACTATTTTTCCAGAAACTATTCTTATATTAATTTGCTTCATCAAATTCCTCCTTTCTCTGAAGTGAGTGCCCTTAATGACCTTTCAGTCTGATTCCATGTTTTTCAGTCACTTTTAATTATTAAAACAACCTGGTCAACATGTCGATCTACTCAATTAAAATTACTCTCAGTACAAGCTTCAGTTAGACAGGAGAAATCAGATTTAGTGATCTACTGCACAGCATCATAACCACAGTTAATAATAATGTGTTGTATATTTCAAAATTGCTAAAAGAGTAGATCTTAAATGTTCTCAAAACAAAAGAAATAAGCAGGAGAGGTGATGGATATATTAATTTGTTTGATTTAATCTCTCTACAATTTATAACCATATCGAAACATCACTGTGTGCCCCATAAATATATAGTTATCATTTGTCAATTAAAAATAATAAACAAGGCCGGATGTGGTGGCTCATGCCTGTAATCCCAGCACTTTGGGAGGCCAAGGTGGGTGGATCACCTGAGGCCAGGAGTTCGAGACCAGCCTGGCCAACATGGTGAAACCCTGTCTCTACCAAAAGTACAAAAATTAGCCAGGTGTGGTGGTGGGTACCTGTAATCCCAGCTGCTTAGGAGGCTGAGGCAGGAGGATCGCTTGAACCTGGGAGGTGAAGATTGAAGTGAGCTGAGATTACCCCATTGCACTCCAGCCTGGGGGATAAAGTGAGACTCTATCTAAAAAAATTAAAAATAATAATAATAAATAAGTAAATACATGTTTAAAAATGACTCTCTCTTCTCCGCAGCATTCACTCCTGTTGCATGGAGCGCTGCTGTCGCCAGGAGCAGAGAGGCTCTGCTTTGCCTCTCACACACCTCCGCTTGCCCCTTTGCCGTTGGAAAAAGGATGAAGAAGAAGATGCTATTTCCCTGCACGATTCTGCACCTGCTGAGTTTACCAAGTTGGCTATAACTGCTAATCCAGTGTATAAGCAAGAACATGGTGAGAATGAGGCTGCTGCCGTGTTATTATTGATTATGATTGTCTAAAATTAGTTCCTTGTGTGTAGAGTTGATGAGGATGGGGCCTCCACCAGACCCACTGACAGCTGAATCCCAAGCCGCCCTCTAATGTCTGAGAGGTGACTTGCAAGAGCTGGTGTGTCTTTCAGCTGGCCCCACCTGGTGGCATCATGCAAAAATTCTCAAATGTGTCTCCTTATTTTTCCCACGCTGAGATGCTCTCCAGTAAACCTACAGCCTCCAGTCTCACCCCCTCCCCAGCCGAGTCCCTCTCCCTGAGGGAAATCTGGCTCGTCCTACGCTGTCTGACAGCGGCCTGTCACTCCATCTCTCACCATGCACTTTCCCCGGGTCCAGCTGCCAAAGGGCAGATCAGCCAGCACCGCAGCTCAGGGAACATCCAAATAGGAACATCCAAATGGATCGCCACTATCCCCTGCTTCCAGCATCCACACATTTTGGAGCCTCATCTAACTCGGCTTTAGGGAGGGGAGCTGGTTGAGGGAGCCCTTCATCTGTCCTATGGGCCTGCCTCTTTTCATAAATACTGCAGTCTCCCTCAAGGTCACTTGTCTCATGTGACTTCTCATAGCCCCCGTTTTCCTCTCTTAAAGAGTGAAGCATGTACCCTTCCTGATTGCCAAGGTAGAGGAAGAGATGCTAGAGCTGCTCTGTCATGGGCTTTGCACAGCCTCAGCCTGGAAGTGACATCCGTCACTGCCCCTCAGCCTACTTTGTGTGCCCTCTTCAACCTGGGAGGGCTAGCAGGGGCAGCCTTCAAGGGCCCAGAGGGGAGAGTAGTGTCCACCTCGCAAAAGACAGGAAGGTGCTTGTTCCATGGTAATGGCCCTGAACCTTTCCAATTTAGGTGGCATTTAATGGTATCCTTAAACTCAAATCACGATTTCCAGCATTCTAGAATAGTTCTACACCTCTTACTGGGATGCCAGAGATGTGTGTCAACATAGTTGCAATCTTTTTCAGAAATACAGATTGCCTATTTTCCTTTGCTTTGGTTGTAGGTGATTCCCCTTAATATGAGGGTTCTCAGTGTCCTGCCAGGTAAGGTTTATCCCATCCTCTGTTGATGAAAATGCCCAGATGTGCACCAGGGGTTGGGAGCAAGCACAGGAAGCAGACCCCAGAAAGCATAGAAAAAGGCAAGGACTTGAGATCCAGAGAAATGGACAGAACAAGGAAAGCATGGATGGTGGAGCACCCTTTCCACATCCACGGCCAGTGAAGCATCTCCTCCCATAGCTGCCGGTCAACATGGGGCTTCATGCCCCTAAAGGGCCCATCAGCCTGTCAGAGAATGAACCAGCCATAAAAAGATCCTAGTCAACAATCTTTTATTTTCCTTAATTCATGGCTTTTCCACACCATCAATTTTCCTAGGGAACCATGGCCTGGGGAGCGTGCAAGTGGGCATTGCTTCTGAAGCAGCTAATCACTTCTAGTGGGAGTTAGGTAGGAGCTCTTGGGCAGTGCCTTGGACCTTTGGAGCATGGTTTTTTTGCTAACAGATGCTACTAGTGTTATGATCCTTGGCCTGGTGTGGACCAAACCCAGACCCTTAAATAATGGAATTCCCAAGGAATTGTTTTCCCACTTTTACATTTAGTAAAAATATTAAAGCTGTTATTGTCTGAGAGGTTAGGTGACGTGGAGGTTTACTAGGACAAAAATAAGAGAGAGCAAGAGGGGCAGGGACTTCAAACTGAATTGATGTTGAGACTTCTGAGCTGACAGCAACACTGACATCTCCTTACTATTAGCAAGGGTATGCAGAGCGGGGCCCTGGTAGAGCTTCCTGCAACAATTTATGAGTCAACCTGACTCCCATTTAGGGGCCCCACAGCTCTGTGTGATTATACGGAGCATAGCCTCAGCGGTAACCTCTTGACAAACTTGAAATATGTGTTGAAACCTGATTTTTAAAAATTGACGTGTAATTGTACATATTTATGGGGTACATACGTAGCAAGTTTCAATGCATATGCAGGTAAAGTGATCAAATCAGGGTTATTAGCATATCCAGCACCTCAAACATTTGTCATTTGTTTGTGTTGGGAACATTCAAAATCCTCTCCTCTTGCTCTTTCAAAATACATAATAAATTATTGTTAACTATAGTCACCCTACAGTGCTATAGAATACTAGAATATATTTCTCCTATCTAGCTGTAATTTTGCATCCTTTAACTAATCCCTTCCTATCCACCATCTACCCTCCCCTTCCCAGCCTCTGGTAACCACTATTCTACTATCTAGCTCGATGAACTCAACTTTTGAAGCTTCTGCATATGAGTGAGAACATGTGGTATGTATCTGTGCCTGGCTCATTTCACTTAACATAGTGTCCTCCAGGCTCATCCCTGTTGCTGAGAATCACAGGATTTTCTTTTTATGGCTGATTAATATTCCATTGTATACATATATACCTGTGTTAGTTTACTTTTCATTTTAAATTTTTTTACTTTTAATTTTTATGGGTACATAGTAGGTGTATATATTTATGGAGTACATGAGATATTTCAATACAGGCATACAATGCCTAATAATTACATCAAGGTAAATGAGGTATTTACCATCGCAAGCATTTATCATTTCTTTGTGTTACAAACATTTCAATTATATTCTTTTAGTTACTATTTAAAATATAATAAATTATTGTTGTCTGTAGTCACCTTGCTGTGCTATCAAATACTAGACCTTATTCATTCTACCTATAACTTTGTGCCCATTAACAATCCCACTTTTCCCCCCACACCTTTCACAACTACCCTTCCCAGCCTCTATCTATTCAGATCTTTTGTCTATTTTTTAATCAAATCATTAGATGTTTTCCTAATGAGCTGTTTGAGTCTGGTTATTAATTGTTTGTCAGATGGATAGTTTACAAATATTTTCTTCCATTCTGTGGGTTGTCTCTTCACATTGTCGATTGTTTCCTTTGCTGTGCGGAAGCTTTTTAATTGGCTGTGATCCCATTTATCCATTTTTACTTTGGTTGCCTGGACTTGTAGGGTATTATTACTCAAGAAATTTTTGCCCAGATCAATGTCCTGGAGAGTTCCCCCAGTGTCGTCTTGGAGTAATTTCATAGTTTGAGGTCTTAGATTTAAGTTTTTAATACAGTTTGATCTGGTTTTGTATATGATTAGAAATAGGGGTCTAGTTTCATTCTTCTGCATATAGATATCCAGTTTTCCCAGAACCATTTACTAAAGAGACTGTCCTTTCACCAATGTATGTTCTTGGCACCTTTGTCAAAAATGAGTTTACTGTAGATGTATAGATTTCTTTTGGGGTTCTGTATTCTGTTCCATTGGTCTATATGTTTGTTTTTATGCCAGTACCATGTTGTTTGGGTTACTATAGCTCTGCAGTATATATTTGAAGTTATCTAATTTGAAGTTAGATAATGTGATTCCTCCAGTTTTGTCCTTTTTCTCAGATATCTTTGGCTATTCTGGGTCTTTTTTTTTTTTATTCCATATAAATTTTATGATTAATTTTTCTATTTCTGAGAAGAATGAATGTCACTGGTATTTTGGTAGACATTCCATTGAACCTGTAGATTGGAGTAGCATGGACATTTTAACAATATGATTCTTTCAGTCCATGAACATGGGATATCTTTTCATTGTTTTTGTGTCCTCTTCAATTTCTTTCATCAATGTTTTATGGTTTTCATTGTAGAGACCATTCACTCATTTGGTTAAGTTTATTCCTAGGTATCTTATTTTATTTGAAGCTATTGTAAATGGAATTACTGCTTGATTTGTTTTTCAGATTGTTTGCTGTTGGCATATAGAAATGCTACTGATTTTTTGCATGTTGATTTTGTATCCTATAATTTTACTGAATTTGTTTATCAGTTCTAATAGGTTTCTTGTGGAGTCTTTAGGTTTTTCCAACTATAAGATCATATAAACTGCAAATAAGGATAATTTGACTTCTTCCTTTCCAATCTGGATGCCCTTTATTTATTTCTCTTGTCTGATTGCATTAGATAGGCCTTCTAGTACTATGTTGAGTAACAGCAGTGAAAGTGGGCCTCCTTGTCTTGTTCCAGATCTTAAACAAAAGGCTTTCAGTTTTTGCCCATTCAGTATGACACTAGCTGTGTGTCTGTCAAATATGGATTTTATTATGTTGAGGTATGTTCCTTTTAAACCCAGTTTTTTGAGGGTTTTTATAATGAGTTTTATCAAATGCTTTTTCAGCATCAACTGAAATGATCATATGGTTTCTGTCCTTCAATCTGTTAATACAATGTATCACATTGATTGATTTGTGTATGATAAACCTTTCCTGCATTTCTGGGATAAATCCCACTTGGTCATGATGAATGATCTTAATAATGTGTTGTTGATTAAGTTTGCTAGGATTTTGTTGAGGATTTTTATATCAGTTTTCATTAGGGATATTGGCCTGTAATTCCATTTTGTTTGTTTGTTTTTTGTTATTGTTTTTGTTTTATGATATGTCTTTGTCTGGTTTTGTTATCAGGGTAATACTGGCTTCAGAGAGTTAGTTTAGAAATATTCTCTCCTCAAGGCGGCATGCCCAAGATAGCCAAATAGGAACAGCTCCAGCCTCCAGCTCCCAGTGTGAGTGACACAGAAGACAGGTGATTTCTGCATTTTCAACTGCAGGACCAGGTTCATTTAACTGGGGCATGTTGGACAGTTGGCACTGGTCCATTCACCTGGAAAGCACAAGGGGTAAGGGAATTCCTTTTCCTAGCCAAAGGAAAGTGAGACACACAACTCCTAGAAAATCACGTAACTCCCACTCTAATACTGCACTTTACCAAGGGTCTTAGCAAATGGCACACCAGGAGATTATATCCCACACCTGGCCCAGAGGGTCCCACGCCCACGGAGTCTCCCTCATTGCTAGCACAGCAGTCAGATCTAACTGCAAGGCGGCAGCGAGGCTGGGGGAAGGGTGCCCGCCATTGCTGAGGCTTAAGTAGGTAAACAAAGCCACCAGGAAGCTCAAATTGGGTGGAGCCCACCACAGCTCAAGAAGGATGGCCTGCCTCTGGAGACTCCTCCTCTGGGGACCATGCATGGCTAAACAAAAAGCAGCAGAAACCTCGGCAGAAGTAAATGACCCTGTCTGACAGCTTTGAAGAGAGCAGTGGATCTCCCAGCATGGAGGTTGAGATCTGAGAACGGACAGACTGCCTGCTCAAGTGGGTCCCTGACCCCTGAGTAGCCTAACTGGGAGACATCCCCCACTAGGTGTAGACAGACACCTCATACCTCACACACGGGGTACACCCCGAGACAAAGCTTCCAGAGCAAGAATCAGAGCAACACTCACTGTTCAGCAATAGTCTATCTTCTGCAGCTTCCGTTGCTGATACCCAGGCAAACACGGTCTGGAGTGGACCTCAAGCAAACTCCCACAGACCTGCAGCTGAGGGTCCTGACTGTTAGAAGGAAAACTAACAAACAGAAAGGACACCCACACCAAAATCCCATCAGTATGTCACCATCATCAAAGACCAAAAGCACATAAAACCACAAAGATGGGGGAAAGCAGTGCAGAAAAGCTGGAAATTCAAAAAATCAGAGCACATCTCCCCCTCCAAAGGAACGCAGCTCATAGCCAGCAATGGAACAAAGCTGGATGGAGAATGACTTTGACGAGTTGAGAGAAGAAGGCTTCAGTCGATCAAACTCCTCAGAGCTAAAGGAGGAACTAGGTAACCAGTGCAAAGAAACTAAAAATCTTGAAAAAAGAATGGATGAATGGATAACTAGAATAATCAAAGCAGAGAAGACCTTAAAAGAACTGATAGAGATGAAAACCATAACACGAGAACTACGTGACAAATGCACAAGCTTCAGTAACCAACTCGATCAACTGCAAGAAAGAGTATCAGCGATTGAAGATCAAATGAATGAAATGAAGCGAGAAGAGAAGTCTACAGAAAAAAAGAGTAAAAAGAAATGAACAAAGCCTCCAAGAAATATGGGATTATGTGAAAAGACCAAATCTACATCTGATTGGTGTGCCTGAAAGTGACGGGGAAAATGGAACCAAGTTGGAAAACACTCTTCAGGATATCATCCAGGAGAACTTCCCCAACCTAGTAAGGCAGGCCAACATTCAAATTCAGGAAATACAGAGAATGCCACAAAGATACTCCTCAAGAAGAGCAACTCCAAGACATGTAATTGTCAGAGTCACCAAAGTTGAAATGAAGGAAAAAATCTTAAGGGCAGCCAGAGAGAAAGGTCGGGTTACATACAAAGGGAAGCCCATCAGACTAACAGCAGATCTCTCGGCAGAAACTCTCCAAGCCAGAAGAGAGTGGGGGCCAATATTCAACATTCTTAAAGAAAAGAACTTTCAACCCAGCATTTCATATCCAGTCAAACTAAGTTTCATAAGTGAAGGAGAAATAAAATCCTTTACAGACAAGCAAATGCTGAGAGATTTTATCACCACCAGGCCTGCCCTACAAGAGATCCTGAAGGAAGCACTAAACACAGAAAGGAACAACAGGTACCAGCCATTGCAAAAACATGCCAAAATGTAAAGTCCATCAATGCTAGGAAAAACTGCATCAACTAGCAAGCAAAATAACCAGCTAACATCATAATGACAGGATCAAGTTCACACATAACAATATTAACCTTAAATTTAGACAGACTAAATGGTCCAATGAAAAGACACAGACTGGCAAATTGGATAAAGAGTCAAGACCCATCAGTTTGCTGTATTGAGAAGACCCATCTCACATGTAGAGACACACATAGGCTCAAAATAAAGGGATGGAGGAGGATCTACCAAGCAAATGGAAATCAAAAGCAAGCAGGGGTTGCAATCCTAGTCTCTGATAAAACAGACTTTAAACCATCAAAGATCAAAAGAGACAAAGAAGGCCATTACACAATGGTAAAGGGATCAATTCACCATGAAGAGCTAACTATCCTAAATATATATGCACCCAATACAGGAGCACCCAGATTCATAAAGCAAGTCCTTAGAGACTTACAAAGAGACTTAGACTCCCATACAATAATAATGGGAGACTTTAACACCCCACTGTAAACATTAGACAGATCAACGAGACAGAAAGTTAACAAGGATATCCAGGAATTGAACTCATCTCTGCACCAAGCAGACCTAATAGACATCTACAGAACTCTCCACCCCAAATCAACAGAATAGACATTCTTCTCAGCACCACATTGCAATTATTCCAAAATTGCATTAAAAAATCAGGAAACAACAGGTGCTAGAGAGGATGTGGAGAAATAGGAACACTTTTACGCTGTTGGTGGGACTATAAACTAGTTCAACCATTGTGGAAAACAGTGTGGCGATTCCTCAAGGATCTAGAACTAGAAACACCATTTGACCCAGCCATCCCATTACTGGGGATGTACCCAAAGGATTGTAAGTCATACTGCTATAAAGACACATGCACACGTATGTTTATCGCAGCGCTATTCACAATAGCAAAGACTTGGAATCAACCCAAATGTCCATCAGTGACAGACTGGATTAAGAAAATGTGGCATATATACACCATGGAATACTATTCGTGTCCTTTGTAGGGACATGGATGCAGCTGGAAACCATCATTCTCAGCAAACTATCGCAAGAAAAGAAAACCAAATACTGCATGTTCTCACTCATAGGTGGGAATTGAACAATGAGATTGCTTGGACACAGGAAGGGGATCATCACACACCGGGACCTATTGTGGGGACGGGGGTGAAGGGATAGCATTAGGAGATATACCTAATGTAAATGACGAGTTAATGGGTGCAGCACACCAACATGGCACATGTATACATATGTAACAAACCTGCACGTTGTGCACATGTACCCTAGAACTTAAAGTATAACAAAAAAATAATAATAATAAAAAGAAATATTCTCTCCTCGTCTGCTTTTTGGAATAGTTTGCATAAAATTGGTACTAGTTCTTCTTTAAACATTTGGTAAAATTTGGCAGTGAAGCCATCAGGTCCCAGGTCTTTCTTTCCTGAGAGAGACTTTTTATTATTGGCTCCAATCTCATTACTATTGGTCTGTTCAAGTTTTGAATTTCTTCTTTACTCAATTTTGAAGATTGTATGTGTCTAGGAGTTCATCCGTTTTTCCAGGTTTTCCAATTTATTGGCACATAGTTGCTCATTGTTGTCTCTAATGATCCTTTGAATTTCTGTGGCATCCATTGTAATGTCTCATTTTTCATGTCTGATTTCATTCTCTCTTTTTTTCTTAGTCTGGCTAAAGGTTTGTCCATTTTGTTTATCTTTTAAAAAAACAACTTTTCATTTTTTTCATCTTTTGGGTTTATTTCATTTCAATTTCATTTATTTCTCTTCTGGTCTTTACTATTTCTTTTTTTCCACTAATTTTGGGTTCAATTTGCTCTTGCTTTTCTAGTTCTTTAAGATGCATTGTTAGGTTGTTTATTTGAAGTTTTTCTGCTTTTTGATGTAGGCACTTATTGCTATAAACTTTCCTCTTATTACTGCTTTTGCTGTATCCCATAGGGTTTGGTATGTTGTGTTTCCATTTTCATTTGTTTTAAGAAATTTTTAAATTTCCTTCTTAATTTCTTTTTTGACCCTTTGGTCATTCAGGAGCATACTGTTAAATTTCAATGTGTTTGTGTAGTTTCCCAAGTTTCTTTTTCTCTTTTTCTTTTTTTGTTTTTTTAAGAGTCTCACTCTGTCACCCAGGCTAGAGTACAGTGGCACAATCTCAGCTCACTGCAACCTCTGCTGAGGCTCAAGTGATTCTTCTACCTCAGCCTCCTGAATAGCTGGGATTACATGTGCCCATGACCACACCTAGCTAACTTTTGTATTTTTAGTAGAGACAGGGTTTCACTACGTTGGCCAGGCTGGTCTCAAACTCCTGACCTCAAGTGATCCGACTGCCTTGGCCTCCCAACATGCTGGGATTACAGGTGTGAGCCATCACACCTGGCCTTTTTTTATGATTTCTACTTTTATTCCATTGAGGTCAGAGAAGATACTTCTCTGAACTTCAGTTTATTTGAATGTCTTAAGACTTGTTTTGTGGCCTGACATGTGATCTATCATTGAGAATGGTCCATATACTCAGGAGAAGAATGTGTATTCTGGAGTTATTGGATGAAATGTTCTGTAAATATTGATTAGGTCCATTTGGTCTATAGTGCAGAAGAAGAAACAGTATCTGATATTTTTTCATCTGCACTATAGACTAACTGGACCTAATATTGCAGATTGAGAAGCTGATGTTTCTTTGTCGATTTTCTGTATGGGCAATCTGTCTAATGCTGAAAGTGGGGTGTTGAAATCTCTAGATATTATTGTACCAGGGTCTATCTCTCTCTTTATCTCTAATAATGTTTGCCTCCATCTGGTGTCCCCTCCTTCCCCATGCTGTGCCCACGGTTGTGTGAAACGAGCATTCCAGAATGGAATCCAGGCCAGTGATGGGGGGATTGTCCTCGAGGAAGCCATCGGAGTCGCACCTGCCAAGGACAGTATGTGTCCTCTTTGCATAAAAGGATGTTAAGAGCCTAGTCCAGTGAAATGTTTAACGTTGATGGGTTATATTCCCCTAACCTGAAATGTTACCACTGAGTTGCTTCCCAGAAACCTGGGAATTGATTTTCCTCAGTATAAGTGCACTTTGTAAAAGACCTCAGACCAGTATTTTAAAAAACAAAGTCTCCAGCCTGGAGACACACAGCCCCTGCCCAGCAGGGGCATTCAGGGAGCACCCTTCTTGGGGCCACGTGTTGGTGACAGGCTTAGGGAAAGCAGGCAGGGCCTGTGGAATCTGCTTCTAGGGCACCAGCATCAGCTTCTGACTGTGCTCACAAGGGGACTCAGTCTTCCAAGGCCCAGGGCGGGTGTAGTCATCTTCAGGGTGAGCTGATGTGCTGGACCCATGCCCATTGCAGGGCTCTCCTTCCAGAACCCCTTCCTCCTGCACACCCACACTTCACTCTCCTAACCCCTGGCTCCCCAACAAGCCACCCCGACAGAGAAACCAAGGAGGAGGTACTTTAGGGGAGTCCAACAGACCCAGACAGGCAGACTCACACTGAAAATCCTGTGGGATTTCTTGCCGGAGATGAATACGGCATGTACTGAATGATTATAAGCATCATTACAGAATAGCGATTTCATCTGACTTGCTGCCAACATAGGCTTGCTGGGGAAGGGCTGGAGAGCACATTGGCGTTCCCTTTAAGTAGGAATTGTTTTGGTGCTTTTCTTACACTGGCAATGGTGTACATCCCAATCCTGGCCTCGCACAGAACCCTGACAGAGGCCCCGGTTCCTTCCAGTCCTCCAAGGTCTCTGGGAAGTCACCCTCTGCGCCACCCCAGAGTCGGAGGGGCTTGTGGATCCAGCTCTGCTGCCTTGGGCTTCTTTGCTGGTGGAACCCTGCTACGTTCAGGCACCTCCGCTCCTCCACCTGCGTCAGAGGAAGGTGGTGCTTGGCCAGATCCCGACTGATACGGTTTGAACGTGTGTGCCCGTCAAATCTCATGTTGAACTGTGATCCCCAACGCTGGAGGTGGGCCCAATGGAAGGTGTCTGGGTCGGGGTTGCAGGGGGTGGGTCCCTCATTATTGGGATGGTGCCGTCCTCTTGGTAATAAGTGAGTTCTTCCTCTAATCGTTACCGTGAGAGCTGATTGTTAAAAGGAGTCTGACACCTCCTGTCTCTCTCGGACACTCTCTTGCCATGTGACACACCTGCTCCCTGTTTGCCTTCCACCAGGAGTAAAAGCTTCCTGAGGCCTCACCAAAAGCTGAGGAGATGCTGGTGCCTTCAGAACTTGCCTGTATAGACTGCAGGACTCAGAGCCAAATAAAACTCTTCTCTTTATAAATTATCCAGCCTCTGATATTCCTTTATGGTAACACAAAACAGATTAACCCACCAACTGTAAAAGCGTGCAAGGCCATCCTATTTAACCTCACTGCCCTGCCATTGACCGTGCACTGCTTTCCGCCCATGAGAAGCAAGTGGGTGGCTGTAGGGACCTGTAGATAAAAGACATGGAGAGAGGCTGAGGCCTGGTGTCTGGGCCAGAGGGGAGTTGGCTGCAGCACGCAGTCACAGGGCTGTGGGCCCATGTAAGAGTCCAGAGACTGACATATCTGGGCTTCTTGTAGGGGACTCAGTTATTGTCTTTACGTTACTTTCAGTCAAGTTTCCTACTGCTTGCAGCCAAAAGTATCTTAAAGATACACTTATGTAAGACTTAGAGGACTAGACTTCATCACTCAACACTAAATACTCTGCAGGCCAAAGCTGTTATAACAAACCCAAAATTCCAATTCTGTTTACTATAGCCTTACTGACAATGAATTGTATAATAAAAAGCGAGATGAATCATAAAATTGAAGTTCTAACCAGGTTATATGTCTATTTATATGTCCCTGGGTTACCTTCATCTATTTATATGTCCCTGGGTTATCTTCATCTATTTATATGTTCATGGTCTGGTATTTTAATCAACCACTTGGATAAGGACATAAAATTTATAGTTATTAAATACAATGCAGATTGGCCAGGTGCAGTGACTCACGCCTGTAACCCCAGTACTTTGGGAGGCTGTGGAAGGAGGATAGCTTGAGGCTAGGGGTTTGAGATTAGCCTGGGCAATACAGCAAGACCCCATTTCTACAACAAAATTTTTAAAAATTAGCCAGACATGGTGGTACACACCTGTCATTCTAGCTACTCAGAAAGCTGAGGCAGGAGGATTGTGTGAGCCCAGGAGTTTGAAACTGTAGTCAGCTATGATTGTGCCACTGCACTCCAGCCTTGGCAACAGAGTAAGACCATGTCTCAAAGAGTAAAACACTAAATAAAATAAATGGGCAAGTGGCCAAAGCTGAGAGGCATTGACAATCCACTAATCATAGATTAAGCATTTGAAAATATGAACAGAATTTATTTGTATATTATAATAATAATTTTCCATGAGCAAATGTAATTTATTCCACAACTGTAAAGATATCTTAGTATTAGGAAGTTCATAGATTAATTTAGAGGTCACCTTAGGAGATTACATTGATAAGTCAAATATGAACGTCTACAGAATTATTTCAATAGATGCCACAAGAGCACGGAAAGAATTCAACATCTATCACTGATGGGGAGAAAACTCAAGAGTAGACTGGGAGCAGGTATATCCCTCCTTCACATAAATATCTCAGACTGACAGTCGTATCTTGCAGAAGAGTGAAACACATGGGCATCACCTTTAAATTTAAGCCCCACAAAAGATGCCCCACTAAGCAGCAATGTCCTGTGAATTCAGACTAATACGATAACTAATAAGGAACATTTTAAGTGCTTGTTATTTATGTACAGAGAGTTCTTCACAACTCTATGACATAGGTACTGTCGTTTTTCTATTTTACAGGCAATGAAGCTGAAGTCTAAACAAATGTGACAGTATCGAATTCACAGTATGAGGCAGAGTTTACTGAGCCTAGATCTCTCTGTTACTGACATAAAACAGAAGTGAATTGCATTCCTATTGGAAAGGAAATAAAACTGTCATTACTTATAGAATATGTAATTATATAGCCAGAAAAAAAAGACTAAAAACTGTTAAAGTTAATAATAATGTGGTAAAATGACTAGATACAGGATAACTATTTACATATAATTATAAATAATGTTCCTATATGCTAGCAATAGTGGTTAGAAAATATAATGGAAACTCCTTTCATGACGACGACAAAAAAATTAAAATACAAGTAGAAATCACTTTAA
Source organism: Macaca mulatta (assembly GCF_049350105.2). Classification (NCBI taxonomy): domain Eukaryota; kingdom Metazoa; phylum Chordata; class Mammalia; order Primates; family Cercopithecidae; genus Macaca; species Macaca mulatta. Next base: position 64,364,611 of record NC_133413.1, read on the forward strand.
CAAGAATTTATGGAATTTGTATGTTGAAACTCCAATAACTTTAGACACATTGACTAAATGCAGAGACATTCAATTTTTTTGGATGGGAAAAATTAGCACTATAAAAGTCTTCCCAAATTAATGTACAGATTTAAAAAACACATCAAAATCTCAATGGAATCTTTTAAGACCTGAAAAAATGATTCAAATCTCATCTAGAAAAAGGAACTGACAAAAAATAAAAATTCTAAAAAGTGTTAAGGGGAAAAAAGTTATTACAGGTGGGCCTACCAGATCTTACAAGTTCTCATAAAACAACAATAAATCCAGCATGGACCCAAGTAGAGGCACACGGGAGCTCTTCTTACTCTTCTTGCTACTTTTCCGTATGTGTGAAATAACATCAAAATAAGGAATGACATCGTATCAAAGTCAATATGGGTGCCCACAGCACCTGAGTCTATTACACCAGGGGTCCCCACCCCTACCCCCGCCACGGATCGCGGCCTGTTAGGAACCAGGCTGCACCGCAGGAGGTGAGCAGTGAGCGAGCAAAGCTTCATCTCTATTTACAACCACTTCCCATTGCTCATATTACTGCCGGAGCCTCACCTCCTCTCAGCTCAGGGGCGGCGTTAGATTCTCACAGGAGCACGAACCCTGTTGTGAACTGTGTATGTGAGGGATGCAGGTTGCATGCTCCTTATGAGAATCTAATGCCTGATGATCTGTCACTGTCTCCCATCACCCCCAGATGAAACTGTCTAGTTTCAGGAAAACAAGTTCAGAGCTCCCACTGATTCTACATTATGGTGCATTGTAAAATTATTTCATTATGTATTATAATGTAAAAATAATAGAAATAAAGTGCACAATAAATGTAATATGCTTGAATCATCCCAAACCATCCCCCTCCTGGCCAGTCCATGGAAAAATTGTCTTCCATGAAACCAGTGCCTGGTGCCAAACGGTTGGGGACCACTGTGTTACACCACAGAGACTTATATCTCTGAATAGATCCCAATTGCAAGTCCCTAGAAGAGAGTCCACTGAGGCCCGGTCACCTCTGGGCAGGGTGGCAGGCCCTGGGAGGCCAGGGTTTCTGTCTCAGGTGGGGAGGGCTCCTGGAGAGAGGGACCTGGAAGTCAATTCCTTGGAGTGTTCAACCAGGCAAGGCTGACCACACACTCACTGGGATAAAGCACTGTGTTCAGGAGTTAGGTCAGAAAGTCCACCTTTTAATCAGCCTAAGAAGACTGGAGGCCAACAAGTTCATCTTCACAATCACTGAAATGTCTCTGAAGCACTGAGGTCTCAGCAGCAATAAAACAGAACTGTGATAAGATGATGCTAGGGAAGGATGAGTGAATGGACAGATGGACGGGCAGATGGGCCTGTAGAAAGAAGTGTGGATTAACAAGGGAATAAACTTACCTGGATGTCCAGGAAGGATTTGGAACTTTTTCTACTCTGACCTTGTGTAGTTCACTCTCCTTCATAACTGGCCTGACCCTTCCATTTACAAGTACCAAAAACGTTTTTCTCAGACAAGCTTGTCTCTTCTTTCATCACGCAGGCTTCACTGCAGCACTTTCTCTTCTGCCAGTGGGAATTAACTCCATACAAAAGGCATTCTGTGTGTATCTTTCAGGGGGCCACCCGAGATGACGGTCAGCATCTCCTGTTTGCTGCCTGTGGGGGGGTCAGGATCCAGCCAGCAGTGCAGGCACAGAGGGCCACAGAGCAACCCGGGTGACATCGCCACACAAAGCCCAGCCAAGCCCACTCCTTCAAGGGCAATGAAGGGCACGGCTGGCCGCCAGTGGGCTGGCCCTCAGAGGGCCAAGTCCAGCACACAGGTGTTGTGTTGTGTGATAGTTCTGCAGCAAGCAGCCAACTCAAAACCTCACGTGTGTGATCGTTTCTCCAAACACTTCGAGAGGCGGGTCACAGCCACACGGTCTGATTGACATCACATGACACACATTTGCCTCACCTCCTTATGCCAAAATGAGGCATGTTCAGTTTTATCTCCACTAATGGCTCTTCAGCTATACCTTGTAATTTCAGTTTATTGTTTAATGGTTGCTCTAGATAATTAAATATGCATCCTTAACCTAAAATGTTTAGCATTGAAATAGAAACATTTTAAATGACAAAATAAACAATTATTGTTTTAGAATAAACATTTTTTAAAAGTAGACTCTGAAGTTTAACCCTTGTTCTATATTCCAAAGGTAGGATTTGGCTCAAATATTGAAAATTACAAGAAAGTGATGCTGGTTCAAAATGAGAAACATTCTGACTAGACAGGTTGCCTGTTGCTGGTATCAGTCAAGTAGAAGCAGGATATTCACCTGCTACATGAAATAATCATGTTAAACTACGTATAATGGTTACAATTTGTTTGTAATCCTCAACTTATACTAATTCTAATTCTCACAACTGCAGATGCTAAGGATTGTTACAATGAATGGCCTTTATAATCTTGTCAACTGTGAGTCCATATACTCTGGTACATCTGCCCCCCTTATTCCCAAATTTAAACTATGCTTATTCTAATATGGACCTTATACATCGACAATGATTAAAAATACCACCGTAGAGGCTGGGCGCGGTGGCTCACACCCGTAATCCCAGCAGTTTGGAAGGCTGAGTTGTGTGGGTCACCTGAGGTCAGTAGTTTGAGACCATCCTGGCCAACATGGCAAAACCCCGTCTCTGCTAAAAATACAAAAATTAGCCGGGTGTGGGGGCAGGCACTCGTAATCCCAGCTACTTGGAAGGCTGAGGCAAGAGAATTGCTTGAATCTGGGAGGTGGAGGTTGCAGTGAGCTGAGATCATGCCACTGCACTCCAGCCTGAGTGGCAAGAGCGAAATTCCGTCTCAAAAATAACAAAAAATCCTTTGGGATTTCAGTTTAATCATGATGAACTAAACACACATACTCATTTCTGCTTCCTCTGCAACCCCAACTGAAAGGCTAGAAGGGATTTTTTAAAAAAGGTTGGGTGGGACAAACAAAAGGAATAAGCCCATGAGGACAAAGAAAACAAGATGACAGCAAATGCTATCAGGAAAATTTTGGTAGCAGGAGAGTTGGTGGACAAATGATAACTTAGGTTTCTGCTTTTTCCACTCTATTAGCAGCCAGTGAAGAGGTGGGCGTTTGGGAGTGGTGACAGAAATAAGCCATGTAGCACGCCAGAAAACGTCCTCTCCACAAATCTGAGACCTAGAAGCAATGAGTTTCCTGGAGGTGGCCATGCTGAAACACTTAAAATTCTGGATGCGTAAGGGCAGGAGTCCTGGATCCTTGCCACTTACTGTAGCTATTGTTATTGGTGGACTTAAAGTCTACTTCATTGCTACTTATCTTTTTTTTTTTTTTTTTTTTTTTTTGAGACTGAGTCTCGTTCTGTCGCCTAGGCTGGAGTGCAGTGGCGCCATCTTGGCTCACTGCAACCTCTGCCTCTCAGGTTAAGCAATTCTCATGCCTTAGCCTCCCAAGTAGCTGGGATTACAGGCGCATGCCACCTCGCCTGGCTAATTTTTGTATTTTTAGTAGAGACAGGGTTTCACCACATTGGCCAGGCTGGTCTTGAACTCCTGACCTCAGTCTCCCACAGTGCTGGGATTACAGGTGTGAGCCACCACGCCCAGCCTCCTTGCTACTCATTTTCTATGTGTCTTCTCTCTCCCATGTTCTTCTCCTGCACTCTTGTGGGTTAATCAAGCATTTTTTGTATTCAATTTTATCTCCACCAATGGCTCTTTAGCTAGCTATACCTTGTAATTTCAGTTTGTTTATTGTTTCAGTGGTTGCTCTAGGGAATTAAATACGTATCCTTAACTCATCACAGTCTACTTCATATTCCTGTTATATCACTTCCTATATGATGTAATCAGCTGTCTTACAAGAGCAGAAGTTCGTTGCCTCACCATGCAACCTTTGTGCTATTGTTTCAAATATTTTATTTCTACATGTTAACAAACTTTATTATTTGGTGTTCTTTGTAGATAGGTTCTTTCAACCAACTTCCTGGATACATTTTTTCTTCCTTTGTAAAGGGAAAAAGACACAGGTCTACATAGTACTGAAAGATAAAAGCATCTCAGACTAGTATTCCTTCAATCATGGAAGTGTCTCTTCCACTTTTATCCTATTTTTAGAAGAGTAATCAACACTCTAAGAACTAAAAGAGAAGGGAACTCGTGTCAGATTTGCATACAATGTGGAAGGAATTTAAAATTATTTATAGCTCCTTTTTCTTTCCAACTGACTTTTTCACTGGAAATTTGTTCAGAAAGTTAAAGGCACATCTCTTAACCAGAACAGAACATTTTGTACAGCAAAACAAGAGAGAAATTTCAAACTAAAAAGAGATTTCATCACAAGGTTCGTATTTGGGAAGTCACTTTGCCACCTACCAACTTTGAGTGGTTTCAAGATTTAGTCTAAAATATTCTTATTTTCAAAGGCAAATAATGAGAACAGAGAGCTTTTAATTTTTGGATAAATCAAAAGCATCAAAATTTGGATCTGTGCTTTCCAAGATTTAAGAGCTAGAGGTTAGAAATTATTTAAATTTTAATTATATGAAAATTAACACCAATTACTTTGATGCAACTGGAGACATTCTGTAAATTTAATATTTGTGCCTGGCTAGGAACGATGTGTGGGAATGAGCTTCACCTGCCAACAGGAGGTGCGTCTTTTTAAAAATTAGAGTCAACAAGACCCAAAATAAGAATTTTCCAAGAAATTAAGATATAATTTCATTCTCCCTTTAATGAGAATGTCTATACGCTTCTCAAAATCTAAAAATCAGAAGTTTTCTTTTTAAAAATTACGATGTATGCCTGCTCAGATTGGATATTTTAGCAATTGGTTTATTTAGTTTGGTTTCTGGAAAACTTTGTATAACCTATTATGCCGTCAACAAAAAATCCAATAAAGCAATACCTCAACTCTACATTTTTTTTCCCAATTTTTTTTTAGTGACATTATTCCTGACAAATTGAGAACAGAGGGTCAATGAGACACAACAGGATTTTAAGACAGAAAGGGGAGAGATTGCCTCCTATTGGAAAAGGCATTCAACACTTAAATTAGGGTTTTATCTCTCTCTGAGATGAGCAACATTCAAGAACTTAGAAACCTCCCTCATACACCAGGTTGCAAAAAAGAGACATGTAGGTAACAGATTCAAACCCAGTTGAAGAGCATGGATTTTTAACTCAACTGACAAAAAAAAAGGGGGGGGGGGGTGGGGGGACGGGTGGGAGACTGACCACAAAAAGAAATGTACTCCACCAGCATCTGGATGGTCACACCCAGGTCCCAAGACTGCCAGTCTCAAGGTTTGTTGTTTAGTCCCTGCAAAAGCCTCACATGGTCACCACAAAGTGTCACCCACAGTTCCATGATCCATAGCAGTTTTACTCCACTAACCATGGCTGGCCTAAAATGCCCGGTCTTTGTCTAGATTAGGTGAGGACTTATGAAACCAAGGAAAATGTCAAAATAAGTACAGAGAAAATGAAATTCAACAATCCTATACTGATTACATTGTGTAAATGGTGTTTATACCTAGGTGTAATAACACATTTTGTAATAACTGGGCTCTTTGTTCAGGCTGTTTTAAAGATGCTTAAAAATGCTTAAGAGTATTTTTACTACCTGTATCCCTAGGTAGAGTTACCTGTATTTGACTCATGAGCAATTTCTAAGATTTGGTTTGTCATATTTATAAGTCTGCTCCATTAGGTGTTTGCAGTTTAATTGAACATGTAGGTGGTATTATAGTTTAAGGAGGGTTTAAGCATTGAATGTTAATCAAAAACATTGATAAGCAAAGGAAAAATGAAAGTGACTGCTTTCATAATTACTATATGCTCTATAAGTTGAGTGTAAAGGTTTAAGGCAGAAAAAAGGTACCTCGAAGGAATTAATTTTAATATACAAGATAATAATTAAAGCATGATTACATGGGAGTATTGCTTCCCATGGACAAAAGCACTTCTTAGGAACAAAAGCACTAATACTTTCTACAAGAGTGATTGTCACTGATTTCTACTTTACAACTATAGGGCTGTGCAAAATGAAACTAAAATCAGAAACTATGACACCAAACAATCAATGCATTCTTATGAAATTCAGAAGATGGCCGTGTCTCTGGTTACTAGGACTTCTAGAAATTGAGTGCCTTAAAATCCTAAAGATTTTACAGACCATTAATATATTAACATGAAAACTGATCTTCTGCTAATGCAGTGTCTGTAATTACTATGAGAAAAGCTCTATTTAATGATTTTCCACGTTTCGAAAAGTGAACTACATATAAGCAATGTTTAAACTTTTAGTAGAAGAAAAAATTAGTTTGATCAGACTACCTCTTTTCTGGCAAACATGAACCCCTTTAAGGAAAATCGAGTCACATGAACCCACTGACTAGTTTATCCATAATTTTAACTAATTTCTCCCACAGGATTTCTATGTTGAAAATGAAACAATCTTTGATTCTTAAACAGGAGATGGATTCTATGAGTGGCTTTCTATAGGAGAAAAAACTTACTAGAATAAATGTTTTATTAGCTTTAGCACATCTACTCAATATTCATAGAACTGCTAGGAATAAAAAGTGAAAATAACATGAAAATGAATGAAAAATGAGACTCAGAGAGATCAGCTGATGGGGTTAAAAAAACAAAAGCCTCAGAGGAGGCCTGCATGCCACATATGTACTGCTAAAGGGACATGGTTCTAGAAACAAAAGGGGAGAGAATAAAGTATCTATTGGCAATGCTTAAACCAAAATGTAATAAGACAAAACAAACTTCAGGCACTAAAAACCAAGGATAAAAGTATTGAAAATAAATCTAACACTAAAACTTTTCATTGAACTCCAAAAGGAAGTCTTTTGAACCACAGTATCATGTTAAAAACTAAGATTTTAAAGCTATGCTACCACTAAGGAATAGTTGCAGACTGTGTGTGTGTGTGTGTGTGTGTGTGTGTGTGTGTGTAGATACATAGATGATATATAGATGAACAGAGAGCTGGATAGAGACATAGATCGATAGAGATTGATAGGTCGATAGATTTTAAAAATTTATTTGCCATTCACTACTTGGCAACAATTCTCCCAATTTGGTTTGAAAAGAGACAACAGGTGACTTTTGTTTAAAGTCCAAGTAAAGAGAGAGGCCGTGTTTGGAGTGAGAATCCTTTAATAACTATATTTATTTCCAGAGAACAATAAATACAGAAATTGCAAGCAGTATATGTAACAGTAATATCTTCTTTAAATATAGAATCACCTACTTTTATACAACTTAACAGGCAAACATGTTTTGTCGTTGTTGTTGTTTGGAAATTAGCATTGGGAAAAGCTACATAACAGAGGAAATTCCAGGTAAAATCAAACAGTGTTCACTCTTAACTCTAAACACAGTGCTCCCACTACTGGTTCTGCATCGAGGCGGAGGGGAAGGCCAGAGGCAGGCTCAGCTTCGGGCGGCAGCGGTCTGGGGCTGCTCGGATTGGAGCTGCTTGCCAAGGTATTCCCTAAAAAATAAGAATGAAATGAGGAGAATGAGAATTTCAATAGCAAAGAATCACTTCCAAAATTGAAACACACTATGCACTGTCATACATACTTACTTTAACATCCAAAAATAATAAAGTCCTACAAAATTAAACTTTTCCAAATTTCAAAAGTACTTGTACTGTATGACTTCTACTTCATGTATCATACACAAGTTATGACGACGACAAACTAGTCATTCTTGTATTTTTATGAATAACTTGTAAAGTTATTACAATTACACAAACAGGTGATTACAAGGAAGTGTAGTTACTTCCTGGGGAAAGACTACTTTCCTGTTCAGATAAAGGGGTCTTGTTTACTGCTACTGCCACTGCTGCAATCTAAGAAGTTCAAAATCGCCTCAATTACGATTCTGAATGACCTCATAAATGAAAAACAAATGTCCTGCTGTTAGAGAATATGTGTATCTTCACCCTGGGATGACACAAGAGTACATGAAAATAAATCACCAAAAGTAGCATTGGGAGTCCCCACACTAACAAGAGCTACTGGTCTGGGGCACTCACTCTGCCCCAGCACAGTCTAAAACCCGCACAGAGACGGTCAGGCCAGAGCCACAGAACAATTCCAGGAGCTGAGCAGCAGCACTCACTCCACAGGTAGAGCAACTGGGGCTCAGAGCAGTGGTCCCCAATCCTTTTAGAGCACTCACCTTCAGAAAATAAGCATGCGCCCACAGTATGTGCACGCTTGGCTCTAAAGTACACACAGACACCACTGTGAATTCCACGACAGAAAACAATCTTGTCCCTATTTTCCTTTGAGGCACTTGCCCAAACTTTTGTTTCAGAACCAATTAGGAAGAAAAAGAGGCTTTTCAAGAAAAAACTATTTAAAAGTTTTCCTCTTACAAAAAAGCATGAGTTTGGAATAGAGACGTGGGTTTACATTCCAGTTCCATAACCTCCCAGGTATTCTCATGGGGGCTCTAGGAGGCGCTGGGTGTGGAGGCCCTGGCTGGGCTGCAAGCAGCAGGTGCACTGTCGATGACATCCTCTCTTGCCTATCGTCTATCAACTGTGTGAGCGTTGCCAAGAAACCACCTTTGGGGGCCACCGATGTCCACAGGTAAATGTGACTCCGCCTCTCTCCACAGTGGTCCAGAAGAAGGCAAGCATTTCGCCTGCGCTGCTCTCCCCCTGCTACTGCAGCCTAGGCCAAAGCTGCAAAGATTTTAAGACAGAAAAGACAAACACTGGGAATGTGGATGAGAAGGAAATGTCACGCAGTGGCGTAGCAGCAGGGAGGAGGAACTGGTGGCCCAAAGCATGTGAAGTGCTACACCCCCCGCCCCAACCCAAAGGCTGCTCACTTTCTAATACCGTGAGACTGAATGAAGCATCCCAGGACATGAAAGTGGGTTATGATCTTTTCCATCCCTCAAAGAAAGTTCTTATAACTTGACTCATTAATTTTGGATGTCATATTAAAGTGTTTAATATTCTTGTGCTACCAGGAACTGCGCTGACACAATTTAGACAATGGGATCTTATTTCCAACCAGAAGTTAAGTAAATAGTCATGTCTACTTCATGCAAAGGCTGAAAGGGAAGACATCCTATTATCTTTGTTAGACAGGAAAAACAAGAGTTTACAGCCACTATCTATGCTGCTACTCTGAGAATGCCTGCAACTTGGGAGCATTTGTGGTCACACAGATTTGTTTTCTTGGTAGTGGAGGTAATAATATTTATGGCAGATTTCCAGATCTTATATTTTTCCTGCATATATGTGAGAAATCAAGCCTGAAGTTAGATATGCTTCATTTTAGAGAGGTCTTCAAATATTTCAATTTGACTATTTAGTGTGGAGCCTTATAAAACATTTTAAAAGTGTACTCAAAGACACTGTGCCACTCTTCAATGACAGTAAGACATGGTTCTCTCCCTAAAGGACTGATGTCAAGGACCAAGTTCTAAATGTAAGTTTTCAGAAATGACTAGTAAGAATGCACGACAAAGCCTCCACGAGCTCAGGCAGGGAACTGGTAAGTTACCACAAAGGGTCTTGTGCATCTGGTCACAGACAGGTTCCCAGCCTGCTCCATCCCTTCCAGAGGCATGAGGGTAGTTCATTCCTCATATCACACTTCACTAATACTTAGGAGACAACAAGTGGTGAAGATAATTATTTCTTCACAAAAGAAACACTCTCGTAGGGCCAAAGTAGGACAGTAAAACCCGGCACAGGTGGGCTGTTCCAGCAGAGAATGAAAAGACACACATGCAGTCACGGTTTCCACCCCACCATCTTCCACTCGTTTTTTGTCTTCCTGGTCAAAGATATACATTACGGGTAACATCCTCTCCTATACAATTTTTTTTTTTTTTTGAGACAGGGTTTTGCTCCGTTGCCCAGGCTGGAGTGCAGTGGTGAGATCACAGTTCAGTGCAGCCTTAACCTCCTGGGTTCAAGCCATCCTCCCACCCTAGCCTCTTGAGTAGCTGGGACTACAGGTGCTCACCACCATGCCTGGCTAATTTTTTTACTTCTTGTAGAGACAGGGTTTCGGCATGTTGCCCAGGCTGGACGCTAACTCCTGGGTTTATGCCTGCCTCAGCCCCTAAAAGTGCTGGAGTTACGGGTGTCAGCCATCACACCCAGCCAGGCTTTCACTCTCGTTTTTTCGTACATACAAGGTAGCCCAGAGGCATCCACTTCTTCCTGACCGAAGTATGTGACACATAGAAAAATGAGCCCCTCCTTTCTTCTGCCTAGTTCAGGGTTTATGTAATTTGGATTTGGGGGAAGAGCAAGGACTCATATAGATGAAAAAGGGTCCAACTAAGAACTTGCACATCAGCGGCCCCAGGTGGAACTTTGTGAGCCTGGCTTGAGTGTTTTAGGTCAAAATGCCAAAAGCCCAGCAAGAGAAGAGCCCAGACAGGATTCATGGAAAGAATCATCCAATTTCCTCCTCAAGCTTTCCTGAAATTGCTGTTTGTTATGGCATGTGGGGTGTCAGATGGCTTGCTAACATACCAGGAGGAACTGAACCATGGCTCTACTGAAAAGGGTATTAAAAACACCTAGCCTATACGAACTTTGGGGAAAATCCACTCCTTTGAACTTGGCTTTTATTTATTTTATTTTATTTTATTTTATTTTATTTTATTTTATTTTTTGAGACTGAGTCTCACTTTATTGCCCAGGCTGGAGTGCAAAAGGAAAAACTAGTATAGATTTTACCTCAGGGGATAATAATGTATCTAGAACAAAGGATGCAAGGAGATCTTTTGTCAATTAATCTTGGTATTGAGTCAGCCTTTCTCTCTACACATGAAGATCAATACAATAAAATTTCACCTTATAATTCAGTCAAAAGGTGCCTGACTTGTACAAGCAATCCATAGGAATGTGACATTAAATCTTTGCTGCTGCTACCTAAGATGCAAACTTTGTGAGGTGCAATATTTTTCTTCTCTTTAACTTCATCCACACCTGAAATCTCCTGAGATCTCAACATCTCTGCAACTGAAAAAAGGGCAGTCTGAAAACCTACTCCCCTTTTTAAAAGCCCAAGTACATAAACAGCTCACAAAAGAGATCATACTGCTGCAATAGAGTTTACATCTGATGGAGAAACCCTGAAAAACTGACTTCCACTTCCCACAAGGCACCACTGAGGCGGTGGAGAATTGATGGGGGCATTCTGAAGGCGACTAACTATCTAGGTTCTATTCTGTTAGGAGCTAGGAAGCACTTACTTAGCTATAGTAACTCTTCAAACAACAGGAAGACCATTACCCATTCTAATCAAATGCCTCACAGTCACAGTATATTTAGTTGCTTAAAGACTCAAACATTACAGATGTTTCTTTCTTTAAAACTGTAATTGAAGACACTATAATAGTATTTCAACATACTAACTTTACCTACGTAACTTGAAACACATGGTAACTTCAGCTGTGTAATTTAGTGACAGGAAAAAAGTGATTTTTCTACTGACAAATATATTAATCAATGAAAACTACTAAGTCTCTTTTATTTTCCTTTATTGGCCTTGCCTGCCCACAAAGTCAAGTAGAAAACCCATTGTTAGCAGCATTTTTGTACTGTTTGCTCTGGTCTTCCTTTGGTATGCAAATTTTTCATAACTAAAACCATAATGTTCTTGGAATTCTACAGCCTACTTCTTTCAGTAGGTTTGTCATAATGATCATTAAAACTACATCTGAGTCATAATTACATGTTTCTTACTCTTTACCTATCCTGTTTTGGAAAACAAGTTGGTATAAAATAAATCATTAACAAACTATTCTTTTCTAAATATATAAACACAATTTCCCTTAGAAAATATAAACTTTATAGTTGTTTATAATACAGATTTATATTTGGTAAATGGCAAAAATAAATCATCAATAATTTTATATAGCTCTGCTTTCTTTAATGCTAACTCACTATAGTTTAGTTATAAATTCAGCGATTCCTCTGGCTTTTATCATCATTTTGAACACAAAGCAAACTTTGTTTTATGAACCGGAAAAAAAAAACAATTTTATGAAAAAAATTTTGTTTATATGAAAACTGCAGTGCCCTCTCTCATCTGTATATAATTTACAAAAACATTTAAATTCCAAGAGTAAGTACTATATAGTCCAACTCTTTCTACAGTATTTTGATCTCAGCCTAGGAAAAACAGTATTTAACATCACAACAGGTACCATTTTTTAGTGCCTGCTAGTGACTAAGCACTGCACTAGCTGCTTGACATACATTTTCTTATGTACTCTTCACAAGAATACCCATAAAGGTACAGAAGAGCCCCATTTATGGATATGTAACTCGAGTTTAGCAATGATAACTAACATGTTGTAACGTTAGGACAACTAGATTAGTGGGGAGTGTATTGGTACCAAGTCTGATTTCAAAATTCACAGTTTTAACAACTAATAGTACAACCTCATGGTACATTATTCTTCCTCTCACTGGCTGGAGATACATTATTGTACAGCTGTGAGAATAAAAAAGATAAAGAACATCACAGTGCAAATCCTCAATTTATTTTCTCAAACATATTTTCATGATCACTAGACACTTCCCTTTCTAACAGCATCTAAATTCAAAGACTAATTATATTTTTGTTCAAGAGAACAGTAATCAGAAGGATAGGTTCATCTAATGATGTAACAGAAACCCCAAATACCATGACTTAAATAAGAGAGAGATTTGTTGTTATCTTACATCCCCGGGTGGGCTGGGCAGACCAGAACTAGACAATGCGCAGAGATCCAGCCTCCTTCAGCTCAGTGCACTGCCATCCCTTGGGCATGGCCTGGTCCTCTTGGCTGTCAGGGTGGCAGGAAGCCAGGGAGCGGGGGGGGGTCTTCCAGGCTGTGGGGAGGCTCCTGGAAGTTGTCCTTCAACACTTCCACCTTATACTGTATTGGCCATTACTCAGTCTTCTGGCCATGCGTAGCTGCAAAGGAACTGGGAAATGAAATCTTTCCTCTGATAGGCTATGTGGCCTACTAAGATGAAAGGGTTCTGTTACTGAGGAAGGAGAGAAAAAGGATATTGGGGAACATTAGCGATCTCTTCCCCAGGAGTTATAAATCTGTACTCATCTGTACTAAATTATAAATAATTGCTTTGATTTTAATTCTTAGGTTTTGGGGGGCCATATGACCTACTTCCACTGGCAGATAATTTAGAATGCTGTGGTTGTGCTTGGGTTTCTGGACCTTTTAACGTCCCTCTTCCTTTCAGAGTTTGAGAAAAGTCTTGTAATCCGTTGTTTGTAGGTTTTTGAAAGTTAATATTTGGTAATTCTGATGGCATAGGCATTGCCAAGAAATTTTGTTTTAATGTTTGAAATGTTTAAGAAATTAAAACAACTGAAGTAGTTATACTACTTTTATTAGCTTACTTAGAAAATAAATTGTAGATCACATTTAAATGAGATTTAATTTAATTTAAAAACTGGTTTTTGACAGAGAGGGTTGGTGATAGTAGGTCCATTCATCACCTCCTTATAAAGTTTATATTGGATTTACAAATTTCAACATGTCTAAATTTTCTGTTTACCATTTTGGGGAAAGCTAGAGAGATCGATGGTTCATCCCACGGTGAGGCAGCAAGCGCATGCTGTGTTGTGACCCCATGGGAAGGACGCACAGCTGCGTGACCACATGGAGAGCAGGCTTAGGCCCAGGAGGGTTCTGGGCAGAGAGGAGATGGTGTCCCATTTATCATCTTCCAGTTTTCAGATCAGTCCCTGGTATAAACTAAGAGATCGATGACTGTTGATAGTTGAAGAGTCCTCCAGGAGAGTTAGACCCGGAAAAGGACGCATCTTTCTCCTAAAGGAAAATGTGCTGCAACACTGTAGAGCCAGTCTTCATCAGTTAAACCTACCAACTACTCCACAATCTAACTGCAGAATTGCTCAAACAAAATTTAAAAGTTATTTTTAATTAGAATCTGCATATAACATAAGAAAGCTCAACTAAATCTACAGTAAAGAAATATTTTAGAAAATTAGTTCAATGTTTTAATGATATGTAGTAGAAAATGAATTAAATCAGCTTTATAATTATACTTGAAGGATCTCCTAGCCTACAAAATTATTCTTTAGAGAATCCATTTTCCCATAAGATATGCAAAAACTAAAATAACCAAAACACGTGGGCCAGATGTTTCTTCAATATGAATTAAATCACCTGAAATGAGTCTCAGAGCTATTTAAAGAATAAAGCAGATTACACAACTTTGGCACACTACATAGAAGGTGACAGAGGTTTTTGATTTGTGTGTGTGATTTTGTTTGGTAACTAAAAACGTCAAGGATAAACCTGGGAAGTCGCTGGCCGCTTCCCTCGGATTTCTCCTCCACATCCAACTGGTATCCAGGTCTCACAGATCCTCTCTCCTCCATACACTGAATCTCTCCCACCCTCCTCACCCCTGATCCCGCCTCTCACCATGGCTGGATTGGATCTGCAGCCTCTATACTGGTCTTTGCCCTCTAGTCTTTTACAATCGAAAATCCAGTACCCTCCCCACAACCACTATCTCTAAAGTGGCCTTGCTAAAATGACACAGTTATTTTACCTCTCGCTGGTTTTCTACAGCCTTCAGGAAAGAACTCAGAACATCAGAGCAGAGATGGTTTATTGTGATGTGGCCACTTTGCATGTCTCCTACTTTATTTTGGCTTCATAACAGACTCCAGCTGTCTGGTAATTCCCCAGCTGGGTGAGGATCTCCCTACCTGGATGTGTTTGCATGCACAGCTCTCTCCCCCACTTCTTCCTTCTGTTCGCAGTCCCCCATCTCCTCTCTGCCCAGAACCCTCCTGGGCCTAAGCCTGCTCTCCATGTGGTCACGCAGCTGTGCGTCCTTCCCATGGGGTCACAACACAGCATGCGCTTGCTGCCTCACCGTGGGATGAACCATCGATCTCTCTAGCTTTCCCCAAAATGGTAAACAGAAAATTTAGACATGTTGAAATTTGTAAATCCAATATAAACTTTATAAGGAGGTGATGAATGGACCTACTATCACCAACCCTCTCTGTCAAAAACCAGTTTTTAAATTAAATTAAATCTCATTTAAATGTGATCTACAATTTATTTTCTAAGTAAGCTAATAAAAGTAGTATAACTACTTCAGTTGTTTTAATTTCTTAAACATTTCAAACATTAAAACAAAATTTCTTGGCAATGCCTATGCCATCAGAATTACCAAATATTAACTTTCAAAAACCTACAAACAACGGATTACAAGACTTTTCTCAAACTCTGAAAGGAAGAGGGACGTTAAAAGGTCCAGAAACCCAAGCACAACCACAGCATTCTAAATTATCTGCCAGTGGAAGTAGGTCATATGGCCCCCCAAAACCTAAGAATTAAAATCAAAGCAATTATTTATAATTTAGTACAGATGAGTACAGATTTATAACTCCTGGGGAAGAGATCGCTAATGTTCCCCAATATCCTTTTTCTCTCCTTCCTCAGTAACAGAACCCTTTCATCTTAGTAGGCCACATAGCCTATCAGAGGAAAGATTTCATTTCCCAGTTCCTTTGCAGCTACGCATGGCCAGAAGACTGAGTAATGGCCAATACAGTATAAGGTGGAAGTGTTGAAGGACAACTTCCAGGAGCCTCCCCACAGCCTGGAAGACCCCCCCCCGCTCCCTGGCTTCCTGCCACCCTGACAGCCAAGAGGACCAGGCCATGCCCAAGGGATGGCAGTGCACTGAGCTGAAGGAGGCTGGATCTCTGCGCATTGTCTAGTTCTGGTCTGCCCAGCCCACCCGGGGATGTAAGATAACAACAAATCTCTCTCTTATTTAAGTCATGGTATTTGGGGTTTCTGTTACATCATTAGATGAACCTATCCTTCTGATTACTGTTCTCTTGAACAAAAATAACTATCCTTGAGACATAACCTTGGCTGGAAAAACAACAACAACAACAACAGCACCTATACTAGATATACACTGGCTTTAGTGCAAGTATATGTGACTAGATCAGTCAACCTGGGATTTAAAATATATTTAGGTAACAGCTTCCCTACAAACTTAAATAAATCTAGACATATGACAATAGAACCAATATTTTTTTCCCCAAATATTGGAATTCTGAAACTTTCTGCTATGGTTTGAGTATCTGTCCCCTTCAAAACACGTTGAAATTTAATCCCCAATGTGGCAGTATTGAGAGGAGGGGCCTTAAAGAGGTGACTGGGTCATGAGAGTTCTGCTCTCATGAATGGATTAATCCATTCATGAATTAATAGATGAACGACTTTTCATGAGAGTGGGACTGTGGCTTTATAAGAAGAGGCTTGGCACAGTGGTTCACGCTTGTAATCCCAGCACTATGGGAGGCCGAGGCGGGCGAATCACGAGGTCAGGAGATCGAGACCATCCTGGCTAACACAGTGAAACCCCGTCTCTATTAAAAATACAAAAAAAAAAAAAAAGAGGAAGAGAGACCTAGGCTAGCATGAGCGGGCGCTTAAGCCCCTGGCCATGTGATGCCTGTGCCACCTCGGGACTCTGCAGAGTCCTCACCAATAAGAAGGCCCTCAACAGACGCAGCCCCTCAACCTTGACTTCTCAAACTCCATAATTGTAAGAAATAAATTCCATTTCTTCAGATATTATCCAGTTTCAGGTATTCTATTACAAGCATCAGAAACTGGAGAAAGACACTTTGCTCAGTGGTTTGTCTGAGCATGCAGCAGTCTTGACACCATTTCCACCTGACAGCTCATCTGTCATCTAGGTTGCCCCGTCTAATTCCCTTACACAGCGATGGGCAGAAAGGCAGACTGTGATATTGGGCCAGAACCAACAAAATCAAGTGTAACAACATATGACAGAGAAAATCTTGAGTACCCAAAAGGACGGTCAACAAGGTTGAAATACATTAGGACCATATAATACTATCTTCTACCCCAACTGGGAGACCAGCACAATTTAAACAAAGAGAAGGAAGAAAGGAGAGGGAGAGAGACAAAAACAGCTGGGAGAAAAATGCCAGAGTATGATGACTTGCTTGTATGTTTCTCCTTTATGAAGAGCTCTAAGTTTCAAACTGCATGTTAATGATGTTCCTAAAAGCATAATATATGAACAATTTGGTCTGAAGGGCACTGACCATTGACAAGAAATCATTTAGTGGGAAAAAATTAGGCAAAATTTTTAATCAGGAAAATGTAAAATAAATCAAAATTCTGAAACATTTTGGATCACAATTTATACTCAAAACTATCCAAAAATTATTCCATTAAAAAACGTTAATACAAGCCACTCTAATAGTCCCCTATTCTTTGAAAAAGTTGTTACTCTTTCCAGTGCTATGCTGCAAATAAAAACACTTTCAACAACAGTAAATAATCTGTTGTACAGACACCCCTATACATTTACTTTTATATTTAATAATCAACATTGATTATATACCCATACTTTATATTTGCTCTCATTTAACATGACATAATGGCAAAATAATTTCTAACAATTTTTTCCAAATTGGAAGCTTTTTTCTCTTAAAGCTTCAGATTAAAAATTTATTTCAGGAAACTAACTGGTCCTTAGCTGCCACAATATAAAAAGACTATTCTTATCTAGTAACAATTTTTTTAAGTATATAATATTTTAAATCTAAGGTACTTCACATTTTTTATTTTGACAGAGATTTCAACAAGGTTTCAACAAGATTAAAGTAAATCATGCCTATCAAATTCTGAATAGATACTATTCTACCCCGCTACCCAGAGGAACTTCAGAACATTATTTGAAGAACAGAGATTCAAACAACAAATATATTCTATCACCGCCAAGTTAGTTCTGTATATTTGAAACCCTAAGGCATAAAAAAGGAAAGGATCTCTAAACAGGAGAACATCTACCCATCTACTGTAGAGACGTGTAAAGATTCAAAAGATAACATCCCTCGTTAGTGCCTCCTTAGTGCCTCAATAATCCGAATTCTCTTCCCTCCCATTATCTGAAATAGGACTGCCTTCCTCCGCTCCCTCCTGCTATCTGTGGCACACAAGATCATGGAGAAAGACCAGGGAATACTCTGACCATGTTTAAAGAATGGTTCTGCTTCCTCCCCACTATCTAGCCCCACTTCCACTTGCAAATCACTAGTTTGGACCATAACAAGTTAAATATTTAGCTATGAGGAAAACATTTATTCAGCATGAATTAGACACCTCACCCCACCCCTGAATTAGCAATTCCTTTCAATAAATATGTATTTGCTAAGTCAGTCGATCTGAGCTAGTCTGGACAGATGTTTTGGTCTCACTAGCAGAAGGAGTATCGGCAGGAAAGTTTTCTACATTTTTAATGGTAGACAGTCCCACCTGGTTACTTTCCCTAAGTAACCATCCCATCCTGGCTCTTCAGGGCCTTGCCTCCATCAATTACCTGGCCCATGTGGCCAATGGCCTTCTCGCTGCCACACCCATTGCATACTTTTCAGTCCTCCCTTCCTCGTCCTCTCAGCTTATTTTACACTGCTCACCACTACTCTATCCTTCCTGAAATATACTTGTTTTCCTTTCCTTCCCTAACAGCACATGTTCCTGGTTTTCACCTAATTTTCCAGCCAGTTCTCCTTAGAGTTAAGCAGTTAAGGTCTTTAACTGCTACTATCCCACCCTCCCTGGGTAAAATCTACTCCTTTTCTGTCAGCCCATTCCATGTTTTGTCAGAGTCCATGGCAGCAGGTGGTTCTTAGCCTTTCTTGGATCACACAGCTCTTTCAGACTCCTGTGGAAAGCATGGGCTCTTCCCCTACTGCGTACAATTTCAGGGAGTTAATCCAAAACCTCCCCAGTGAAGAGCCCCTGTTCTACACACCCTTTTTCAGGTAATCTCATCCCCCTTCCACGACTTCCACTCTCACTTGACTGATTACTTTAAATCTCTCAATCTAGCTTATATATCTTACTCCTGAACTCTAAACCTACATTTCCAGCTTTTGAATTTCTCCTCGGCTAGAACACAGAAACATCAAATTCAATGTGTCTAAAAAATGAACTCCTCAGTGCCACCACAATCCTGTTCCTCCGTCTACATTCCTGCGTGAGTCAATGGAAAACATCCAGCTGCAGGTCGGAAGCCAGACTGCCAGTCTTGATGTGACTCATTCGCCACCAGCTCCATGCAATCATTAAGCCCTGTCACTTCCATATTTTTCATAACTAAAAAAACTGGTCTTTCCTCTGTCTTTGCTGTCACCATCATTACCTAGGGAACAACTGCCTCATCTCTAGAGTGATCTAAGAGTTCCCACCTGGTTTTCTTGCCTCTAAACTTGCCACGCAGTAGGAAGGGTGATGTTAAACACAAGCCTTCTCACAGTAGCCCCCTTGTTCAGTCCTCTGATTGCTTCCATTATTCCGGGAAAATGTCCACACTCCTGAACGTGACAAGGAAGGCTCCCCTACCTCGGCAGCCACATCTCTCCCAACTCGCCCCTTCAGCCTCCGTCCTCAGCCTCACAGGGGCCAAGAGCCACTCGGCATGGGTGGCTACTGAACCCCAGGAATGGGGCACATGCAGACTGATCTGTGCTGAGTGTGAAGCATTTGCCAGATTTTTCAGACTCAGTGTGAAAAAAATGGAAAATGTCTCATTAGAAAATTCTACACCGATTACTCGTTGAAATAATGTAGATATAGTGGGTGAAATAAAACATTATTAAAATTAACTTCACTTTTTTTTAACTTTTAAAAATATGGCTACTTGAAATTTTTGCATTTCTCCTGTGTCGCTTGCATTAAATTTCACTGGGCCGTGCTCCTCTAGGCAACAGAACTCCATGCAGATCCCCTGCTTTGTCCCTTCTGGCAATACCATCCACTCGACAGTATTTGTTAGGTGCTACCCTGAGGTGGGCACCAAATGTGAGCTAAGAGAGGGCCAGCAAAGCATGAAGCCCCGCCCTCCCCCTCGCCATCACATGGGTCAGCCCTGCTTAGGGCCTCAGCACAGGCTGCTTGCCTCCAGGAAGACAGTCCTGACTTCACCAGAACCAAGATAAACGCTTCACTCATCTTTCCCCAATGAACAAATAAATAATTAATACAATTAGTCTTGTGGTTCCAGTTCTGCTCTTGGCTGATGACTGACAGCTGGAGATTTGAGGGCAGAGGCTGAAAACCTTTGGGCCAGAGCAGCTGCCCTCCTCAAACCTCCCCACACCAAACATAAGAGATTAGCACCACATGATTTTTTTGGTCAGCCCAGTTTTTTTTCTTTTTTTTTAAGTTATACTTTTTGTCTTTAAAATTAGGACAACCAGACCAGAAAAAAATAAGTTGATATTTTGGAAGAGAGGAAGAAGAAAATATGAAAAGTTCACTGTGCACTGGTTACCAACTTGGCTGAATTTGGAGAAACAGAACAGCCACATATAAGAGGCTATATGAAGCCGATTTATTACTTACAGATAGGCAGCAAGGGACAACAGAGGCCTGGGATCCATGGCAAGCCAGTCCCCAAAACGTGCAAGAAAGCAGCCCAGGGCAGATGAAGTCTCATCTGTGCATGCCTCACTTGCAAGGCAGCTGAAGGACCCCAGGAAGTAGTCCACCCTGAGTTTTACACCCTGGGGGCCACGTGATGTGTTGGGCTAATGTGCTGAAGCTCACCCTGTTGCGGGGAGGAAGGGAGTATGGAACGGAGCCCAGGCTATTCCAGGCTGTCCTTCCCTATCTGAGGATATTACATTCCCAGCATATCTAGTTATTCTTGTAAGCTGCAAGTGAGAAAGGAGACAGAATTGGGTCTGTCCAAGGCCACCAGAAGAACTGCCCTGCAGACAGGGCAGAAAGTCCAGCCGCAGCTCTGTGGAAGTCCTTCAAAGTCCTCTGAGGAATGGGCCTCACGCACTGTACTAGTCAGGTCATCCTCCCACTCTGGCTTCACTCAGCAGGTAAAGGGGAGACAACCAGCCAATGAACAGGCCAGGCAGGAAGCAAGGGAGCTTCCCGCACCCAGGAAATTGGAAGGACATATCCAAACCATGCCAGCTGGATGTGGAAAGCTGAGCTAGAATGTCATGATGACACACAGCTCAGCCTGCACCTCTCGAGCAATCATGACAGTCTTGGGCAGGAAAAGCAGTCTACAGAGAAGAAGTGAGCAGCCTGGCTATGAATGTGAGAAACCACGTGAGAATGGGAGGTGGAAAACACTGCTGCCTGCCTCACTTCCCGCCAACTTTCTGGTCCCCAGTTTCAGTGGACTGTGTGACTTCACTTAACTTAGATTCTGTGAGCCACCTGATATCCTTGCCACATGTCTCCTTATATTTAAGCTAACTCGGGTAGATATTTGTTTCTTGTAAACAAACTATTCTTGGAGAAGAACAAGAAAAACATGTTTAGACTTAGTTTAACTAAGGTATTCTCACTAGCAGAATCAATTACATTCCTGTTTTGTTCTGATGGATCTTCTAGTAGCTACCTTGTTTCTATCATTTACATTATTTCTTAAGGTATAGCTTCTTGAGTTTATTAAAATATTGCAAAGTTTTTTTAGATTATCATTTAACAATCAATTTTACCAAAACCATGAGTCTGAGTAACCACAATATCACAATATATTGCATCAATGGACCTCAGTTACATAAGAGAATAAATATCCTACTTCTGAGGAGATCCGTGCCACGTATTCAGGGCTGCAGGGCCATAACGTCTGCCACTTACTCTCAAGCAGCTCAGAAAGAGAAAGAGAACACACACAAATGCAGCATGTCAAAGCTGGTGACTACAGATGAAAGCAGCTTTCAGTAGTTAAAATTCTTTCCAATTAAAAAACTCAAAAACAAAGACTCATGAAAACATTTTTTCTTTCCACACTTCCCTTTTCCACCTCAACCAGGAGGACAAAAGTGCCATACTGGGGGGAGGGGAGCAGCAGGGTAAAGGACTCTGGGTTTTTTTTGTTTTTTTTTTTTAAGATGGAGTCTCACTCTGTTGCCCACGGTGGAGTGCACTGGCATGACCTCGGCTCACTGCAAGCTCCGCCTCCCAGGTTCACACCATTCTCCTGCCTCAGCCTCCTGAGTAGCTGGGACTACAGGCGCCCGCCACTAAGCCCAGCTAATTTTTTTTGTATTTTTAGTAGAGATAGGGTTTCACCGTTTTAGCCAGGATGATCTTGATCTCCTGACCTTGTGATCCGCCCACTTTGGCCTCCCAAAGTGCTGGGATTACAGGAAAGAGCCACTGTGCCTGGTCGACTCTGGCTCTTTCATGATTTTGTTGGGCTCTGGACTCACTGATATCCACAGTCCACATGACATGAGAAAGATAAGCCTCTTACTTAGTAAAATAAAATCCAAAAAGAAGTAAAATTAACATTCAGGTGACTGTAATTTTATTAAGCCTTCACATGACTTCAAAGGATGCCTTCTGATGTTAATTTCACTACTGCTAGAATCCAAGTTCCGCTTCTGACAACACTGTTGTGACTCCCTACATACAGCGTGCTCACAGGGCGCCTCTGCCTGAAGTCCTCCTGGTACCCCAGCCACATCTCCACCAACTCACTCCTTAACCCTTAACACCTCTAGCACTGCCTGCTCCCGCCTGTTCCCAAGCTCCTGTGACACCTACATACACTTCTGTCACAGCTCTCACGATAAGGAAAGAGACTACCTCTCTTATTGTCTCATACCTCAGAAAAAGAAAGAGGAAGTAAAAGCTAAAGAAAGGCAAAAATGAGATCAATAGTCAGACAGCCCGGTGCCACACCCCAGGCCTGGTTTGGTAGTTAAAAATCAACTCCTGATCTAACCGCTTGTA
The DNA here is from genome assembly GCF_049350105.2 of Macaca mulatta. Lineage (NCBI taxonomy): Eukaryota > Metazoa > Chordata > Mammalia > Primates > Cercopithecidae > Macaca > Macaca mulatta. The sequence continues at coordinate 64,387,484 of NC_133413.1, forward strand.
TTAGCTATAGATTCCAGGCATTGTGTAAGGAAGCACTGTGAAACTTTCTATTCTGTTCTGTCTTGATTACTGATGCATGCAGCCCCAGCCACGTACCCCATGCTTGCTCAATCGATCATGACCCTTTCACATGGACCCCCTTAGAGCTGTAAGCCCTTAAAAGGGGCAGGCATTTCTCTCCCAGGGAACTCAGTTTTGGGACACAAGTCTGCCGATGCTCTCGGCCAAATAAAGCCACTTCCTTCTTTAACCTGGTGTCTGAGGGGTTTTGTCTGTGGCTCGTCCTGCTACATTTCTTGGTTTCCTGACCGGGAAGTGAGGTAAATAACAGATGGTCGAGGCAGCCCCTTACGTGGCTTAGGCCTGCCCTCTGGAGCATCCCTGTGGGGACTCCAGCCAGCTTGAGCGACGCGGATCCTGAGAGCGCTCCCAGGTAGGGATTTGCCCCAGTGGAATACCTCATCACAGCGGTGCACGGCAGGCCCCTGCGGAGGATCAACGCAATGGTTGAACACTGGGAAGGAACTGGTGCTTGGAGTTGGACATCTGGAATACAGTAAGACGGTCTTAGGAACTTGGCGACTCCATTTGAGTGGAAGCGTGGCCTGATCACCCACGGCGTGCCTTTATTGGCACTTTGGTTTTGGTTTTGATTTTGACTTGGCTTGAATTGCTTGATGAACAGGCGTGCCTTTATCGACACTTTGGCTTTGGTTTTAATTTTGATTTAGTGTGAATTAGACAAGTGAGTGACCTTTTACCCTTTCCTTCTCTTGTAGTGTGAGAGTTGTTTTGTCTCAAAAAAAAAAAAAAAAAAAAAAAAAAGTTACACTCAAAGTAAGCCCACTCCGCTAGGAACTGTGTTAAAAAACATACATATATAAAAAAATAAGAAAAAAAGTCATCGAAACATCCAAAACTTACGCTATTAAAGTGCATGTTACAGAACCTTAAAAAACGTTTTGCAGGGGATTATAGAGTTAAGTTAACCCCCAACAGATTGAGAACTCTCTGTGAATGTAAATCAGAATTGCCCTCTTTTGGCGTTGGATGGCCAACCAAAGAAACTACAGACAGGGAACAACTGGCCATGTATTTCAGGTGGTGACAGGGGTTGGAGGTAGCCAGTGTACCCAGACCAAATTCCTTTATACTGATTCATAGTTAAATATAATATAGACAAAACCAGCATAGATCCAGCCCTGTTTAACGGCTTATTGCGGGAAAAAAAAAAAAAAAAAAAAAAAAAGGCCACAAGTACAAGTAAGAGCAGCTTCGCCAGCAGACACAGAGTTAAAAGAAGAAATCCCAGAAACAGCAAAAGAAACCAGTTTTGCAGGAGCCGCCAGAGGTAACAGAAATTCTTCCTCCATATGTCCCAGCCTACCCCTCCTTTACCGAGGCCAACAGCACCCCAGGAACCAGGTTTAGGAGCTAACACGCCCCACGTCTCACCTCGAAGGGGAGGATCAGAGCCTTGAGAGGCCAGGGAAGGAAGTCAAGATAGTCAAGCGGGCAGTCTCAAATCTGGCCTTGCTCAAGCTATGCAAATGCCCCTGAGGAAGCAGCGATATACTGGGGTAGACGAAGACAGGCATATGGTAGAAAGGTGTGCCTTTGTGTATCAACCCTTCACCTCTGCTGATCTCCTCAATTGAAAGAATACCCCATCTTATACTAAAAAGCCTCAAGCCTTAATTAATTTGCTTCAAACTATTATCCAGACTCATAACCCTACTTAGGCTGATTGCCACCAGTTGCTCATGTACTGAGGACAGCTGGTTCACCTGCCTGGACCTGAAGAGGACGCTTTCTTTAGCATCAGACTAGCTCCTGACAGCCAGAAACTGCTTGCTTTCCAGCGGGAAGATCCAGGGTCAGGTGTCACCACTCATACACTTGGACCTGGCTTCCCCAAAAGTTCAAGAACTCCCCTACTATCTTCGGGGAGGCCCTGGCTCAAGACCTGCAAAAGTTTCCCGCCAGAGACCTAGCCTGCGTGTTGCTCCAGTGCGTCAGCGACCTCCTGCTGGGAGACGCCACGGCAGTCGGGTGCGCCAAAGGAACAGATGCCCTGCTCAGGCACCTAGCGGACTGTGCGTATAAGGTCTCCAAAAAAAATGCTCAGATCTGCAGACAGCAGGTACACTACCTAGGATTTACTATCCAACAGGGGGAGCGCAGTCTAGGATCAGAAAGAACGCAGGTCATTTGCAACCTGCCAGAGCCTAAGACCAGAAGGCAGGTGAGAGAATTCTTAGGAGCTGTAGGGTTCTGCAGGTTATGGATCCCAAACTTTGCAGTACTGGCCAAACCTCTGTACCAAGTCACAAAGGGGGTTGACCAGGAACCTGTTGAATAGGGGTCTTAGCAGCAAGCCTTCCGTGAGTTAGAAGAAACTCATGCCAGCCCCAGCCCTCGGTCTGCCTGACCTGACAAAGCCATTTGCACTATATGTGTCAGAGAGAGAAAAAAATGGCAGTTGAGGTTTTGACTCAGACTGTGAGGCCCTGGCTGAGGCCGGTGGCCTACCTCTCCAAACAACTAGATGGGGTTTCTAAAGGTTGCCCCCCGTGTTTGAGGCCCTTAGCAGCAATTGCCCTGCTAACACAAAAAGCAGATAAACTGACTCTTGGGCAAAAGCTGAACATAAAAGCTCCCCAATGCTGTGGTGACTTTAATGAATACCAAAGGACATCATTGGCCGACGAATGCTAGACTAACCAAGTACCAAAGTGTGCTCTGTAAAAATCCCCACATAACCACTGAAGTTTGTAACACCCTGAACCCCACCACCTTGCTCTCGGTATCAGAGAGCCCTGTCGAGCTTAACTGTGTAGAGGTGCTAGACTCAGTTTACTCTAGCAGACCTGACCTCTGGGACCAGCCTTAGGCATCAGTGGACTGGGAGCTGCATGTGGACGGGAGCAGCTTCGTCAACCCACAAGGAGAAAAATGTGCGGGATATGCAGTGGTAACCCTGGATACTGTCATTGAAGCCCAATCACTGCCCCAGGGTATTTCAGCCCAAAAGGATGAACTCATTGCTTTAATTCAGGCTGTAGAATTAAGTGTAGGTAAGACTGTGAACATCTATGCTGACTCTCAGTATGCCTTCTTAACCCTCCAAGTACATGGTGCATTATACAAGCAAAAAGGCTTGTTAAACTCCGGAGGAAAAGACATACAACATCAGCAAAAAATCTTGCAACTACTAGAAGCAGTGTAGAGGCCCCAAAAGGTGGCAGTCATGCACTGCAGGGGACACCAGCGAGCTTCCACTAGAGTTGCTTTCGGGAACTCCCAGGCTGACTCAGAGGCTGGGACTCAGAGGAAAGCTGCATACCGGGTGTCAGTCACAGCCCCCCTTCTCCCTCAAGCACCTGACCTTGTACCTACTTATTCTAAAGAAAAAAAGGACTTTTTCCAGACAGAAGGAGGACAAATAATAGAAGAAGGATAGATCCGGTTACCAGATAAAAAGATAGCTATGCCACAACTGCTAGGAGCCACAGCTGTACTGGCTGTGCATGAGACCACCCACCTAGGTCAAGAGTCACTTAAAAAGTTGTTAGGCCGCTTATTCTACATCTCACATTCATCAGCCCTTGCCAAAACGGTGGCACAGCCATGTATTACCTGCCAGCAGCACAATGCGAGGCAAGGTCCAGCCATTCTGCCCAGCATACAAGCTTATGGAACACCCCCTTTGAAGATCTCCAGGTGGGCTTCACAGAAATGCCAAAGTGTGGAGGTAACAAGTATTTACTAGTTCTTGTGTGTACCTACTCTGGGTGGGTGGCGGCTCATCCAACACAAACTGAAAAAGCTCATAAAGTAACCCGTGTGCCTCTCCGAGATCTTATTCCTAGATATGGACCGCCCTTATGAATCGGCTCAGATAATGGGCCAGCGTTTGCAGCTGACTTGGTACAGAAAATAGCAAAGGGATTAAAGATCACATGAAAACTGCATGCCGCCTACCAGCCGCAAAGTTCAGAAAAAGGTAAAAAGCATAAACTGGACACTCAAGCAGCTACTGAAGAAATATTGGCAGGAAATTCATTTAAAATCAGGTTTTTGCCTATGGTCGTCCTCCAAGTCAGATGCACCCCCATCAAACAAACTAGGTATTTCCCCTATAAGATTTTGTTCAGTCAACCACCCCCCAAATCCTAAGTCCCCAAAATTAAAGGTAATCTCCAGGAACTAGGGGAATTGACCTCAAAAAAAAGCAAATGCAGGCTTTAGGAATAGCCATACAAAGTGTTCATAATTAAGTACATAAAAATGCCTGTAAGCCTGACACTCCTTTAAATCTGGTGACTCTGTTTAGGTTAAAAAGTAAAATCTAATTTCTCTAGGATCCATATAAGATAGGCCCTATATTGTAATCTTGTTCACTCCCACTGCTGTTAAAGTTGCAGGTGTTGTGTCTTGGATCCACCACAGTTGACTGACACTGGCAGTTCAGGACAAGTGAACCAGCCAGTAGGACTCAGATCATCCAACCCGGCTAATCCTAAGGCGAGACCAAGCTGCTGCGGAGGAAACAACAAGCCCTGCTCTAGTCACACACCAGAAGCTAACTAAGCACTGCTGAGTTTGACGACTCATCAAACAAGTAATGTAGTTAGACATCTTAGGACTAGTATACTAAGACATCTTAGGACTGTATACTGTTTTACTATTGTTCTGTCACTGTACTCAATCTTTTTCCCAGGTAAGGACCTCTTTTGTCCTTGCTAGCACCTATATAAAAGTGTCCCCACTGTACACATACTACTTAGTCAAAGAACTCAGACCCGTCTGGCCCAGCAGCATTTCCAAGTCTTTAAGTCATTCTTTAAGTATATAAACCAAAAGTTACCAGAGCCTCCTCCCTTAGCTAAAAACATTGCCAGCAGCCTAGGCATTTCCTCACGTTATGTTTGTAGAAAGACTAACATAGGAGACCAATGGCCTTAGGAAGCAAAAAAGTTAATGCCTCAAAATAACTTTACTCTGACTAACTCTTTCCCCAAACAGACGCCCACAAGTTCAAATGTCTACCTCTTAAAAACGTCTATTATTAAAAGTCAAACCCCCAGCTACATGCTCAATTAAATCATACAGTTGCAGGCCGTCTTAGAAATAATCACTAATAAAACTGGCAGAGCTTTGACCATTTTAGCCTGGCAAGAAACCCAAATGAAAAATGCTGTCTATCAGAATAGACTGGCCCTAGACTATTTACTAGCAGCTGAAGGAGAAATGTGTGGAAAATTCAACCTAACCAATTGTTGTCTGCACACAGATGATCAAGGGCAAGTAGTTGAAAATATAGAGACATGACAAAGTTGGCACATGTGCCTGTACAGGTGTGGCATAGGTTTAATCCTAAGTCTTTATTTAAAAAATAGTTTCCAACTATAGGAGAATTTAAAACCCTCATCGTATGTGTATTGCTAGTAATAAGAACTGGCTTGCTGCTCCCCTGTGTATTACCCTTGCTCCTTCAAACAATAAAAAGTTTTGTTGCTATCTTAGTTCATCAGAAAACCTCAGCACAGATGTATTACATGAATCATTATCAATCTGTCTTGCAGGAAGACCTAAGTAGTGAAAATGAGAATGAGAACTCCCACTAATATGTGAGATTCTCAAAGGGGGGAATAAAGAGGAGCCTACTTCTCTTATTGTCTCATACCTCAGAAAAAGAAAGAGGAAGTAAAAGTTAAAGAAAGGCAAAAATGAAATCAATAGACAGCCTGGCACCACACCCCAGGCCTGGTTTTGTAGTTAAAAATCAACCCCTGACCTAACCACTTGTATTATCTATAGATTCCAGGCGTTGTATAAGGAAGCACTGTCAAACTTTCTGCTCTGTTCTGTTCTGTCTTGATAACTGATGCATGCAGCCCCAGGCACATACCCCATGCTTGCTCAATCGATCATGACCTTTCCACATGGACCCCTTAGAACTGTAAGCCCTTAAAAGGGCAGGCATTTCTCTCTTGGGGAGTTCAGTTTTCGGGACGCAAGTCTGACGATGCTCCCAGCCGAATAAAGCCACTTCTTTCTTTAACCTGGTATCTGAGGGGTTTTGTTTGCAGCTCATCCTGCTACGACAGTGTACTGAAACTGTGTGCTATGCCTTTATTTTCTACTTCTTATTTCTCTACTTTAGCACAAATTGAATTTTCTAACAAGTATTCCTGTCCGTAACTAAATTAGAGACAATTACAGAGATAAAAGTAAACACCCCCATAACTCTCTTAACTGAGAAAAGAGCTGGATACAAATGGAACAGCATGGTGTTCAAACCAGACACTGAAATGTTTTCTCAGAATACATTTTTGGGATATTTAGCAAGGCAGGAAAAACTGTCATCCAAGAGACTGTTTTCATTTCAGGCTTCTGAATGCCTAGCCCTTAAGGAAAATAAGGCAAGAAGAGCACAGCTCCTACTAGTGTGAGAGGTGCCTCTAGGAGAATGTGGTACAGATCTGATACAGTGTGGTGGGAGAAATCTGGTCTTTTAGGAAAACCTCTGGCCCTACACTAACACTTTGGCACCTTTATGCTGAATTCCTTTTTTAAAACAGAAGTAAAAACAGATGATAAACTTCATCTAATTCATCTAAGAGGATTTAGATTTTAAAATGTAACTGCTGCACTGCTGCACAATTCTTTTAAAATTTAAATGGAATAAAAATTCAATTAAATAATATTTACATCAAAAGGTACCTTTCTTAAGACAATAGGCTGATACTTCTCCCCCTCTTTTTGGTCAATTCCTTAGGTTTTTACTAAAGACAAAAACCTGTCAATTCATTTCGATTAGCTATGAAACATTTTTCCCCCATCAAGACGTAACACCTGGGTGACATACATAAAGGGACACTGAGAAAATAATTCGAAAACTTAAATCTCTTAGAGAGTGAATATAAAGTTTGCTCAATCTTAATTAAATTTTTAGTATATTCTGCCAACCATTCTAGTGAGGTTTATTGGATTTAAAAGATGTGCCGTCTCTACTAAAAATACAAAAAAATTAGCTGGGTGTGGTGGTGGGCACTTGTAATCCCAGCTACTTAGGAGGCTGAGGAAGGAGAATCGCCTGAACCCAGGAGGTGGAGGTTGCAGTGAGACGAGATCGCACCACTGCACTCCAGCCCAGGCGACACTGCAAGACTCTGTCTCAAAAAAAAAAAAAAAAACAGATGCGTGCATGCGCACACACACACAAAGCCCATGAAATGAAATATGCCAAGTGACCACAAATGTAACTGCTCCACTCACACAGAAGGAAGAGAAAGCAATGAAAACCAAAGCAAGTTAATTCATTTTTCTCTACTTCTCCTTACTAGACCAGCCTTTTCTTCGTCTATGCTTTACTGATCCTTTAAATCCCACTTCAGGTACCTGTTTGTCTAAGAAGCCAATCATAAGCAAACAAAACCAAAACATGAACTAGATCCACAGATCCCCACACTTAGTCATGTGCACCTATGTGTGAAACCTGTAATTGATTTTATGTTTAATTATGAAGTCCATAGACTACATTATCCATCAGGGGTTTTCTTTACTGTCAAAATGCTTATTTTCCAGCTCTTCTAAATGTTTACTTAGGCTGATACTTTGCAACAATCTGAGATTTATGTTATGCTGGCATTTCCAAATCAACTGTAATTCAGTGGTGCATAGTGTCCAGAAAAGTTAAAGTTAATACAGTCTTAGGAAACATTTCTAACTTGCAAAGAAGCAGCAACCTTCGATTGGGAGGCTGAATTACCAGTTGATAGTGAGATAACAGCTGTAAAAAATTCCTCTTTACCTGGAATTAGTTTTCATATTTTAAAAAATCCAGTTATATTTGTTTTTTTCAAATATACAAAACATATGACATTAAAAACATTTTCATATGTTCCTCCACTAAAAATGTCATAATAATGTGGAAAATTCCAGGTACCCAGAAAGAGACCAGGTACCCAGAAAATTTCAGCTACCTAGAAAATTCCAGAAACCCAGAAAGAGAATCTAGAAATTAATTTAGAAATTAGAAATTAATTATGGAAAACATTAAATCTAGAAATGTTATGTTTATTGAAAATCATGTGGAATGTTTTGGTAACTTGATTATTATCCTAAAAGTTAGCTAAAACACATAAGAGGTTTTTTTTCTCTCTTTAGTTCGTAACTCTTCTAATCACTGTATTTATGCCTCTGCACTTACAGAATAACTAAAATATGCAAAGCTGATAAAAATACCAGAGAACAAAGTAGTATCATCCATACCCTCAGCCTTGCTGAGTTTTTGTTATATTAATTTACCTAAGCATAAAAAATCGAGATGGTAACATTCTTATAACTTATTATGCTGCTTAAGAAAGGGCTGAATAAGAATCTAGAGACAAAAATAGAAAATTCTACATGAGATCCTCTACCTACAAACGTCAGTGTTTCTTTCCTGAAGTCCTGAGCTGTTCTTATGCACATATTGCTGCTTCTGCATTAGAGGCTGATTACATTTAAAATCATTCTGTAGGAGAAAAACAATTGACATTTTATGATGTTAAATGGATGAATTAGGTGTATATACACAAGTTCTCTAAGTTGTCACTGTTTATATATTCTGCCAAATTTATGAATATAAAAATCCAGCACTGCACAAAAGAACAAAGGGCACACCAGGAATGCCATGGTGGGCACAAAAAGATGAGAGCTGTGGAGGCCCACGAGTAGGACTGGCCTGCTCAGGCTTCCCAGCTGAGGGCGCCCAGTGGGTGCCACTGTCCCCTCCCTCCCCAGCAACTTTATTCCTCCCCCACCGCTCCTCACCCACTCTCAGTCAGGGTTATTTATAATCCATTGTTCCACAGAAATACAGATGTGATGTGGAAGGGGAGAAACGCTGGTATTCTAACACCTACAATTCAAGGATACAGTTTTGAAATCAATCATAAAATAATTAAATAAGTATTTTCCCATTATATAACTCTATACTCCATGTGATATAAACTCAAATGTATCTCTACATTATCAAGAAACTTAATATTTAACTCCTTATAACAGAATCAAAATCAAAATCCATATCTGAGCCAGTTCCATGATTTCTTTTTTTTTTTTTTTTTTTTTTTGAGACGGAGTCTCGCTCTGCCGCCCAGGTTGGAGTACAGTGGCCGGATCTCAGCTCACTGCAAGCTCCACCTCCCAGGTTTATGCCATTCTCCTGCCTCAGTCTCCCGAGTAGCTGGGACTACAGGCGCCCGCCACCTCGCCCGGCTAGTTTTTTGTATTTTTAGTAGAGACGGGGTTTCACCGTGTTAGCCAGGATGGTCTCGATCTCCTGACCTCGTGATCCGCCCGTCTCGGCCTCCCAAAGTGCTGGGATTACAGGCTTGAGCCACCGCGCCCGGCCCCATGATTTCTTAAGTAACATAAATTACACTTAAAATATAATTTTGAAATTATACTTAACATTTTTTAAATTCATAGCAGAAAGTAATAAATGTTAACTTTATTGTATCCCAAGTTACAATTTAATCTGATAAACAAAAACTTCAGGAATAATGCAATATCAAAAACCTAAAAATCCTTTAGGGCAGAAAAGCCCAGGGATGCAGGCAAAGTGCTGCTGCTGCTGCCTGTTACGCAGACCTTCATGCTTTCATCTGTGCTTGCATTTTCATTATTTTCAAATAACTATTTCACTATGGAGGGCTAAATTACACTATTTACAATAACTCGTTTCCATTTAAATCAAGCCAGTGCTAAAAGAAAAACTCCACTGTATTTTCAAATTTTCACTTGGTACAAAAGAAAACAATTTAGAGAAATTTATAGATTCTTTAGAACCCCAGTAACATATTGTAGTTTAAAAAGCCCCTATTTTAGGCAGGTAGAAAGGTAGTCTTTACAAGTATAGTTTAGAATAGACAACTAGGTTACCTGAAAAAAGGTATTGATCCAAACCTCTTTTACATTTGGGGATGTAATTTGCAAAAGATTACTTTCCAAATGGTATTCTATTTAGTCTCATATTAAACTGGTATTGTAATAAATTGTTATTACTTGAGTAACTTTCATTCTCTGGCACACAGAGCCACAGAAATTTATAAGTCACAATCAAATACAGAGATCACAGGTGAATTTTAATCTTCCTTTATATAAAAATTTCTCTATGAAGGAAGTGTGGGAAAATACTAACACTAAGCTTCTCCATTAAATGCAAAGGAAATAATCATAGCTAAAACATTAAAATTTTAAAAGTTTGGCATATAATTAGAAAGATAAAGGAAAAAAGAATACTCTCTCATAAAGAGCAAATAAAATAGTATTTCCCTGTAAAGACAGAATACTCTTCCTCTTATAATCATACACGGAGAAAGGTACTATGAGACTACACCAAGTTTCTAAATTCAAGAAAAAAGTCAAATTTTAAATATTTCATCTTCAATACATGATCATCTGAACAACAAAAATTCTCAACCAAAAAATTTCCTCCACTGGCAAACATCCTGTTTCACACACATCTTGCCTTTCATATTAGGAATATACATTTTTTAAAACAAGAAAACCACTAGATCCAACAAGAAAGATTTCAAGAGAAATAAACTAATAAAAGAATAATTATATTTCAATAGCCCTAATTTCGACACGATGGGAAAATAAAACTTTGACTTTCATAGAAACTTTAGAAAAACATCTGGCAACTATAAGTTCATTGGTTGCAACGGCCTCAAATTCTATTAAATGCCAACATCCTTTAAATTAAATTCCTGTAAGAGATATAAAACAAACCATAAAATATGAAATTACTAAATAATTGATTTATCTTGAAAAATCTAGCTTGGGGTAAAGTGAAGTAAGGAGAGAAATCCAGTGGTGTATCCTAAGTTTTACTGACAGACCTGAAGTTTTTCCTCCTGCTAAACAGATAAAAACCATTCTGGGGTTTTTACCTTCTGTTTTGATCCCATTCTTCTTGCACTGAAGTTATGGAAAAAAGTAAAAACATTTTCAGCCCATCAAGTGCTGTCAGCACTAGCTCTGAATCTACCCCAAGTCCATCTACTTCTTATCTCAATGTTTATCGTCTACGCCAAGCCACCAACTATCTCAGCCCCAGACTATCATGAGAACCAGTTCAAACGCTCTTCATTCTTTCTCACTTACCCTTACACAATCCATTCTCCAGAGAGTAGCCAAAGTGACCTTTTCGAAACATAAACCACACCTTGTCATTCCCCTATTTAATATCCTTGCAATGGTTTTCAACTCATCTTACAGGAGTCAAATTATAGCCTACAATGCCCTACATGATCACGTCTCTGCCTACCTCTCCTGAACCGTATTTTTCCCCTTGTACCGTCCTTCATGTCAGAGTTTGCCCTTGACCATCCTTCATATCAGAGTTTCCCAACCTCGGCACTGACGTATACTTCTTTAATGCTGGGGACTGTCTGCATTACAGGATATTACCAGCACTCCTGGTCTCTATCCACTAGATGCCAGCAGCACCTCCAACCCTGAGTGTCACAATCACATAAGTCCCCGCACATTGCTTTAAACAAGCCAAGTTCATTACTATTTCATGGCCTTTTCACCTCTCATTCCCTCTACCTAAAATGCTTATTCACCCCAGTAATAGAGCTGTATGGCTGGTTCCTTTTCATTACTATCATCTTAGCTATGTGGCCTACTCAGGGAGGCTTTCTCTAATCATCCTATATAAAGTTGCACTCACTTCCATCATACCTAACATCATTTAACTTATCAAGGTACAAATTTGTACACTTATCAGAGTACAAAGTGCTCAAAAAGCAGTTGTCAGAATTTACATAAATGTCACTATTTATGATAAAAGTGTTAAGTGGCAGGAACATAGTATTTAACACATGATACCACAGCAGCACTCCTGGATAGTCTCCTACACTGTATTTGCCTGCATCCTCAAAATGCACCCATGCTAATGCATCATTAATCCTCTCCTTTGGAAGGGCTGGTAGCATTACTGTCAGTTAAAAGCAATGTATATTTGTTCCTGATGCCTTAACAAAAATAGTCCAAAACAGAGCATCCTTCCAGAGGCTGGGGAATGGAGAGGCATTTGAACTGTTTAGGATAGTGATGAAGGCACTGAACACCCAATCTACAGCTAAAAGCAGCTATGCCAAGAGGAATCTTCATTTCTTCATTTCTTCTATTATATACACAAAGGGCTCACCAGTATTATGTCTAAGTAGTTACTCTTTAATTGATCTTGTTTTAAGTGGATACAAAAAAGTCACTAATTTTTATTTTAAAAATAAAAACAGGCAACAAAGAAGCACAACTTTAGTTACTTCAAAAGCATAAACTATATGAATGAAATGTGAGAGCTGAATCTGAGTTTCATCAGCTTTTAGGGTTTTTATGTGAATTGGTAAAATTCATTCAATTTACCATATGCTGAATAGTCAAGCCTTGCAAAATTGTGGCGTCTCTAAAGGAATCAGTAGTCCAACTGCATTCAACTCCAAAAAGGACTGACTGACTTATGTCACAGGATCCTTTGAGTTACCTCTGGAGTTGTTTTTGAAATTATTATTTTGAATATACACTCAAGACCTTGAGTATCTTTTTAAAACTATTGTGTTATTGCTCTGAATTACTAAAATATATTTCTACATTTTGAATCAAACTCACTGATTTTAAAAATGGTCATTCAAAGCATTTACATAAGAACTTTTAGAATGGCAAGTGAGAGTTTGCAGACTAATGTACGAGTGTGAGCAAAAAGCCATGGCATACCAGTTGTGCACCATGAGCTTCTGCACGGCCAGCAGAGCGTTATAGCGGACCTGCTGGTCTTCGTGATGCATGTGGTTCATGACCAGCTGCTTCCCACCGAGCTGCTCGATGACCCTGCAAACGGGAGAGACATGGTGAGGAAGATGCAATTACTCTCAAATTCACAGTTTATAAACAGGCATCTCAAATACCAAAATGCTAAAAAGGAAAGTAACAATGTACGAAAATAAACCAAACGTGTCTTTTTTTTTTACATCATTTTCCCTGAACCACAGATTTACAGTATTCAAATATTTTTTTTTTAATTCCTAATGATAAATCCAACAGCTGTCCTCATTTCTCATCTCTAATCCAGAAAAGTATGATCTGCCCAGATACCACCCAGTCACCAGCATTTTAGATCATGGTTTTCTAAGTGGTTGAGTATTAACGTTTTTATTATCAGTATTTCTTGCTTGTTTAAAATCAGTATTGAACACCATCTAATTTTCATAATATACAATCAATATCAAGCCCACCAGTGACTGTGCTGTGTGACAGATAGGGGCTTAGAGGTAGACAGCAGGGAACAGAGGGTTAAAGAGCACCCATGCTAATTTCCTGGAAAAGACTACTGATTTTAAGATATCCACCGGTTTCTCAGAACAATGGGATATGCCATGTGACTTGGGCAGTGAGATGGAGGAGAACATTCATATCTTCGAGAGCACCGAGATGACTGACAACCGACACTGCTTTCTATCACCACACTTCCAACACCCTGAAAATCCACTTATTACATACACAAAGGAAAGTAAAAATGGTTATTTTCGTCATGCATAGAAATAGGTCCTCTGTTCCTTTGCAAAAGTGTGGTTACAGACAGAGCTGTGGAGTCTCAACTTCCACAAAACAGTATGGACTGCCCTGTCCATTCTTCAGCCACCAGTCCTGTCTAGTGGAGGATACCTATTATATAGTCAGTGACAAGTGGCACCTTAATACAGTACGGTGTTTGGTGGTTTAAGACAATCTCACAGATCAGTAAGGTTTCTGGGGTCAGAAAGAAATAAGTAGATGGGGTCGGAGTGAAAGGGAAGCTTTTATCTGCATACCTTTTTATATTTTATTCTTTAAAGCATGGTTTTTTTAAAAAAATGTATTGAACTGAGGGGAACAAAAAAGAACATAATGTAAGTATCATCAAACATTAACTGAGTGCTTACTGCATGCCAGGCACTGTACTTTAAAACATTATCTAACAAATCAGCTCAGCCATTTATCAAACATGTTAATTAGACAAGTCCTTTACCTGGTAAATTCCTCCCTGACAAATAGGGAGGACAAGGACATCTTTACAGCGTTGCTGTGATGATTAAAGGACATAAAGCCTATGTCCCTGCAGGACACCAAGCCCAGCTCTGCAGCGATGATGATACAAGATGCTCTCCTGCCTCCCATTCTCACTGTAGCCAAAGGGATCTTAGCAAAACTCTGCATATTATTTTTACTACTTAAAATTCAGTGGCTTCTACTTCTCTTAAGAAAAGGACCCAGGCCAGGCTCATGCCTGTAATCCCAGCACTTTGGGAGACCAAGCTAGGACAAATTGCTTGAGCCCAGGAGTTCGAGACCAGCCTGGGTCACACAATGAGATGCTGTCTCCACAAAAAAATTAAAATAAAAAATTAGCCAGGCATGGTGGTGTGCACCTGTAGAAACAGCTGTTTAGAAGGCGGAGGTGGGAGGATCACTTGAGCCCAGTTCAAGGTTACAGTGAGCTATGATCGCACCACTGCACTCTAGCTGGAACAACAGGGTAAGACCGTTTCTTAAAAAAAATAAATAAAAATAAAACAAAGGACCCAAATCCTTAAAATAGCTGACAAGGTCCTTTCACAGTCGGCTTTGGAGCCCCACTGAGCTTCACAGAGCACGGTCACAGGCTGCTTGTTCTCTAGACTCCTCTGAGGCCTGAGCTAGCAGCCAACAGCACCATAGCTCCTGCCTGAAGGAAGCTTCTCTAATGCACGAGTTTTCTCCACAGGCACGTAACAGCCCCTTCTTGCGCTTAGGAACATTATACACCACTCCAGCAGAAGGTCTGGGGCAATTTTAAACAGCAAAATCGCCCCCACACACACACAAAAACCCCACAAAACTGCAAAAAAAAAAAAAATATGGCACTAAACAGACCACGTAAAGGATGCTTGTTTCTAGCGTAAAACAGAACACAGGATGGCGGAATGTTGCCTTGTTCCCCCACAGCTGCGGATGTGTCCATGCGCGACTCCAATTATTCGACAATTCTATACATGTCCACGGATAACTGCGAAAGCGTCTCTAGTATTGGCACGGGTGTTGAAAATAAACTTTTTAGGAGGTGGGCAAATTCACAATTCTGGAACCAATGAATAATGAGGATCAAAATACAATCTCAGAAAACTGCCATGTTGTGAGCAAAATACGACTGAATCCCGAAGTGCTGGGATTACAGGTGTGAGCCAGCACGCCCAGCGATCCTTTCTTATGACTCAAGAAGTCTATTCTTGATAACTTGGTAAAAGTTCAAAAACAAAATAATTCTAATACTTGACATGAAAGAATTACGTAATTTAAAATGCTTGAGTATTATGATTAATCTTTTAGAAAACGTAGTTCAAATTGTTGGTCTGCAAATCCACTGAACATCCATAAAGTTTGGAAAACAAAAAAAAACAAAAAAACCTCCTATAACCATGAGAGAAAACACTGTTTTGTTTTGTTTTGTTTTGTTTTTTGAGAAGTTTCAAAAAGCAGAGTCTTAATGAAAGGAGAAAATAATTCGAAAACATATCTCAAAGCAGAAGGATCCGGAGCTTGCAGAGAAAATAAGTTATGCTGGTGAGAGGCTTCAGAATAAAGAATGACTATATTAGTCCACGATGTAAATATAAGCCACTGGAAGGACGTAGAAAAGAATTAGCATGGCCACAGTTTTGGGCCCAAAAAGGCTATTTCAGGAAAAGCACGGAGGATCGACTGCAGCGGTTACTGGTGATAGGAAGTCTAACGAAGGTACAGCATGGTGGGAGAGATCATCCTTCTTAGGGAGAAACAGTAAAGCAGGAAGAAAGAAAGGAACGGAGCAGTAGAGCAGAATTACGTGAAGGCACAGCAGGCTTCGGCCTTGGCAGCAGGTCAGGTGTGCACAACATAGCCAAAAGGTTCCATTTGAAACACTGGCTGGCTACTGAGGCAGTGCTGTGAGAAGATAAATTCTTCAACAAGCTTTTCACTTTCAGGATTTTAGAAAAATCATATTTTTATCTTCATTTGCTTTTTAGCACTTATAAATCTAAGAGGGCTCTATATACTATCGATCCGTCTGTTTTTCATGTTTAACACATTTTAGATGAGTTACAGATTGGACTATTAGCTACATTCATGTTTGCCTTATCTAAAGATCTTTAATTTTCCATAGAAAAACAGATTATTTTGGAATGATATTAATTTTGGACAGCTCTTGATATTACAGTGTCAAGAACTATGAGGGTCCTAGTTTTTACCCTACTTGCAGCTAACAAGTTAGCCTGCCACAGTTTCATGGATCCTGGTAGAAGACATGAGACTCCTAGGTCTGAGACAAAGGATAGTTTATTGTTCACAGCAACAGAAATAGCAAGATATTGGCATTTTAGTGCTGGTCCCCCAAGCCTCAATTTCCACAAGCCAACATAAAGGGAGCCAGATGAGCCCTGCACACTGTATAAGAGGAACCCTAAACTTAGAGAAACCCCAATCTCTCATATGGCAGTAAGCACATCTGCCCATTGCTCTTAGGCAGACGAACCTCTCTGTAAAGCACATTCAGTGCCTTGTCTTGCAAGAAGTTCAGAAAGGTGAGAGACAGAAGTCCAAAAGGCTTATCGGGAACAAAGAAAAACGAAAGGCATGACAAATGTCTTCGTACAATATCAACCCCTCATTTTTACACCATCTTACCTTCCAAAAAATTTATCCATGAACACAACACTTGTGGGTGGTTCTGATGAATTTGGCTGGCACAGGCTGGGACCAGGTCCACTTAATTAGTTTTATATGCCATTTCATTAAGGTTACTTACTACCTACAAGACTCCAAGCACCAGGATAAGGCCAACATGCAGCAGTGACCTCACCACCCATGTCCCGCAGGGTCCTGAACTCAACCACCTAAACAAATGCAATGAATCATCAGAGTCTACAAGGACAGCCTCCTTTTACAGAGCTCTCCACAATTGTCTGATGACTACGCAATCTACTGGTAGTGTTTCCTGAAATACTTCAAGGTTCCTTATGACCACCCCTAAAGTGCAAGTTACTGTCCCTTTAAGAGGCAGATGAGTTAATGCCTGGCTTCCATAAAGTATAATACCAGGGTACTCATCGTGCCCCTGGAAAGTGGTTTATCATTGCTGGGGCCACCCAAGTGAGACCTTCATGAGTTAGGAAACAGGCTGGGTGACCTCCTGGCTGGATGATAAACCTTCAGAGTCTGAGTTCAGTTCAAATAACTGAGTCCTTATTTTAAGGAGAGACTGGCCTATTTGTCTATGCACCAGTCAGAGGACATTTGTCCATACCATGGGATGGCTGAGGGATAGCTTTAGAATTGGGGAAATGGGAGAGACATACAGAGTTGCTGACAGGCATTTTGCTTAGGAGGTGCAGGAGCCACCATTATCTCTTCTGTTTCCAATAAATTTTTCAGTAAGGTTAAACGGAGTGGCCATGGTATAGCAGTGAAAGCTATCTGGCAGTTGGTGACAGGCCCAGCACTCAGTTAAACAGAAGTCACTGGCAACAGCTTGGGAGATTTGTGTGTTTTCCTTTGAAGAAAGCTCTAGAGGCAGTTCACTGGAAACAAAGATCACTGACGTCCCTCCCTCCCCTGTATCTCCAGGTTCTGAGGAGGTATTCTTCAGATGCTGAGGTTGCTGCTATCCTTCCACTGCTACAAAATCTATGTGCCCCATTCCAATAGCTAGCCTCACTATTTTTTAACCATCCCTTAATTGTATCCAGATATTTGGTCTGAAAGGGCCAAGTACAAAAGGGACAACCACATTTCTGCGAAACTTGCAGAAATCCATTAAGTTTCCGTCTTAGTGTGCGTGAGTCACTACAGAGGGACTTGGCAAGCACTAACCAAGCAGTCCTTTTCCTTATGATTCAGGTTACGTACGGGGGGTGGCAATTCTTTTCCTAAGGGCCAGATAAGTAAATATTTTACACTTAATTCATCTCTGTAAGTACAAATAGTAGACAAAAAATAGCCAGTGCTCGCAAAATGGCTACTGAATTAAATCATACAAACCAAAGAAAATCTTTAACATGAAATATCTAATGTGATCTACACAGTAGTATTATACAAGTGTACTTATATTTTTATACTACTTTTTTTTTTTTTTTGAGACAGACTCGCTGTCACCCAGGCTGGAGTGCAGTGGTGCGATCTTGGCTCATGGCAACCTCCGCCTCCTGGGTTCAAGCAATTCTCCTGCCTCAGCCTCCCGAGTAGCTGGGCCTATGGGCGCGTGCCACCACGCCCAGCTAATTTTTTTTTTTTTTAGTAGAGAAGAGGTTTCACTGTGTTAGCCAGGATGGTCTCAATCTCCTGACCTCGTGATCTGCCCACCTTGGCCTCCCAAAGTGCTGGGATTACAGGCGTGAGCCACCGCGCCCGGCCTATACTACTCATTTTTAACTGGGTTTATCATAATTCTCACTACTGTGGCAAACTTGATTTCATTTACTTTGTTAGTTCCTTTGCTAACCTACTCCATTTTTGATAAGCACATTATTTTAGACTCTACATTGAAGGTTTCAAGAAACCAAATGAAATGGCTTTCTCTTACCGTTTGCCTCGTGGATAATGCCGCACATATTCTCCAACATCATGAGCAGCAACAGCTAAGACCTGGGGATCATCTGACACTTCCAAAAGTTTTGTCAAGATTCTGAAACAAATTTTATCCAGAGAGATCAAGTTCTAATTTTTCTATAGAGGACAACAGAGCACAGGTATAATGAAGATATCTTCCTGAAAATAGACATTAGTATATTCATATTCTTCTAAATATTTCACTATTACACACAAATTTGCAGTTTTCAAAGCTTCATACATACATAACAAGTTTCTTTCAGATTCACAATGTAGGCCATGCACAATTTCCAAAATATCAGGGACTCCCCGCCTCAAGAAAACTAGAAGATGAATAAAAGTTATTTTAACACAAAACGGCTACTTATATACATTTTCATAAGCCATTTGTAAACCCTAGGACCTACTGTATTTTAATGCTCAAGGGCCTAAAAATAGATGGAAAACTTCTCAATTCATTCTAAAAGCAGAGCATAACTGTGATAACCAGTCAGAATGAAGGTTTTTTAAATGGCTTGGTAGAAGACCAACATATAAAAACAACTCTTTCTAATATCCCAGCAACTCAGAAATAGATACATAAAAACCTTAACAAATTAGCCAACTGAACCCACTAGTACACTGAGAGACAATATTCAGTTTTCAGCTCAAATGTCATCTCTTGTATAAGAGGCCAGGATTACCCTAAGGCAGTACTCTCCCCATCATTCTCTTTTCCTTCTCCACTTTTCTTTATAATACTAATTACCACCTGCCATTGTAATATGTATTAAGACAGTCATGTTAAATGACTTCAAGTCATAGGAAGGAAAAATGACAGATCACAGATCAATACATTTAGTCTGATGACATGTATAAGTAATGGTATATAAAGATGTAGGTAAGGTATGTCTAGGCACCGAAAGAGACCATGGCCTGCTGATCCTAGTTCCTCCTCAGGAAGAGTCTGAGATTGAATAGCAGTGAAGAAACCGCTCCACTTTAGTTCTCTCTGCCTTCAAGATGAAACAAGACATATATTCAGTTTCTCATATATCTATTTATGTTTTTAACATTTCAAACTATGTACGTTTTTAAAAGGCTAACTTGCAAATTATTCTAAAATTAAATTTAATTCAACTGAAACATTTTGATAATTTCAAAAGATTACTTCTATGTTTTATTTCGATAATTTAAATATCAAGAAATTTTATGAAATTATAAGCAAATTACATTAACAAAAATTATTTAAAATATAACATTTGTTCTCAAGAAAAGAAAAATAGCTCAGAGTCGTCAAAGCTATGTGAAATATATAAAATTTTTCACACCCAGAAACAAGAGTGTGGGTCCAAGGGCAATTATTTAAAGGCAGTTTGTCCCTAACTGTCCCACTCATTACCCTCATGTTCCTGGAATTTGTGATACGAACATCAATGTACAGCTAATCAACAGTTTATGTCATTTTAATGTAAATTCTTGATAAACGACTTAGGAACTGCCTCTTCTTTTTCCCTTAAAAGCCCACTTGTAACTGCTACTAATTGGAGTGTATATTCAAGGCAACTTGAATCTATGCTCTCAGGTAGCCATCTTCAAGCTTTGAGCTCGAACAATCTCTGTATTTAATCTTACTTTCTAAATTTCGTTATTTAAGACTGACATTCTGAATACATCAAACCAGAAGTCAGAAAACAACAGCTCAAGTCCAAACCCAGATGCCATCTGTTTCTGTAAATGTTTTACTGGAACACAGCCACGCTCATTAGTTTACTTGTTGCCCATAGCTGGCACTGCAATGGCAGAGGTGAGTAATTTGGGACAGAAACAAAATGGTTCAAAAGTCAAAAATATTTACTACCTGGGTGGGTCTTTACCAAATCACGCTGCCAATCCCTGCCTTAAACCATTCTCAGTGACTTAAGCCATTCTCCATACGGCTGAGACCCTCCCTGATACCCAAAATACGGTGTACACACCAGCAGCATGGACATCGCCTGGTTACTTAGAAATGCTGACCACAGACCCTAATCTAGGACTACTGAATTAGAATCTGCATTTTAACAAGATCTCCATTAACATTTGAGAAGCACAGCCTTAGAGTCAAATAATGTTAGAACTGGAAGGAATCACAGACTTTCTAGTCAAATCTGCAAAATGTGGACATGATTTTAATTCTTACCCTTCAGGACCATTAAGTCCACTAAATATCTTCAGCAACAATGAAAACATCTTTGTATTATTAGCTATAAACCTGCTGAGCATGCTATTTCTGTGTCAAATAATCAATAAAAATGTTCAAAAGAACAGGTTCAAAATAAGAGATTTTATGGTACGCAATGAGAGAGTTCCCTCCAAGATGTATCTGAATACAGTTAAGTCAACAATAGATTCAACAATCACAATCCAAACCTCTATTGCCACATTAACCACAAGTCATGATTCTATCAAATAGTTCAATGGATCCAGGCAGCAACACACCACAGCTCTGTAGTTAGACCAAATGTGATTTCTGCCTCGACATTAGCTAGAAATGTAATCTTGAAAAGCATCTGTTATAATCAAATTAGAATTTACACTATTATTCTAATTGATCACTCAACAAATACGTTCATTCTCTTTCACAATGTTTTCCCTCAGTTTTAGAAACTTGTTTTCCCTCTCAGCTTTTCCTTTTCTTCTATCTCCATGGCTTCTTATATTTCAGAGTATTTCCTTATTCAAAATACATATTTATTTCAAAACTACTAACATACAAGCTACAAGGTATTTTCTCTACAGTTCAAAAGTGAGAGGGAAAAATTAACTTACCTACTTGCCAAGTCTGGAATTACCTGACGTAAGTGTGGTTATCCACAGATAAAAGGAAGACCAGTATGCATGGTGCTTTTTAAACAGCAGAATCAAATAAAGATTTCATCCAGATCTATCTTAAATGGGCAGCACTAGTACCTGTCATTGACCTCTTGCAGATAATTTGTAAGAATGTAAAGAGTATCAGGTGACATGATCAGGGGGTTGTTAAGCTGCCGCTCTAAAATAATAATTGGTTGCAGCTGGCGCCAGGGAACGACCGTTTCCCAACAATAGAAAACACCTGAAGCTGGTGATCAGCAGCTTCCCAATAGTATCTCAAGAGTGGGGTGGGCAGGCTTAAGCATGCGCATTAAGGTGCAAAATGGCCGAGTTTAACCGGTATATGACCTTCCTCTAGGAATGCTCAACCAAGGGGAAAATGCCTTCAGTGAGCATGAACACAACTTCAGTAAACATACTGTGCACCCTCCCAAGTGCTGGCAGGCCACTGAACGTGACAGGCTAGCCCAAGGGAAACATCGAGGGAGGAGAAATGGAAACTCCAGAACCATGCCAATGTATAAAACCCCAAGTCAAGGGCAGAACAGGGCACTTGGATCTCCCAAGTCACCCACCTGGCCCTCTTCCAAATGTACTTTACTTCCTTTCATTCCTGCTCTAAAACTTTTTTAATAAGCCTTCACTTCTGCTCTAAAACTTGCCCTGGTCTCTCACTCTGCCTTAAACCTATTTCTGCCCCTCAGCAGAATTATTTCCTCCAAGAAGGCAAGGATCGAGTTGCTGCAGACCCATACATATTCACAACTGGTAACACCCCAAGTGACAGAAGAGACTCCCCTTCTTGGCCAAGGGGACCCCAGAGAAACCTCAAAAACTAAGTTTCAGGCTATGATGGGAAGAGGGATCAGACAAAACTCGTAATACCCCTTCCCTTTTGGAGTTTAGGCACAACTGGCCACCATTAATGTAAAACAGAAATCAGGTACACTTTCTCAGGGCTCCGTAAGACTGTTTCTCCCAAGACGGTGGTCACTCATATTGGCTCAGAAGAAACCTCTTCTGAGGTTTCACAGAGTTTGGTTTCTCCATTAACAAGAATAAAAACTAAAGACAAACAATAATTTTAAATTTCTCATCATCATATAAACATAAAAGAAAAACACCATATATCAGCTGGGCGCGGTGGGTTCACGCCTGTAATCTCAGCACTTTGCAAGGCTGAGGCGGGCGGATCACGAGGTCCGGAGATCAAGACCATCCTGGCTAACACGGCGAAAACCCGTTTCTACTAAAAAATAGAAAAAATTAGCCAGGCATGGTGGTGGGCACCTGTAGTCCCAGCTACTCGGGAGGCTGAGGCAGGAGAATGGCGTGAACCTGGGAGGCAGAGCTTGTAGTGAGCCGAGATCGTGCCACTGCACTCCAGCCTGGGTGACAGAGTAAGACTCCGTCTCAAAAAAAAAAAGAAAAAGAAAAAGAAAAGAAAAATACCATATACCATTGTTCCTGGCTATTCAGAAAAATCACAGTGTCATACAAAGATAAAGGGAATAATCTGAAGAAGCCACAAAAATTAAAACCTAACACCAAAAACTAGAAGGTACCCTTTTCAAAAGTCTCTTTAAGTGTATCATAATAAAGATACACATAATGCTTTTGTAATAATTTGTAAAACGTTCCCCTCCATTATATTCAAGTTTTCTAAAAACTAGATTTAAAAAAAAAATCCAAGCTCTTTTTGTTGTTAAAACTCAAAGTCAAAAGGTAACAATGAAAAACTAATCCATTCCTTACCACTTCCTATTCTGTCAGTCTTGCTGACATCAAGCACTCACTTTGATTTACCACACTTCGTTTAAATAAGAATCATGTATCATTTTCAGTAATACACAGAAAATTGAGTCTGAACAACACAGACAGGTGGATCTAAAAAATGTTCCATCTGGATGCCTCATTTAAATGACAGTAGGAGGATTTCTTAAAAGTATAAATCTATAAGGAAGGACGAAATGGGAAATGAAACAAAAACAATAAAATATTGAAGCGGAAAGTCAGAAGAACAAATATTAAATATGAGAAAACCAAATACCAAGCTGGCAGGGAGGTAAGCCAAGGAGCAACCTGATTTACAACACAGAACTAATTATACCAGTATTTTTAGATACCAGGCTCAAACTGTGCTGCCTCATATGACAACCACTAGCCACATGTGGTTTGTTTTAAAGTTAAATTGGTTAAAATTTAGTTTCTCAGTTACCAAGAACATTTCCAGTGCTCTTTAGTGACAAACTATTGTACTGAGCAGAACAGATATAAACTACTTCTATCATCACAAAAAGTTCCATTGAAGTTGAGGTAGAAGGTGAAAAACTGTAATGCAATATCTATAGGAACACTATAAAAAAATCACACACAAACGAATAAATGTAATGAAAAACGGACAAGAGAGTAACATTATCCGACGGAAATCCTACATAAATGAAGGGATATACTACCATGTTCATGGATTGGAGGACCCTCCTTCCAAATTAAAATAATATCAACTCCCCCTGGAATAAACTATGGCTTCAATCCCAATCAAAATACCGGTCAAACCATTTGTTTGACAAGCTGATTCTAAAATGCGTACAGAAATGCGGAAGTCCAGAAAGCACCAAGACACCTTGGAAGAACAGGTAAGCTCATACTATCAGACACCAAGACAGAAAATAATGAATGGCAATTAACATAACATAGTATTGGAGTAAGAACAGACAAATAGATGATGGAATGGAACAAACAATTCATAAAGACATTTGCATAGGAGAGGTTCTAGCCAGAGCAACTGGGCAAAAAACAGAAATAAAAGGCACCCAGATTAAAAAAGTGAGAAGTAAAACTCTCTATTCACAGATGACATAATCTTGTACAGTTGATCATTGAACAGCACAAGTCTGAACTGCACAGGTCCACTTACACATGGATTTTCTTACACCTTTGCCACCCTTGAAACAGCAACACCAACATCTTCTCTTTCTCAGTCTCCTCAACACGACGATGAGGAGGATGAAGATCTTTACAATGATCCACTTCCACTTAATGGACGGTAAATATATCTTCTCTTTCTTATGATTTTCTTAATAATATTTTTTATCTAATTTATTGTAAGAATACAGTATATAACACAGGTAACATTCAAAATATGTATTAATCAACTGTTTATTATCAGTGAGGCTTCTAGTCAACAGGAAGTTATTAGTAGTTAAGTTTTGGAGAAGCTAAAAGTTATACGTGGCTTTTTGACTGTGGGGAAGGAGGGTCGGCATCCCTAATTCCTGCATATTCGAGGGCCAACAGCAGACAGAAAATACAAAGGAATCCAATAAAGAAAAGGGTATTATAAGGTCAATCTACAAAACTCAATTTTTTTCTATAAACTTGAAATAAATAATTTTAAAAAAACAACTTCATTTACAATAGCATCAAAAGGACAAAATATTTAGAAATAAATTTAACAAAAGACATGCCAAATTTATATTCTGAAATCTACAAAACACTGTTGAAAGAAATTAAATATGATCTAAACAAATCAGAAAACATCCCAGGTTCATGGATCTGAATACCAAATACTTCCCAAACTGACATACAGCTTCAACGGAATCCCTATTTAAGTCCAAACTGGGTTCTTTGTAGATTTTAACGAGGTGATTCTAAAATTCATATGAAATGTTAAGGGACCCAGAATAGCCAAAATCATCTTGGAAACAAGAGAGCAGACTTCTTCCAGTTTCTGGTATAGCATGTAAAGAGCTTGGAAATCATCACTCCGATCTTCACAGCAGGAAAAAAAACAAATGCTGAACAAAACAAGTCGTCTTAGATCCATCAGGATCCATCAGAGAACTGAGGTCCCAGGACAAAGCACCTCCCTGGAAGCTAGAGAGATGGGTGACAGAGAATCAAAGCTTATTGGGAGCAGAAACTGCTGTTGGATCTATCAACTGGTAGAAACACTTAAAGGGAAACTGACTAATTGCTAAAGATTGAACAAAAACTAGCTAGAGAAATAAAAACCCCAAGGAGTCTAGTCTTATGGAAGTTAGGTGGCCTTCACAGTGCTCACCTAAGGAGAAGTGGATAATCGAATAGGCCTATATCTATTAAAGAAATGAGTAATTAATAACCTTACAAAACAGAAAGCAACAGGCCTACATGTTCTCACTGGTAAATTATGTCAAACATTTAAGAAAGAAACAATACCAATTCTCTACAGTCTCTTCCAGAAAACAGAAGCAGAGGGAACAACTCTTAAATCATTCTATGAGACCAACATGACCATAATCCCAAAATCAGAAAAAGACATCACAAGAAAGGAAATTTACAGAGCACTATCTCTCATGAACACAGATGCAAAAATCCTCAACAAAAATATTGGCAAATCAAATCTAATAACATGCAAAATGAATTATTAAACTATGACCACACAGGATTGAGTCCGGCTATGCAAGGCTAGTGTAATATTTTGTAGTGTAATATTTGAGAATCAATTAATGTAGCCCATCACACCAACAGGCTAAAGAAGAAAAACCATATCAATAGAGTTAGGAAAATTATTTGACAAATTCAATATCCATTCATGATAAAAACTCTCAGCAAATTAGGAATAGAGGGAAACATTCTCAACTTTACCAAATAAAGATAGTGTGCAAAAAAAAAATCTATAGTTAACATCATACTGAATAATGAGAAACTAGATGCTTTCCTCCCTAAGATCAGGAGCAAGGCAAGGATGTACCCTCTCATCACTGTATTTACCATCATATTGGAAGTATTATTAAGCGTAATAAAACAAAAAAGGAAATAAAAGAAATAATTACAGCAAAGTCACAGGATACGAGGTAAATCTATGATTCACTTGTTTCCCCATACACTATCCCTGAACAATTGGAATTTCAAATTAAAAACACAGCACTAGGCCAAGCATAGTGGCTCATGCCTATAATCCTAGCATTTTGAAAGGCAGAGACGGGAGGATTGCTTTGAGGCCAGGAATTCGAGACCAATCTGGGCAACAGAGTGACATCCCATCTCCACAAAACTTTAAAAAATTACAAAAAAAAAAAATAGCCAGACACGGTGGTATGTGCCTGTAGTCCTAGCTGCTCAGGAGGTTGAGATGGGAGGATCTCTTGAACCCAGGAGTTTGACGTTACAGTTAGCTATGATCACACCACTTCACTCCAGTCTGGATGACAGAGCTAGATCCTGCCTCTTAAAAAAGGGGAAAAGGCCAGGCACGGTGGCTCACGCCTGTAATCCCAGGACTTTGGGAGGCCGAGATGGGTAGATCATGAGGTCAGGAGTTAAGAGACTGGCCTGGCCAACATGGTGAAACCCCGTCTCTACTAAAAATACAACAATGAGCTGGGCATGGTGGTGCACTCCTGTAATCCCAGCTACTCAGGAGGCTGAGGCTGGAGAATCTTGAACCCAGGAGGCAGAGGCTGCAGTGAGCCGAGATTGCGCCATTGCAATCTGGGCAATAGAGTGAGACTCTGTCTCAAAAAAAAAAAAAAGAGGCAGGGGGGTGGACAACAACAACAACAACACACACCCACCCACACACACACACACACAAGACCATTAGCATCAAAAAAAAAGAGAGAAAGAGAAATACTTAGGTATAAATGTAACAAAATATGTGCAAGATCTATATGAGGAAAACAAAAGTCAAATGAAAGGAATCAAAGAAAATTGAAACAAATAAACAGATATTCCACATTCACAAGTAGAAAGACTCTACACTGTCAAGATACCAATTGTTCCCAACTCCATCTATAGATTCAATACAATCCCAATCAAAATCCTTGCAAGTTATTTTGTAGATACTGACAAACTAAAGTTTGTTTCCATATATTCTAAAGTTATGGAAAAGCAAAAGACCCAGAATGGCCAGCACAATATTAAAGAACAACAAAGTCACAGGACTGACATTACCAACTCCAAGATTTACTATAAAAACAGGACTCAAAACAATATGGTATTGGTAAAAGAATAGACAAATAGATCGCTGAAACAGAAGAGAGGGCCCAGAAATAGACCCACACAAATACAGTCAACTGATCTTGTGACAGTGGAGCAAGGGCAATTCATTGGAGCAAAGATAGTCTTGTCAAAACCCACAGAGCTACATACAAAGTTGAAAAGTTCAGAATGAGGAAACTATACAATACAAAGAGTGAATTCTAATGCAAACTATGTATGAACTTTAGTTAATAACATATCAATATTAGTTCATCAATTGTAACAAATGTACCACACTAATGCTAACAAGTGGACGTTAGAAACAGGAAACGGTGTTGGTGGAGGTAGAGGTAGCATATGAAAGCACTCTACTTTTTGCTCGATTTTTCTGTGAATCTAAAATTGTTCTAAAAATTAAAGTCTATTTTAAAAGTTGTAGTAAGGTATATATTAGTAATTCTCACACTGTGTGTGACAGCAAACTCTAGTAACAATTTAAAATATCTACCAATTAGAGACTCATTAAAGATACACTCTTTTTCTCATAAAAAGAAAAAAGGTAGAAAGTCATACTTCCTGTTTTCCAAACTGACAATAAAGCAACAGCAATCAAAACAGTGTGGTACTGCTATCACAGTAATCTTATTGACCAGCAGAGAGTCCAGAAATAAACCCAAGTCTATAGTCAACTGATTTTCAACAAGGATGCCAAGATAATTCAATAAGTAAAGAATAGTCTTTTCAACAAATAGTACTTAGGACAACTGGATAGCCACATGCAAAAGAAAGAAGTTGGACCCTTACTTCATGCCATATACAAAAATTAACTCAAAATGGATCAAAAACCCAAATGTAAGAGCCAAGTCTATAAAAATATTGTGAAAACATGGGAGTAAATCTTCATAATCTCAGTTTTAGCAACACACCAAAAGCATGAATAACTAAGGAAAAAATTAATTAGACTTGATAGAAATTTTAGAATTTTTGTGCTTCAAAAGGACACTGTCAAGAAAGTGATAAGATAACCCACAACATGAGATAAAATATTTACAAATCACATATCTGAATCTGGGACCTGTATCCAGAATATATAAAGAACCCTTACAACTAAGTAATAAAAAGACAACCCAACTGAAAAATGAGCCAAGCATCTAAACAGACATTTCTCCAAAGTAGATATACAAATGGCCCACAAGCACATGAAAAAGATGCTTGACATTATCAGCCATCAGGAATACAAATAGATACCACAATGAGATATCACTGCACACTCACTCAAGGTGGCTAGAATCAAAAAGTCAGGTCATAACAAATGTTGGCAAAGATGTGGAGAAATCAGAACCCTCATTCACTGTTAGTGGGAATAGCAAATTGTGTAGCCACTTTGGAAAACAGTCTGGCAGTTCCTCAAATGGTTAATCACAGAGTTAACATATGACTCAGCAATTTCACACCCAAGTATCTAACAGCAAGACAAATGAAAACATACCCACACAACTTGTATCACAACTATTACTGGCAATATTTATAATAACCAAAAGGTGGAAACAACCCAAAAGTTCATGAACTGATGAGTGCATAAATAAAATGTGGTCTTATCCACATAATAGAAAATCATTCAACCATAAAAAGGAATGAAGTAGTGATAAATTCCACAACATGGATGAACCCTGAACACATTACAGTACGTGAAAGAAGCCGGTCATGAAAAACATACATGAATCCATTTACGTGAAATTTCTGTAACAGGCAAATCCAGGTATCAGTGGTTACTTAGGGCTAGGTAGATGGGTGGATAGAGAGGTGATGGCCAAAGGATATGACGTTTCTTTTTGAAGCAATGGGTACAAATATCTGAATATACTATAAACCACTGAATTTTATTGTTTAAACATATGAATTGTATGCTATATAAACTATATCTCACTAAAAAAAGAAACAAACCTACACATATCAGTCATCTTATTATGACAAAAGTAAACCTGGAGAGCACTGGGGGAAATGTTTTCAACAAATGGAGCTGGTTCAATGAAATATCTATGGAAAGAAAAAAATAAATCCTGTTCCCTACTTTATGCCTTACCCAAAAATCAATTCCAGATGGACTGGGTATCTAACTATAAGAAGTTAAACAATAAAGTTTCCAGGAGATATCATATAAAGACATTTTCGTGACCTTGAGTAGGCAAAAACTTCTTAACCAGGACACAGAAAAGCACTAGCCAAACAGGGAAAGACTGATGAATTGAGCTACATCAAAATTTAGAGCACCTCTTCATCAAGACACCATTAAAAAGTAAAATGGCATGTGACAGAGTGGGGACAAAATGGCTGTGATGAAAATATACATATGAGACAACAACCTCATGTTCAGAATACATATAGAACTCCTGTAGAAGGAAAGAAAATAGACTTGAACAGGCACTTCTCCAAGAAAAGATGTCCAGATGGTCAAATGGATATGAAAAGGTATTTAACCACATTAGTCAGGAATAAAATACAAATTAAAACCACAGAATATCTAAAATTTAGAGTGACAAAAACAAGTGTTGGTGAGGATTTGGGATAACAGATATTAAGAGTGTAAAGTGGAATAATAAACTTACTTCAAGAGTTCATAGTTCTTCTCATTTAACCTCACGGCATTCTCTCTCCAAAATTTCTCAGATTTGTGCACAGGACTCCATTCCAGCCTTCCAGATTTAAGTTCTGAACTGTATTCATCAAATGAACTATAAAAATGTTTAAAGAATTCAAGGTTTATAAGAATCTGACACTTACTCCAAAATTAAGCAAAATAAAATGTCTTCACTTATTATTTAATTACAAAGACTGACCATCCTTTGTACATTAACAAACTACCACTAAACGAACTTTAAACAATTTAAATAATCTTTAATAAATCATGTGAAATGTTATTCAGTGTAGTAAGGTCCAACTCTCCTGTCAAATTTGAATGCTGGGTATGAGACATAAAAATCAACACTTGCTTTCAAAATCCTTACTCCAATATATACATGAATGTGTATAAGAAAAAAATTGATAGATCTATCAGAATTTCTACCATGACACTTGAAATACTTTATTTCCCAGACCAATAGGCAAAATAATATGTTACGTAAAAGCATAGTACTTTAACATAATAAACTCCATTATACTATAAATATCATAAACTATAATAATACATCACAAAAACAAAATCACACGTATTGGCACAATATTTTACAATGTGATGACAAAGAGTATAGACAGAAATAATTGAATTAATCCATTACGGACTAAAGACAAAAGCCTCTGTACATATAACAAACTGCAATTCACCTTAATTTAAAAACCATTCACTGGAGAGTAACTTGATTACTCCAAGCTTTACAGTATGAAAATTTTTAATGTGGTTAGCCAGTAGACAAACACACTGTCAGAACATACTTGGACTTTCTCTCAAGTAAAAATTTAAAAAAGATGCAACCATTCAAATACTAATAGTAATTCAGTATAACCAAGATGTACTAGATAAACTGATCAGAGGGTACCATTTGAATAAAGCAGTAAAACACTTTAATGTAGGGCCAGTTAGTACAAGAAGTAAACTAGTATTTTTAATATTCGTATCCTAATCCTATAATAGCAAAAACAGAGACCAGCCTCTTTTAGCTGCGTCCATCACCCTATTAGCTTTATGTAAATAGTATTTTTCAAATTACCAAATTCAAGGTGAAAAATCAGTAATAATTAGCTAAAATGGATTAAATCATTTAGAAAGCTATCACTAATCTTATTTTTTACAAAAACAGGCCTTAAATGATTATTACAGAGAACCAGTCATCAGTTTTTAATAAACATAGTAACAGAATGTATAGCTGTGAAGCCTATTCCTGGCCTGCCTATTATAATCAATGTATCCATATTTGAAATATTTGAAATTCTAGAATAATAAAAATCATTTTTCTTCCTCCACAAGATCCATTACAAACCACTGATACAGATAACACCTCCCACCTCTGGGAAATCTTTGGGCCTTGGGATTATGGCTGCACTGAATCATCTGGTAAATACATTTCTGGAGCACATACTATGCTGAAGGCGTTTGCAGAGCAGACGGAACCTCACAACAAATCCTGCAAGGTTAACATTTTTATTACTGTTTTACTAAAAGAAAAACAGACTTGAAAAACTCAAGAAGCTTGTGCAAGGTCACACATGGAAAAAGTAGCCAAACAATTCCAAGAATCAGCCTGGCTCCAAACCCTAGTCCACCCAAGACAAGTACCTATTTCCAGAGAGTAACCCTTTAAAAAACGTGCCAATGGTAATTTAAAAACAAAGAATACGAGTGTTAATGGAAAAGATCATCAAGATATGATGTACGAAACAGAAAAAGAACAAGATCCAAAAGAATATGCAGAGCCCCATTTGTGGGTTGTAGGGGGCAGGCAGAGAAGGGCTAGAAGGCTTTTTAGAAGCCAACACAAGAGACATGAGGGAGAGTGAGGCGAGGCAGTGAAGATGGTGGGAGTGGCATGCAGTTCCTTCCATACTGGCTAATTCTTTCCCTGTATATACATTATTTACATTACTTTTAATATTAAAAAATGAGACAAAAGTCCTTCAAAAAGCAGGAAAACAAATACTTTCTCCATATACAGGCAAACCTCCTCCACTAATTAACAAACTACTGTTGTTGCTTAAAAAGACTCTAAGAGAAGACTCTCGAGGAGCTCCAGGGTGGAGTCACATCCTGAGGGAGTAAAGCTGGTCAGAGTTTAGACAGCAAAAAACAGTGGGAATCTCCCCAAATTAGAAGAGATAACACAGTTCTGTCCAACTGTTGCCATGTCAGAATGATGTCTTCCCAGGAGACATTAATGTATTTTAGTGAACTCTCTTGATTTGTATAGGTGACAACAAATTCAGGTTTTCTTAAAATGCTATGCAAGTCGAACAAAGTCCAACAGATCCAGCACATGAGAATTAAAAAGAATAACACACCTAAGGTCCTGGACACTCTCTCCAAGTTTTTCCAAAAGAAATTTGATATCTTCGCTGATATCTTCATCATCGTACTTCTGCTGCTCCAAGTTCTCCAACTGTTTCAGAACTTTGCACTGAATCATAGCCAGGGCATATTCTTGGCGAGTTTCTCTTTCAGTTGATTTTTCTAAAAAGTTCTGGGTTAGACAAAGTGATAGTGAGAAACTACATAATTTGTCATGTGATGTTCACAGACCTCTGCACATTCTTTTATAGTCTCTCTCCTCCTCCTATTCTCAAGTTTAACTATCACCTTGAAGTGGATGACTCTATCTCAAATCCTTACTTCGCTCCTGAGTGTCTGTCCCATATCAGAAGCCTACTTCTGATCACTTTTGTATTTCCTGGATTACTAAACATCTTTAATTATTGACCCAGATGAGCCCTACAACACTGAACACGTTTACAATGAAATCCACCAGAATCCTTTCTCATGGCCTTGCTCTGGCTGTGAGCTCTCGTTTGTTGCCCACCTAAAGCACACAGGATACTAAGAAAGAGTGTTTCTTCAAGTTCGCAGTCAAGCCAAGTTCTCCAGTTCCCAGTCTGTCACCATTTTCCCACGTCTATAATAAAATTGTAAGTGCACAAGGGACAACAATTTTTTAAACTCCCTTGTTTGAACAATTATCAGAAAAGTTTTGCAACATTCAGGCAAATTCCTGAGTTCTCTTCTAGGATTTTCTATTTCTAAGAGTACTTAAGAAAACAACAAAAGAATCCACAAATTTGTAAAAATAAGCTGTCATGGAATTAAGCAATGTTTCTAAGTAAGGACCAGGCTAAACTCTTGGAACAAGAAGCAACAACACAGACCTCTATTTTCAAAAAAGTTACTTTCACCAAGCTGGTTTAAAAAGCCTGTCAAATTAAAAAAAAAAAAAAAAAAAAAAAAAAAAAAAAAAAACACACACAGTAACAATTAACTCCAATTGTAACAAAATTTGAATATTTTTCTTTTTACAAGTAAGTTCTATCCCTAATAATGAGGCTGAACAAATGCACAAAGTGATTTAGCTTAGCATGTGGAAGTCAGTGAAACCAATGCCCACCAACCTTCCCTTTATGTTTCTACCAGATTTTAAGTACCCTGAGAGTAGTTTGCCTTATTTTTCTTTCTAGCACAAGTGCTCAGCTCAGAGTTGATATTTAATAATAAAATATTTGTGAACCTAATATTCCTCCTCAGTGCTTACATCGATAGATATGAGAAATTACTTGCAATCCTCCTTATTATGAATAGATGAGTAGAGTAACAGCAACAGTATAACTAAATTAATTTGCTTTTAAAATTACTTCAAAACTAAAACATGAACGTCCACTCAGGTATGATGGATTTAAGAACCTACTGAACCAACCTCTCTCTGGCAGAAAACAACTATAAAACCTGAACAGACTGAAAACGCAACTACTTAAAAAAAACAGTAAATAGAAGCAGACAGACTCTGGTATGAAGTTCATACTCACATACAGTAGGGAAGTCAAGGAACAATACAAGTACGTTCCTGTCACTGCAATTTTTATCCTGAAGCTAAGGCACAGTGGCAGAGAAGCCACAGAAAAGCCAAAAATAGTCTTTCTGCCCTGGGGAACCAGAAAAGTGAAGCTGGAAAAACATGAACGCTGAGGGGTAAGGCTGGGGGGAGCCCCAGAAAACAAAGAGCAATAAAGGAGACCCAAATCCTGTCTGAATACAGCTCCAGAATGAACCAGATACTAGAACAAAGACTTCAAAGCAATTATTATAAAAATCCTCAATGAAATAAAATGCTTTCAATACATGAAAAATTTCAAACAAAAAAGGTATAAATTATTTAAAAAGAAACAGAAATCCTAGAAGTAAAACTACAATTTCTGAAATCAAAAAATCAGCTGATGGACTTAAGAACCAAGTGGAGATAAAACAGAAAAAGAGTAAGTGAACTTGAAAATAAGTTAAAATTATCCAAGGAGAAGAATGAAGAGATAAAAGATTTTTTTTAACAAATGAATAGAGACTCAGTAATCTGTTACATATTATCAAATGACCCAACACATGAGCAAATGGGATACCAAAAGGAGAGGTGGAAGAGAATGGGGTTGATATTTTATTTGAAGAAATAATAGCTGAAAGTTTCCCAAATTCAATGTCAGAGAAATTTTCAGACACAAGATGTCCAGTGAACACCAAGCCCAAGGAAAGGCATAGCATTGTCAAGCCAACAAAAAGTTTAAAGAATATTTTTGTTGCCTATAGAATTCTGAGTTTATAATTCACAAACAGACAAAACTAAAATATAAGAACCAAAGTGATCCTGGTAAACTTCAAGACTATTGAAGTTAACAAAGCTTCCATCTACTTAAAGTCGAAAGTATTCATTTCAGAGAGAGAGGACAGTTCAGTTTGAACTGTTATCTTCAGTCAGAAAAACAAAACTACGATTCTGTGATTTTTTCATCAGGTTACTTCTGAATTTCTATCATGTTACTGTTTTATCCTTTCATGTAAAACATTGTGAACAAAGTGTATATTTACTGGTTCAATTTTAAATATATTCCAGAGACTCCATTTCCAGGAATGGTAAAGTGGCTTCTATCGGATCAACCCTTCCATAGAAACCAACTATAAAATCTGGATGAAATATAAAAGATTACCTGAAGGAACAAAAGGTAGCAGAAACTAGAATGGAGTCTAGATATGAAAAAAAGAAAGGAATGACACTAGGAAAATTTCTAGTTTTATATATGGCTCTCTTCCTGAAGATAGGCTCCACTCAGAAAAATGCAGGTAAAACTCAAGACGGAAACCACAGCCTCAATTGCCTAAGGAGACAGAGGACAGTTCAGAGTGACGATAGCAGCTAGAAAGTGAGAGGTGAAATCAGAGAGAAACATAAAGGAGACCCAAATTCTGCATATGAACTCTGCCCAAATCTCTAGCTGACCAGGGACCTATGCAATGCAAGGACAAACTCCCAGCAGCCCAGCTACATCTAAAAGAACTGAAAAAATATTTAAGCTGCTTCTCACCACAGGAAGAGAGAGCTTGGAGTTGGAGCCCAGCCAAGTTAACTGCCTGCTAAAGAACCTCAATGTCCTATGGAGGAACATAACAGAAACCAGTTCTAGGATGTATGATTTACAACATTCAGAATATACTCCCAAATTAATAAGCATATGAAGAAACAGGAAAATGTGACCAACACTCAAGAGAAAAGTCAGAGAAAGACCAACCCTGAGATGAATTAGATATCGGAGTTTGCAGAAAAAGATTTAAAGTAAACATTACGACTATGACCAAAGAAAAAAACGGTACCAATAAAAAAGCAAAAAAAGAAAGTTCAGTGGAGACACAGACACTAAATTCCCAAATGGAAATCCTAGAAATAAAAATATAGATGATTTGAAATTTTAAAATTTACAAAAGAGCCTAAAAGTAAACTGGAGATGACAAAGGAGTCAGTGAACATGAAGACACAACAATAGAAATTATTCAATTTCAGAGACAGATAGAAAAAAATACTGTTTATTCCCTCCCACAAACAAAGTGAACAAAGGCTCGGTGACTTGCAGTGCAATATCAAAAGGTCTAACGTAAGTGGAATTAGAATGCCAGAAGGCAAGGATAATTAAAAAGGTGCAAATGTATACCTGAAAATATAATGGCCAAAATTTTCCATCTTTAGCAAAAGATACAACTCTACAAATCTGTAAGTTCAGTAAATACTAGGAAAGGTAGATACAAATAAAACTAAATCCAGACACATCACAGTCAATCTTCAGAAAACCAAATATAGTAAAATTTTCATAGCAACCAGAAAAAGATAACACATTATATACAGGGAACAAAAATACAAAGGAAAGGTGACTTCTCGTCAGAAATTATGGAGATAATTCTGCTGAGAGAGAGTATTAAAAAAAGAGAGAGAAAAATAAAGGAGAAATGTCAGAAGAAAGTGGATGATATCTTGAAAGTACTGAAAGAAAAAAAAAATTATATCCAGCAAAAATATCCTTCCAGAATAAAGGTAAAATAAAATCATTTTTTATAATAAAACTGAGATAATCAGTCACCAGCAGACATACGCTGGAAGATATCCAAAAGCAGGGATTGGCTAACATTTTCTGTGAAAGGCTGAAGAGTAAATATTTTAGGCTTTGCAGTCTGTCACAACTGCACAATTCTACTATTACGGTGCAAAAGCAGTCATTAAAAAACATAAATGAGCAAAGCAGTGTTCCAATAAAGCTTTATTTATAAAAACAGGTGGACCACATTTGGCCCATAGGCTTCCAAAGTTTGCTGATCCCTGGGCTAAAGAAAATTCTGCAGCTAAAGGAAAGTGATACCACAAGCGGAAAGCTGAGTGTCCAGAAAAGAAAAAAGAACTGCAGATATCATATTAATATATAGCTGGATAAATATAAAACACTATTTCTCCCTTTTTACTTCCATAATATACATGAGATTGCTTAAAGCACAGGTTAAAACCCTGTATTGTAGGGCTTATAACATGTAAATACAGTAATATGACAATTGTAGCATGAAAGACTACAAGTGCTCACATTTTCCATAAGCTAGTACAATAGAAAGGATGTGGACTTTGACTCCAAAATCACCTCTAAGAAATAAAATAGTGCAAAAAGAAACAGTTAAAGACCCCAAAGAAATGTTATGATAATTTTTTTAAATTTATTAATATATAACAGATGGACCTATTTGGGGAGTACATGTGACATTTTGATACAATCATATATAATTTATAATTATCAAATCAAGGTAATTGGGATGCCCACCACTTTAAACATTTATCTTTTCTTTATGTTGGGAACATCTAAATTATTATCTTCTAGCTATTCTGAAATATACAGTAGATTACTGGTTACTATCAACCTGCTGAATTGTACATTAGGTCTTATTTCTTCTATATAACTGTATTTTTGTACCCATTAACCAATCTCACTTCATCCCCTCCTATCCCGGTACCCTTCTCAGCCTCTGACAACTGAAGATTATTCAGCCATAGAAAAGAATGAAATTCTCTCATCTGCAGCAACATGGACAGAACTGGAGATCATTACGGTAAGTAAAATGAAATTTTTAAAGGATGCACTTAACCCAAGAGAAAGCAAAAATGGAAGACAGAAGAACAAAAAAACAGATAAGCAAAGAGAAAACAAAGAGTAAAATGGTAGGCCTAAATCCAATCATATCAACAGTTATTGTAAATGCCAGTGAACTAAATACTCCAGTTAAGAGGCAGAAATTATTTGAATAGATAAAAATGTAAGACCCAAGAATGTGTTGCCTAAAAGAGACAAACTAAATATGACACAGGCAAGTTGAAACTAAGAAGGAAAAAGATATAGCATGCAACCGTAAGCGTAAGAATGCTGCAGTGTGATATTAACTTCAAATAAAGTAAACAAAGAGCACTACCAGTGATAAAGAAGGATATTTCACAATGATACAAAGGCCAATTCACCAGGAAAATGTAACATTCGTAAGTGTTTTAATTACAGAGCTTCAAAATTCATGAAGCAAAAATTGACAAAACTGAAGAAAGAAATAGACAAATCCACAATAATAGCTAGAGATTTTAACAGCTCTCTCAGCAATTGATAGAACCACTAAACAAAAAAATCAGTACACAGATCTAAATAACACTGTCAACCACCCTGACCTAAATGACACAGAACACAACTCCACTTGCAAAATATGCATTCTTTTAAGTGCACTTGGTACATCCACTATGACAGACTATAAGACAAGCCATAAAATGAGTCTCAAATTTCAAAGGATTGAATTCTTACAGAATATGTTCTTAACCATAACAGAATTAAGCTAAAGACCAGTAACTTTCTACTTGGAAATTTAACAATGCACTCCTATG
The DNA here is from genome assembly GCF_049350105.2 of Macaca mulatta. NCBI lineage: Eukaryota > Metazoa > Chordata > Mammalia > Primates > Cercopithecidae > Macaca > Macaca mulatta. The sequence continues at coordinate 64,425,847 of NC_133413.1, forward strand.
TAATCCAAAGTCAAAGAAGAAATCATGATGTATGACACTAATATTATTACATGCTTGTCTCCTTTATTAAAATGTGAGATCCTAGTAAATAGGACATACTAGATATCACAGATTATGTTTAATTCTTTTCTTAATCCCCAGTTCCTTGTATGACTACTTCTACAAACTATTCTCTTTCAGAACACCTGTTATTTCTTTCTAAACAAATTATTTTCTGAGACCTTCAACTATGGGGAGGCGTAAATCTGTTAACCTCTTACTCTTTTTTTTTTTTTTTTTTTTTTTGAGACAGAGTCTCGCTCTGTCGCCCAGGCTGGAGTGTAGTGGCCGGATCTCAGCTCACTGCAAGCTCCGCCTCCCGGGTTCGGGCCATTCTCCTGTCTCAGCCTCCTGAGTAGCTGGGACTACAGGCGCCCGCCACCTCGCCCGGCTAGTTTTTTGTATTTTTTAGTAGAGACGGGGTTTCACCGTGTTAGCCAGGATGGTCTCGATCTCCTGACCTAGTGATCCACCCGTCTCGGCCTCCCAAAGTGCTGGGATTACAGGCTTGAGCCACCGCGCCCGGCCAACCGCTTACTCTTATAAAACTCTTCCTCTCTTCCTTCCCTTTTGTGAGATTTCACTTATTTTTCTACTAAACTTTCTACGGTCTTTTCCAGTTACTTTTCCTATTACCCTCTCTTCTAACTTTAGAAACATATCACAGCTCTTTTGTTTATGTCTTTTGTTAATTTCATTACATGTATTTGTTGACCAGAGAATTAAACTCCATCTTTAAGATATTATCGGCTGAACGCGATGGCTCATGCCTGTAATCCCAGCACTTTGGGAGGCCAAGGCAAGTGGATTACCTGAGGTCAGGGGTTCTAGATCAGCCTGGTCAACACAGTGAAACCCCATCTCTACTAAAAATACAAAAATTAGCCGGGCGTGGTGCTGCATGGAAGGCTGAGGCAGGAGAATCGCTTGAACACAGGAGGTACAGGTTGCAGCAAGCTGAGATCACACCACTGCACTCCAGCCTCGGCAACAGAGTCAGACTCTGTCTCAAAAAAAAAAAAAAAGAAAAAAAAAAACAAGATATTATCATAACTAATGGCTTCAACTATAACTTCAACACATTCAATAACTAATGTAGAACAGCCCTATGGTATTCTTCTAAAACGAACTTCTCTTTCAAATGCTGTCCAAAATAACAGCATTTCAAAGATTAGTCATTTTTGATTCTCCCTTTTTCTTCAACTGCGTGAAATCAATCATTAAGCCTTCTCTATTCTTCTTTAAATACATATTCTCATTTCATTGCTTCATCTTACTATAAAAAATGAAAAGAAGGAATAAATGGGTTATAAAAAGTAGTTAAGAAACTGAATCTGTCAGAAACAATCTACTTAATCTGGCAGCAACACTTTCTTTGAAATACGTTATTCTTTCTCTAAAAGTAAATGATATCTTCACCTCAACAAAAGCAAAAGTGACCAATCCAGTATAAACATCATTTTTGCCTTTGGCAAATTAATGGTGCAGAGGGATGTTGACATCTCTAAGAACAAGGTGGAATCAGGTGACAATTCAGATCTTTCTGTCAGCAAAACTGAATTGCTGGCCTTGTAAAATATATGTGAAAGCAGTGCTTTAAAAACCATCGGTGGTGAAGACCGGTTTTGCTTGTTTTTTGATTTTTCAATCAGTCATGAACAAATACTTTTATAAAACACAGTAAGAATGAATTTTAAGACATGTAAAATACAAGTTCAATTTTCCTATAAAATTCAATAAACCATTATTCTGTCAAATTCCCACAAGTTTCTAAATGCTGACTTTCACTTTCTGTACTTATCCATTGCAGGTTACTAAAAAACAGTTCACTGCACTGCACTGATAATGTGGACCACACTTTAAAAAAATGCTGTATTAAAGGACTCACCTCAAAATTTAAAAAGTCTCAGTCTTACGAGACCTCATCCAAACCTAGTATCTACTAAGCAAGATAGAGGTTAGGCAAAGAGGTTGAGGCAGAATTCCTGAAACAGGGGATAAGGGACAGACTCCAGAATAAAATTTCTTCCCGGCAATACTTCCATGCCATAGCCGTGGCCAGAACAGCCCCACACACTCAGCCTAGAGCTAGCCTCTTTGAAAGAGTTATTACTATGAACTGCCTGCATGGAAAAATGCATGTACATGTGTGTGCATGTTTATGACTAGTGAGTATACATGTGTAGATGTGAATTAAACATCATGATTAATCTATCTAATTTGGCTGTAATTCTTAAGCCTTTCTGATGAAAAGCGTATCACTGTAAAAATATGATTCACTTTATCTGACATATAATGTAGGCTTTTGACTAAGCAGAGCCCAAAAGAGAAATCAAATGCACAACATACAGATGTAAAACTCCAGGCAACAAAGATGATCTTCAATGTCTTTATCAGTCACAGCCCCAAAACATCCTAATTTATTTTAGGACCTAAAGACTGACAAATCAATTTAACCAACAGCAGTAATATATGCAGAGACCTGGAGTTCAGCATGTACTATGAATAAGTGAGATGGACATTTTCAAAAATAAAATTCATCCAGCCAAATGGAAAAATAATAATAATCATTTGCAGCTGCTAGATTTGTTCAGCTCACAGTAGCTCAGCAAGCTTTCTAAAGCCTCCCACAAAAAAATATTTCCCTAAGTTTTAGGATGTATCTGTACTATCTTCAAATAACCTCATCAGTAAAATCTTTTTTAAAGGTTATAGGAACTTGAAAATTACTTTAAAAATCATCATTTTTAAAATCAGTTTGATGGTATAAATCAAATGGCTTCACTATATCTTTATGAATGGCTCAATTTTAGTTCCACTGTGCATATCAAAATTGTGGATGTCTAAAGATGTTCTTCTTTCTGCTCTTAGCATATTCACATAATGATTGCATTACCCCAAATTTAGCGTACGAGGGCCGGGCGCGGTGGCTCAAGCCTGTAATCCCAGCACTTTGGGAGGCTGAGACAGGTGGATCACGAGGTCAGGAGATCAAGACCATCCTGGCTAATATGGTGAAACCCTGTCTCTACTAAAAAATACAAAAAACTAGCCGGGCGAGGTGGCAGGCGCCTGTAGTCCCAGCTACTCGGGAGGCTGAGGCAGGAGAATGGCGTAAACCCAGGAGGCGGAGCTTGCAGTGAGCTGAGATCCGGCCACTGTACTCCAGGCTGGGCGACAGAGTGAGACTCCGTCTCAAAAAAAAAAAAAAAAAAAAAAAATTTAGCGTATGAGAATCTAAAAAAAACTAGTGTTTCTGCCATTGGATTGGGTCTATTTTAAATATTCTGAAACCCCAAATTAGGCAATAGAAGCCCATAAATTATTAAATTCTATGCATTATAGGTAAAAATTTGAAATTATAAATATAGTTTAAATAAGATTTTTAAATCTTTCTAAATATTAGTAACATATTCATGCTGTCTCTTTTAAAGCAAACAAAACAGCACTAGATCTTTACCTGGGCTTAATATTAACTTAGCAAGAATCCAACTTACAGAGATAAAGAGGAAAATGTTATTATTCCATGATTTTATGGAGAAAAAAGGCAGGGAAATAAATACATATTGTATATTTACTATTGCAGACACTTTAACTGTTATTTCATGGATTCCTTACCGAATGTTTAAATGAGTTTAAATGAGTTAAGTACCATCTACCACCTTTCACCATAAAGAAACTAGCTCTGGGAGTTCAAGCCACTCTCCCAACACTAAACAATCAAGTGCTGGAATTCACACCTAGGTCTATGCACTCCAGAGAGACTCCTGTCTATCCTTCTACTGCACCATTACGAAAGAGCTACTCTACTCTATTTCTCAAATTTCCATAAAAGTGCATAATTAATTCAGAAAGCTCCCAAATTAGGTCAAAAGAAAAAAAACTTAGGAATCTCAGTCTGGCTCTACACTTATGGTGACTTTTTGAGCTTTGTATATCGTAAACACAGTGACTTCATCAAGTTACTCTATCAAAACAAAGGTTTAAACAAAATGCAAAGGTTCCGAGAAAAGGTATTCTATCTTATGCATCTTTCCACACACTCAGTAACCAACAAATTGCCTTACACATATTGGTCTTCAATAAACATTTGATGCACTGATAGATGAATAAATACAAGAGGAAAAATGGAAGAGAAAAGGAGAAGGAAGAACTTAAATCAATTAATATCAACTAACATCTCTCTTCTGTGATATTACAGTATTAGATATGTGCTTCCAATAACCTTTTATTTTAACTAATGATTCAAAATGAAAAATAATGGAGGGGAGGAGGAACTAAGTGGGGACAAAAAAGTAGGGTATGTGGGAAGCTTAGATAGAATATCATATAATGATTAAAGCAGCTTTTGCTGGGCTTTAGATTAAATCTCAGCTCACTATTAAAAAGTAGTACCTGGACCAGGTGCAGTGGCTCATGCCTGTAATCCCAGCACTTTGGGAGGCTGAGGCGGGCAGATCACTTGAGGTCAGGAGTTTGAGACCAGCCTGGCCAACATGACGAAACCCCGTCTCTATCAAAAATACAAAAATTAGGTGGGTGTGGTGGCACATGCCTGTAGTCCCAGCTACTACGGAGGGCTGAGGCAGGAGAATTGCTTGAACCCGGGAGGCAAGAGGTGGCAGTGAGCCAAGATCATGTCACTGCACTCTAGCCTGGGCAATACAGCAAGACTCTGTCTCAAAAAGAAAAAAAATTATTAGTACCTGGTTTTTCATAGAAACTTGCAGTACTTAAAGTATTTTCTAAATAATAAGTCATGTAGTCTCTTGAAACTGAGAGAAAAAGATATAAGGGAAAGAATATTCTTTGAAAAAACAGGACAGCTAAAATAAGACCCCAACTTCTATTACAGCTCTTCCCCACACCTCTATTTCACCTTAAATGGACAAGTTATTAATGAATTATCAAAAGCCTATAACAAGAAATAATTATAAATTTTTACAATCTTTAACAATTTGAAAAATAGATATTTTAACTTCAAAAAATATATAACATACAGAAAAGAACACGTAGAGGTAAATGCCACATTAACTACTTAGGAAACAGCTGACCTTTCCATTGCCCATCAGTGAAAGTCACACAAAAGATAATAAAAACAATAATAATTCATCTTTCTAAGATAATCTAATTGCAAAGACATTGAGTCAAAGGTTACCATCTTTCCTAACAGTTTAGCAATTATAAAATCTATCTCCTTTTCTGAAAAAAGCTTTCAGTACCAAGTTTATTAACAGCTTCCAATTTAGACAAAAGTCCATGCACTAACAGAAAATAGGGACCCTCTCTCTCTAGTCTTGCTTTCTGTGATACGCTCATCAGATTAAGTAAACATGTTTTTACTTCTCTCTTAATTTTTAAAATGTGAACATTCAGTAACTGGGCCAGTCTTTACTTCCAGGTAACTTTTTCATTGGATCGCAATTTCCTTGTAAATAACACACTTTCATTCCAAAAGGCTTTCCACTATTCTTTCTGTCTAGGTAACATCCAAAGACAAACCCCACAGAGACAACTATGTGAACCCAGTGTTCACATAACCTGAAGTAAGTTCACCATGACTGCTGTAGCCCTGGTGCCAACAACCAACCCACGACCAGCTCTTTATAGTCACAAATATTTACTGAGGGTCTATTAGGTGCCAAAGGTTCATTTAGCACATATTTTTCAAAGGGTATTATCATGTGAGCATCAACAAAGTAACAGATGTAGGAGAGATGATATTACTCTCACAGGACACATGAAAAAAACTAAAGCACGGAGAGGCTAAGCAACTTGGCCAAAAGCCTGGAGGCCAGCCCAAGAGCCCAGAGAACCTGACTGCCACTGCACATGCCAGGACACTCACTACAGGCCTGAGTGCATACAGACTTTGTAGTGAGGAACGTCAAGCATGATCCACCCAAATCATGAAGAGATGAGATGTCAAAGACTCCTTCAGCTATTCAGTGCCTACTGCAATTCACCCAGAGTTGAAGCCTAGTTGTATGTAGTAAAGGAACAGAGATAAACTGCAGGTTTTAAAACATCAAGGGGGCTCCATATGTGGGAGTGATATTGTGGGTAATTTACAATTTTACTTAATATTTTTCTATCGTATCTTTTTAACTATAAACCATATTATTTTTATAACAGTAAAAGATCAAACTAGCTCTATTTTTGCAAATGGTAGATGCTTAATTTACACTAGAACATTTTGACAAAATAAAGGCTCCTGTGACAACTGTAGAATTAAAAAAAGGAAAGACCAGGGAGAAACTCAAAACTAAGACAAATGGAACAGAAGGAGCATTAAGCCCTCAGAGAACAAATTTATTGAATTGAAAAGATGCAATATCTATTGTGCCACAGTGAACAAATTTAAAAGAGGAATCAGATATTATTCCATGTTCCCTCAGAGCAGGAGAGTACAGAATAAAGTGCTAAAAGTAGATCTGACGAAGGGTCTTATTTGAAGGTGCCATGCTTGGTGAGTGATGCCCAAGAGTGTGAACGCAAGTTAGTGTCAGGTGATAACCAGGATGACTGAAATATTCATGTTGGCCCCACTAGTTCTATGCCCAGAGTGGTAGGGGCAAAAGATCCATTCACAGAACAAGTCTGTGCCTTCAGAAAGTAAACAGCCACAAATCCCAGGATTGCATCTTCAAGAGCCAGATTCATATGCTGTATTTACTCTCTCAGAATTCACCTGGGTCAGGGAAAGGAGTAACAAATCCTACAAGAACAAATTACTGATGATTCTAGAAGATTCTTTCTTCACTTGTTAACATTCAACCTCTCCCCACCATTGCACTTCCAAGATAACTATTCCTGGTTCAAAAGGCCCCTTGAGCTCTCTCTTCTCCTCACACCCCCTTTCAAAAGGCCCCTCGGGCCCTGTCTCCTCCTCATACCCCTCTCCTCTGGCTGTCCGTCTCTCTTCTACTGCCTTTCCTCCCTTGGTCACTCATCACTGCATTGCACTGGCAGTGCTTATTCATGTCGACTGTCTTCACCAAACCATAAGACCTTCGATGTCCAGCTCTATCTTGGTCATCTGTGTCCCCTAATAATTAGCATAGCCCCTGGCACATACATGGAATCCACAACTGTTTTGTGATTTAGGAGAGATTGGCAAAAGACTCCATTTCTGGAATTTTTTACTTTAAATAAATAAGAATATGGATAATGAAGCACTTGAGTAGAAGAAAAAAATACATTCAGTTTACCTACTAAAATACTTCAAAGTAAAGCCTTATTAATACAACCTTAATGACTTAAGAACTGATTATTATTTTAGCTGGACTGAAATTTACTGTGACAACTCATGTGGACAGTGTGTGCAGGAAATACGAAGAGCAGAGGCACCATGGGGAGGGAGAGAAGCAAGGAGGCTCCGCATTTGCCTGTTTCTCAAGAGTGAACTTCAAGGACCACAGAATGATTTTTATAGGAAAAAGAGTGTTACTTTCATAAATAAACATAATCGAAAGAAAATCTAATGCCTAGCCCAACACCTAGTCAATAGCTGGTCAGTGATTATCACACCCAGCAGGCCACACCTGGATCTCACTGTACAGTCTCCCAGAATCCACACTGAGCACCACTCCTCCATGCCATCACTCACTCACTCAGCCCTTGCAGGCAGCCAGGAAATACACGGGGCTCAACACATCCAGCTGGTATTTTAAGCAAAGAAATCTTCCCCTGATGTTAGCTTCGGTTTTCCTTTCCACGTTTCCCCCTTTATAATGCCAGTCTTAAGGTTCCTGAGAAAACGCAACAAGACAAGAAAAAAAGGAGATGGCAGGGTGGTTAAGAGGACAGCTTTGGAGCTGGGAAGATCTCAGTGAAATTCCAATCCTTTCACTTACTGAGGAATTATCTCCGAGTATTGGTTTCCTTATCAATAAAATAAAAATAGTAATAGAACTTATTGGGTAATCATGAAGTTTAAATAAGGCAATGCATAAAAATTACTTAATAAATTTTAACAATTATTATTCTCTGCATCAAAGACAGATTAGCATGATGGTTAAAAGCATGCATCATATTGCCTGAGTTTAAATTCCTGCTCTGCCACTTCCTAGCTATTCTGGCAAATTACTTAACCTCTCGTGTCCTAGTGACCACTAAATGGAGTTCCTGGGACAAGTATATATGGAATACATTTAAAGTAATTAGGACAGTGCCTGACACAGAATAAGCGTTCAGTAGACATTAGCTGTTATTAACTACAGACATCTAGAAAAGAGTTCCTGCACATCAAATTTTAAAATTTGGAAGGTGACAAATGCTATGAATAAGCAATTTATAGAAAGAATATAAATGGCCAATAATATTAAAAGATGCTCAGCCTCATTCATTATTAACGGAATGCAAATTTAAAACAATGATTTAGTTTTCCAACCAAGATTTTGTAAAAATTAAAAGGGTAATATTAAATCATAGTGAGCAGAAAAATATGCACTCCCAATATATAGTTGATGGAAATGTAAATCTGCACATTTTTGAAAACTGTATGATATTATCTATCAAAAGTGTAGGCCAGGTGCTGTGGCTAACACCTATAATCCCACAATTTTTGGAAGGCTGAGGGAGGAGGGCTGCTTGAGCCCAGCAGTTCATCATCACCTTGGGCAACGAAGCAAGATCCCTTCTCTACAAAAGATTTTATTTTTTAAATTAGCCAAGCTCAGTGGCATGCATCTACAGTCCCAGCTACTTGGGAGGCTGAGGCAGGAGTATCCCTCAAGCTCAGGAGTCCGAGGTTGCAGTGAGCTATGATCACGCCACTCTAGTCCAGCCTGGGTGACAGAGTAAAAATCTTGTCTAAAAAAAAAAAGGTGGGGTGCAGTGGCTCATGCCTGTAATCTTGGCACTTTGGGAGGCCAAGGCAGGTGGATCACCTGAGGTCAGGAGTTCGAGACCAGCCTGGGAAACATAGTAAAACTCTGTCTCTACTAAAAACATAAAAATTAGTTGAACATGGTGGTGCATGCCTGTGATCCCAGCTACTCAGGAGCCTGAGGCACGAGAAATGCTTGAATCCAGGAGGTGGAGGTTGCGGTGAGCCGAGATTGCACCACTGCACTCCAGCTTGGGCAACATGGTGAGACTGTCTTAAAAAAATAAAAATGAAAAAGTATAAAAACACATTCTTTTGACCCAGCAGTTCCATCTCCAGAACTAAATCCAAAAGAAATATTCATCAAAGTGGGCAAACATATGTAAAAGAAACTAGAAACACCACCACATGGCCATCAACAGAGCACTGGTTAAATACACAGCTTTACACCAACACAGTGGAAAATAGCCATTAAAAAAATACTGAATATCCACATATACAGAAATGAAAACATATTCACTATATATTAAGAATAAAGTTATAGACAAGTATAACATGTCATTTTTATTTCTAAATATAAAACAAAATTACACATCTATTTATTTATCTCTGTGCTTAGAAACATCTGAAAGATGCTAGTAATTATATTTGGCAAATGTGATATTTACATTATTTAAATTTTTGCAATACATGTGTACCACTTTTTATTTTCATTTTTTTTTTTTTTTTTGAGACGGAGTCTCACTCTGTCACCCAGGCTGGAGTGCAGTGGCACGATCTCAGCTCACTGCAACCTCTGATTCCCTGGTTCAAGCAATTCTCCTGCCTCAGCCTCCTGAGCAGCTGGGATTACAGGCACGCGCCACCATGCCCAGCTAATTTTTGTGTTTTTAGTAGAGACGGGGTTTCACCATGTTGGCCAGGATGCTCTCGATCTCCTGACCTCATGATCCGCCTGCCTCGGCCTCCCAAAGTGCTGGAATTACAGGCATGAACCACCACACCCAGCCCCACTTTTTATTTTTTACTTGTTTTTTAAAGAAAGTATAAGAACAAAAATGGTTAAAAGCACAGATTCTACAGCCAACATTCTGGATTTGCAAGTCTGCTACCTATCAGCAATGTGACCTCTATGCCTCAGTATTCCCAATGTATAGCAATGACACCTATACGTTAACAGTAACAACGGTAACTGTTAAGTTACAGAGCTCTGGTGAGCATTAAATGAGTTAAATGGAAAGATCTTAGAACAAAGTATGGCAGAGGATAGGCACTATATGGGACATGTCCACTATTACTAACCTTGAATAGCATTCTTAGATTACTTCAACCAAGCCATCCCACAGAAGCCCATCTAAAGTAACCAACAAAATTATCAGTAGACAATGGGCACAGCAAATACACTGGCTCTCGGTAGTCAATTAGCAATATGAAGTATTAAAACCGCCTGGCAACCTAGGATTTCGATTCTAGCTAGGCTTTCTCTTGTCCTCAACTTCCTCATCTGTTCAAAGGAAGAAGATGACTTAGATAACTGACAAATCTAATATCCTAAAAAGTTTACTGTTTAAATAATGATAGATTTTTATAGTTGCCTCAAAAATGTACTCCAGTCAGTAGGTGCAGAACCTGAAACACAATTCCATACTAAAATACATGCTCCATAAGAGAGAAACTCCTTCAAGAACAGTCTCTTGGAATACACTGCAGCAGAAAAGGACTTCCTCCACCTGAACATAATCTAACTGCATTTCCCTACAAGCATACTATATAACTCACATATTTCATTCACTTAGATGGTTTCCTCTCACCTATCCCACTGCCCACACCATAAATACAAATTAGTGATATTTTACTCTATATTCACCAAGACACTATGGTTTCATAACCACTAGAAGAACAAGTAACTGTTTCCCACCTGGTAAAAACTCAAATATACTGCAGTCAAAAATGCCTCACATACACACAAACCAACATAAAATACTTACACGAAACGCTGCAAGAATGATTCTCGTTACTTTCTCTTTGACAGACTCCTGAAGGATATCAGACAGAACTGGAATGATATTATAGCGCCGCAGGTGTTCACACATTTGAGGACTGAATGCCAGGAGCCATATTGAAAAAATCATTTGATACTGGAGCTGAAAGCCACACTTGTTACTCAACACTCCCATTATGCTGGAAAAAAAACACACACACACATACACACATTTACAAAACATTTAATATGATAGCAGAAGAAAGAAGAAATAAGCAATTATTCTCTTTTTGCACTAACGGAACAGGTCTCTCTGAATTACGTCGTTTCCTTCCTACCAGCAATAACAAGCAGCTAGATTGTTACTCACAGAGAACCATTTCCAGTACAGCTCCACTTAACCCTCTCTCCAAAAGTCACAGGACCTCAGGAAGCAGGAGCTCTTGCTGTGCGGCAAGAAGGGAACAAAGACAGGCAATATGGCAACAGGAATGGAAAGAGCAAACGGACAGACAATAGAGCCAAAAGTTACATGGAGATTTTGAGTCCAGGCAACCAATAAGACCACTGATAGCTTTAAAATATAGAGGAAACAGAGAAAAGAAGGGATGAGTTTGGTGAAAACCTGTGATAGGTTCAAATTTGACATAGCCAATTACTGAATTTGGGGGTCAGGAAAAACCTCAGTTTGATCAAGAGATCAAAAACTCAGTTTGATCAAACTTCTAGTTTGATCTCTTACTTTACTGATAAGGAAACTAGGAAAATGACATGGAAATGAAGGAGGTTACACCAAGACAGATAATATATACAATAGAAGAAAAGCTAAGGAAACTGCCCTGGGGAATACCTACATTCAAACAATGGAGTTCAGAAATCATCAAATTAAAAAAAAAAAATCATCAAATAAGATCATTAAAAGTAACCTTCATATTGGAGCAGAGCCTATTTAAAAGAAGACCAGAGGGGTAAAGAGCTCGAAGACCACAGAATGTACAACACAAAGAGTGAGTCCTAATGTAAGCTATGGAACTTTTTAATAAAAATCTATTAACATTGGATCATCATTTGGAACAAATATACCATACCAATGCAAGATGTTAATGATAAGGGAGTTTGCGGGGGCGGGGGGAGGGGAGGATGTAATGGGAACTCTCTGCACTTCGGTTTTTCTGTAAAACTAAAGCTGCTCTAATAATATAAATGTTTAAAATGCTATGCCTGATTTTACAATCTAATCCTACTGTAACTTACTGAAAGGCTTTTATCTGTGTTATTTCTCCATTTGTATGATTGTACATAGTTCAGTTCACTAATTGTTTTTAATGTTCTCATGCATGGGTTTTGACTTGTCTTCTCTATTTTTGGTTGTTATGCAAAACTTGCTTTTTAATTAATATTGACATTGGTATATAAGCTGCTGTAAAATCATGTCATTTTATACTGTAAAAACCCTAGTCCCTGGTTTCCTTTGCTCTCTGTTCCAGTTATTAAGCCAAGCCTTCTGCACTTGGCTTTGTGTTGCTGAGACCCTGAAAACCACATTTCTGTTCCACCAGTTGGCTCCCTGTTAGGCTATGCCAAGAATAGGAGCTAGAGGCTGACTTCAAGGAAGGAAGAATGGACTTCCTCCTGTTGGCTTCCTGATCCTGAGAGCATTACCCCAGTAACACTCCTTCAACCCGGCAGCAGCAGTTCTTTCCCATGGCAGCAGCCAAAAACAGTTTGCAGTTTTTCAGCTCTAGCAGAACAAGCCTCATCACATTTCCTGAGACATCAGCACTAGCCAGCTGGCTCCCCTCCCCAGAGTCCTGGGTTCTAAATCCACGAGGCTTTTCCTCGGAGTTCAGAGACACCAACATCAGCTGGGCAAAACCTCCTACTCAAATGTCTAAATTTCAGCTGTACCATCGGCCCCTCCTCCAAGCATGCAAATTTTAATGATTCCAATCTCTTACCACTGCACGCCTACTTTACATCCCCCACCCCGCCTTATGGGTGGTATCTGCACTTGCTACGTTTCTGACACTCAAGAGTCATTTTTGTTTGTTTGTTTCATTTTAAACAAAATTAGTGGCTGGGCATGGTGGCTCAAGCCGCTAATCCGAGCATTTGGGGAGGCCAGGGTGGGTGGATCTCTTGAGCCAGGAGTTTGAGGCTAGCCTGGGCAACATAGCAAAATCCCATCTCTATCAAAAATAATAATAATAATAATATTACCAAAAGATTTCCCAAAAAATACAAAAATAGTTAGCAAATGTATACTTAGTTAATAATTCTTCATATCAAATTATGTTAAAATAAAAAAGAATGCCGATGATAGTTGAATGGGAATAGCACTGAATCTATAAATTACTTTGGGCAGTAGAGGCAATTACTCCCAGCAAAGGCCCACTTATAGCTCCAATATTTAGGAAGTTAACGTTAACCTTCAGACTTTCCTGTGAGGCTAACAATATATAGCACAATATAATGTAAATTTTTTTATCTTATATAGGTATACAAATACTCAAACAGTGTTGTATTATGTATATAATAGGCTTTTTAACAACAAAAAAGTCAGCAAACTATATAGATTAAAATGTACTGAGTTTTTTTAAGACCTCAGTTATCAGCCAGGCGAGGTGGCTCATACCTGCAATCCCAGCACTTTGGGAGGCAGAGGCGGGCTGATTACGAGGTCAGGAGTTCAAGACCAGCCTGGCCAACATGGTGAAACCCCATCTCTACTAAAAACACAAAAATTAGCCAGGCGTGTTGATGCATGCTTGTAATCCTAGCTACTCAGGAGGCTGAGGGAGGAGAGTTACTTGAACCCAGGAGGTGGAGGCTGCAGTAAGCTGAGATTGCACCGCTGCACTCCGGCCTGGGCGACAGAGCGAGACTCTGTCTCAGAAAGAAAAAAAAAAAAAAAAAGACCTCAGTTATCTTCTACTCTTCAAACGAGCTATACTTGAAAATTTTTCTCCTCACATTATTCCCATTTGCAATGTGAGAAACACACACACGCACACACAAATTCAATGCTAAGCAAAAACTCAAAAAGTAGAAAGTACATATTTCTGAAAAAATGAAAAGATTAAATGACTTTTTGAAATTGCTATACTTTCAGCAAGTTATTATACCTTTATTAATGCCCATTTCTCCACCTAAAGGTTTAATCTGATTACTGCTAATCTTATTAGTGGTCATTAGCATATCAAAATATATTGGTTGAACATGAAATAGTCTAGATCATATTTATGCCTGATCTTGTTGCTGTTGAATGGTTAACATTGCTGAATAGTCTCTAAAATACTAAGGTACTAGTCATTAGAACAGCAGCATTTGTTGTACTCAGTATACCATGAGAGTTCAGAGAGACCAAATTTTGGTATTTGAGTTTATTTTATAAGCAATTACAACTATTTGTAGAGATTGCTATTTCATGACTTTGATTCTTTCTTATAGGTCCTCCATAGGGGGAAAAAAAAATCTAATTTTTGGTTGGTAGAATTAAAATTCATTTTATCTTACAATTAGGGCAGAGCACTCATGAATGGAATCAGTACCCTTCTAAAAGGGTGCTGAGAAAGACCCCTGTCCCCTCTGCCATCTGAGTTTACAGTGAAAAGATAGCCATCTATGAATGAGGAAACAGACCCTCACCAGACACCACATCTGCTAATGCCTTCATCTTAGACTTCCTAGCCTCCAGAAATGTGAGAAGTAAGTTTCCACTGTTTATAAGCCACGTAGTATTTTGTTAAAGCAGCCCAAATAGATTAAGACACCTACTTTCTTTCAGGAGTCTGAAATTTTGGTGTGTTTTAGGCAGAGTGTGTCTACATAACTAACCTCTAATAAAATATTGGGAGCTGAGTCTCTGATGGGTTTCCTGGACAGAAACCTCACACAAATGTTGCTGCATTTTCAATGCTAGGGGAAGATACTCTGTGAGACCCCTCTGGGAGGAAGAGAGCATAAGGGAGCCTGCACATGGATTCCTCCACACTCTGCCTGTGTCTTTGTCCCTTATGATACAGTTGTGTGTCCTCACTGCATCTCTGTAATAAATCTTATCTGTGAATATCTGTGAATACAACTATATGCTATGTCGGTGAGTCTAATGAACCTCCTGACAAGTGTGAATTTTTTATTTTCTGCCTATAATAATGACCAACAGAGGAAAGTGTTTCACAATTATTAGATTATTCAGAAGATGAAACAAGAGATAGACTGCACTCTATTCTCTAACAATAACAGTGAAATGGGTCAAATTAAGTTAAATCTTAAACTGTGAGTCTCTAGATATCTATATTATAAATGAATTTTCTCAAACTCAAGAACTGATAAATGAGGAATATATTTATAAGGACAAAAAGGAAATATAGTATTCTCAACTAGTTAGCCATTGAACATAAAAGACTTCCAGACAGTACTTTGCGACAAGAACCTAGACCATTTCGCTCAAGGACATGTGATGATTTTCTGTCATCTTTTATGATACTTGTGTTATAAGAGGCCTTAACCTCTTATAAACTTTTTACAAAAAGGTTTGCTATATTTTAATTTTTATTGAAATTTCTAACAGTTGTTTTTCACTCTCTTTATTCTTAGTTCCGTCAATTTTTCACAAAATGACTAAAAATATATTTTTAAAGGGTCTGTTGGACCCAGATGACAAACTGTGATGGCTATTTTTCCTGGCAAACTGACGACTAAATAAACAAGAATGGACTGAAATTTTACAGATTAATAGAAAAATAATTACTGAATTGATGGATCTTGAATAGTTGTGACAATTGGAATACAATTCCTAAGAACAGCTATTTGCAGAAGTAACCCATTCTAAGGAATTGCATACAAATACTGACTGAAAAGATCTAGAATATTTGGGTCCCTTCACAGGTATATCCTACACTGGAGATACAGGTAAGAGTCCAATGCTTGCTTTAAATCCTCACCCACCAAGCAACTTACTGTCGATAACCTAAATTCCTCTGTAGATTTTCTAACAGAGAAACAATGCCTTGCTAACTGAAAAGAATATTTGGTTTAAGAGCAGTTAGATCTCTCATTATGAACAAATAAGTTGATGTTCTGACAGTAAAACAAGATTTCCATTGTTTTGGAGGTTTTCAGTTGCTTGTCTATATAAGCCTGAACAGACAGCTCCTCAAAGTTTCTATACCTGCAAATTAGGATCCCACAAAGACTGGGTTAAATTATATGGCATTAGAAAGAAAGGTTTATATTCACTCTTAGGTAAGAACTTTTCTTGTTGATTTTTGCCTACATTCATCATAAAATATTTTTTTTAATTTTTTTATATTCTGAGTACCTGGAATCTGTCCTGTTAAGCATTAGGTTCTTAAGAGGCCTTAACCTCTTATAAAAGCACAGATCAAGCAAGGAAAGGGGCTCAGTTTGATAGCTACAGACTTCTAAGAAGGTTAGTATAGTCAACTGTTAAACAGATATGAAAAAAATAAAATATTTCTTTTAGATGATTACATATTTCTTTGAAAATGTCAAGGAAGGACGCTTGTAAATGCTATTTTACATTAAAAGTAAAGGGCACTCACCAATTTACCCCATCTGCTTCCACCCAAGCAAAGCGGTACTCATTGACCCGAAGCATCAGCTGCAAACACCCGGCCACACACTGCACATACTGTGAACTCTGCACAAGAAGAAGTGTTGAGTTTTTTAATTGGAAAGCATTTAAAGTCATGCGATCAGATACACATTTCTAAACGAAAAGTCTGATTACTTACTGGAATTAGCATCTGAGCATCCAAAATTCCCTAATCTCTTTTCAAAAGTTAATCCTCATGTTTGCTTTAATCTCTACCTCTTAGAAATGAACCAGATTTTGTCTCCTGAATTAAATCTACACAAGTCAAGACTACTTAACACACAGTTAGGGAAATCTGGAACAAAATAATTTATATTTGATACAGTTTGATAAATAAGCATATTGCCTTACAGTGTTTCACATATCCCTGAATAAAGATACTATAGAGAGAGAATACTGTTCCACATAATTACAGAACTATCAAAGAATAAAATTAACAAAAAGAAGAGTAAATACTTCAAGATAGGCCTATATGTAAATGACCTCAGACAAGTTACTGAACTTTTTCAATATGAAATTTCTTCATCCTTTTGAGAACAACACTGCCAAGCATCCTGAATACTGTTAGATTTAAGAAAAATAATTCAGGCCAGGCACAGTGGTTCATGCCTGTAATCCTAGCACTTTGGGAGGCTGAGATGGGTGGATTTCCTGAGCTCAGGAGTTCCAGGCCAGCCCAGGCAACATGGTGAAACCCCGTCTCTACTAAAAATACAAAAAATTAGCTGGGCGTGGTGGCGCACACCTGTAATCCCAGCTACTTGGGAAGTTGAGGCATGAGAATTGCTTGAATCCAGGAGGCAGAGGTTACAGTGAGCCAAGATTACACCACTGCACTCCAGCCTGGACGACAGAGTGAGACTCTGTCTCAAAAAAGAGTAAATAAATAAATAATTCATTTCACAACACAGCTAGACAAACACAGGAACTCAATAAATAAAAACTTTATTAAAAAACCCATATGGCATATAAAGTCTAATTAAACACTTGAAAAAGACTATGATTTTTAAAACCATCAGTTCAATAACACTGTCCCTTACAAATTGTGCTTAAACCTGAAACTTAAAATAAACAGGAGTAATACTTCCAGAAAGTTGCAAGTCCCTTCATTTTACCAAAGCTAGTGGGAACATCTGACCTGGGCTTTTCCTTAATTATATACAATAAGCCTTAAGACTTTAAGAAGTAGAGAAAGGAGGCTGGGTGCGGTGGCTCACGACTATGATCCCAGCACTTTGGGAGGCCAAAGCGGGCGGATCACTTGGGCTCTGGAGTTCAAAACCAGCCTGGCCAACCCCCATCTCTACTAAAAATACAAAAATTAGCCAGGCATGGTGGCGCACACCTGCAATCCCACCTACTCAGGAGGCTGAGGCAGGAGATTCGCTTGAACCCAGGAGGCAGAGGTGGCAGTGAGCCAAGATCACGCCACTGCACTCCAGCCTGGGCGACAGAGCAAGACTCCATCTCAAAAAAAAAAACAAGAAGTAGAGAAAGCAAAGGAAATTTCAGACAACAGCCTTCAAAATGAACATGCTAATTTCAAAAAAAAATTTTTAAGGAAAGAATCATGGGTGTTATATAAATTCACAGAACCTAACATACATGATGCTACTAAACTTTGTTCTAATTTAAATAACGTTCATAAAAATCTAACACTTCAAAGAAATTCCAGGCACTTTAATACAGAAACACAACAATATAAGTACATTTGGTGGAACAGTCACATGTATCAAGAAAAGGTTATCTTGGGTTGTACCTAAAAAGCAGTTAATTTAGTTCCACAAAAAAAACACAATAAATCTAGTAATATAATTTGCCTGAAAACTCAAAACATTAGCAAAAAATTAAAGACAGATAAATAGTGCATTTTCAGCTCTAAAACAATATTCCATAATGAAAAAAACATATATTTTTTCCAATTAAGTCATCAGGTAGAAACTTTTTCTAAAGAAGAGGAATCCCATATTTCCTGTTTAGAGAGATAACCCAGCAAGATTTCTAGACAAATGAATAAAAAGGCAACGTTGAGCACCCTCTTCTCTCCCATCTACCATCAGTTTCCTCTCATCACAAAAATTCTTTGTTTCAGGGTAAGTCTTTCTTTTCTGTGGCTACTCACCATGCTATGTTGAAATACATAACAAACCACAAGAATGGATTCTTGGTTGTTATTTATAGCTTCAGTATTCCCATTACAAATGAGCATATAAAAAGTGCTGGTCCTAAACCTGACATACTCTCTCCTATTGCACACTATCAGGCAGTAGCCGTACCATTCCAGAGATTACTTCAGAGTACAGAAAGAATCAGCATGAAAAATGATTAAATTATTGCCTTCAATTATGCAAAGTAGAGTGCATTACGTCCTTGTCTTTCACTTAAATTGAAGTTAAAGGTGAAATAAAAATTTCCCCTTTTATGATACCAACAGCTGATTATTACAATACTCATTTTTTCAGAAGAAGAACCCAAGACATAAAAAGGTGATATAATTTGCTGAAATGAAAATACTGAGTTGGCCAAGCACAGTGGCTCACACCTGTAACCCCAGTACTTTGGGAGGCCGAGGAGGGAGGATCACTTGAGGTCAGAAGTTTGAGAACAGCCTGGCCAACATGGCAAAGCCCTGTCTCTACTAAATATACAAAAAATAGCTGGGCATGGAGGCAGGCACCCGTAGTCCCAGTTACTCAGGAGGGTAAGGCAGGAAAATCGCTTGAACCCAGGAGGCAGAGGCTGCAGTGAGCAGAAACGGCGTCACTGAACTCCAGCCTGGGCAACAGAGTGACACCCTTTCTCAAAAAAAAAAAGAAAATAGTGAGTTAATCTTAGATTGGCACTAGAAGTCAACTCTCTTCACGCTTGAGCTAGTATTCTTTGTACTGTGCCAAGCATTCTGGGCTAAGAACTTGCCACAACATGCACTTTCTATGCGGCAAACCTCAATGGCAGAGAAAAACACTATTTTCACTTCTCAACACATTTAAGAGAATGTCATTTAGACAAATTCTTCAATGTTGCTGAAAATGCAAACTCTTACTATATTACAGTGAAAGTCACAGCACAAAGAAAATAGCAAATACAGTATTCACCTTTCTGGTGAATGTAGTCTCAAAGATCCATACACTAAAGAATTACAAATTCAATAACTGAGGAACTGCAAAATAAGTAGGCAATAAAAGAAACATAAAAACATCAAGGATAGTGTATGTACAAAGTAAAACTAATGTTATAAAAACGTTTACAAATTTTCAATATTCATCTTCATAATGCTAGGATTTCAGTGCAAACTAAGTGAAAAAGAATAAAGAAAGTATTCATCTACATTCTGGAATTGTCAGCACTTGAGAAAACAAGTCTGCTTGGAATAAAAGGCATCTGTTCCACAGATACATGATGAAAAGGCACAGCACATTGGTATCAGTGAAGCACAAAGATGAACTTTTCAAATACACAATTGACTAAAATAAGTCCCAGAAAGCAGTTTTAAGTGAAATGAAAAGATGCTGATCAAAGTTCTAAAAGTAATTAATATGTTTCGTGACTATTAAACTTTTTTTTTCTCTTAAAACTAAAAGGCGATAGTATACATGTGTATGTGTGATTTTTACTTCAATACCGACACTTAAAGAAACACAGGACAATATCAAGTGTCAGTAAAGAAATGAAACAAATGGAATTTTCATACTTTGTTGAAGGGCACACAAACATAAAACTGGCAAGACTCACGAAAACTAAATTTACATACACCCCATTAATCAGCAATTCTATTCTAAAATTAGGTGCTGCAGACATAAAGGTATACATCTGCAAAAGATATGTACAAGAATGTTCACAGCAAAATTATTCACAAGAGTCAAAAAACTAGAAGCAACCCAAATATCCATCAATAAGAGAATGAGTAATATTCATATAATGAAATACTATACTGTAGTGAAAAAGAATTACTGCTAAATGCAACGAACAAATTTGATAGACACAGTATTAAGCAAGAGAGTTCAGACACATAAGAGTTTATACTGTATATGATTCCATTAAATAGAGTTCAAGATTAGACAACACTACTCTATGGTAATAGACGTCATAATAATGATAAACTTTGTGTGAGTCGAGGTGAAGGCAGTAGGAGGCATTATGAGGTATAAATGTATCCCGCTGAACATTTAACATCTTTGCATTTTCCTTTATGTAAGTTATGACATAATTTAAAAAAAGAAATAGAGAAAAAAAAGTAAAAGAGGACTAGAGAGGGAGAAGGACAGAGTGAACACTGCAACAGGAACCAGAAGTTTTATCACATAATGTTGGGCAAATCACTTAACTTATTGAAAATTGTTTTCTTGTTAGCAAAGAAAAAGAAAAATAATATCTCTACCACTGGGGGAAAAAAAACTGCTATGACACTGAAATCAATTGCTATAAAACACTAAACAATTGTAAAGTATACTATTATCATCAATATTCAGGAACTAAAATACAGATATACCCCAAGAATTCTCTTGAAGTTGGTTGATTAAAAGAGATCCTCTAGTCAGCAGTCATAAAATATCTAAATTAAGATACAGTTTTACCAAAAAAAAAAAAAAATTGTTTTACTAATGTTTTACAAATTTATAAATCTTCAAAGTATTGCTTTCAATCTAATGTGCTTAATCTAGTAATTCAATTACATGACTAGTAGGAATCTTTATTACAGAAAAAAAATTGTTGGCATAACTAAAAAAACGTGATCTTCTTTATAAATTATTGCTTTGTATGCAACTTCCAAGAACATAACTAATAAATACATAGTATTAGGTTAGCTTATTGTTGTTATCAGTGCTATACTTTGAAAATGACATGTAAAAGAAAGTCTTATACTTACTTTACCAGTTAATTTTCTTTTGCATTGCAGAATATATCTGCAGGCAATCCTTCCAAAAATCAACACAAAGCCCATTTTATAATAAAGTGTTGAACAGCTCGTGTAATTTATTGAAGACGATGCTGAAAGTGATAATCATAATGGTCGTATGGATACCTGATGTACTATTTCTACCAAATGTATACGGTTTTCACACAATTGTAAAGTTGAAAAATCGTAAGTTGGACCATCGTAGGTCAGGGACTGTCTGTAATTGCCTGTGAGTTACTCCAGGTCCCCACAAACTTCACAACTCACCAGCTAGAGCAGACTACAATTTAAGGACAGGCCTGCAGTATGTGAAGTCTGTAACTGATGTGGCCCACTAATTTCTGCTACTTAATCAGCACTTTTGATGGTCTTATAAACAAAGCAGTAAAGAACTAAAGCAAAGAAGTCTTCCACCTCTTCTGAAGGGGTGACAAGTATTATATCAGCACAGCATTAAATTAAAAACAAAGCCAAAGCAGTGAAACTAGCCTCCCATTAACAAGAATATTAGAACTGCCACAGAAAACAATTTAAGGAATCTGGTCAAAAGCCAAAAAAAACCTAAGTCCTGGGCCAGGCATGGTGGCTCACACCTATAATCCCAGCACTTTGGGAGGCTGAGGTGTGCAGATTACCTGAGGTCAGGAGTTCAAGACCAGCCTGGCCAACATGGCGAAACCCCCATCTCTACAAAAAAAAAAAAAAAAACCTAAGTCCCTTTTCCTCTCAATCTAAAATACTGTTACTGCATGCTAAAACACGGATGAATCTTGAAAACATTATGCGAAGTGAAGGAAACCAGTCACAGAAGACCATGTATGATTTCATTTACATGGAATGTCCAAAAGAGGCAAATCCCAAGACAGAAAGTAGGTTAGTGGTCGCCAGGGCTTGGAGGCAAGAACAGGAATGGGGAAGACTGTTAATGTGTACAGGGTTGGTTGGTTTGTTTTTCTGAGATGTTAAAATGTTATGAAGTTAGACGGTGGTAATGGCTGCACAATTCTGTAAATACATTAAAAACCACTGAATGGCAAAATGATGCATTTTATAGCATTTGAAATATATTTCAATAAAGCTCTTTTTAAAACTAAATAAAATTGAAAATTTACTTCCTCACTCACACCGGCCACACTTCCAAGGGATCCAGAACCACATATGGCTAGGGGCTGCCCTAAGGGACAGTACAGCTATCGTGAGCATTTCTACCATCACAGAAGATTCTACTGGACATGACTGCTCCACTAAATCAAGAGGCAAGATGAAACAAGCAAGAAGGACCTGGCAACTTAAGTCACTACCAGTGACACCACATTCATCTAGCAACTACTCATGCCAGACTGATTCTGCAACACAAATCACAGAGAACAGGACACAGACACATGGAGGGCTCCCTTATCAATCGTTCTCCTGCCTATGCATACTGTATGAAGCTAGGCAGAGGAAAAAGGAAAACCAAGAAAGAAAGAAATCTCCAGGTTCTTTCTAAATCTTCCAAAGCTTGTGAAGCAGTTAAAGGAGACCACCCCTCATATTGTCTTATGCCCAATTTCTGCCTCCAAAGAAAGAAGTGAAAACTAAAAGGCAGAAATGAAATCCACAGGCAGACAGCCCGGCGCCGCACCCTGGGCCTGGCAGTTAAAGATCGACCCCTGACCTATTGGTTCTGTTATCTGTAGATTACAGATATTGTATAGAAACGCACTGTGAAAATCCCTATCTTGTTTTGTTCCAATCTAATTACCGGTACGCGCAGCCCCCCGTCACATACCGCCTGCTTGCTCAATCAGTCACGACCCTCTCACATGCACCCCCTTAGAGTTGTGAGCCCTTAAAAGGGACAGGAATTACTCACTTGAGAGCTCGGCTCTTGAGACAGAAGTCTCACCGATGCCCCCAGCCGAATAAACCCCTTCCTTCTTTAACTCGGTGTCTGAGGAGTTTTGTCTGTGGCTCATCCTGCTACATTTCTTGGTTCCCTGACCCGGAAGTGAGGTGACTGGCGGATGGTCGAGGCAGCTCCTTAGGCGGCTTGAGCCTGCCCTGTGGAACATCCCTGCGGGGGACTGCGACTAGCCCGAGTGATGCGGATCCTGAGAGCTCTACTGGGTAGGCATTTGCTCCGGTGGGATGCCTCACCACAGCAGTGTGTGGTAGGCCCCCGTGGAGGATCAACGCAGTGGCTGAACACCGGGAAGGAACGGGCACTTGGAATCTGGACATCTAAAACTTGGTAAGACTAGTCTTTGAAACTTGCCCACTCCGTCTGAGTGGAAGCGTGGCCTGATCACCCATGGTGTGCCTTTATCGGCACTTTGCTTTTGGTTTTGATTTGGTTTGATTTGCTTGACAGGACCGGTGATGGGAACTTGCCCACTCCATTTGAGTGGAAGCGCGGCCTGATCACCACGGTGTGCCTGTACCGGCACTTTGGTTTTTATTTTTGACTTGACTTGGATTGCTTGATACTTTGGTTTTGGTTTTGACCTGGTTTGGATTTCTGGATACTCTGATTTTGGTTTTGATTTTGGTTTTGTGTAAACTACAAAAGTGTGTGTGTGCCCTTTTTACCCATTCTTTGTTTTGTGGTGTGTGTGTGGTGTGAGCGTGGTGTTTTGTCTAGAGGAAACATGGGTAAGGCACAAAGTAAGCCCACCCCACTAGGAACTATGTTGAAAATTTTCAAAAAAAGGATTTAAGGGAGACTATGGAGTACTATGACACCAGGAAAACTTAAAACTTTGTGTAAGATAGACTGGCCAGCATTAGAGGTAGGCTGGCCATTAGAAAGAAACCTGAACAGATCCCTTGTTTCAAAGGTATAGCACAAGGTGACATGCAAGCCAGGGAACCCAGACCAGTTCCTGTACACAGACACTTGGTTACAGCTGGTTTTAGACCCCCCGCCCCCAACACACAGTGGTTGAGAGAAGAGATGCATAAGCGGCTGGCAGAGGCAAGGAAAGACCAGCAGAGAGAGAGAAAGGAAAGAGACAGAGAGGAAAAGAGGCAAAGAGAGAGAGAGGAAGAGACAGACAAAGAGGGAGTCAAGGAGAGAGAGAGAGAAGAAGAGAAGAGGCAAAAGGAAAGTCCAAGAGAGACAAAGTCAAAGAAAGAGATACACAAGTAGTTAAAAAAAAAAAAGTGTACACTATTCCTTTAAAAGCCATCATACCAATTCTAATTTGGACAAAACAAGGTCTTATTAATAGCAAAGGATAATTAAAATCCCAAACTTACAAGGTTTTCAACAAAGTAAAGTTTGCTAAGTTAACAGTGTAACATGTATTATAGTAACTTCTATTTTTGGGGCCTTAGACAGTCGTAAAAAAAGGTTCGCTTTGGAAAAGAATGGTTATCACCTTTGAAAAAAAAAGGGAAAAAGGGGGGGAGGGGCGGAATTTATATAAAAAGAGTGTTATATGGTAAATTCTTGTCCTGAAATAAATTAACTGGTTGTTTAAAAAGAGAAGTATTTGTAGTAAGTCAGAAAGTTAAGGCATGTCGAAAAATTGCCTGTAAAAGTCGTAAAAGAAAAAAAAAAGGTTATAAAAAAATGTGTGTTTAAAAAAAAGGATTTATGCAAAAAAATGTTGTATAATTTAAAAGTAACTAGGCCTCCTGAATGTAAAACTATTGAAAAAAAAAAACCGAAAAATTTATGTGCAAGGTGTATAAGAAAAGCAAAATACACCTTTGGTAAAAGAATTTTAAGGAGGCAAAAGAACATACATTTTTACCTACATTAAAAAGTTTTAAAAAATTATTATTTTGAAGGTTTAAGCAAGTTTTAAAATGTTAATTGTAAAGAACATTCTGTGTGTAAACATATTAGCTAACGTTAAAGAAGTATCATCCAGTTTTTCTGTGAACTGGACATTAAAGTAAAAGCATAACAGGTTTTTCTTAAAGCACCAACCCGCTCTTTAGCAAAAATTATAAGAGGCTGAAAAGAGTCTATAAAATCTTACCTTAGGGTCAAATATTAAAAATTAAATAAATATGTCTACAAGGTTTTATTAAAATTAGGTTTCACATTAATAACACACTAATATAAAGATAACATTTAGCTTATCTGGTATAAAAATCATACGAGAAGCAGTTAAATGTAAAAATGGCATTTGGCTTTCTTTGGTTTAAAAACTAATAAAAATAGGTGCTAAAGGAAATTTCTCAGTAAAAAAGGCACTAAGGACTATAAAGTCCACTGCCAAGATCCCCACATTTAAAACAAAAGGTCAGTTTCTTAAAAATTACATACTTGGTTTATTTTCCACTTTCTTTTCTCGCAAAAAAAAAAAAAACTAAAAGTCTTTTAGCACATGTACCACCCTTAGAATTTCCAGTAAACCAGCACCGGCCTGAAGATCACGTGCTCATCGAAAGGTGGAAAGAAGAAAACCTCGAGCCAGCCTGGGAAGGACCCTACCTTGTGCTGCTAACCACCAAGACTGCTGTACATCCTGCAGCAAAAAAAGGATGGACTCAACACATCCGAGTCAAGAAAGCGCCACCCCCTCCAGAGTCATGGGCCATAGTCCCAGGGTAAAACCCTACCAAACTAAAGCTAAGAAAAATTTAACTCTTTTCATCTATTCTATTACTCTTTCTTCTTTCCTCGCTCTATTGCTGACCATCTAGTTACTAATATAACCAAGTCAATTTCGCCTCAAACTATTGCATTTAATGCTTGCTTTGTTATACCCTGTGAAGACTTGCCAAGTCAAAGATAGCTTTCTACTTCAGAAAAGTACTTCTGTCCCTCCTGACTCTCCTCAGACTAGACATTAGTAAACTAGGACCATTTAATCCGGGGAGATTTCGATAAAGACCCCAGTGCCAACCAAGAGTGTTGCTCCCCCCGATATAGAGCTTTCATGCCATAGTTGGTCCAACATTCTGTGGACCACTAAAGAGCAAGGATGGACTGCCCCAACCAGTTTTTGTAATTTCCCTAAAACCATACATTCATTTTACTAGAGGATCATAGAAGTTAAAGACTTAAAACAAACTTTAGCAATTAAGACAGGATACCAAGATACAAATGCCTGGTTAAAATGGATCAAATATTCCATCTGCACGTTAAACAAAAGCAATTGTTATGCTTGTGCACATGGCAGGCCAGAGGCCCAGACTGTCCCCTTTCCACTAAGGTGGTCTTCCAGTCGACCAGGCGTAGGCTGCATGGTAGCTCTTTTCCAGGATTCTACAGCCTGGACTAATAAGTCATGCCAAGCTCTCTCTGCTATATCCCAAAGTTCAGCACCCTATGGTTCAGCCCCCGAGGGCCATCCAGCTTCCGTCTCCCAACACTAAGTTCACTTCGTGTCTCTCATGACAGAGAGGAAACTTAGCATTCCTTAGAGACCTGAAAGGATGCAGTAAGCTTAAGAATTTTCAAGCACTTATCAATCAGTCAGCACTTGTTCATCCCCGAACGGATGTATGGTGGTATTGTGGTGGATCTTTACTGGGCACGCTGCTGAATAACTGGAGTGGCACTTGTGCTTTGGTCCAATTGGCTATCCCTTTCACCCTGGCATTTCATCAACCAGAAGGAAAAAAATAAGACATCGTCAAGCGAGAGAAGCCCCTTATGGGTCCTTCGACTCTCCTGTTTATTTAGATGCAATTGGAGTCCCATGAGGAATACCAGATTAATTTAAAGCTTGAAATCAAACAGCTGCAGGATTTGAGTCAATATTTTAGTAGGTGACAGTTAATAAAAATGTAGATTAGATAAACGACATCTATTACAACCTACAGCAAGGAGCTTTTCATGAGTTAAAAGAAAAACTCATGTTGGCCCCAGCCCTGAGGCTACCTGATCTGACAAAACTCTTTACACTCTATGCGTCAGAAAGAGAAAAAATGGCAGTTGGAGTTTTAACCCAGACTGTGGGGCCCTGGCCAAGGCCAGTGGCCTATCTCTCAAAACAACTAGCTAGACAAGGTTTCCAAAGGCTGGCCCCCAGGTCTAAGGGCCCTAGCAGCAATGGCCCTGTTAGCACAAGCAGCAGATAAACTAACCCTTAGGCAAAACCTGAATATAAAGGCCTCCCATGCTGTGGTAACTTTAATAAATACCAAAGGACATCATTGGTTAACAAATGCTAGATTAACCAAGTACCAAACCTTGCTATGTGAAAATCCCCACATAACCATTGAAGTGTGCAACACCCTAAACCCCACTACCCTGCTCCCAGTATCAGAGAGCCCAGTTGAACATAACTGTGTAGAGGTGTTGGACTCAGTTTATTCTAGCAGGCCCAACCTCCGAGATCATCCTTGAACATGAGTAGACTGTAAGTGGTACATGGACGGGAGCAGCTTCGCCAACCCCTGCAAAGTGACTCTAAAGACGGCGACAAGCCCTGCTCCAGTCACACCCGGAAGCTGACTGGTCCACGCACGGCCAAAGCACAAGGAAACTCATCGCGGGACTCATTTTCCTTAAAATTTGGACTTGTACAGTAAGGACTTCACCTGACCTTCCTCAGATTGAGGGCTATTTCCAGTGTATACATCAAGTCACTGAGGTAGGACAAAAGGTTGCTATGGTCCTACTATTTTACAGTTATTATAAGTGTACTAGAACTCTAAAAATAACTTGTTTGCATAATGTTATTCTATACAAGGTATGTAGCCCAGGAAATAACCAATCTGATGTGTGTTATGACCCACCTGAGCCTCCCATGACCACAGTTTTTGAAATAAGATTAAGAACTGAAGACTGGTAGGGGCTCATAAATGATACGAGTAAAGTGTTAGCCAAAACAGAAGAAAAAAGGGTGCCCAAACAAGTCACCTTAAAATTTGATGCCTGTGCTGTCATTAACAGCAGTAAGTGAGGAATAAGGTGTGGTTCTCTTAATTAGAAAAGAGGCTATATGGCAGAAAATAAGTACATCTGTCATAAATTAGGACTGTGTGGAAATAAATGTAAATACTGGTCTTGTGTCATTTAGGCCACTTGGATTAAAAAAAACAAAAAAAAAGATGAAAAGGATCCAGTCCACCTTCAAAAAAGGAAAAAATGGCCCTTCCTTTCCTAAAGGACAATGTAACCCCTTAGAGCTAGTAATAACCAATCCCCTTGATCCTCACTGGAAAAAAGGGGAGCGTGTGACCTTAGGAATCGATGGGGCCGGACTGGATCCTCAAGTAAATATCTTGGTTCGAGGAGAAGTTCACAAACGCTCTCCTGAGCCAGTGTTTCAAACTTTCTATGATGAACTAAATGTGCCAGTACCAGAAATTTCAGGAAAAACAAAAATTTGTTTTTGCAATTAGCCGAGCATGTAGCCCAGTCTCTCAATGTCACTTCATGTTATCTATGTGGAGGAACTGTAATAAGAGATCAATGGACATAGGAAGCCTGAGAATTAGTACCTACAGACCCAGTTCCTGATGAATTCCCAGCTTAAAAGAATCACCCTGATAATTTCTGGGTCCTAAAAGCCTCAATTATTGGACAATATTGCATAGTTAGAAAAGGAAAAGAATTCACTCACCCCGTAGGATGACTTAGTTGTCTGAGACAGAAACTGTATAACAGTACCACAGAAACAGTTACTTGGTGGAGTTCAAATCACACAGAAATTCATTTAGTAAATTCCCAAAGTTGCAAACTGTGTGAACCCATCCGGAGTCCCACTGGGACTGGACAGTCCCCACTGGATTATACTGGATATGTGGGCATAGAGCTTATGCCAAATTACCTGACCAGTGGGCAGGTAGTTGTGTTATTGGCACTATTAAACCATCTTTCTTCCTACTGCCCATAAAAACAGGTGAACTCCTGGGCTTCCCTGTCTATGCATCCCGCAAAAAGAGAACATAGCTATAAGAAATTGAAAAAATGATAAATGGCCCCCTGAGAGAATCATACAATATTATAGGCCTGCTACTTGGGCACAAGATGGCTCGTGGGGATATCGGACCCCCATTTACATGATCAACCGAATCATACAGTTACAAGCTGTCTTAGAAATAATCACTAATAAAACCAACAGAGTCTTGACTATTCTGGCCCGGCAAGAAACTCAGATGAGAAATGCTATCAAAATAGATTAGCTCTCGACTACTTGCTAGCAGCTGAAGGAGAGGTCTGTAGGAAATTTAACCTTACTAATTGCTGCCTACTCATAGACAATCAAGGGCAAGCAGTTGAAGACATGGTTAGAGATATGACAAAACTGGCACACATGCCCGTGCAAGTGTGGCATAGATTTGATCCTAGGGTCATGTTTAGAAAATGGCTCCCAGAGCTAGGAGGATTTAAAAATCTTATAATAAGAGTTGTAATAGTAATAGGAACCTACTTACTGCTCTCTTGTTTGCTACCTGCACTTCTTCGAATGATAAAAAGCTTCATTGCTACCTTAGTTCACCATAATGCACAAGTGTGCTGTATGAATCACTATTGATCTGTTTTGCAAGAAGACATGGGTAGTGAAAATGAAAGTGAGAACTTCCACTAATAAAATGAGTGAGAGTCTCAAAAGAGGGGAATAAGGGAGGAGACCACACCTCATATTGTCTTATGCCCAATTTCTGCCTCCAAAGAAAGAAGAAGTAAAAACTAAAAGGCAGAAATGAAATTCACAGGCAGACAGCCAGGCGCCACACCCTGGGCCTGGCAGTTAAAGATCGACTCCTGACCTATTGGTTCTGTTATCTGTAGATTACATTGTATAGAAACGCACTGTGAAAATCCCTATCTTGTTTTATTCCGATCTAATTACCGGTGCATGCAGCCCCTAGTCACCTACCCACTGCTTGCTCAATCAGTCACAACCCTCTCACATGCACCCCCTTAGAGTTGTGAGCCCTTAAAAGGGACAGGAATTGCTCACTTGAGGAGCTCGGCTCTTGAGACAGAAGTCTTGCCAATGCCCCCGGCCAAATAAACCCCTTCCTTCTTTAACTCGGTGTCTGAGGAGTTTTGTCTGTGGCTCATCCTGCTACAGACTCACAGTATTCTTTCATCAGGGCATCAGTACAACAATCCACTTCCACGCTATCCTGCCTTCCTCAGAAGAAAAGACTTACAATTCACGTTTAAGAATCAGTCTAAAGTAAGTACATATAATCTGATGTCTATTTTCACAATTAGGAGAAGAAAAATAATAGACTTTAAGGAAATTCCACTTATCTAATGTCATTTAAATAAAAATGTTTCACTGGGCACACTGGCTCACGCCTATAATCCCAACACTTTGGAAGGCCAAGGCGGGTAGATTGCCTGAGCTTAGGAGTTCAAGGCCAGCCTAGACAAGATAGTGAGACCTTGTGTCTACCAAATACAAAAAAAAATTGGTGAGGCATGGTGGCTCGTGCTTGTAGTCCCAGCTACTGGCGGGACAGGGGTCAAGGGTTGGCGGTGGTGGTTGGGCTGAGGTGGGAGGATCGCTTAAGCCTGGGAGGCAGAAGTTGCAGTGAGCTGAGATCGCGCCACTGCACTCCAACCTGGTGACATAGTGAGACTCCATCTCAAAAAAAAAAAATGTTTTTAATGATCCACTCAACTTAAAATGATGCTTCTGAGGTCATTTTGAAAAGACTGTTGAATCATGTTTATTTCACATTTTGCAGTGTAAAACTTGTTTTATACTGACATCAAGTGGCAATAATTTGTAATGCAGTTTACCAAACTGCTTTTCTCCACTCTGAAAAGATATGATTTAAATATATGATACTGATACCTTAAAAAGTCTGAGTAAACAATGTGACTTAAGGAATGCCTAAAGATGCAATTCCAACTCAGTTGCCTCACAAGTAATTCCCTAAGCAATCCATTTCTTCAGAGTCTCTGTGTGACCTCGGGCATGTTGGTATGTTTTTCTGTTTGGTCTCACTACTCATCCATAAAATGTGGCTAATGATACGACATATTGAACAGGGAGTGTAAATATTCAAGGCGATGTAAATGTAAAATGAGTAAGTGCCAGGCATAGAGTAAGTGCTCAATGAACATTAGCTGCTAGATTAAGATTTCCCTATGGAAATACAAGAATCAAAGGAAGGGCTGACGCCCTACTCTCAACACATGGAGGTCTGCTTTTCAAGTAGACAGCCATCTAAAAAAGTAAGAACTTCAGGAGGAGTCCAAAAATATGTTCAGGGTTAAGAGTCATTAAAGGGAAGAAGGTAGGAAACCAAAGGCCATCTTTTCCTAACTCACAATCACTCCTGATGTGAATTCCATTTAGGATATATATGAATCTACCAGGTAAACCACTTAGACCAACACACTGCCAACTCAATTAATTTTTTTTTCTAACACATTGCACAGAAAGCAGCAAAATAAGGATGTCATGTCAGCAGAGTTTGCATTTCCTTATTTAAGCTTTTAATAACTTAAAATGCTTTGACAATCGCTTAAATAAGTTTATATGTCTAAAATATGCTAAATAATTTTTCAAGCTGGTAGAAATTCAAGTCACATGAAATAAAGATTCCCAATTTAAGCAAAATAAAGATTCTCAATGTAAACATCTGCTTCTGACTGAGAAACAAGTCTTACCCATCATTTCCTCAGCCCACCATGGACCCAAGATGGCGCATCTAGTTCCATACCTTTTTCTGATTCCACTTCAGAAGGCTAATAGCCATTTTCTGACCTAACATATGAGTCATCAAACACTTCAACCCATGCTCCAAGAGAAGCCCAGCTTCAAAATGGATTTTGCTGCCATCTATGGTCTTAGAACATACATACCCGTGACATTCATTCAGATTATGGAAGTACCAGTAACCAATAGGGATATTAAATGGCTCCTACAGAGCTTCACTTGGGTCTATTACAGGCAGATTACAGAAACTACCCTCTAAAGATGCTTCCTAGTTTCCTAGAGATACTTTCAGCAAAGGAAGCTAGACACACTTCTGTTTCTGTCTCCATTTTCCCTGTCTTTCTATTAACTGGCTCTCATCATGAACATTGTTAACTTGTCCAAACTTACTTCCAATTCCTGAGCTATTCCTACAGCACAGCAAAGTTAAGCCATTCCCAAATGGAAAACATAACTTTAGCCAAGAAAGGAACTTGGGGAGCCATAATTAGTTTTAACCTTTAACCTTTTGGCTCTACAAAAATGTGGAAAGAAGGCCTGGTGTGGTGGCTCCTGCCTGTAATCCTGTAATCCCAGCACTTTGGGAGGCCAAGGCGGGCGGATCATGAGGTCAAGAGATCGATACCATTCTGGCCAACATGGTGAAATCTCGTCTCTACTAAAAATACAAAAATTTGCTGGGTATGGTGGCGGGCGCCTGTAGTCCCAGCTACTCAGGAAGCTGAGGTAGGAGAATTACTTGAACGTGGGAGGCGGAGGTTGCAGTGAGCTGAGATCACACCACTGCATTCCAGCCTGGTGACAGGCATTTAAAAAAAAAAAAAAAGTGGAAAGAGATTAGTCAAAAAAGAAAGTAGAGCAAGGGGCTGGCTACCATGTAGCTCCACATAAAGCCTTGAGCTTCACAGTATAGCAGTCAGTTTTAGTGCCATCAAGGAACTGAATTTCTTGGCCAGGTGCGGTGGCTCACACCTGTAATCCCAGCACCTTGGGAGACCAAGGCAGGCAGATTACTTGAGGCCAGGAGTTCAAGACCAGCCTGGCCATCTCTACTAAAAATACAAAAATTAGCCAGACGTGGTGGTGCATGCCTGTAATCCCAGCTACTCGGGAGGCTGAGGCAGGAGAATCACTTGAACCCAGCAGGCAGAGGTTGCAATGAGCTGAGATTGTGCCACTGCACTCCAGCCTGGAGGACAGAGCTAGACTCTGTCTCAATAAATAAATAAATAAATAAATAAATAAATAAACGAACGTAACCGAATTTCTTTCAAATGTTTGATGCTTTTGTTCACCTGTTGATTAGACAGATATTAGACAGTTTAATCAGATAATTGAAGTTTAAAGGAAAATTTTATGATTATTTGCTCCAGTTGTGCTTCTGAATTCATATTTTTGCTTTGATTCTCAGGTCTGAAACAAAAGTCACCTGGAAAAAAGAGCAACAGGGAAGAACAAGTCTTATGACTACCACAGAAAAGATGATCCTCATAGACTATCAATATTTATATATAGTTTATATTACAATTAACCTAATTGGAGGTGACCATGGATTTATAGTTGGGGAACTAGTAAACACCTTCAAAATTTTAAGTGTATATTGACTCAAAATAATTTATTTTGGGGATGTTTAGGAGGCCAGTGAAGGAATATACTTACATCACTTGAAGAGACTGTTCCTGTTTCAACAGCAACACCGCTACCACGCAGTTTCTATTACGAAATAAATAACTCATTATTTAGTTTTGTTTTGTTTTGATTTTATCCTAATGTATCAGCTTACAAAAGGGAGCTAAGCAAATTTTTCCCCTAATTCTATGTAATAATTTTTCCCCTATAATTTTATTCCTAATCCTAGTCAATAAAAAGCAAGGGGATGACATAAAATGTTCTAAATATCGTTACGCTCTTCCAGATAATATATTTATCAGTAAGTAGCTAAAAATGGAACAATAATAAACTGACTACTAAGCTCCAGGTAAATTTCATGGGTAAAGCCAGTGTAAATTTCCAAGTCTTAAGATTTACTTACTGAATTGTTTTTCCAGTAAGATGACTGCCTTAAATTGAACTATCCACACTATATTCTGTAGCAAAGCTTTCAAAAACAGGTGCCTGATGTCAGGAAGGTACAATATGCGACTTGGTTATCCACAGCAAAGCTAACGAATTACAATGACCAATCAAAATCTCAAATGTCATACAGAAATGACCAAAGAAAATTTAAAGACAGTCAGAGGCTGAAAGTGCAAGAGAAAAGCAATAATGAATTTCTGAAAGGAAATTTTGTATTTATTCAATAACTACTATCTGCGAAGTACAGGCATGAGTCCCCACAACCCAAGTGCAACACTCCAAACTACCCAAAAAGGCTTCAAAGGCCAATATAAGATCAAAGAACAAAACATCTAAACTTGCAACTTGGACTTTTGAAAGTTTATTTCTATTAGAATCAGGAAATTGTGGTACTTTTTGTGAGAGAGAAAAACACTTGTGATAGAAAAAAAAGAGACACTCCAGACATAGCACTATCACATGACAATTGAGAAAAGTAGCAAGTAATATCAGAAATAATTGTTACTTTTTAAAACGAAGAGTCTGGATTTTAATCATGATAGAAGGCTACGAAGAAGTACCTGCCCGCAGCAAGAGGGACAGTGCAATGAGAGCCAAGCAGAAGCAGTAGCCAGACTAAGAAGCAAGGCCAGGCTAAGCCTGGGTACCCTGAAGAGGTCCCCTGCAGCAGAAGGACCCGCAAAGCAGAGGCATTGCACAACTTAAAGTCCACAACTTAAAGCCAAAGACTCTGTGATAAAAAGAGTGCACTAAAAAGATGCAGAAAATTCTTGAAGAGCATTTATCTATAAAAAGCTCAATTCTAATGAAAACTATTCTAGACATTGAAATATTTACTTCCACTAGTGATGAGAGAAATATTCCACCCAGTTGTTGGACATCGTCACAAGCATGGTCAATCATTCCAGAAGTGACAGTCACCTGAGAGGCACAACGTATATGTTATTCCTAGGAGGAAAAGTCTAAGGTAAAAGTGCCCAAAAAGCTAGGAGCATGCCACAGCATCCATTCTTCCCTACCAATTTTCACTTTATGAATTCAGCTACAGAGCCTTATTACCACTATACTTGAAAGCTAACATTACCCCAGAATGAAGTTTTGTTTTTCTGGGGATTTTTTTGTTGTTTTTTCTTTGTTTTTGAGACAAGAGTCTCATACTGTCAGGGTGGAGTGCAGTGGCGTGATAACAGCTCACTGCAGCCTCAACCTCCTCAGGCTCAAGTGATCCTCCTGCCTCCTGCTGAGTAGCTGGAACTACAGGTGTGCACCACCACACCCAGCTAATTTTTCTATTTTCTGTAAAGATAGGGTTTTGCCATGTTGCCCCAGCTGATCTCAAACTCCTGGGCTCAAGCAATTGGCGTGCCTCAGCCTCCCAAAGCGCTAGGATTACAGGCATAAGCCACCACACCAGGCCTGGAATTAAGTTTATTAAAGGGGAGAGATCATTTCAAAGTAGGAAAAAAGGGAGAGGTGTATCCTATTTAACTAACATTCTGATCCCAAATGATATGCTACATTTAGAAATTTTAAATCTCACTTTCACAAGCTTGTTTCTTACGTTTTAAATAGCTTGTTTTTTAAATACCTCACAAACTCAATAAAATGGTGGCTCTTGTAAAAACACTTTTTAAAACCAAGCCCCAAACCAGTTAAAATTGATGTTATTAACATAAAAAAGATTTTGATCAAAAAACTCTAAAATATCTCTATCCAAATATAAATGGCAATTAGGCTCCCCTAAAAAAGGCAGGCAACAAGACAAAAAGTAAATCTAAGCAAAATATGGTGTCTTTCTTATGCCTCAAACTAAAATCTGTTAATAAAGTCACCTGAAATCTAAATAGCAACTTTCAAAAAATTTCGAATAGACATTTATTTGTAATCTAACAACCTACCAATATTGTTTCCCCTGGTCCCATTCCTCCTCTAGGTCACCCTCACATCAAAATCTCATTCCCTTCTACCTTTTCATCTCCAGAATCCTCCTCCCCTGTCCACCTTTAGTTCTCTCCTCTTCTGAGTATCAAACACACCTCTTCATACCTACTACACTTCATCCCCGTAAGCCTGAAACTATCATTCCGCAGAACCATCATTTGTGTCCTATCTTTTGCCCTATCCTGAGGAAACATGAAGACAAAACAGAAAACTTGTCATTTTCCAAGCCATCACACCTGCAGGCTATTTTCCTCCCGAAGACAGAGAGCTAGAAAGGCCTGCAAGCAACCAAGATGACCAGTAGGCGTGCTTCAAGTAGTTCGTTAGGCCTAACTAATCCCACCCTGAAACTGGGAAATTGTGAGAACGAGCCACTGTGTGGGACACTGTCCTCTTGCAGCTGGACTGGACAGCTCCAGGCTCACCCAGGGGGAGCTGGAAGCATGGGAGGGACTCGGCCAGACAAGGACAAGCAGGTTAGCTAATAAAGATCTAGAACATGCTGTTTGCAGTTTAAAATGCCCCTGATGGCACCCAGGACCAGTTTGTTTATTAGTGTAATCGGTTAGACAGCTTAGCCTAGTTATGTAACCAAAAGGGCATAAAAGATCTCACTCGAAACTTTCAGAGAGCTCTCCCAAAACCAAGATTTCCCGCACAAATCTTGGTGGTTCACAATCCTGGGGCAGCCGAGGGAGCTGCACCTGGAAATCTCTCGGCCCGAGGCATGCTCTCTCCTGCTGTACCGTTTCTTTTCCTTTATCGAAGCCTCACACGCACGTGCTCTTTGGAGCTGTGTGGGTCCTTTCAATTCTCCAGCCTGTATCATCTTGGCAGTCACCTAGAAGAAAGGTACTCCCTGACCCCTGAAAAGCATGAATAAGAAACCCCAAGTGGCAGAAAAGACAGAAAGGATTGAAACGAAGCCAGTCAAAAGAAAGAAAAAGCAAAGCACACTACCCATATCTGACAGTAGTTTGGTTTGTCAAGTTCAAAATGGCATTATTTTAATAAAACATTTTTGTAATTTAACATATTTACTATAAATAGCTTAAAAGAACATGGATGTTATATTCCCTTCAAAGGTACTTTAAAAAAATTTCTTTTACCTGTGAACTCAGCTGAGTTTTTATCCAATTGAAATAGTAATTTAAGTCACTGCCTTCCATCAATTCTTTTCCCCAAGCTGCTAACTTGGCAATAATTCTTGCTGCCTGAAAACAAATAAGAAATACATTTGAACGCAACATTAATTCTAAAAATCACATCATATACCTTAAAAAAAGGATTTGTAACAATTTTGCTACACAATTTCTTAACACTCAACCACTCTAAAAATAATAGTTTTTATATTTCATTTTTTAAAATATATTTTGAAACAAACATTAAAAATATATTTCTAAATATTTCCATCAAAGTGAACCCAAATTAGCTGGGTCTTAGGAATTTCTTGACACTCCCTGAATTATTTTGGGTTTCAAAAGTAAGATTGGAATTCATTATATGACCAGCAAAAAACAGAACACAAAAATCTGTCTTAGAAGCAGACTGTCACCAAACCACTTGCCAGAAATCTAAACAATCTCTACAACAAACTGCCAGGCTCTCCGACACTCATTCCAAGCCACTTGGGAGTTCTAACACTTAAAAATCCATTTCTAGGCCGGGCGCGGTGGCTCAAGCCTGTAATCCCAGCACTTTGGGAGGCCGAGACGGGCGGATCACGAGGTCAGGAGATCGAGACCATCCTGGCTAACACGGTGAAACCCCGTCTCTACTAAAAAATACAAAAAACTAGCCGGGCGAGGTGGCGGGCGCCTGTAGTCCCAGCTACTCGGGAGGCTGAGGCAGGAGAATGGCGTGAACCTGGGAGGCAGAGCTTGCAGTGAGCTGAGATCCGGCCACTGCACTCCAGCCTGGGCGACAGAGCCAGACTCCGTCTCAAAAAAAAAAAAAAAAAAAAAATTCCATTACTTAGGATAATATACATCATAGGTATTAGTCATCTCTCCCAACATAAATAAATATCCTTTCTCCTCAAAGATCTCTCCATTTTCTTCAAGCTATAAAACTAACCATTTTTTAAATTAAATAGACAATATAAAGTACTAGTTCTCCATACACAAACCAATTTAATAAATATTCTATCAGAACTGAAAGCAAATCACTGTCTTAAAACTCCAAATCATTCAGCAATAATTCATCCCAGTAGAGAATGAAAGGCTACACTAGCTAACCTCAAAATAATTTCCCATGCTGGTAGACTCATGTTTGTTCTTACATTTGAATACAGCAAACCAGACTGACAGGTGCACTTCCAAGGTCAGAACGTTAGACACTTAAGTGTTCTGGTGTATTTGAAATTCCACAACATAGGGACGAACAGGGGCGCCTTTACTTGCTCATTGAGTTGTGACATGCTGAGGTTTTCACATGCCCAGCTAAATGAATTTATAAATACAGTATCTAGTTTAAACTCATCTTACTGTCACAAAATAGACAACTGACTTAAAAGGATTACTGTTAGGAGGCCAAGGATTGAAAATATCATCAGCAGTGCATGCACAAGACAAAGGAACAAGAGCATAAGCTAGCATAAGCTCTTTATCAGCACATGGTAAACCAATGGGAGTCTCCCTCAGAATGTGAAAGATTGGCCAAAAGTAAATGAAATCATCAAGAAGTTAACATGGATTTGGCCGCACAGTAATAATGAACCATTCCCTAAGTGTATATTTGTTTAATGTATTTGTCAGTTTTGTTGTTATACCATTAGGAGGACATTTAAACCAGTGAAGACAACAAACCTCTACAATTTTAAAGAGGGAAATATATTACTGGCTTTTAAAAAAATATTCTTTAAAATACAGTGTATTTCATCAGTCCTCCTTAATTTCTCTTTTTATAGATATTTCATAATGTCCACAACATATAAATATACTATATGAATACAATATATATACAATATATAACTATGCCATATGAATACATATACATGTGGAAGGAGGGAGGGAGGGAGCGAGACAACATACATGTTCAAAAATGTTTCACTGCCAGTGGCCTGATTTGAAAACTTTTAAAAACATCTACTGAAACAAGCAGCCTCTGGAGCTACATGCCCCCCAACAGCTCCTGCCATCCCCAGCCTGTAGCCCACTCCCCAATGGAAATAGAGAACGCCTGTTTGTACAAAGGTTTATTCTCTCAACCCTGCTTTCAGACTCCACGAAAGATTCTTCAGTACTATGGCTTCCAAACATAGCCTACGTTTAAAACAGGAATGTATGCTGGGTGTGGTGGCTCACGCCTGTAATCCCAGCTTTCTAGGAGGCTAAGGCAGATGGATCACAAGGTCAGGAGTTCAAGACCAGCCTGGCCAACATGGTGAAACCTTGTCTCTACTATAGATACAAAAATTAGCTAGGCGTGGTGGTGCATGCCTGTAATCCCAGCTACTGGGGAGGCTGAGGCAGAAGAATCGCTTGAACTCGGGAGACGGAGGTTGCAGTGAGCCGAGATCGCGCAACTGCACTTCAGTCTGGCAACACAGTGAGACTCCGCCTCAAAAAAAAAAAAAAAAACAAGAGTGCATTTTAGATATTGAAAAGCAATCAAGTAATTACTTAAAATAAAAATGAAACACAGTAGCTGCTTCAAAGTAAAATTTAATTTCTATATAGTAAAATGTGGTTAACCCCACTACAAACACTGTACATGTGAGAATTCTCCACAGGCTTTGATGCACTCCTTGCAGTCCACAAAACCTTAACTGCGTCAGAGCAACCCTATCTCCTTCCAACTCCCAATGTCCTTTCTCTACTGAACAGCAATACGGAAAGCTAATGTCATAGTAGTTACGCCTATGGGAACGGACAGGTTACTATGTCATAAAGGGCACAGTAGTTACTCCTACGGGAACAGACATAAAAGGCCCAGGTTTCTTTCTTACCTAAATGAGAATGTAATCACAATTCTGTCAATTTTAAACAAAATTTTTTAAATAAAAACCTTTCTTCTTTGTATTTAAAAAAAAAAAAATTCCAGTTGGGGGCAGTGGCTCACACCCGTAATCCCAGCACTTTAGGAGGCCAAGGCAGGTGGATTGCTTGAGCCCTGAAGTTCAAGACCAGCCTCGGCAACATAGTGAGACCCTCTCTCCTTAAAAAAATTTTTAAAAAAGAATCCAATCAATTCAAAATTTACCATATAAACAGTAAAGGGATCCTGGCGATTCAACATTGGCAGAAAGTAGGGCCACGCAGTGTTCTTGCTACGTCTTGCGTAGTCAAAGAAAATGCTAACACGCTGATGATTTTCCTAAAAAAGAAAAGAAATGGTATCACCAATCAGAACACATTTTGCTAAAGAATGTAACAATTGTGCACCACTTCTCAACCTCCCATCATTCTGTGTTCTTTCTCTTTTCAGTGTATGTGTATGTGTGATTTGCCTGTCATTATTACCACGGGGCAGGGGGTAGGGATGGTAGTAGGGACAGATATTTTTCTTAAAAAATCACCTATAATGATTATGATTATTTTAAATCACAAAGTGTAAGACTACAAGTTACACTTCTCGGCCTGCACCTCTGACCTGTTACTCCCAATGTAGCAGGTCTACACCCACCACCAACACCCAAGTGTGAGCACCTGGCTGCCACACAAGGGAAATCAAAATCGGAAAGGGAGCAGGAAGAGCGCAAAGTAGGTCTAGATACACCTTGAATTACTAACAAATAGGCAAGGGAAACAGAAAATTAAATGAATCTTAAATGTTCAAGTTACTTCTTAGCGTATCACGGTAGAAAACTTGGGATAAATAAAGACAGCAGAAAACAGCACATACTACCAGTGGACATAGGATCTGAGTAAGAGAAAATTCTTAGTTCCAATTATTAAAACTTCACCACTCACTTAAATTTTCTCTATCACTGGCTGAGATCCACCTTCTGGTTCATTATGTGAATACAGTTGTTAAATAGCAATACTTTTTTCAAAATTCTTTTACTACACCACCATATCAGCAATAGTAATACTTTTTCTGATTAAACTTTTATTAATGTATTTATTTATTTTATTTCCCTAGGTTACTGGGGAACAGGTGGTATTTGGTTATGTTAAGTTCTTTAGCGGTGATCTGTGGGTCTTAATACTTTTTAAAAGCACAAATAACCACATAAACAAAAAATTCCTATTTTCAGATTAACATTTAATTATTTTTAAATATAGTGTTTTTTGTTTTTTGGTTTTTTTGGTTAATATTGGTCTACACTAATAATTACCTATTCGAGGAATAGCCTACTATCTCCTTAGGTAATGAGTCATTATTGTTTAGAATAACAATTTGAAGGAGTTGTGACAATGATTTTATCAAGGAATCCAAAATTCAGATGAGCCATCATTGCTTCATTGGTAGAGGTACCCAGGTTACAGACCTTTAAGAGAATAAGGGTAAAGAAATCCTTCTGGTCAGGTACACTTAGCAACTGCTGTTGTCATCCAGGCAAAGAAAACAATTTAATCCTCAAAATCATGTGCTAAAAACTAAGCATGTGAGGAAACATAAGCAATTCTGTCAAAAAGCATTTTGTTCAGAAGTGATAAGGATGAAATGATAGGATTAAAAATAGAAAAAGAAAATTATTATAAATAGCACAAGGAATTGAATGATAAAGGTATATATAAACTTCTCCATGTAACTAAAATTTTACAAATAAAATCAATTGCTAAACTATAATGAGGGCCAGGTGCAGTACCTCACACCTGTAATCCTAGCACTTTGACAGGCCAAGTGGGAGGGCTGCTTGAGCCCAGGAGTTCAAGACCAGCCTGAGCAACATAGTGATACCCCATCTCTACAAAAAAATAAAAAATTAGCCAGGTGTGGTGGCACACGCCTATGGTCGCAGCTACTAAAGAGACTGAGGTGGGAAGATCACTTGAACCCAGGAGTTCAAGGCTGCAGTGAGCTGTGATCACACTACTGCACTTTAGCCTGGGTAACAGAGCAAACCCCTGTCTCAAGAAAACAAAAATAAAATTAAAAAAATAAAAATATATACATTGGGCCAGGCACAGTGGCTCACACC
Source organism: Macaca mulatta (assembly GCF_049350105.2). Classification (NCBI taxonomy): domain Eukaryota; kingdom Metazoa; phylum Chordata; class Mammalia; order Primates; family Cercopithecidae; genus Macaca; species Macaca mulatta. Next base: position 64,467,896 of record NC_133413.1, read on the forward strand.
TGTAGTCCCAGCACTTTAGGAGGCTGAGACAAGCAGATCACTTGAGGTCAGGAGTTCGAGACCAGCCTGGCCAACATGGTGAAACCCCATCTCTACGGAAAATGTAAAAATTAGCCGGGCGTGGTGGCATGTGCCTGTAGTCTCAGTGACTTCAGAAGCTGAGGCAGCAGAATCGCTTGAACCTGGTGGGTGGAGGTTACAGTGAGCCGAGATTAGGCCACTGCACTCCAGCCTCAGCAACAGAGTAAGACTCTATCTCAAAAAAAAAAAAAAAAGCATATATATACACATATATATATAAAAAACATATACACACACACATTGTATATACAAAGTGTATATATATACACACACTTTGTATATATACACTTTGTATATATACAGTATATATATACTTTGTATACATAGTGTGTATATATGCTTTGTTTACATGCTTTGTATACATGCTTTGTATACAGTGTATATATATACTTTATATACAGTGTGTATATATACTTTGTATACACAGTGTGTATATATACTTTGTATATAGTGTGTGTATAGTGTATATACGCTTTGTATACATATATACTTTGTATACATAGTGTATATATATACTGTGTATAGTGCATATATATACTTTGTATATAGTGTGTGTATAGTGTATACACAGTGTACATATGCTTTGTATACATACATACTTTGTATACATAGTGTATATATATACTTTGTATATAGTGTGTGTGTGTGTATATATACACACATACATATACATACATTGAATTGGTAGATGAGAATAATACCAGTTACCTAAATCTGAATCTCTCCACCGATCTTTCATAAATAAAGGTTAACAAAAAGATCAAATAAAAAACTACACGAAACCCATGCCCTCAGGATAACAAGACAGAGAATCCACATTTGTAATTAACCATAATAAAAGAAACACAAAGTCCCAGCAAAAGCTATCTCTCATACTCCACCAAAAGCTTTTGTGGATGATAAGATGCATCTGAGGCCGGGCGCGGTGGCTCAAGCCTGTAATCCCAGCACTTTGGGAGGCCGAGGCGGGCGGATCACGAGGTCAGGAGATCGAGACCATCTTGGCTAACACGGTGAAACCCCGTCTCTACTAAAAAATACAAAAAACTAGCCGGGCGAGGTGCCGGGCGCCTGTAGTCCCAGCTACTCGGGAGGCTGAGGCAGGAGAATGGCGTAAACCCGGGAGGCGGAGCTTGCAGTGAGCTGAGATGCGGCCACTGCACTCCAGCCTGGGCGACAGAGCAAGACTCCGTCTCAAAAAAGAAAAAAAGATGCATCTGAAAAATGTGTGTAGAAGGAAGGATATGGGCATAGAAAGGAAGAAGTTCTAAGGTGGATCTACAATTACCACCATAAAATAAAATAAACTCTAACTACAAAGAAACTGAAAAAGACTACTGGTAGACCAGAGCACAGGCTACAGGGAGCAGGGAGCAGTCTTGAAAAGGCATCATTTTTGAGAGATAATAAAGTATAAAAAAAAAAAAGAAGAAGAAGAAGAAAAAGCATCTTTAGGAGATTGGGTGGCAGAAAAAGAAGCAAAAGAGGAAACTTCAGGGTTCTGCAAGACAAAATGAGACAAAAAAAAAAAAAAAATCCAAGGACATACAATCTGCCCCCACCAAAAGAAAGTCATCTATTAAAGAAACTGCCAGCCTTGGCATATAATGAGACTCTTATCTCTACAACTAAAACATTTTTTTAATTAACAAGGTGTGGTGGTAAGCGCCTGTAGTTCCAGCTACTCAAGAGGCTTAGGTGGGAGGATTGTTTGAGCCCAAGAGTTCAAGGTTACAGTGCACTATAATGGCACCATTGCACTCCAGCCTGGGTGACAGAGTGAGAGCTTGTCTCAAAAAAAAAAAAAAAAGAAAACAAAACAAAAGAGGCCGGGTGCAGTGGCTCACACCTGTAATCCCAGAACTTTGGGAGGCCAAGGCGGGTGGATCACCTGAGGTCAGGAGTTTGAGTCTAGCCTGGCCAATGTGATGAAATCCTGTCTCTACTAAAAATACAAAAATTAGCCAGGCATGGTAGCACACGCTTGTAATCCCACTACTCCGGAGGCTGAGGCAGGAGGATTGCTTGAGCCCAGGAGGCAGAGGTTGCAGTGAGCCGAGATTGTGCCACTGCACTCCAGCCTGGATGACAAGAGCAAAACTCTGTCTCAAAAAAAAAAAAAAGAAAGAAAGAAAGAAGAAAGAAAAGAAAGGAAGGGGGGGGAGAGAGAATAAAACAGACAAACTGCATCTCACCAGAAAAAAAAAAAAAGAGAGAGAGGCCAGGCACAGTAGCTCATGCCTGTAATTCCAGCACTTTGGGAGGCAGAGGCAGGTGGGTAACTTGAGGTCATGAGTTCGAGACTACCCTGACCAACATGGTGAACCCTGTCTCTACTAAAAATACAACAAAATTAGCTGGGCAAGGTGGGGCATGCCTGTAGTCCCAGCTACTCAGGAGGCTGAGGCAGGAGACTCGTTTCAACCCAGGAGGTAGAGGCTGTAGTGAGCGGAGATCATGCCACTACACTCCAGCCTGGTCAATGAAGCGAGACTCCATCTCAAAAAAAAGAGAGAGAGTGAGTCCGGGTGCGATGGCTCACACCTGAATCCCAGAATTCTGGGAGCCAAGGCAGGGAGATTTCTTGAGGCTAGTATTTCGAGACCAGCCTGGGCCACATGGCGAAATCCCACCTCCACTAAAAGTACAAAAATTAGTTGGGCACGGTGGCACAAGCCTGTAATCCCAGCTACTACTCTGGAGGCTGAGGCATGAGAATCACTTAAACTTGGGAGGTGGAGGTTGCAATCATTGCTGAGATTGCACCACTGAACTCCAGCCTGGGTAACAAAGTGAGACCATGTATCAAAGAAAAAAAGAAGAAGAAAAAAAACGGTACTCTTGAGTGAGGAATATTATAAACCACCCAAACCCATGATATGAATAGATGAAAGAACCCCACACAGATACAAAACTACCATAAAAAGAAACCAAAAGACGCACATCAAAATATCGCAGGTGATGAAATTTCTCTCCCCCAAAAAAATTGCAAAACAAAACTGTAACATAACAACGCAAACTGAATTAAATATCCTCAAACATCTGGAAAAATAAAATACCACCATGAATCAGAAATTCAAAACCAAAACTGAGAAATGTGCCCCTAATAAGGGAAAATTTAAACATAGCTGATGGAACTCAGGAAAGAAATGAAAGAAAAGAGCAAAATGGTCTCAAAATTTAAAACTAAATTATACGGTGTTCAACAGAGAACAGACTCAAAAGTCAAAGAACTGTGAACCAGAGATCCTGTATCAGCCAAGCTGCTCTTTAAGATTACAGGAAAAAATTTTAATGCAAAAATTTAAAGACTACTGTACACATAAGACATTCTTGAGGAACCTACTAGCAGATAAGCTTCATCTAATCAAGAGATCCCTGGGAAAACTTTGGCAAAAGACTCAGTGGTGAAAATTTAATATAACAAAACAAAAGTGGGAACAAGGGTAGAATAGTAATAAATGTTGTATGTCCTGACAAAGTAAAAAATAGCCACTAAAAATGAGAAGAGAGGAAAAGTAGAATAAATTCATTGATTGTTGCAAATCAAAAAATACTATTAAAAATGACAAATGAAATTATAAATGAATAAAACAGGGATTAACCAGCATTAAAGGGATATAAATACAAAGATAACCAATAGAACACAGAAAACTTCCTAAATGCCAAAAGTTTAATACAAATGCAAAAAAAACACATAATAAAGAATAACATAGTAATGCACACAGTAATTATAACACAGTATGACAGTTGAGATCGAATTTCTTAGTAATATTCATAAATGTGGATGGTTTAATTCACCTATTAAAAGAAAAAGGGGTTTCAACTCACAAACAAGACCCAAATCTATACTGTATACAAAAGACTTACCTAGAACAAAATGATTCACCTAAAAAAGGGACAGGCAAATAAAGATATGCAGACAAGTAGAAACAAGAAGCCATGAGTTGCCATACCAGTATTAAAGTATAATTTAAGCCAAAATGTATTAAGTATGATAAAAGGGACACTTTTAACGATAAACACCACAATTCACTGTAAATATAACACTAATGTGTATATATGCACTACATACAGCATCCACCTTTATAAAGTGAAAACTACAAAAGATATTAGAATAGTAAAAAATGCATTTATAAGGGGGAGACGTTTAACATACCACTCTTAGTACAAAAAAAAGCAGACCAAGAAAAAAGTAGACAAAAAGTAAAGGTATAGAAAACGTGTATCCTAAATAATAACATCATCAATAAAGTAGATCTGATAAATATAAATCAAACTTACACCCCTTCAGAAAGAATACATCTTCTCAAGTACACCTGGTACATTTATAAAATTGATCATATACTAATAAAAAAAGTATCAGTAAATTCCATAAAGTAGAAATGTTTTTAAAACATGATAACGTTTGAAATCTTTAACAAAATGTTTTAAGCATTTCTGCCTGAAAATTAAAATATAAATATTAACCCTCTGTGAAAGGGAACACAGAAACTGAATTAAGAAAATCCTAAATCACTACATATCAGAGCTGAAGGGATATGCTTTAAGCAGTAATCAAAGGAAAACGCATATATTTAAATACTTTTCTTTTGGGGGGGTTAGAGTTTCTCTCTTTTTGCCCAGGCAGCAGTGCAATGGCACAATCTCGTCTGACTGCAACCTCCACCTCCCAGGTTCAAGTGATCCTCCTGCCTCTCAGCCTCCCAGTAGCCGGGATTAGGCGTGCACCACCACACCTGGCTAATTTTGTATTTTCAGTTGAGAAGGGGTTTCACCATGTTGGCCAGGCTGGTCTCAAACTCTTGACCTCATGACCCACACACCTCAGACTCCCAAAGTGCTGGGATTACAGGCGTGAGCCACCATGCCCAGCCAATAATTATTTCTTCTTAATAGAAGAATTGAAATAAGTTAAAACTCCCAGTTCGAAATGCTAGAAAAAGAACAAAGTAAACAACAAAAAAGAGTAAAGGAAGAATATAATAAAGGCAAAAACAGAAATTAAGGTAGAGAACAGAAAAACTATAGATCAGTTAATATGAAAATCCTGACTCTGAAAAAAATTAACAAAACGGGGGAGAAACACTAATTAATCAAGGAATAAAAAAAGCAGAAAGCACAAATAAACAAACTAAGAAATGACATGGGGACATAATATGGAAATAGAGAAAGAAAATTTGAAGCATAAGATTTAATAAGATTACACTCTTCTATGAAAATAAATGTAAAAGCTTCAATACAATAATTCCCAGAGAAAATACAGATTACCAAAATTATCACCATTTGAGATAGAAAGCCTCAAATGACCAATTTCTGTAGAAGACATAGAGAAAGCTATCAAATAATTACCCCACCAAAAACAACAGGTTCAGATGTATTCACAAGGGAATTTTGCCCAAACTTAGAGCTTGTAGTGCTAATGCTAAATAAATTGTTGCAAAGTATAGCAAATAAAGAAAAACTGCCAAATCCTTTTTATCAAGCAAGTATAATGCTGATACATAACCAAATGAAGAAAACAAAAAATAAAATAAAATTATAAACCAATTACACATATGTACACTGAGGCAAAAATCCTAAATAACAGAAAAGAAAATTCAATATCATATCAAGAAAATAAGACACATGACCAAGTGGGATTTAACCTCAAATGCAAGGTTGGTTCAGTATTATAAAATCCATTACTATAATTCACCATATTGATATATCTAAGGAGAGGGAAAAAAAGTCACTCAATTATCTATGTAGATACCCAGAAAATAATAGCCTTTGACAAAACTCAACACCTATTCTTAATAATAGCACTCAAAAACTAAGAATTGACAAGTTATTATAACCCATAAGAATTAAAAAAGTAATATTATCTGTTTCATATCCCATAAGAATTGAAAAAGAAGTAAAATTATGTTTTTGCAAAAAGATAATTATAAAATTTTAATTAAAATTTTTTAATTAAAATGTTATAAATTTATAATTCACAAATTTTATAAATTAGAGAAAAATTCAATCACAAAATTAATTCAAATAAAAGAATTCACTAAGGTACCAAAACAGAAAATATATGGAGATCAACGACTTTAATATACATTAACAAACAAAAGTTCAGAGATAAAATGGAAGAGAAATGCTGTTTTTAACAGTAATAATTAAGATAAAATATTAAGGTATAAACTTAACAAGAAATGTTACAAAACCATTATGTGAAAATTACAACACTCCTGAAGACACAGACACACCTAACAAATGGAAAGGCATACCTTGTCCTTGGACAGAAAAATTCAGTAATATAATGATGTCATTTCTCCCTAAGTTAACTTATAAATTTATTATTAGTTTTTTAAATAGAGACAGGGTCTCACTATGTTGCCCAGGCTGGTTTCAAACTCCTGGCTTCAAGCGATCCTCCCACCTCAGCCTCCCAAGGTGCTAGGATTACAAGCACAAGCCAGTGCCAGGCCTTGTTTTGATTTTTTTTTTTAATAGTAACTTAAAGATTTAACACAACTTAGTAAAAATGCCAACAAACTTTTTCATAGATCAAATAACCTGACATTCCATTTCGTATTAAAAAAAACAACATTCAAGAATACCTGGTAAATTCTGGGGGGAAAAAAACTGCAAAGGGAACTAGCTATAAGATCCTCTATCATTAAACCGGGTGGTGCTGGAACATGAATACACAGGCATTCCAGAAGCAAAGTATAAAAAGTACAGAAATAAACCTAGTTATACAGGGAGGTTTAATGTTAAAGGCAGCATCTCCAACCACTATGGCAACAACTGAAAATGTAATAAATGGTCAACTGAATGGCCATTTGGAAAACATAAAATTAGACACACACCTCTATAGACAAGAACCAACTCTAAGCAGGCCAAATGTCTAACTAAAGATGAAACTATACATGTACTAGAAAAAAACCTTGGTGAATTCCACTGTAAACTCGGGTATAAGGAAAAAAGCTTTCTATTACTCAAAATCTAGATTAAAAAACATTTGATAAATTAGACTACATAAAAAATAAAAATAAATTGTGTCACCCTGTGAAAAATGTTATAAGCTAAGACAAAAAGGGAAATAACAAACTGGGAGAAAATATTTGCACTTTGTATCAGAGATATATGACTCATATATAAAGAACTCTTAAAAATAAAATGGGCAAAGACATGAGCAAATAATTCAGGGAAAAAAAATGTAAAAGCAACCTTTAAGGTCATCTGAAGATGTTCAACCTTGGACATCATTCTGACAGGCAAAAATGTAACAGCTTGACAATGCCCTCTGTTGAGAAGGTTACAGGGAACCAGGCACTCACACCCTGCTGATGAGAATGCAAAATGGAACATCTAGCAATATCTTAACAAAACTATATATGGAGTTCCCTCTTACCCAGCAATCCCATTTCTAAGAATTTACCATGAAATATACACCCAACACAAAAATATATTTGCACAAGGTTATTCTTTGCTTCATGATTTCTAATTCTAAAATTTGGAACCAATCACAATGTCCATCATTACATCAGAGGCTGAGTAAACTATGGTACATCTACTAATGGGGTACCATGTAGTGGTCAAAAACAGAACAGGGAGATGAGATCTCTATGAACTGACATGTAATGATTTCTGGCATATTCTGTTAAGTTTTAAACAAGCAAAAAATAAGAGACTATATCTAATAAGTGTTTTATAGAAATAAGGGGGGAAATAAGAAAATATACATGGGTCTGCTTGTCTATGTTCACAGAAAAAAATCAAAAACCAATGATATTGGGCTGAGCACAGTGGCTCACACCTGTAATCCCAGCACTTTGGGAGGCTGAGGCAGGCAGATCACTTAAGGTAAGGAGTTCAAGACCACCTTGGCCAACTTGGTGAAACCCCGTCTCTACTAAAAAAAAAATACAAAAATTAGCCAGGCATGGTGCCGGATGCCTGTATCCCAGCTACTCGGGAGGCAGAGGCAGGAGAATTGCTTGAACCCAGGAGGCAGAGGTTGAGGTGAGCCAGGGTTGCGCCACTGCAGTCCAGCCTAGGCAACAGGACGGAATTCTGTCTCAAAAAAAAAAAAAAAAAACAATGATATTGCTGACCTACGAGAGGGAGGTGGGAATGGGCTAGGATTAGTGACATTTCTCTAAGTATATCTTTCTGTATAGTTTTGACTTTTGGAAACACGTTAATGTTTTACATACTCAAAAATAAAAAACAGGTTGGGCATGGTGGCTCACACCTGTAATCCCAGCACTTTGGGAGGCCGAGGTGGGCAGATTTACCTAAGGTCAGGAGTTCTGAGACCAGCCTGGCCAACATGGTGAAACCTCATCTCTACTAAAAATACAAAAATTATCTAGGCGTGGTGACAGGCACCTATAATCCCAGCTTCTCGGGAGGCTGAGACAGGAGAATCACTTGAACCTGGGGGGCAGAGGTTGCAGCAAGCCGAGATCACACCACTACACTCCAGCCTGGGTAACAGAGCAAGATCCTGTCTCAAAAAAATAAAAGTAATAAAAATAATAATAATGAAATGCACAAGGATGAGGAAAAAACTAAAATAGAATACAACAGAAATGACTTACAGTATTTCATGAAAAATACTCACTCTGAAACTTGAACATGGTATTCTGACTATATACCCTGAGTTTAAAATAAAAAACTGCAAATACTGAACACTAGGTAAAAGGCTTGTTTTTCGTGTGTACGTGTTTTTTTCAACTCTTATTTTAGGTTCAGGGGTACATGTGCTGGCGTGTTGTATCGGTAAACTCATGTCAAGAGGGTATGTTGTACAGATTATTTCATAATCCAGGTACTAAGCCTAGTACCCAATAGTTATTTTTTTCTGATCCTCTCCCTCCTCCCACTCTCCACCCTTGAGTAGACCCCAGTGTCTGCAGTTCCCCTCTTTGTGTCCATGTGTTCTCATTGTTTAGCTCCCACTTATAATTAAGAACATGCGGTATTTGGTTTTCAGTTCCTGTGTTAGTTTACTAGTTTAGCTGGAGGATAAAGACCTCCAGTCCATCCATGTTCCTGCAAAGGACGTGCTCTCATTCTGTTTTATGGCTGTATAGTATTCCATGGAGTATATGTACGTTTTCTTTATCCAATCTGCCACTGATGGGCATTTAGATTGATTCCATGTCTTTGCTAATGTGAATGGCACTGCAACGAACAAACACAGGCATATGTCTTTACAGTAGGACGATTTCTATTCCTTTGAGTATCCACCCAACAATGGGATTGCTGGGTCAAATGGTAGTTCTGTTTTTAGCTCTTTGAAGAATCACCACACTGCTTTTCCTCAATGATTGAGTTGTATGGGTCCACAACTCTGAAACTATTTTCTGGTATTTTAGGGTAGAACAAACAAGTAAACACACTGAGATTAAGGAACTCACAATCTCACTGTTACAGAAGAGGTACACATATGGAAAAGAGAGACAAAGAACCCTGTGGTGCCGCGCTGAAATGTAACGGGAGCTACCAGTATGTTATGGTGTTAATTTATAGATAAGAACATATGGACAGTACCTGATGATATGAGCAACCAGAAAACAGAAACTGTATGCAACTGGAAACGTTTTCAATGATAAGCAAAACTGTTCCCAAAAGGAACAAAAGCACCGAACCTCCAGGGCCCAGCACTGGCCTAGAACATATGAGCACTGAAATGTGCTGACTGATTGAATGAGAAGAAGTTGTATCATCCGTAAGTACACAGAGAGTCCAGAAAGCCTCAGGTGATATAGCAAGCTTTGTTGGCATTCAACAAAAAACTCTGAGGTATCCGGGAAAAACATATATACTGATTACTTGGTATTCTGAAAAATAAAAATAGCCTGTGTGTGGGTATCTCTGTCTTTAGCTCTATTAGCAAATTACAACCCACATAAATAAGAAAAATATATTATTATACTCTAGAAGAAAACCAATGTTCTAAGTGAAATCTCACCAAAAATGCTGCTACTGTGAGGTATGCAAAAAAATGAAGTCACCAATGTGTTAAGTAAAGAATATACCTACCTGCAGCATATCATCCACCATAGTTAGTATATACTGAACCGTCTGTTCTTTGCAGATATGAGTCATCAGATTTATAAATGTTTTAGCACACTAAAAAAAATGAAATTAAGGTTATTGTTTTTATTTGCAAATACAACATTTCAATGGAACTTCAGTAAAACATTGTTTCTCTTTCATAAATTAGAATACAAATACTATTAACTAACAAATTTTACTTACAGAAAACATATACCTCTTACAAATATTGTGATGAAGTATGGGAAGACCTTACTAGACTTGCATCAGCTTGTTAATATTTCTAGTGATAAGTTTCAGAATGTTTACTATATTTAAATAGATACACTGAGCCACTAATAACTCTTGATTACCAATGACAGCATAAAGTTATATAGGCAATCAAAAATTACAACTGGTTTTGAGTATTTTATTTGTTGTACTTAAAGGGAACAGAACACAAGAGCAACAAGAGTACGGGAGATTGGAATCAGAAGGCCCTGACTAGTCTCCATTCTACAGCATATCAACTACATGACAACCTCTCCTTAATTCAATAAAAACTGGAGCCAACAATGTATTACCTACCAACTTCCCCAGGATTGTTGTAAGAATCAGACCAATTTGTATATGGACTCCTTTAGCCAGTGAGGCCTCCCTGATAGGCAGCAGAATTGGACCTTATTATGGGGCCAGGCTCTAAATTCAGCATATAAATCAAATAGGGTACAAATCAAAACATTCTATAAAATTCCTTAAATCACTCCCCAAAAAACATAGTTTTAAGTACTCAACATCATTCAGTAATAGGTTTGGAGTCATACATTGAAAAACTTCCCTACCCTAAGGATGTATAAATTGAAGTGTATTTCACTTGGTATTCATTCATTCATTCATTCATTCATTCAATAAATCCCCAATGTAACAAACAGTATGTGATAAAAATCATGCTATAAAAAAATAGAGACCTTATCAAAATCATACTCATCCTACAACTTACGCCTATCTATGAAACATGTGCTCCATGGATAGACAGCCCACTCACCACACTGAATATAAAAAGTTAACAGTAACAAATAATTGGGTTTTTTAATCAAAACATTAAAGTGGAAACACTTTAACCTCTTTAAGCAAAAATAAAACAAAAAGATGTAAGTGGCCCAAGGTATTACTGTCAGAACTCTTCAGATATACTGCCATTTTGTTAGGATAAAAAGCTTCCTGGCAACTGCCGCATAAAAGGCCCATCACACCAGACACTGCTATTAAGAAATAACTGTTTTTGTACACTTACTAAGAAACAAGTTTAAAAAAAAATGAGAAAAAAAAAAAAAAAAAAAGAAAGGGCTGTTTTAACTCCTAACTTCTTAAGGGAAAAGTCTTGTCTTATGAACATACATCCCCAGTCTCACCAGGCACATGGCAGGGACTCAGTGTGCATGTGCTGAACAAACAGTGAATGAGCTGCATGTTCCATTACACATGCAGTCGGGGTGGGGAAGCTTTTTCAAAGGATGACACCAACAGCAGACATCACAAAGGAAAGGAAGAACTAGATCTCATCGTACAATGTAAACTTCAATATGGCAAAGAGCCCCATAAACCAAGTTAAAAATTCAACAAACAAGCTGAGGAAATATGGCATGCACAAAGCTGGTACACTTAAAACACAAAGGAATCTGACAAATCAGTAAGATTCATAAACACTTCCATAGAAAAGTAAATAAAAAACATACAGCCATGTGTCGCTTAACAACGGGGAAAGTTCTGAGAAATTCATCATTAGGCTATTTCCTTGTTGTGTGAACATCCTAGAGTGTACTTACACAAACCCAGATGGTAGTGTCTACCACACACCTAGGCTATATGGTAGAACCCATGGCTCCACACCTGTACGGTATGTAACTATCCTGAATACTACAGACAACTGTAACATAATGGTAAGTATTCTTGTGTCTAAACATAGTTAAACATAGAAAACGTGCAGTAAAAACATGGTAGTATAATCTTACAAGACCACTGTTGCATACACAGTTCGACACTTACCAAAACATCCAAAACATCATTATGTGGTCAGTGCATGACAGTATAGAAGCAATTGATATGGATACAAAAGGTGCCAAAAACCATCTGAAAATGTGTAACACTATTACGTTAAGCTACTACCTTTTACCTATCGAAATGACCAAAAGATGAATGGCTAGACCCAGAGTGGGTGCTGGAGCAGGGGCATGGGCCCTCTCACATACTGCTGGCAGGATCTGCAAACTGGTACAATCTATCAAGAGGGCATTTTCATTATGTCAAAACTCTCACATGCTCAAAGAGTTTAATCAATAATTACACCTTTTTTTAAATATATATTTTTAGTAGAGACGAAGTTTTACCATGTTGGCCAGGCTGTTTTCGAACTCCTGACCTCAAGTGATCTGCCCGCTTCAGTCTCCCAAAGTGCTGGGATTACAGGTGTGAGCCACTGCACCCAGCCAGATAATTGCACTTCTCAAATTAATTAAAAAGAGATTACTAACTATTCATCTCAAAACAGAAAAAAAAAGGAAGTAGCCAAAATATGCAACAGTATAGAATTAGTTTAGATCACTATGGTTCATCCATTAAATGGAAAATTACACAATGGAACTTCCCATAAATGGGAAATAATAATAAATTAATTATTTTAAATACCAGAGAAATATCTTTACAGGCATGGTAGGAGAGGGAAGAATATACAATCAAATGAAAAGAATAAAGATATGTACATATCACCCCTTTTTGTAAAAAGTTCACATTTATAGAAATAAGTGTGTAAGTTATTTTACACACAGAAAAATATTTAGAGAGGTATACACTAAATGTTAACAAGCCACCTTGAACAGAGCAATATCAGGTAGAATAACTTTTTTCTTTTGCTTAATAGTATTTTATTTTTCTACAATAAACTTACCATGAAAGAAGGTAAAACATCAACATATGTAACTAAACATTTTAAACTACTGTATAAAAAAAAAAACTCCACAACACTTCAAAGATACATAGTAAAAAAGGAACTATGTTTGCTATAAATGTGGCACAGTAATAGATTTTGATGTAAAAAGACTGTTTATCAAAAAGTAACTAAACCTTATAGATTAAAATAAAAAGAATGCCCACCCAAAAACATTTTCAAAGGACATAAAATACTTAATAAATCAATGGGAAAATAACGTAATCCCATGTCATCAAAGTGATATCCCTTTTAACTTAGCAAATTCAAAGATTTTCAATTATATTAGGTATTTCAAACATTACTAGTAAGAATACCAAGTGGAAAAAATTCCCTAAAAAAAGTTAAGCAACTTTTAAAACTTAATATACTCTGAAACAGTAATTTCCTTTCCAGAAATCTGCCTTCTACGTGTATATGCTAATAAAATATTCAGAAATACAGAAAAGGATGAAGGTAAACATACTCAATATAACGTTTTTTTCCAAATTAACAAAAAAACTGGAAGTCACTTATAATCACTAAGATTTTTCTAAACTTTTGGATGACACGGGGAAGTATTCATTATATAATGTTTATTGATCACCTGGCTGCCTTCAGTTTGAAGCATCTCTTGCTTCTCTTCAGGGCTTCGTTTCATTTCAAACCTCTGAATAAACTCACAATCTTCAGCAGAAATCATCTGTCCCCTAGAAAGTAAGAATAAGATATTTCGTTCAGTAAGAGATCAATATGTAAGCAAGTGATAGAGGAACTTTCAGTCTTTCTCTTCTCTCCTTGGCAGCAAACCACAAGGGCTGACGCAATGGCCCTGGCATCAGACAGACTTGGATTCAATGCTTAGTTTCACCACAAATAAGACAGTGTGAACTCTCTGGAACCTGAGATAATTTATCCACAAAATGCGAACAACAATCACATTGCCTCTAAGGGGCTGTATTGAGGATAAAATTATATTCACATAAGGTGGTCAGTAGCATGTGGCAAATAGTAGGCACTCAGTAAAATGTCACCTCTCAGCATTACCCAGTGTCTCACCGTTATTCCCCCTCTCAAGCCAAACAACTCACATGGCTATCTAATTTATCAAGTTCAAAGCCACTTTATATGCATTTCTATGGCCATTTTTCTCTAGTATATTCTTTCCCTCCAGACGGAAAAAAAAAAAAAAACTGATTTTCCTCCTCTCTGGAAAATAACTCTCCATCCTGACCCCACACTCTCCTATTTTCCTCCATCTCTTCCAGGGGTCACTTCATCACTGGCTCTTCACCCTTCAAGGTTCCTCCCCAGCACTCAATCACTGAAATCTTGCTTTTGATTTCCAAACTCCTTCCTGTGAGAGATTCAATCAAGAGTCCCATCTACCCTCCCTCCCAATCATCTCCACTGTCTTCTACCTCCAGAGATAGTCTTACCATTTTCAAATTCAGCATCATCTTCCTGTCATCTTCCCTGTCATCCCCAGTGAAGATGATATCCTGCTGTCATCTTCCCCAGTGGTGATGATGCTGAATTTGAAAATGGTAAGACTATCTCTGGAGGTAGAAGAAACACAGCTCAACCTTCCCAACTTCTCCACTCCTCAGGGACTCAAACTACCATAGGCAAACCCCCATCCTAATCTCTAAATACAAACCCTTCCTTGTCTAAAAGCTGTGTCAGCAGAACAGCCTTGCTAGCCCCCCGTAAGACTCTGGGCACTGCAACATTCATTCAAGTCAACTCCTTTAAGCCACCAGTGTGGTAGGAAAAGCACAGCATTTGAGTCAATATGGGGAAGAGCTCCAGTTCCAGGCGCGAAAGCTTAGCAAGTCACTATTCATCTGACCACTATTCACACCAGTAAAACAGCAACTATGAAACTACCTGCCCTAGTCCACTAGGTGGTTATGCAGATTAAATGAAAAAATATAAGAAAAAGCACTTGCTATATATTAGAACATGGGTAAGAGCAAATGTAAAATTAAAAAATTTTGTAACGTATTTTCCTGTTGAAACAACACCAATACAGTTTTTTTGGTTTTTTGTTTGTTTGTTTGTTTTTGAGATGGAGTCTCACTCTGTTGTCAGGCTGGAGCGCAGTGGCGCGATCTCAGCTCACTGCAACCTCCACCTCCTGGGTTCAAACCATTCTCCTGCCTCAGCCTCCCGAGTGGCTGGGACTACAGGCTCATGCCACCAAGCCCAGCTAATTTTTGTATTTTTAGCAGAAACGGGGTTTCACCATATTGGCCAGGCTGCTCTCGAACTCCTGATCTCGTGATCCACCCGCCTCAGCCTCCCAAAGTGCTGGGATTGCAGGTGTGAGCCACTGCACCCGACCCCAATATAGTTTTTAACTCAGTAGTTTAAAAAATTGTCCCTCCTCTCCTTAGCCCAAATATTTTGAGGGACTGGTACTCTATGAAACCCATTCAGAGAAACACTGAATGTAAAGCAGGTTCCCGCTATGCACAGTTAGGCTGGGTGCAGTGGCTCACGCCTGTAATCCCAGCACTTTGAGAGGCCGAGATGGGGGGATCCCTTGAACACAGGAGTTTAAGACAAGCCTGGGCAAAACAGTGAGATCCTCATCTCTACAAAAAATAAAGTAACAAAATAAGTTGGGTGTGGTGGCACACTCCTGTAGTACCAGCTACTTGGGAGGCTGAGGCAGGAGGATCACTTGAGCCCAGAAGGCAGAAGTTGCAGTGAGCTGAAATTACATCACTGCACTCCAGTTTGGGTGACACAGTGAGACCCTGTCTCAAAAAAAAAAGCATAGTTATAGAAGGATGGCCCACTTCCAGAGCTGTCCTGGGTCAGGCTCCCAGAGCTGAGCCCTGAGATGAAGATTCACGTACAAGTGACTTATGAAAGAAGAGCCCCCAGGAGAGGCCAGGGAAAGCATGGAGGGCACAGGACACTGAAGCAAAAAAAACTCAGCAGGATTCAAGCAAAGAACCCAGGATAGCTTTCCCTGAGCCCACAGGAGAGCCTGGTAAGGTGAGGCACTCAGAACTGTTCCCTCCCCAAGAGAAGGGACCTGAACTTGCATATGTCCTGCTACTTCTACCCTTAATCCCACCCTCTTCCAAAGAAGACCTTGATTATTACGCATTCAAAAATCTATCAGTGTCCCTTCTGGGTTTTGTACACACCACTGCTATATGCCAAATTGTTTTGTATAGTTCAAATTTGCTTCCGGACTTTATACTTCACTGTTCTGTCCTCTTATATCAATTTCACAGTTTTAAGCACTGTAACTTTGCTTTCACACATGCTTACATTTTAACATTTTTAAACTATTCTCAAGCATTTATTTTTTTCAACAATTTCTTAATTACCAACCCAAAGGAGAATTTTGTCTTTCTAGATCTCTCTGAGGCAGGTGATACTATGACTATGTCTTGACACTCTCTTCCTTAGCTTCCAGATTCTTCGCATCCCACTGAAGTCACTCATCTTCACTGCCCCCTGCGCCTCAGCTACTATGAAACGCTCTCTTCATTTCTCACTCCACCTCCTGCACTGAACTCTGGCACGATCTCCCCCAGTCCCCACTCATCTCCTCTCACAGATGGCAGAGGCACTCCAGACCCTACAGGCACAGAACTGAGATTGTTAATCCCAAAGGCTAGAAGTTGGAAGCAAAAACAGACATTTTGCCCACTTTCCATTCTGGCTAAGCACTTCACATACCAGTCAGGAAAAAAAGCACTCTGCATCCTGGGGTAGACTAAGATAACAAGGTCATCCAGTCTAGATCTGGCCCCAAAATAAATGAAATGTTAAGCATACCCATAACCCTGAACTCCCTAGATGAAAGCAATTTTACCCCTAAATTTTGCTATGCTGATATGTAAAGAGATGTCACAACCTCTGTGAAGAAAATCATGTCAAAAGGTGGTGGTTTTTCTACCATGAAGAAGGTATACCATGAAGGCTACACTTGGTAACCTTATAATTTTGCAGCTTTCTTTTCTATTTAAATAACTGTTTCTTATTTGTCAAGCCACTCGCTAACCTTTTTCTTTCCTTGTTTAAGTTATTTTCTCTCTGGGTCTTCCTTTGACATTTCCATAATCCAGCAGGTTCGGGGCTCTGGTGTCTTCTATAATGACCCACAGCTAATCAGGCACCAGATCTAATAATCTTCCCCTTAAAACTACTCTCCTCTCTACTTCCCTGCCTCTGAAGTAGCTCAGCACTAGGACAACCTTCCACCAGTGGATTTCCCTACTTCCAATCCAACCTTCTTCAAAACCATCTTCTTACCTACTACCAGGGGGCCTTCTCAAGTATATATGGGGTCATATTATTCCCTTTGGACTGTGAGTTCTACCTAGCACTTAGGCAGAGGCATTCAGTAAAAATATTTAAAATCAATTGACTAATTAAAACCTATATAATCATGCACGTGTTACTTAACCTATCTGAACAGTTATCTACTTATCTTTAAAAGAGAATAGGATAGAAGCCAGCATGGTGGCTCACGCCTGTAATCCCAGCACTTTGGGAGACCGAGCTGGATGGATCACCTGAGGTCAGGAGTTCGAGACCAGCCTGGCCAACATAGTGAAACTCTGTCTCTACTAAAAATACAAAAATTAGCCGGGTGTGGTGGCAGGTGCCTGTAATCCCAGCTACTCGGGAGGCTGAGGCAGGAGAATCACTTGAACCCGAGAGGCGGAGGTTGCAGTTAGCCGAGAATGCGTCATTATACTCCAGCCTGGGTGACAAGAGTGAAACTCCGTTTCAAAAAAAGAGAGAATAGGATAGAAAAACCTATGTCACTGTATTTCTATGAAAATGTTAAATAGGATGTTAGTGACCAAGCATGTTACATCCTTTTCCAAATACTCATCTCCACCAATTCCTGATAAGCACAATACTCCATTCATAATTTAGTCAACTAATATTAACTGGCAGCCTGCTACGTGCTAGGCACCTTTAAGAACAGTTGACACAGCAATAAATTAGAGACCCCTCTTTTGAGCCTGCACTCCAGTGAGGAAAACAGAAAATACACAAATACAAAAACAAATAATCTTGAAAACACACACACACATTATAATGCTGAGGCTGTAAATGCTATGAAAAAAAAAAAAAACCAGTCCAGGTAGAGGGTTTGTGAGATCGCCTATGCAGTCACACGAATGAAGTGAGTGAAGAGACCAAAGAATCTAAGGGTGGAACTTCTGGAGAGACAGACACACAGGTCCAAGGAGCTGAAGTTTGCTATGTGAGAAAGATCAAGAAGGCGGGAGCTAGAGAGCTGTGAGTGAGGCGGCATGATCAGACCTGTATTTTTTTGAAATCACTCTTGCAGTTCTGTGAAGAATTGCTCCTACTGAGGCAGCAAGGATAGCAGAGAGAGAGAGCAGGCAACAGGCAATAACAACAGAGCACATGCGAGGGGAACACAACAGGCACAAGGCAGGAGCTGCAGACAAAGGGGTACACTCAGATTCGAGGAATCTTTTGGACACAGAGCTGGAAGAATGTGTTGATGGGTTGAACATGGACTGTGAGCAAAAGGGAAGAAACAAGGATGGCCCCAAGGTTTCTGGCCTCCAAAGCTGGTAAATAAAGAAGCCTGGAGAGAGCCACACTGAACCACCTGAAACTCCTAAGCACTGCATGTCTTCCCAGGCCTCAGCTCCCTGCCTGGACCTCCCTTCCTGGATAACTCCAGCTGTTTTTCGGCCTGGACAACTCCTGTTACTGTCTTTTTTTTTTTTTTTTTTTTTTGAGTCAGAGTCTTGCTCTGTTGCCCAGACTGGAGTGCAGTGGTGTGACCTTGGCTCACTGCAACCTCCGCCTCCTGGGTTCAAGCGATTCTCCTGCCTCAGCCTCCCAAGCAGCTGGGATTACAGGCACCTGCCACCACACCTGGCTAATTTTTTTGTATTTTTAGTAGAGACGAGGTTTCACTATGTTGGCCAGGCTGGTCTCAAACTCCTGACCTCAGATGATCCACCCACCTTGGCCCCCCAAAGGGCTGGGATTACAGGTGTCAGCCACTGTGCCTGGCCTCCTGTGAGTGTCTTTATGCCTGAGTGTCTGAGAAAACTCCCCGAATACTCCCAGCATTTATTAGCTCCCACTTTTTGCTGTGTATTTCCTTTTGTTGTAAATATATATACTTTATATATTTCTCTATCTTAACATTTAGCACAATTTGTTATTTAATGTGGTAAAAGTCTGTTTCCTCATGAGATTTAAACTCATGAGCAAGGATGGTATTTTATAATTCTTGTATCCTCAAGGTATAGTTTTACCAGATTCCAGTTTGACTAGAACACAGCCATACACATTCATTTATGTACCATCTATTTATTAAGAAAAAGTTTAATCAAATATAAATGCATGTTTCAAATATTGTATTTTCATAATAATATGTTAATTTGCGAAGGGCAAAAGTATACTGGGCTCTCGACACTGGGGGATGCTTCCACAGGTCTTATTATTTCAGTATAGACTGTGATAGAAGATTCACTGATTCTCCCTGTGTTGGTTCCAGCCCCCAACAATCTGTAAGCTCTTTTACGAGAGACACATTTCACACCCACTAGTGCTCACACATCAACAGGCTCAACAGGCCCACAGTTAACATTTGGCGAACACTTGCCCACAGACCTACAGAGTGGAGGGGTTTTACAAAAGAAATTTGTGAGATGGACAACAGAACAAAAGACAGATACATAGGAAAAATGGAAAATACAACATAAGTCATAGACCATGGGTAATGAAGAACAGAAATAAACCAATTTTTAAAACTCCATGTAACTAAAAACATTCCAAACACCAATGTTGGGGGAGCTCTGGCCAGTCCACCAGTGCTTTATGATCAACAATATTATTCTATGTAGGCTATAAGCAGATCCAGACTTTATAAACATAAAACTCCCTGTCCTCTAGTCTAAATGCACTCTGGACTAAATAAATTAAGAAACAGAGCTCAGAATCCTAATTTCACAGGGAATTTAAACAATTACACAGACGGTGATGAACAGAGAAAACATCAGTAAGTCTCCCCGCTCCTGTCCTTCAGTCAGCGGCCCCACAATAACCCAGTTCCTTAAAGTAGGAATCTAGAAGCCATCCGAGACTTCTCTTTCACCCCCACACATCAAATCAATCACTAAGACTCTCAAATCTATCCAGTTCTGTCTATTCCAATACCTTAATTACTCTAGGCTTATCACCTACAAACTCAACTCACCCTTTATGCTGCTGGTAGAACAATTCAATCAAGAGGCAGATATGGTCTTCTAACTCCCAGCTACAAGATTCATTGGTTTCCAACACCTACAGCTCCTTGGAAAATGGTGAATTATCTCAAAAAGAGGGCTCTGGGACACACACTCCTACCTGCATTCTATCATTTTCATCTCTTTTACATGCTGACTTCACATCAATCATGGGTTTCACAGCTTAAAAATCAGCTTGAAAAGCAATGACTGACAGGATCAAGTCCAAACTCCTTCCAACCACACACCCACACACAGCACCTTCATGATCGGCCGCTGGCTGCCTCTCTAGCCTCAGCTCTCTGCATTGCTTGCCTCCAAAACATGTATGACTCCCACCCAGTGTGCTGTTTTTGCTTCCCTGCCTTTGCTCACAGTATCTGTTCTATTCCCAAGGCTGCTCCTACTTGCCACATGGCTAAACACCCGTCATCCTCAAACACTCAGTTCAGGGACCAGCCCCTTCAGGAAAATTTCCAGGGGGTAGAATTAGTTGTCTTTTTTATGTGCACTTGCCAGTCCCTGTGCATCTTTCTATTACCGCAGTTAACACTGAATTAGGGCCGGGCGCGGTGGCTCACACCTGTAATCCCAGCACTTTGGGAGACGAAGGTGGGGCAGATCACGAGGTCAGGAGTTTGAGACCAGCCTGACCAACATGGTGAAACCCCGTCTCTACTAAAAATACAAAAAAATTAGGCAGGCGAGGTGTCTGGTGCCTGTAATCCCAGCTACTCAGGAGACTGAGGAAGGAGAATCACTTGAATCCGGGAGGCAGAGGATGCAGTGAGCCAAGACCACCCCACTGCACTCCAGCCTAGGCAACAGAGCGAGACTCCATCTCAAAAACAACAAAAAAATACTGAATTAAAATGATCCATTAATATATCTGACTTCCCTACTAGAGCTTTAGTTCCTCTAGGGATAGTACTCTATATAGAACTTTTGTAGCCTCAAAGCCTGGAAAAATGTCTCAAACTTGGTAGGTAATCAATAAATGTTTGATAAGTGATTAAATTAACAGAAATTAAAGGATCATTTTTGTACATTATACATCCCTCCTACAACAATACAAACTACCCAGCACTTTGGGAGGCCAAGGCGGGCGGATCACAAGGTCAGGAGATCGAGACCACGGTGAAACCCCGTCTCTACAAAAAATACAAAAAATTAGCCGGGCGCGGTGGCGGGTGCCTGTAGTCCCAGCTACTTGGGAGGCTGAGGCAGGAGAATGGCAGGAACCTGGGAGGCGGAGCTTGCAGTGAGCCGAGATTGCGCCGCTGCACTCCAGCCGGGGGACAGAGCCAGACTCTGTCTCAAAAAAAAAAAAAAAAAAACAACAACAACAACAACAATACAAACTATTAATACTAATATAAAATTAACACTAATATAAAACTACAGATTCCTCAATCTGTTTTTCAAAATGCATATGCAAATCTGAACTGAATTCCTTGGTAACTCAATTATAAATATACCAAAATAAATATGAAGTCAATAAAATATGGTCAAGAATGGCTGGGCGCGGTGGCTCAAGCCTGTAATCCCAGCACTTTGGGAGGCCGAGACGGGCGGATCACGAGGTCAGGAGATCGAGACCATCCTGGCTAACACGGTGAAACCCCGTCTCTACTAAAAAATACAAAAAATTAGCTGGGCGAGGTGGCGGGCGCCTGTAGTCCCAGCTACTCAGGAGGCTGAGGCAGGAGAATGGCGTGAACCCGGGAGGCGGAGCTTGCAGTGAGCTGAGATCCAGCCACTGCACTCCAGCCTGGGCGACAAAGCGAGACTCCGTCTCAAAAAAAAAAAAAAAAAAAAAAAAAATATGGTCAAGAATACATGAATGCTCACTTTACAGATAAATACAAACTACTGAAACACCAGCACATTAAATATTAACACACGAAAGAAAGAAGGGGGAACTAAAACTTATTGTATTCAACATACTAATGCTTGTATTCTACTGTGCTAATACTTTAAATACATTATTTCAGCAACAAGCCTGTGGGGTATGTCTCCCCATTTCACATTTTACTTTATTGAGCCTCAGAGAAGTGATTTGCTTAAGATCACCAAACTAATATCAAGAACCAAAACTCAAACTTAGGCCTCTCAACTCAAATATGTATGCTTCTTACTAGTTGTATGCATCACTCTAAAAAGGCCACCTGCCCCCATGCTGATTGCCAGGGCATGTAAGACCAGTCTAACAGGTTTTGCCCCTTATCCCCTTCCTCCCCCCATAGCCCAAGGACATTCCTCCTATGTTTCCCACTCATTCTAAAAGTACTTCCCCAGGCAGCCAGGGAAGGTCAAAAGCACTATGAGCAGCTCTGCTTCCCCACAAGGGCGCCAGGCTGTTTCCACCCCACTACACTTAACTCCCCAAGACAGCTAATTATTCTGAGGAGGAAGTGTTTCTTCCATATTTATCAGTATTTTCCCAGCATTTCTCTCATAGAAGCATGACCATGAAAAAGTCTGATACAAAAGCATATGACTGTCCATGATTCACAGTAAATTGGTACTTACTGAAGATAGGATTGCCAGTTCACTTTGTTTGCACGAACTTCTGCAGCCTTGGCAGCAATAATGTTGGTTGGGACAGCAGCATCCACAGCACCTCTGATATCCATTTTGGTCATCTAAACTTCGTAATCTTGAATGTCTTTCAACAAATCTTCAATTTAGATGCAAGGTAAAATCAGAATACTAGGTGTTTCTTTTTCTTACAACTATTATTATTGTGACTATGAATATCATGATCACTTTAATCTCCCCAGGCATTCAACTCAAAATATTAAATGTCCTAAGTCTGAAAGTATCATTATATTTCAAATTTTGTCCACTGCTCCATAAAAGAGTTCTTTAGGCTTTTGCTTTTCTAGAAAAAATTTTTTCATTATTGGCACTAACATTGCAGTAAGATATTTAAAGTAATCACTTAATATACTGAAATCAGAAATCATGATTAAATAGAATAGGTATAAATATGGGAAAAGCTGTAAATTTATACAATTGTGGTTAACTTTTCTCATAGAGAAACAATAAAAATATGAATAGTACAGATAAGGCTAGCTACCTTATAAACATTTACTAAGCATCATTTTGAAGTGGCACATTAAAAATTCTGAATTCTTTCAAAAATTACTCAAATTAAAATACACAAAGAACGTAACTTCTTAGAAGACAATGTTTTCCTTTTCAAATAAAATTCATAGTATTTACAAAATCAAAATTCAGAGAGAAATTTTTAGAACAAATACCTATTACAATTTAGGTAAGCCAACAATGGAGGTCTGGCCGGACGCAAGAACCTACAGTAATGTAATTCTCACTCCTAAACTTCCAGATACAAACGACTGATTTTAACACAACGCAAAATATAGGTTGCCACTTGCAAAATATAAATTCATGGCCATGGCCACAAAGAAGTTAAAATCCAAAATTCTATTCCAGGTTCCCAATGATCTTAATCAATTTGGAACTTAATCTCTGTATCTGAAGATTTGCTGCATAAACAATCCTGGGCAGTGCGGAACCACAGGGCCCAGGAAAAAACAGGCTTCAACCGGGTCAGGCTGGAACTCTGCAGCCAAGGAGGCTCAAACCCAGCAGCCCATCCTGGGGTAGCTCAAGGTGTCTCTGGACAATTACCTAAGTCCCTGAACTACTTGCACCCCCAGCTAGCCAGGGCCGTGGCCCAGTGCTGGAGAAGGTATAATTTTTACCCCTCCCCCTCCACTCTCCGGTCCGCCGCTCACGTTTCTTCCCTCTGCAAGAAAGGCTCCAGAATTTCGTTTAATAAACCTGGTTGAGGCCTGGAAGAAAAGCAATCTGGCAACCGGGGGCCGAAGGAGAGGACCAAGCGGCGAGAAACCAGCACGCACCAGGCAAGCTGGAGAAACTGCAAGAGTCGCCTGACCTGGTCTGGAGCCTGAGACCAAACAACCGAGGGAGGCCTTACCTCGCGAATTCTCGGGACCCCACAATGCACCCAAAGCTGGCACGAAGGGTAGTCAGAGGCGCCGGAGCCACAGCCGGGCTGAGGCGCCGAGTCAGAGCCAAGTCGGCGTCTCCTGTCAGGTCCGAAGGTCTGAGCAGCGGCGGGAGACTCCGGGAGCGAAAGTGAAGCGGTTCCCGCACCAAGGAGACGTTGAGGACCGCACAGGTAGAAGGAAGCCGGCGCGGCCGCAGTAGAATGACAGAGGCGCCGCTCACGTGATCGGAGGCACGTGACTGCTGCGGAAGGCGGAAGGCGGAAGCTGGGAGAGTCCAAAGCAGCCGGAGGAGGGGCGGGCGCTGCGGCGGGGCTTTTTAGGTGCGGGCAACTGGAGCGCAGGAGTCCGTGACTTGGGTCCGGGAGCGACGCAAGGCTCGGGACCCAGCCAGCCAGGGCAGGTGGGAGGCGGCGAGCGTGGCGGGCACGCTAAGACCCGCCGACCCCAGACCCAGCGCCTTGCCTAGCGGAGGCCGAGGACTTCCGTCCGGAAGCAGCTAGCAGAGGCCAAAACTCTCTTATTTTAACCGTCATTCTTTTGAAAAGTTTGATTTCGCGCTTTCAAATTAATTTCCATTTGGATTTAACAGCTCCATGAAGCAGGCGTTCTTTTTCTGATTTTAAAATAGAAAACTGGGGCTGAGAAGTGGGTCAGAAAAGCTCACTTAACCTAGGGTTGCACATTAGCAAATAATAAATTCCATTGCAGTATTTACTTTTATACTAAAAAGTTATTCGTTATATATCTAAAATTCACATTTACAGGACTTGCGGTATTTTATCCAGCAGTCCCATCTGGAGCCCAAATTTTCCCCTAGTCCAGGCCTCACCAAACTACCTTTGCTTTAAGGTAAGAATGTACTGCCCTGGAGGTGAGGTGTATATGATAGCATGTTTTCCTTAAAAAACATTGAAAGGGGCTGGGTGCGGTGGCTCATGCCTGTGATCCCAGCACTGTGGGAGGCTGAAGCGAGACCAGCTGACCAACATGGTAAAACCCCATATCTACTAAAAATACAAAAAATTAGCCGGGTGTGGTGGCGCATGCCTGTAATCTCAGCTACTTGAGAGGCTGAGGTAGCAGAATCGCTTGAACCCGGGAGGCAGAGGTTGCAGTGGGCCGAGATCGCGCCATTGCACTCCAACCTGGGCAGAAAAAGCAAAACTCCGTCTCAAAAAAAAAAAAAAAAAAATTCATTGAAAGGGATTTATAACCAACACATTTTTACTAGTAAAATTAAAGTCAGACTAATCAAAGTCATGCATTGATTATGAATAAAGATATATAATAACAGTGTCAAAGATTGTACTAGGTCAGTCATTCCGTCTTAGCCAGAAGTGAAAGTCTGAGTGTTGTTTTGAAAGCAAATCTGAGGGGGAAAACTTTCGTAAAA
Organism: Macaca mulatta; assembly: GCF_049350105.2. Taxonomy (NCBI): domain Eukaryota; kingdom Metazoa; phylum Chordata; class Mammalia; order Primates; family Cercopithecidae; genus Macaca; species Macaca mulatta. The sequence goes on from NC_133413.1 coordinate 64,493,615, forward strand.
GAGAAAAAGAAACCGATCGTGTACTAATGAACTCCCAAAAGCTGAAACAGCATGTTTTCTGTGTAACTGAGCAAAGCTGGCAATGAGGCCTGATCTTCGCATTTCCTTTCTGTATCACCTCAGCCACAGACAGGCGTGATGCAGCAAGTCTCGTCAAATTTCAGGAGGCTTTCCTCTTTTCTAGGAGGCACAAAGATACGGAACAAAATCAGGAAAGTGCAGCGAGCAGAGGGGACTGCTTCACAGGTCACCTGGGCTGGCACTCTCCGAGCATCACAGCATTACCAGACAATTTGCCTGGAATAGGGAGAAGAGAAGAGGCGGGTACTCTAGGCATTACCTCTCTTAACATTATTTCCATAACACTTCTATTGGAGATTTTTCTTGGTCCATTCAGGCTCCTGTAACAAAGTACTGTAGACTGGGTGGCTTATAAACAACAGAAATTCATTTTCTCACAGTTCTGGAGGCTGAAAGTCCAGAATTGGGGTGCTAGCATGGTGAGGTTCTGGTGAGGATTGTCCCAGGTTGCAGACTGCTAACTTCTCATTGTAGCTTCACTTGGTGGAGAGAAGGTGAGAGAACTCTCTGGGGTCTCTTTCATAAGGACATTAATTTCATTCATGACAGCTCCACCCTCATGACCTGATAATTTCCCAAAGGTCCCACCTTCTAATACCATCACTTGGGAGTTAAGATTTCAACAGAGGAATTTTGGGAAGACACAAACATTCAGACCATAGCAGTGATCTCAGTTACCTAATTATATATCATACCAGGGGTCCCCAAACCCTGGGCCACAGACTGGTGGGGTCCATGGCCTGTTAGGAACCCAGCTGCACAGCAGGAGGTGAGCGGCAGGCAAGCCTCCTGTCAGATCCGCAGCAGTATTAGATTCTCATAGGAGCATGAACCCTATTGTGAACTGCGCATTGTAAGGGATCTAGGTTGCGCACTCCGTATGAGAATCTAATGCCTGATGAGCTGAGGTGGAACAGTGTCATCCTGAAACCAGCCACATCACCTCCCACCCTGCCTGTGGAAAAACTGTCCTCCTTGAAACTGACCCCTGGTACCAAAAGGGTTGAGGACTGCTGTATTATGACATAAGAAAGATAACCTTTGAGCTACTTTGTGATTTCTTTAAAATTGAGCTTCAGATTTGTTATTCAGAAATGACATAAGGGGAAGTTAGATAAATCTATATGGACAGGAGAAAATAATAATTATTAGGTTAATGTTTAATTTTTCACTAGAATAGAATTATATGTTTGGAGAAGATCTACCACTTAGAAGTCGTCAGAAGGTAGAAATGCATGACGTTTCAAAGGAATTTCTTCAGTCTGAAATATATGGAATGCTATAAATACCATTATTTCCAATCTTTTCTTTCCAAGTATGAATTGAACTTATATTTTCCCACAGAAATAGAAGAGTTCTAGTCAAAGAAAATCCTATTCTAAAATATTTGTCATGAAAACTTACCACCCCCAAGTGAAGATTATGCTACCAGCTTACCTTCAGTTACACAAGGACTTTGAGAAGTTTTTATAGGTGACTGAATAAATTATTAGTTTAATGGAAGAATGGTTTTTCCATTCTTTCACACAGTCCCCTTGGGAACAACAGGCATTTGCAAGAAGCTGGCCTAGTTTGGCCTAATGGTAACACTGAGTACTGACATCATGACCTCTTCACAAAGTGCTCTCACCAACTGCCCTAACAGCTTCTGATTGCTTTGGTGTTGCTGAAGTGCATCTATCATCGAACATGCAGGTTTTCACTTACACTCCATACCAGTGTCCTGAATACTCATGGCAACCAAGCTTCAGATTTTCCAGGTAAGTTAATTTCATTGCATTGCACCATTGGCCCCATAAGGACAACCTCCCACAATTTGACATTTTAAAAATATGGTCCATGTGGTAGACAGCTTCTGAAATGGCTTTTAATGATCCCTATCTCCCAGTGACTCATATCCTTGTGGAATCCTCTCTTCTTGAGTGTGGGCTAGATCTACTGATGTTCCTATAAGGACCAGAAAATGGCAAAAGTAAAGGGATGTCACTTCTGAGATCAGGTTACAATGCAAGCTGCCTTGCTTGCATTCTCCTGGGTTCTTCTTACTTACTCACTCTGATGAAGCAAGGTGCTGTTTGTTAACCATAAAGAGGCTAATGTGGCCAAACTAAGAATAGCCCCCAGTGAACAACTAGTAAAAAATTGAAGCCCTTAGTCCAGCAGGCTTCAAAGAACCAAATATGGACAACTGCATGAGTGAGCCTGAAAGTGAGCCCAGTTGAGCTTTGAAATGTCAGCAGCCAACACCTTCACTACAGCCTTGTGAGATACCTGGCACCAGAAAACACAGCTATACTGCAGCTTGCTTCCTGAAGCTCCAATAATGCATGAGATTTATTGCCCCACTCTAAAACATTTGGTCACTTGCAGAAGTTGCCTTTCTTTTTAGAAAATTGAACAGCTGGCCGGGCGCGGTGGCTCAAGCCTGTAATCCCAGCACTTTGGGAGGCCGAGGCGGGCGGATCACGAGGTCAGGAGATCGAGACCATCCTGGCTAACACGGTGAAACCCCGTCTCTACTAAAAATACAAAAAGAAATTAGCCGGGCGTGGTGGCGGGCACCTGTAGTCCCAGCTACTCCGGAGGCTGAGGCAGGAGAATGGCGTGAACCCGGGAGGCGGAGCTTGCAGTGAGCCTAGATCGCGCCACTGCGCTCCAGTCTGGGCGACAGAGCGAGACTCCGTCTCAAAAAAAAAAAGAAAGAAAATTGAACAGCTTTGGCCGGGCGCGGTGGCTCACGCCTGTAATCCCAGCACTTTGGGAGGCCGAGGCGGGCGGATCACAAGGTCAGGAGATCGAGACCACGGTGAAACCCCGTCTCTACTAAAAATACAAAAAATTAGCCGGGCGCGGTTGTGGGCGCCTGTAGTCCCAGCTACTCGGGAGGCTGAGGCAGGAGAATGGCGTGAACCCGGGAGGCGGAGCTTGCAGTGAGCCGAGATCGCGCCACTGCACTCCAGCCTGGGCGACAGAGCGAGACTCCGTCTCAAAAAAAAAAAAAAAAAAAAAAAAAAAAAAAAAAAAAAAAAAAAAAAAAAAAGAAAATTGAACAGCTTTATTAAGATATAATTCACATGCCATATAACTCACCCATTTAAAAGGTACAATTCAATGGTTTTTAGTATATTCCCGGCACTATACAAATATCACAACAATCCATTTTAGCCCATTTTCGTCACTCTAAAAGGAAACCTCTTACCCATTAGTAGTCACTCTCTTCCTCTCCAAAAACCCCCCTGCCCTAGGCAAATACTAATTTAATTTTTTTTATATCTCAAGATTTGCCTATTCAGGAGATTTTTTTTTTTTGACACGGAGTCTCCCTCTGTCGCCCAGGCTGGAGTGCAGTGGCCGCATCTCAGCTCACTGCAAGTTCCGCCTCCCCGGTTTAGGCCATTCTCCTGCCTCAGCCTCCTGAGTAGCTGGGACTACAGGCGCCCACCACCACGCCCGGCTAGTTTTTTGTATTTTTTTTTTAAGTAGAGACAGGGCTTCATCGTGTTAGCCAGGATGGTCTCGATCTCCTGACCTCGTGATCCACTCGTGTTGGCCTCCCAAAGTGCTGGGATTACAGGCTTAAGCCACCGCGCCCGGCCCAGGAGATTTCTTTAATAAATGTAATCATACAATATGTGGTCTTTTGTGGATGACTTCTTTCACTTAGCATAAAGTTTTCAAGGTTTATCTATGTTGCAATATGAATCTATACTTCATTCCTTTTTATTGCTGAATGATATTCCATTGTATGATGTACCACATTTTGTTTATCTGGTTAATGGGCATGCAGATTGTTTCAATTTTTTAGACATTTGTGTGTAAGTCTTTGTGTGATCATAGGTTTCATTTCTGTTATTTGAGTAGATACCTAGGAGTAGAATTGCTGGTTTATATGATAACTCTATGTTTAACATTTTGAGGAACTGCCAAACTGTTTTCCAAAGTGGTTGCAAGGCCTTGCATTCAACCCAGTAATGAATGAAAGATCTACATTTCTCCACATATTCACCAACACTGTCATTGTCTGTCTTTTTAGTTAAAGCAAATCCATTTGGGTATGAATAGGTATCTCACTGTGATTTTGACTTCCTTTTCCCAATGTCTAATAATGTTGAACATCTTTTCATGTGCTTATTTAGAAATTTGTACATCTTCTTGGGAGAAATGTTTATTTAAACACTTCACTCATTTTTAATTTTTTTGTTTGTTTTTGAATTATAAGAGCTCTGTATATATTCTGAATTACACATCCCTTATTATTTACACAGCCTGCAATATTCTCCCCTGTTTTGTGGGTTGCCTTTTCACTTTCTTCATGATGTACTTTAAAACACAAAAGTTTTTAATTTTGATTAAGTCTAATTTACCTATTTTCTTGTGCTTTTGATACTGTATCTAAGAAGGCTTTGCCAAATCCAAGGTCACGAAGATTTAACCTTATGTTTTCTTCTCAGAGTTTCATAGTTTTGGCTTTTACATTTAGATCTATGATTCATGCTGAATTAGTTTTTGTAAAGAGTGTGAAATAGAGGTCCTATGTAATTTTTCTGCATGTGGATAACCAGTTGTCCCCACACCATTTACTGAAAAAACAATTCTTTCCCCATTGAATTGTCTTGGCACCCTGTCAAAAATCAGTTGACCATAAATGTATGGGTTTATTTCTGGACTTTCAATTCTGTCCCATTGATCTACACATGTACATACCTATCCTTATACCAGTACCACACGGTCTTAATTACTGTCACTTTTTAAAATTTTTTATTTTAATTTTTAGGTTCTCAGATACATGTTTAGGATGTGCATGTTTGTTTCATACGTAAACGTGTGGTTTGCGGCACCTATCAACCCATCACCCAGGTATTAAGCCTAGCATACGTTAGCTATTTTTCCTAATGCTCTTCCTCCCACAACCCCACCCCTGACAGGCCCTAGTGTGTGTTGTTCCCCTTCCTGTGACCACGTGTTCTCATTGTTAAGCTCCTACCTATAAGAGAGAACATGTGGTGTTTGGTTTTCTGTTCCTGCATTAGTTTGCTGAGGACAATGACTTCCAGCTCCATCCATATCCCTGCAAACGACATGATCTCACTCCTTTTTATGGCTGCATATTATTCCATGGTGTATATGTACCACATTTTCTTTATCTAGCCTATCATTGATGGGCATGTGGGTTGATTACATGTCTTTGCTATTGTGAATAGTGCTGCAATTAATATATGTGTGCATGTATCTTTGAAATAGAATGATTTATATTCCTTTGGGTATATATCCAGTAATGGGATTGCTGGGTCAGATGGTATTTCTGGTTCTAGATCTTTGAGGAATTGCCACACTGTCTTCCACAATGGTTGAACTAATTTACATTCACACTGACAGTATAAAAGCATTCCTATTTCTCCACAACCTCACCAGCATCTGTTGTTACTTGGCTTTTTAAGAAATTGCCATTCTGACTTGTGAGAGATGGTATCTCATTGTGGTTTTGATTTGCATTTCTCTCTCTTTTTTTTAATTTTTTTTTTCCTGAGACAGCATCTTGCTCTGTCACCTAGCCTGGAGTACAGTGGCGCAATCTCGGGTCACTGCAATCTCTACCTCCCTGGTTCAAACGATTCTCCTGCCTCAGTATCCTGAGTAGCTAAGACTATAGGCACATGCCACCACACCCAGCTAATTTTTGTATTTTTGGTAGAGATGATGTTTCACCATGTTAGCCAGGCTGGTCTTGAACTCCTGACCTCCTGGCCTCACCCGCCTCAGCCTCCCAAAGTGCTGGGATTACAGGCATTGAGCCACCACACCCAGCCTGATTTGCATTTCTCTAATGGTCATTGATGTCGAGCTTTTTTCGTATGTTTGTTGGCTGCATGAATGTTTTCTTTTGAAAGTGTCTGTTCGTGTCCTTTGCCCACATTTTAATGGGGTTGTTTTTTTTTTTTTCTTGTAACTTTGTTTAGGTTTCTTGTAGATTCTGGATATTAGCCCTTTGTCAGATGGATAGATTGCAAAAATTTTCTCCCACTCTGTGGGTTGCCTGTTCACTCTGATGATAATTTCTTTTGCTGTGCAGAAGCTCTTTCATTTAATTAGATCCCATTTGTCAATTTTTGCTTTTGTTGCAATTGCTTTTGATGATTTTGTCATGAAATCTTTGCCTGTGCCTGTGTCCTGAGTGATATTGCCTAGATATTCTTCTAGGGTTTTTATAGTTTCGGGTTTTATATTTAAGTCTTTAATCCATCTTGTGTTAATTTGTGTATAAGGTGTAAGGAAGGGGTCCAGTTTCAATATTCTGCATATGGCTAGCCAGTTTTCCCAACACCATTTATTAAATAGGAAATCCTTTCCCGGTTGCTTGTTTTTTTTCAGGTTTGTTTCAGATCAGATAGTTGTAGATGTGTGGTCTTATTTCTGAGTTCTCTATTCTGTTCCACTGATCTATGTGCCTGTTTTTGTATCAGTACCATGTTGTTTTGGTTATTGTAGCCTTGTAGTATAGTTTGAAGTCTGGTAGCATGGTGCCTCCAGCTTTGTTCTTTTTGCTTAGGATTGTCTTGGCTATACAAGTTCTTTTTTGGTTCCATATGAATTTTAAAATAGTTTTTTCTAATTCTGTGAAGGATGTTAATGGTAATTACTGTAGCTTTGTAGTAAGTTTTAAAATTGGGAAGTGTGATACTTCAACTTTGTTCTTTTTCAAGACTGTTTTGGATATTCTGGGTCCCTTATAATTTATTTATTTTTTTTTTTTTTTTGAGACAGAGTCTCACTCTGTCACCCAGGTTGTAGTGCAGTGACACGATCTCGGCTTACTGCAACCTCTGCCTCCTGGATTCCAGCGATTCTCCTGCCTCAGCCTCCTGAGTAGCTGGGATTACAGGCATATGCCACCACACCTGGCTAACTTTTTATATTTTTAGTAGAGACGGGGTTTCACCATGTTGGTCAGGCTGGTCTCGAACTCCTGACCTCGTGATTTGCCCACCTCAGCCTCCCAAAGTGCTGGGATTACAGGTGTAAGCCATCATGCCTGGCCCCTTATAATTTTATATGAATTTTAGAATCAACTGTCAACCGCTGCAAAAGAAAGGAGCCGACGTATGATAGGCATTGTGTTGAATCTATAAAGCAATTTTACAAAAGGAAACTTTTCCAGTTCATCGACCCCAGTAATACACATCCCTTACCTTTGTGCACCCTCAAACCCAACAGAAGCTACTTGGGCATTAGTTGCCTCTTGATAGAAAGGTATTCTACCTTTTCCAGTCTGCTTAATAATCTTATATTTATAAAGCAGTTTATAAATATGAAGTATGGTGTTAGAAGCCAATTCTTGGCTTACTCATTGGGTACCTAGTCATCTCATAAGAAAATCAATTTAACATACTCCACATGATGTATGTAAAAAGTGTAATAATCATTGAGTTTAAGTTTGGGTATGAGTTTTGCATATGTTACTACCTACAAATATGACTGTTATTAAAATGACCTTTTAAGAAACCTGGAAAGATTAGGCCAACCATCTGCCTGTCAATTGCACAGCCCAAGATTGTCAAGTACTATTGGCTATCAAACACAACTAACACAAGAATTTTTGCCAGTCTATTTAATTTATCACTATATGCTAAGCTATATATCACTTGGATCGTTTCTTTCCGTTTTGATTTAGGATTACATTTTAATTAAGAATACATTTCTACCTTTAGAGGGCACTCATAACATACAGCACCTAGACATCCAAAATAAGCAGCTCTACCAGGAATAGAACATGAAAGATCTGTGGATAAGCTACTGATCCACAAAGCAGATAATCCTTTTGCTTTCATTAGTGTAACTTTCCGAGGAGGCTCCCCACAGACTCAGAGCCAGCCCAGCATTAACCAAACAAAGACAAACAGAGTGGATCCTGTGCTAATATTGGGAAAACCAGGCAACAGGACTCATTTGGGGCCTTTATTGTGAAAACATGCCCCAGCTTTCCCAAGATAACCAAGAGTGCCTCCAGAAACATTTCTTCAGGCCATCTATATGGACACAGTTTCTGCCCCTGTTTAGGGCTCAGAGATATAATGCAGACATTCACCAAATCACAGAAAATGAAGGAGAACCCAGGGCCATTCCTGATATCAAGGTAAGGTGATCTCCACAATCCATGATCCTTTCCTGTCAAGGGAAAGTGTTTACCAAAAAGAATATAAAACTATATGCAAGCTTTAGTGTCATTGCTCTCTTATCTTAATGTTTTTCCAAAAATGTTTTCAAACCAACCCCAAGGGAAATCTAGAACCTAGATGATAATTACCTGATCTATCTAGTTTTCTCCAATCTAAACAGATTCCCCTTACCAAAACAAATTGTTGTTTATTGCTTTTTTGTTTGTTTGTTTGTTTGTTCGTTTCAGGTGATAACATTCAACAAATCTAGACAGACTTTGTGGCTTTAAGTGTTAGCCCTTGGATGTCTTTCTCTGATATAAATATGATATCCCATATAATAATGAAAGAAAAATTGTAGACTGCTTTCTACAAAAAAAAATTCCTAGGGAAAACAATTAATAAACTAAGAACATAAGAACATTAAGGAGCTAAGGGATGTTTTTTCCAAATTAAAAGTTTCCTAAGGTGAATTTCTTAAGCTTGAGTTTCTATCAGTAGGTAATAACATTATTTCTCCAAAGAGTGACAATTTACCTGCTGGATGTTGTGTGTATCTTTGAAGAAAATACAGTTTGAGTCTGTAAATCCTCTTAGCTATTAACATTTCGTAAAAGGTTACTTGGTATAGAATATGGACATGTGTTAATGTCTAACAAGCAAGAGCACACTCAAAATTAAGTGTTGCAAAACTATAAAACTGTTCAAATACCTTAACACCAGAAAATTCACCTGTTCTTTTGCCATGGCTCATATCCTGATAATAATCATTATTTATTTGCAAACTCTTTATATAATTCTCTACGTCTGCCCTTTCTCCTAATGTTATTTTAACCATTTGGCACAAGTGGAGGGGAAAATAATAAAAATAAAAAGGGTCAACATAAAGGTTTTTTTTGTAAATATATACGGGCCTGTTCTTTTGAGCTTTCAGATGTATGTGAACAAATAACACATGAATTCCCACACCCCCTATTATCATCTAAGCACTAAGAGTTTAGCAAGCTGCAATGAAATGGGATGTAGTGGCCAAGAGTCCTGAATTAATGGACATCTTAATGTAGGCAACACATGCAAAAGATATTTCTAAAAGACAGAATGTGGAGGCTACTTTGAGGAAACAGACATCAAAAACAACAAATCCCATATACCCATTATATGGTGCATATGTATGCTGTTGTATATGTATGTATGTATATGCACGCACACATACATATATATAATTTCAAAGTTCTAACTGTCTTGAGAAGGTATGCTCTAAGTGGAATCAAAGACAAATAAAATGCAAAAATATTTAAAAATCACTGTTACACCTTCCCATGGCATCCTGGAATCAACCACACACGCTGGTGCTGGGCAGCCTAACTTCTATCCTAACCTCACTAATCTGTTTTTTTTTTTTTTTTTTGAGACGGAGTCTGGCTCTGTCACCCAGGCTGGAGTGCAGCGGCCGGATCTCAGCTCACTGCAAGCTCCGCCTCCCGGGTTTACGCCATTCTCCTGCCTCAGCCTCCCGAGTAGCTGGGACTACAGGCGCCCGCCACCTCGCCCGGCTATTTTTTTTTGTATTTTTTAGTAGAGACGGGGTTTCACCGTGTTAGCCGGGATCGTCTCTCGATCTCCTGACCTCGTGATCCGCCCATCTCGGCCTCCCAAAGTGCTGGGATTACAGGCGTGAGCCACCGCGCCCGGCCCCCTCACTAATCTGTTAACGGGTTCCAGTCTGTACAGCAACAGGTGAGGGTAGAAGGAAGCAATCCGGTTGGGATGCTACTGGCTCCTTCATTCAGTTTTTGCCTTTTAAAAAAAAATCTTTTTATATTGCATCTGAATACAGAAAGAGGAGACGTGCCTCTTTTAGCAAATGTAAGGATGGAAACACCGAACTCATTTTGAGTCTGCTGTTATCATTGAATCCTTACTAACTGCAAAACCTTGGGCTAGGAGCCATAGGGAATAAAGAGAAAGAGCAAGATAAGCTCCCTCCTTTCTAGAGACTTACTGTATATTGAGAAAGACAAACATATAGCATATTATCAGCATGACTCATGTCAATAATATAAGGTACCTATGTAATTATTGTACATTTTTTCAATCAGTAAGATATTAGGGGAGGAATATGATCACTCTGGGGTAAGACAATTGAAGAAGCCCAGTGTTAGAGTGAAAGCAGTGAAATCTAAGGTAGACGTGAAATAATGTCTAAGAACATACATATAGAGGCAGAAAGAGGGAACGTGGGCTAAAATGTATCTAGACATCAAGGGGTCAGTCAGAAATTCTCCAAAAATCCTCAACCTAAGCTTTACAGTTCCTGCAAAAATTACCCCCAAATAGATCATGGGCTTAAATGTACAACTACATGTAAAACTATAGAACTTTTAGGAAAAAAATGGGAGAAAATCTTTATGAGCTAGGGCTAGGTGAAGAGTACACAGACACCAAAAAATCATGATCCATGCAAGAAAAATAATCAATAAATAAGACTTCATTAGAATCTAAAAAACTTTTGCCCTGTCAAAGACTCTATTGAGAGGATAAAAGACAGCATACAGACAGCAGGAAAATACTTTCACCCCCATGTCTGCCAAACACCTTGAACCGAGAATAAAGAATTCTCAAAACTCAAGAGTAAAAGACAAACAGTCCAACAAGAATATGGGCAAAAGGCATGAACAGGCATTTTACTGAAGAGAATATGCAGATGGCAAATAAATATATGAAAAGACAGTCAACATTGTTAGCCATTAGGGAGATGCAAATTAAAGTCACAGTGAAATATCACTACACACCCAGCAGAATGGGTAAAATGGAGAAAAAATAGTGGCTATAAAAATGGCTAGAATGGCTAAAATGACTAAAATTATGACAACACCAACTGCTGGAAAGGATACAGAGAAACTGAATCATTCATGCATTGCTGATAGGAATGTAAAATAGTACAAGCAATCTGGAAAACAATTTGGCAGTTTCTCATAAAATTGAAGATACAGCTACCATATGGTCTAGCAATTTCACTATTAGGCATTTATCCCAGAGAAATGAAAACCTACACTTACACCAACCCTGTATGCCAATGTCCACAGCTGCTTTATTTGTAATAGTCAAAAACCAGAAACAACCCAAAAACCCTTCAAGGGATGAATGATTAAACAAACAGTGGTACATCCATACCGTGGAATCCCATGGAGCCACTAAAAGGAATGAACTACTGATACACAACACACTTGGGTAGACTTCAGGGACTGATGCTGAGTGGGGGAGAAAAAGCCAATTCCAAAAAGTCACACACTACATATATGTGTATGATTCTATATAAGCCACTCTTTTTTTTTCTTTGAGATGGAATCTTGCTCTGTCGCCCAGGCTGTAGTGCAGTGGGGTGATCTTGGCTCACTATAACCTCGGCTCACTATAACCTCTGCCTGCTGGGTTCAAGCGATTCTCTCACCTCTGCCTCCCGAGCAGCTAGGACTACAGGCATGCGCCGCCACACCCAGCTAATTTTTGTATTTTTAGTAGAGATAGGGTTTCACCATGTTGGCCAGGCTGGTCTTGAACTCCTGACCTCAAGTGATCTGCCCACCTCAGCCTTCCAAAGTGCTGGGGCTACAGATGTGAGTCACTGTGCCCAACCTATATAAGCCACTCTTGAAATAAAGTGATAGACATAGAGAACAGATTCATGGTTGCCAAAGATTAGGGATTAGGTAGGGTGGTGGGTATAGCTACAAAGGGGTCACACTTTAAAGGGAGCCTGGTGGTGATGAACCAGTTCTGTGTCTTGACTGCAGCGGCAGTTATGCACATTACACATGTCATGTGCTAAAGTTGCATGAAACTATACACGTGCACACACAGAAATGAGTGAAATCTGAATAAGCTCTGTGAATGGTACCCTTTTCATTTCCTAGTTTTGATGTTCTTTAGTTAATGCAGTCTCCATTGAGGGAAAGTGGGTGACCAGTACACGGGACCACTCTGTACATTCTGTGTACGTGATTTCCTATGACTATAGCATTATTTCAAAATAAGCAATCTTAAAAAGCAAACCTCTAAAGGCAGGTTAAACTGACAATATGACATACAAATCGCCTACATTTATTGTGGTTATTCCAGTTGTTCTTTCCATTTGGCTCCTTGGGTTAATAGCTTTGATGTGGTCTGACCTGTTTTAGAGATGAGAAAACAAGTTTGATTGGTTGCATATGTGAAGTCAGCTGAGAGGTGATTTGAACCTGGATTTTCTGATGCTGATTTCAATAAGTATTTGATAGCTTCTGACAGGGATTTAAAAAGTGGACTGTAGTTTCCTTGGCTTGAAGCCAGTCTTCTTCTTTTTTTTTTTTTTTTTTTTTTTTGAGGCGGAGTCTTCACTCTGTCGCCCAGGCTGGAGTGCAGTGGCACCATCTCGGCTCACTGCAAGCTCCGCCTCCCGGGTTCGCGCCATTCTCCTGCCTCAGCCTCCGGAGTAGCTGGGACTACAGGCGCCCGCCACCGCGCCCGGCTAATTTTTTTTGTATTTTGGTAGAGACGGGGTTTCACCGTGTTAGCCAGGATGGTCTCGATCTACTGACCTCGTGATCCGCCCGCCTCGGCCTCCCAAAGTGCAGGGATTACAGGCGTGAGCCACCGCGCCCGGCCAAAGCCAGTCTTCTTAATAGTACTTTCTGTATGGTTTCTGCCCAAAATACTCCAACACAGACCACTAATTTACTACAAAATCCCATACACCTGCATATACACTCACACACTTGTCTTCATCGGATTATTTTTTTTATTTATTTTATTTTTATTTTTATTTATTTATTTATTTTTTTGAGACTCAGTCTCGCTCCATCACCCAGGCTGGAGTGCAGTGACGCGATCTCAGCTGATTGCAACCTCGGCTTCCCAGGTACAAGTGATTCTCCTGCCTCAGCCTCCCAACTAGCTGGGACTAAAGACACCTGCCATCACCCCCAGCTACTTTTTTTTGTATTTTTAGTACAGACAGGGTTTCACCATGTTGACTGGGCTGGTCACAAACTCCTAACCTCATGAGATCCATCTGCCTTGGCCTCCCAAAGTGCTGAGATTACAGGCGTGAGCCACCGCCGCAGCTGATCAGATTTTTTTTTTTCTTCCATCAGGATTTTTGTTTCCTTTCAGGGCAGTAATGCAAGCGGGAGGGCGGGTGAACTCTAGGCCAGCAGTTTTTCTAGACAATCAACATGAGGAAGAGAAAGCGTTACAGCTGCTCTAGTAAGAAGTCGACTCTGTCAACATGTTTGTTTATGTGTGTGCGTTCTTTCTCAAAAGTAAACATGGTCAGAGCTTAGACAAGAGAGCTGTTTCCACAAGGTTATTTTTCAGCCCATTCCAAAGTCAGTGCCCTTCTGAAAGTGTGGGCTTCTAAGTGCTCTGCTGTTCCAGACTTGTGATCCCTTGAGCAGCTGATCAAAGCACTTATTTTAAGACCTTATACACAGAAAGGAGAAAATAAATCTCAAGGCACCAAAGGGCAGCTACAAAGACAATGGAGCCTTGTGTGATGAAAATGATAGAGGAAAGAAGGAAAGAAAAACAGCTTAGTAAGAGAGCAATTATGCCTGTTGGTCAAATACCTTACCATTAGTGTATTCAGAAGACAGAATTATTCTGTCCTGCCTCCTTTTGTGAAAGAGTAAGTTCACTGAGAAGAATAACGTTGTTTCTTATTTTCTTGAAGGCCCTCCGAAAATAATTCCATAGTAATTAGTTTAACACTTGAGATGTTCACAAACCTATTGAGGAAAAGTCTCATTTGGAAGTCAGCCATGCTTCTGTCTGTTGTGGCTAGCATGCATACGTTCAGTGGCCCTCTGGCATCTGCTGCAGGGTCTTCCCAAGTGAGACCCAGGGGATATGGCTCCACAGGCCTGGGGCTCAGGGCCTTGGGTTCTCAGTGAGCAGTACTTACATGATCTTCCTTTGATGGAGACCATAAGGAAGACCTTGGGTATGATCTTTGGGAAAGTGAAAAAATGTCTTCAATTATTCAGCCTCTAAGTTCACAGAACCCAGGACAATCCATGTGACATTAAGAACAAAACAAAGAGGGGCGGGGAGAAAGGGAAGATGTTGGTCAAAGGCCACAAAGTATCAGCGAGATTAGAGAAATAAATTTGAGTGATCTATTCTACAGTATGGTGACCATAGTTAATACAGCTTGAGCATCCCTAACCTGAAAGTCCAAAATGCAAAATGCTCCAAAATCTGAAACTTAAGTGCAGATACGACATTCAAAAGGAATGCTCATTGGAGCATTTCAGATTTGGATTTTTAGATTCGGGATGCTGAACCAGTAAATATAATGCAAATATTCCAAAAGCTGAAAAAAATCTGAAATCCAAAACACCTCTGGTCCCAAACATTTTGTGTAAGGAATACTGAGCTTGTAATCGTGTATATTTCATATTTCAAAGTTGCGAAAAAGTAAATTTTTAACTGTCTCATTACAAAAAAAATAGATGAGGTGATGGTTATGTTAGCTTTATTTAAGGTTTCTACCATGTATACAAATATTAAAACATCACATTGTGCCATAAATACATGCAATTATTATGTGTGAATTAAAAATAAAAATAAACAAAATGAAAATAAAATAGTGTTTCAGCTTGTCATAAAAGGTTCTTATCATCCCAGAGACTTTTCTTATGTAGCTAACCTGGACAATCCCTTACATTAATTAAGCATCTAAGATACCAGCTAATGCCTTTCAAAGTAATAAATGAAATGGTGATCAATTTAAAAGTAAATGGTGGCCAGATGTGGTGGCTCACACCTGTAGTCCCAGCATTTGGGATTACACTGGCAGCCGTCACCACACCATCCACTGGGCTCTAATCTGAACACCTACACACTCCATTTACAATTCTGATTGAGACTCTGAACAGGAAAAATGGAAAACCATTCTATCAATGAAACAGACTAGTATCTCACTGTGGTAAGGCTCTCTGGTAGCAGGAGAGGTCATAAATAGAAAACTCAAGTGACTATAAATAAAAAGTAAAGCAGTCTTTATATCAGAAATGGATGTGTATATATATATAATTAAATATATATACACACACATCCTTTTAAAAACTTATATATACACATACCTGAAAGAAAGCATAATGTGTATTTGTGCTTTTCAGATATACATTGGCTTGAAAAAAGTCAATGTAATATCACAAAGAGCCAGAGGTGGCATTGCTGAATAAAGAGAGGCAGGGAAGAGTGAAAAGGGAGATGGCGCGTGATAACTGATTCACCCTGGAGGTTTTAGAAACGACTGAGACGCCCCCAAGCAAGGAAGGTGGAGAAGGGTCTCCCATGATCAGCTGGGGCAAGCTCAAAAGATTATTTGCGACGGTTAATGTGGCCCCATGTTTTTTAACGTAGGCCATGTCCAATGCCTCCTTGACTGTCTGAAAAATATCCAGCAATGGAACCGGGGTTATGTTTAAAAAAAAAAAACTGCTGGGGGTGAGGCAGAGGAAGTGGGAAGTACTGAAAGTGTTTTCAAAAAAGACATGTGATCTTTGATTTGCCTTAAAATAATCCAGGGCAGGAGGGAAGTAGGAGTGTAAGATATAATACAGAACTGGCAATATGTTGTTAATTATTGAAACTGGGTGATGGATATGAGGGTTCATGAAGATAGTCACTCAGTTTTTTTGTATTTTGAAAATTAACATAATACATTTATTTTTAAGAATCCCAAAGACTAGAGCTTACGATGTGCCTTTAAATTTAAATAACAAACTTTTCATCTTCTATTTATGCACCACAGTGGGAGCTGTTGTGTATGCTACCTAGCAAACATTCAGTAATTGTGCACATCATCTTGACCTTTCAGGGGAATTTTGTTTAATGGAAAAAAAATCCCATATGAAAATCAAAGAAGCATACTGCAAAAATCCTGGCTAGCTTTAGTATACTGGTCTGTTTGTCTTTTCATTGATTTTACAACTCTCAGATTTTAAATGGTTTTAATGGTTAGGGAAAAATATATCTAGTATCATTTCCATTGTTCAAAAGGTCTCATAAAATCATGTTGGCTTCCCTGCTGAAATCAAGCCAGTCTTCACAAAGCCACAGAATCACTGCAAATGCTTTAGAAAATTTACATTAAAGTTTTACCCTCTTGCAAGATAAAGATGTGGATAAACTATACTGGGAACCTCAGGGAGTGTATTAGTCCTTTTTCATACTGCTGTGAATAAATACCCGAGACTGGTTGATATATAAAGAAAAAGAGGTTTAATGGACTCACAGTTCCACACGGCTAAGGAGGCCTCACAATCACAGTGGAAGGCAAAGGAGGAACAAAGGCATGTCTTACATGGTGGCAGGCAAGAAAGCATGTGCAGGGGAACTGCCCTTTATAAAACCATCAGACCTCATGTGACTTATTCACTATCATGAGAACAGCACGGGAAAAACCCACCCCCACTATTCAATTACCTCCCAGTGGGTCCCTCCCACAGCACGTGGGGATTATGGGAGCTACACTTCAAGATGAGATTTGGGTGGGGACACAACCAAACCATATCAGGGAGTAAAACTGTTTTTCTAGGTTCTCTAGAAACCATTTAATTCCATTCTATGAGAAAAGGTGATCCAAATCAAGCTTGTGTCATTTAAGAGTTTATTTTAGAAACTTCTATAGAATGGTTTTACAGCTCCTGCATTTAAAATGACTGAAAAATGAAATTTTAAGATGAAGCAAATATGTTGAAAGGATAATAGTTTAAACTATATAGTGACAATTGGAATATATTCAAATATTCAAGAAAGAAACCCAAATCACAGGCTATGAAAGTAATTTGATTTGACATCAACTATGTAACCAAATATGTTTTCCCATAAGACTACATTTGGCTTATATGATTTCGAATTCTCAACACTAAAAATTGTAAGGATTTATATTCAAGTGATAGATCACTCTAAGAACTTTTATTCAAAATAAGGCTGGAAATGAACTAAAATATGGAAGACATTGTCTCACATCTTTGTAACTCTCTGTTCAAATTGCATGTGACTAGAAGACAAAAGGTAATGGCAAGGAAGCAGGCGGCTAACAGCCCAGGAACCTCAGCCCAGGAATATGTGGAAGATGCTAGAAAGACAGTTTAACACCAGCAAACCGCCTCTAAGAGCTGTGGCTCCATGTTCTCATTCCAAATTCCTAGGAGAGAGGATCCGGCCCAGTATACATGTGGTCTCTGTCTCAAGATCCATCAGCCTTGCTGGGTGCAGTGGGTCACACCTGTAATTGCAGCACTCTGGGAGGCCGAGACTGGCAGATCACTTGAGGTCAGGAGTTTGAGACCAGCCTGGCCAACATGGTGAAACCCCATCTCTACTAAAAAATACAAAAATTAGCCGGGTGTGGTGGCACATGCCTGTAATCCCAGCTATTCAGGAGGCTGAGGCAGGAGAATTGCCTGAACCCAGGAGGCAGAGGCTGCAGTCAGCCAAAATTGCACCACTGCACTCTAGCCTGGGCAACAGCGTGAGACCCTGTCTCAAAAAAAAAAAAAAAAAAAAAAAAAATCCATCAGTCCTAGCTGTTCTGTAGGTTGTAAGACAATCTTAAGGCGTCGTCCAGCACATATTTTGGTTGATTGCAACTTTAAACCAGCTTATGGGGTTCCCAAATCAAGGATGGCACCTGAAGTAGACAGCCCTGATTTAGATATTTGAGGCCTGGCATATTTATATCTATCACCCACAAGCCTTGTAATCATGCCTCAGAGATAATTCTACACATCTTCTCTGTTTATCTCCTATTCCCACCACCAGACATTCTGAAAAGTATCGGTGGATGAGCCCCACAAAACTAAAGTCTAGAGTCAGCAGACCCTCAGCCCCTAGGGGACACAGGCTGTGAAGTTCTTGTGTGACCCTCTGTCCTCTCTTGAGTCAAGCCAGTTGACCCAGTGTGGGTCATCAGATAACCACCCACACTGACATATGAGTATTTTTACCTGTAAGTTATCAACAAAATATGTAGACTGTGTGAAGTTGCATAAAAATAGTAGAACAAAATATGACCAAATGAAATGAATAAAACATTACTTGAAAGAAATGATCAAAGCAGTTGATATCACCAATGTCACACTGCATTTCTGAATTCTATCATGAATCTGCTCTCTCTGCTTCTGCGAGTTGTATTTAAGGCTTTCATCTGTGACCATTTGCTCAAATATGTTCTGAAGGACATATTTTTGAAGTTTTCATTTGAAGAGAAAGTATTATTACCACCAACATCATCCCAAGAGGACATGCAGTTAATTTTACAGAGAGTTTTGTTGAAGAATGAGTTTGCTGGATTAAAAAGCAAGCTTATGATCAGCAAATAAAATCCAGGTACTATTGCTTCCTTTTTTCTGTTTTTGCCTTGTCTTAAAAATACCTGCACCTGATTATTTTTAACAACTTATTAGCATCATTAAGATCTGTAAGCTTCCCCTTTCCCAGAACTGCAGTTTTGGAGAAGCCACACATCTCCCATCATTTGTTGGCCCATGGGGAGTCCAAGCTTTGGGAGGGCCACCATTGCCCCACATTGCCCCGCATGGATTCTTTGCTACCCTGAAGATAAACAGAGTGAAGGTGAGGAGGATGTGAGGAACAGGAGGCAAAAGAGGGTCCCACAGGCCCCTGGTCGTTAGCCTGTACCAAACTAGAAGTTAGGAGAAGTTCGCCTCCCCTCTCTCTCACCCACCCCTCACCTTAGACTCTTCCGCAACATCCACAGACATACCCTAGGAACCTCATTCTCTCATTCCAGCCTAGTTTCTCCCTTTAATCAAAGAAATCAAAGTTCAAATTCATATGCACTTAGATGTAAATGAATTCATTTATCACTCCTGCTCATGAAATGTACAGGGAACATTCATATTAGATCCACAAGAATGAACCTGAGTAGTGTAATTTGGACCATATAAAATCTGAGCAGGCGGGAAACTTGGGGTACAGGGCTACGTCCAGCCCCTCCTCAGAAGCCACACTCCAGTGTGATGCAAATCCCGCTGGCTTCTACTTCTGATCACAGAGAAGGTGCAGCGTTCCTTGGTTCTATCTTCACTTCAAAACCTCCTCCTTTATAAAAAATTAGCTGGATGGCGACGCATGGTGGCTCATCCCTGTAATGCCAGCAGTTTAGAAGGCCAGTAGTTTGGGGCCAGCCTGGACAACAAAGAAGATCCTGTCTCCACAAGAAAATTTAAAAATTAGCTGGGTGAGTGGCACATGCCCCTAAGTCCCGGCTACTCAGGAGGCTGAGGCATGAGGATTGCTGAGCCCAGGAGTTAGAGACTGCAGTGAGCTATGATCATGCCACTACACTCCAGCCTGAGTGACAGAGTGAGACCCTATCTCTAAAAAGAAAAGAAAATCTCCTCCTTTTCTAAGCAGTTTTGGCCAAAAGCCAGGTTATAATTCTGCTTGGTTTATCCGTTGGAAATGGGCTGGGTTTTTAGATACATTAAATCACAAGGGGAGGGGGAAATGAATGCCTTTGGGTTTTAGGAAATCAGGAACCAGAGAGCTCATGACATTTTCTTTTCTTTTCTTTTTTTTTTTTTTTTTCCTGAGATGGAGTTTTGCTCTTGTAGCTCAGGCTGGAGTACAATGGCGCGATCTCGGCTTACTGCAACCTCTGCCTCCCGGTTCAAGCGATTCTCCTGCCTCAGTCTCCCGAGTAGCTGGAACTACAGGCATGTGCCACCATGCCTGGCTAATTTTGTATTTTTAGTAGAGACGGGGTTTCTCCATGTTGGTCAGGCTGGTCTCAAACTCCTGACCTCAGGTGATCCGCCTGCCTCAGCCTCCCAAAGTGTTGGGATTACAGGTGTGAGGCACCATGTCCGGCCATGACATTTTCAAATTCCTTCTCCCTGAGTCAAGATTCAGAGCTCGTTGCTCGCTTCTTGGAATACAGCCCTCCACCTCACTCCCAGATGCAATAAGCATTCTCAGGGGCCCAAGAGCAAATGGGCTCTTCTTTGCGAATGCTTTTTAAAGGCAGGGAGTAGAACAATGGTGAATGGTGACATCTGGTGGAAATCCAAGCATTGCAGCACTTCGAACCAGCATGACTTGAGGCTCAGTTGTAACTAACTGAAGTCTGAGTACTTGAAGATGTCCTTTTTTACCAAGTGAAAAGCTCAGTGATATCACCGTTTTGGCTGGCACAGGTAGAAACTGCCACCACGCAGGATGATGACATAAAGGGAAATGTCTTTGAAATGCCAAGAATTCGTTTTTGAATTCAGGTCTAAGTTGGATTTCATTCTCTGAGTCTTCATTTTATCTTTTTTTTTTTTTTTTTTTTTTTTTTGAGGCAGAGTCTCACTTTGTCACCCAAGCTGGAGTACAATGGCACCATCTCGGCTCACTGCCACCTCTGCTTCCCGGGTTCAAGCGATTCTCCTGCCTCAGCCTCCCAAGTACCTGGGACTACAGGCACCTGCCACCACACCCGGCTATATATTTTTTTTTTTTTTTTTGTATTTTTAGTAGAGACGGGGTTTCACCATGTTAGCCAGGATGGTCTCAATCTCCTGACCTCATGATCTGCCGTCCTCGGCCTCCCAAAGTGCTGGGATTACAGGCATGATGTTTTATCTTGTATAAAATCAAGACAATAATAATTCTCACATACAATTTGAATGGGTTGCTTTGAAAAAAATCAAATGAGACAAGACATGTAACAATGCTGGTAAACTATAAAGACATAGGCTTTTTAAAAAAACTCAGATACGGCTGAGCATGGTGACTCACCCCTGTAATCCCAGCAACACTTTAGGAGACCAAGGCAGGTGGATAACTTGAGGTCGGTCAGGAGTTCAAGACCAGCCTGGATAACATGGCGAAACCCCATCTCTACAAAAATCCAAAAAAAATTAGATGGGCATGATGGCAGGTGCCTGTAATCCCAGCTACTCAGGAGGCTGAGGCAGGAGAATCGCTTGAACCCAGGAGTCCGAGGTTGCAATGAGCTGAGATTGCACCATTGCACTCCAGCCTGGCAACAGAGCTGGGTTTGTAGCCAGTTTCTCCCACAACAGTTGTTAATCTAGTTATCTCCATCTGCAGATGGACCTTGCACCTACTGGGCACAAAGTAAGAGCCCAGTTAATATTGACTGGTCGGTTGATCAGTAGATACAGAAATGCATTATTTCCCTAATTTTTTTCCATTGTGTGGATGAAACAAGATTTCATCTGATTAAGGTCAGGGAGCATATGGTATTTCTTGATGCCTTCAAACTGAAATTGTTAAAATCTTTCTTCAGACAAATGTTTCATATGCCCCAAAAGAAATTAATGACAGTTAAGAATCCTGAATGGCCCCCAAAATGTTTCATTTCAAGGCAGTGCCAAACTCCAACTTCCCCAAGAAAAACATCCCTTTTAAAATGCCAAGCAAAACAGTCTAATTCAGTCGCGTCCAACTCAAAGAAATCAATGCCCGCTAACAAGTTCTCCCAGCAGCCGGGCCAGAGGAGGGAGAAAGCCTTAGAACGACAGGGCCCCACATGGCCTGAACGAGGCTCGCACAAAGCCCGGTTTATTAGGAACCACTGGAAAAGCTATAAAGCCCAGGCAGCCTTCCTGAGCCTGTCACAAATTGTCCACTTTGGAGAGAACAATGTCTTCCCTGTTCTTGCCATCTTGTTTGTTGATTTTCAGGCTCCATCAGTGTGAAATTGAGAGATCCGGCCCAGGTCCGTGGGGACAAATGGGGTGGCCCTCTTGTGTCAGGCCTTCTCTGAACATCCATTTTAACAAACCTCATACCTTCAGGGTCTACTCATGCAATTGCTACAGTCTCTACCCCAGTTTCTCGCCTCTGTATTGATGAAGAGATGAGATGCATTGTTTGCAAATGTAAAACCACATCTATCAAAAAATATGTTTATTATAAAGGTGTTAGACATAACAGCATAATAAAATCTTATGTGCCCATTACCCAGCTTCAACAATTATCAACTCCAGATCATGTCATTTCGAAGTTCATTCATTTAGCAGATATTCATTCAGTACATGTTATATCTCAGTACTGCTTAGGTTTTTTTGTGAGGTTTTTTGTTTTGTTTGTTTGTTTTTAAGACAGAGTTTGCCCTGTCACCCAGGCTGACATAGTGGCGTGATGTCGGCTCACCGTGACCTCTGCCTCCTGGGCTCGAGCTATTTTCTTGCCTCAGCCTCCTGAGTAGCTGAGATTACAGGTGTGTACCACCGTGCCCAGCTAATTTTATCCATTTTTAGTGGAGACGGGGCTTCACTATTTTGGCCAGGCTGGTCTTGAACTCCTGGCCTCAAGTGATCTACCCGCCTCAACATTCCAAAATACTGGATTACAGACATGAGCCATTGTACCTGGTTGACTGCACAGGGTTTTGAGACAGAGGTCTGAATATTGCAAAGTCTTGAGGCTCACAGAATTCAGAGCTTGATGGGAAAACAGACTATCACAATACAGAGCACACAGGCAACCCCAACGTGAGAGAGCTTCCTGAGGGAAATGGCATCTAAGCTAAGACTTGAAGGATAAATAGGAGAGGAGATTGCCCTGGGAGAGAAGAAGAGGAAACTGGAGAGGGGAGTGATTCAGGCAGAAGAAGCAGTTGACACAAAGTCCCAGGAATGAGAATGAACAAGGAAATTTTAGGAACGGAAGGAACATGAAGGTGAATGGTGCTTTGAGTACCAAGGAACAGGTGACAGAAAGATGGGTAGACAGAGTACACATCAACAAATTGCAGAATGTCTTCTATGCCATGTAAAGTCACTTGAACTTCATCCTGCAGAGAAATGAGGAGCCCTGTGAGGCGAAAAGGAAGGAAAGAACAGGACACACTTACTTTTTTTTTTTTGAGTCTTCCTCTGTCACCCAGGCTAGAGTGCAGTGGCGCAATCTCAGCTCACTGCAACCTCTGCCTCTCAGGTTCAAGCGATTCTCCTGCCTCAGCCTCCCGAGTAGCTGGGATTACAGGCACCCGCCGTCACATGCCCGGCTAATTTTTGTATTTTTAGTAGAGGCGGGGGTTTCACCATGTTGGCCAGACTGGTCTTGAACTTCTGACCTTAGGTGATCTGCCTGCCTTGGCCTCCCAAAGTTCTGGGATTACAGGCTTGAGCCACCGAGCCCAGCCTCACATTTATGTTTTAGAAAGATCCCTCATCTGTAAGGTGGGGAATGGAGTGGGGTGGACACAGGTGCTGTGTAGGTGCAAAGGCTGGAGCTGTTTAGGAGGCCACTGCAATTTAATTAAGAGAGCTGGGAAATAACCGAGGAGATGTTGAGAAGTACGTGCTTGGGGAGGCAGGTTGGCTCTGGAGCTCTCGCTGGGGATTATGCTCTGCTTCCTCTGTAGGGTGGAAGGTTTGGGGTTTGGATGTGTGATTGTCCTAAGAGAGGGCATTGGAGACTGATTATGTATCAGAGAATGGGCCGCATGCTGAACCCAGACGTAGGCTCGGCAAGAAGCCCTAGAGACCACCTTCACTAAGCGCCATGGCACAAACAAGGAAACTGAGGCCCAGGTGAGTACAGAGATGATCCAAAGTCACAAGGGAAACTTGTGGTCAGGTCTTCCTCTCCTGACCCTTCCTCCACTGCTCTGTGCTTTAGCCAGCTGTCTCCCTTTATTTCACCAGTACCTCAGGAGAGTAGCAGAGCCTGGGAAAATGTGACAATTCAAATGGTGGCGGTGTGAAATTTATCTCTTATGCCACTCAAAAAAGAGAAGTTGTTTTAAAAAAAAAAAATTATTCTGAGCAACAGCATCCCCTGCATTTCACATGCTACATTTTTCATGCCTGCATTTGCTTCCACCAGCTCTTGGAATGTGGATGAAAAGGTTTTTCATTTCTCATGGTTACTAACATCCATCTTCAAAAAAACCTTAGGATGAAATATTACAGTATGAACCTTGTTGACTTGTTTTACAGACTAACAATATCTTGGACTCCACGGATTTAATTTACCAAAGGTGTCTGGCATTACCTGAGGCAGATCCTGCTAATGTCTTCACTTTGGTGTGTATTCTTTACTATGTAAAATGTCAGGGGGTCTGTCATTTCTAATGCCCTGTTGGCATCTAAAATACTGTTTCCAAATTTTAGGTAAATCCAACCATTATGGAAGTAGCATTCTTCTTTCTTTTTTTCTTTTCCCCAAGACAGGGTCTCAGATCACCAGTGCAGTGGTGTGATCCCAGCTCACTACAGGCTAAACTTCCTGGGCTCAGGTGATCCTCCTATCTCAGTCTCCAGGATAAGCTGGGACTACAGGCACACATCACCACATCTGTCTAATTTTTTTGTATTTTTTGTAGAGCCGGGGTTTTGCCATGTTGCCCAGGCTGGTCTCGAACTCCTGTGCTCAAATAATCTGTCCACCTCAGCCTCCCAAAGTGCTGGGATTACAGGCACGAGCCACCATGCCTTGCCAAAGCTGTGTCATTCTTTTTACTATTTTTGTATTATTCAGAAAACTAATCAATTTACTAAGTAAAGTAAAGAATTAGCAGCCATGTGACTAACTGAGCTAGTACCTACAGAATTCAAGTCAGTAATTCAACCTCCTGTGTAGGCTTGGAAATATGGAATTAGTAATTAGTCATTGAATTCCTATTATTTGCTGAGTGTGAGAGGATGACAAATTTAAATTTTGGTCTAAGATGATGAATGTGGTCAAAAGTCCTTAATTACTCCTAGAAACTATCATAAATAGGCATTGGGAGAATATGAACCAATGATATCACTCTCATAGATTACAGTCATCAGCATCAGTTAACAATGACTGTCTCTTGGATATGGTAAGGTCAAGGAGCGTGACAGCCAGGAGGCGGGACTGGGGAGCCAGTTCTACTCCTTACTCGCACTAACAGAAATCATCCTCACTGGTCTGCAGTTTACTCATCAAATAGCTGGGAGCAGGAGGGAGTAGTTATTGAAATAACGTTTATAGGAATATTTTATAAATGTTTATACCTCAGGGTAAAAAAAAAGTCAACATTTTTATAATAAAGATAAGTATACAGAACATGTGTTTTTATAGGGTTCTACTATTCTCTAGGAATAATTTCTTTGGTAAAAATATACATATGTATGTCTATATTAGATATAGATATACCTACTGAATTTTTAAAATTGTAAACCTCCATGATAAGAAAATATTGTAGTTTGAACAGATGCATTTTTTTTTTTTTTTGAGATGGAGCTTCCCTCTGTTACCCAGGTTGAAGTGTAGTGGGGCAATCTCAACTCACCGCAACCCCCGCCTCCCAGGTTCGAGCGATTCTCCTGCCTCAGTCTCCCAAGTAGCTGGGATTACAGGTACACACCACCACGCCTGGCTAATTTCTGCATTTTTAGTATTTTTAGTAGAGACGGGGTTTCACCATGTTGGCCAGACTGCTCTTGAACTCCTGACCTCAGGTGATCTGCCTGCCTCAGCCTCCCAAAGTGCGGAGATTACAGGCATGAGCCACCACACCTGGCAACAAATGTAATTTTTATGGAGCTGAGGATCCCGGAAAAACATTCTAAAGCTTCAAAAATGAGTTTTAAATGTTTCTTTTCAATTTTCTGATATCAAATGTAATAACTCCTGTCCTGCTCTTGGGGATATAGAATGCTACAGGAAAAGAAACAGGAGCTTTAGTTTATTTCATATTTGTTTTTCTTTTTAGTTAGTTAGCAAATATAAAAAGTGGGGAGAAAGCACAGTTAGATCTTGGAATCTTAGGACTTTGGCACATGGACTCTTTGTATTCCTGTCATTTAAAACGTTGTTTAGTTAATTCACATTTATTTATTAGAACATTCAAAGTTAAAACAGGGGCTGGGTGCGGCAGCTTCTGTCTGTAATCCCAGCACTTTGGTAGGCTGAGGTGAGCAGATCACTTGAGGTCAGGAGTTCGAGACCAGCCTGGCCAACATGGTGAAACCCCGTCTCTACGAAAAATACAAAAATTAGCCAGGCATGCTGGCAGTTGCCTGTAGTCCCAACTACTCAGGAGGCTGAGGCAGGAGAATTGCTTGAACCTGGAAGTTGGAGGTTGCAGTGAGCCAAGATTGCGCCACTGCACTCCAGCCTAGGTGACAGCGCGAGAGAGACTCAGTCTCAACACAAACAAACAAACAAAAAACCAAAACAACACAAAATTAAAATAGCACAGCCTTACAGTTGTCAGGACCAGTAGGCTACACACACCAAGATAACATGGAAAGGCTTATTGATCACATATTGAGGCTCTCTAAGCAGAACAGGGCAGGACCCCAAGCAGGCCCAAAACTGGCAGAGAAAGGAGCATGGTTTGGGGTTCACGGTGGGACTGAGTGGAGGGTTCTCCTTTGCAAGGACCAGGACTTGCGTGGTTTGAACTTCCTGCAGGTGCTGCCCAAGGAGAGAGCACCGGCACTTTTGTGTCAGCTTGCCCAGATATCGGGCGGACGGAGGAGTAGGAGTGATGGTGACTAGAAGCTGCCAATGGCCAGACATTTAAAAAATTGATTCTGTATCACAGACTCTTTATTACAACAATGTGAAGAATAAAATATATAGTCAGTCTCCATCCCGCCCTTTCCAACCACCATTCTCTCACCCAAGGCAACAACTCTTCACTTTTTTCAGCTCCTATGCTCTATACATCCTTACAGAGATAGTCTATGTATACACAGACATATGTGTGTACACACACACACACACACACACACACACCCCTCATTCCCTTTACAAGGAACAAAGAGTTAGACACCAGCTAGACTGGGGTTTGTTTATATTCCTTCAAACCTGCTCTGCTATTTTCTAGATATGATTCGTTGGGCAAGATTTTTCACCTTTATGAGTTTCTGAAGTTTTTACGGTCTTCTGTAAAATGCATATGAGACTAATGCCTGCATGCATTGTTATTGTATGGAATAAATGATGTGTCTTTGGAACAGTATTAGGAACGTTATAGATGGTGTCCTTTTTATCTTGTTTTTCTTCAACTTCTTGAGCTGCACTTCATCAGCCTCATTTGAAATTTCCCCTTCCTTTGTTGACTCTGAAATACCAGGAATTTTCTAGGCTTTCCTCCTTGGCCTTTTTCTCATTTCACTTGACTCATTCTCCCTGGCTAAGCTTGACTGTGTCAGTGGCCTTGAGACAGCCTATGGACTGATGATTCCACTCAGCTGTGTCTCCTGAGGTCCACACAGAAGCTACAAATATCTGCTGAGCGTCGCGATATAAATGTCTAGCAGCACTTCAAAATTAGCAATATGGCCCAGGCGCGGTGGCTCATGCCTGTAATCCCAGCAAGCACTTCAGGAGGCCGAGTGGGTGGTTCACGAGCTCAGGAGTTCAAGACCAGCCTGGCCAAGATGGAGAAAATGTGTCTCTACTAAAACTACAAAAATTAGCCAGGCGTGGCGGCAGGAGCCTGTAATCCCAGCTACTCAGGAGGCTGAGACAGGAGAATTGCCTGAAGCTGGGTGGCAGAGGTTGCAGTGAGCCGAGATCGCACCACTGCACTCCAGCCTGGGTGACAGAGTGAGACTCCATCTCAAAAAAAAAAAATTAGCAATATGTCTTCCCCTGTCCCCAGACTTTTCTTTTCCTGAGTTTTCTATCTCAGCAAATGGTTCCCTTTCGACCTAGAAACTTGGAGGTATAATTCTTGACCTTGCTCTTGTTCTCATTTCGAACCTCCAATCAATCTTCAAATTTTGACCACATTACTCTGAATTATCTATTGATCTGTTCACTTAGTTCTAACCCATTTAAAACTTTCCTGGATCAAGTCACAAGCATTTCTCAAAACATTATTGCAGGCCAAGCGTGGTGGGTCACACCTGTAATCCCAGCACTTTGGGAGGCTGAGGTGGGTGGATCACCTGAGATCAGGAGTTTGAGACCAGCCTGGCCAACATGGTGAAACCCTGTCTCTACTAAAAACACACAAATTAGCTGGACGTGGTGGCGGGCGCCTGTAATCCCAGCTACTTAGGAAGCCGAGGCAGGAGAATCGCTTGACCCTGAGAGGCGGAGGTTGCAATGAGTTGAGATCGTGCCACTGCACTCCAGCTTGGGTGACAGAGTGACAGTCCATCTCAAAATAAATAAATAAATAAATAAATAAATAAATATATACACACACATATATATATTATTGCAACAGCTTGTCCCTGGTCTGCTTTCCAGTGATGCCTGCTTCTAAGTAACACTAGAGAACAGAGAGATCTTTCACAAACACACACATGATTGTGTTGACTTCCTGACTAAATGTTGTCAGGGGATACTCTTCTCCACCTAGATAGGGTTCAGACTCTTTAAATTGATTCAGTCTTCTCTCTCGGATTCTGTCTCTCTGTTTCCTGGTCTCTAGGGATCCTATCCAATTCCAGTAGGTTTAAATACCTTTGTATGCTAATACTTCCAAATTCACATCTCCTAGACTCCCACTCAGACCTCCCTACCCTAAGCCCAAGCCTCTTTTACATCAACCTGCCTGACATCTCCATTTGAATGACTCATAGCCATCTCAAAAATCTGTCTTTAGCAGGATTCTTGATTTTCCTCCCTAGTCCCCTCTGTTCAGTAAACCATTCAACTGCTCAAGTAAGAAAACACACTAGGAATTATCTTTGATTCTTTTTTTTTCTCAGCCTGCACTTACAATCCATCTGAAGTCCTGTTAATTCGATCTTTAAAACTTCCGCCAAACCTGTCCATTTATTCATGTTTTTATTTACATGACCTGTCCAAGTCATCGTCATCTTTCTTATTCCTACCCTTGCCCCCTCCCCAATTCACTCCAATACAAAGCAGCCAAAGGAGTCTTTAAAGATATAAACTAGATGTCTCTCTTGCTGAAAAACTTCTCAGTGATTTCCCATTGCTTTTAAAATAAAATCCAAAGTCCTTACCATGATTTGGTTGCCCTATTCAGACTATACGGACCCTTACTACCCTCCCATTCACCACACCATGATAGGAGGTCATGTTCTTTCTCATTCACGGAATCCCAAGCATCTAGGACAGTGCCTCCTACACAGGAGACACACAATAAATGTTTGTTGAAAGAATGAGTAAGTGAGTGGCTTACAAGACCCTTCCTGGTCTGGTTTTTGTTTCTGCTGTTCTCTTTCTACTCCCCCATGTCACAATCTATGTTCCATCAAACGCTAGGAGCAGAATGAGACTAGGCAATATCTCTCTTACAAGCACTTTGAGTGGTGGCAGCAGAAATCAAGTGAGAGAACCCCAAGAGATAGCTGCAAACTCAATGACAGAATAAAGAGTAATTAACTGAGCCGCCCTTCCTCCCTGGATGGACTTCTTGGGCTCCTCTCAGCTCACATCTTGAGGGTTTTTTTAATTTAGTAAAATATAAATAACATAAAATTCACCATTTTAGGCATACAATTCAATGGCACTATTTATTTCCAGAACTCTTTTATCTTCCTGATATAGTTCAGATGTTGTCTCCTCTAAATTTCACGTGGAATTGTAATCCCCAGTGTTGGAGGCATGATCTGGTGGGAGGCAATTGAGTCATGAGGGCAAATCCCTCATGGCTGGATGCTGTCCTCATGATAGTGAGTGAGTTATCAGGCGATCTGGTTGTTTAAAAATATGCGGTACCTCCCTCCTCTACTCTATTTCTTGCTCCTCCTCTTGCCATGTGACAGGCCTGCTCCCACTTCGCCATCCACCATGAGAAAAACCTCCCTTAGGCCTCCCCAAAAGCTGGACAGATGCCAGTGCCATGCTTCCTGTACTGCCTGCAGAACCATGAACCAATTAAATTGTTTTTCTTGATAAATGACCCAGTCTCAGGTATTTCTTTTTTTTTTTTTTTTTTTTTTTTTGAGATGGAGTCTTGCTCTGTCCCCCAGGCTGGAGTGCAGTGGCCGGATCTCAGCTCACTGTAAGCTCCGCCTCCTGGGTTTACGCCATTCTCCTGCCTCAGCCTCCCCAGTAGCTGGGACTACAGGCGCCCGCCACCACGCCTGGCTAGTTTTTTTTTTTTTTTTTTTGTATTTTTTAGTAGAGACGGGGTTTCACCGTGTTAGCCAGGATGATCTCGATCTCCTGACCTCGTGATCCGCCCAACTCGGCCTCCCAAAGTGCTAGGATTACAGGGTTGAGCCACCGCGCCCGGCCTCAGTTATTTCTTTATAGCAATGCAAGAATGGCCTGATACACGTCTCAAACAGAAATTCTATATCCACCAAACAATTACTCCCCATTCTCCCCTCTTCTCAGCCTTTAGTAACCTCTATTCTACTTTCTGTCTCCATGAATTTGCCTATTCTTGGCTCCTCATATAAATGGAGTCATACAATATTTGTCCTTTTGCCTCTGTCATCTTTCACTTAACATCATGTTTTTAAGGTTCATCTACGTCATAGCGTGTATCAGAATTCCACTCCTTTTTATGGCTGAATGATATTTGAGTTTGTTTTTAATTCACCTGTCCAACAAATATTAATTGAATACTTTATCCATCCAAGCACTTTTCTAGATTCTATGGAGATAGCAATAAGCGAAAGAGACAAAATTATTGCTTAATTCTTACAAATAAACAAGTGATTATATACTATGTCAGATGGTGACAAGGGCTATAGAAAAAAAAACTGTATTGCAGAGAGGAACTGTAGAGGAAGAAGAGATCTCAGAGGCAGAGTGGAATCATTCGTGTAGTTCTTTGAAAGCTAGAGTAAGGATTTTGGATTTTACTCTGAAATCAGAAGTCAATAGAAAGTCTGGAGCTGGGATGGGTGCGGTGGCTCACACCTGTAATCCCAGCCCTTTAGGAGGCCGAGGAGGGTGGATCGCTTGAGACCAGGAGTTCAAGACCAGCCTGGCCAACATGATGAAACCCTGTCTCTACTAAAACGACAAAAAAAATTAGTTGGTCATCATGGCACACTCCTGTAATCCCAGGGAGGCTGAGGCATAAGAATTGCTTGAATCCAGGCGGCAGAGGCTGCAGTGAACCCTGGGATCCAACAAAGCAAGACTCTGTCTCAGAAAAAAGAAAGAAAGTCTGCAGCTGTAGAGTGACATTTTCAAGGATAACTGTTTTGAAGGATAACTTTGGCTTCAGTGTTGAAATGAGACTATGACAGGAAATATGGTAAAGGAAAGGAGAAAGATCAGCGAGGGGTGTGCATTAGTCAAGGTTCCCCAGAGAATCAGAAGCAATAAGAGGGGGTGTGTGTGTGTGTGTGTGTGTGCGCGCATCTGTGTGTTACATGGGGAGAGATATACTTTAAGGAATTGGCTCATGTAATTGTGGGGGGTGTCAAGTCTGAAATCTGCAGGGCAGGCCAGCAGGCTGGAAATTCAAGTAAGAGCTGATGTTGCAGTCTTCATTCTGAAGTCCACAGGATAGGATAGGAAGGTTCGAAACTCAGTCAGGGTTTCCATGTTGCAATATTGAGGCCAAATTCCTTTTGAGGCAGAATATACTCCATGCCTCGTTTGCAGTCAACCTCTGGCATTTCTTGGGCTGTGGATGCATCAACCCAATTTCTGCCTTACGTGGCATTCTCTCTGTGTGTATATCTGTGTCCAAATTTCCCCTTTGTATAAGGATACCAGTCATGCTGGAATAGGGTGGCCTTCATCTTACTAATTACATCTGCTGCAATGCTATTTCCAAGTAAGGTCATATTCCAAGGTACTAGGGACTAGGATTTTAATACGTAAATTTTGGGAGGTGCAAGTCAACATATAACACAGGGTAACAGCTGTGAATATGAAGTAGTTGGATTTGGCCAGAGAATTTTAAAAAGAGAGTCTGGGATACTCCAATGATGTTTTTCACCTGAACAAAAATAGTTAAATTGCCATTTACTAAGCTGGTGAAGACTGCAAGAGGAGAAAGTTTGGAGAAGAATAACAAGGGTTCAGTTTTTATATAAGTTTCAAAGCACCATATCCGGCGGGGCATGGTGGCTCATGCCTATAATGCCACCACTTTGGGAGGCCAAGGTGGGAGGATCACATGAGATCAGAAGTTCGAGATCAGTCTGACCAACACGGTGAAACCCCATATCTACTAAAAATACAAAAATTAGCTGGGCAAGGTGGCGCATGCCTGTAATCCCAGCTACTAAGGAGGCTGAGGCAGGAGAATCGCTTGAACCCAGGAGGTGGAGGTTGCAGTGAGCTGAGATCACACCACTCTACTCCAGCCTGGGTGGCAGAATAAGACTCTGGGAAAAAAAAAAAACAAAAACAAACCAAACCAAAACAAAACAAAAAACACCATCTCCTACCCTACGTCCCTTACTTGGCTAGTAATGCCTGTGGCGAGAACAGAGGACCCAGTTATCTGCAGGAGCAGGGCAGACAGAGCCTTTGAGTGTTTCCCTTCCCTAGACATACAAGTCATCTAAGTAGCTCTCATGTCTGGCCCACTCCACTTCCCTTTCCAGCCCCTCCTCCCTCCTTATCATTGCCTCCATTACACATCTCTTTATGACATCTCCACATAAGCCCTAGGCATAAATACATTTTAAAAGTTATTAAAAGAATGGAACAAGTCAGAACTGATTATGAGCTGCAGAAATATTCTTTTTAAGAGTTGTATGTTCACGAGGAACATTGAGATTCTGAAGGAACCTTAATAATGGAAACATATTATGAAGAGTTGGGTTCACCTCAAATTAATGTTAACCTGTGACTCTAGTAGCCAGGAGCTGTTATTTATATTGCCACCTTTCAATCTGCATAATTTATGGTCAGTGCAGGGGAAGATTTGCCTTTATAGTTTTCACTGTCAGCTAGATTCTTCGATCCAAGTGGAGGAATTACATTTCCAAATAACAGAAAGTTAAAATGTATAATATGACTAAACTACAACAAAGTGGAACTTAAAAATAAAGTCCAGGAGAAAATAGGTCATTTCATAAAACTAACTTCAAATTCTGTTAGAACCGTGACTTTAATTCTAAAGGCTCTCAGAAAGTTTTGGTACAGGAGTCCTTTATTCTGCTATGGATGTTTCCTTTATGAAATGCTGCTGTTTAAGCATGAGAGAAAACCTTCCATTTGAAGTGGGCAAGACATTGTTCATATGGATTTAGGCTGTGGCGATTTTCGTTTGCATAAAGGCACTCTGGTTGCTGTTCAGTAGTCAACATGATTGATTAGGGATGTGGTGGTTCAATCGGAATAAAGTATTCCCCAAATAATCTGGATCCCTAAGGGCCAGTGCGTCCAGGAATATGGTCCTGATAATTCCAATCTGTGGCTAATATTATTAAAAGCCTTAGACTGTCAAATAGAATCTGGCCTAAAAGGAGGACAAGGCTCTCTGAAGTGCAGCCCAAAGTGCAGCCCTTCGGGCAGCTGAAGGTCTTTTCTCAGATCGAATTTTTTGGCTACATTGATACTCTTCGGCTTCGTCCTTGCCAGAAGTGCGGAAGGATTCCAGCACCCCACAACTTGCTTGATTCACCCTCATCCCTTCCCCTAACTGGAGAAGCCGCTGGGTTCCGCGAGCCAGACTCGCGGTGGCTTCAGAGAAGCAGGCGAGCAGGCGGCTGATCCGGAGGCCAGTGTGGGGCCGGCAAGCGGTGACTGTCTCCAGAGGAGCAAAGGAGCTGAGTCTTGTTTTTCTTGGATCAGGTTTGGGACTTTTATTCTGTCTGACCATTTCCACCACTTCCCTCACAAGAGTCTCTGTCTCAAAGCACAGGACCGAAGCAAAATGCCTAATGAAGCGTGCCCAAGGAAGGGGCAGGGGCGTGCAAGTGACTCGGGAAGAAGGACTGGGGTGAGGGGAGAAACGAGGTTACGAGTTCGCACGTTCTCACAAAACCATTTGAAAACAGGAGCTGGAGACGACAAATTCTGCAACCCACGAAAGGCCTTTGGAGCTGGCTCCGGCTCCTCGAAGTTGGGCGTGCGTCGCAGAAG
Organism: Macaca mulatta; assembly: GCF_049350105.2. Taxonomy (NCBI): domain Eukaryota; kingdom Metazoa; phylum Chordata; class Mammalia; order Primates; family Cercopithecidae; genus Macaca; species Macaca mulatta. Next base: position 64,527,799 of record NC_133413.1, read on the forward strand.
AGTGCTGGGCGCTCCCTTTCAGCATTTTCGGCTTTGTTCAAGCCCTTGCGTAGGGTCAGGAAAGTCGTGGGTGGGCTCATCAGGCTTTAGGTCTCCAGGAACCCGGCTGGTCCTCTCTCGACTTCTTAGCGTAGGGTCCCGCCGGCCCGGGCGCCCTTGGCCGCCGAAGTTCCCGCCCTCGCCGAGGGCCCTAGCTCCGGAGCGGGGCGCAGACGCGGCCGCCGCCCCGCAGTCCCCCGCAGGTGCCTCCCAGGACCAGCTGCCGGGCGGAGGCCGAGCACACATGGCGGCAGCTGAGCCTCCACACCCCAAGTCCCAGCCGGAGGGTCGCGTCCCCTGTCCTCCTCCCGGGCGAGACGAACGCTCAGCAGCTCATTCCCTGGGCGCCAAGACTGATTTCCAAGTCGCCCACTTTACCCCCTCCAGGAAGCTGTTGGCGCTTCTCCAGAAGCCTCCTCGGCTCCCAGCTCCAGCCCCTAAAATAAAAGCACCTTGCCAGAGAGCGGGGGAGGGGAGCAGCTGAACGGGGAGAATGAAAATACTAGGAGAACGACCCCATTCTCCAGGAAAAGGTAATGAGGGGAAGTGAAACAGTGTGAACTTACTCGGAAATGCAAACCGAGTTCAACTCACCCGGGGGCAAACAAACGACAGAAAGACAAATCAGCCACCGCACTCGCGGCTTTCCCAGAAAAGGCCTCATGAATGAGAATGGGTTGCTAGGTTTCCTTCCCTCTCTCCTGACAATCGCTTCCCACAAGACTTCCACCGCCGAAAGAAAACAGGCCGGGCCTGGTGACTGCGGAGTGAGGGAACCGCGCCAGGCCCACGAGGCCGCCCGCGACCGCTCCCGCCTTCAGGACCCTGGAGAGCGGCCGCCGCGCCCCTGGGACCCACGCCCAACCCAGAGCACCCGCGCTCGCCTCCCGCGCCTCACCACCCCGGCACTTTATTCGCTGCTTCCCGCCTCCACCTTCATTTTTTTTTGGCAACCACCGCTCTTGTTTTTCACAGACAGATTAAATTGTTTTTTGTTTGGCATGAGGGGGTGTTTGGATTGGCCGAGCTACATTCCGGTTTGTAACTACACTAAACGTCAGTGCACCAAGAAACTTAGAGCGTCTCAAAGATGAGAGCCTGAACGAGGCAGGTGACCTTAAAAAGCCACTGAGTTCAATCCCTTTATAAATGAACTCAGAAAATAAAGAGCCTTTCCCAGTATTAGCCATTAAGTTCGTGGCAAGGTTGAGTGTAGAACCGTGGGTTTCTGACTTCTAAACTAATGCTTCCCTCCACTTTCCAAGGGGAAAAAAAAATCCTCAACGCTTAGGTCTCCTAAGCAACAAGTGGAAGGTGGAAAGGCCGGTGTTCCCGAGAATAAGAAGGACACATGGAGTTTGGAAAGGGGGTCCGTAGAGGGTTCACTTGTAGTAGCAGCCCTAACATGGAATCCCGGTGTTCCCTGCTCCACGTAACATAACCACAGCCGCAATGGCCAGTCCCTTTCTCCAACCATCCTGTGAAGGGTCTGGGGCCCTTCAGCCACCTTCAGCCAGTATCTGGACCTTCCGTAGGCAACAATCCCAATAGAATCTAGTAGCCAAGGCGAACTCTATGCCTCTGGCAGGCAGAACCCTGGGCACTTAGGGAGATGCGAAAGGGCAGGGGGAACAAGGGAAGATCAGAGAAGGGAGGGGAAGAGTAACAGTTACAAAAGTGAACTAAGATTTTCATCCAAATTCTGAAGAACCAGGAGATGTGAACACAGACCCTTCTGCATAGCGCATGTCACATTCAGCGCACGTAAGAGTCCCCTGGGAATGCTACTATGCAGATTCCGATGCAGTAGCCTGGGTGGGGCTCAAGAGTATTTCTAACAGGCTCCTAGGTGTTGGCGAAGCTGCTGGCCCACGGACCACACTTCAAGTAGCACGGAGTTAGGAAAAACAGGAGTGGGAGGGGAAAGAATCTAACTGTAGGCCTTTCCTTTTGCTTTCACCAACCTTCTCTTGCACCCCCAAAGTAACGCCTCAAAACTCTGTAGTAAAGAGCCCCGTCTAAGCGGCCGGACACCACATTAACCGTATGCTGGTTTTGTTTCTCTCTCCCTGCCCCAGCCCTTCCCGCCTGCACAGCTCCCATACTCGCCTGCCGCCCCGAAGCTGCTCGGCCTCCTTTATAGCCCGCTTTCCAGTCTCACAAGGTTCTTCTCTCACCTTCTCCGGCGACCCCCTCCTGAAGCTCCCCGGAGGCGCCCGAACTTCTCCCCCCTGCTTCCCGCCCTGCCGGCCGCCCGGCTCTCGCGGGGGCACGAGGAGCTGCCAGGCCGCCTCTCGCTCCTGCTCGGGGCGGCGCTGGCACTGCCCGGCCGACCCTCGGGGGGTCGTCCGCTGAGGCCCGCCCGTCCGGTCGGCAAGCCCAGGGAAGAAGACGCCACCGCTGGGCAGAGCTCGCCCATGCCGGTGAGTATCGTGGTCTCCATTACGCCCCACACCCAGCCTCCCCAGGACACCAGCCTCTCCCGATTCTTCCTAACCCCGACTGACCCGCTCCGCCCGGGCCAGCAGCGGGGAAAGGCGGCAAGGTCGGTTAGGCCGGGACAAGGCTGGGCAAGTCATAGGACGGGACACTGGAGGCTCCCGGGACACCGCCCCTACTCGCGGGAAGACACTCCAAGCTACTTTTTCCTGGGCCATTTCCTTTCCAGGGTCCAAGAAAACGGGAGGGAGCCCTCGCTCTTCCCTTTCAAACTGCCTTTCAAACTCCCGGCGTGTCGCTCTCCTCCCCCTACTCCGAGCCTCCCCCAGACGCGCCTCCGCCGGCTCCCCGCGCTCGCTCTCCCACTCCCCTGCCCTCTCGGCAGGCAAGGGAGGAAATGACGTGATGTTATTTTTGTGTCAGGTCAGTTTCCAGCTTCAGCTTAGCCCTCCGGGCTCCAGGGAACTACCCCCGCGGCCCCACCGGGTCCCACTCTCGAGGGGACGCTGCGGGCTACGGGGACACGCGGTGTGGCGAGTCTGGAGAGCTGGGCAGCTTGGTTCTCCCTCCCGCTGCCCCCTGGTCTACTCCTCTCCCCGGACTCGGGAGTCCCTGGAGAAGGGGACGCGGAGGGCGACTGCCGAGGGTCTCAGCGGGAGCCGGAGTCAGGGGTTAGTTCCTCCCCTTATCCCCCGCTCGTTTGCCGAGTGGGGCCTCCGCGCTCTGGCTAGCTGGGAGGCGGCGAGGGCCGCTTTCCAGGGCGGGAAGACCGGAGGCCGAGGCTGCGCCGGGGAGGGGCGGGAACAGAGCTCCGAGAGGTGCCCCGGGCCGCGGAGAAGGTAGGGGGCTGCCCTCTGTAGGCGGGCAGTCCACAGACGCAAAGCTCTGGGGACCAAGCACCCGCTCCGCGCCAGCCGCCCAACCCCGCTCCTCCCTCCCGCTCCCTTCATTCACAAGGTCCGAGCACGCAGTCCAGCACACTCGAGTCTCGCTCTGCCCCCGCGCGCCGAGGGGAGGCGATGACACAGAGGGCTTCGAGGACGCCCTCCACGCGCGCCTGGCTTCGTATCCACACTCCTGGGACTTGCTAATCCAGGGCTGGAGCAGTGAGGCTGCGGCCGGGGTGGAGGTCGCGCGCCGCTTGGGACCTCGGGGATACCCCTAGCGCCCGCCGCGGTGGAGTGCGCCGCCGCTGGAGGGAGGCGAGACGTGGGATTGCCCGGCCGGGTAAAGGGAGTGAGGGGGCGGGGAGGAGGCAGAGCAAGGGGAGGAAGAGGCCGGGAGAAAAGGGCTACAGCAAAGATCGAGAGCCGGAGAAAGGGGAAAGGCGCCCGGAGCAATCGCAGACGTAGAGAGGGCAGCCCTCGGCGCTGCAATAGAAAGAAGGCACCCGCCGGACGCATGCGCACGGCGGACGGAGGCGAGCCGGCCGGGGCTTCCCCTCCGGCTGGCCGGGTGGACAGTGGGCTCGTGAGTATCCTGGTTCCTCGACCTCTCTTTCTTCCTCTCGGGCTCTCCCTGAGGCTTCGTGCTGGAAAGTGGCCGAGGCTAGGAGGGGCGCGCAGCGCGTCCGGACCTCGGGGTGTCGCCGTTGCTGCTGGGCGGGAGCGGGTGCGAGTCGGGGGTTACTGCCGGTAGCTTTAGTGCGTGTTTGGGGGAGTGTGGCTGCGGGTGCGTCTGTGTCCGAAGAGGGCCTTCGCGCCACCAGGATCAGTATGTCCCGGGCCTGCCAGGGCGTCCGCGATTCCACCTCTGCGGCCTCGGGTCGGTGACTTGGTGGAGAACGCAGAAGTCTAGACTTTAGACCCTAGAAATCGCACTGATCACCCGAAGCGTATTTTGGAAAGTCCAGGCGGGTGGAAGCGTCGGCGTTCTCACCGTGTAGGGAGAGGATAAGGAAGGGGCCAGGCGCCCGGGGCGGGTGGTTTGAGCGCCGCTGGGAAGGGAAAGGAGACAGAGCCTCCTGGAATCAGAGCGCCTGCTTTTAGGAGAAGTGCAACCAGGGCAGGGGCACCGAGGGGCAGGGTGAGGAAGTGGGAGCCCGGCGCATGGACCCCAGAGGACCAACTAGGTGTGGGCGTTCACTCGGAGCCTCTGTTCATGCTCTTGAAAACCGAATGAACAGAGAAGTGCCCTCCACCCTTCGCCTGCGCCAAGGCAGTTAACGTGCAGGCGCCGCCGGGATTTTCCTGGAACAAATCCGGGCACTTGATCTTCCGCACCCTCGGAGCTGCCCTGGGAAGTCGGAACAAGTCTGGGCGCCCGGACTGCGGACTGGAAAGCAGGGAGCGGAGGGCGGGAGACTGGGGGCGGGAGGTGGGGGTGCGGGCTGCTGCTGGGGACCGAGGTGGGCGTTGGAGGGGAGGGTCTGTGTGCGCGGGTATCCTCCAGCGTTGGGGGAGCGGACAGGCCAGGGGCCTCTAGGGAAGCGGCGCTCCGGGACAGGGGTGGCTTTCCCGTCTCTGTGTGCGCCGCGATCCCCCCACCCAGCTCTGGCGGAGGAATGGGTGGGGGAGGAGCCCTGAGAGATGCAACTAGCTAACAGTGGGGTGGGCGTTTTGGGGAAAGGTTTGCGTGCGCTGCGGCCCTCCGGCTGCTAGAGAAGTGGGCGAGAGAGAGTGGGCGCCGGGAGGGGGTCTATAGGCGCCACGACCTCCCCCACCTCCCTCCACGCTTGTGGGGGAGTGAGTGGGGAAGGGGCATTGGGAGAGGCGGCGCGCCAACACTGAGTTGCAATGTGAGCTTCCCGGACTTGACAGCATCAAAGGAAAACCCTGGCGAGCAGCCAGGGCCAGCGAGCGACCCCAGCAGCAGGGACGAGGCGGTGCAGAGCGCTCGCGGACAGGCTAGGGGGATCCCTGGGGAGCAGCTGCTGCTCACGGACCACCGGCGATGCACGGGGTGGAGAAGTGAACGTGGTCGACAGGATTTCTATCCGGAAGGTGGACAGCGCTACAGGGGAATCTCCTCGATTCCTGTCCGTCTCATAATTTGGCAAAAGCTCGCGCCACTGCCCTCGACCTGGGCGACAGAGCGAGACTCCATCTCAAAAAAAAAAAAAAAAATTAGCAAAAGCCTGTCGCTCTTTGTCGACCTCCCCACATTCCCCAGTCACCTGGCTGGGGTTCGTTGGTATCAAAACCCCAGCCTTGGTGCCCTCGGTGTCGGCAGGACCCTCGCCCACTGGCTAGCGGAATCAGGCACCTGCACGCGGGCTCCTCATTGCCCTGGCGCGTGAGGAGCAAGGGGGTTCTGCATCAGTCTCCATCCACCCTGCTTGGGACACAGGTGGCAGGGCCCTGGAGTGGCTTGGCTTCATTTCACTCCTAGTGCCTCCACACCGTGGAATTGACTAAACAAATGTTCAAGTTCGCAAAACGGTCTGACTTCCTCCCCAAACTTGACAAGGACATTTCTAGTGAAATTACTCTGTAAGTTTTTTTGGCACAACCACAGTTTGCAATTTACTGTTTTAAAATATTTTTTTCCTCAAAACCTAATTTTCTATTGGGTCTCATCCTGTTTATCTTCTGTTCATTAAGTGACATCTTTCTTTTTTTCTTTGAGACTCAGTTTCGATCTTGTTGCCCAGGCTGGAGTGCAATGGTGCGATCTCGGCTCACTGCAACCTCTGCCTCCTGGGTTCAAGCAATTCTCCTGCCTCAGCCTCCCGAGTAGCTGGGGCTGGGATTACAGGCAAGCGCCACCACTCCTGGCTAATTTTTTGTATTTAGTAGAGACGGGGTTTCTCCGTGTTGGTCAGGCTGCTCTCGAACTCCCGACCTCAGGTGATCCACCTGCCTCGGCCTCACAAAGTGCTGGGATTACAGGAGTGAGCCACCGCCATAAGTGACATCTTTTTTTTTTTTTTAATCACGTATTAGTAACGCATATGAGAGGCAATGTCGCCAAACCAGTGAGAGTCTTGAGCTCTGTAACCGGGTTCAGATCCCAACCTAACTGCATAACCTTGGACTAGTTACTTATCCTCTCTGGGCGTTAGTTTTATCATCTGTGAAATGGGGATAATAAGAGTACCTACCTCGGCCGGGCGTGGTGGCTCACTCCTGTAATCCCAGCACTTTGAGAGAATGAGGCAGGGGGATCACCTGAGGTCAGGAGTTCGAGACCAGCCTGGCCAACGTGGTGAAACCCCGTCTCTACTAAAAATACAAAAAATTAGCTGGGTGTTGTTGCTGGCGCCTGTAATCTCAGCTACTCTGGAGGCTGAGGCAGGAGAATTGCTTGAACTCGGGAGGCAGAGGTTGTAGTGAGCCAAGATGGAGCCACTGCACTCCAGCCTGGGCAACAAGAGCAAAACTCCGTCTCAAAAAAAAAAAAAAAAAAAAAAAAAAAGAGTACCTACCTAACGGGCTAGCTGACAGCATTTAGTAAATTAATAACATAGAGCTCTTATAACGGGATGGCACATACCAAGCAAAAGCTGTTATTACTATTATTATATTGAGGCTAAATTGGCTAGACTTCAAACTATAAATAAGATCAGTAACAGAATGCATATTTTTGTATACTATAAAGAGTATGCATAATGAAACACATGTCCATCATCAAAATTAGAAAAACAGTCTTTTTTTTTTTTTTTTTTTTTTTTTTTTTGAGACTGTGTCTCACTCTCTCACCCAGGCTGGAGTGCAGTGGCACAACTGAGGCCCACTGCACCCTTGAACTCCCAGATTCAAGGGATCCTCCCATCTCAGCCTCAGGAGTAGCTGAGACTTAAGGTACCTGCCACTGCACCTGGTTAATTTTTTAATTTTTATAGAGACAGGATCTCACTGTGTTGCCAGGGCTGATGAACAGCCAGTTTAAGATAATCTGAAAATGTACCTTAGGAGCTTGAAGTGCTAACTTGTTTGAGATCACTGTAAATGTTTTAGCTGAAACATCCCTTATATCAGAAATACAGAAAGATGAAAATCAGGTTACTTATTCTACCTCCTTCGTTTTATGGATGAGAAAACATTCAGAGAGGTTAAGGGTCTGGGCCAGAGATCTCCAGCTAATTAGGGGCCAAAATAGAATGAGGACTTCTGACTCATTCCCCTGGGCTCTTACACACCACACTGCTGATTTCCTGTTTACTACGGATTAATGAACTGTTAACAGATAGAAAGTATAAATAAGGAAAAAGTGTACAAGCATGTGCTATCTCTAGCACCAAGAAGGACTAGGCAGTCATGTCATGGCTACTCTTGTCCCACAGCTTTATCTTGGTCCCTCACATTATAAGACATGACCACATGACTCGCCTCAGGTACGGTAAGGTTACAGATCAAGCTATTGTCAGAGCCAGCATTAGCATTTTAGGCCCCACTTGGGTATACATTTGATTGCAAATTCTGTTAATCTCTTGTAGCAGTTTTAGAAATCATCTTTGAGCTTTTCTTGAATTCTTAAAATACCTTTCCAGCTGGCTTTGAAGGTCTTTCCTATAACAAAGCCTTTTAGAAAAGGCCTTCAGAATTACACAGAAGATTTTTTTATTCTAGATTTTATGGAGTAGCAACAGTAAAAGAGAAAAGCTTTCTTATTTTAATGCAGTAGCCTGTAACTGGTTTCATTCCAGGCACTTGAGTATCAATTCCTGAAATCCTACTGTTCTTTTATTTCTGCATGTGGCCATCTAACCACATTCATCTTCCATGGACAGATGCAGATGGTGGCTTAAAGGTTCAGCCCTCATATTAACAGTTTAAGAATTATACAGCAGAGACTTTCTAGTGAACATCTGGTCTTACAAAGTTATTTATAGTGATGGTGTGTCTTCCAGGGAAGGTACTTCGAGGAATTATGCCTTCATCCTTGAAAAAGGAAACCATGGTTTTCTCCAGTGTGTGAACTGGATACTGAGTATCTTTTTTTTTTTTTTTTTTTTTTTTTTGACCCCAAGAAACCTCTTGCATGAATACCCTACTCTTGACTTTGCATCTTGGGATACTTACTACATGTTCTTAGACAGAAGGACAGGGCATTTAAGAAGGGAGTGACTTTCTAGCATGCTCCCAAGCCAGTTTGGCAGAACTTAGTTTTGAAATCACATGTGTCAAGTCAGGTCCCAATATGATTATAATGTGTATCACCGTCCAATTGGGAATATTTCAGATTGGTTTTCAGTGCAACACCAGGTGACTCACAATGTGAGCTTCTATTCAAACAAGTACAGTGTCAGTCAGCAACTAATAGGGCTCACTCTGAGTCAGAGCTTAGCATTTAGTACAATAAGTGTGAGTCACTGACTACCCGGCACCATCTGAGATGGTCCCTGAATGTTACTTTGCGCAGCTAGCTCAAGAGTTAAGGTGATGCTGCTTGGAGTGAGTCAGTTTGTAGTACAATTGAATGGGCTCTTGGAGAGGCCATTCACAATCAAGTTTGATGTGGCTGAGTGCTCAAAGTAATATTACGTGATTATAAATTCATGGAGTAGATTACCTTGATTCTAATCCAGCTGATTAGAGTCTAGCTATTTGCACGGGGAATCACTTGCGAAATATGAGTAATATGCTCTGTTGCCCAGCAGTGATATTTTACATGAGTTATTTCAATAGTTATTAAAGCCAGTTGACCTTTCTGATTTGGGAATGCTCAATTTCTAGTTAAGCATGTATTTTATTCTAAAGTGTAAAATCCTTTTCATATGAGCATTTGAGTTTTAGGCAAAGGCATCTCATGCAAAGTTATCTGATAGCTTGGCTTCCTGAGGTGCTGGGTTGTACAATGTGCACCTCCGTCCAACAGTGAAGTAGTAGAGAACACCCTGCTATCTGGTTTGTCTACATTTGGGCCCCTCTGAAGCTGACTGAATTGTGGTTGCTCAAGGCTAGAGCGCAAGTTTGTACTGCTGCTCTTAGACTAAGGACACCAGGCACTTTCACCCTTTTAGGGCTGAATAGCTAGAACCAACACTTATACAGCTGTTGGATTTTTGCAACCATGGAAAGAATTATGCAACCTACTCCTTACCTCACCTGTATAATGGACTTTTATGTCTCAGGGTGGAGTGATAATGAGATTTAAGGGACTATTAGATTTCTTTCTTTCTTTTTCTCTTTCTTTCTTTTTCTTTCTTCCTTCCTTCCTTCCTTCTTTCTTCCTTTCTTTTTTCTTTCTTTCTTTTCTTTTTTTTTTTGTTCAGGTCTTTTATTAACTAATACACAATTACTTGTCCTCTGGTTTGTTGAAGCAATAAATCAGACAACATTAGCCACAATAATGCCTGTGAAAGTGGCTGGCCATAAAAACTCCAGCACCACATTCATCTGAAAGGCACTCCCAATGAAGGCCACTAATTCTGGCATTTTAATCCACCTTATAGTATTTCAGGACACCCACTTCACCTTCTTTCTCTTATGCTTATTCCTGGGAGTTGGATAAGATTTCTTCCTATTTTTGGCACTACCATGAAGTCTCAGCACAAGATAAAAAGAGTAGATTCTTTTTGAATGTTGTAGTCAGAGAAAGTATGTCCATATTCCAGTTACTTGCCAGCTTCCAGTCGCTTGTCTTTGCTGATCAGGAGGAATTCCTTCCTTATCCTGGATATTGGCCTTTACATTTTTCGGTTGTATCCGAGGGTTCAACCTCGAGAGTGATGATCTTCCCTGTAAGGATATTTGCAAAAATCTGCATTTTGGTAGATGCTCCATCTGAGGTTGAGGGAAATGAAGAGATGGGTTAGACTATAGACACAGGAGAGGGTGCTGGCCAGAGAGCAGTCCAAGAGCACGCCCATAGATTTCTTAATTTGTATAAAAGTCGTGTTGATAATTAGTGACAGGAAGTCATTATCCATAGAACTCAGATTAGACTACTGTTAAAAAGTACATGTGGCCAGGCGTGGTGGCTCACGCCTGTAATTGCCACACTTTAGTAGGCCAAGGCGGGTGGATCACTTGAGCCCAGGAGTTCCAGACCAGCCTGGGCAACACAGTGAAACCCCATCTCTTAAAAAAATGCAAAAAATTAGCTGGGTGTGGTGGTGCACACCTGTAGTCCCAGCTACTTGGGAGACTGAGGCCGGAGGATCACCTGAGCCTGGGGACGCTGAGGTTGCAATGGGCCATGATCTTGCCTCTGCTCTCCAGCCTGGGCAACAGAGTGAGACCCTGACTTAAAAAAAAAAAAAAAAAAAAGTACATGTATATTTTTCTCTGTTCATCTTTTGATGACTCTAAAAGAATCTTACATGTATGGGGTCTTCCATATACATTCATTTTGTTTTTACAAGTATTTATTTCTAGTGATTACCCAGATATAGTTCATATATCTCCTGCTATAAAGAAAGATATATCTATTTCTTTGCATTTAAGGGGGACTTTACATAAAAAATTTAATTCTTCCTGACTTAATATAATCCCGGCAAATTTCAGTTGTTAGGACTCTTTAATGAATTAGAGTATTTCTAAAACTGAAACAACGTTTTTCTGTGTTTATTAGGTTTCAGTGATGAGCTATTTGGTATTTTTGTGAGGTTTATGACAGCTTTTAACTTCATTTACTTGAGTTATAACTTATAGTAAAGTTTACACATCTTAAGAGTGGAACTTAGTAAACTTCATGTAAGTGTACCCCCACAGAACCACCATTTAGATCAGGGTTTCTCACCTCAGCACTGTGGAGATTTGGGGTTCAATAACTCCTTATTGAAGGGAGTTATTGAATGGAATAACTCCATTGCACTGTAGGATGTTTAGCAGCATCCCTGATCTCCACCCACTGGATGATCCAGTAGCACCCTTCCCTGGATGCCATGACCAAAAATGTCTAGACATTGCCAAGTGTCCCCTGGGGCCAAAATCACTCACCACATCTCTAGATGAAGATACAGGATATTTTCAGCACCCCATGCTCTCCTGAAGAGCCCATCTCGCTTCCTCCCATTCAGGACTCTCACAGGTAACCACTTTTACAACTTCTTTTAAACTGCCTGCTTTTTAAAGTTCATATGGAATTCAACAGTGTATAATAAATTTTGCATCTGGTTCTTTAGCTCAGCATTATGTTTTTGAGATTCATTTGTTGTTGTATGTATTGTTATTTTTTAATGCTGTGCAGCATTCCTTTGTATGAACACACCACAATGTATTTATCCATTCCACTACTGAAGAAATTTTAGTTGTTTCCAGTGTGGAGCTATTATTAATAATGCTAATATTAACATTCTCACTCATGTCTTTTGATGAACTTTTTTCCTTTGAGTATATGCCCAGGATAAAAATTGTTGGGTAATAAGTCCAGTGTATGTTTAGCTTTAGTAGATATTGCAAAACTGTTTCATAGTCCAAATCAGTTTACATCCATCCCCACCAGCAAAGTTGTATTGCTTCACATCTTCACCAGTACTTAGTATTGTTTGCCCACTTAACTTTAGTCATTCTGGTGGCTGTGTAGTAGTATCTCATTGTGGTTTTAATTTGTATTTCCCTGGCTACTAATGGTGTTAAGCATCTTCCTATATGTTTTTGGGTCAAGTCATTTGTAAATTTTCTATTTAAAATGCCTCCACAAGCCTTTGGCCCATTTTTCTTTTTCTTTCTTTCTTTCTCTGTTTTTTTTTTTTTTTTGAGACAGGGTCTCACTCTGTTGCCCAGGCTGGAATGCAATGGCACAATTAGCTGTGAAGCTGAGACTATAGGTGTGCACCTCCACACTCAGCTAAAGTTTTTTATTTTGGCTAGGGAGAGGGAGTAGAGATGGCGTTTCACCATGTTGCCCAGGCTGGTCTTGAACTTCTGTTTGGCCCATTTTTCTATTGTGCCATTGATCTTTTATTATTGTTATTATTGATCTGTCAGAGTTCTTTATATATTCTGGATACAGGCCATCTGTCAAAACTCTGTGTGTGTGTGTGTGTGTGTGTGCGCGCGCGCACATGCGCGCACACTGCAAATCTCTTCTTCCAGTCTGGCCTGCCATTACACTCTCATTCCATTATCTTTTGACTTTCATAGTTTCTGTTGGAAAGTTATGCTTCTTTGAAGGTAGCATGTTTTTATCCTCTGGCTAAAGTTTTTCTCTTGTTTTTCACATACCACAGTGAATATAATGTGCCTATATGTGGTTTTCACTTTATTTTTTCTGCTTTGGGTTAACTGAGCTTCTTGTATCTGTGGATTGACGTCTTTCATCAACTTAGGAAAATTTTCACTCAGTGTCTCTTCAAATATGGCTTCATCTGGTTTTCTTTCTTTCTCTCCTGCTTCTGGGACCTTTCAAATCATACATATGTTAGACTTTTTCCTTCATGTCTCTTATTGTCTGATCTGTTTTGTTCATTTCTCATCTCTCTCTGCTTCAATTTGAATATTTTCTGTTGACCAGTGTTTTAGTTAATTAAGCTATCTTCCTCTGTGTCTAAGTCTTTTGTCAAACCATCTAGTGAGTTGTTAATTTCAGAACTTGTTTTCTTCTAAATGTAGTATGCTAATTTGATTCATTTTAATACATTTAAATTATCTGATGAAATTTCCCATCTTTTCATCAGTTTAGTCCATCTAATTCTTATCTACTAAATCCAATGAGATCATCTGTGTGCCTATATCTATTTTTTATTCATCACATTTTTATCTCTCTTCACAGATCTAGTAATTTTTATTATATGTAGACATTGCATATAAAGAAACTGTGTAGGTTCTGGTAATTTCTTCCACCAGCAAGGATGGAATCTCCCTTGGAGGGATTTCCTGTCTAAGGATGAAGGACTAAAGGGCTGATCACTTCAGGCCAGCAGATATTAGAATGGGTCAGATCTGGTTACAGTTTTGAGGTTTTTTTGTTTGTGTTGACATGGAATCCCCTTCTGTCACCCCCAGGATGGAGTACATTGGCACCATTATAACCTAGAACTCCTGGGCTCAAGCAGTCCTCCCACTTCAGCCTCCTGAGTAGCTGGGATTACAGTCACATGCCAATTCACCTGTGCATTTTTAAAAAATGTTTGGTAGAGATGGGGTCTGGCTATGTTACCCAGGCTGGTGGCTGCAGTTTTAATAAGATTTAGCGCCGGGCGCGGTGGCTCAAGCCTGTAATCCCAGCACTTTGGGAGGCCGAGACGGGTGGATCACGAGGTCAGGAGATCGAGACCATCCTGGCGAACACCGTGAAACCCCGTCTCTACTAAAAAATACAAAAAACTAGCCGGGCGAGGTGGTGGGCGCCTGTAGTCCCAGCTACTCGGGAGGCTGAGGCAGGAGAATGGCATAAACCTGGGAGGCGGAGCTGAGATCCGGCCACTGCACTCCAGCCCGGGCTACAGAGCGAGACTCTGTCTCAAAAAAAAAAAAAAAAAAAAATAAGATTTAGCTAACCCCCGGTTCTTTCTTGTTCCTTGAGAATTTTCTCCTGGGTTCCAGAATGAAAGCATGGTGGACTTCCATCTCCTTGGTCTCAAAAGAATGGAAGACTCAGTCTTGCCTTCAGATTTTAAGTTTGTTCTTTGCCTCCACCTTCCCCATATGTCTTCCACATTTGAAAAATGTCTTGTAGGACCCAGCCATGTGTTTGAGGAATGTCTTGTTACTGAAGGGAACTTGTCCTCCCGCATGAGAAAAGAGTCCGTTTATATCCTCAGCTTGTGCTAATGGTCAGCAAAAGCCCTCAGAAAAAAAAAACCGCTAGTGACAGACTACTCAGCTTGGAAGAGCTCTCTCATTCAGAAATTTTAGTTTATGTAATCTTTTTGCTTTCACAGTTCTCTGATGACTTTAGAAATGTAATTTCACTTATTTATCTGAGTTTTTTAATTGTTGCATAACAATAGTGATTTGGGCTGGGCGTGGTGGCTCACGCCTGTAATCCCAGCACTTTGGGAGGCCAAGGTGGGCAAATCATTTGAGGTCAGGATTTCGAGACCAGCCTGGCCAACACAGCAAAACCCCATCTCTACTAAAAATACAAAAAAATTAGCTGGGTGTGGTGGCGTGTGCCTGTAGTCCCAGCTACTCAGGAAGCTGAGGCAGGAGAATTGCTTGAACCCGGTAGGCAGAGATTGCAGTGAGCCAAGATCACGCCTCTGCACTCCAGCCTGCGTGACAGGGCAGGACTCTGTCTGAAAAATAAGTGATCTGCCTTGACTTATTGACATTTTTCTTGAATTAATTTTCTGTTGATTGCATTGTTATCTTTCTTTTATATCATTTGTTTCCAGTGTAATTCAGAAAATGTGTATTTTTTTTTTTTTTTTTTTTGAGACGGAGTCTCGCTCTGTCGCCCAGGCTGGAGTGCAGTGGCGCGATCTCGGCTCACTGCAAGCTCCGCCTCCCGGGTTCACGCCATTCTCCTGCCTCAGCCTCCCGAGTAGCTGGGACTACAGGCGCCCACAACCGCGCCCGGCTAATTTTTTGTATTTTTAGTAGAGACGGGGTTTCACCGTGGTCTCGATCTCCTGACCTTGTGATCCGCCCGCCTCGGCCTCCCAAAGTGCTGGGATTACAGGCGTGAGCCACCGCGCCCGGCAGAAAATGTGTATTTTAAAATTCACCATTTGTGTGTGTAAAATGTAATACATGCTTTGTCAGTTTGAAAACATTGGAAAGAAAAGAAGTATGTTATAATTTTGCAACTCTTTGTGCTTCAGATTGCAGTTGTGTAATGTAAAAAGCATGAGCGTTGGAATGAAAGAGAACTGGGCTCAAATTTTGACTTTGATCATTAGTTTTGTGAGCCTCTGAATCTGAATAGCAGTGATAAGAATACTTGCTTTAACATAATACATGTACAGCAGAGAGTTCAAGAGAGTATCAGTAAGTGGTACCTCTTACCAATATTCTTCTAATATTTATCATTATTTTAAGCTCTTGACCATGGATAATTTGATTTTAAACATTTATATTTTGATATATTTCTATTTGGTACAGTTTCTAAAATTTTCACCATTTGAACAATGTTCTTTTTAAAAAAACTTAATATAAAAGACCTGTACCATGACTTAATATCCAGGAAAAATTTTAGTGATATGTTTATGAATTCATATTTGGCCTAATCTTTGTCACTTATAGACCCCCCCAAAAATGACCTCCTGAAACTGAAGAATTTAGATAAAATTTAGTTGCAGAAAGAATTGCATTCAGAATAGTCACTCGCAGTAAAATCCACATTTAACTACTTCGTGTTATATCTAGTAGGGCTTATTATAACATATAGGCAATAAGAAAACAATATTAAAATATAATAAGAAAAGGCTAACACTATTTTCTGGAAAGAACAGCTGGTTGACCTTTGCAGAGGAGAGTCTATGTGGGGACTGTAATTTTAACATTATCTCCATGAATGATTTAAATATAATTAATTTTCATATTAGATTTCCTGTTGCCATTGTTGCTCTTTTATTTTGACTATGGCATTTGCTTCCTGAAAAAAAAAAATACTATACTAACATATAGAAATAGTCAGATTCTACTCTAAAGCTGGGATGGAAATGGCAAACCTGGAGGTGGAGTAGCAGGACCCTCCTGACCTGGGCCAGAAGGATAGCACTGATGTGTGCATCCCCAAGGCCTTGGACTTACCTCAGTCTCACCTGTCATCTCACTCTTACTGTCTCAGCCTTTAGTTCCTTAGTGTGATGACAGCCAGCTTCAATGACAGCCAGCTTCACTGCTCTGACCTCCGTATTCCGAGAAGGACTGCTCTTCTTACCATTTGTGGGCAGATTTAAGTCAAGGCACAAGAGTGAGGGACTCTAGTTATGCAACAACCTGAAATTTGTCAAATTCCCACTAGAGCTAAACACATACATCACCTTCGGCCCCTTGAGTGATTGCCTAGGCTGTCCTGTTCTTTTGGCAAAATGAAATACTTATTAACAAAAACACCAGAACATCATAACCAGACCACGTAGAATAAATTTGACTTAAAGGAGGAAAGAGTACTAAGAAGTATAAAAAGGATAAAATTATGCAAAATCTAGTAAAGCGAAAAACTCACCCCCCGAACATGTTAAACAAATGTCATAAACTAAACAAAAGGCTTTATTTCTTTTTTTTTTTTTTGAGATGGAGTCTCGCCGTGTCTCCCAAGCTGGAGTGCAGTGGCGCGATCTCAGCTCACTGCAAGCTCCACCTCCCAGGTTCACGCCATTCTCCTGCCTCAGCCTCCCGAGTAGCTGGGACTACAGGCGCCCACCACAACGCCCGGCTAATTTTTTGTATTTTTAGTAGAGACAGGGTTTCACTGTGTTAGCCAGGATGGTCTCTATCTCCTGACCTTGTGATCCACCCGCCTCGGCCTCCCAAAGTGCTGGGATTACAGGTGTGAGCCACCACGCCCGGCCCAAAAGGCTTTATTTCTTTTCTTTATCTTCCAGTGATCTGTATTCAAAATCATGAGGGCATTTATGAAAACTATAAATACTAATTTAGATAGAGAAAACATTTGTTAAAATCGATCAAATCTACTCTGATAATTAGAAGGCTACATATAGCTTATATTTTCTTAATTGAAACAGGTCCTCTACGTGCCTTTTTACCCAATACGTTAGTAAGGAGATTTTCGCCCTGGGTCTCTGTATCCAACTGCCTTATTTTGTCTCACTGAAAGGTTATAAATTGCTTATGGTTCCCTGCGAAGAGTCCAAAGTGCATAACCACTGAACATTTCAAGTCTGAAATTTCTTCAATTTTAGATCTGTTTGTTCAACATATCTACTATTTGACACTTCACGCCAAGGGGGAGGGAGATCTAAAATTCAGTAGATATTTTGGTACAAACTGTAGAAAACTAAAACCTCGAGGAGCAGAGATTCTCCCACACACATCCTAGGAACTGCAGACAAAAACATTCTGTCAGCTTAGCCCAGAGAACTGTCTTGGGAATGCTAAGGCCCTGTGGGACAAAGTAATGTGCTGGAGTTTCTCTTAGCCCATTCGAATCAAAGCAGACTTGCTGGGAAAAGGACTCCAGCAACCTTCGCTGATCGGCCTACACAAATGATCCAAATCCATCCAACTGTGGCCCATGTGCAGCTGTGGTTGTGAGGGGCACAGTTCTGTGGGGTGACAGATGCGTCCGTGCCTTGAACCACATGATCTAGATTCAAGCCTGTGTGGCCCTGACTGAATGTCAGGCACATTAGACAACCTCCTTGAAGCTGAGTTTTCCCCATTAATAAATGGGATCTCAAAACCTCACAAAATCATTTCAAATATTAAATGTAAGATGTGATACATTTGCTCATGTAAACATAGGAAAAATTGTGCATTATTTAGGCCCTGATAGAGTTTGGATTTTTTCTAGAGTCAGGATTTGCCTTGGAAGCCCACAGGAGGGGACTAACAGGGTCTAGATTCTATTTTTAAACAGTTAGTAAATATTTTAGGCTTTGTGGGCCATGTGCTTTCTATTGCAACTACTCAACTCTGCTACTGTAACAGAAAGCTGTGAGGGGAGAGGGAAGGCAGTGGATATGGAATGTATTGTAGCCATCCAGACAAGAGATGGGTCCGCCAGCCTAGGAGAAGCAGCAGGGATGCAGTGCAGGCCTGGTGTGAGTCCTGGAGATGCAGTGAGCTTGCTCATGAGTGATGCATGAGGAATCAAGGTGACTCCTTATGTAGGTGGATGGTGGCACCATGTGTGGCCATGGAGAAGACAGGAGGTGAAACAGACGGGCTGGAGGGGGAGACGCTGGATTCCATGTTAGACCCTAGCGATGCCCAGGACAGCTCCAACTGTGGTGCCAGGCAGCTGGTTGGATCTGTGTGTATGGCAGCCAGGGAATGGCCTGGGCTAGAGGCAGAAATGTGGATTCGTCAGGTTCTGATGATGTGCAGCCTTCTGTGCTGTTGTATGCTAAATGATCATGAAGTTATGGTGGGAAGCTCTTGAACATAACCAGTAGGATCTTACTACTTTAGAATCTGCACTTCCTTTTCTCAATTATCCATAAACAGTCTATGAAGAGTTTCTGTTTGTGATAGGGGTCAGCAAACAAGGCACAGGGCCACCTCCAGCCCTCTGCCTGCTTTTGTATGCCCTGAACACTAATAATGGTTTTTATTTTTATTCCTTTTGTTTGTTTGTTTGTTTGTTTTGAGACGGGGTCTTGTTCTGTCGCCCAGACTGGAGTGCAGTGGTGGGATTTCGGCTCACTGCAACCTCCGCCTCCCAGGTTCAAGCAATTCTCTTGCCTCAGCCTCCTGTGTAGCTGGGACTACAGGCGCCCACCACCATGCCCGGCTAATTTTTTTGTATTTTTAGTAGAAATAGGGTTTCACCATGGTGGTCAGAGTTGTCTCGAACTTCTGACCTCGAATGATTCACCCGCCTTAGCCTCCCAAAGTGCTGGGATTACAGGTGTGAGCCACTGCATTCGGCCAAGAATGGTTTTTACATTTTTTAATTGTTGGGAGAAAAAGTCAAAAGAATAAGGCCAGGCATGATGGCTCGTGCCTGTAATCCCAGCACTTCGGGAGGCCTAAGCGTGAGAATCTCTTGAGGTTGGGAGTTTGAAACCAGCCTGGGCAACAAAGCAAGACCCTGACTCTGCAAAAATAAAAAATTAGCCAAGTGTGGTGGCATAAGCCTTAGTTCCCGCTACTCAGGAGGCTGATGCAGGAGGATCACTTGAGTCCAGTAGGCTGAGGCTGCAGTGAGCCGTGGATTGCACCTTTGCACTCCAACCTGTGTGACAGAGTGAGATGCTGTCCCACCCCCCCAAAAAAAGAAAAAGACGAAGATTTTGTGACACATGAAAATTTTACAGAATTCAGATTTTAGCATTCATAAAGATTTATTGGAGCACAGCCATGCTCATTTGTTTGATGTTTGAGGCTGCCTTTGTGATATAGAGGCAGAATTGAGTAGTTGCAGACAGACCAGGAGGCCTGCAAAGTGTGCAATAGGTACGCTCTGGTCCCTCACTGAAAATGTTTGTCTACCTCTGGACTATAGCATAAATATAAGTGTGGGGTATTACTAGGTTTTTGTAGGAAACAATGTATATGAAAGTAAATATGAAGTTCAAGCAATGACAATTTTATTTCTTACAGGATAGTCTACACTTTAAAAAAATTTCAAAAGACAGACCAAAAATCCAATTAAAGGAAATCTCCTATAGGAAATAAAATTAAAGGACCCAACTTAAGATTCCTTTGGGTATCCACTATTTCAACATTCAGCATTTTCATATTAACAGGAAAACTTAGTAGCAATTAACAAGCCCCAAAAGGACTAATGAAGAAGGACCACTGGGAAATAATATGCACAAAGGTTTTGGGGCTCACAGAGCTCAGATGGTTTTCAGAGATTTCAAATTACTTACAGCTTGAAAGCTTTAAATAGAATAGGAACTTGCTATTTCATACCATTATCATAGGAGAATCACCCTAGGATAAAAAATTCTAATAATGGACACAAGACAAAGTTTGAGGAGCCAATGCTACTGTCCACGGGGGATCATAGAGAATTTTCTATGGGCAAAAGTGGAATTTGTGAAAAAAGAAATGTAGAGGGGAAATTTGCCCAGACATTACCGTAAGAAGTAGAGAAAGCTAGTTACTTATAAACACATCTTTTGTACATTTTTATCCTTAATTTGCATGTACATTAACACATTTCATAACCCATCTGCTGTAATTGATGGAGAGAAAGTTCTTCAGCAAATATTCATCCAGGCCTAATGTCTGTTAAGATCTGTGCCCAGCACAAGCAGAATGGGCTAGGGCTGCCCTGGAAGACTGGACCAGATTAGAGGTGGATTCCTGCAGCACTGGGTAAGGCCCTAGTTCTCAGTTGTGGTCAAACTTGGATGCCCTGTCCATAAGAGTTTCCTTAGTTCCAGCTAATAATTTACGGGCAATGGTAGGAAGCATCAGTAGAAATGTTATTCATTAAAGATGGTTCAAATAAAAATGAATGTTACTTTTAAGGAACCTAATCTTTTAATGGGCATACGTTATAATATCCATATAGTAACCACAATACATTTGTCATACCCAACAAAATTAACAGTAAGCAATTAGCATCATCTAATGTGTAACCATAGCACATTCTTTCTCATTAGCCTCTTTACTAATCTTCATCATCCATCTTCTTTTTCATACACCATCTTGAAGAAACTGGACCTGCTGCCCCATTGATTGTCCCACGTTGAATTCATTTGCTGCTTCCTCAAGTTGCTAACTTGTTCCTGTATTCCCTAAATTTCTGCAAACTAGATGTTAGACCCAAAGGCTCAAATAAATTCTTGTTGCACCACATCAGAGGGATACAATGTCTGCAAAAATACAGAATGGCTGATAGGTCCAAGGCATGTGAGGCACACACTGCAAAGGCAACAGGTGCTACTGTTACCACAGCCGCCTTCTGCTTGCTGAAAGAGCTTGAGCGTCCACTCCGGGCCAAACTTTGGGAGCTCTGTTCCTCGGCAGGGCTGGAATGCCTCCTTGATGGCTGTGGGGCTGGATCACACCCCTTCACCTTGCACCAGCAGGAGCTGCTGCTCTGCCTCCCCCTGGCTGTAATTCCCTGCCTGACCTGAGGAGTGGTGACGATGATGATGATGAGGTTGCGCTTCCCTTCTGCACTGTTAATTTGGAGAATGTTCCAGGTGAGGAAAATGCATCACCTTCAGAGGATACCAGATGTTACCCAGACCACTGTCCTGGTATTGAGGGTACTCAGGGTGTACCTAGAAGTAGGTGTGGCCATTAGGGAGCACAGAAGGAGTGCTATCCTTTTTCCTTTGGAAGGCTGTGTTCCGTCCATCACGTCAGAACCAAAGAAGAAACCGGCTTACTCCTAATGCTCCATTGCCTTCACCATTACTTCCATATAACTTCCATGTAATAACCTTGTGGCGCTTTAACAGAAGTGTGGATTTGTGGAGGATTTAAATTCATATCAAATGCCAATTCACATTTTTTAGGGTTATTTTGAAGCATGCCTAACACATGATACCCTGTGGGCTCTAGATTACTTAGATTTCAAAACCAGAGATAGAAATGAAATATGTATGAGATTGAATCCAGTAAGGGCTTATGTGGCATTAATTGCACATATTTATTGTTTTCTCTATTAAATAAAAGCTGAACTGTAATTAGTTCAGCCAGACGCATTTCTGTTTTTCCAGATGCACTGTGGGAACCCACTTTTCCACCTGGTGAATGTTGAAAAGACTGTAAATACAATAATTCTCTAGGCCAAAGAGCACGGCAGGTGCTTTTAACCAAGGAAAGAGCTTGCATTTCTGATCTTTGTACTGACGTATGCCTATCAAAGAAGACACTGAAATGCTATGTAATGTTCAATTGCATTTCACACTGTAGCATGGTGGTCAGAGAAAGTATTTTCATGGCACATTTTTGTTCAAATACATATTAAAATTTCTGCTCTTAGGAACTTATGCTCCCAGCTGTGATGTGTTAATACCATTTCCTTCAGAAGTCAGGCAGCTGCCCCCCACCCTGGCTATGATGCTGTGCGATGCTCCTATGTCTGTCCTCCTGGCACCACAATGCCTGTGTACCGTGTTTGTCACCAGCATGCCACATGTGCTATGTCCACTGCCTTTTCTCTCTATTCTCTTTCTTGGGTATTTTTTCCCTCCTTTTCTCATGTGTCTCAGGTTTAAGTCACAGAATCATGACTTTATGGAACAGCAAGGGGAACGACTCAACCAACAGCAGCCCAGAGCAGGCAGCTGACTTATGTCAGGTGAACATGTTAGTGACAAAACAGAACTCACAACCTGCATTTCTATACTTTTTGGTACTCAATCCACTACGCTGCCTTTAAGGTAAATTAAAATACCAGCATTTAAAAACTATTTTATGGCATACATTCACAGAGATGAATAACCATCACTGCAATTCATTTTAGAATATTTTCATCACTCCAAGAAGAAACCCAGCACCCCTTAGCCGTCAACCACCAAGTCCAGCAGCCCCAGGCAACCACTGAACTACTTTCTGTTTCCACAGATTTGCCTGTTCTGAACATTTCATATAGATGGGGTCATATGATACGTAGCCTTTTCTAGCTGGCTTCCCTCACTCAGCATCCTTTTTGCACAGTTCAGCCATGTAGTGACAGGTAAACCATGGCATGTTAGAAAGAGAAGAAAAACTTGGTGATCATTTTGCCTCCAGTTCACAGAGGAGGAAACCAAGGCCTAGGGAGGTGGCTTCAGGCTCCAGTCACAAAGCCCAACAGGGGAAGAGTGAGGATCCAGCTAGACCCCTCACAACTCACTGCCCTCAGCAGGCTTCCTGGTGCTTCCCTGACCCGCGTGCAAAGGTGCTCTGCTTGGTGAACTGGCAGATTTACCTGCCTGTCCTCTAGTCTTTCTGTTCTCAGCTTTGCCCAGCTATTTTTGTCACTGCTTGCATGTCCTTGAAGGCATTCTGGGTTACTTCTAGGTTTGTGAATGGTCGAGGTGCCAGATGTCTGAGGGTGGGTAAATGGAGTCCCTGCTATTTCAGTCCCTGCTGAATATAGGCACAAAGGTACAGGACCAATTTGTTTACAGTCTTTTTTTTCCCCCTAGGTGAGAATGCAGTGGTGCAAATCATAGCTCACTGCAACCTTAACCTCCTGGGCTCAAACAATCCTCCCACCGCAGCCTCCCGAGTAGGTGGAATTACAGGTGCATGCCACCATGTCTGGCTGATTTTTAAATTTTTTTAGAGACAGAGTCTCACTATGTTGCCCAGGCTGGTCTCAAACTCCTGGACTTAAGCAATCCACCCGCCTCAGCCTCCCAAAATGCTGAGATTACAGTTGTGAGCCACTGCACACAGCCTTTCATACAGTCTTAAAACACCTGTAAGGTCTTTCCATATTACTCATCCTATTTTTACGTTAAATATCAATAAGTTTATATAGCAAGACATGTAAACAACAAATAAACTATCAATAAGTACTAAATTTAAAGAAATAATGGCACCAGAGTAGCACCTGGTTTTCAGAGACCTTTCGCATACGTTCTCTCATTTAATCCTCTTAAAAAATTTCAAGGCAGCTATTGTTACACACATGAGGAGGTGGAGGCTTAGGAAGGCGAAGTAATTTGGTCCGGGCCTCACAGGTGGCAAAGGTCAGGATGGCAGGGGTCCTCTGACCGGACACCCCATGCTCTCCTCCCGCTGTTGCACCAGACTGCTGGACATTCTTGGCCCAGTTCTCTGTTTTAAGTGAGTGTTCTCTAGGGACCAGCTGTGGGTCACAGGCCAGCCCAGCACTCAGAGGACTCCTCCAAGTAAACCCGATATTCCCACTCGGCCCTCTGACCCTGGTCTCAGCAGGGCTGCTCACATCCTGACCTTGCTTCATGGGACACTCCTCCACGCCCCTCACAGCATCCCACTGTACTCTCTGGTCATTGGTCTACCAGCAGCAACATGCCCTGGCCTTCATACTTGTCTCTTTTTTTTTTTTTTTTTTAGATGTAGTCTTGCTCTATCGCCCAGGCTGGAGTGCAGTGGTGCAATCAATCTCGGCTCACTGCAACCTCCGCCCTGCAAGTTCAAGTGATTCTCCTGCCTCAGCCTCCTGAGTAGCTGGGACTACAGATGCTCATCACCATGCCCGGCTAATTTTTGTATTTTTAGTAGAGACGGAGTTTCACCATGTTGGTCAGGCTGGTCTCGAGCTCCTGACCTCAAGTGATCCACCCGCCTCGGCCTCCCAAAATGCTAGGATTACAGGCGTGAGCCACCGCGACCGGCCTATACTTGTCTCTTAATGTCCCTTTCTGTTTCATCTCTCGCTGGGATCTGGCTGGTCTTTGAGAACACTGCCTCCCCTATGGCCCTGGTAGTTAGAGACATTTCTCCACAGAAATGCTCCACAGAAATTTAGGGCTTAGCAGTAAGGTAGGTGTCCCTGCTGTCTATTGCCACTTCTAAAACATTCCTTCTCTGAAAAACCGCACCTCTTAAATTCTGACACATGCTACAAAGATGGTTGAAACTTCAGGTCATTATGCTGAATGAAATAAGCCAGACACAACAGGACAGATACTATATGATTTCACTTATATGAGGTACTTAGAGTAGTCAAAATTATAGAGACAGGCCTGGCACACACCTGTAGTCCCAGCTACTTGGGAGGCTGAGGCAGGAGGATTGCTCCAACCCAGGGGTTTGAGGCTGCAGTGGTATGATCATGCCTGCAAATAGCCACTGCACTCCAGTGTGGGCAACAGAGTGAGGCCCTGTCCCTTAAAAAAAAAAAAAAAAGGAAAGCATTATAGAGATAGAATAGAATGCAGAATGGCAGTTGCCAACATCGTTGGTGAGATTAATCCACTTATTGAGGTAGTTGGAGATTGTTCATAATCTCATTGTTCATGAGATTATTCTCATCGCTGAATAATATCCTGTTATATAAACACATTCACTTATCCATTCTACTTTTTTTTTTTCCTTTGAGTCAGGGTCTTGCTCTGTCACCCAGGCTGGAGTACAGTGATGTGACCTGGACTCACCACAACCTCCGCCTCCCGGACCCAAGGAATTCTCCCACCTCAGCCTCCTGAGTAGCTGGGACTATGCACATGTCATGACATTCAGCTAATTTTTGCTTCTTTTTGTAGAGACGGGGTTTTGCCATGTTGCCCAGGCTGGTCTCAACTCCTGGGCTCAAGCTGTCTGCCCACTGTGTCCTCCCAAAGTGCTGGGATTACAGGCCTGAGCCACCGTGCCTAGCCCTATTCTACTGTTGGTGAACATTTGAATAGTTTTAGGCTATTATGTGCAGAACATCCTAATGCACACTTTTGGTACAGCGTTCTGGGGGAGTATATACTAAGGCCTGGAATGGCTGGGTCACATGGTGTACATGGGGTCAGCTGAAACACATGCTGTGAGTGTTCCTAACTGGTTACACCAATTTACACTCCCATCAGCGGCGCGAGAGAGTTCTGGTTGCTCTCTACCCTTGCTCTCTATCCTTCTCAACACTTGGCATTTCCTTCGTTTATTTTAGCCGCTCTTTTGTGTGGGGATGTGCATGCCATTCCCTGTCTATGCATAGTTGTAATATTTGCACTGGCTCATTACACTGACCAATAGATTATGGATACTGCTGTGAAAATGAAGAAAAAGATAAGCTTTTGGCCAGGCGTGGTGGCTCACGCCTGTAATCCCAGCACTTTGGGAGGCTGAGGTGGGCAGATCACGAGGTCAGGAGATCGAGCCCATCCTGGCTACCACGGTGAAACCCCATCTCTACTAAAAATACAAAAAAATAGCTGGGCATGGTGGCTGACGCCTGTAGTGTCAGCTACTCAGGAGGCTGAGGCAGGAGAATGGCGTGAACCCAGGAGGCGGAGCTTGCAGTGAGCTGAGTTTGCACCACTGCACTCCAGCCTGGGCGACAGAGCGAGACTCCGTCTCAAAAAAAAAAAAAAAAAAAAAAAAAAAAGCTTTTAAATGTAAAAACAAAATGATTGGGTTTTTTTTTAATTAATTAATTTTTTTTTTTGAGACGGAGTCTCGCTCTGTCGCCCAGGCTGGAGTGCAGTGGCGCGATCTCGGCTCACAGCAACCTCTGTCTCCCGGGTTCAAGTAATTCTCCTGCCTCAGCTCTCTGAGTAGCTGGGATTACAGGCACTCGCCACCATGCTTGGCTAATTTCTGTATTTTTGGTAGAGAAAGGGTTTCGCCATGTTGGCCAGGCTGGGCTCGAACTTATGACCTCAAGTGATCTGCCCACCTCAGCCTCCCAAAGTGCTGGGATTACAGGTGTGAGCCACCCGCACCCAGCCCAAAATGATTGATTCTTATATTTTTGACAGAGAGATCAGATTGATCAGTTCATACTCTGGCAGTTAATTTTATTTCCTCTAAATAAAAATGGACAGGTTAACTTATTAAGCAGTTGTGTTATCAATATGGTACGTGTGTGTGCTTGTATAGATAGATGTATATGTACATACATAACTATATATTTTGTTGGACACATAATATTTTAGATGCCTGCTGTACGCTAGACACTGTTCTACAATCATTAAAAAAGTACTGCCCTGTTTCACTATTGATTTTTTTAAAATTCTGAAAATGGTGAACAAACAATGAGGCTTACAACATTTGTTGCAGGATAAGAAATCTCAATTTAGAAAAATGTTGTTAACTTTGACTAACCTGGAATGCTTGTCACGCAGTCCCGGAATTAATTTTGATCCTAATCTGGCTATATCTGCACCCCAGCCAGCCACCTTCCACAGCAGTTAAGTCCCTGACAGGAGATGGCACCCAAGAAGGCACAAACAGCAAACTGGTTTCTGCCTAGGATCTCTGCCAGCTCTGCAGCCTTGGTGATGTCACTTACATAGCTCAGCACTCTCCATGCTTCTTCCCAGCCTGAGCCAAGCAGCATCTGTCCCTTGGGGAGTTGCCTACCCCACCTTCCACAGTGAAAGGTATTTCCCAAGAAAAGCACACTCACCCTAAAGCCAGGTCCCTCCCTACCAAGTCTCAGCACTAGATGCTGCTTCAGAAGGAGGAGCAGAGCAGAAAGACCACAGAGGGAAGAAGGGCATTTGTGGCTCTCTCATAGCTCCTACCAGAATTTTACCTTTTATCCAAGGTGAGAATGGAGGCAGAGTGAGTGGCGGGGAGACTTCCATCATTGTCCAGACCTGAGATGTTAACTAGGGCCATAGCACGTGGAGAAGAACAGGGCAGACGTGAGAGGCATGCTGGGAGGCAGATTGCCTTTGCCTTTGCCAGGAGTTAGAATTGGGAGAAGGTGAAGATGACAAGTTTTCTTGAACAACTGGAGAGATAGTAACACTGCTTGACAAGAGAGAAAAAACAAGAAGGGGTAGCTTCATCTGGGGAGATAATAACTTCGCTTTTTTTTTCACCAAGTCTCACTCTGTCACCCAGGCTGGAGTGTAGTGGTCAGCTCACTGCAACCTCCGCCTCCCAGGTTCAAGCGATTCTCCTGCCTCACCCTCCCAAGTAGCTGGGATTACGGGTGCCCGCCACCATGCCTGGCAAATTTTTATATTTTTAGTAGAGATGGGATTTCGCCCTGTTGGCCAGGCTGGTCTCAAACTCCTGACCTAATGTGATCCTTCCGCCTCGGCCTCCCAAAGCGCTGGGATTACAGGCGTGAGCCACCGCGCTCGGCCACAAAGATTTCCGACATTAATTTTTCTATGATGTAAGTTGCCTGTTTTTTTTCTGTAATTTGTAATAACTACGAAGAAATTCTCATTAGGGAGCCTGTTCCTTGCTGGGAAACAGTAAAAAGCTGGCCATTCTCATGCAAACCGTTAATGATGGCCTGACACATTCCTCAGCCACTTGAAGAGTCCCTAAAGCCCCACAGACAAAAATTTTCCCAAGTGTTTAATGTTTTCAGAGGTGCCCTGGGCTAAGTTATCACTGGGAGTGCACCCCAGCTGCAATTTTCTTGAGAATGCCACTGTTTGCTGGGATAAGCAAAGCTCTTAATAAAGATTTCAATCAGTACTTACAAAATGCCCCTTCGTTGTTGTCTGACGTTAGGAAAGAACAAATAAAAACATACATAATTTATTAATTTCCTTCAGATCATACTGTCTTCTTTCTAATACTTCCCAAAAGGCCATTGTAAAAGTTGAGTTATATAGGATGTTCATTTACTAATGGCAGAAGAGAAGAGAAAGACACTCTTATTATAGTCTTAAAGCCTTCACTGGCTTAAAAACTCCTGGGGCTTACACATTTGGCAATGGCTATATAAACAAAAGTGTAAAGATTTCCATGATAAGTCACTGAAAAACAGATGGTAAGATGCTTAAGTGGTTTTTTAAAAGATGAGGACATCTGTAAGCATCCATCTGGAAGTAATTATAATTCAAAAGTCTTTTGTTACTATTAAGCTTCCAGTTGACTTCCCCTACTAGAAAACAATGGACCAGCTTTTTCTTAAAATAGTCAGACAATAAAACCCAAATAGTCAGACAATAAAACCAAAAGACAGAAAATTTTGAAAACCCACAGATTTGCCTGGAGGCAAAGTTTAGAATTTCCACAAAAATCCACCAGCATCGAAACTGTTAGCTTTCTGTATCAAATGTAGTGGAAAATAGAGCTTTGATTTTATTTTTTGGTCTATTTGTGCTGAAGTCAGTGCAAGTAATTCTAGCTCTTCATTAATATTTCATGAGCCACAGTGAGATGGACTTTTGTCTGGTGATGACTACACTGCAGGATAATAGGCCAGCGTCCTCTCAAACTTAGAATCGCCTCATCTCAGCATCCTACTAAACAGAACATCACTGTTGACCAGCATTCAGCTTACATCTCGCTGCTAATAGTAACAGGGCCTGTTTGTGACTTCAGCAGCATCTGGTGATCAGGTGTTACATGATTCAGAGAAAACCACATTCCCCTGTTGCTATTTTCAGGTAGGCAGCTAAACCCAGGGAGAGTTTATCATGGATTCGGCAGGTCTGTTTTTCTAACCTCATTGTGTAAATTCTTGAATGAGAATCTAGCGAGCAGCTAAAAAAAGACTTCCTGTGAACTCATCCTCCTCGAAGCCAAACATCTTCAGAAACTGTTTCCTTCAGGTTCTGGAAGCCTAGAACCCTTCATATGAGATTTGTCCCTCTCTCCAACACATTTTATGCCTCCTGTCCCCAGCCAAATGGCTTTTCCATGCTTTTCCTCCTCCCCTTCATTTGACTTCCAGTTCTGTCTGAACTCAGAGGCATGCATGGGGCTGAGAGGGGCCCGGATCACAGGTTCCCCCTCCTCCACCCACAAGTGAGCATCCAACTTTAAGACCAAGTATTTAAGACCAGAGGACCCTACAAAAAACTCACTGAGGCCAGGCGCGGTGGTTCATGCCTGCAATCCGGCACTTTGGGAGGCCAAGGCGGGCGGATCACAAGGTCAGGAGTTCGAGACTATCCCGGCTAACATGGTGAAACCCAGTCTCTACTAAAAATGCAAAAAATTAGCCAAGCATGATGGCATGTGCCTATAGTCCTAACTACTCGGGAGGCTAAAGCAGGAGAATCACTTGAACCCAGGAGGTGGAGGTTGCAGTGAGCCGAGATGGCACCGCTGCACTCCCGCCTGGGTGACAGAGCAAGATTCCATCTCAAAAAAAGAAAAAACAACTCACTCAACGCTCTGCTACTTTGCTATCGAGTGGCCCCTAAGTGTGCCGGCAAATGTGGTATCTGTGGAAAATCATCCTGCATCCAAGGCAAGATAGTATTAGAGAAAGATTTCCCAGGCTGGGGAAACCTAGAAGGCAGGACGACCAAGAGGAGGGTAAAATTAGGAGTGAATTGAAACACATTGTGTTAAATACTCAGAAACGTTACAGCAGAGAACAAGGAAACGAGAGTGTCTCTTGAGGCTGCGGTACAGGAGGATATTCCTGGAATATCATCGTGCTTTTCATGCACCTTGGAACCACAGTCAGTGGGAGCTCAGAAAACAGTGCAATTGAAATGAATGAGGCTCATGAGGAAAGGCGCCTTGTTCTTAATGTGGAACAGCAACAAAGACCCGATCATTTGAACAGGCTCAAAAAAGTACTGGGAGAGATATGTATAGGGCACAACTGAGGGACTAAGATAAAATTATAGCATCCCAGTGCAATGCAAGGGGAAGGCTTACAGCTGAGAGTTAGGAGGGAGACTCCCTTGTTTTTGTCCATCTGCTATAGTTGGTATATTGGGGATTACCAAAGCTGTAAAATCCCCAGACATAGCTCTCTGGCTTCACGTTCCACCCCATTTTAATGTCATTAGTCATTTCTTCAATGAGATAATAGAGGGCCAAATGTCCCATCAATTAACTCTGTAGCATATCGTAACAAAAATCTGGGAGGAGCGATGGAACTGAGTGGCCAGGTGGGTTGGTATCAGAGCTGTCTTCACACTGGTCCCATTCTTCCTTGTCTCAGATAACAAAGCACGCGGATTCCTCCTGCTTGTGAACCGTGTTTTTTTCTGAAGCATTTGATGTTTTCTATGTTTTGATAGCCTTCCTGTATCTATTAAGATTTAAAGAATCTTGGCTGGGCACGGTGGCTTACGTCTGTAATCTCAGCACTTTGAGAGGCCGAGGCAGGCGGATCACGAGGTCAGGAGTTCGAGACCAGCCTGGCCAACGTGGTGAAACCCGTTTCTACTAAAAATATAAAAATTAGCTTGGTATGGTGGTGCGAGCCTGTAATCCCAGCTACTTGGGAGGCTGAGGCAGAAGAATTGCTTGAACCCAGGAGGCTGAGGTTGCAGTGAGCCGAGATTGCCCCATTGCACTCCAGCTCTGGGTGACAGAGTAAGACTCTGTCTCAGAAAAAAAAAAAAAAAAAAAATTAAAGAATCTTTCCAAAATATTTAAAGAGTAAGAGAGATGCTCTTGGGGATGGGGAGTGGAGGGGCACGTAACGATTCTCCTGGGAGGCCAGAGGCCAGGCTAACAGGCTCCCGCATCTCATAGCTTCTTAGGATCCCAGAAAATGAATGGCAAGCTTACGCTTTGCATTTTAGAGGGGTAGGAAATGAGGGGCCAAAAGATTTAACCAGGATACAGGTTAAGTTTAAAGATCATTACTGGCTACCATGTCTAAGGGTAAGGTTTGGGATTCCTGCCTTTGGGTCATTGTGGAGCCATCAAAGGTAGGGGGTACTGTCACCCTGATCCTGAAATAGTCACAACGCCAGCCCGGAAAAACATCCATCTAGAAGTACATTCTGTAGGGTAGAGTCTCGGGTTCAATGAAGTTATGAGGCGGGTGGTGAAAGGTCAAAGCTGCCCGACCCATTCATGATGCTTGACAGAGAGCAGTCCGTCTGAAGATGGTTGACACTGAAACTATTGAAAACGGCATATGCATATGGAAAGAAAAGATGGACAATGTTGGGAGATGGGATACTGGGTGATTTTATTTAACTCTTAGAAATTTTCTTTATAGAACCTTGAAAGCAACAAATAAAGGCAGGCACATGCAGACAAGGCAGCTATAGAAAGGAAATCATGAAAGTTAGAAGCAATAGTTGGAATAAAGCAATAGATAAAGGAGATACAGAAAAGTAAAACACTGGACTTGCCGAGCTACTAAAACTTATAAAGACTACTTCTGGGAGCAGTGATTCATGCCTGCAATCCCAGCACTTTGGGTGCCCAAGTTGAGTTGATCACTTGAGGCCCAGGAGGCGGAGGTAGCCGTGATCTGTAATTGCACCACCACACTCCAGCCTGGGTGACAGAGTGAGACCCTGTCTCAAGATAGAT
The DNA here is from genome assembly GCF_049350105.2 of Macaca mulatta. Classification (NCBI taxonomy): domain Eukaryota; kingdom Metazoa; phylum Chordata; class Mammalia; order Primates; family Cercopithecidae; genus Macaca; species Macaca mulatta. The sequence continues at coordinate 64,559,487 of NC_133413.1, forward strand.
AGATAAATAAATAAATAAATAAATAAATAAATAAACTATCGTATCAACACAGAAAGTTATAAAGCAGCATTCAAAATCATATATACACTCTCTTGTAATCATGTAAATAATTTTTGTGAACAAAGGGAAGGAAATACAAAATAAAATTTAAAATATTGGCATAATGGATTTACAGCATGTTATTCTTTTTAAAAATATACTTGGTAACAGTTGTTGAGCATTTAATAATTCCAGGCACTATGTGAGGATTTTACATGAATTATCATCTATATTCCTCCCAGCAACCCCATAAGCCCGGTACTATTATTTTCCTGATTTGACACGGAGAAGTTGGGGTGACCTGCCTGTGGTCATAGAGGTAGTGGTGGTACTGGGTCCATTTGATTCTGAGTACTCTATTATCCATTATACATACATATACACACACATATACTTTTTTTTTTTTTTTTTTTGAGACAGGGTCTTGCTCTGTCACCCAGGCTGGAGTGCAGTGGTGTTATCTCAATTCACTGTAGCCTCTGCCTTCCAGGCTCCAGCAATCCTTCAGCCTCGGCCTCCCAAACAGCTGGGACTGCAGGTGTGCGCCACCATATGTGGCTAATTTGTTGTTGTTGTTGAGACAGGGTCTCCCTATATTGCCCAGGCTAGTCTCAAACTCCTAGGCTGAAGTGATCCACCCATGGCCTTGGTCTCCCAAAGTGCTGAGATTACAGCTGTGGGCCACCACACCCAGCCCATTATGCTATTTTTCAAAAGGCTGCTATTATAATAGTGTACAGGTAGATATTTAAATGCATGCTTATATTAAAAATTTGGATATTAATGTTCCCATGGCAGAATGATATCATAGTCCTGGCACTTGATATTGGAGGTTTCTTGCTTCTGGTAGAGAAGTAACATTACAGAAAGTAGCAATACAGAGGGAAGGAATTGTGATGTGAATAATGATGAGCCATGTCTGAGAATGGATTAAATGCGTGTGATACACTTGTCTTTGACAACTTTTGACTGATGTGGAAGGACAGAGGTGATGGAAACTCAGCAGTTAGAGGAAGGAAAATGTCTGCTGGGTGTGTGTTCTCTCTCTTTCCTTCTAGAGTCCTTTGTTTCTAGAGTGTCTGAGACTGGGGAAATGAAGGTGACCAGTAGACAGTTGAAGAGAGAAGGGATAAGTGCCTTCCTGGGCTGGGTTCATACATTTTATTAAATTCCCAGGTATGTTATCAGACAGAAAGGGTAAAGATACACTGAGTCATGAGGTGAAACACGGAGGGATACATTATTAGTTCTCTAATCATTCATCACATATGTGTTAAATACCTTTACATAAAACAGAATCAATCAAAGCATTATTAGGAACATGAAGAAAGCCATGTAGCCAGCAAAAGTCCAGATGCCCTGGTACCAGCAAGAGCACAAAGCTGGTATTTGAGGGGCTCTTGCTTCAGGCTATGAGCCAAAAAAGATTACCAAGACCCTCCACCAAAGAAGAGGTACACATAGTGGATAATATATGAAAAGATGCTCAACATTGTCAGTCAAGAGGGAAATGCAAATTAAACTCACTATGAGCTGCCACTTATGCCTACTAAAATCGCCAGGGAAAGAAAAAATCTGACAATTCATCTACTGACGAGGATGTGGAACAATTGAAACTCTCATACATTGCTAGTGGGAATAGAAAAAAGATACAGCTCCTTTGAAAGACAAGTTGGCATGTTCTTAGAAAGCGAATAAACATGCACTTACTATGTGACCCAGTGAGTATTTACCCAAGAGAAATGAAAACATACACCCGCACAAAAATCTCTGCGCAAATGTTTATAGAAGCTTTATTCATAAGCACCCAAAACAGAAAATAACACAAATGTCCATCAGTAGGTGCCTGGATAAACAGTTATAAGCATATAGTTGAGTACTGCTCAGCAATAAACAAGAATGAACTACTGACACACACAACCAGGTGAATCTCAAAAGCACTACACTAAGTGAAAGAAGCCCAGACTCCAAACAATGGCATGCCACCTGATTTAATTTGTATGATATTTTGGAAAAGGCAAAACTATCAAATCAATCTACAAAGTAATAATATATTTTAAAATGTTAAAATCATACAGGCCACATTTTCTGATCAAAATGTAAAGACACATACAAACTAGTCAGGCTAGTCAAGAAATTAAAAATAAACTTCTAAAAGGCTGTGGATAAAAAATCTGAGCAGCAATTAGATCTGAGGTATTTGGAAATAAAAATAGTGCTATATAGCAAAACTCAGTGGATATGATCAAAGCAGTAATTGGATAAAAATTTATACTTTTAAACCCACTTATTAAAAACCAGCACTGACTGAACGTAAATGAACTAAAACTTTAGTGTGAGAGGCCAGGAGAAAACAAAGTAATTTTTTTAAAAGTAGATAAAGAATAATGAAAATAAAAGCAGAAATTAATAAAATTTACAGTTAACAGAAAGCAAAATTGATCCATAAAGCCTAAGGCCAATTCTTTGGAAAACAGAACTACAGACTAACCTTTGGCAAATCTGATTCAGATAAGAGGATAGAAAAGCCCAAACCATCAGAAATGAGTTGTGGTGCATAACCGGATCGAGACTTTTTTACACAAAAACCAAATAACAGGTACAAGTTTAATGCCAATGTATTTGAAAATCTTAGGTAAGATAGATACTTTTCTGAAAAAATTTAAATTTAAAATATTGAGTCATATGGTAGTAGAAGATCCTAAGCTACATAGAAAAAATCAAAAAGGTGTTATGAGATTTGTCCCTAAGAAAGGCATCAGGCCCTGGCCAGGCACGGTGGCTCATTGCCTGTAATCCCAGCACTTTGGGAGGCTGAGGGGGGTGGATCACGTAAGGTCAGGAGTTCAAGACCAGCCTGGCCAACATAACATGGTGAAACTCCATCTCTACTAAAAATACAAAAAAAATTAGCTGGGCATGGTGGTGCGTGCCTGTAATCCCAGCTACTCGGGAGACTGAGGCATGAGAATCGCTGGAACCCGGGAGGTAGAAGTTGCAATGAGCTGAGATCGGGCCACTGCACTCCCGCTTGGGTGATGGAGTGAGACTCTGTCTCAAAAAATACATAGAAATAAAAAGATGGAAATTTTCCAGCTTTGTTTTAAAGGCAGAAAAATAAGAATATTTAAACTAGACAAGGATGGCCAAAAAAAGGAAAATTAATGAAGGGAGATCCTATTCATAATAGGAACATAAATCACAAAACTGCAAATTCCTATGCATAGGAATAACCACATAGCAAACACTTATTGAGTGCTATGTGTTGCAAGCACAGTTGAAGTGCTTCACTGGTATCGCCTCATTTAATCTTCACCTCCAGGATACTCAGTATCCCAGTTCTATTGATGAAGGAACCAAGACTCAAAGAGATGGAATAACTTCCCCAGGCTCATGCAGCTAATCAACAATGGAGTTGAGATTTAAGCTAATTTCCCCAGTCCTCACAGTGGATACAGTTAATCTTGATTTTTTTTTTTTAAGCCAATTTTATAGGTAAAAATATCAAAAAAAGATACCTGGTTTTAATTTGCATCTCTTTGTTTTACATGATTTCCTGACACATAAATTTTAATATTTATTCTTGAATCACATTTAGCTTCAATTTTGCATCTTCAGTATTTATGAAATCTTTCATTAGTTACATTCTCTCAAATGAATTCATCCCACTGGCTTCCGGCTACTGTTCGTCTGTCTATTCTGATACTTCATTGAGAATACCAATATTTTTCTAAATTTACTTTTGGTAAAACTGAACATTTTTTCATAGGTGATTTTATTTGTGTGTATGTGTGTGTGTGTATATATATATATATATGTAGTGTGCGTGTGTTTGTATACGTGATTTCTTCATCTATTATTTTTTCATTTATTAGTGAGTAAAATGGTTTTTTAAAAAAAAAAGTATCAACTATTAGGTTACCCTGAAGTATGATTTGTATAGGAAAAGTAGGATAAAAACTTGATTCCTTCCCCTTATTTATCAGTTTTCAAAATTGTTCCCTATCACTGTCTAAATGTAGTCAGTGAGTTTTTTTAGTACCATTATGAATTCATAGTTTTTCACAATTTTATGTGTTTCAATGCACTGCAATTGATATACTTTTTTTTGAGGTGGAGTCTTGCTCTGTTGCCCAGACTGGAGTGCAGTGGGCAAACTCAGTTCACTGCAACCTCCGCCTCCTGGGTTCAAGTGATTCTCCTGCCTCAGCCTCCCAAGTAGCTGGGACTACAGGCACATGCCACCACACCCAGCTAATTTTTGTATTTTTAGTAGAGACAGGGTTTCACCATGTTGGCCAGACTGGTCTCAAACTCCTGACCTCAGTTGATCCATGCGCCTCAGCCTCCCAACGTCTGCTGGGATTATAGGCGTGAGCCACCATGCCCAGCCTCAACAGACCTTTTCTTACCATCTACTCTGCTAAGCACAGAAGTTCTGCCCTTTGCCTATGCTTAGCTTTGGAGTGAGGGCTGATAATACCTGAGAAAGAATAAGAAAACTCCTTACCATGTTGTTAGATTCTCCATAGATTATCTCCTTTTCTACATCTGTTTGCATTTATTGAATAAATGATCTTGATATACTCAAACACTGTACAAGCAAATTGTTACTATATAATCAAAGCATTTGGGTTGTGCCTTTGCCATTTCTCAGATACTGAACTTTTGGGACTGTTAGAAGTTGGAGAAAACCTAATTCATACCTGTGTCATCAGTAGATCCACATGCGCTAATGTGGAAAGAGCCTCAAGCTACCTTGTGAGGTAAAGAAAGAGAGGCACAGAACAGTGGTATACCCTGCTTCCATTTTCTTAAAAATGCCTATGTATCTGGAAAGGCATACAGAAAAACAAATGATGGCACTTTCCTCTAGGACACAACTGTCACTATAAACCCTTCAGTGTTGTATGGTTTTTCTTATCATGTGCAGGTGCTATTCTCATATTTTAACATGACTTTTAAAAGTACATATATATATATATATATGTATACATGTATATATATTTTTTGTTTGTTTTTTGGGGACGGAGTTTTGCTCTTGTCTCCCAGGCTGGAGTGCCGTGGCGCGATCTCAGCTCACTGCCACTTCCGCCTTTAGGGCTCAAGCAGTTCTCCTGCCTGAGCCTCCCAAGTAGCTGGGATTACAGGCACCTGCCACCACGCCTGGCTAATTTTTGTATTTTTGGTAGAGATGGGGTTTCTCCATGTTGGTCAGGCTGGTATCAAACTCCTGACCTCAGATGATCCACCCGCCTCGGGCTCCCAAAGTGCTGGGATTACAGACATAAGCCACCATGCCCGGCCTAAAAATATTAATAAATTATCACAGCTGAGTTAGTCAACTCAGCTGCAGATTAAAGTGCCCAGTCACCCAATGCACTTGACAGTTCTGGACAAAAGCATTAAAGTGGCTTCACGGGAGCTCCTATTCCTCACTCCACATTAGACATTGCTATGGGTTGAATTGTGTCCCCCCAGAATATATGTTGAAGTTCTAACCATGATGCCTGTGAATATCACCTTATTTGGAAACAGGGTCTTTGCATACACCACATCTGGCTAACCAAGTGAAGATGAGGCCAAACTGGATGAAGGTGGGCCTGAAATCCAACGACTGATGACCTTATAAGGAGGGAGAGCTTCAAAGACCCAGGCAGACATAGAGGGAAGAAGGGCAAGTGGCAAAGAAGGCAGAGATTGGGTTTCTGTTGCCACAGAGGTTGCCAGAAGAGGCGAGGAAGAATCCTCCCCTAGAACCTTCAGAGGCGGGTGTCTGGCCCTGCTAATGGTTTGGTTTTGAACTTTTAGCCTCCAGAACTGTGCAAGAATGAATTTCCGTTGTTTTAAGCCATCCGGTTTGTGGTAATTTGTTACAGCAGCTCTAGGAAACTAATCCAGATGTTAAAGTTTATTCTTACATAGAAATTGAGGTTTCTAATAAAAGGTGTGTGGATGTGGCTACTTTGATCACTCACTGGGCTCTGGCATCATAACTTCTGGCCTTGGCTATATTTTCCTTTTTCTTTCTCTTTTTTTCCTTTTCCTTCTTTTTCTTTTCTCTTTTTTCCTCTCTCTCTCTCTCTCTTTTTTTTTTTTTTTTTTTTTTGAAACAGGGTCCCGCTCTGTCACCCAGGCTGGAGTACAGTGGCTCCGTCATGGCTCACTGCAGCCTCAAACTCCTGGGCTCAAGTGATCCTCGTGCCTCAGCCTACTGAGTAACTAGTACTATAGGCATGCACCACCACATCTGGCTAATTTTTAAATATTTGTAGAGATGGAGTCTTGCTATGTTTCCTGGGCTGGTCTTGAATTCCTGGCCTCAAGTGATCCTCCCACCTTGGCCTCCCAAGGAGCTGGGATTACAGGCCCTTCTTAGTTCTTTCATGCCAATCCAATTTTAGGTTCTTAGCCTTGGTACTTTGGGTCCACTGTGGATTCCCCTATTCTCTCCTTCTTTCTCTTCCTGTTTTTGATCTTATCCCTTACAGATATCCCTTCATGTCCCTGCCCCCAGACTGTAATTTGTGATATTTGCTGTCAACTCTTATCCATTCTTGTGCACGAGATAATCTTAGTTTCTTTATGTAGTTCACTAATTTAACAAGCCGGACTGAACTGAGTGTAAACAGGCAGTGAATGTCTTCTCCTATCACCACATTCAAACAGTATCGGTTTTCCCCTCCTCTCCCTTCAACTCTTATCTCGTGCAGATTCTAGAGTTTTTCAGGTCAATGTCCGTATTAGAACAGTCTCATTTTCAGGCGTTAAAAAAATTCAGTGCTCACTTCGGCAGCACATATACTAAAACTGGAACAATACAGAGAAATTAGCATGACCCCTGCGCAAGGATGATGTGCAAATTCGTGAAGCATTCCATAAAAAGAAAAAAAAAAGCAACAAATTGTTTTTTAATGTTTAGTCCCAGCCAGGCGCGGTGGCTCATGCCTGTAATTCCAGCACTTTGGGAGGGATCACCTGAGGTCAGGAGTTTGAAACTAGCCTGGCCAACATGGTGAAACTCTGTCTCTACTAAAAATACAAATATTAGCTGGGTGTGGTGATGCACACCTGTAATCCCAGCTACTTGGGAGGCTGAGGCAGGAGAATCACTTGAACCTGGGAGGCGGAGGTTGTAGTGAGCCGAGATCGCGCCACTGCACGTCCAGCCTGGGCAATGGAGCGTGACTCTGTCTCAAAAACAAAACAAAAAAAAGGTCAGTCCCCTTGAAATCAAACTCTAGTGCCCTCCATTTCAGTTTCCCCTCACCCAGCTTTGGCTTCTCCAGAGGTCGGGCAGACCAACTGTGGCAGGGGAGAGGAGGAGAGCCCTTCCGGTTCCTCTCTGCTTTCTGTCCTTTCCTAGCTCCGCTGCCATGGATGCAGCACTGCTAAAGACAGAGGTGGTGTTGGTCAGTGGGAATTCAGACCAGTCTTCCCCCTACAGGGATCTCCCCACTCCTGCCTGATCTCTTCAGCTTTGGTACCAGTCATACAGCCCTAGGGTCCTCCTCCCCAGTGCAACAGTTTTGCACAGGATCCTTCAAGAAGATTCAAGCTTGGCCCCCTTCCATGTCTCCCATGGAAAAACTCACCCATCCACACAGCTGGTTGCTTCCCTTTTTCCTAGACCTGGCTGTTCCAACTGGCCCTTCCCATTTAGTCTCAGGCAGTCCAGAGGGAAGCTGCAGTCTCTGTACCTCTCAGACTCTGCCAGGTTCTCCCCAGGAGTCTTCTGCATCATCTGAAGACCAGGACAGGGCTGGTGCCTGAGTTTCTTTCTTTTTTAAAAATGTGTTTGGAATTGGAATCTCGCTATGCTGTCCAGGCTGGTCTCGAACTCCTGGCTTCAATCAAGCCTCTCAAGTAGGTGTGGTTATAGGCATGAACCACCCCACCTGACATTTTTACTGATATATTTTACCGTATTTTATCGAATTCTAGATTCACTATTGTTTCTTGTATTCTATACTTACCCTTGGGGTCTACTTTTCTCGGTAAAATACACTTGAATAATTTTCTTTCCAAGAGTCTATGAGCAAATACTCATCTGAGGACTGTGGTTCAAGTCGTCTCTTCTGGCATGCTCCCGCAGGATCTCTTCTGTCTCCAATAGATGGTGGGAGAGAAAGGAGCAGACATGCTACTGGGCACTCTCTACTACAGATTTCCTTCTGTGAAATCTCTTTATCTCTAAAGTTTTCTCAAGGTTATTAGTATGTGATTTCCATTAATTCTCCTACTAAGTTTTACACAGAAGTGTCAGAAGCTCTCTTTGGAATATGTGGGCACACATCACTCACGGTCCTTGCCTTTGGAGACTCAGAGACTTTGGAAACCCTGATATGACAGGAAACATTCCATTTAGTGTCCTGTTATAGTAACCCTCCCTGGCTACATAATGTTCATCTAACTTTTCTAATCACTTTCAAAAGATTCCTGCATTCAGTCAAGTACTTAAGTACACAAGTACTCAAGCTCCTTTTTTTTTTTTCTGGGGTCTCACTCTGTTGCCCAGGCTAACTGTGGTGGTATGACCACAGCTCACTGCCGTCTCTACCTCCTGAGCTCAAGTGATCCTCCCACCTCAACCTCCTAAAGAGCTGGGAATACAGGCATGTACCACAAAGTCCAGCTAATTTTTTATTTTTCATAGAGACAAGGTTTCACCGTGTTGCCCAGGATGGTCTCAAACTCCTGACCTCAAGTGATCCGTCTGCCTCAGCCTCCCAAAGTGCTGGGATTACAGGCATGAGCCACTGTACCCAGCCTAAGACCCATTTTTGCAGACAGTACTTTATTAAATTTACTGACATATTTTATCGAATTCTAGATTTACTATTGTTTCTTGTATTCCATACTTCCCCTGGGGATCTACTTTTCTTGGTAAAATATGCGTTAATTTTTTTGCAACGGTCTGTGAGGGATAAGCTGAGTCTTATCTCAGAGGAAGATATTATCTGTTTTCTTCTGGGATCTGTTGTTGCTGAAGAGAAGTGTAGTTGTTGGCCTAATTATCATTCTTTTGTAGGAAACTTTTTTCTCTGGTAGCTTCTTAAATTATCTGTCAATTCCTGATGTTTTAAAGTTTACCATGGTGTTTCTAGTAGTGGATTTTTGTTTATTTGTCCTGCTTTGTAAAGAGAGAGACTTTCTCAGAGTCTAGTCAATTAATGTTGCTATAACAGAATTCCACTGACTGACTGGCTCAAACGACCAAATTTGTTTCTCACAGTTCTGGAGGCTGGGAAGTCCAAGATCAAGGCACTGGCAGATAGGTGTCTGATGAGGGCTGCTTCCTGGTTGCCAGAAACCAGAAACTGTCTTCTCACCACACCCTCACAGGGTGGATAAAGAGGGAAAGAGCTCTGTGAAGCCTCTTTTATAAGGACATGAATCCCTTTCATAAAGGCCCCATTCTCATGACCTAATCACTCCCTAGGACCCCACTTCCAAATATCATCACCTTGGGGCTTCAATTAATGAATTTTGTGGTAGACATAAACATTCAGTCTATAGGAGTGAGGATTTGTGTTTTTTTCAATTCCAGAAATTCTCAGAACACCTGCTTTCTTTTTGTTTGATTGTGGGTTTTTTTGTTTTTGTTTTTGTTTTTTGAGATGGAATTTCACTCTTATTGCCCAGGCTGGAGTGCAGTGGTGCGATCTCAGCTCATTGCAACCTCTGCCTCCCGGGTTCAAGTGATTCTCCTGCCTCAGCTTCCTGAATAGCTGGGATTACAGGCACACGCCACCACACCCAGCTAATTTTTTGTATTTTTAGTAGAGACAGGGTTTCACCATGTTGGCCAGGCTGGTCTGGAACTCCTGACTTCAGGTGATCCGACTGCCTCAGCCTCCCAAAGTGCAGGGATTACAAGCATGAGTCACCATGCCCAGTCTCCTACTTTCTTTTTAACTGTTATTTTCCCATCATTATCTCCACTTTCCTTATATTAAACTCCTGTTAAATGTACATTGAAACTGGTAACTCTACACTCCCTTACTCTTTTGCCTTTAAACAGCATTAAGATAAAATTTACATACCATAAAGTTTACTCATTTAAAGAGCACAGGCCAGGCACAGTGGTTCATACCCGTTGTCCCAGCACTTTGGGAGCCAAGGCAGGAGGATCACTTGAGCCCAGGAGTTGGAGACTGCAGTGAGCTATGATCACACCACTGCACTCCAGTCTGGGTGACAGAGGCTGACTCTGTCTCAGTCAGTCACAATCAGTAGTTTTTAGTATACTTACAGAGTTGTGCAGCCATCATCATAATCTAATTTTAGGACATCTTCATCAAAAGAAACCTTGTACCCTTTAGTAGTCATTAGAAACAATCACTGCTATCTAATTCCTGAATATTTTCTTTTTTTTTTTTTTTGAGATGGAATCTCGCTCTATCGCCCAGGCTGGAGTGCAGTGGCATAATTTTGGCTCACTGCAACCTCTGCCTTCTGGGTTCAAGCAGTTCTCCTGCCTCAGCCTCCTGAGTAGTTGGGATTACACGTGTGCGCCACCACACCCAGTTAATTTTTGTATTTTTAGTAAAGACAGGGTTTCACCATGTTGGTCGGGCCGGTCTCAAACTCCTGACCTCATGATCCACCCGCCTCGGCCTCCCAAAGTGCTGGGATTACAGGCATGAGCCACCGTGCCCAGCCTCCTGAATATTTTCATAATTCTGAAAAGAAATCCCATACCCACTAGCAGTCACTCCTCATTCTCCTTACCGCATCCCCTGGCAACCACTAATTTACTTCCAGCCTCTATGGATTTGTCTAGTCTGAAAATTTCTTATAAATGGAATCATACATTATGTAGCCTTTTGTGTCTGCCTTCATTCACTTAACATATTTTTTCCTTTTTTTTTTTTTTTTTTTTTTTGTGAGACGGAGCTTTGCTGTTGTTGTCCAGGCTGAAGTACAATGGCACAATCTCAGCTTGTTGCAACCTCCACCTCCCGGGTTCAAGCAATTCTCTTGCCTCGGCCTCCTGAGTAGCTGGGACTACAGGTGCCCACCACCACACCCAGCTAATTTTTTGTATTTTTAGTGGAGATGGGGTTTCACTGTGCTGGTCAGGCTGGTCTCAAACTCCTGACCTTAAATGATCCACCTGCCTCAGCTTCCCAAAGTGCTGGGATTACAGGCATGAGCCACCGTGCCCAGCCTTCACTTAACATATTTTCAAGGCTCATCCATGTTATAGCAGGATCCAGTACTTCATTCCTTTTTATAGCTGAATAAATATTGCCTTGTACGGACATACCATGTTTTGTTCATTCATCAGTTGATAGATATTTGTGTTTTTCCACTTTTTGACCATTATGTATAATGTTTACAACAATAAACAAACAGCATTTGTTTACAAGTTTTTGTGTGGACATGTGTTTTCAGTTTTCTGGGCATATATAGGAGTAGAATTGCTGGGTCATTTGGAAGCTTCATGTTTAACATTTTGAGGACCTGTCAAACTGTTTTCCAAAGTGGCTAGCCCATTTTACATTCTCACATGTAGCATATGAGGATTCTAATTTCTTCACATCCCAGCACTAATTGTCTACTTTTATTCTACCTATCCTAGTAGGAATAAAATAGTATTTCATTGTGGTAGAGACTTTATTTCCCTAATGACTGATGATGTTAATCGTCTTTTCATGTGTATATTGGCCATTTGAAATATCTAGTCAAATCCTTTCTCCATTTTTAAATTGGGCTTTCTCTCCTTTTTCTTAAGTTGTAAGAGTTCTTTATATATCCTGGATACAAGTCTCTTACCTGATATGTGACTTCCAAATATTTTTTCCCAGTCTGTATCTGTGGATTGTCTTTTCATTTTTTTTTTTTTTTTTTTTTTTTGAGACAGAATCTCACTCTGTCACCCAGGCTGGAGTGCAATGGCGCAATCTCGGCTCACTGCAACCTCCGCCTGCCAGGTTCAAGAGATTCTCCTGCCTCAGCCTCCTGAGTAGCTGGGATTTCAGGCACGCGTCACCACGCCTGGCTTATTTTTGTATTTTTTTTAGTAGACCCAGGGTTTCACCATGTTGGTCATGCTGGTCTGGTGTCATTTGAAGCATAACTTTTTTTTTTGAGACAGAGTCTTGCCCTGTTGCCCAGGCTGCAATGCAGTGGTGCGCTCTTGGCTCACTGCAACCTTTGCCTCCTGGGTTCAAACAATTCTAGTGCCTCAGCCTCCCAAGTAGCTGGGATTACAGGTGCATACCATCAAGCCTGGCTAATTTTTGTATTTTTAGCAGAGACGAGGTTTTATCATGTTTAGTAGTCTTGAATTCCTGGCCTCAAGTGATCTACTCGCCTAGGCCTCCCAAAGTGCTGGAATTACAGGCATGAGCCACTGCACTCAGCCATAAAAAATTTTAATTTTTATTAAGTCCCACTTATCAATCTTCTCTGTTTTACTTGTGCTTTTGGTGTCATGTGTGAGAAATCATTGCTTAACTGCAGGTCATGAAGATTTACTGTTGTGTTTTCTTCTAAGCATTTTATAGTTTTAGCTCTTAGATTTGGATCCGCTTGAGTTAGTCTGTGTGTATGGTGTAAGGTAAGGGTCTTACTTTATCCTTTTGCATGTGGATATTCACTACTGTCAGCACCATTTGTTGAAAAGACCGTTCTTTCCCATTTCGAATTGGCTTGGCCTTTTTGTCCAAATAGCTCTCCCGAGCTACTCAGGAGACTGAGGCAGGAGGATCACCTGAGCCCAGGTGTTATGTTGTCCAGCCTGGGCAACATAGCAAGACCCTATCTCTAAAAACAAAACGAAACAAAACAGGCACCTGAGATTTTGATAGGGATTGCATTGAATCTGTACATTAACTTGAGAAATGTTGCCATCCTAACAGCATTAAGTCTTTTATAAATATGGGATGTTTTTCCACGTATTTAGTTTTTTTTTTTTTTTTTTTTTTTTTTTTTTTTGAGACAGGGTCTTACTCCCATTGCCCAGGCTAGAGCACAGTGGTGTGATCTTGGCTCACTGCAGCCTCAACTTCTGGGCTATGTGATCCACTTCAGCTTCCTGAGTAGCTGGGACTACAGGCACACACCACCATGCCTGGCTAATTTTTTGTATTTTCAGTAGAGAAGGTGTTTCACCGTGTTGCCTGGGCTGATCTTAAACTCCTGGGCTCAAGTGATCTATCTACCTCAGCCTCCCAAAGTGCTGGGATTATAGACGTGAGCCATCATGCCCAGCCCTATTTAGATATTCTTTACTTTCAGCAATTGTTTTGTGGTTTGCAGTGTATAAATCTTATAATTCTTTTATTAAATCTATTCCTAATTATTTTATCTCTTGATACTATTATTGGAATTATTTCCTTAATGTCACTTCCAGAATGTTCACTGCTAGTGTACAGAAATACAATTGATTTTTGTTTGTTAATATTGTATCCTGCAACTTTGCTGAACTCATTTATTAGTTCTGATAATTTTTTTGTTTGTTTTTAGTGGAATATTTAGGATGTTTTAATAAGCAAGATCATGTCATTTGCAAATAGAGATATAGAGATAGTTTTACTTCCTTTTCAATTTGAATGCCTTTTATTTATTTTTCTTGCCTTATTGCCCAGGCTGGAGCTTCCAACATATTACAAATAGAAGTGGTAAAAGTAGATTTTTTTTCTTATTTCTGATCTTAGAGAGAAAGCCATCAGTCTTTCAGTGTTTAATATGATCTTAGATATAGGTGTGTTATAGGTGCCTTTGGTCAGGTTTAGGAAGCTTCCTTATATGCCTATTTTGTTGAATATTACTTACTGTGAAATGCATTAGATTTTGTCAAATAATTTTTTTTTTTGAGACTGGGCTGTCTCACTCTGTTGCTCAGACTGGAGTGCAGTGGTACAATCTCAGCTCACTGCAACCTCCTGCTCCTGGGCTCAAGCGATTCTCCTGCCTCAGCCTCCTGAGTAGCTGGGATTACAGGCACGTGCCATCACGCCTGGCTAATTTTTGTATTTTTTAGTAGAGATAGGGTTTCGCCATGTTGGCCAGGCTGGTCTTGAACTCCTGACCTCAGGTGATCCACCCACCTCGGCCTCCCAAAGTGCTGGGGTAGCAGGTGTGAGCCACTGTGCCTGACCAAATAATTTTTCTCAGTCGATTGTGATTTTTGTCCCTTACTTTATTGATATGGCTATTACATTTATTTTTTATGTTAAACTAACCTTGCATTCTTACATTAAATTCTACTTAGTCGTGGCATATAATCCTTTTTTTACATGTTGCTAGATTCAGTTTGCTAGTATTTTAAGATTTTTGCAACTGTATTCATAAAGATAATTACAGTGTCTTTATTTGGTTTTGGTATCAGAGTAATACTGGTCTCAGAGAATAAGTTGGGAAGTATTCACTCCCCTTCTATTTTTTGGAACAGTTTTTGAAGAACTGGTAGTCCTTCTTTGCTAAATGTTTGGTAGGATTCACCAGTGAAGCCAACTTGATCTGAGCTTTTCTTTTCTTTTTTCTTTTTTTTTTTTTTTTTTAAATACACCAGCCTGAACAGATCTGGGCTTTCCTTTGTGGGATTTTAAAAAATCACTAACTCAGTCTGTTTACTTGTTAAAGTTCCTTCTTTAGTTAATTTTGTTAATTTATGACTTTCCAGGATTTTTTCCATTTCATCTAAGTTTTCTAATTAGTTGCCATACAGTTGTTCCATTATCATTCTTTTTATTTCTGTAAGATCAGTAGTAATTTCCCATCTTTCATTCCTTATTTTGGTAATTTAAGTCTTCATTTTTCTTGGTCAACTAGCTAAGGTTTGTCAATTTTGTTGATCTTTTCAAATAACTAACTTTTGGTTTCATGAATTTTCTCTGTTGTATTTTTCTATTTCTGTTTTCTATTTCATTGTGTTTGGAAAACATACTTTGTATTATAATAATGATTTTAGATCTATTGAGGCTGTTTTATGACCTATTATATGGTCTATTCTGGAGAATTTTCATGTGCATTTGAGAAGAATACGTATTTCACTGATGCAGGTGGAGTGCTCTATAGATGTCTGTTAGGTGTAGTTAGTTTATAGTGTCCTGATGTCCTCTATTCATATCCTTGTTGATCTTCTGTCTAATTGTTCTGTCCATTATTGAAAGCAAAGTATTGAACTTTATTACTGTTATCATTGAATTGTTGGTTTTTCCCTTCAATTCTGTCAGTTTTTGCTATATGTATTTTTGTGGTTCTGTTATTGGGTGTATATATATTTATAATTGTTATATCTTCCTGAGACATTAGCTCTTTTATCATTATAAAATGTCCCTATTAATCTCTAGTAACATTTTGTGTAATAGTATTTTATTTGCTATTATTAGAGCCACTCCAGCTCTCTTATGGTTGCTGTTGCCAGATATATATTTTTCCATCCTTTTACTTTCTATCTATTTGCATTTTTTAATCTAAAGTGTGTCTCTTGTAGACTGCATATAGTTGGATTATGTTTGTATTCATGGTATTCTGGCAATCTCTGTCTTTTGACTGGATTGTTTAATCCGCTCACTTTTCACCTTGTCATTGTCATTGATCCATTTAGATTCACCTTTGTGTTTTTCTTTTTGCTTTCTATATATTTCATGACTACTCTGTTCCTCTTTTCCTCCCTTATTAACTTCCTTTGTTTTATGTTGATATTTTCTAGTGTACCATTTTACTTCTTTAGTAATTTTTTCACTATATGTATATATTTTTTAATTTTTATTTTTATTCTTTCTTTGAGACAGAGTGTCACTTTGTCACACAGGCTGGAGTGCAGTGGTACAATCATAGCTCACTGCAGCCTCAAACTCCTAGGCTCAACAGTCCTCCTGCCTCAGCCTCCCACGTAGCTAGGACTACATGTGTGTACCCTCATGCCAGATAATTTTTTAAATTTTTTGTAGAGACAGGGTTTCACTATGTTGTCCAGGCTGTTCTGAACTGCTGGTCTCAAGTGATCCTCCTTCCTTGACCTCCCAAAGTGCTGGGATTTCAGGCATGAGAAAATGTGTCTGGCCCTGAGGTAATTTCTTAATGTCCTCTATAATGCTTATAATACCTTTCTTAATGTATCAAAATCAACTTTAGATGTATACTACCTTAATTCTAGTAAGATATAGAAACTTTGCTCTTATATATAGCTCCGTTCTCTCCCTACTGTTTTGTGGTTACTACTGCTATACATATTAAGGTGTATATATATTACAAATCCAATAATATATTGTTATAATTACTGCTTTATATAATCCTCCCAAAGTGCTGGGATTACAGACGTGAGCCACCACGCCTGGCCAATCCTATGTCTTTTAAAGAAGCTAAGAAAAGAAGTAAGAGCAGAAATACATGTATAGAGTTTCTTCTTTAAAAAAGTACTAGGCCTGGCCCGGTGGCTCACATTTGTTATCCTAGCACTTTGGGAGGCCAAGGAAGGCAGATTGCTTGAACTCAGGGGTTTGAGACCAGCCTGGGCAACACACTGAGACCCCGTCTTTACAAAAAATGTAAAAATTAGCCTGGCATGGTAGTGTGTGCCTGCAGTCCCAGCTACTTGGGGAGCTGAGGTAGGAAGATCACTTGAGCCCGGGAGGCAGAGGTTGCAGTGAGCCAAAATCACACCACTGCCAGCCTGGGCAACAGAGCAAGGCTCTGTCTTTAAAAAAAAAAATCCAGAGACTTTAAATTATTGTTTTTAGGTTACTCACTAGTTATATGATTATATTTTGCTGGAGAGAGGGTCTACATCCCTCACGTAGCCATTCTGGAACCACCCTGCAGATGATGCGCCTCGTCTTTTTATCTCTTAGTCTTTCTGAACAAGATTCTGAATTAATCCTTCAGTACTAATTTCTAATATCCTTGAAACTTTCTACTTGATTCTTTTTCCTGACTACCTGTTCTTATTTTATTTCTATTTGTTTTAGTTTCCTATTTTTTGACATTTTAAATGTAAATGATTTCTTCATTATTATTTAAGCATCTCAACTTTATTTTTCATTTTCTTCTACAACATTCAATTTATATTCCAGTGGGTGATTTTAATGACTGTCTTTCTTCATATGTTTTGGGATTTTAGTTTGCAAGTCCTTTTTCTTTTTTTGAGAGTGTCTTGCTTTGTTGCCCAGGCTGGAGTGCAGTGGAATGATTATAGTTCACTGCAGCCTTGACCTCTTGGGCTCAAGCATTCCTCCAACCTCTGCCTCCTGAATAGCTAGGACTACAGAGGTGTGCCATCAGACCAGCTAATTTTTTTATTTGTTTTATTTTTTTATTTTTATTTTTATTTTTATTTTTTTTTTGAGACGGAGTCTCATTCTGTCGCCCAGGCTGGAGTGCAGTGGCGCGATCTCGGCTCACTGCAAGCTCCGCCTCCCGGGTTCACGCCATTCTCCTGCCTCAGCCTCCCGAGTAGCTGGGACTACAGGCGCCCACAACCGCGCCCGGCTAATTTTTTGTATTTTTAGTAGAGACGGGGTTTCACCGTGGTCTCGATCTCCTGACCTTGTGATCCACCCGCCTCGGCCTCCCAAAGTGCTGGGATTACAGGCGTGAGCCACCGCGCCCGGCCTGTTTTTTTTTTGAGACAGAATCTTGCTCTGTCGCCCAGACTAAAGTGCAGTGGTGCATGTTGGTTCACAGCAACCTCCGCCTACCAGGTTCAAGAGTTTCTCCTCCCTCAGCCTCCCAGATAGCTGGAATTACAGATGCACCACCACGCCTGGCTAATTTTTGTATTTTTAGTACAGACAGGGTTTCACCATGTTGACCAGGCTGGTCTCGAACTCCTGACCTCAAGTGATCTACCCACCTCGGCCTCCCAAAGTGCTGGGATTACAGGCATCTGCCACTGTGCCTGGCCTAGTTTTTAAATTTTTTTGTAGAGATGGGGCTCGCTATGTTGCTCAGGCTGGTCTTGAACCCCTGGCCTCAAGCAATCCTCCTACCTCTGCCTCCCAAAGTACTGGGATAATAGGCATAAGCCACCATGCCCAGCTGCAAGTTCATTTTAAAGTAATTGTTTCATTCTTTTTTGTTGTTGATCTTTTTTCTGTCCTCCTTAGTTTTTACTTATCTCCATCTGGAAACATTAAGATTTCCTTCACTGAACATCTGGGCATCCTACTAAGAGCCAGATGTTATGATGACAATTCAGAATTTCTGCCCGAGTGGTATTGTGAATATGGCAGATTTCAGAACCAGCAGTTCCAGCTCATTCCAGACCACAGAGATGTCTGTGTGCTCCCATATTCCATATGTAGGCTCAGCAGAGGTCACCTACAATTGGTGTTTCTTATAAGCTTCATTCATAAGGAAGAGGAGATTCAACTTTTAAAGCAGTGACTGCAGCTCCAGCCCCACATTTAACCTGGAGCAATTTTAGACCCTTTTAGCTTCTGGACTGATGTTGCCTCTGCCTATTACTTGGACCTACAGCCAAGCAGGCCCGCTGCTTCCACTCTGCCCATTGATTTACATTGCCATTGCATTTCTGGTTGGAGGTATATTTATCTTGGTTTTGAACTCATCTACATGCTTTTAGGCTTTTCTTATCTGTCATTGCTTTTGCTTGGAACAGAATCAGTGATTAAAGTGAGATCATTGCCCCAGCTTGCCCAGAGTCCCAATCCCATCCTGAATTTGCAGTCAGACATTTCAGGCTGTAGTCTTTAGCTTCTCTGTAACATTCACAATAGCTTTCTGGATGGAAGCGATGGGTGGAATGGATCAGCAAGACACAGAAACCAGGAGTAAAAAGAAATATGAACCAGAGTTTGGGTAGGGTAATGGTGAGGCCTGCGGCAGGGTTCCCAGCACAGCAAGATTCTGTGCAGGACCACAAAGTTAGAAGTGAAACCGAGGTGGCTGGAGGTGGTGGCTCACGCCTGTAATCCCAGCATTTTGGGAGGCCAAGATGGGCGGATCACCTGAGGTCGGGAGTAAAAATACAAAATTAGCCGGGCATGGTGGCACATGCCTGTAATCCCAGCTACTCAGGAGGCTGAGGGAGGAGAATTGCTTGAACCCGGGAGGCAGAAGTTGCGGTGAGCTGAGATCGCGCCATTGCACTCCAGCCTGGGCAACAAGAGCGAAACTCGGTCTCAAAAAAAAAAGAAATTAAAACGAAGTAAGATGTTCAAGGTCAGTGTCTAAAGCAGGAAACAGCTAGATTACTAAGGAGTAATCTAGTAGCACTGTGTTCTGACAAAGATGTTACTAACGGAGGCCCTGTGGGAGCCATGATCTACCCAGCCATACTGCCCAAAGGAAAAATATTTCAAGAGCCAAGGTTTATTAAAGCAAAAGTAGGCCGGGCTCAGTGGCTCACACTTGTAATCTCAGCACTTCGGGAGGCTTAGGCAGGAGCCTCGCTTGAGCCCAGGAGTTCGGTACATAATGAGATCCCACCTCTACGAAAAGAATTTTTTTCGTTCCTGCTACTTGGGAAACTTGGACAGGAGGCTTGCTTGAGCTCAGGAGGTTGAAGCTGCAGTGAGCCGTGTTCACACCACTGTACTGCAGCCTGGGCAACAGAGTGAGATCCTGTCTCAAAAAACAAAGAAGAAAATGGATTTGGGATTTGGGTCTCCTCCAGGAGAATTTGTCCTCTCAAATTTTCTTATATTATGGTCTAACTCTTTCAAGGCCCTAAACTATCCGTTGATGGTAGGATCCTGCTTCTTAGGGTCTTTGAAGAAGGCTTTTAATTTATGTATTTTTGGATTCTTGGTTCTCCTTCATCAGGAGCTCATCTATGATTCCATATCTTTCTGGAACAGGAACTTGAGTCTTAGGCCTTAAGAGATAAGAGATTTTTTTGTTGGTTTTTTTGTTTTGTTTTGTTTTGTTTTGTTTTGAGACGGAGTCTCGCTCAGTCGCCCAGGCTGGAGTGCGGTGGCGCGATCTCGGCTCACTGCAAGCTCCGCCTCCCGGGTTCCTGCCATTCTCCTGCCTCAGCCTCCCGAGTAGCCGGGACTACAGGCGCCGCCACCACGCCCGGCTAGTTTTTTGTATTTTTAGTAGAGACGGGGTTTCACCGTGTTAGCCAGGATGGTCTCGATCTCCTGACTTTGTGATCCGCCCACCTCGGCCTCCCAAAGTGCTGGGATTACAGGCGTGAGCCACCGCGCCCGGCAAGATTTTTTTTTAAACACAATACTTGGTGTTTCATTGTATTCCCAATGCGTAATTTAATAATGGCTATTTTCAGGATTTGGGCACTATAGGGAAAATAAATAACTATTAATGGAATCTGGCTACCAAATGTGTTCACCAGAAAATAAGAAATAACTACTCTGGGTTGGACACGGTGGCTCACACCTCTAATCCCAGCACTTAGGGAGGCTGAGACAGGTGGATCACTTGAGGTCAGGAATTCGACACCAGCCTGGCCACCATGGTGAAACCCCATCTCTACTAAAAATACAAAAACTAGCCAAGCGTGGTGGTGGGCGCCTGTAATCCCAGCTGCTCTGGGAGGCTGAGGCAGGAGAATTGCTTGAACCCAAGAGGCGGAGGTTACAGTGAGCTGAGGTCGCATCACTGCACTCCAGCCTGGGTGACAGAGCAAGACTCCATCTCAAAAAAAAAAAAAAAAAGTAAGAAAGAACCTCTCTGAGATAATTAGTTAGGTTAAAATTTTTTAAAAAACTACTTACTGGTTTCAATTCCAAAATACTAAAAGATTGTGATCAAAACTAAGAGTTTGCCTTGGCTTTTAGTTGCATTTTGAAAATCCTCTTAAATGTCGAGTTCCTAGGAATTTGGAAAAGCCTTGTTTGAGGATTGTCTCTTGGTTGAGATCTGAAATGTTTAATAAGCTATCAACCTGTATTCTTCCCATTTCCTCAGGATGCTTTTTTTGTTTTTGGGGGCGTTTTTTTGAGACAAGGTCTCACTCGGTCACCCAGGCTAGAGTGCAGTGGTGGAATCACAGCTCACTGCAGCCTCAACCTCCTGGGCTCAAACAATCCTCTCACCTCAGCCCACTGACCGAATAACTGGGACTACAGGCGCGTGCCACCACACCCAGCTAATTTTTATATTTTTGTGTAGAGATGGGGTTTCTCCATGTTGCCCAGGCTGGTCTCAAATTCCTGAGCTCAAGCCATCCGCCCACCTCATCCTCCTAAAGTGCTGGGATTACAGGCATGAGGCACCGTGTCCAGCCTTCAGGCTGCTTTTGAAATCCCATACATGTTAGCATATGAGGTTGCTAACAATGATTTCACATTCTTCTAAGTTCTGAGCCCTAGGACCGTCAGGTGAAGGCAGCCAGTACCTGGGGGATGATGTGTGTGACTTACATGGTCATCCCAAAGGACAGTAAAATGATGCCCAGCATTCTCTGCCAAAGACAGACTAAAAAAGGAGAGAAGAACACTGTCAAAAGGCATTGATTCCACGTTAGTTAGAAAGGACAAATGGAAATGACATGTGCACAGAGTTCTCCCACAGATATGATGAAGGCAAAGGAGAAGATGTATGAAGCTGGTTTGGCTAATTAGATCCTATATACTGATGTCTGAAAACACTAGTGGAATTAACATATACATTAATGGCATATTTTTACAATCTTGTAAATAGGTAGCATTTATTTCAGTGGTATAATATAAGAATAATTATCTTTTAGACCTGAGAAGAGTTTGCTTAGTAAGGTAAGGGTGGCTCAGCATCAATAAATGCATTAATTCACTTCATTAACTATTCAAAGGAGGAAATTGATAATGCTCATCTAAATAGATTTTTTAAATCTAAAAGAATTCAACATATTAAAAACTTTATTAAGGAAATTTTCAACTACACATATGTAGAGAGGATGGTATAACAAACTCTGTGTCAGTCAACTTCAACAATTACCAAATCAACATTTGCTTCTTTTTAATATTCGTGTTTTACTAACACTTTTAGTTCCCCTCAGGCTCTTGCATTTCTCCACAGACAGCAGGGTATGCTATAAATGATCACTCCCACCACCAAACACTCCAACATTTAGGAAGGTAGTGAAAGCCATTCCCTTTAGAATTTTTTGTACAGAGAGGTGAGAGATTGTTAGTAAACTTTTCCAGGAATAGCATGTATTTCTGTACACTTCTCGAATCTTTAAATGATTTCAAATGTCAAAATTATAGTACAGTAAACATGAATACAGTCTTAGTAATAGTCTCTTCTAATTTCATCTGATGAAAGACTTTCATGTTCGTCTGGGCACGGTGACTCACACCTGTAATCCCAACACTTTGGGAGGCTGAGGCAGGAAGATCACCTGAGGTCGGGAGTTCGAGACCAGCCTGACCAACATGGAGAAACCCCATCTCTACTAAAAATACAAAATTAGCAGGGCGTGGTGGCACATGCCTGTAATCCCAGCTACTTGGGAGGCCAAGGCAGGAGAATTGCTTGAACCCGGGAGGTGGAGGTTGCGGTGAGCTGAGATCGTACCATTGCACTCTAGCCTGGGCAACAAGAGCAAAACTCCATCTCAAAAAAAAAAAAAAAAAAAAAAAAGATTTTCATGTTCAAAAGAAGACAATGTCTTATATATCTAATCTTTTCAGCAACCATCAAAAAGGTCTAAGTCCATCAATAGGTGAATGGAGAAACAAATAGTGGTACATCCATACAGTGGAATCCTGCTCAGGAATAAAAAGGAATGATCTATTGATATATGCAACAATCTCAAAACAGTTGTGCTACATGAAGGAAACCAGACCGAAAAAAAGATGTTCCCTTTATATAAAAATCAAGAAAATGCAAATTAATGGATATAGAGAGAAAGCAGATCTATGAGTACCAAAGGCAGAGGCATAAGAGGGAAGGAACAAAAGAGAAATTCTCAAGAGGCAGGGTTTTGAGAAAACTTTTGAGGGTGAGGATGTGTTCACCATCTTGATTGTGATGATGGCTTCCCAGGTATACATGTCAAAACTTATCAAATTATATACCTTAAACATGTGCAGTTTATTGGATGTCTGTTAGACCTCAATAAAGTTGTTTTTAAAAATGTATACAAGTCCAGAGCTCTCCAGTCTCAAAAGTTTTTCTTAAATGTATAAGAACAGGCCGGGCGCAGTGGCTCATGCCTGTAATCCCAGCACTTTGGGAGACTGAGGTGGGCAGATCACCTAAAGTTAGGAGCTCAAGATCAGCCTGGCTCCCATCTCTACTAAAAATACAAAAATTAGCTGGGCGTGGTGGCGGGTGCCTGTAATTCCAGCTACTCGGGAGGCTGAGGCAGGAGAATTGCTTGAACCCAAAAGGTGGAGGTTGCATTGAGCCAAGATCGCACCATTGCACTCCAGCCTGGGTGACAAGAGCAAAACTACGTATCCAAAAAAAAAAAAGCATAATAACAGACTTTGATAGAATTTACCTTTGACTTAACGGCTATATTTGGTCCTCAGAAACTTTATGATGTTCTCTAAGAGTTAGCTCACTCAGTCATTAAAATTCTTCCAGATATTTACAAACAGATAGGTGTGTATAAACAAATAAAATATGTTAGCTTATGACATAGGGCTAGAGAGTTAAAATTAAAAAAAAGGTTTTTAATGTTAATAAGTTAGCACAACTTATTTTATACCACATAAATAGTGAAAGAAAGCCTGCTTAACTTGAAATGTTATCTTCCAGAAACCTCCAACACATAGCACACTTGTCAGCAAAACACTAACAGTCTGCTCGTTAAAGAACGTCTTGAAGAAGACAAAGGTGCCTAGTACTCTTGCTACTTTTCAGTATTTACTCAACTTCCTGGCCAATGAAATAAGACCAGGGTAAGAACAGATACCTTAAAAAGGTACAGGAAGCAAAGAGACTAGTGTGATTATGTAGAGACAGTATGATCATCTAATTAAAGAATCAACAGAAAAATTACTGGAACTATAAGAGAATTCAATATAGTATTCTTAGCCTTCCTATATGCCAGAATATCCATTTAGAAAACACAGCTGGGTATCAGGGGAAGATATCGTTTATGACAGCAGCAAAAATTGGCCTACAAAATATTCAGGAGCAAACCTATCAAAAATGTGCAAGACCTGTTTGAAGAGACCCTTGCCGCACACGGAAGAGGGAATTTAAGTGAACAGATACTTCATGGACTGATTGGGAAGACCCAGTGTGGCCAAGATGTTGGAACAGGACTCTCCTGAGACCTTGGGACAGCACCATGTCACCGTCCTTCCTACTTCTGGAAATTAATTAGGATATGGTTTTTTGTTTGTTTGTTTTTTTTTTTTTTGAGACAGAGTCTCACTATCACTGAGGCTGGAGTGCAGTGGCACGATCTTGACTCACTGCAACCTCTGCCTCCTGGGTTCAAGTGATGCTCCTGCCTCCGCCTCTGAAATAGCTGAGATTACAGGTGTGCGCCACCACACCCAGCTAATTTTTTTTTTGTATTTTAGGTAGAGACAGGGTTTCACCATGTTGGCCAGGCTGGTCTCGAACTCCTGACCTCAAGTGATCTGCCTGCCTTGGCCTCCCAAGGCATATGTTTTTTTAATGAGGCAAGTTGCATCAATATCTCATAGAAAATAATAGCTACCTGGAGCATCTTTTGTTCAAAACATCTTGGTTTGGAGATTGTGCTGGCTTGTCCTGCGGCCTCAGTGCCCTGAATTGAGTGAATGAAGTGAAACCATGGTTAGGCTGTCTCCTCCACAGGTGAGGTGAAGAGGTTATCCCTGGAGTCACTTCAGCCCAGAGTTTCTGCCTTCGAAGCTGTCTCCCTGTGGTACCCATAAAGCATGACTGTGGCTGACCACGTGTCTCTGCCTCCACCTTTAGGCTAAGTGAGCCACACCAGTTCAGTAACCCCAGCAGAGCACTGTGGGTGGTCTCTGAGTATGTTGGGAGCATCGTTTTCACAGTGGATGAAAGAAGAAAGAACAGTAAAGCCCTTTGATGGGTCTTTCTTGTGGTCCTGAAACTTACATGTGAGACTAATTAAGGCCAGGCGCGGTGGCTTATGCTGGTAATCCCAGCACTTTGAGAGGCCAGTGTGGGCAGATCACGAGGTCAGGAGTTCGAGACCAGCCTGGCTAATATGGTGAAACCCCATCTCTCCTAAAAATACAAAAATTAGCTGGGCATGGTGGTGGGCACCTGTAATCCCTGCTACTCGGGAGGCTGAGGCAGGAAAATCGTTTGAACCTGAGAGGCAGAGTTTGCAGTGAGCCAAGATTGTGCCATTGCACGCCAGCCTGGGCAACAAGAGTGAAACTCCGTCTCAAAAACAAAAGAAATACCTGTGGCTGGCAAACTGGCTGAATAGGAATAGCTCTGGTCTGTAGCTCCCAGTGAGATCAACACAGAAGGTGGGTGATTTCTGCATTTCCAACTGAGGTATCTGGCTCATCTCATTGGGACTGGTTAGACACTGGGTGCAGCCCACGGAGGGCAAGCAGAAGCAGCGTGGGGCGTTGCCTCCCCTGGGAAGTGCAAGGGGTCCGGGAACTCTATCAAATTATAAGAGAATTCAATATAGTATTCTTAGCCTTCCTATATGCCAGAATATTTAGAAAACATAGTTGGGTACCCAGGGAAGCCGTAAGAAACTGTGCCTTGAGGGACAGAGCACTCCAACCCAGATAGTACACTTTTCCCACAGTCTTTGCAACCCACAGACCAGAAGATTTCCTCTAGTGCCTACACCACCAGGGTCCTGGGTTTCCAGCACAAAACTGGGTGGCCGTTTGGGCAGACACCGAACTAACTGCAGGAGTTGTTTTTCATACCCCAGTGGTGCCTGGAACACCAGTGAGACAGAACCATTCACACCCCTGAAAAGGGGACTGAAGCCAGGGAGCCAAGAGGTCTAGCTCAGTGAATCCCACCCCCACGGAGCCCAGCAAGCTAAGATCCAATGGCTCAAAATTCTTGCTGCCAGCACAGAAGTCTGAAGTCAACCTGGGACGCTTGAGCTTGGTAGGGGGAGGGGTGTCCACCATTACTGAGGCTTGAGTAGGTGGTTTTCCCCTCACAGTGTAAACAAAGCCGCCAGGAAGTCTAAACTAGGCGGAGCACACTGCAGCTCAGCAAAGCCACTGCAGCCAGATTGCCTCTCTAGATTCCCCCTCTCTGGGCAGGGAATCTCTGAAAGAAAGGTAGCAGCCTCAGTCAGGGGCTCCCATCTCCCTGGGACAAAGCACCTCGGGGAAGGGGCAACTGTGGGAGCAGCTTCAGCAGACTTACTGCCTGGCGGCTCTGAAGAGAGCAACAGATCTCCCACACAGTGCTTGAGCTCTGCTAAGGGACAGACCACCTCCTCAAATGGGTCCCTGACCCCCGTGCTTCCTGACTGGGAGACACCTCCCAGCAGGGGTCGATGGACACCTCATACAGGAGAGCTCCAACTGGCATCTGGCGGGTGCCCCTCTGGGACGAACCTTCCGGAGAAAGGAATAGGCAGCAATCTTGGCTCTTCTGCAGCCTTTGCTGGTGATACCCTGGCAAACAGCGTCTGGTGTGGACTTCCAACAAACTCCAGCAGACCTGCAGCAGAGGGGCCTGTTAGAAAGAAAACTAACAAACAGAAAGGAATAGCATCAACATCAACAAAAAGGACGTCCACACAGAACCCCCATCCAAAGATCACCAATATCAAAGATCAAAGATAGATAAATCCATGAAGATGAGGAAAAAACAGCGCAAAAAGGCTGAAAATTCCAAAAACCAGAATGCCTCTTCTATTCCAAAGGATCGCAACTCCTCGCCAGCAAGGGAAGAAAACAGGACAGAGAATGAATTTAACGAATTGACAGAAGTAGGCTTTAGAAGGTGGGTAATAACAAACTCCTTGGAGCTAAAGGAGCATGTTCTAACCCAATGAAAGGAAGCTAAGAACCTTGAGAAAAGGTTAGAGGAATTGCTAACTAGAATAACCATTGTAGAGAAGAACATAAATGACCTGATGGAGCTAAAAAACACAGCACAAGAACTTTGTGAAGCATACACAAGTGTCAATAGCCAAATTGATCAAGCAAAAGAAAGGATATCAGAGATTGGAGATCAACTTAATGAAATAAAGTGTGAAGACAAGATTAGAGAAAAAATAATGAAAAGGAATGAACAAAGCCTCCAAGAAATATGGGACTATGTGAAAAGACCAAACCTATATTTTATTGGTGTACCTGAAAGTGATGGGGAGAATGGAACTGAGTTGGAAAACACTCTGCAGGATATTATCCAGGAGAACTTCCCCAACCCAGCAAGACAGGCCAACATTCAAATTCAGGAAGTACAGAGAACACCACAAAGATACTCCTCAAGAAGAGCAAGCCAAGACACATAATCATCAGATTCACCAAGGTTGAAATGAAGGAAAAAATGTTAAGGGCAGCCAGAGAGAAAGGTCAGGTTACCCACAAAGGGAAGCCCATCAGACTAACAGCGGATCTCTCTGCAGAAACCCTACAAGCCAGAAGAGAGTGGAGTCCAATATTCAACTTTTTTTTTTTTTGAGATGGAGTTTTACTCTGTTGCCCAGGCTGGAGTGCAGTGGCATGATCTCGGCTCACTGCAAGCTCCACCTTCCGGGTTCATGCCATTCTCCTGCCTCAGCCTCCCGAGTAGCTGGGACTACAGGCGCCCGCCACCACGCCCAGCTAATTTTTTGTATTTTTCAGTATAGACGGGGATTCACTGTGTTAGCCAGGATGGTCTTGATCTCCTGACCTCGTGATCCACCTGCCTCAGCCTCCCAAAGTGCTGGGATTACAGGCATGAGCCACCATTTCTGGCCAACATTCTTAAAGAAAAGAATTTTCAACCCAGAATTTTATATCCAGCCAAACTATGCTTCATAAGCGAAGGAGAAATAAAATCCTTTACAGACAAGCAAATGCTGAGAGATTTTGTCACTACCCTGCCCTACAAGAGCTCCTGAAGGAAGCACTGAACATGGAAAGGAAAAACCAGCACCAGCCACTGCAAAAACATACCAAATTGTAAAGGCCATCAACACTATGAAGAAATTGCATCAACTAATGGACAAAATAACCAGCTAGCATCATAATGACAGGATCAAATTCACACAAAACAATATTAAACCTAAATGTAAACAAGCTAAATGCCCCAATTAAAAGATACAGACTGGCAAATTGGATAAAGGTCAAGACCCATCGGTGTGCTATATTCAGGAGACCCATCTCAAGTGCAGAGACACACATAGGCTCAAAATAAAGGCATGGAGGAATATTTACCAAGCAAATGGAAAGCGAAAAGAAGCAAGGGTTGCAATCCTAGTCTCTGATAAAACAGACTTTAAGCCAACAATGATCAAAAAAGACAAAGAAGGCCATTACATAATGGTAAAGGGATCAATGCAACAAGAAGAGGTAACTATCCTAAACATATATGCACCCAATACAGAAGCACCCAGATTCATAAATCAAGTTCTTAGAGACCTACAAAGAGACTTAGACTCCTACACAATAATAGTGGGAGATTTTAACACCCCACGGTCAATATTAGACAGATCAATGAGACAGAAAATTAACAAGGATATTCAGGACTTGAACTCAGCTCTGGTCCAAGTGGACTTAATACACATCTACAGAACTCTCCATCTCAAATCAACACAATATACATTCTTCTCAGCACCACATGGCACTTATTCTAAAATTGACCACATAATTGAAAATAAAACACTCCTCAGCAAATGCAAGAGAATGGAAATCATAATAAACAGTCTCTCAGACCACAGTGCAATCAAATTAGAACTCAGGAATAAGAAACTCACTCAAAACTGCACAACTGCATGGAAACTGAACAACCTGCTCCTGAATGACTACTGGGTAAATAACGAAATTAAGGCAGAAATAAATAAGTTCTTTGAAACCAATAAGAACAAAGACACAACATACCAGAATCTCTGGGACACAGTTAAAGCACTGTTTAGGGAGAAATTTATAGCACTAAATGCCCAAAGGAGAAAGCAGGAAAGATCTAGAATGGACACCCTAACATCACAATTAAAAGAACTAGAGAAGCGAGAGCAAACAAATTCAAAAGCTAGCAGAAGACAACAGATAACTAAGATCAGAGCAGAACTGAAGGAGTTACAGACACCAAAAAATCCTTCAAAGAAACCAATGAATCAAGGAGCTGGTTTCTGAAAAGATCAACGAAATAGACCACTATCCAGATGAATAAAGAAGAAAAGAGAGAAGAATCAAATAGACACAATAAAAAAATTATAAAGCCAACACCACCACTGATCCCACAGAAATATAAACTACCCTCAGAGAATATTATAAACACCTCTACACAAATAAACTAGAAAATCTAGAATAAATGGGTAAATTCCTGGACACGTACACCCTCCCAAGACTAAACCAGGAAGAAGTCGAATCCCTGAATAGGCCAATAACAAGTTCTGAAATTGAGGCAGTAATTAGTAGCCTACCAACCAAAAAAAAGCCCAGGACCATATGGATTCACAGCCGAATTCTACCAGAGGTACAAAGAGGAGCTGGTACCATTCCAAACAATAGAAACAATAGAAAAAGAGGAACTTGATTCCAGTATCATCCTGATACCAAAACCTGGCAGAGACACAACAAAAAAAGAATATTTCAGGCCAATATTCCTGATGAACATTAATGCGAACATCCTCAATAAAATACTGGCAAACCAAATCCAGCAGCACATCAAAAAGCTTATCCACCACCATCAAGTCAGCTTCATCCCTAGGATGCAAGGCTGGTTCAATATATGCAAATCAATAAACACAATCCATCACATAAACAGAACCAATGACAAAAACCACATAATTATCTCAATAGATGCAGAAAAGGCCTTCGATAAAATTCAACACCCCTTCATGCTAAAAACTCTCAATAAACTAGGTATTGATGGAATGTATCTCAAAATAATAAGAGCTATTTATGACGAACCCACAGTCAATATCATATTGAATGGGCAAAAGCTGGAGGCATTCCCTTTGAAAACTGGCACAAGACAAGGATGCCTTCTCTCATCAGTCCTGTTCAACATAGTATTGGAAGTTCTAGCCAGGGCAATCAAGCAAGAGAAAGAAATAGATGGTATTCAAATAGGAAGAGAGAGAGTCAAATTGTCTCTGTTTGCAGATGACATGATTGTATATTTAGAAAACCTCATCGTCTCAGCCCAAAATCTCCTTAAGCTGATAAGCAATTTCAGCAAAGTCTCAGGATACAAAATGTGCAAAAATCACAAGCATTCCTATACAGCAATAATAGACATACAGAGAGCCAAATCATGACTGAACTCCCATTCACAATTGCTACAAAGAGAATAAAATACTAGGAATACAACTTACAAGGGATGTGAAGGACCTCTTCAAGGAGAACTACAAACCACTGCTCAAGGAAATAAGAGAGGACACAAACAAATGGAAAAACATTCCATGCTCACGGACAGGAAGAATCAATATCCTGAAAATGGCCATACTGCCCTAAGTAATTTATAGATTCAATGCTGTCTCCATCAAGCTACCATTGACTTTCTTCACGGAATTGGAAAAACTACTTTAAATTTCATATGGAACCAAAATGGAGTTTGTATAGCCAAGACAATCCTAAGCAAAAAGAACGAAGCTGGAGGCATCATGCTACCTGACTTTAAACTATACTACGATGCTACAATAACCAAAACAACGTGGTACTGGTACCAAAACAGATATATAGACCAATGGAACAGAACAGAGGCCTCAGAAATAACGCCACACATCTACAACCATCTGATCTTTGACAAACCTGACAAAAACAAGGAATGGGGAAAGGATTCCCCATTTAATAAATGGTGTTGGGAAAACTGGCTACCATATGCAGAAAACTGAAATCGGACCCCTTCCTTACACCTTATACAAAAATTAACTCAAGATGGATTAAAGACTTAAACATAAGACCTAAAACCATAAAAACCCTAGAAGAAAACCTAGGCAATACCATTAAGGACATACTCATGGGCAAAGACTTCATGACTAAAACACCAAAAGCAATGGCAACAAAAGCAAAAATTGACACATGGGATCTAATTAAAACAAAGAACTTCTGCACAGCGAAAGAAACTACCATCAGAGTGAACAGGCAACCTACAGAATGGGAGAAAATTTTTGCAATCTATCCATCTGATAAAAGGCTAATTATCCAGAATCTACAAGGAACTTAAATTTACAAGAAAAAAACAACCCCATCAAAAAGTGGGCAAAGGATATGAATAGACACTTCTCAAAATAAGACATTTATGCAGCCAACAAACATATGAAAAAAAGTTCTTCATCACTGGTCATTAGAGAAATGCAAATCAAAACCACAATGAGATACCATCTCACGCCAGTTAGAATCGCAATCATTAAAAAGTCAGGAAACAACAGGTGCTGGAGAGGATGTGAAGAAATAGGAACACTTTTATACTGTTGGTGGGAGTGTGAATTAGTTCAACCATTATGGAAGACAGTGTGGCGATTCCTCAAGGATCTAGAACCAGAAATACCATTTGACCCAGCAATCCTATTACTGAGTATATACCCAAAGGATTAGAAATCATTCTACTATAAAGACACATGCACGTGTATGTTTATTGCAGCACTGTTCACAATAGCAAAGACTTAGAACCAACCCAAATGCCCATCAATGATAGACTGGATAAAGAAAATGTGGCACATATACACCATGGAATACTATGCAGTCATAAAAAAGGATGAGTTCATGTCCTTTGAAGGAACATGGATGAAGCTAGAAATCATCATTCTCAGCAAACTAACACAAGAACAGAAAACCAAACACCACATGTTCTCACTCATAAGTGGGAGTTGAACAATGAGAACACATGGACACAGGGAGGGGAACATCACACACTGGGGCCTATCTGGGGGTGGGGGGCTAGGGGAGAGATAGCATTAGGAGAAATACCTAATGTAGATGACGGGTTGATGGATGCAGCAAACCACCATGGCACGTGTATACCTATGTAACAAACCTGCACATTCTGCACATGTATCCCAGAACTTAAAGTATAATTTAAAAAATAAAAATAAATAAAATAATTAGAACAAAGTCCAGTAGTATAGAGGATTAGGCAATAATCAATAGGAACAGACAAATCTAATGTTGAAGTAGAATAATAGATCCAGAAATTAATTCCAAAGTCCTACCTATGGTTCTTTAATATGTGTGTCCTTGATATTAGCTTGTAATTAGCTCCATCAAGTGATAGTATCCAACGTATAATGGGCTTAGCAATTTCTTGCTTCTCTTGCTGCTTCTATATCTCTCTTCTTTCACAGTCTTGGAGTCCCCAACAACAGGGCAGAGGCTGAAGGGCACAGATCTTTTGTGTCGTATGGCTTGGCCTCCACTGAAGTAGGTGAGGGTGACCGTCCCTGGTATGGCAAGACAGGTCTGGGCAGGCCACAGTCTGGCTCTCCTGCCTGGCTTCCTGGGAATAATTGAGCAATTGCTCTATACCAGGCAGGATTCTGAATGCTTCCGCATCCCAATTTCGATCACTTCTGCAAGGTGACGCAGCTAGGAAAGATGTGACTCGGGCCACTCTGGCCTCCAGGACTCCTCTTCTGACCTCTCCTCAGTCGCTGTATTAGCCGGGCCGCCCTTCCCATGTTGACCTCCTCCCATATTTGCGTGTTGGCCTCACGGGCAGCGTCATGAAGCTGCCACCATGCCTGCCCCCCTTTGGTTCAGGCCACAGGGATGCCTGGAGCTGGGAGCGGCCCTGCATAGCACTGCCTGCGGAGTCTTCAGTGCATGTGCGTTTCTGTCTCCTTTACTGAACTGTGAGCGCCTCAGGCGGGGCCTTCCATCTGCCAGTTTATCCCTGGAATGTATCTCAGTGCTTGGCAGAGGATAAGCATTACATGTTGGATACATTAATTGATCCTAAGATTCTAAGCACTAAATTTTACGAGAAGTAGCAAAAATGACCTGAATATAGTCGCACTGTATCTGTTCAATGATCCAGACAGCTGACTCCCTGGGCTTACGCCTTCATAACGCTGGAACCCCCTCCCGCTTTGTTCCTCTCCCTCTTGCAGCCGATGGGATCAGAGCGGATGGAGATGCGGAAGCGGCAGATGCCCCTCGCCCAGGACGCACCAGGCGCCGCCCCAGGCCAGCCAGGAGCGGGGAGTCGCGGGTCCAACGCATGCTGCTTCTGCTGGTGCTGCTGTTGTAGCTGCTCATGGTAAGGTTTCAGACTTTTTAATTAATGTGCCCCTGACTGGGAAGTGTAATGTGCTCCTGACTGGGAAGTGGCACCTGTGAATAGTGGTGGTAGCTTACGGTTAATTCAGTAAGTGTTTTTTAAGCAGCTACTATATGCCTGACACAGAGGGACACCCCAGAAATAACAACAGGCTACATCTGACTACCTCTTAAGGGGCTTATGCTCAGATCCCTCAAATCAGGCCACCGTGTGTTAAACAACTAAAGAACAACCTCCGGCGGTTCACGATTGACTATCAACATTTGGGCAGAAATGGTTAGAAAGAATTGAACTAGGGGCTCTCCTGGGGTAATGAAGGCTTAGGATCTAAGATGGGTCTTAAAGGTTAAGACGATGAAGTAAAGGGAGCCTGGATTTTACCTTCTGCTGCTTCCATTTCATAAATTTTGTTTTGTAATAAAGAGAAATGTCAAAATATGTGTTTCAAATAGAGACAAATATTAAAATATATGCTAACTTACTGGGTAGAGAAAGACACACAGACAGTCATTGCTTTAAAAACGATGTAAAACATCCGTGACCCTTTGAGTAGCTGTTAAAGGTCTGGAGAAAAGGGATAATTTACACCTAAAAATCATGGGAACTTTAAGTTACATCTTTGGAATCTTGGATATGAAAAGTGCTTAGTGCCAGCCAAATCTGTGAACCATTTTCGGCAATCAAATCATCCTAAATTTATGTAGGCTTGGCAATAAGTTAGACCAAGACCTCACTGTCCTGTGGAAAAGAAGAAAAACTGATATTGGACTGATCACGGACCGCGAAATGGAACTAACAGAACTGATCCCCGGGAAGGAGATTGGAGGCTGAAAATGAAATGCCCGGGGAAGTTTGGTGGCTCCTGCCCAACTCAGGCTACTATTCATTTCCAAGAAGTTCCAATCTGGTGGAAGGGACACAGCAGTAGAACATCCACCAGGGGGATCCCGATACTGATGGTCTTTTCATTCCCACAGCAAGAGGAAACATGTGGCTGGGGCTGACAGCTAGGCAGTGTCAAGGTGAGACTTCAGCCCTGGTAGGACTCTGGACAGCTCTGCAGGAAGCCAGAGGAGAGGCACTGGTGGTAGGCAGAGGAGATGCGTGGGTGTCCAGGGCCTGCCCTAGAGGAGGAAGACACTAGTGGTGGCCAGACTGCGTTTAGGGGCCTATATTCTCAATCTGCCAGTAGGTCTCAGTGCAGAAACGAGACGATCCTCCTAGAGATGTGCAGGATGTCCGAGTGCAGGTGAGACTCCAGCTGATGTTCAAACCTTCCCCTCCTTTCTCTGCTGCCTCGTGCGCAGGGTGTGGGAGGCGGCTGACATGCTGACCTGAACAGCATATTGTCCCGGGATAGTGTAAGGCTAGAGGGCGGGGCATGTCCCAGAGCAGGCTCCTCCTACAGATAACAAGTAGGACAAATAAAATAATCTGTACCTAGACACTATCATCACCACCATAGCCAACACTTCTGTAGCACTTAGGTGTGTGTAGAAGAGACAATAGAGCAATGTCTTCAAAGTGCTGGAGAAAAGTAACTGAAAACTAAGTCAAACCATAATTCAAGAGTGTGGGTAAAATAAGACATTCTCAGACATACGAAGGCCAACCAAGTTTACTGCCTGCAAACCTAAAAGAACTGAAGAAAGGGCCTAGTTCAGAGGGATAAAAGGGAACCCAGAGGAAAGACCCAGGAAACAAGTAACAGTTGTAGCTACAACGGGGTCAAATATTGATATAAAATGTGGCACTGAATTTTGTGTTAAAAAAGTGTGAAACCAAAGCTGTAAACAGTCTCATGTCAATGACAGAGAAATCAAATAATTCAGACTTTCTTAGAAAAAATTGTTATAAGAAAATTTTCTTTCAAAAGCAATGTTATTCATAATTAGTCCAAAAATACACCCTATCGTTTTAACATCAGTGAAAGACAATAAATCTAGAAAACCTTACCAACACGTGACAAAAGTGGCATCAGCAAAGGAGAAAATGAACTATTCAGTAAATAGCAGGATACTTGGTGTTTGGGTACCAACTCATCCCCACTGATAGGATTTTCTCAGTTTTAGCACTGAAAAGTCCCACAGCCCAGAAAACCTGAAAACGCTAGGCAAACCAGGAAAATTGGTCATCCTGCTTGGTATCCAAATATATAAAAATATATTTATATTCCTACATAGCACCATGTACAAAAATCAATTCCCACCTTTAAAAAAAGATCAGCTGGGTGCGGTGGCTCACGCCTGTAATCCCAGCACTTTGGGAGGCCGACGCAGGAGGATCACAAGGCAGGCCGATCAAGAGATCAAGACCACCCCGGACAACATGGTGAAACCCCGTTTCTACTAAAAATACAACAATTAGTCAGGCACGGTGGCAGGCACCTGTAATCCCAGCTACTCGGGAAGCTGAGGCAGGAGAATTACTTGAACCCAGGGGGCGGAGGTTGCAGTGAGCCAAGATTACGCCACTGCACTCCAGCCTGGGCAGCAGTGAGACTCCATCTCAAAAAAAAAAGAAAAAAAAAAGGGAATGAGTGACCCAGCACTTTGGGAAGCCGAGGTGGGCGGATCACCTGAGGTCAGGAGTTCAGGACCAGCCTGGTTAACATGGTGAAACCCCGTCTGTACTAAAAAAAAATACAAAAAATTAGCCAGGCATGGTGGTACATGCTTGTAATCCCAGCTACTTGGGAAGCTGAGGTGGGAGAATCACTTGAACCCAGGAGATGGAGGCTGCAATGAGCTGAGATTGCACCATTGCACTCCAGCCTGGGCAATAAGAGCGAAACTCTGTATCGGGAAAAAAAAAAAAAAAAAGAATGAAGCCTTGACACCGCCAAAATATAGCAT
This sequence comes from Macaca mulatta, assembly GCF_049350105.2. NCBI lineage: Eukaryota > Metazoa > Chordata > Mammalia > Primates > Cercopithecidae > Macaca > Macaca mulatta. The sequence continues at coordinate 64,595,591 of NC_133413.1, forward strand.
GAACTGTGAAAACATTATGCTAAGTGAAAGAAACTAGATATGAAAGACCACATATTTTATTATTCCACTTACATGAAACGTCCAGAATAGGTAAATTCAAAGAGACAGAAAGTAGATTAGCAGTTGCCTATGAGTAAGGAAGATGGAGTTACTGCTAATGTGTAGAGTTCTTTCTGGGGATGATGAAATGTTCCAACATCATGGCAATAGTTATACCACTCTGTAAATATACTAAAAGCCATGGAATTATACGGTTCAATTTGGCAACTTGTATAGTATGCAAATAATATCTTTTTTTTTTTTTTTTTTTTTTTTGCAGTGGAATCTTGCTCTGTCACCCAGGCTAGAGCGCAGTGGTGTGATCTCGGCTCACTGCAACTTAAGCCTCCCGGGTTCCAGCGATTCTCCTGCCTCAACCTCACAAGTAGCTGGGATTACAGGTGCACACCACCACGCCCAGCTAATTTTTGTATTTTTAGTAGAGATGGGGTTTCTCCATGTTGGCCAGACAGGTCTCGAACTCCTGACCCCAGGTGATCTGCCCGCCTCAGCCTTCCAAAGTGCTGGGATTACAGGTGTGAGCCATCAGGCCAGCCACATTATATCTTAATAAAGCTATTCTTAAAATATGTTTAACAAAAGATACTAAAAATAAAACGAAAAGATAAAACATACTCAGATAAGATAGTTACAGTGCAATTAACAAGTAATTCATATCTAGGATAAATAACATTAAAATACATTAATAAATAAGAACCAAAAGAGTCAGCAAATGAAATGGAACAGAAAATAATCTGCTTGTATTTCCTACCAATAAGGATCAGAAAAATGAAAGTTAAATATACACCCTTTTAAAACCTATACCCTGGCAGATCACCTGAGCCCAGGAGCTCGAGAACAGCCTGGGCAACATGGTGAAACACCGTCTTTACAAAAAGCACAAAAATTGGCTGGGCATGGTGGCTCACACCTGTAATCTCAGTACTTTGGGAGGCCAAGGCAGGTGGATCACCTGAGGTCGGGAATTGGAAACCAGCCTTACCAACATGGAGAACCTCATCTCTACTAAAAATACAAAATTAACCAGGCATGGTGGCACATGCCCATAATCCCAGCTACTCAGGAGGCTGAGGCAGAAGAATCGCTTGAACCTGGGAGGCAGAGGTTTCGGTGAGCCGAAATCGCACCATTGCGCTTCAGCCTAGGCAAACAAGAGCAAAACTCCATCTCCAAAAAATAAATAAGTAAAACACAAAAATTAGCCAGGCATGGTGGCGCACACCTGTAGTCCCAGCTACTCAGGAGGCTGAGGTGGGAGGATCGCTGGAGCCCAGGGAGGTTGAGGCTGCAGTGAATTATATTGTGCCATTGCACTCCATTGTGTGTAAAAGAGTGAGACTCTGTCTGAAAAACAAAAAAAAAGAAAAAAAGAAAGAAAAGGAAAACCTATACCCTGGAAAAACTTCTCAGACCCCTGCAATAAAAGGAGACATGTATGAGAGGATTCACTACAGCATTCATCTGAGTGAGAAAAATTGAAAATGGTTCTAAAGGGCATAGACAGGAGAATGGATGAATATACTGTGGTATAGTTATACAATCCACTACCATACAGCATTTAAATTCATATACTAGAAAAACAAAACTAAACAAATAAATAGGTTAGGCGTGGTGGCTCACGCCTCTAATCCCAGCACTTTGGGAGGCCAAGGCAGAAAGATTGCTTGAGCCCAGGAGTTCGAGACTAGCTGAGGCAACATAGCAAGACCATGTCTCCACTGAAAAAAAAAAAAAGTGAGCTAGGCATGGTGGCATGTGCCTGTAGTCCCAGCTACTCTAGAAGCTGAGGCGGAAGGATCACTTGAACCCAGTTCAAGGCTGCAGTGAGCTATGATCATGCTACTGCACTTCAGCCTGGGCAACAGAGTGAGACCTTGTCTCAGAAATAAATAAATTCATATGCTAGAGGGACAAAAAACAAATTACAAAGCAATATATGTTACATAATTACATTTATACTATGTTTAAAAATACATTTATGAATATAATATAGTAGCATCACTATGAATTGGAATGGTAAACAGTAAGTTAAAAATGGTGGCTCTCTCTAGGGTAAAGAGAGGAAGAAATGAGATGGGAAAAGTACAGAGCAAACTTCAACTGTTTAAGTAGTGAATTTCCTTTTTTTTTTTTTTACCACACTTTTGAGATTTATCCATATTAATATACATAGTCAAGTCAATTTTCGAGAAAGGTAAATGGCAATTTGTTTTCTAAGTACTTGTGAATCTTTCTCAACATTTTGCTCTAAGGCCTTCCGGTATTTAGTGTTATAAGGGAAGGCATGCTGATTCTTGTTTTCTTGAATATAAAGTTTTTTTTCCTTTCTAGTAAGTTTTCTCTTTATCACTCAAAATTTTACCCAAATGTATCTGGCCGTGGGTCCTCTTTTACTGAAAATTCCTAAAACACAGCGAGCTACTATAGACATCATCTAGTTCTGCTGTAATAATAGCAGTGGACCAAGGTAAAGAAAACTTCACAAAAAAAAATTCTTCTCGTTTTCAAAAACACATTGTCTCTTTAAAACATTCTTTTTTTTTTTTTTTTTGAGACGGAGTCTCGCTCTGTCACCCAGGCTGGAGTGCAGTGGCCAGATCTCAGCTCACTACAAGCTCCGCCTCCCGGGTTTTTACGCCATTCTCCTGCCTCAGCCTCCCAAGTAGCTGGGACTACAGGCGCCGCCACCTCGCCCGGCTAGTTTTTTGTATTTTTTTTAGTAGAGACGGGGTTTCACCGGGTTAGCCAGGATGGTCTCGATCTCCTAACCTCGTGATCCGCCCGTCTCGGCCTCCCAAAGTGCTGGGATTACAGGCTTGAGCCACCGCGCCCGGCTTCTTTAAAACATTCTTACTTGAAATGAGGCAAAAAGTATATCAAAGCTTAAATAAGTTTGCATTATTTAGTTTGCAGTAGAGCTTCTGGTTCTCTGAGGACTCTCCTGTCAAACTCATCTCTTTTTTTCTCTGTTTTTTCATACCCACTGAGCAGTAATGTGTTCTGCTTACAAAAGAAGCCTTGGAAGTCATGCAGACAGCGTACCACTCAGATGCCTCTCAAGTTTTTTTTGGTTGGATTTTTTTTTAAAGAAGCCATTATTTACTGAAACTTTTTAGCCCTGACATCATGAAAGAAGGAAGTCAAAAGGGTTCCTGCATTTCTAATGATTTTGCCTTTAAAGAAAAACAGAGCTACACGCACACACGCACACACATACACACACTGAAAATTTATAAAACAGATGTGCTAAAAACAGACTGAAAAACTTTTATAAAATAAAGTGTTAAGAAAAGATATAATAAAGAATATAGAAAATACAGCAGCAACAAGATAAAGAAAATCCCAGTTGTCAGTGATAACATCCATTTTTAAGTTGATAGGATGCCAGGAGCATTCCTGCTAAAATCATAAATAAGGTGAAATGTCCACAATCTCTACTACTACTTAACAATGTATTTGGCCGGGTGTGATGGCTTACGCCTGTAATCCCAACACTTTGGGAGGCCGAGGTGGGCAGATCACAAGGTCAGGAATTCGAGACCAGCCTGACCAACATGGTGAAACCCCATCTCTACTAAAAATACAAAAATTAGCCGGGCGTGGTGGCGTGCACCTGTAATCCCAGCTACTCAGGAGGCTGAGGGAAGAGAATTGCTTGAACCCAGGAGGCGGAGGTTGTAGTGAGCTGAAATCACGCCACTGCACTCCAGCCTGGGCAACAGAGCAAGACCCTGTCTCAAAAAAAAAAAATGTATTTTAGGTGTTAGCTAATTAGACAAGAAAAACAATTAGAGGCCTGAGAATTGGAATAAAAAGGTAAAATTCTTCCTGTTTGCAGATGAAATCCCAAGAGAATTATAGCTGTAACTGATACAAATACAGAAGAATTCAGAAATAGGAAGGATATAAAATTATCATTAAAGTAATATTCTTTAGGCCTCAGATCTTAAAATAAAGAACACTTCCATTTCAATAATAAAATGCAAATAAATCAATTTAGAAATAGTCAAAAGATCTGAATATACATCTCTCCAAAGAAGAGGTACACAGAGCTAGTAAATGCATGAAAAGATGTTCCACATCAGTAGTCATTAGCAAAATGCAAATCAAAACCACAATGAAATACCACTTCACACCCACTTACGAAGCTAGAATAAAAAAGACAACAGTAACTGTTGGCAAGGACATGGAGAAATTAGATCCCTCAAATATTACCATGTGAAATGGTGCAATTGCTTTGTAAAATAGTTTGGGAGTTCCTCAAAATGTTAAATCTCAAGTTACCATATGACTCAGCAGTTCTACTCCGAGGTTTTTACTTAAGGAATAAGAAACACAAATATATGTTTGCACGTACTTGCACAGGAATGTGCATAGCAGCATGATTCATGCAGCCAAAATGTGGAAACAACTCGAATGTCTATCTGCTGATGAATGGATAAACGAAATGTGATGTGTCTATCCAAACAATGAGATGTTATTCAACTGGAAAAAGAAACGAAGTGCCGATACATGCTACGGCATGGGTTAAGTGCAAAAACATTATGCCAAGTGAAAGGAGACAGCCAGCAAAGATCACATACCGTAGGTTCCAGAACGGGCAGATCTATAGAGACAGGAAGCGGATTCGTGCTTGCCTAGGGCTGGTAGAGTGGGGAGATACCGGTGATAAGCGGTGACTGCTTACTGGTGGGGTTTCTTTTGGGGGTGATGACAATGTTCTGGACTTAGATGGCAGGGATGGTTGCACAACTTTGTGAGTATACTAAAAACCACTGAATTGTACACTCTAAACAGATAAACTTGGCGGCATATGAATGATAGCTCAATCAAGTGATTAAGAAAGTGGCCGGGCGCGGTGGCTCATGCCTGTAATCCTAGCACTTTGGGAGGTCCAGGTGGGTGGATCACTTGAGGTCAGGAGTTCAAAACCAGCCTGGCCAACATGGTGAAACCAAATACAAAAATTAGCCGGGCGTGTTGGTGCATGCCTGTAGTCCCAGCTACTCAGGAGACTGAGGCACAAGAATCACTTGAACCCAGGAGGCAGTTTGCAGTGAGCTGAGATAGTGCCACAGCACTGCAGCCTGGGCAGCAGAGCAAGACTTCGTCTCAAAAAAAAAAAAAAAATAGCATTCATGTTACAAACAATAACCAGTTAAAAGATGAGATAAAAGTATAAATTCCATTTACAGTAACAACAAAAATACTTGGAATAAGTTTACAGACAAATGTACAGAATGTGTATAAGAAAACAAACTCTTTAGAGAAATACATAGATTTTGATTATGCACTTTCCTAGTTTTCTCTACTACTTTTGTATATGTGCCTATAAATATATGAAGCCTCCATTTTGACTGGAAACAAAGCCTAGAGGATGTATACTTTTTTAAGATACAAAAAATGAAATGAAACCCCGTAACATTCCTGACAGTCTTACTTTTTACTATTTTCATTTTTTTAATTTTTGTATTAAATAGAGACAGGGTCTTGCTATGATGCCCAGGTTGGTCTTAAACTCCTGGCCTCAAGTGATCCTCCTGCCTTGGCCTCCCAAAGTGCTGGGATTACAGGCATGAGCCACCATGCCCAAACCTTTTTTACTATTTTCTAATGAATCTGTTTTTATTTAAAAAATCATTATTCTAAGTATAATTGAACACAATAATTTCTAACTCTTTCTCAACAGTAGAAACCACAATGTTACAATTTACATTTCTAGTATCTTACTGTCATGCTTTTGGTTTGCTTGGGAAAACTAACTGGAGTCATTTTCTTTTCCAAGCAGAGGAAGAAATTCTATTAATACTTCGGGATCTGAAGTTATCTTTAAAATATTTGTAAAAAATCTTTTCTTGGCAGAGACTGAGCTGTCAACATGTGAATGTCTTTTTTTTGCAGTCTCACTGTTAGAAACCAGGAAGATCAGAGGCCCACAATAGCTTCCCACGAACTCAGAGCAGACCTTCCAACCTGGGAAGAAAGGTGAAATCGCACGTTTCTTTACCTCACTAAACTAACAGAAATACTAACCTTTCTTTTCTTTGCCTTGTATGTTTCAACAGAAACGCACACTTTCTCTACTTGCAATTTAGTAACATCCAATCATTATGTGGCCTCACATTCCTCCCCTGCAGAATTCCATTTAATTCATCGTGTGACAGGGAGAGAAATCAGTTCTATTATTAGTCTAATCCCTTTGCTAATTGCAAATACAAATAGATGCTTTCTAACAAAACATATTATTTTATTTTTATATAATATACTTTTAAAAATAAAAGTATGTTATATAATAAACGGTGGCCGGGCACGGTGGCTCACACCTGTAATCCCAGCACTTTGGAAGGTCGAAGTGTGTGGATCACCCGAAGTCAGGAGTTTGAGACCAGCCTGGCCAACATGGTGAAACCCCTTTTCATTAAAATATAAAAATTAGCGGGGCGTGGTAGCACACGCCTGTAATCCCAGCTGTTCAGAAGGCTGAGGCAGGAAGAATTGCTTGAACCCCGGAGACGGAGGTTGCAGTGAGCCAAGACTGCACCACTGCACCCCAGCCTAGGAGACAGAGCAAGACTCCATCTCAATAAATGAATAAATAAATAAATAAATAAAATGAAAGGGAGAGGGAGAAAGAAAAAGCTATAGATGCTTGCCAAAAATTAAATGGTATATAAGTAAAGAAAGTGATCTAACCTCTAAGAGAGTAAACACTGTTAACACATTTCTTTTTTTTTTTTTTTTTTTTGGAGATGGAGTCTAGCTCTGTCGCCCAGGCTGGAGTGCAGTGGTGTGATCTTGACTCACTGCAACCTCTGCCTCCCGGGTTCAAGTGATTCTCATGCCTCAGCCTCCCAAGCAGCTGGGATTACAGGTACCCACCACCACACCTGGCTAATTTTTGTATTTTTAGTAGAGATGGGGTTTCACCATGTTGGCCAGGCTGGTCTTGAACTCCTGACCTCAGGTGATCTGCCCGCCTCAGCCTCCCAAAGTGCTAGGATTACAAGCGTGAGCCACTGTGCCCAGCCTGTTAACACATTTCTTAAAAAAAATGACCTGGAAGATTTGAAAACAAACAAAATAGAAGTTTTAAAAATGAAATATTATTGTTCAAATTGTTTTAAAATTGATGATTGAAATAAAAGATTAGATACAGCTAAATAAATAGTGAACCTGAAGGTATCCAAAAAGACCCATATAACAAGGAGATTGAAATACAGTTTGAGTATCCCTTATCCAAAATGCTTGGAACTAGAAATGTTTCAGATTTCAGATTTTTTCAGATTTCAGAATATTTGCATTATACTTACCAGTGGCTCACACCTGTAATCCCAGCACTTTGGGAAGCCAAGGTGGGTGGATCACCCGAGGTCAGGAGTTCCAGACCAGCCTGGCCAACATGGTGAAATCGCATCTCTACTAAAAATACAAAAAAGTAGCCGGGTGTGGTAGTGAGCACCTGTAATCCCAGCTCCTTGGGAGGCTGAGGCAGGAGAATCGCTTGAACCTGGGAGGCGGAGGTTGCAGTGAGTCGAGATCATGCCATTGCACTCCAGCCTGGGCTACAGAGAGAGACTCTGTCTTAAAAAAATAAAATAAATAAATAAATAAAAACTAAAGACTACATTTTTCAGGGTTACATACATACATTTAAAACTATGGAAACAAAATAAAAGAGATATTAAGGATCGTTATTAAGCTATGTTTTCTGATCTCGATACAATTATGACAGAAGTAAGAATTAACTCAAAGGGGTAACCCCAAAGTCAAGTATAGCAGTTCCCTAGGGGACGAAGCTGGGAGACAGTAGCAAGTAGAAGTAGCACCAAAATAAATGCAACATTGTCAGTGCTGTTCTGGTTCTTAAGGAAAATAGCCCATTCATAAGTGTTCATTTACACTGGAGACGCGGAAAGGTGGATGGGAGGGTGGGAGGTAGGTAAGGGATGAGAAATTACCTGATGATTACAATGCACACTATCCCATTGATGGCTACGCTAAAAACACAGGCTTCACCACTGTGCAGTGTATCCATGTAACAATGTATCCATGCACTTGCACCCCCAATTATATTTTTTAAATGTTTGTAATTTTTTTTTAAAAGTGAGTCAGATGCAGTGGCTCACACCTGTAATCCCAGCACTCTGGGAGGCCAAGGTGGGTGGATCGCTTAAGCCTAAGAGTTTGAGACCAGCCTAGGCAACATAGTAAGACCTGACTCCACAAAGAATACAAAAAATTAGCTGGGCATGGTGGCACCTGCCTGTAGTCCCTGCTACTTGGGAGGCCAAGGAGAGAGAATCATATGAGCATAGTAAGCCGAGGCTGCAGTAAGCTGTGATCACCCCACTGCACTCCAGCCTTGGCAACAAAGCGAGACTCTCAAAAAAAAAAAAAAAAAAAAAGTGTTCATTTTGTTGTCACCTTTGGACAGTACAGCGGTGGCATTTATAACTTGCATTTATATTACATATATTCTCTTTCTCAAATATTACATAATTTTAAAATACATTAAGCACACACTTGCTCTGTTGTTCTAGAGGTTTAATGTTGTCAAACCTGACTTAGTTCTGTTGTAGTACAGAACTCATCACAGGTGATTAGGAAGTTTTGGGTCAGATGGTTGTAGGATTTTTCTTTACATTTATAGTTTTAAAAATATTGCAAGATGTGCCCAGTTGTAAACAAGCATGTTCTTAGCAGTTATTATAGCAACTTGGTTTGCAAGCCTTTTGGTATGCAATCCAGCAAACAATGTGAAAGTATCATATTCATGTGTTTTTCCCAAAGGCTTGAAGAAAGGAGAACAGCTCTTCTCCTTCCTAAAAGGGCCTAAATGCATATATTTCTCATTCTTGGAGGAGGAAAAGATACATTTCTAATGATGAAATTCCAATTAACTACCACTAACAGTTCCCCTATGCCCCTTCTCTTTTGGTCTCCACGAAGCCCTGCTCCTACTCTGGAAGAAGTCAATGCCTGGGCTCAGTCATTCGACAAATTAATGGTCACTCCAGCAGGAAGGAATGCATTCCGTGAATTCCTCCGAACAGAATTCAGTGAAGAAAATATGCTCTTCTGGATGGCCTGTGAGGAACTGAAAAAGGAAGCTAATAAAAACATTATTGAAGAGAAAGCAAGGATAATCTATGAAGACTACATTTCTATACTTTCTCCTAAGGAGGTATGTGACCACGAAATGCCTTCTCCCAAGGCTGATGGTAAAAGTATTAACTTGGTGCAAAAGCAACTGCCACAGGCCGGGCACGTTGGGTCACGCCTGTAATCCCAGCACTTTGGGAGGCTGAGGCGGGCAGATCACCTGAGGTCAGGAGTTGGAGACCAGCCTGACCAACATGGTGAAACCCCGTCTCTACCAAAAATACAAAAATTAGCCTGGTGTGGTCACGGGTGCCTGTAATCCCAGCTGCTTGGGAGGCTGAGGCAGGAGAATCACTTGAACCTAGGAGGCAGAGGTTGCAATGAGCTGAGATTGCGCCACTGCACTCCAGCCTGGGTGACAAGAGCGAAACTCCATCTCAAAAAACTAAACAAAAGTAATCATCTTTTTTTTCTTTTTTTCTTTTTTGAGACAGAGTCTCACTCTGTCGCCCAGGCTGGAGTGCAATGCTACGACCTTGGCTCAGTGCAACCTCTGCCTCCCGGGTTCAAGTGATTCTTCTGCCTCAGCCTCCAGAGTAGTTGGATTATAGGTACGCACCACCACGCCTGGCTAATTTTTGTATTTTTAGTAGAGACAGGGTTTCACCATGTTGGCCAGAATGGTCTTGATCTCTTGACCTCATGATCCACCCACCTTGGCCTCCCAAAGTGCTGGGATTACAGGCATAAGCCACTGTGCCTGGCCTCGCCATTACTTTTAACTTTTTCCAGAAAAATGCACAAAAGTTTTCACAGATTTCAGAGGACACTTGGAGCCCTTCTGCAGGTCCACAGTCAAAGGGATCTGCATACCGTGAATGCGGGTGCAGCTGTTTTCTACATTTTGCAGTTGCTGTTCTGGGTCAAGCTGAACATGACCAAACAGCTGCACCCTCATTCACAGCATTCAGATCCCTTTGACTGTGGACCTGCAGAGGGGCTGCAAGTGTCCTCTGAAATCTGTGAAAACTTTTGTGCATTTTTCTGGAAAAAGTATCCCCTGGAGTCTGCATTTGATGGTGAACACTGTTTACAAACATTACACCCTAAGAAGTTCCTTTAAATAAAATTATCTTGTTATTCTGAGAAAAATATTGTCTTTAGGTATCTTGATGTTACAGGGCAGCAGCATCACAGATGTGATACTGATGCGGAAAAGGTTTTCCCCAGGCTGGCCTTTTCACATTCAAGAAATTATCAGTTGAATGAGATTGGGCAAGTTTCCACCTGTCAGAGTTTCAGTTACTTCAGATCTAAAATGTAGGAGGTCAGGCCTGGCACAGTGGCTCACTTCTGTAATCCCAGCACTTTGGGAGGCCGAAGCAGATGGATCACCTGAGGTCAGGAGTTCGAGACCAGCCTGGCCAAACACGGTGAAACCCCTTCTCTACTAAAAATACAAAAACTTAGCCGGGTGTGGTGGCGTTCACCTGTAATCCCAGCTACTCAGGAGGCTGAGGCAGGAGAATCGCTTCAACCTGGGAGGCGGAGGTTGCAGTGAGTAGAGATTGCGTCATTGCACTCCAGCCTGGGCAACAAGAGCAAAACTCCACCTCAAAAAAATAGTAATAACAAAATTTAGGAGGTCAGATTGTTCTCACAATTGGGTGCCCTGCAGCTCTAATTATAAAACTATTGGTTATTTCCTACTATGTGCTGACAGGAATGTCAGGTTGAAGAAGCAGGGCCTCTCCTGTCATGGAGCTCCTGGAGATGTGGGCAGACAGACCAGGACCCCTGGCCACACGCTCAGCACTCACTGGGGCTCGGGGGTGAGCCATCCACAAACGGGTGGGTGAGAATGAGAAAAATACTCAAGGAGGCTACAGATGGACCAAGGATAGTGAAAAGGAAATTTCCACAAACACAGCAGGATGGCGACATCCCAGGAGACAGGCCCAGGCGAGCCCAGGAGAAGAGCATGAAGTTGTGCCATCACTGCAAGTGTACATAGATTGTTGTGCCGGAAGGGGAGGGTGCTTACCAAACTATTAGGGCTGGGGGCAGGCACCGGGAGGAGACTTAAGAGATAAGGGGTCAGAGAGCATGGAGAGGTTTTGGCATCATGCCAAAGTGTCCGGATTTTTATCTTGGGAAGCCCTTGGATTTTAGCCCATTTGTATCATCGAATTTTGATTTTTGAAAGACCAATAGGGCTGCAGAATGGATTTGGAGAAGATGAGGGGCAGAAGACTTTAGAAAACTAATTCAGGAGCCCAAAGGGATGTGGCAAGGGGCTAGCTAGGCCAGCCAAAGACGCTAGAGAGGAAGGGTTGGATTTGAGGCAAACCCACCGTCTCAAATGACTCCCATATGCCTGGTGTAGGCAGACCAGGTGGTGGGGTCGTTGGCTTACTTAATTTTGCGTCGTTACATTTTGCTTTCTTAAGTTCATGTTGTTAAATTGGTAATATTCAGTTGACATGTTTGAATACTGAGTCCAGAAAGTTATTTTCATTTTGGGCTAATAAAGAGCAAGATAATTTTTGTTCTTTAATTTATGGCTTCCACATATTTTTATTTTGTCATGATTTTTTTTCAAGGCAAAGTTTTTCATCAGTCTTTTAAAGTATTATACAACCAAATCACAGGCCGGGCACGGTGGCTCACGCCTGTAATCCCAGCACTATGGGAGGCCGAGGCAGGTAGATCACCTTGTCTAGGAAGAGCCAAACATCAGAGCAATCAACATCTACAGGCTTAGTGAAATCCAAGCACTTCATCATTAAATCACCAAAAACATAAGACACTACCATCATCATCATACCCACTTCAGGGGAGGAGCTCACTAGAACAGTTTACCTTGCCTGAGGCCCCACAACAATGCAGTGACAGGGTTGGTTTTGTCTGTCTGTTTGTTTTGAGATGGAGTCTTGCTCTGTTGCCCAGGCTGGAGTGCAGTGGCGCGGTCTCAGCTCACTGCAACCTCCGCCTCCCAGGTTCAAGCGATTCTCCTGCCTCAGCCTCCTGAGTAGCTGGGATTACGGGCGCCTGCCACCATGCCCAGCTAATATTTTTTATTTTTCGTAGAGAGAAGGGGTTTTGCCATGTTGGCAAGGCTGGTTTCGAACTCCACAGCGCTGGGATTACAGGTGTGAGCCACCATACCTGGCCAGGGCTGGAATTTAAACACAGGCATCGTCTGCCCTCAGGCCCTGTGATTGGAACCTTCCAGGGTTTTGAGTCAACTTCCTACTTCACCCCTGTGCCCAACCCTCTGGGCAGGCCAGCACTCATCCCCAGAGCCCTGCCACTGTGGGCCAGCAGGGGAAGCCTGGGCCTCCACGCATCAGCCCCCATGTTACAAGGAAATGAGCAAGGGGCAGTCTGTGCTGCCTGTTTTCTTCAAAGCAGCAGTGTGAGCCCCGCCAGCATCACTTAGAACTTGTGGGAAGTGACAAGCGATCAGGGGCCCCTGCACCTACTGAGTCTGGGGTGGGGCCCAGCAACCGCTCTCACAAGCCCTCTGGAGCCTGCTGATGCCACCGACATTTGAGAACCGCGTTGATTATGCTTTTGGTTTCTCTTTTGGCAGTTTGGATTTTTTGGATTATCTCGTTTGGTTTGGGATATTTAAAACACAACAAGGCTGGGCGCAGTGGCTCATACCTGTAATCCCAGCACTTAGGGAGGCCGAGGCGGGCAGATCACCTGAGGTCAAGAGTTCGAGACCAGCCAACACGGAGAAACCCCATGGTTAGCCAGGTGAGGTGGTGGGTGCCTGTAATCCCAGCTACTCGGGAGGCTGAGGTAGGAGAATTGCTTGAACCTGGGAGGCGGAGGCTGCAGTGAGCTGAGATTGCGCCACTGCACTCCAGCCTGGGCGACAGAGTAAGACTGTCTCAAAACAAAACAAACCACACACACACACACAAAAACAACAAAAACAACAACAACAAAAAACCCCACAAGCTGTAGGAGTTTGGGATAGAGATACAACTAAAGTCTCTAATACAGCTCCTGCTCGTTTCTGTCGACAGGTGAGCTTAGACTCCCGGGTGAGAGAAGTCATCAACAGAAACATGGTGGAGCCATCCCAACACATATTCGATGATGCTCAACTTCAGATTTACACCCTGATGCACAGAGACTCATATCCTCGATTCATGAACTCTGCTGTCTATAAGGACTTGCTTCAGTCCTTATCGGAGAAATCCATTGAAGCATAGGATTTTTCAAATATATTTATTATTAATAAAATAATAAAAGAACTCATGGGCTTCATCTAGCACAGGGAATTTAGAGGTTGTAGCATCTTCTGCTGGGGTAATACTCAGGCTCTTCTAATAAAAGATGATTCCTTCAAGAGACTGCTATATATTCACAATGTAAATTGCAGCCACCTTTAGTGATACTTTTGGGGAAAAAAAAAAGGGATATGGCTGTTGTAGAAAGATAGCGTATTTGCATTTACAGTAACAGTAGCATGTTGTCAGTGGCGAAGGCTACACAAAAGGCTCCTTGCTGCCCGGAGCAGGTACATCCGCCAGAGCAAAGGGAACCACTTTTGTTTTGCATGAATTTGGTAATTGATTACTCTCTCCCCAAAGAAAAGACATTCAGGTGTTTCTCAACGACCTCTTCCATCCATCAAGCTCGGTATGAATACTTCACTTACCAGTGCCATTACAGGACCCAAATTCACAGTTCATAAAGATGTGACCACTACATGTAAAAATAGCATTCCACTTGATCTTACAGTAGGTATGTATGTATGGAGATACATATGTGTGTGTGGATCTCTACATGGTTAATGTAAAGCACTGTGCTCTGAAGTGGATCAGTCTCAAGTGTCTGGTAACAGAAGCAGTGCTTAGAAAATTCTTTTGTTGAAAACAGTTACTGTTATTTTATTATCAGAATTTGCCAACCTAAAGAATGAATTTTAAAATTCATAACTTGGTCATGTTCACAACAAAACTGTCAAATAAGCATATTTCCATTTTTATTACTGAAAGAAACATGGGCATTTTCATTCTTTAAAGAAATAAAGCACAAGAATTTTACCTCAATCTTTATTTTTCCATATGTACATATTTGGGAAACAGAAGATTAAGAAAGTAGGGATATGTGCAGCGTATCTTTTAGCTCCCAGACTACGATTCTGTCCTTAGAGCCCACTGTTTTCATCATAGGTAAAAAGAATAACTTCTCACAGGTAAAAAGAACTTCATAACTTACAGGTAAAAATTCCGGTTGGTAGACCTAGACCGTTCTGAAGAAACCCATCTCTACATGGAACAGGAAACACACTCAAAATCCAGGACGCTCTGAGGAGTGGGAAAGACGCTACTTTGCAGGAGGCGGCACCGTGCTCCCGCCCTCGAGGGGGATGGCTTTCCTCTGGGTCCTTCTCCCTCCCTGGCCTCTCCATAGCCTGCCTGTATCTTCATGACTCCCCTCAGTCCCCAAATCCAAGCCCCTCTCCTTCATTCTCAGGAAACCATTTTACCTCCTACTCTACTATGCAAATTGTGTCCCTAAGCCCCTCAACTTCCCATGCAACCTATAAACACATACAGATCAGTGTCTATTCTCATCTCTCTCAGTCCAGTCCCAGAGAACCATGTGCTCTCTCCTTTTCGAGGTGTCAATCCCTTACATGTGCTTCTAAGTTTTCCAATCTCATTTCTTACTAAAGAAAAAGGGGCCGGGCGCGGTGGCTCAAGCCTGTAATCCCAGCACTTTGGGAGGCCAAGATGGGTGGATCACGAGGTCAGGAGATCGAGACCATCCTGGCTAACACAGTGAAACCCCGTCTCTACTAAAAAATACAAAAAAACTAGCCGGGCGAGGTGGCGGGCGCCTGTAGTCCCAGCTACTCGGGAGGCTGAGGCAGGAGAATGGCCTGAACCCAGGTGGCGGAGCTTGCAGTGAGCTGAGATCCGGCCACTGCACTCCAGCAAGGGGGACAGAGTGAGACTCCGTCTCAAAAAAAAAAAAAAAAAAAAGAAAAAGGATGTAATTGTGAATAAGACATAAGCCCTGCCCTCTAGTAGTTTACATTCAGTAAAAGCAAACAGACATGTCAGCAGCAACTCTGATATAGTAAGAACCACAGCTAGCGCTGCAGGAGTCATGAAGGGTTACAGAAAGATTCTGGTGGAGATGGCACCAAAGTCAAAATCCAGAGAAGAAGAAGAACGTGGATGTGTTGGAGGCAGGGAGGGAACTGGATGCGACGGTATTCACAACTGAGCGACCCCAAAGGAATCGACGTGCTGAGAACGAGGGAAGACACACATAAAAGGACATGTTGGAATCAGTTGGATGGAGGAATCTGGGTGGGTGAGTCTAGGCTGGCGTATTGATTTTGGGGTTTTTCAGCACATAGGCGAGTAAGATTGCCTGGAGAATTATGCATGAAAAGATAGCTGAGGGTAAATCATTGCAAGGATAGACAGAACCGAGAGCCCCAAAGGAGATTCAGGATTAGTCTCGTCAATACAGGTAAGAAGCAAGTCAGGGAATATGGAAACATGGCAGCAAATGCATGAGAGTGTCTTGAGGGGCAGTGGTGAACAGTGGTAAATGAAGACTCTTACATAGAGCTTTGTTCCAGCAATTTCTCCCCACCCTCCTGTATCACTGAGTTCACCTTGGCTTTTTCCCACACCGTAAGCACGCTTGATTTCCCGTTAAAAACAAACCTGTGTTCCACTGTAACGGCTGCCTCTTGTCGCCCCCTTTCTCATCAGACCTTTCACAATAGCCCACAGTTGCTGTCTCCATTTCCTCATCTCCCCATTCTCACCTTGAGCTGCTCCAGTGCCCTCAACTGCCCAAGGAGGCCTCTCCCCGCCAAGTCTACAGCGCAGTTTTCCCAGCCTGCTCAGTGGGCTGCTCAGCTCCTGAGATCATGGATGACTCCTTCCTTGAAACAGTACTTCCCTCAGCTTCTGAGGTGCTCTCCCAGTTCTCCATATTCTCTCTCTTCTTCGTTTCCTTCCCAGGCAGAAGAGCACAGCAGCTAAGGGCTTGGGTTCTGGAATCAGATTCTCAGACTCCCCTACTGACCATGTGGCAGTGGGAACTCAGGCTTTCTGGGTCTGCTTCCTCATCAGTGAAATTGAGGATAATAATGGTGCTAATTTCTGGTGTTGCTGAGGATTAAAGCCACTCCATGTACAATACAATGAGCACTTGCTACACATTAGTCACTGCTGTTATTACCGGGCCATTAAATGTGGTGGCCCCTAAGGCGTGGACTTGGGTTTCCTTTTCTTGCCAATCTGTATGTTCTCCCTTGGTCCTCATATTCCCTTGTTTAAAATACCTACCAACCTACTGACGGCTACCAAACTGGGATCCAGTCAAGACTTTCTCCTGGACTTGAGAATCAGCCCCCAGCTGGCCATCTCCACTGGTGTATCCCACAGAGGGTGAAACACACCAGCGCTTGGTTGTGACTCATGACCCCACTGCCTCCACACCCCAAGCCTGGCCCTGCCTGCAGCCCAGTGACCCAGCCAGTCACCTAAGTTCTTATCCAGTGGTAACTGTGACTCTTCCCTCCTTTTCTCTTCCCACACATAATCACCCAGCCTTGCCAATTTTACCTCCTATTTCTTACCTGTCTCTTTCTTTCTTCTGACCCCCATCATCTCTTATCTGCATCATTGCCAAAAGAGCTTCCCGGTCTCCTGCTTCTAGTCTCAGTCCATTCAAATCCATCTTTCAAATGCCTACAGGGTGGTCATTCTCACATAAATTTCTGTTTGTCACCATGCTTCCACTCCTTAACATCTTTCAGTAGTTCCTGATTGCCTGGAGTCAAATACCGAGTTCTTGGCCCAGCATAATAAGCAAGGCTCTCTGCAGTCAGGCTACTGCCTCCCTAGCTAGCCTCATTTCTGTTTTAGACTCTACAACATAGAAGTGTAGAAAAGGTGCATATGCCACTCAGACCTTCATGACTGTTCCTGAAAACTTGGTTTCTGCTGTCCCTTACCTGCTCCCTCTAAAGTTCCACTCTACCCAGCGAACTCCTATCATTTCTGTAAGATTTACCTCCTCCAAGAAACCTGACCTCCTAAGTCATACCTACATCCTGTGTTTGGGGGCCGTTTTTCAATGTTGCAGGAATATTCTGCACAATATTTATCATCTAAGTAATTATAAGTTGAGATTCTCATCTCAAAAAAAAAGCGATATATATATATGGGTGTGTGTGTGTGTGTGTGTGTGTATACAATGAAATATTAGCCATAAAAATAAGGAAATCCTGCCATATGTGACAGAATGGATGAATCAGGATAATGGACAAATCTTGAGGACATTGTGCTAAGTGAAAGAAAGACAAATACTGCATAAAATAGTTAAACTCATAGAAGCAGAGAGTAGAATGGTGGTTGCCAGGGGCTGGCGAGGGGGGAAGTAGGGAGCTGCTGTTCAATGGGTATAAAGTTTCAGTTATGTAAGGTAAGTGCTAGAGATCTGCTGTACAACATCGTGCTTATAAATATAAAAATTTGTTAAGTGGGTAGATCTCATGTTACCTGTTCTTAATAAAAAAATTGAAAAAGATGGACAGATCAGCAAAATATTAAGATAAGTCAGCCTGATATTAACCCATAACCTTAACACTCCCCCAGATCTCTTTTGCTTCTGCAGGTTAACTGGAAATCTTAGCAGTATTCTCATAGCTTTTGATGTTTTGTATCAGCTCTTTTATTTAACTCAAATATTCACCCAAAATAATTTAAGATTTTTTTTCACTTGCTTGTGACAGCAACCTGTTTCAAACTAGCTTAAACACAAAGGAAAATGTTTTCCCTTCATAAACAGGAAGTCTACAGTAGTTCTAGCTTCCACATGGCTGGATCCAGACCTCTGATATTATCAGGACTCTCTCCATCTCTCAGCTCCCCTCAGCTTCATCATACACAAAGGATCTCTGCGTGTAGTAGGCAAAAAGCTGCAGGGAGCCCCAAACGCAGCTCAAGCTGACTTAGCTGTCACTGTTCATACGGGAATCTCAAGGACGGTCATGGGGTAGGGGGGACACTGTGAATGAGACCCGCCGGAGTCATGTAGAGAGGAGAAGGGGCGAAATTGCCCCTAAATAAATTAGGAAAGTATTTGGGAACTAATGCTGAGTTCATTAATGAGTTCAGTAATGCTGAGACAGAAGCTATAGCTATCACAGTCCAAACTCCAGTGCTCTCAGTTTGTGCTTTTTTAATATCTGCTATACTTTCACATTGGCATTATCACACAAATAACGTTTATTTCAAAGTAGTTCAGTCATCCAAGTATAAAAACACTTGGACCAATTTAACCAGACTGTATGGGATAGCACATACGAAATGTGTCTCTTTGAAATCATGGCCATTAAGGGGAAAAATAAAAATAAGCTATCTTTATATAGCATCCAGGGAGAGGAATCAGAACAAGGTAAGTCACCTGAGATAGCTCCTTGTGCTTTCAATTTCCATCCTCCAGCTAGATAAACAAGTACAAGAGTACAGGACAAACAAGTACAAGAGTACACTGAAACTGTTGCATCACTTTGCAGAAATAAAGCACCAAAAGGGATCTCCCAATACTCTTAACTCCTTACATTCCTTATTTTAAAGTTGGAGTCTAGGCCGGGCGTGGTGGCTCAGGTCTGTAATCCCAGCACTTGGGTAGGCTGAGGCGGGTGGATCACCTGAGGTTGGGAGTTCGAGACCAGCCTGTCCAACATGGAGAAACCCCGTCTCTACTAAAAATACAAAATTAGCTGGGCGTGGAGGCACATGCCTGTAATCCCAACTACTCGGGAGGCTGAGGCAGGAGAACTACTTGAACCTGGGAGGTGGAGGTTGTAGTGAGCCGAGATCACGCCACTGCACTCCAGCCTGGGCAACAAGAGCAAAACTCCATCTCAAAAAAATAAAAAAATAAAAATAAAGTTGGAATCTAAAACATGACCAACCAGTAGTTATCCACTCTACCTCTGCAGGTCCCCAACCCATTTTTTTTTCTTTATATCTTAGCTCTTGAACAGTCAAGAACATCATGTAACACACTGACAAAGACATATCCAAGAAAAACTATTTCATGAGCACCTACTATATGATAGGCATTCTTCTGGATGCTAGAGACACAGCAGTGAACATATTTCCCACAAGAATTTAACTCTACCTCTACTAAGTAATAGCTATTGATTATCGAATATAGCCATGATTATAAACTGTTTTTTCCACTTTCCATATTGTGCAGACTATTCCTGCAACATTGAAAAACGGCCCCCAAACACAGGATGTAGGTATGACTTAGGAGGTCAGGTTACTTGGAGAAGGTAAATCTTACAGAAATGATAGGAGTTCGCTGGGTAGAGTGGAACTTTAGAGGGAGCAGGTAAGGGACAGCAGAAACCAAGTTTTCAGGAACAGTCATGAAGGTCTGAGTGGCATATGCATCTTTTCTACATATCTATGTTGTAGAGTCTAAAACAGAGTGAAATAGTAATACTTCACTATTACTTTTTATTGACTTCAACTTAAACATTGTTCAACATAATTCTTCCATTACTTCCGAGGAATTTGTAACTCTGTCAAACTCTGTAACTCTGTAACTCCGTCCTATTTCCCGTGAAGTAGTATCCTTAAGGTTGGTCCTTTGTTTTTCATATGTGACTTTTTTTGAGACAGAGTTTTGCTCTTGTTGCTCACGCTGGAGTGCACTGGTACTATATTGGCTCACTGCAACCTCCGCCTCCCAGATTCAAGCAATTCTCCTGCCTCAGCCTCCCAAGTAGCTGGGATTACAGGCATGTGCCACCATGCCCAGCTAATTTTGTATTTTTAGTAGAGACGGGGTTTCACCATGTTGGTCAGGCTGGTCCTAAACTCCTGACCTAAGGTGATCCACCTACCTCGGCCTCCTAAAGTGTTGAGATTACAGGCGTGAGTCACCGTGCCCGGCCTCATATGTGGCTTTCACTAGTAATTCAGTGATTATCCCCATCATGTTTCCCAGTGGGATATACAATTCCTTTCGAAAGGTTAATTTTCTACAACTAAATACAACTAAATGGGCACTAAATGGGAGGATCACTTGAGCCCAGGAGGTGGAGGTTGCAGTGAGCAGATTGTGCCACTGCACTTGTCAGGGTGAATAAGTGAGACCCTGTCTCCAAAAAATAACAGAGAAAAAAGAAATAAAGTCAATTCAAATCCACAAATTACAATTTGACCCACAAGGACCACTATGTAGCTATAAAAATTCAAAGTACAGCCTGTTATTTCTTTTGCTGTCTTATTAATACTTAAAATATTTGCCATTTGTAAGATTATATATAGGTTTAGATGACTGGGTGAATATAAATATTTCTGAATTTTTGCCACGGCTTAGCAAAATTTATAAACCCAATGCTCGTCATCACCCAGGTAAGCCAGAAAACCAAGATTGTTATTTTCTGCTTTCCCCAGGAGGGTTCTTCATTATTTGCCACTATATTTGTCTAATTCCTTTGCATGTTCATTTAACACTGTTACTTTGCCCTGTAAGTAAATATCACAAAACAATTACCCTTAATATTTACTTCCAATTACTTTACAAATGTCTAGTATTAGGCTGGGCATGGTGGCTCATGCCTGTAATCCCAGCACTTTGGGAGGCCGAGGGGGGTGGATCACCTGAGGTCAGGAGTTCGAGACCAGCCTGACCAACATGGTGAAACCCCGTTTCTACTAAAAAATGCAAAAATTAGCTGGGCATG
Source organism: Macaca mulatta (assembly GCF_049350105.2). NCBI lineage: Eukaryota > Metazoa > Chordata > Mammalia > Primates > Cercopithecidae > Macaca > Macaca mulatta. The sequence goes on from NC_133413.1 coordinate 64,616,520, forward strand.
GTGGTGGGCGCCTGTAATCCTAGCTACTTGGGAGGCTGAGGCAGGAGAATAGCTTGAACCTGGGAGGCATAGGTTGCAGTGAGCTGAGATTGCACCACTGCACTCCAGCCTGGGCGACAGAGCAAGACTCCGTCTCAAAAAAATAAGTAAATAAAATAAACTCCAGTATTTTCCAATAGCAAAACTCACTATTTGGTCTCTCACATTAAATTAAATATACACATGGGACGTGCTCACATATTTACTCAGAACCTGCCATTCCATCCATCACCAGAGGTCCAGGAAAAGATAAGAAAGACGATATGCTCTGTAGTGCTGCTGAATACTAGTTTTTACTGAAGACCAGGCTTCACTTAATTAAAACTGTACTTTAGAAATACCTTAGTAGTTGAAGGGAGAGCGGGTATGTGGTTAAACAAAAGGTAAAGCAAGCTTCAATGTCTAAATAAAATGACAAAACGTGATACATGTTTAACAACAAAAAAACTTTATTGAATTACAAATTTTAAAATGGATCACTTAATTTAAAAGTGAGATTATTTTATTCTGAAACTCATTATTTCAAAAATGTACTTTATTTTTGAAATAAAACAAAATCTTCAACTATGAACTGACAAAATAGAGGTTGAGTTGGTACCGGTGGGCCAATTCTTAACTAGGACATTTAAAAATGCTGCTTTCTGTATTACAACAAAATGATATGCAATAAGAAATTGGAAAAAGGGAGCAAAGGAGAGTGCAAAGCATGTACTGAGGTCTTTCTATGCGTGCCTGACAGAATGCAGATTCAGCATAAAATGTAGACTTTGCAACAGTGGCCTTTAAAGTATGCCAGAGCAAGTATACCCTAGGGAACCTATGTGAAAACAGTTTTTGTCTTACTCCAAACGAAAAAATGGTACACACTTTAACAAAAAGTAAAACTTAATTGTAAGATCTGTACTGTAAAGCTACTTGCTATAGCCCATATATTCAGTTTGTTCAACAATCTCACTCATTGACAGAAAAAGTCAGCAAATAAGACATGGGACAAAAATATTTTCTATCAATCTCCACATGAAAAGACCACAGCTTTAATGATTTATACAATCCTTAAGATTAATCCTTGGTCAGTATAGATTTCCAAATCAAAATCTAGTCATGAACTGTTTACAATAGCTATACTACACTAAGATGTTAAACATTTTCTTTCCAGTATGTCTTCCTAAGAGGGGAAAAAAATAGTGGGAAGTTTTCATCTTTGCCTATGAGGGGATTTATGAAAAGCCTTCTAAACTATAACAGTGTTCTTCTGCAAAACTAAAACACATTATAAAGTCAAACAGGTAAATTAATAGGAAAACCAAACTGATCTCAATAAAGTCTTGTTTCCAAAATCTATTAAGAACAAGTAATATACATGTACAAGAAATTACAAGAAATGATGATCACGGTTAGTTACAGATGCAAAATAATATCTAATATTCCAAGCTTGTGAACATAATAATTAAAATCAAATTCATAAGCTACCTCAAAATTATGTACACTTTAGATAAGCTGGTCAAGTATTATTTGAATACACACCATATTTGGTAAACCTAAAATTATATTACCTTTTCTCCTCCTTTAATATTTGCAGCTACATGCCAATATGAAAAAAAAAGTATTTTCATTTATGTATTAATAACAGAGAATAACAGAATTTCTACTGTGTATGTTTCACAGTGTAAAAGAAAAAAGTTAACATATATTTTCCTTTAAGAAAGAAAAAATATTGCCAAAAATTTAAGTGATATCAACTTACTTATAAAAACGGAAAAAATATGTTTTGAAACAGATACCATATAATTATTATATGGTCTCCCTACTGATCTGTAACTACAGAAGGCATTTAAAGGACGGGATGTTAGGTCAAAAACAAAGTCTAACCCAAGTTGCTTTAAAAATCTGATTTGCAGGAAAACTAGTTGCTTGGCCTAGTTTAAAGCTAATTACAAAATCCGTTTTCTTAATGGTCCAGATATTTTGCCAATTCTTCCAACTCAACAGAACTGTCAAAAAAGAAAAAATATTTTGTGAGACCTTTAAATACCAATCAGGTTCATTCCCCATTTAATACAGCATACACTTGACCCTGCTTTTAAAAAGGATGCATTTTTGAAAAAGATGCTGTATTTTTCACACATAATAATCACCTATCTTAAGTGCCTGACTTTCCCAGCTTAGAACTACTAGGAACATATAACTAAAGAACTTGTATAAAACAATTTCAGCATTTTTATTAAATGCCTCCTTATGTTTTTAAGGTTTAAAAAAAAAAAAATTCCAGCCGGGCGCGGTGGCTCAAGCCTGTAATCCCAGCACTTTGGGAGGCCAAGACGGGCGGATCACGAGGTCAGGAGATCGAGACCATCCTGGCTAACGTGATGAAACCCCGTCTCTACTAAAAATACAAAAAACTAGCCGGGTGAGGTGGCGGGCGCCTGTAGTCCCAGCTACTCGGGAGGCTGAGGCAGGAGAATGGCGTGAACCCGGGAGGCAGAGCTTGCAGTGAGCTGAGATCCGGCCACTGCACTCCAGCCTGGGCGACAGAGCAAGACTCCGTCTCAAAAAAAAAAAAAAAAAAAAAAAAAAAAAAAATTCCAAACTTGAACTTCTAAAATATGCCACCCTAGGCATCAGCTTTCTATCCTAAATTGAACTTTCTTAAATTCAATTAAGTACTATGTCAAAACTTGTGTCACAAACTGCATGTATTCAAAACAAACTGCATTGCACACCTCATCACCATAATAAAAATGATCCATCAGCCAGGCACGGTGGCTCACACCTGTAATCCCAGCACTTTGGGAGGCCGAGGTGGGCAGATCATGAGGTCAGGAGATCAAGACCATCCTGGCCAACATGGTGAAACCCTGTCTCTACTAAAACACAAAAAATTAGCCAGGCATGGTGGCGTGCACCTGTAGTCCCAGCTATTCGGGAGGCTGAGGCAGGGGAATCTCTTGAACCTGGGAGGTGGAGGTTGCAGTGAGCTGAGATCACGCCACTGCACTCTAGCCTGGAAAAAGAACAAGACTCTGTCTCAAAAAAAAAAAAAAAAAAAAAAGATCCATCATGCAAAACAAATCCAAGAGAACAGGCCAAATTTGCTCAACAGGATTGAAAAAGGTGAATGTCCCTCTCCTAGACCAATGACAACTTCTGCAACCTGAGATGGGTAGGAAATACTGTTTCAAACCATGAAGACACTTTCAATAGCAGTAATCTTTCCAGCTCAGAACTAAATCTTTGTACGTAATAAGGGTACTGGCCGGGCATGGTGGCTCACGCCTGTAATCCCAGCACTTTAGGAGGCCAAGGCAGGCAGATCACCTGAGGTCAGGAGTTCAAGAGCAGCCTGGCCAACATGGCGAAACTCTGTCTCTACCAAAAATACAAAAATTAGCTCAGCGTGGTGGCACGTTCCTGTGATCCCAGCTACTTGGGAGGCTGAGGCAGGAGAATCGCTTGAACCTGGGAGGTGAAGGAATGAGTGAGCTGAGATAGCGCCACTGCACTCCAGCCTGGGCAACAGAGTGAGGCTCTATCTCAAAAAAATTAATGAATAAATAAAATAGGTACTGGCCCCAACCCCTTAAAGTGGAGTTGAAGAAGCCAAATGGATATCCTCAATATGGTTTGGGACTCTGGCCCAAAGGGCTTCTAGTTCACTTCTGATTTTCAGAAAATGCTTTAAGCTAAGTGAATAAATCAAAATGAGCATTAAACTGAAAAGTCTATGTAAGTATAAATGAAAAAAAAAAAATCTTGTACAAACTTCAGAAAAACTAATAAAAATAGCCAGCATTTTTAGAACACCAACAATTATCAGGCACACTAAACATATTATTTCTACTCTTCATCACAATCCAAAATGTGGGTAGTATTTACATTTAATACATAAGAACAATATAGTTCAGTAATGGGAAGTGGCAAGGGAGTTCAAAATCAGTTTGCATGATTCCAAAGACTAAAAGACACATAAGCCTCCCAAACTCACACCCTTAACATCCCCATCTATAATAATAATTAAAATGTTTTTAGTACTGATGTGTATTTCTGCTCCCAAATTTAAATTTTATGCTTTTGTTTCAAAAAATCACTCAAGAATGAATCATTTAAATAATATAAACTTGCCTGTGTGGGACTAATTTCAAGAGCACACAGGCAATATGAAGGCTTAGTGAAAAGTGTACAAAACGACAGCAGTGCTCATCTGTAATTTCTAAAATAAACACTGAAATCATTGGGTCTGATTTCAACAAGGGGAAAAAATTTTTCCAAAATCAAACTCTATTAAAATAAGTAATAAATACATAGAGATTTTCTGAAGTACAAGAGTCAAAACTACTTAATGAATATAGTATAAATAGGTCGGTGATATAATAATTGAGCAGTTAAGATTCACTCCCCATTTCCTGTACCAAAACAAATAAAGGTGGTAAGGTCAAGTTAATACTCTTTTATTTCTAGTAGGGTAACAAGATAGTATATTCCATTACAAGTAGTCAGGGACTACAAGAGTACTAGATAGTGTGAGCATATCTGTATATATTTAGATATCTAGGCAGACCTATGAAAAGACCAGAAGAAATCATTCTATTATAAGTGAGTATAATATGAATCCAAGAGGGTCCATACCTTCCATCGATTTCCACATTCATTACAGACAACAAATGTTGTCATTGGTTCATCAGCACTACGGGTTTGTACCTGCAGCAAAATTAAATTAAATGTACTTTTTGCAGTACTATAAAAAAAACCCAACCCCAATAATGTTATACATAAATATATATAATATTTGATAAATATAATGGTACCACAATAAAATGAATAGAAGTCTAAAACAAGTTTAAATAAGCTAAATAATGTCAACAAAGCACACATTTCCAAACTTCATTTTCCTAAGTCCTTCTTTGTCTTTCCTGTTTAATATATGCCAGGTAAGTGGGAAAATCCTGTAAAGTCACACCTTATTTTTTTAATAAATAGCTAATAAATATTTTAAAAATTCACCAGTAAGTTATTTGGAATAAGGATCTCAAAAACAATTTCATCAGTAAGAAGCAAAGAAATGAATAAATTTAAACATATGTCAATATTCTCTTACAAATTAACAAGATGTAAAAATTAAGAGTATCTCAGTCTGACAAATACAACTGCAACAACCTTTCTAAAAGTTAGGCAGCATTCTCTGTAACCTAGAAACTTGTTATCTAATCTATTTCTAAGATGGCAATTAAAAACACAAAAATACAAAGGATGTTTAAAGAGTATAATTTTACAACAGCACAACACTAAAAACAAATATCCAACAGGGAAGTAATGACATAAAGTAAGAGTATATCCATTTGATTAAATATTACACAGCCAGTAAGATGCTTACAAAGGTTTTTGGTGTTTTTTTTTTTTAAACAAGAGGGAGAGAACTCCAGATGTGTTTGGTTTCTTCAAGCATTTGTTCAGCAAGATTAAAAGTTAAAAATGGCACCAAACAAGAAATAATCAGTGACCAGCAATTTAAGCATATAGCAAAGGACCTGAGATTTTGGGAAATGCCAGAAAAGAATCAAAAAATCAAAATTGGCCAGGCATGGTGGCTCACGTCCGTAATTCTAGCACTTTGGGAGGCTGAGGCAGGTGGATCACTTGAGGTCAGGAGTTCGAGACCAGCCTGGCCAACACAGTGAAACCCCGTCTCTACCAAAAATACAAAAATTAGCCAGGTGTGGTGGTGGGCACCTGATTACCCAGCTACTCGGGAGGCTGAGGCAGGAGAATAACTTGAACCAATGAGGCAGAGGCTGCAGTGAGCCGAGGTCACACCACTGCACTCCAGCCTAACGACAGAGCGAGATTCCATTTCAAAAAAAAAAGTTCAAGTTGAACTATGCTGTGGATAAGAGGGCACCACATTAACCATAGCACTACAGACGACTTGAAACATTTTTATGACCTTTCAGATTCTGATTCCAATCTTTATGATGAAGATAGCAAGCAATGAATCAAAAGAAAATATAGAAGAAAAAACTGCAGACTAAAAAAGCAATAGATTCAAAAAAATCTAGTTGAGAAAAAGAAATCAAGAAAGCTAATCAAAAGGATTCTGAAAATAAAACTGATATAGATAATTCTGAAATAATTAAAAAAATGAAAACCATGTAAATCTAAGATAGCTCCCAACATAAGTCCAAAGAAGGACAGCAAAAAATTTACACAAAAAAGTACAAAAGAGAAAAAAAACATTATTCAACATACTATCAACTCTTCTTTCAAAGAAAAATGAAGGACATTAGACTCAGGCACCTCTGCTGTGAACTCTCCCAAGATCAAGTGTTCTAAGACAAGAAGATAAATGCAACCAGTGGTTCATCAGTGCCGCAACAAGCGGCAGTGATGGTTATGAAAACTCAACAGACAGTAAAATGCTTGACAAAGATGCTCTGAAGGAAGATTTAGAAAGTGTTAGTAAAACACGAAGTGATGAGGAATCTAAAAATGAAATTACAAGTGTTGGGAGAGCTTCAGGTGATGATGACAATGGAAGTGGTGATGATGAAGATGAAGAGGAGGATGACGAGAATGGTGAGGATGATGGTGAAAGTGACAGCAGCCCTAATCTTGCAAGGGGTAAAGGAAATATAGAAACTAGTTCTGCAAATGAAGATGATACGGCAGATTTGTTTCCAGAAGAAGCTAGTTTTGGGCATACTTGGAGAGAATCAGATAAACCTGCTCCTCATGCTGATGACATTACACATCAATTAGCAGTTTGCAACATGGACTTGGATAGATTAAAGGCAAAAGATTTGCTGGCTCTGTTCAATTGATTTAAACCCAAAGGAAGTGTTATATTTCCTGTAAAAATACATTCTTCAGAGTTTGGAAAGGAGAGGGTGAAAGAAGAGCAAGTCTGAGGACCAGTAGAGCTATTAAGTGTTCCTGAAGATGCCCCAGAAAAGGACTGAACCTCTACAGAAAAACTGAGAGATTATTAATTCAAATGACTGAAGTACTATTATGCAGTGGTAGACTGTGATTCTCCTGAAACAGCCAGTAAAATTTATGAGGATTGTGGTGGCCTGGAATTCGAAAGTAGTTGTTCTTTCACAGATCTAAGGTTTATACCAGTTGATACTACTTTTGATGATGAGCCCAAGGACGCGGACTCAGAGGTATATTTAACAGCATATAAACCAAAATATATCACATCTGCTGCAATGGGAACATCAATGGTGGAAATCACTTGGGATGAGACTGATCATGAAAGAATTACAACACTCAACAGGAAGTTTAAAAAGGAAGAGCTTTTGGACATGGATTTTCAAGACTACTTAGCTTCCTCTAGCAAAAATGAAGAGGAGATAGAAGAGGAGCTACAAGGTGATGACCAAGTCAATGCAGAAGAAGATAGGAAAATAAGAAAAGTCAGAAGAACGATGAAAAACAAATCACTAAATATAGGCAACTCTTGCAGGTTATTCAAGAAAAAGAAAAGAAAGACAAAGAAAATGATATGGAAATGGAAATGAAGTGGGTTCCAGGTCTTAAAGAAAGTGCAAAAAGATGGTCAAGAACAAATTGGAAGGAAAGGATAAACTGACGCCTTAGGAACAATTTTTAGAGAAGAAGAAAGAGAAAAAAAGACAGAAAGAAAAAGAAGACTCTTGTTGAAGAGGCCAGTGAAAATTAACTTCCCTCTGATGTTGATACGAATGAGTGGTACTTTGCTAAAGAAGTTTAAAAAAATTGGTATAAAGAAACAAGTGGATAAAATCTGCAAAAGACGGCACATCTCCAGAAGAAGAAACTAAAATAGACAAAAGGCTGAAATGGCTTTCTTCATTGGATGAGGAGGAGCAAAGTTAGAAACACTTCAATTACAAGATTGTGGAGCATCAGAACCTGAACAAAAAGAAGAAAAAGCAGCTCATGAAAAAAAAGAAATTATTAGAGGATGACTTTTAGGTAAATATTAGCAATGCACGGTTTCAGGCAATGTACACTTCCCACATGTTCAATTTGCATCCCTCAGATCCCAGTTTCAAGAAAACAAAAGCTATGGAAAAAGTCCTCGAGGAGAAAGCCCAGCAAAGAGAACGGAAAAAACAAGAACTCAGGCAATAAGGAAAAAAGAGGGCCGCGCACGGTGGCTCATGCCTATAATCCCAGCACTTCGGGAGGCCAAGGTGGGTAGATCACCTGAGGTCAGGAGTTTGAGACCAGCCTGGTCAACATGGTGAAACCCCGTCTCTACTGAAAATACAAGAAAATTAGTCAGGCATGGTGGCGGGCACCTGTAATCTCAGCTACTTGGGAGGCTGAGGCAGGAGAATCATTTGAATCAGGGAGGCAGAGGTTGCAGTGAAGTCCACTGATCCTGCCTTGTCAATGTTTATTAAATCTATAAAAACCAAAACAGAGCAGTTTCAAGCAAGAAAAAAAAAAAGTCAAATACCTAGATGTTATTTCTTTTTGAATTGAAAACATCTAAAATATACAGAAAGAGTAGCAGAAGCATTTATTGGGAACAAAGCTACCTTCAATAATATGAATAAAATCTTATTTTGAACACAGTAAAATTTTTCTTCATAAATAGTTGTTCTTAATTGTGGATGACAAATTTGTATTGTATATTCCTACAGATCAGTCATAATTAGATCAAATTACCTGAATTGTAGGGTTTATAAAATGTTTACATTTTATGAAGTTCAATTCTAACTAGTGGAAGGTTACTCTAGCTTTTGTTTTTTTTTGGGGGGGAGCGGGGGCCGGGAGGATGGAGTTTCATTCTTGTCACCCAGGCTGGACGGCAATGGCGTGATCTTGGCTCACTACAACCTCCACTTCCTGGGTTCAAGCAATTCTCCTGCCTCAGCCTCCTAAGTAGCTGGGATTACAGGCATGTGCCAACACGCCTGCCTAATTTTTTGTATTTTTAGTAGAGATGGGGGTTTCACCATGTTGGCGAGGATGGTCTCAAAATCCTGACCTTAGGTGATCCGCCTGCCTCAGCCTCCCAAAGCGTTGGGATTCCAGACTTGAGCCACCGTGCCTAGCCTACTCCAGCGTTTTAAAAGGCTGTTTACAATTCTATGTGAAAATAGAGCAGTATCTACTCTTAAGTTTGTTTAAAGGTTAGGGATAATTTGAAATATATATATATATAAAATACGTTAACTTCTCTGGGAGCGGGAGGCAGATTTAAATAGCTATTAAAATAATTTATTTTTCGCTGGCCGGGAGCGGTGGCTCACGCCTGTAATCCCAGCACTTTGGGAGGCCGAGGCAGGTGGATCACAAGCTCAGGAGATCAAGACCATCCTGGTTAACATGGTGAAACCCTGTCTCTACAAAAAATGTAAAAAATTAGCTGGGTGCGGTGGCGGGCACCTATAGTCCCAGCTACTTGGGAGGCTGAGGCAGGAGAATGGTGTGAACCTGAGAGGCGGAGCTTGCAGTGAGCCGAGATCACGCCATGGCACTCCAACCTGGGTGACAGAGCAAGACTGTCTCAAAAAATAAAATAAAATAAAATAATAATAATTTATTTTTTTAGCCATAAAGGATGGAAGTCAAGAACTTTTTATCATGTTAAGTATAGTTTATGAAATTAATTTGTAAATAAAAGAGCAAAGTATTTTTAATTTTTGTATAGCATTGATTTATTTCATTTTATACATCTCAAATAAACTATTATCTGGAAAATTTTTTAAAAAGAGGAAAATGCGGCCAGGCGCAGTGGCTCACGCCTGTAATCCCAGCACTTTGGGAGGCCGAGGCAGGTGGATCACGAGCTCAGGAGATCGAGACCATCCTGGCTAACATGGTGAAACCCTGTCTCTACAAAAAATGTACAAAATTAACCGGGTGTGATGGCAGGCGCCTGTAGTCCCAGCTATTTGGGAGGCTGAAGCAGGGGAATGGTGTGAACCCGGGAGGCAGAGCTTGCAGTGAGCCGAGATCGTGCCACCACACTCCAACCTGGGTGACAGAGCAAGACTCCGTCTGAAAAAATAAAATAAAATAATAATAATAATAATTTATTTTTTTAGCCATAAAGGATGGAAGTCAAGAACTTTTTATCATGTTAAGTATAGTTTGTTTATGAAATTAATTTGTAAACAAGAGCAAAATATTTTTATTAATTTTTGTATAGCATTGATTTTTTATACATCTCAAATAAACTATTATCTGGAAAAATTTTTTAAAAGAGGAAAATGCGGCCAGGCGCAGTGGCTCAGGCCTGTAATCCCAGCAATTTGGGAGACCGAGGCGGGTGGATCACAAGGTCAGGAGATCAAGACCACGGTGAAACCCCATCTCTACTAAAAATACAAAAAATTAGCCGGGCGTGGAGGCGGGCGCCTGTAGTCCCAGCTACTCAGGAGGCTGAGGCAGAAGAATGGCGTGACCCCAGCAGGCGGCGCTTGCAGTGAGCCGAGATCGCGCCACTGCACTCCAGCCTGGGGGACAGAACCAGACTCCATCTCAAAAAAAAAAAAAAAAAAAAAAAAAGAGGAAAATGCTTACATTATTATTATGGTAGCTAAATTAAAAGAAGAGCATAAAATAGTTTTTACAGTATTTAATTCCAACTATACATAGAAAAAAATTCAAAATGTGGTATGAACATACAGTGGAATATTATTCAGCTGTAAAAAGTAGGGAAAGTCTGACATATACCACAACACAGATAAATCTTGCAGATACTATGCTAAGTGAAATAGGCCAGTCACAATAAGACAAACATTCTATGATTCTACTCATATGAAGTACTTGGTATAGTCAAATTGTGAGAGACAGAGAGCAGAATGGTGGTTGTTGGGCTGGGGGAGAGGGGAATAGGGAGTTACTGTTTAATGGGTAAAGAGTTTCACTTTTGCAAGAGGAAAAGCATTCTGGGGACTGGATGTACAGCACTGTGAATGCTCTACTACTGAACAGTACACTTAACTGGTTAAGATGGGAAATTTTAGGTTTTATATATATATAAATTATATAAATATATATTATATAATTTTATAATATATATTATATAAATATATATAAAAAATATATATATTCTACCACAACTACTTTTGTTTAAACTTAAAAAGAGAACTCAGCAAGAAAAAAGCTAATATGATTTTTAAAAACTTAATCTATACAAGATTATAAATTTCTGAAGTTCTAAACTGAAGAGAATTACCAGAACCAAAGGTCTTAAAAACAGAAAGGTTATTTCTCTGAATGAAGATGACAAAGCATTATTAAAGTTAAATGCTATTCTTAAGTGTAAGTTGTGGCAAGAACCTAAATACTAACAATGCTGCATTTAGAATAAGGTTTATTGAAATTCCATATGAGATGATAAAATCCCAGTTTATCACCACTTCAAAGATCAAAGGTTCATGACACCAGTAAACTATTAACATGCCTTCCAACTCAAAGGACAAAGCAGCACTATCCTCAGAACAGCAGCGTTCTGCTCACTTAAGGCCTTCAGATGAAATGGTTTGAAAACTCTGCTATACTTTCCATATACTTAATTCTGATATCCAGGGCCCCAAAAGTGGACATGAGGAATCTTTTGCTCTCTGGGAAAAATTTTAATCTCCTGTTGGGTACACAGTAATCAAGAGTTACACTTATTTCTTTTACATCTGTTATTTCCATGATAACTTTGAGAGTTCTCTATCTGAAGAGAACACTTTGTGATTCTAAGAAAATCATACTGGCTTCAACTTTAGGCTGGGTTCTTTCTGCTAAAAGAAACAAACTTGGTATTTACATTTTTTGTCTTAGCTATTTATAACTCGATTACGTAAGTATATCACTTCTACTGTTTACATTTTAAAGAAGCTTTAACTTTTAAATAACTTTCTATTTATACTTAATACTTAATACATGGCATTTTTAGGGTACAATTTGTATTGTTAAGATATTTCTACCTGCCTAAAAGAAAATAGAGCAATTCAAACTCAGAATTTTCTGAGACCACTTTTATCAGTGCTGATGCATTTTAGTAGCAATCAGTAGTAAAACTGCTACAAAATGAAACATGGAAATACACAACTGTGACTTAATGAGACTCAAACAGGTAAAGGACTTCGGACTGGTTAAATGAAGTATATCTGAAAATGGAGACTATATGTCTGTAAATAGTAGAAAAGAGGCAGAAGCTCATATAACATTCTACCATATGTGTTTAGAAAAAGGAAAACAAAGGCCGGGCGTGATCACTCACACCTGTAATCCCAGCACTTTGGGAGGCCGAGGCGGGCGGATCACAAGGTCAGGAGATCGAGACCATCCTGGCTAACATGGTGAAACCCCATCTCTACTAAAAATACAAAAAAATTAGCCGGGTCTTGTGGTGGGCGCCTGTGGTCCCAGCTACTCGGGAGGCTGAGACAGGAGAATGGTGCGAACCCAGGAGGCGGAGTTTGCAGTGAGCAGAGATGGTGCCACTGCACTCCAGCCTGGGCAATAGAGCGAGACTCCGTCTCAAAAAAAAAAAAAAAAGAAAAAGGAAAACAAAAATATTTTCATGTATACACATAAAATACCTAGAAAGTTTCACAACGAACTAGTAACCTTGCTTTACTTCCAGGGAGGGAGAACAAGGTGGCCACAGGCAAAAGTGGGAAGGGAATTTTCTACTCATAACCTTTTGTACCTTTTGAATTTTTAACCACAAAAATAACTACCAACAAAATTTGTTTTACGGCCCCTTTAGAGTTTAGTGATGTTATTTTTAAAGTGCTTACTGTTCTATCAGTGAAAAAAATCAATTCCCCAAATCTACTGTCTGAAACAGATTTTCTAAATATTATCTCCCTTAAGGAGACAATCTTGAGCTTACAGCAGATGATATAGCACAAAAACCTATTTGGCAAATGAAATTAAGACAGTGATAAAAACAATTTTCTCATATGCACATGCAACCAAAATAACTATAGCATAGTTTTCAGTTGTTGAAGAATAAAAAGGCTAGTCATATCAGACATAAATGTAAGTTATCAATATTACAAAAAAGGAACAAATTATCCAGAAGCCAGTTAAGTCTAAAGTACCCATAAGCCATGTGGAGGAGAGTGAAGAACTTTCCTTATACAGTCCTGCAAAATAAAAAGGATTATGGCCAATTTACCTAGTAACTAATACAACTGCTTATGAACTTTTAAAAAAGAACAAGGTCATTTTATTAATTCCTATATTTTATAAATTTTATTTGACACAGTTTTCACAGTAGCTATTTCCATGACAGTATAGATATATCAAGTTGGCTTTAGTTAACTAGAATCAGTATTAAGAAAGCATTCTGGCCAGGCACAGAGGCTCAAGCCTGTATTCCCAGTACTTTGGGAGGCCGAGGTGAGAGGATCACTTGAGTCTGGAAATTTGGGATCAGCCTGGCCAACACAGCAAGACCCCATCTCCACACACACAAAAAAATAATAATGTTTTTAAAAGAAATCACTCTCATACTTAAGAAAGAAATCTTATCTCCTCTTCAACTAGTCCCCAGTTACCCTTTCCATGGTTTTGCTTTCCATGGTTTCAGTTATCTGTGGTCTGAAAATATTAAATGAAAAATTCCAGAAATAAATAACTCATCAGTTTTAAACTGCACGTTGTTCTGAGTAGCATGAAGAGAGCCTGTACCATCCTACTCTGTCTCATTTGGACTATGGATCATCCCTTTGTCCAGTGTATGTCACTATAATGCTACCTACCCATTACCCATCCACATAATCAGGGCTCGATGAGGCAGGACCACCTGAAGCAGATGAGCCTCCTTCTGATGGATCATCAGAAGGTGAATAGCAGCCTAACACTTAAGTCACAATGCCTACATCATTCACTTTGCCTCATCTCATCAAATGAACAGGGGTGAGTACAGTGCAAGACACTGTGAGAGACAGAAAGACTACACTCATATTTCTTTCATAACAGTATCTTGTTATAATTATTCAATTTGATTAACAGTTATTATTGTTCATCTCTTCCTAGGCCTAATTTATAAATAAAACTTACCAGTACGTATGTATAGGAAAAAACACGGTATACATAGGGTTAGGTACTATCTGTGGTTTCAGGCATCCACCTGGGGTCTTAGAACATATCCCTCCATGGATAAGTGAGGGACTACCATACTGGTAACTATCTTTGCTATTTATTTTAAAACAGGAGCTGCAAGCATTTTTATATAAAAATAAGAATCTATAAACAATCACAAACCTGTGTGTAAGTGCAATTCTTCTTTTTACATTTGCCACATGTGAACAAGTCAGTCTGGGTCCCACCAGTCTTGGCCATCTGATGCTCTCTGATGGCTTCTTTGGTCAAGTTTTTCCGCATCTCTTTCAGCTCATCACTAGCCATTTCCTATTAGGTAGGGGGCAATACCACTCAGTTATAGACACCTTCTATACATATCCTGAATGATATTTTGATCAATTAGCCTAATCATAATAATAAACCACATATCAACCTTTAAAGTTTTAAAAGCATTAAATTAATATTTTTCCTCCCAGGGCTTGTAAAAGTTTAAGTCCTTTTAAAAATTTCTTCAAATACTTAAAAGTTTACATGTGAAAATTGGACTTAAGTACTGTTTAAAGGCTACTGAAACCACCTTTGCAAAGATTACGATAGTGAGAGAAATCGAACATGGCTGACTCCATCTTGCTTCTAGTGTCACAGGCTGGCTGTCTTCCCTCTTTCCTGGGCACAGGCCAAGCTAACCATGGGAGGAATTTACAGTTTAACTTTGATGCAAAGATGGTAACGGTCCTTCCCTAAAACCAATGCCTCTTCGTTCAGAGCCTGAGATCACCTTTGCAAGACTAATGAAAGGCCAGAGGATTAGGATTATGGGAGCGGCCTGAACTCTACTAAAATGTAGACATAGTTTCTATAATCCCTCACTGCTTAGGAGTCATGTGGCCAGAGGGCACAAAGTGTGTGACTTCCCCGATTGCTCCTACAGGTAACATTGTTATTGTAGAACCTGAGATTGGTTTTTTTGAGATGTTTTTCAGACTGAGCCCTCCAGAACTCAGGCTCCTAACCCAGAGATACAGAAGGACCAGTTCCCACATCCCAGTGATTACATCCCCAACCAATCAGCAGCACTCATTCCCTAGTCATAGGAATAGTCTCCACCAACCTATCCTTGTAAAACCCTAACCTCCCAGTCTTCAGGGAGACTAATTTGAGTAATAACTTCGTCTTCTGCATGGCCAGTCTCGTGTTAATAAAACTCTTTCTTAACCGCAATAGTGCAGTCTCAGTGAACTGGTTTTGTGTGTGTAGTGGGCAGGAAGAAGCTGTTGTGATTACACTATGAACAATGTAAACCTACAACGAGTACCTCTAGTATCCAGATTATAGTCTTTAATACCATTGCCTACACCCCATCCCCAAAAGAAGTCAGGGATCTCTGGAGCAATGTCTGATTCCAGTTTTGAGGCAAGAAATGTACAGAATATGCCAGGGTCATCTTCTTGTGCCAGTTTTTACTAGCTAGTTTTACTAGCCAGTTTTTACTAGCTAGTCATACTTTGCTTTATCTTGCTTTGCGCTATTGTCCTTCATTTTACTGCACTTTGCAGTTACTGCATTTTTTACAAATTGAAGGTCTGCAGCAATGCTGTGTTGAGCAAGTCTATTGGTGCTATTTTTCCAAAAGCATGTGCTCGCTCCATGTCTCTGTGTCACATTTTGGTAATCCTCACAATATTCCAAGCATTTTCACTATTATTGTATCTGTTAGGTGATCTGTGATGAGTAATTTCTCATGTTACTATCGTTTTGGGGGCACCACTAATTTTGACCACATAGACAGTAAACTCGACAAATGTTGTGCGTGTTCTGACTGCTCCACTCTTTCCCCGTCTCTCTTCCTCTCCCTGGGCCTCCCTACTCCCTGAGACACACCAATATTGAAATTAGGCCAATTAATAACCCTACAATGGCCTCTAAGTATTCAAGGACAAGGAAGAGTCAACATGTCTCTCGCTTTAAATCAAAACCTAGAAATAAGGCTACGTTTAGTGAGGAAGGCATGTGGAAAGCTGGGATAAGCCAAAAGCTAGGCCTCTTACATCAGTTAGCCAAGTTGTGAATGCAAAGGAAAATTTCTTGGAGGAAATTAAAAGTGCTACTCCAGTGAACACAAGGATAATGATCAAAATAGCCTTATTGCTGATATGAAAACATTTTAGCGGCCTAGACAGAAGACCAAACCAGCCACAACATTCCCTTAAGCCAAAGCCTAATCCAGAATAAGGCCTTAACTCTTTAATGCTGAGAGAGAGAAGGAAGCTGCAGAAGAAAAGTCAAGAGGCTACCAGAAGCTGGTTCATGAGGTTTAAGGCAAGAAGCCGTCTCCATAACACAGTACAAAATGCAAGGTGAAGCAGCAAGTGCTGATGGAGAAGCTGTGGCAAGTTATCCAAAATACCTAGCTAAGATCATTGATGAAAGTAGCTATTCTAAACAACAGATCATCAATGTTGATGAATACTGGAAGAGAGTGACATCTAGGACTTTCACAGCTAAAGAGAAGAAGTCAATGCCTGGCTTCAATGCCTCAAAGGACTTTGAATGACTCTCTTTATTAGCGGCTAAGGCATCTGGTGACTTCAAGCTGAAGCCAATGCTCATTTACCATTTAAAAAATCTTAGGGCCCTTAAGAATTATGCTACATCTACTCTGTGTTCTATAAATGAAACTACAAAGCCTGAATTACAGCACATCTATTTACAGCATGATTTACTGAATATTCTAACCCCACTATTGAGACCTACTGCTCAGAAAAAAGATTTCTTTCAAAATATTCCTACTCATTGACAATGCACGTAGTCATCAATATATCTAGTCATCCAATAGATCTGATGGAGACATCCAAGAAGATTAATGTTATTTTCATGCCTGCTAACAACAACATTCATTCTGCAGTTCATGGATCAGGAGTAATTCTGACTTACTTTTTTTTTTGAGATAGGGTTTCACTCTGTCGCCCACGCTGGAATGCAGTGGCGCAAACTCAGCTTACTGAAACCTCCACCTCTCAGCCTCAAGTGATCCTCCCAACTCAGCCTCCTGAAGTAGCTGGGATTACAGGAATGCACCACACCATGCCCAGCTAATTTTTCTTTTTCTTTTTTTTTTTTTTGGTAGAGATGGGAATTTGCTGTTGCCTAGGCTGGTCTCCACCTCCTGGGCTCAAGTGATCTGCCCATCTCGGCTTCCCAAACTGCTCAGATTACAGGTGTGAGCCACCATGCCCAACTGACTTTCAAGTTTTATTTATTTCAGAAATACTTTCTGTAAGGCTGCAGTTCCTACAAAAAGTAATTCCTCAGATAGATCTGAATAAAGTAAACTGAAAACCTTTTGGAAAGGATTAACCATCCTAGATGCCATTAGGAACATTAGTGATTCATTGAGAAGAGGTCAATATATCAACATTTAGAGGAGTTTGAAAAAAGTTGATTCCAATCATCATGGATGACTTTGAGGGCTTTGACTTCACTGAAGAAAGTAATCACAGAGGGGCCAGGTGCAGTGGCTCATGCTTGTAATCCCAGAACTTTACAAGGCCGAGGCGGGTGGATGACCTGAGGTCAGGAGTTTGAGACCAGCCTGGCCAACATGGTGAAACCCTATCTCTACTAAAAATACAAAAATTAGCTCGGCATGGTGGCGGGAGCCTGTAATCCCAGTTAGGAGACTAAGGCAGGAGAATCGCTTGAACCCAGGAGGCGGAGGTTGCAGTGAGCAGAGATCACACCACTGCACTCCAGGCTGGGCGACAACAGTGAAACTCCGTCCCCCACCACCAAAAAAAAAAGTAACCACAAATGTAGTGGAGAAAGCATGGGACGGAAAATTAGAAGTGGAGCTTCAAGATGTGACTGAGTTGCTTCAATCTCATAATAAAAGCTGAACAGATGAGATGCTTCTTGTGGATGAGCAAAAAGTGATTTCTTGAGATGGAACCTATTCCTGGTGAAGATGCTGTGAACATTGTTGAAATGACAGCAAAGGATTTAGAATAGTACATCAACTTAGTTGATAAGGCGGCAGCAGCATGTGACAGCACTGACTCCAATTTTGAAAGAACATCTACTATGCATAAATGTTATTAAACAGCATCGCAAGCTACCAAGAAATATTTCATGAATATTTGTTCCATCAATGCAGCAAACCTCATTGTTGTCTTATTTTACAAAATTACCACAGTCACCTCAACCTTCAATAACCACTACCCTAATCAGTCAGCAGCCGTCAACATCCAGACAATTCCCTTTTCCAGCAAAAATAGTACAACTTGCTGAAGACTCAGATGATCATGAGCAATTTTTAGCCAGGTGTACACTGTTTTATTAGGTGTAATGCTATTGCACATTTAACAGATTATAGTATAAGCATAACTTTTATATGTACTGGAAAGTCAAACAATTAGTGTGACTCTTGTGTGTCACTTTATTGCAATATTCATTTTATTGCAGCAGTCCAATCCAAACTTGCAACATATCTGAGGTATGTTTGTGTACAGAAGAAAAATTCACTCTCTTGAATGTTTACTAAAACAGTGAAATTGTAGATACAATATAGCTAATATCTATGAACAACCATGTCTATAAATAGCAAGCTACAAATTTCATTTTTTCTATAATTCCCTATTAAAATTTAAGAAATAATCAATAGGATGGGCACAGTGGCTGAAGCCTGCAATCCTAGCACTCTGGGAGGCTGAAGCAGGAGAACTGCTTGAACCCGGGAGGCGGAGGTTGCAGTAGCCATTGCATCCCAGCCCGGGCAACAAGGCAAAATTCCATCTCAAATTAAAAAAAAAGGAAATAATATGATGTAACCAATTTTATAGTGTTTAACCATGAAAAAAGGTTAGCACTTACAAAGTTTACTTGCAATTAGAGATTCAACTCTCTGGCTCTACATGAATTCATAAAAAGTAAAACAATTGGCAGCCAGCCGTGGTGGCTCAAGCCTGTAATCTAGCACTTTGGGAGGCTGAGGCGGGCAGATCACCTGGAGGTCGGGAGTTCGAGACCAGCCTGACCAACATGAAGAAACCCCGTCTCTATGAAAAATAAAAAAATTAGCTGGGCGTGGTGGTGCATGCCTGTAATCCCATCCACTCGGGAGGCTGAGGCAGGAGAATCGCTTGAACCCAGGAGGCAGAGGTTGCGGTGAGCCAAGATCGTGCCATTGCACTCCAGCCTGGGCAACAAGAGCGAAACTCAGTCTCAAAGAAACAAAAAGTAAAACACGTTTGTTTTTAGACAATAATTTAACGTAATCACATTAAAAGCATGGAAACAGCTGGAGAAGGAGCAAAGTACTGACAAAAGATATAATCACCTTAAGTATTTGTCTAGTATATATCAGAATAACTAACAGAAATTTATTACATATGCAATATTTATATAGTAGTCTATGATGATAATAGGCTTTACACTTCACAACAGAGAATCACATTATAGAAACCTCAGATTCATACATACTCACCTCTGCTGTCATTCTAGCAAATAAGTCAGGAGGAATATTCCCACAGAGGACATTTTTCCTTAAATTTGGATTTTTTGCATCTTTAAGATTTGATATCCTACTTCGTACTCTATTTTTGTATTTCATGTCTGTATTCCTTATTTCTTGATATATAGGTACCAGACCGTTAAGGAAAAAAGGTAAAATTATAAAAACAAGATCACTTTTTTTTCCTATTCTGCCAAAATAAGAATTCCTGAGGCTGGGCACAGTGGCTCATGCCTCTAATCCCAGAACTTTGGGAGGCCAAGGCTGGTGGATCACGAGGTCAGGAGATTGGTACCATCCTGGCTAACATGATGAAACCCCGTCTCTACTAAAAATACAAAAAAATTAGCTGGGCGTAGTGGCAGGTGCCTGCAGTCCCAGCTACTCAGGAGGTTGAGGCAGGACAATTACGTGACTGGGGAGGCAGAGGCTGCAGTGAGCTGAGATCAAGTCACTACATGCCAGCCTGGGCGACAGAGCGACACTCCATCTTTAAAAAAAAAAAAAAAAACCCTGAAATTTCTAAGCAATTCACAACAACTGTTTCCAGTTTCCAGTTTAGAGTATGTTAAAAACAAGGTAGTATATCTAATTCCTTGAACGGTAATTGGCAAATAATAGTGATACTACTTTTACACTGTAAACTAGTTGTTTGCTTGTTTGTTGTGAAGGCGGGTAGAAAGTCTCACTCTGTCACCCAGGCTGGACCTCAGCTCACTGCAACCTCCATCTCCCGGGTTCAAGCAATTCTCCTACCTCAGCCTCCCGAGTAGCTGTGATTACAGGCGCCTGCCACCACACCCGGCTAATTTTTGTATTTTTAGTAGAGACAGGGTTTCACCATGTTGGCCAGGCTGGTCTCAAACTCCTGACCTCAGGTGATCCACCCATCTCGGCCTCTCAAAGTGCTGGGATTATAGGCGTGAGCCACCGCGCCCGGCCTAGTCATGTTTTATTTCCTAAATGTTTAGTGCCAGCAGTATGCAAGTCAACAGGGTTTCAAAAAGTAACTCAAGTACTCAACATGAGAAAGCATATGTTTGAAAAGGAGCTTGAACTTATTCAAGCTCTACTTGCCCAAATCTGAATTCTACTAAGGATCCTAAAAGTCTCTTTGGTTACACAGTTCCCGTAGGGTCTCTGAGAAGAGACCATTCAACATGGCCATGAGGGTTCATCTCCTCCCCCTGCTCAGCAGGAGCTACCTCTCAGCAGGCTCTTTTCCCCAGAAGAGGTCACTGCCAAAGCTGAACCCTGGAACAGCTCCCTTCCTAATACGGCCATTTCCTCAACTAGGACAATCCCATGTTACACAGCCGCCTAGATGCTCCCTGCCCCTACCCACACACAGTATCCCTTTCCTGAAGCCCTTTCCCGGTGCTCAGCATGAACAGGCTTCCTCTGGGATAATGAGCTCAGATGACTGTGTGTGCTCTGAGGTCCCCCTAACTGAGAAGTCTTAACATTTACGTGTGTATGCTTTCCATGCCCTTTTGCACAACTTAAGTTCAGACACTACATTCTCAATTTACAAGGCAGAAAATTTTAAAAGCCATCAATACTGTACTTTGCTTTTGAATAACAGGAAAAACAAGACAAATAAAATGATATAGATGTCCCTCTCCTTTCCAAGAAAACAATACAATTAAGACAAAAAGTGAAGAATAAGACTTTGAATTCTATACCAGCAGGAAAAATTAAGCTAGCAGATTTCTTAAAACAATTATGACCCCCCCTTGAAGTTGTGTGACACCGAGTGACTTGTCTGGCTGGTAGCAGAAGTAACAGATGACACTCCTTGGCAGTAGTTTTGAAAGCCAGTATGCAATTTATCCCTTTTACCTTCTGCCACATCACCAGCTCACAATGGCCACTCCACCAGCCTCGTCCTAGAGGACAATGACCCAAAGCCCAGAGTCCTCAGCTAGCCTGTGCTGAACATATAGGACAAATAAATTCCTATTTGTCCAGTTTAATCTGTGAAAGAAACCTTTGTGGTATTAAGCCACTAAAATTTCAAGGTTGTTACCACAATATAACACAGCCTATCCTGCCAAGTACATGAAGTCAATCTTGGACACTAGTGTTTTGCTAGGAAAGAGAAATTCTTTAGGTTTTTGAATTGCCAATGAGTTACACCCATGTTCTCATGTATTTTGTAATCTCTTCTAATTATGTTATCGGTTTGCCTTTCTCATTCTCAATCACATTTTCACTCTCCTGCTATCTGAATCAATTTTACCAGGGATTTATATACTTCAGTTTCCAAAGAGCCAGGTCCTTTCAGACTTCGCTGTTCTAGTTCATTCAGCTTCATCATGAAGGAAAAAGTCTAGCATGGTGGTCAAGATCATGGGCTTGGAGACAAATTCCCTACACTGGAATCCCAGCCTTGTCAGTGTCAGGCTGTGTGATCTAGAACAATGACCGATCCTCTTCTGCTTCTGTCTTCTCTCTGTAAAATAGGTTGAGAGCACCTAATTCACTGAAAGGACTACCGCAGGTAAAACCGTGCCTGGCACTTGTATATGTTCAATCAATATTACTTATTAAAAAAAATTATGAATATACACACAAAGGATATCTTCTTCAATTTGAGATCCTAATTCTTCCTCATCAGCTCCAATTGCAATGTAGTCATCTAAAAACAGGCATAAAGAATTGTCAAGTTATTGTTACAGATTAAAAGAAAATTCTAATACCAGGTAATTAAACTACATACCTATTTCTTAAACCCCATTTGCCTGACATAAAGAAGCCGTTCAGTTTAGTTGGTTAGAATCTAGTCACTTCACTGCCAACTAGACTCCTTTTCTGGGCTTCACCTGATACCCACAGTGCTCCTGCACTGACGACTCCTGATCCCTCAGGCACAGGAAGTAACTGATCTAGCAGGCAATTCATCTTTCATAACTCCATAAATTCTGGCTGCTCCAGCAGAGAGTAAAGAAAGTTACAGGAAGAACTGTCTTCTCTCCTGTGACTCAGGCTTCAATGCAAAGAAACCATTCATTTAACCTGCCAATCACATATACAGACACACTCAGAAGACTCCTATACGAATATTCAAAAGAAGGAAATAAACTAGGGAGAGAAAAAATATATATATATACATATATATATAAATAAAAATAAAGAGACAGTAAGGAAATCAAAGTAGAAAGGGCAGAGTAAGGAGAAATACAGGTCAAAGTAGCCATGATGCGGAATGAGAGAAAAGAAAAAGGATGAATTCGTATAAAATGATAAATATTCCTGTATATAAAACTTTAAAGCCAAAATGTTACATGTTAATACTGGATACTCTCAAATTAAATTAAGCTCCCATACATAAATCAAGACTCATCCCTCTCTTAAACAGAAAATAGAAAACGCTCATACTGTATGTCATACTATTTAACAATTCAGTATTGTTAACTCTCAACCTAAGATCAGCATACACAGTTTGCAGATTAAGTTGTGGGGAAACAAAAGATTTGTGAGAAAAAAGTATACATTACTATGAATTCAGGGAAAACATCCATGTATTAGAGGGAATCTATTTCTTACAATTACATAGTAATAAGCAAATGCCCCAGTATTTCTCCCCCTCTCCCCCTTAATCCCCGAGCTAAGCAGCAGTGGGTGGGCTATCCACAGGGTGACACTCATCAAACAGTAATATGGAGTTGGAGATGGCAGTAGTTGGTGGTGGTGACCAAAGGGCTAAGAAATAACATGCGCTGGACTTACCCCCTGTTCGAAGAGCTGCCGCAAGCATCTCCCTACACTTCAACCGCACAGAATCAGAAGTGCTTGGTGCCCGAGGAAAGGATGAAACGTAAGTATCTCGAGCATTTGTCTCATCCTTTCTGTTGCTTACATTGCCGCTGGAAGTACTGAAATACACACACAAAAACACCACAAAAAGAAATCAAGAACAATCCTCTCAAAGTAACAATATTACTATCATGCTGTAAAAACAAAATTTGGGGCCTAAATAAATGACACAGTATCTCAGTGACCTTTATATGAGGGGAAAAAAATTGCCTGCATACAGATTAAAAAGAAGTTAAAAAGTTTACAATTTAGTAAAGAGACAAGTATCGTGCCTTTTTTAAAAAACTAAACATTTTATCTTTGATTCTCATTTTAAATATTAAGCAATATTTTTAATAGAGAAAATACCCACTATAGTTCAGTAAAACAAATGAAAAGCAATGATCTTGGTATAAGGAGAAGGATGAAGGGATGGGACCAGAGAATGACAGCTTTCTCTTTTTTTTTTTTTTGAGACGGAGTCTCGCTCTGTCGCCAGGCTGGAGTGCAGTGGTGCGATCTCAGCTCACTGCAAGCTCCACCTCCCAGGTTCACGCCATTCTCCTGCCTCAGCCTCCCGAGTAGCTGGGACTACAGGCGCCCACCACCACGCCTGGCTAATTTTTTGTATTTTTAGTAGAGAGGGGGTTTCACCATGTTGGTCAGGCTGGTCTCGATCTCCTGACCTCGTGATCCACCCACTTCAGACTCCCAAAGTGCTGGGATTACAGGCGTGAGTCACTGCGCCCAGCCTTTTTTTTTGAGACGAAGTCTTGCTCTGTTACCCAAGCTGGAGTGCAGTGGTGCCATCTCGACTCACTGCAAGCTCCGCCTCCCAGGATCACGCCAGAGAATGACAGCTTTCAACCAAAACTAGAGACAGAGACAGAGACAGAGATGAGAGAGAGAGAGAGAGAGAGAGAGAGAGAGAGAGAGAGAGAGAATGCTAGAAAAACCCTGTTTCACAGGGCACGGTGGCTCACACCTGTAATCCCAGCACTTTGGGAGGCCAAGACAGGCAGATCACTTGAGGCCAGCAAATCCAGCCTGGGCAAAATGGTGAAACTCCATCTCTACTAAAAATATAAAAATTATCTGGGCATGGTGGTGCCCGCCTGTAATCCCAGCTACTTGGGAGGCTGAGGCAGGAGAATCGCTTGAACCTAGGAGGCAGAGGTTTCAGTGAGCCAAGACTGCACCACTGCACTCCAGCCTGGGTGACACAGCAAGACTCCAACTAAAAAAAAAAAAAAGAGAGAGAAAAAGAAAAAGAAAAACCTTGTTCCACTTAGATAGTGAGGTCCCCAGTGAGACAAATACCATGTGTACTGATGAGTCGTGAGGCTACAAAATGGTGTGTTTCTCCCCAGAAACATCACCTCAGTATGAACATTTGGGAAGTTTTATAATTTTCCAGTCAACCTAATTCTTTCAATTGCTTCTGAGTAGCTTCTTACACTGGATTATCACTAAAATGGGTTCTTTCCAAAATAATCTTCGTGATTACAATTAAGCTTTATCGCATTTAAGACAGCTGCAGTAACCCTTTTGAAAGACTGATTAAATCATCCACCATCCATAGATGTGACTTGCTACAATGCTGCAAGAACATACTCCCTTGCCTTCTCTCCAAAACATAACCACTGTTAAACTTCACAAACAGGTGCCTGTGGGTAAGATGGTCATTAATACCTTCTAAATTTAGTCAGTTCCTTTTTGAAGCCTTCAGTGATTTCCCCCTGTATTCCCAAAATACTGATTCACACAGGTTTGTATACAATGACTTTTCAACATTTTTCTCTCTATCAGACTGAATTTCTCAAGAACAAAAACTAGGATTTACTTTTCTTTGTGTTTTCATTATGTAGCATAATGCCTGTCAGTGATAAACAAATGAGCAAACCAATGTTTAAAAACCCATTTCTTTTTCTTTTAAGACTCCAGCCTGAGCAACTGAGCAAGACTTTTCATAGTGGTGAACAGAGCAAGAGTTGTGCAGTGGTGCCATCATAGCTCATGCAGCTTTGAACTCCCGGGTTTAAGCAATCCTCCTGCCTCAGCCTCCTGAGTGACTAGGACTACAGGTACATGCCACCATGCCCAGTTAATTTTAAAAATATTTTTTGGCCAGACAAGCTGGCTCATGCCTGTAATCCCAGGAGTTCAACAACAGCCTGGACAAAATAGTGAGACCCGGGGTTGCCAAACATGGTGGTATGCACCTGTGGTCCTAGCGACTTGGGAGGCTGAAGTGGGGGGCGGGCTTGAGACTGAAAAGTTGAGGCTGCAGAGAGCCTTGACTATGCCACTGTACTCTAGCCTGGGTAAAAGAGCAAGACTCTGTCTCCAAAAAACAAAAAACAGTCCAACAAACAAATAAACCTTTTGTTTTTGGTAGAGAAAGAGTCTATGTTCTCCAGGCTGGTCTCGAACTCCTGATCTCAAGTGATAATTCCGTCTTGGCCTCCTAAAGTGCATTAGCCACCGTGCCAGGCCCCAAAACCCATTTCTTTTCTTTTCTTTTTTGAGACAGAGTCTCATTCTGTCACCCAGACTGGAATGCAGTAAAACAATCATGGCTCACTGCAGCTATGACCCCCAAGCTCAGGCGGTTCTCCTGCCTCAGCCTCCCAAGTAGCTGGGACCACAGGCATGTGCCATCACACCTGTCTAATGTTTTTTATTACTTGTAGAGACAGGGTCTCCCTATGTTGCTCAGGCTGGTCTCAAACACCTGGGCTCAAGTGATCCCCCACCTTGGCCTCCAAAAGTGCTGACATTACAGGTGTGAGCCACCACACCCAACCAAAAACTCACTTCTTAAACACTTTGATTAAATGCTTTTGCTTCTCTGTGTCTGCAGCCAAATGCTACGCAGGAACCAAGAACCAAGGGAAACTGCCCACACGGACTGAGAGAAACTTTTCCTCACTAGTTTCACTATTGCTGGTCCCAGTTCCTACATTCTGATACTTCTCAATCCTCTTGCATTTCTGTGTGTGTGTTGGGGGTGGGGGGGCCAGGGGGGCATGTGTAGATAGATACCAATCAGTTACTTTACCAGACTTCATATACAGTAATTTTCTTTTGCAGACAGGTTCTATACCTACACATCAAGCACATAAAACTGAAAAAGACAACAAGAGGACGGGCACGGTGGCTCACGCCAGTAATTCCAGTAGTGTGAGAAGCCAAGGTGGGCGGATCACTTGAGGTCAGGAGTTTGAGACCAGCCTGGCCAACGTGACGAAACCCCATCTTTATTAAAAGTACAAAAATTAGCTGGGTGTGGTGACGTGCACCTCTAATCCCAGCTACTCGGGAGGCTGAGACAGGAGAACCGCTTGAACCTGGGGGGTAGAGGTTGCAGTGAGCCAAGATTGTGCCACTGCATTCCAGCCTGGGCAACAGAGAGAGACTCCATCTCAAAAAAAAAAAAAAAACAAGGCAGGGCGTGGTGGCTCACACCTGTAATCCTAGCACTTTGGGAGGCCAAGGCGGGAGGATCACCTGAGGTCGGGAGTTCGAGAACATGGAGAAACCCCGTCCCTACTAAAAATACAAAATTAGCCGGGCGTGATGTACATGCCTGTAATCCCAGCTACTTGGGAGGCTGAGGCAGGAGAATCACTTGAACCCGGGAGGCAGAGGTTGCAGTGAGCCAAGATTGTGCCATTGGACTCCAGCCTGGGCAACAAGAGCAAAACTTCGTCTCAAAAAAAAACAAAATAGGCCGGGAACAGTGGCTCAAGCCTATAATCCCAGCCTTTGGGAGGTCAGGCAGGCAGATCACGAGGTCAGGAGATCGAGACCATCCTGGCTAACACGGTGAAACCCCATCTCTACTAAAAAAACACACACACAAAAAAACTAGCCAGGCGTGGTGGCTGGCGCCTGTAATCCCAGCTACTCGAGAGGCTGAGGCAGGAGAATGATGTGGGCCAAGGAGGCGGAGCTTGCAGTGAGCCGAGATTGCGCCACTGCACTCCAGCCTGGGCGACCGAGCAAGACTCCGTCTCAAAAAATAAAAATAAAAAAAATAATAATAATAATAAAATAAAATAATAAAAACAAAGACGAGAGACTGAGGAACTATCCCAGATTTAAGAAAACTAAACGGATATAATTTAGAAAAAATTGCATAAACTTTATTAACAACCACTGCTTAAGCCCACCTTTGACTTATCTCTTTTAATATAGTTAATATGTTTAATATATATATTTAATATAGTTAATACAAATACCAAAAACAGTGTACAAGACATTAACATAAACATGAGCAGTGCATGATCAATTTTGGGAAAATATTGAGAAACAAAGTTAAAATCGGCAGTAGCCTTAATGTCCTAAATACCTCAACACGGCTGGGCGCGGTTGCTTACGCCTATAATCCCAGCACTTTGGGAGGCCGAGGCAGGTGGATCACCTGTGGTTGAGAGTTCGAGACTAATTTCGCCAACATGGTGAAACGCCGTCTCTACTAAAAATATAAAAATTAGCCAGGTGTGGTGGCATACACCTATAATCCCAGCTACTCAGGAGGCTGAGGCAGGAGAATCATTTGAATTTGGGAGGTGGAGATCTCAGTGAGTCGAGATCACGCCATTCCAGCCTGGGTGACAGAGGAAGACTCTGTCTCAAAAATAAAAAATAAAAAAGGCCAGGCACGGTGGCTCACGCCTGTAATCCCAGCAATTTGGGACACTGAGGAGAGTGGATCACCTGAGATCAGGAGTTCAAGACCAGCCTAGCCAACATGGCAAAACCCCATCTCTACTAAAAACACAAAAATTAGCCAGGTGTGGTGGGCGCCCGTAATCCCAGCTACTTGGGAAGCTGAGGCAGGAGAATTGCTTTGAACCCGGGAGGTGGAGGTTGCAGTGAGCCGAGATCATACCGCTACACTCCAGCGTGGGTGGCAGAGCGAGACTCTGTCTCAAAAAGGTATGTGGCCCCTCCCCACCAGAATTCCTGATTGAGTAGTTACCGGATGAGGCCTGAGAATCTGTATTTCTAACAATCTGTATTTCTCTCCTCTTCCAGGGACCGTACTTTCGAGAACCATTGCTTTAAATCAGTGTTGACAGTTAACCTACCAGGTTCCCAAGAACAGAGGAACGATTTGTATTTAACCAACTATGCGTATGGCAACATGTCCAATACTGCATAGTTTATGATATGTAATAGGAAAGAACACATGCAAAGGCCTCATAGGAGGTGAGGGACAATCTGAACTCTTCGTTAACGAACTTCACATTTTAAGTTCTTATAAAAAATTGCTAGTTTTTTTTTTTTTTAATTTAAGGTCTCACTCCATTGCTCAGGCTGGAGTGCAGTGGCATGATCTTGGCTCACTGCAACCTCTGCCTCCTGGGTTCCAGCAATTCTCCCACCTCAGCCTCCCAAGTAGCTGGGACTACAGACACATGCTGCCATACCTGGCTAATTTTTTTTTTTTTTTTGGTAGAGAAAGGGTTTCACCATGTTGGCCAGGTTGGTCTCAAACTCCTAACCTCAAGTGATCCTCCCACCTCAGCTTCCCAAAGTGCTAGGATTACAGGCGTGAGCCACCGTGCCTGGCCACAAATTGCTAAATTCGAAAGGAAGAAAAAAAGCATGCAAAGGAGAATGAGATCAAAATGAGGGCCAAAATAAATCTAAAAAAGAAATGTGGTAAATAGAGGAAGTAATCATTTGAATCTCTAATTACTACCTCTATTATCAATTTTATCAGTGCCTACCCCAGCAATCCCATTCAATTAAACTTGTTAAGTACAATATAAATAACTACTTATTTATTCAATGTCTTCTACCTCTCAAATGTTCAAGAAATCTGAAAAAAAATTAGAATACTTGGCTACATACATTTACTAATTCCATTTGATTAGAAAACAAAAAAAGGAGTGTAGATAGGGGAACATTAGACGGGGGGAATTGATGCAGGAAGTAAAACTATGACTTTCAATATAAATAAATGTCTATACTGTGAAGTACCTTTCTTCTCTTGCTTCAGGGCTGTTCTGTGATGTAATTGCAGGTTCTTTTTTCTTTTCGTCAAGGTCTTTCTCAGTTGATGGCCCATCTGAAAATTATGAAATCTCTTAAGTTGCTAGCATTTGTAAAAACTAAAATACTGCATGTTAACAGGCTATTTGCACAACAACATGAACTAAAACCCTAAGTTTCCTACAAGTAGATGAAGTTTGATTAAGCTATTAGCATATGTACTGTTTTTCACAATGCAAGTTCAGTCAACACTTCCAAATAAATTCCCTCATTTGGTGGGAACTACAAGTTCATATGCCATGGGAACCTAAAGGGAGGAAAGTATATGGAACAAAGAGGTGGGAAGAATATGGAAATATCTGCACTGCTACTTTAAAAATGAAAGCACAGGTCAATGAAGTGGCTCACACCTGTAATTCCAGCACTTTGGGAGGCTGTGGATCACCTGAGCTCATGAGTCTGAGACCAGCCTGGGCAACATGATGAAACTCTGTCTCTACAAAAAATACAAAAATTAGCTGGGCTTGGTGGTACACACCTGTAGTCCCAGCTACTCAGGAGGCTGAGGTGCGAGGATGGCTTTTGCCTAGCAGGTGGGGGCTGCAATGAGCCAAGATCACGCCACTGCATGCCAACCTGGGCGATAGAGCCAGAACTTGTCTCAAAATAAAGCCAAATAAAATAAAAATAAAAGCATAAAGCATACACAGCAATATTGTTTTAATAAATTTCCATAAAGTTGGAAAATTTAAGGTGGTATCCAAAATATAAATATTTCTGGTATGGGTAAACAAAAAACACTTTCATAGAAAATACCTCAGGATGAGTAAGACCTACCCAGCACCTTCTCTATCTTAAATGATCTATAAAGTAATACAGAATGCACAAGTTTTAAGACCTAAAGAGGTGGCTGGGCATGGTGGCTCATGCCTGTAATCCTAGCACGTTGGGAGGCCACAGCAGGCAGATCACGAGGTCAGGAGATTGAGATCATCCTGGTTAACATGGTGAAACCCCGCCTCTACTAAAAAAATACAAAAACTTAGCCAGGCGTGGTGGCACACACCAGTAGTCCCAGCTACTCAGGAGGCTGAGGCAGGAGAACCGCTTGAACCTGGGAGGCGGAGGTTGCAGTGAGCCGAGATCGTGCCACTGTACTCCAGCCTGGGCGACAGAGAGAAACTCTGTCTCAAAAAAAAAAAAAAAAGGTAAGCAATGAGATATTATGAAATAATGTACATAAAATAGGTTGAGTCAGTGCAATATTTTAACAGCCAAAAGAAACATTCACTTTCAAATCAATCAACACAGCCTTAAATTTTAAAACTGGTACCTGCCTGGAGTCGGATGTGGTGGCTCACACCTGTAAACCCAACACTTTGGGAGGCTGAGGCAGGTGGATTACTTGAGATCAGGAGTTCGAGACCAGTCTAGCCAATATGGTGAAACCCTGTCTCTACTAAAAATACAAAAATTAACTGGGCATGGTGGTGCAGACCTGCAATCCCAGCTGAGGCTGAGGCTGGAGAATCATTTGAACCTGGGAGGAGGAAGTTGCAGCGAGCCGATATTGTGCCACTGCACTCCAGCCTGGGCGACAGAGTGAGACTCTGTCTCAAAAAAAAAAAAAAAAAATCGGTGCATGCCTGTAGTCCCAGCCACTCAGGAAGCTCAGGCAGGAGGAACGTTTGAGCCCAGGAATTTGAGGCTGCAAGGAGCTATAACTGCACCACTGCACACCAGCCTGGATGACAGAGTGATACCCTGTCTCAAAAAAACAAAACAAAAACAAAACACATAGCCTTGAAGCTAAGTTCAGAAAACGCTTGGGTCTACCGTATAAAGTACACCAGTTAACTACGTTTTACTCACTACATAAGCAATAAAGGCTACATAAATAATTTTTGTCAATTCTTCACATCTCTCTGTATAGAATATAGAAGAAACTATATCCAACTGGATAGCAGGATCACCTAGGGAGCCTTTAAACATATCCTCATGCCAAGCTCCAAACCAGATCCATTCAATCCAAATCTCTGGCAGTGAGGCGCAAGCATCATTATTTTTTAAAGTTCCTTAGACAGCTCTAATATATAGTTATCTGGATGAGAATCACTGATAAGAGAAAGGTTCAAATCACAACTGGAGAACTCATCTTGTAAAGCTGAAGTCTGTCAAACCTAAAATACAATTCAAGCCCTCTGATAAAACGTGCACATACACTTTAGTTTTCACATAATTTTGCTGCTCCTTGTTATTCTCAATAGTTACCTTGAAGACTCAAATCCCAAAGAGGCTATAGTATTGTAACCCTGAAAACAGAAGTAATAATGACACATGGCAAGGACTAACAAATGGTCCAAAAGTAATAGGGTAGAAAGCATTTAAAAGGGAAAACTGATGTAACAATGAAATATGATCCAGCAAGGATCCAATGCTGCCAAAGGGACACAGAACTACCTCACACACTGCTCTGGCACAGTGAATTAGTACAATCCTTTTGGAAAACACAGCAGTAAGAGGCATGAACAGCCTCAGAAGCATCCCTACTATCTGATATGGTGTTGTGGGCAACACAGCTCAGCTAGCAGGGAAGGAAGTGCTCCAGCTCTGGACTCCAGCTGTCTGCAATCAAGTCCCAGCTTGGCTATTCACCACCGATTCAACTGTGTGCTAGGTATTTAACTGCTCAATGCCTCAGATTCCTCATCATAAAATGGAGATTATATTGGCACCTACCAAATTGGATTGTTTTGAAGATTAAATGCATTAATACAGGTCAATGCTTGACATATCTTAAGTATTCAAAAATGTGCTACCTAGTAGCAGTAGTAGTAAATGTAGAAATGTAGCTAACAATGTAAAGAAAAAGCTTTAGGCAGAAAGATGTCCATCAAGACATTAGTTACAACCGCCACAAAGTTAAAAACAATAACAAATCTAACAACAGGCAAGTGATCAACTAAAATAGTATAGTCAACTGAATAAATTATTCTGAAACCAATAAAAATAGTAGTTATGATAGAAAAACAAAGTATTTTCATTAAAAAAGGTAATATAAATTAAGTACTCACAGAGCATAGGTAAAATTACAGTAGCGGTAAAATTTATGCAAATTAAATTTGAACAGTAATGTATTACAATCCATTGTACAGAAAAAGAACCTGCAAGTCTACACTAACAGATAAATAGCTAAGGGATATAAAGAAGGTTGTTGGTTTTTTGTTTTTTTTTTTGAGATGGAGTCTCACTCTGTTGCCCGGGCTGGAGTGCAGCGGTGTGATCTTGGCTCAGTGTAAGCTCTGCCTCCTGGGTTCATACCATTCTCCTGCCTCAGCCTCGAGAGTAGCTGGGACTACAGGCGCTCACCACCACACTCGGCTAATTTTTCTGTATTTTTTTAGTAGAGACAGGGTTTCACCGTGTTAGCCAGGGTGGTCTCGATCTCCTGACCTCGCGATCCGCCCGCCTTAGCCTCCCAAAGTGCTAAGATTATAGGCATGAGCCACCGTGCCTGGCCAGAAGGTTCTTCTTCTAAAGAATGATGATTTTATAAGTACTGAAGCAGAGGAGTCAGAAAAATCACAATTTTGCAACTACCACTACAAAGACTGGTTTGAGCAAAAAAATCAACAGATCCTAAATTGGGAGGGGAAGAGAAAGATCTGTTAAGGTGTAAGACAGTTTCAGGATCTTAAAAGTGTCTCCCACAGAATGGCTATTAGCTACAAGAGGAAAAACAATACACTATACAGTGTAGCTTTGACTGGATTCTCAAAATTACCATCAATGACTCTGGATATGATACCTTGAGAAGGACATAACATGCTTACATAGTATTCCAACTGTGAATGTACAACCTGATCTAATCATGAGAAAAAAGCAGGTACACCTCAAATATGGAATATGCTATTAAAAACAAAGGATGGGCCAAGCGCGATGGCTCACGCCTATAAATCTAACACTTTGGGAGGCCGAGGCAGGTTGGATCGCTTGAACCCAAGAGTCCAAGACCAGTCTGGGCAACATAGTGAGACTCTGTCTCAAATAAATAAATAAATAAATAACAAAGGAGGGCAGTGGCAGATGCCTACAGTTCCAGCTACTCAGGAATCTGAAGTGGAGGACTGCTTGAACCCAGGAGCTGGAGGTTAGCCTAGGCAACATAGCAAGACCCTTATCTCGACACAAAACAAAAAAGGTGGTGGGGAAGGGGGGGAATAGGGGAATAAACCTGCTTCAAGGATCCAACTTAAAAACATGGGAAATTCTACCTTGAATATATTTCCTACTTTACTTTTAAACCAAAATCCAATTCTACTTTGCATTCATTACAACCGGTCATTTTCTGCATATTGTATAACATATCCAAGTTCCATTTTTTAAGCTCATTATGAATTTGATAAAAATCTCACTTTGCATAATTTGATAAAACACTCACTTTGCATAATTTGATAAAACACTCACTTTGCATGAAAGTATTTTAAAATACACATTAGTGATAGTTACATGAATGTATACATAGGATAAAATTGCTCAGAAGGACACATGCCCCCACACATACACTAGTGCCAGTAAAAACTGATGAAATCTGAATGAGGTCTGTAAATTGTATCAATGTCAATTTCCTGGTTGAGAGTCTGTATATGAGAGTTATGCAATATTACCACAGGAGGAAGCTGGATAAAGGGTACATGAGACCTTTCCGTACTTTTTTTTTTTGGTAATTTTCTGTGAGTCACTTATTATGTCAAAATAAAAAGTTAAACTCCACATGTTCAGGAGGCATACATACTTTCTTCTATAGGAAATGACCTTGCTTCTTTTATCCCTACTTGAGGCAGGGGACCAGGAATGAGGGGGAAGGGGCAGGATATATACACACACATACATAAAATTTTAAAGCATGGCCCACAAGTAATTTTTTTTATTGGGTTTGTGCAATTAACGTGAAAGACAAAATTGCATTTAATTTTCTTTCCTTTCAAATTTTACTTTTAGGAAATATATCAACAAAAAATTGACAACTCCAAAATAAGATTTAAGGGGAGGGAATTCATATTTGTTGGGCTAGGACCCTATGTACATTTCTTACAGAGGTGATAATTGATAGTGAAATATCACAGACCAAAAACAAACAAAAAGTAAAATCATGAACCCAAGTAAACAGGTTGGTCTTCAAATGAGAAAGGAACATTTCTGCCTTGGGGGAAAAACAAAGGAGAAGGGGTATTTGTATTCTTCAAAATGTCAATTTCATAAAAGATAAAGAAAAGCTTAAGAATGATTTCAAATTAGAAAACTAGCTATGTGAGGCCAGACTCGGTGGCTCACGCCTATAATCCCAGCGCTTTGGGAGGCTGAGGCAGGCAGATCACGAGGTCAAGTGATTGAGACCATCCTGGCTAACACAGTGAAATCCCATCTCTACTAAAAATACAAAAAATTAGCCGGGCGTGGTGGTGGGCACCTGTAGTCCCAGCTACTTGGGAGGCTGAGGCAGAAGTATGGCATGAACCTGGGAGGCGGAGCTTGCAGTAAGCCAAGATCACGCCACTGCACTCCAGCCTGGGCAACAGAGTGAGACTCCAACTCAAAAAAAAAAAAAAAAGAAAACTAGCTATGTGATCCTGAACTGGATCTTTTCCTGGAGGTGAAAAGAAAAAAAAAAACAACTATAAAAAACATTATTGGGACAACTGACAAACCTGAACATAAACCACAAAATACTATACCAATGTTAAATTTCCTAAATTTCTTTCTTTTTTTTTTTTTGAGACGGAGTCTCGCTCTGTCACCCAGGCTGGAGTGCAGTGGCCGGATCTCAGCTCACTGCAAGCCCCGCCTCCCGGGTTTAGGCCATTCTCCTGCCTCAGCCTCCCGAGTAGCTGGGACTACAGGCGCCCACCACCTCGCCCGGCTAGTTTTTTGTATTTTTTTTTTTTTTTTTTAGTAGAGACGGGGTTTCACCGTGTTAGCCAGGATGGTCTCGATCTCCTGACCTCGTGATCCGCCCGTCTCCGCCTCCCAAAGTGCTGGGATTACAGGTTTGAGCCACCGCGTCCGGCCCTAAATTTCTTATACTATGATTCCATAAAAAAAATAAGCTTGTAGTAAGGAAATATACACAAGTATTTAAAGGGTAAAAGAGCATGATATATTCAACCTACTTTCTTTTTTTTTTTTTTTTTTTTTTTTTTTGAGACGGAGTCTCGCTCTGTCACCCAGGGTGGAGTGCAGTGGCCAGATCTCAGCTCACTGCAAGCTCCGCCTCCTGGGTTCACGCCATTCTCCTGCCTCAGCCTCCCAAGGAGCTGGGACTACAGGCGCCCGCCACCTCGCCCGGCTAATTTTTTGTATTTTTTTAGGAGAGACGGGGTTTCACCGTGTTAGCCAGCATGGTCTCGATCTCCTGACCTCGTGATCCTCCCGTCTCGGCCTCCCAAAGTGCTGGGATTACAGGCTTGCGCCACCGCGCCCGGCCTCAACCTACTTTCAAATGGTTCAGAAAAAAATAATTTGTGTATGTGCAAATAGAGAAAGCAAAAGAGAGAATATGATAAAACAAATATGGCAAATATTAAAAATTGATGATATGGATGAAGGATACAGCATTCTATCATCCTTGCAAGTTTTCTGTAAGTCAAAAAATTTCAAAAACCATTTCAGAAGGTATCCACAACCTTTCCCATAAGAGAAAATTCTTCTTACTGAAAGAGTTTATCCAGCTGTGTCAAAAGTTAAGGAAGCCAAATTTGACTAGCCTAAAAGGCAAAAAAAAAAAAAAAAGCCCTAAAGGTCAAATTAACTCCCCTCGCCTTTATTACGAGGCACTGATTTCAGTATATCTAGATTCATTAAGAAAAAAATGTAACCATTAACTAACCGTAAAATGTTAATGGTTAATGGTTATTAACCGTTTGAATAAATCTCAACATCATAAATATACGTAAGGGAAGATCAATGATACCTAATAATTTTTTCCAGGATTTGATGAGAGACTTTGCCAAAGATGTAACTTCTTCGTCTGTACTCTGCTTGCGAATAGCATTAACTGACATGCCGATTCTTGTGGACTGCAAGGCAATAACAAAAAAATTATGTATACCAATTTTATTTTAAACAAACTAGTATTTCACCCACATTCTTTTCTTTCCCAGATTCCTGTTTCCATTCTAGAATTTTAAAACTTCAATTATTTGGATCCTTATAATAGCAAACTATATTAAGATACATACATCTTCAGATCAAATAAGTCCTAGACTCATTAATGTTCTTATCACCAAGATCTAAAAGCATAAAATTTGCTACTGTAATAAGTCTGGTTAACTAGAAAAATGAAATCAATCTTTCCACAAGGGAGAAGTGAAGATAAATGAGGATAAAATATAAAATGTTGTATGTAAGTCAGGCTGAAGCAATCATGACTAATACAGGCATTTCTTTGTTTCTATACATTCCTCTACATGGATTACTTCACAGAGCACCAGCTGCAAATGATTATGAGGATATCCAAACTAAAACTACCACCTATGGAGGTTTATTCTATTTATTTATTTATTTTTTGGGGGGGAATGGAGTCTTGCTCTGTTGCCCAGGCTGGAGTATAGTGGCGCAATGTTGGCTCACTGCAAGCTCTGCCTCCCAGGTTTACGCCATTCTCCTGCCTCAGCCTCCCAAGTAGCTGGGACTACAGGCACCAGCCACCATGCCCAGCTAATTTTTTTTATTTTTAGTAGAGACAGGGTTTCACCGTGTTAGCCAGGATGGTCTCAATCTCCTGACCTCGTGATCCACCTGCCT
Source organism: Macaca mulatta (assembly GCF_049350105.2). Taxonomy (NCBI): domain Eukaryota; kingdom Metazoa; phylum Chordata; class Mammalia; order Primates; family Cercopithecidae; genus Macaca; species Macaca mulatta. Next base: position 64,653,703 of record NC_133413.1, read on the forward strand.
TGGCCTCCCAAAGTGCTGGGATTACAGGTGTGAGCCACCACGCCCAGCTATGGAGGTTTAAAAGGCTTTATTTTGCCAGGAACCAGCATATAATCAGAGACATTAAAATACACTTCACAAAATATAGGTAAAATTTAACCTGTGATAATTACATGCCTAAAATTACACTTAGAGCATCCACATTCATCAATCTTTTTTCTAACAACCCTTCAAAGTTGAGATTATCCCTATTTTTAAAGATGAAGAGATTGGAAGCAACAATAAATAACGTACCCAGCATCACACCATTACGAACCAGCAAAGGTGGGATTTTTTTTTTTTTTTTTGAGACGGAATCTCACCCTGTCACCCAGGCTGGAGTGCAATAGGGCATGATCTCGGTTCACTGCAACCTCCACCTCCCGGTTCAAGTAATTCTCCTGCCTCAGCCTCCCAAGTAGCTGGGATTACAGGCGCAGGCCACTTCGCCCGGCTACTTTATGTATTTTTAGTAGAGACGGGTTGCACCCATTGGCCAGGCTGGTGTCGAACTCTAGACCTCTAAGTGATCCACCCACCTCAGCCTCCCAAAGTGCTGGGATTACAAGCGTGACCCATCAGCCCAGCCAAAAGCTGGGATTTTAATCCAGGTTTGTCCACTGCCAAAGTCCACGGTCTTTCTAGCACATCAGTGGTTTCAAATTGTGCTCAAAGAACACAAAAGCTATGACAGCCCAAATATGGATGATAAATAAAAAATGGAAAATTATTTAGTAAGCTCGGGTTGTTAGCAGACAATCTTTCAAACATATGGTCTGTGGAAGAAAAAAATAACAGAAGAAATTCTTAGTGGTGAAAAAAAGAAGAGAACCCCTATTGTAAGCTTTATGGCAGAAAAAAATACCAGTACTTGAGGTTTCCTTCTAAATTATTCAATCCTCTCAACAAAGAGACAGATTCAGGATCTAAGTTTTATTCAAGAATTTAGAATATGTGGTTGGCTAGAGTGTCCTATATCTCTTAGAAAGCTGAGCAAAGCAGACAAGATTGAACAGCAGAAAGATAAAGGGACTCCACAATTTTAAAGCCCCAAATAATTTGGGGTTAACAAGGCTAGTTTACTAGGAAAAAACTCTACTTTTTGAATGTGTGGAGGAAATAACTTACTAGTGTGTTCTGAAGCCTAGAACTGACACAAATGTGCAAAAAACTAAAATGGCACTTTACTAGGGGCTTGCAGGAGAGCAAAGGTGTAAGGAGATGATGAATAAACTATGTACTGCTGGGTGATTGCTTTTTAATTATCAGAGGATGTTTTGATTACTAAAAAGTCAATGATTATCCCGCTTAGCCCCAAACAAAACCTATACTAAGAATATAGTTACCTGTAATAAACATGCCTATCTATGGAAGGGACTGTCAAGCCAAAATAATAAGAAATGGGGGGCACGGTGGCTTACGCCTGTAATCCCAGCACTTTGGGAGGCTGAGGTGGGCAGCTCACGAGGTCAGGAGTTCGAGACCAGCCTGGCCAATATGGTAAAACTCTACTAAAAAAAAAAAAAAACAAAAAACAAATTAGCCGGGCGTGGTGGCGAGTGCCTGTAGTCCCAGTTACTCGGGAGGCTGAGACAGAAGAATCGCTTGAATCCAGGAGGCGGAAGTTGCAGTAAGCCGAGATCACGCCACTGCACTCCAGCTTCCAGCCTGGGCTACAGAGCAAGACTCTGTCTCCAAAAACAAAAAAAAAGGGTGGGTACGGTGGCTCACGCCTGTAATCCCAGCACTCTGGGAGGCCAAGGCAGGTGGATCACAAGGTCGGGAAATCGAGACCATCCTGGCTAACATGGTGAAACTCCATCTTTAAAAAAATACAAAAATTAGCTGGGTGTGGTGGCACGCACCTATAGTCCCAGATACTTGGGAGGCTGAGGCAGGAGAATCGCTTGAACCTGGGAGGTAGAGGTTGCAGTGAGCACAGATTGCACCACTGCACTCCAGCCTGGGTGACAGAGCGAGACTCTGTCTCAAAAAAAAAAAGAAAGAAAAAAAAAGAAATGAGGTTGCTGAGGTAGAATGAAAAACAAAGATTTGAAATAAGTTCTTTTTTCCTTTGGGGGTACTATGGAAAAAAACGGGAAAAAAAAGTAGAGGAAAAGATTATGAAGCTATTTACTTGGATAAGCAAGCCTAGAGTTGCCTCTAAGAATTCCCTAGGAATTCTTCCTAAAATTGGTATGCTAAGACTTACAAAATGTAATAGATAGGTTATACGAAAGTATTCTGTGCTCAAGTGTCCTTAGGAATTGTGGGATTGTAACTGTTTTCTTGACTGCAGGACTAATGAAAGCTTTCAGGACAAACTGTACATTGTGAAACTCTAGAAGATAAAATATGTGCCTTTGCCCATGATTTCTATAGAACATCAGGTATACAGAAAGAAAGACATTACCTTGGAAAGGTGGAAAGTGCCTTAAGCAGCCTTAGGGGTCAGCTGCACACTGACGGTAAAGCAGAAAGGAATGAGTACTGAGATCAAGAGACACTGTTAACATCACAGGAAACAAGCAGATCTGGTGTGCTCCAGAAGAAAAGTCTCCTTTGTGATCACTCATGAGTTTTTGCCAAGATGATCTGAAGGTAGCCACTAAATCTTAAGGTAAAAAACATATAGCTACTGTACAGCTACTATAAAACACATATGTAAAACATACATTTAAAACACACATATATAAAAGACAACATAAAAGAAACACACAGCTACTATAAAACATTGTTGAAAGAAATTAAAGATGACCTAAACAAAATTTTAAAATCCCATGTTGATAGACTGGAAGACTTAAATATTAAGACTGCAATACTAATCAAGTTGAACTACTGACTCAATGCAATGCCTATCAGAATCCCATCTGCCTTTAGTGTAGAAATTGACGAGCTTACCCTAAAGTCCACACAGAAATACAAAGGACCCAAAACAGCCAAAACGAAGAACAAAGTTGGAGCACTCATAATTCCCTACAGTAACCAAGATAGCATGGTACTGGCAAAAGGATGGACATGCAGATCAATGGGATAAATTTAAGACTCCAGAAATAAACTCCTACATTTTTCATCAGCTTATTTTAGATAAGGATATCAAGACAATTCATTGGAGAAAAGAATATTCTTTTCAACAAATGGTGCTGGAACAACTAGATATCCACATGTAAAAGAATAAAGCTGAACCTCTTCCTTACACCACACACAAAAATTAACTCAATATGAATAGGAGTAAAGCTTCATTACCTTGGATTAGGGAATAGTTTCTTAAATATGACACCTAAAGCACAAGCAATCAAAGAAAAAATAGAATACATCAAAAGTTAAAACTTTTGTGCTTCAAAGAACATCATCAAGAAAGTAAAAAGATAATTCACAGAAAAAGAGACAATATTTGCAAACTCTATGTCTGATAAGGGACTTGTATCTGGAATATATAAAGAACTATTACAACTCAATAAAAAAAAAAAAGACAATCCAGGCCGGGCGCGGTGGCTCACGCCTGTAATCCCAGCACTTTGGGAGGCCGAGGCAGGCGGATCACAAGGTCAGGAGATCGAGACCACGGTGAAACCCCGTCTCTACTAAAAATACAAAAAATTAGCCGGGCGTGGTGGCGGGCGCCTGTAGTCCCAGCTACTCAGGAGGCTGAGGCAGGAGAATGGCGTAAACCCAGGAGGCGGAGCTTGCAGTGAGCCGAGATCGCGCCACTGCACTCCAGCCTGGGCGACAGAGCGAGACTCCATCTCAAAAAAAAAAAAAAAAAAAAGACAATCCAACTTAAAAACGGGCAAAGGATCTGAATAGACATTTCTCCAAATAAGATATAAAAATAACCAACAAGCACATGAAAAGATATTCAACATCCTTAGACATTATGGAAATAAAAATTAAAGCTACAATGAAATACTACTACACCCACTCGAATGGCTATAATCAAAGACAAACAGCAACAAGTGTTTGCAAGGATGCAGAGAAAATGGACCCATTTACTGCTACTGGAGATACAAAATGGTACCATGGCTTGGGAAAAGAGTCTGGCAGGTCCTCAAAATGTTAAACGCACAGTTACCACATAAACCAGCAATACCACTCCTAGGTATCTACACAAGAACAACAAAAACATATGCTCACACAAACTTGTACATAAACATGCACAGCAGTGTGATGCAAAACAGCCAAAAAAGTCTAAACCCATCAACTGACAAATGGATGAACAACATGTGAAATATCCATGCAAGTGAAGATTATTCAGCCATTAAAAGGCCTGAAAATTCTGACACAGACTGCAACATGGATGAATCCTGAAAACATTAAGCTAAGTGACAAAAGCCAGACATCAGAGTTCACATACTGTATGATTCCATTTATATGAAAACTCCAGAACAGGCAAATCTATAGAGACAGAAAGATTAGTAGTTGCCTAGGCTGGAAGGAGGAAGACCAGTTGGGGGAATGGAGAATGACTTTTTGGGGTGATGAAAATGTTCTAAAGTTAATTGTGGTGATAGTACCAAAATATACTAAAAAACAATGAATCATACACTTTAAATGAATGAATTGTATGGTATGTGAATTATATCTCAATAATACTGTTTAAAAAAAAAAAGAAACATACAGCTATGTTTACTATCCTTTTAATAAGTTCCAAGATGGCAGAGGACCTTGTCTTGTCTGCCACTATATTCAGCATGTGGAATAATGTCCAGCACACAGCAGACACTTAATCATGATTGAATAATCTACTATATATAAAAACTTACAAAACTAGCCCAATCTACTACTGGCCCAAATATTTGTCTTCCTGTTTACTTCCCCATCTTCAACCCATACCCACCTTCTACTCTACTCTCTCACTCTGCTCAAAGTTTCCTGCACTCCTAATTGTAAACTCCCATGGACTCTTCAGATCTCATTTGATTTAACCAGTCTATTACATCCCAACTCTGTTTTCCCTTTTTCCTAGGTGATCTAACCCACCTCTATGCTATTACTTTCCAAATATCTCCTAAACCTGTCCTTTCTCCTATATTCTAGAGCTGTTTACATATATGGCTATTTAAAATTTGTTAAAATTAAATGAAATTTACAATTCTGTTCCCTAGTCATATTTCAAGTGCTCAACAGCCTCATGTAGTTAAGCACTACCATATCAGTCAACACTCACATCAGAAACATTTCCATCACTGCAAAGTCATACTTGACAGCATTGCTAGGGAAGGCTGTCTTTCATTAACAAATTCCCCTTCTCTCCATTTCTATTGCTATTATCTTAGTTTAAGCTCTCATCACTCCTCACCTGAATAACTTCATTAGTCAACAGGTCTTTCAGGCTCCAGCTTCCCATTTCCTCCAATGTGCAAATCTGGTCACATACTCCCCTGCCTAACACCTTTCAGTAGTGATGCTCTCAGCATCACATATGAAGCCCTGCGTGCCATACAACCTATGTCTTTAAAATCCAGTATGTAACTAGCTCTCCCCATGTCTTTAACCCTGTATGCAACTAACTCTCCTTTATTTTCACTTCTAAATGCCACACTGCTTCCACATACTGTTTCCTCTGCTGAAATACCTTTCCCGGTCTATCTGCTGAGGGAGAACCTAGTCATCTTTTGAGACGTGATTTCAGCTTTATCACCTACATAACGGCATTCTGCACCTCCCAGATTATGTACTTAGACTGACAAATAAACTTCTTTGTGCTTCTTCCGACCCTTCTTCTTTCCCCCAGATGAACACTGTATGTATGGACTTTTCTTTGGGTACCTACATCTTTGCTTACATGTCAGTTTTCCTCTACTAGAATTTAATCTCAATGAGGGGAGAAAGGCCTGATCTTATTCATCTTTATAAATCCAGCACAATTCTTAATCATAGTAAAACTCATTTGTTTGTTAGATAAATACATAGGCTTTCCAAAGAAGGAAACCCAGGAACAAATTAGAGATGGTCATAAATATTAGCCCTATCCAACCTCCACACTCTCTATAACTCTACAAGTACCTGTTAAATAAACATTGGGATTACTATGTTGTTTTTGATGTGGATTTCCCCACATAGGTCTGTCAGGATAAAGTTATGCCTCGGTAAGGGCCTATCTCAAAGGAAAGTTTATTCTTAGAGTTGACTTGCAAGAGAAGTTGCAAGTCAGGAACCTGAATTCAGAAGGTAGGACTTCATGACTTACTTCCTTTCTCTTCCTGGGGTCTACAGATAGAGGAGGAGTTCTTTTTTTTTTTTTTTTTTAAATACAGAGTCTTGCTCTGTTACCCAGGCTGGAGTGCAGTGGTGCAATCTCAGCTCACTGCAACCTCCGCCTTCTGGGTTCAAGTGATTCTCCTGCCTCAGCCTCCTGAGTAGCTGGGATTATTATAGGCACATGCCACCATGCCTGGCTAATTTTTTTGTATTTTTAGTAGAAATAGGGGTTTCACCATGTTGGCCAGGCTGGTCTCAAACTCCTGAGCTCAAGTGATCCACCCACCTCCGGCTTCCAAAGTGCTGGAATTACAGGCAAGAGCCACTGGGCCAGCCTAGAGGAAGAGTTCTTAACCCTTTTTTTGTACCATGGATCCTTCTGGCAGTCTGGTGAAGCATATGGACCCCTTCTCAGAATCCGTTAAAAACAGATTAAATGAAATACATAGGATTACAAAGCAAACCAATTATGTAATACACAATTACAAAATATATATATATATTTTTTTTTTGAGACGGAGTCTCACTCTGTCCCCCTTGCTGGAGTGCAGTGGCTGGATCTCAGCTCACTGCAAGCTCCGCCTCCCGGGTTCAGGCCATTCTCCTGGCTCAGCCTCCCGAGTAGCTGGGACTACAGGCGCCCGCCACCTCGCCCGGCTAGTTTTTTTTTTTGTATTTTTTAGTAGAGACGGGGTTTCACTGTGTTAGCCAGGATGGTCTCGATCTCCTGACCTCGTGATCCACCCGTCTCGGCCTCCCAAAGTGCTGGGATTACAGGCTTGAGCCACCGCGCCCGGCCACAAAATATTTTTAAACGTAAGACAGTAATGTACAAGCTCCCTTATTTGGGTGTGTGTTTTTCTTTTTTATCAAGACAGTCTTGCTATGTTGCCCAGGCTGATCTTGAACTGCTGGGCTCAAGCAATCCTCCAGCCTCGATCTCCCAAAGTGTTGGGATTACAGGCATGAGCCACTGTGCCAAGCCCTTCCTTATCAAAACATTAAGTAAGACCTAGCATAAGGTATAACAGCAATAATAATGAGCAATTTCAATACTTTTACAATATAAGTAAACTGAAGTTAAAACATTTGTGAATTATTTTAGTTTCAGTCATAAATACTGGTAATACAACTGTTATTTAGTGTTATCACAAATGAAAGAATGTTCAATTTCAGTTAGCCATTAATGAAAATAAATGTGACTTTTTTTTCTCAATCATGTTCACACACCCCCGCCACCTTTCCCTAAATTCTGAATATAATAGAAATATCAAAGAAAGCATTTGTGGATAATAAAAAATGTCAACCAGAAAATAACGATATTCATGTTATTGGCTATATTAAGTTTCCTTTCTAACACTTTGACTTTTGTTTTATTTTTATGTTTCAGTCTTGATGGAAAATCAAAAAACACTCACGCCTGTAATCCCAGCACTTCAGGAGGCCAAGGCTGGTGGATCACCTGAGGTCAGGAGTTTGAGACTAGTCTGGCCAACATGGTGAAACCCCGTCTCTACTACAAATACAAATATTAGCCGGGTATGATGACAGGCGCCTGTAATCCCAGCTACTGGGTAGGCTAAGGCAAGAGAATCACTTGAATCTGGAAGGCTGAGGTCGCAGGTCACACCACTGCACTCCAGCCTGGGGCCACAGAGTGAAACTGAGTCTCAAAAAAAAAAAAAAAAAAAAAAGAAAGAAAGCTTCTGCACAGCAAAGGAAACAACAGGGTAAAGAGACAATCTGCTCAATAGGAGAAAATATTTGCAAACTATTCATGTGAAAAGGGACTGATACCAACAATAAACAAGGAAGTCAAACAATTCAACAACAACCAAAAAACAAATAATCCCATTAGAAAGTGGGCAAAATGCTGGCCACAGTGGCTCACGCCTATAATCCCAGTACTTTGGGAGACCAAGGCTGGAGGACTGCTTGAGCCCAGGAGTTCAAGACCAACAAAGGGAGAACCTCGTCTCTAAAAATTTTTTTTTAAATTTAGCCAAGCGTGGTAGCATGCTCCTGTAGTCCCCAGTTACCTGGGGTTAAGGGATGGGAGGGTGCTGAAGTGGGAGGATCACTTGAGCCCAGGAGGTGGAAGGCTGCAGTCAGCCATGATTATGCCATTGTATTCCAACCTGGGCAACAGAGAGACCCTATCTTAAAAAAAAAAAAAAAGTGAGCAAAGAACATGAATAGATATTTCTCAAAATAAGACAAACAAGTGGCCAACAGGTATAAGAAAAAATGTTCAACATCACTAATCATTGGAGAAATGCAAATCAAAACCACTATGAGATACCATCTTCCTCCAGTCAGAATGGCTATTATTTTATTTTTGTTTATTTGTTTATATATTTTTTGAGACAGAGTCTCACTTTGTGGCCTGGGCTGAAGTGCAGTGGCGCAATCTCAGCTCACTGCAACCTCCACTTCCCAGGTTCAACTGATTCTCGTGCCTCAGCCTCCTGAGTAGCTGGGACTATAGGCATGCACCACCACACCTGGCTAATTTTTGTATTTTTAGTAGTAACGGTGTTTCACCATGTTGGCCAGGCTGGTCTTGAACTCCTGGCCTCAAGTGATCCGCCCACCTCAGCCTCCCAAAGTGGTGGGATTACAGGCGTGAGCACCTGGCCCAGAATGGCTATTATTAAAAAGACAAAAAAACAACAGATGCTGGTGAAGATGCAGAAAAAAGGGAACTCATACACTGTTAATGGGAATGTCAATTAGCACAGCCACTATATAAAACAGTAAGGAGATTTCTCAAGAACTAAAAATTGAAGTACCATATGATCCAGCAATCCCAATACTGAATATTTATCCAAAGAAAATCAGTTTAACAAACGGGTATCTGCACCCCTCATGTTTACTACAACAATATTCACAATAGCCAAGATATGGAATCAATGTAAGTGCCCATCAATGAATAACTGGATAAAGAAAATGTAGTGTATATACACAATGAAATACTATCAGTTATAAAAAAGAATGAAATCATGTATTTGCAGTAACATGGATGGAACTGGAGTTATGTTAAGTGAAATAAGCCAGGCAGAGAAAGACAAGTATCACATGTTCTCACTCCTATGTGAGAGCTAAACAGTGGACCTCACAAAGATAGAAAGCAGAGTGATGGATACCAGAGACTGGGAAGGGTGCATAAGTGAGGCAAGGGAATGAAGACAGGTTTGTTCATGGGTACAAACACATAGTTAGATAGAAGGAATAAGTTCTAAGGTTCCACAGCAGAGTAGGGTCACCAGTTAACAAAGCATTATATATTTCAAAATAGCTAGAAGAGAGGGCTTAAAATGCTCCCAACACAGAGAAATGATAAATACTGAAGGTGAGGGATACCCTACATAACCTGACTTCATCATTATACATTCTATGCATGTAACCAAATATTACATATACCCCCATAAACATGTATAAATGTTATCAATAAAGAATAAGACTTCAGTAATGAATCTGTGTAATGTCTACTAGACATCAACTGTGTACATGCTTGACCGGTGCTGAAAAAAAAAAGGGAGAGGAGTGACACCTTGCCATCCTCACCCTGAAGCTAGCTTCATGCTGGCAGCAGCTATCAATAATAGATCAAGAAAGGGAAATCTCAGGAGACCAAATCAGGGCCAAGAATCCAACTTCCTCTCACAGTGAAATTTCACTGCTACTGTCAACTTTAGAGATTCAGGTTTTATTCTTCTTAAGAAAGGCAACATTGCTCTATAATGACAACTTAGTAGATTATTGATTTACATTGCCATCTGTAAAAAAAAAATAGCAGTTAATAATGGTTTACACCATTATCAGGACACTACAAAAACATATTGGGACTGAAAATGTTTCAGTATTTTATGACGACTACCTATTAAAAAAACTGTGATGCATAAAAGCACATACCTGCAATAATTCCAGGGTCATAGGAATATTCTTAAGCTCCTTTAGCAAATCCAATGCTCCAGCCTATAAAATAAAATAATTTCACATTGAATTTCCAAGATAGTAAAACAGTGACTAGCCAGAAATAAGGTTCATGGGAGAATCACAGAAAACACCTAAAGAGGAATAAAATCAGATAAGGAGCAACAGCACCAGCCATAGGTTGTAGCAAAATATTCCAATTTGATACTAATTCAATCTATCATATTTCATCTAATCGAATACAATCACATTCTATTTCATTTAGTCTAATGTTTACTCAATGTATTATATCTGGATAAATCACATCTTTATATTCCATCAATAAAGAAAAAACTATTAAGCTATGATACAGTGTTTTATTATAACTTTTTTCGTTTTTTTTTTTTGAGACAGAGTCTCACTCTGTCGCCCAAGCTGGAGTGCGGTGGTATGATCTCGGCTCGCTGCAACCTCTGCCTCCCCTCCTGGGTTCAAGCGATTCTCCTGCCTCAGCCTCCAGAGTAGGTGAGATTACAGGCATGCGCCATCACGCCGGGCTGATTTTTGTATTTTTAGTAGAGATGGGGGCCAAGCTGGTCTCAAACTTCTGATCTCAGGTGATCCGCCTGCCTTGGCCTCCCAAAGTGCTGGGATTACAGGCATGAGCCACCATGCCTGGCATTATAACTTCTTTTTACTTTTGCTTATTAAGAGAATTATTTTAGTGTTGAAGTTTTTACCACGTCACCTTTTACATATGTAAAAATATACATGTGAGTAAAACAAAATTGGCTAAGGTGTTACTAAAAGTACTTCACATTCAGAATTTTTTGACTCAGATTCAACAGTATCTGTTTTTACCCCACAAAGAGCTGTTTAAGAACACAAGTGACAAAGCATTTCATAGAAGAATACACAAAAAAGCTAATGCCATGAGCTCTTGGGCTGGCTTTGTAACAGTGTGCACAGCTGCTTTTCACCTCCAGTGCTCTTCACAGTCATTTGGTTCCTCAGGATTCAAAGAGTACTTCACTAATCTCTCTTAGATTTCCTTCCAAGCCAGTGACACTGATTCCACAAGTTTTGATGCTAGGTTTAGCATTCTGCCTGTGAAAAAACACCACAACGGCCATCTGGCCAATGATATGTGTACCTATCCTGCTTTCTAAAATGTTAAAGTATGAAAACAGGCACCTATAAATCAATGAAATACAGGATATCCCCCCCCAAAAAACAGAAAGAAACATAGCATGTCCCTCATTAAACATGCCAAAGGCAAAAGCGAGCAAAGACTCTCATAGTATCACTTCATTTCTTAAATATAAAATCAAGTAAACGCTTCTAGTCATGTAATTTTTCATTTAAAGGTGACAGACATAAGGCTTGGCCTTCGAGAATAAAACCATTAGCTTTTATTCTGGTAACGAAGAGTTACATTATTTTAATTTAACCCAATACCTCATAAATAAAAATTTAAGTTCAATAGAAATTATGACATGTTATTATAAATAATGTTTTAATTATTTGCTGTTTAAAGATCTCTCCTGATCTTAAAATTCTATAAATTCTTCCTATTTAGAGTCATCTAGAAACAGTAAAACATTAAAGTTGTTGGAAAAGAAATCTAACACTGACTTAAAACATATTATTAAATAAGAATTTCTACAGGTATGACATTTTTGTGGGTAAATGAAGTCTTTAATCCCTTATCTGCAAATTCCCAGACCAAAAACCTTCGAAAAGCGAAAGATTTCTAGATTTCTCATAGGTAAACTCATTTGGCAGCTAAACCTAATCACAACACATGTAAAGCTATTTGTGTTCTATTTATGCCATGTAATGTGAATATTACAACTGACTATAGAAATGTTAAGGCCGGGCGGGGTGGCTCACACCTGTAATCCCAACACTTCGGGAGGCCAAGGTGGGTGGATCACGAGGTCAGGAGTTCAAGATCAGCCTAACCAAGATAGTGAAACCCCATCTCTACTAAAAATACAAAAATTAGCCGGGTGTGGTGGCAGGTGCCTGTAATCCCAGCTACTCAGGAGACTGAGGCAGAGAACTGCTTGAACCCAGGAGGTGGAGGCTGCAGTGAGCTAAGATCTTGCCACTGCACTCCCAACTGGGCAACAGAGTGAGACTCCATCTCAAACAACAAAAAAAGAAATGTTAATGTCTGGTTGCTGAAGTGCCCAAATCCTGCTGGGGGTATTATGTAATATATGATGTATGTACTAAATTATCTTTATAAAATCTGGAATTACCAAATATATCAGACCCTAAGGGTTTTGATTAACAAACTGTAGAAGTCTGGGCAACACAGCATGACTCCCTCTCTACAAAAAATAAAAATAAAAAATTAACTGGCCACAATGACCGCAGTCCTAGCTACTCCAGAAGCTGAGGCGGGAGGACTGCTAGAGATCAGAAGCTTGAGCTGGGCGCGGTGGCTCAAGCCTGTAATCCCAGCACTTTGGGAGGCTGAGACGGGAGGATCATGAGGTCAGGAGATCGAGACCATCCTGGCTAACATGGTGAAACCCCGTCTCTACTAAAAAATACAAAAAACTAGCCGGGCGAGGTGGCGGGCGCCTGTAGTCCCAGCTACTCGGGAGGCTGAGGCAGGAGAATGGCGTGAACCCGGGAGGCGGAGCTTGCAGTGAGCTGAGATCCAGCCACTGCACTTCAGCCTGGGCAACAGAGTGAGACTCCGTCTCAAAAAAAAAAAAAAAAAAAAAGATCAGAAGCTTGAGATTACATGAACCATGATCATGCCACTGCAGTCCAGCCCGTGCGGACAGAGTGAGACTCCATGTCTAAAAGAAAAATTAAAAAACAAACAACGACAACAACAACAACCACCACCAAAAAAAAAAAAAAACCAGATTGTGGGCCTGTATTCTCTACCATTGACATTTTTCTTCTATCCATATTTCCAGGATTTCTGATCTACTTCTGACCAAGAATCACTTAAAAAGGATAAAGAATCACACTTCTAGAAGTTCCTTAAAAAGCAGGATTTCCTAAGTATTAAGTTGCTTCTTCTAACATATCAGCAACAAGACATATAGTTTAAATTGTTTTCCAAGTAGAGGCAATATATTTGCATTAATTTTGTTACTTTCCCTTTCTACTCAGCTTTCTGGTGAGGCCATGGTTGGAAGAAAAAGCTAAAAGTAACACTCATGGAATAAAACTATGACCTTTCTGAAAACTGCACTGTGTTCCAACCAATTCAAGTAAATATTTCACTGACAGGTCTTTAAGAAATAACTATGGGCTCTTCGCGGTGGCTCATGCCTGTAATTACAGCACTTTGGGAGGCCGAGGCGGGCAGATCAACCTGAGCTCACGAGTTCGAGACCAGCCTGGCCAACATGGTGAAACCCCATCTCTACTAAAAATACAAAAATTAGCCAGGCGTGGTGGCAGACGCCTGGAATCCCCCAGCTACTCAGGAGGCTGAGGCAGGAGAATCACTTGAACCCAGGAGGTGGAGGTTGCAGTGAGCCGAGATTGTGCCACTGCACTCCAGCCTGGATGACAGAGCAAAACTCCATCTCAAAAAAAAAAAAAAAAAGACAGACAGAAATAACTATGATGATCGGAATGAGTGAAACGCAAAACAGATAATCATACATTAATTCGGTGACAACAAACTTTGAGTGTTACTACGTGCTTCGCATTGTTAAATACTTTACATAGATTTAATTCCACCTTCACTATAAACCCTATAGAAGCAAGTATCTATTATCTCCATTTTACAGATGAGGAAATATGTCAAGAAACTTGCACAAGGTCCTATGATTACTAACTAGAAAAGGTAAGATCTACTCCAGTAATGTCAAATGTAACAAGATCTACTGCACTGGGGATACAGCAGTGAGCAAGACTGAAACCCTTTCTGATATCAGGGAATTTTAAAACAAACAGAAATCTTTGATAATCTATTTCAAACCCTTAATTACACACAAAAAAGAAACTTAAACCCAGAAAAGGAAAGTGACTTGCTCAAGGTCATACTGATGGGTAGTAAGGACATGAACTAGTCGCCTGACCCTTATATTGCTGCCCTTTCCCCAGCAGTGCACCAGTGGCAGCGCTCCTTTGTGAACTCAGGTAACTAGTACCATCAAACAAGAAGCTGTATTTTAGCCTTCCTCAAGCATCGCCTAAATGTCAAGTCTAGGCCAGGCACAATGGCTCAGCCTATTATCCCAGCACTCTGGGAGGCCTAAGGCAGGAGGATCACTTGAGCCCAGGAGTTCGAGACCAGCCTGGATAACAGAATGAGATCCTACCTCTACTAAAAGAAAAGAAAAGAATACATGTCAAGTCTATGAGATTGTAGCATCTCCTATAGATGATGCAAGAGAAAGAAAGACTCTTCTTTAATTTCCAGAGCTAAATTTAGTTCACACTACTGGCTGAAAGATAAACTACAGCTATCACACTATTTTATTACATTGTTGGTGCTCCTATCTGGTAACATAAAAAAAAGTGATTTTATAAACCATGATATTCAAAAACTTGTACTATGTGCTTGGTACTCTCAAGACCATGTAGGATACAAACATCCCTCTCCTCAAGGAGATGTAAAAAGGAGGGAATAATAGGGATTTACAGTTAAGAATATGGTATACGGCCGGGCGCGGTGGCTCAAGCCTGTAATCCCAGCACTTTGGGAGGCCGAGACGGGCGCATCACGAGGTCAGGAGATCGAGACCATCCTGGCTAACCCGGTGAAACCCCGTCTCTAGTAAAAAAATACAAAAAAATAGCCGGGCGAGGTGGCGAGCGTCTGTAGTCCCAGCTACTTGGGAGGCTGAGGCAGGAGAATGGCGTAAACCCGGGAGGCGGAGCTTGCAGTGAGCCGAGATCCAGCCACTGCACTCCAGGCTGGGCGACAGAGCGAGACTCCGTCTCAAAAAAAAAAAAGAATATGGTATACATATATGACAGATTTAGATTCAAATCCATGCTCTGACATTTGCTAACTACAAGATCTTGGTAATGTTACTTGTTCTTTTCAAGCTTCAGTTTCTTTATATGTAGGTGACCATAATACACCAAACTTGAGGAGTAGTTACAACAGTCAAACGAGGCAACATTACACAGATGAAGTATCAAAATAGAGGGTCTGACACATAGGATGGTTGGTGAGGAGTACAAAGATATACAAATAATTACTTATTTCTACCATAACAATAATCTCCAAGGGCCATAAGCCGGCTTTTTCAGTGAGCATATTTAAGCTCAATCAAGTAAAACAGTTACTTCTTCTACAATAGTGTCTTCTTCATAGGCACTATTATAAGATTTCAAGGTTTAAAAATTAAGATATTATCTTTTCTTTTTTTTAGACAGAGTCTCACTGTGTCACCCAGGTTGGAGTGCAGTGGCATGATCTCAGCTTGCTGCAACCTCTACCTCCTGGGTTCAAGCGATTATCCTGCCTCAGCCTCCCAAGTAGCTGGGACTACAGGCACCCGCCACCACGCCCGGTTAATTTTTGTATTTTTAGTAGAGATGGGGTTTCACTAAGTTAGCCAGGCTGGTCTTGAACTCCTAACCCCATGATCTGCCCACCTTGGCCTCCTAAAGTGCTGGGATTACAGGCTTGAGCCACCGTGCCTGGCCCATTATCTATTTTCTTAAACAATGAATTATAGATATTTGAGTTATAGCTCAGTAACATCACTATAAAGCCAGGACTTATATTACTATGTCATCTCAAATTTGCAGTTAAACTACACCAAAAGCAGAAGCAACAAAAGAAAAAATATATATAAATTCATCTTCATCAAAATTAGAATCTTTTATACTTCAAAGGCCATGACCAAGAGTGGACAGACAACCCACAGAATGGGAGACGGTATCTGCATATGTAACAAGGGTCTAGTATTCAGAATATAAAGAACTCTTACAACTCAGTAATAAAAAGATAACCCAATTTAAAAATGGGCAAAGCCACTGTGTACTCCAGCCTGGGCAACATAGCCAGACCTTACTCTTTTTTTAAAAATGGGCAAAGGATCTGAGCAGACATTTATTTCTCCAGAGAAGATATGCAAATGGCCATGAAGCAATGAAAAGATGCTCAACATTGTTAATCACAAGGGACATGCAAATCAAACCCACAATGAAATACCACTTTACACCCACTAGGAAAGCTATAATCAAGACAAATGATATTGGTGAAAATGAGGTGAAACTGGAATCCTCACACACTGCTAGTTGGAATGTAAAATGGTGCAGCCACATTGGAAAGGTCTGGCAGTTCCTCAAAAGGTTAAACATAGTTACTATATGACCCAGTAATTATTCTCCGAGGTATACACCCAACAGAAATGAAAACATATGTCTACACAAACACTTGTACAGGAATGTTTTTAGCAGTATTATTCATAATAGCCAAAAAGCTGAAATAGTCCAAATGTCCACCAAATGATGAATGAATAAGCAAACTGTGGTCGGGTGCAGTGGCTCACACCTGTAATCCCAGTACTTTGGGAGGCCGAAGCGGGCAGATCACCTGAGATCAGGAATTCTAGACCAGCCTGGCCAACATGGTGAAACCCTGTCTCTACTAAAAATACAAAAATCAGGCTGGGCAGGGTGGTTGATGCATGTAATCCCAGCACTTTGGGAGGCTGAGGCAGGCGGATCACAAGGTCAGGAGTTCGAGAGCAGCTTGACCAATATGGTGAAACCCCACCTCTACTAAAATACAAAAATTAGCTGAGCGTGGTGGTGCGCGCCTGTAGTCCCAGCTACTCAGGAGGCTGAGGCAGGAGGATCGCCTGAACCCAGGAGGTGGACGTTGCAGTGAGCCGAGATTGCGCCACTGCACTCCAGCCTAGGCAACAGAACAAGGCCCCATCTCCAAAAAAAAAAAAAAAAATTAGGCGAGGTGGCAAGCACCTGTAATCCCAGCTACTTGGGAGGCTGAGACAGGAGAATCATTTGAACCCTAGAGCAGGAGGTTGCAGTGAGCCAAGAGGGCGCCACTGCACTCCAGCCTGGGCAACAGAGTGACACTCCATCTCCAAAAAAAAAAAAAAAAAAAAAAATTGTGGTACTGTGTATCCACCAGTACAGTGGAGTACTTTTTAGCAATAAAAAGTAATAAAATACTGGTGCATAATATAACATGAACTGACCTTTAAAAGATTATACTAAGACTGGGCGCGGTGGCTCACGTCTCTAATCCCAGCACTTTGGGACGGTGAGGCGGGTGGATCACCTGAGGTCAGGAGTTTGAGACCAGTCTGACCAATATGGTGAAACCCTGTCTCTACTAAAAATACAAAAATTACCTGGGCATGGTGGCTTGCACCTGTAGTCCCAGCTACTCGGGAGGCTGAGACAGGAGAACTGCTTGAACCTGGGAGGCAGAGGTTGCAGCGAGCCGAGACCGCGCCACTGCGCTCCATCCTGAGCAACAGAGCAAGATAAGACTCTGTCTCAAAAAAAAAAAAAAAAGACTACACTAAGCAAAAGAGGCTAGTTACAAAAGACCACATACTGTATAATTTCACTGAGAGAAAATTTCCAGCTTTGGCGAACACACAGAGACAGAAAGTATATTAGTGGCTGTCAGAGGAGTTTGAGAAATTGGTGGGGGCACATGAGGGCTGAATGAGCAGTGACTGCTTAATAGGTACAGGGTTTCTTTTTGCAGTGATGAAAACGTTCTAAAATTATACAGTAGTAATAGTTGCACAAAACTGTAAATACACTAAAAGCCACTGAATTAACAGTTGACCCTCAAATAACATGGGTTTAAACTGCACAGATCCACTTGAGAATTTTCTTTCACCTCTGCCACCCTAGATGACAAAACCAACTCTTCCTTTCTCCTCAGCCTATTCAATGTGAAGACAAGTAGAATGAAGACCTCTATGACAATCCATTTCCACTTAATCAACAGTAAACATATTTTCTCTCCTTTACGATTTTATTTTCTTTTCCTTTTTTTTTTTTTGAGATGTTGTCTCCCTCTTTCACCCAGGCTGAGTGCCTATAATCCCAACACTTTGGGAGGCCAAGGCAGGCGGATCACTTGAGTCTAGGAGTTCTAGACCAGCCTGGGCAATATGGTGAAACCACATCTCTACAAAAAATACCCCAAAAAGGCTGGGCTCAGTGGCTCACGCCTGTAATCCCAGCAATTTGGGAGGCTGAGGCAGGTGGATCACTTGAGATCAGGATGTTGAGACCAGCCTGAGAAAAATGGCAAAATCCCATCTCTACTAAAAATACAAAATTAGTTGCGTGTGGTGGCACACACTTGTAGTCCCAGCTACCCGGGAAGCTGAGGTGGGAGAGCTGCTTAAACCCAGGAGGCAGAGGTTGCAGTGAGCCAAGATCACGCCACCACACTCCAGCCTGAGTGACACGACAGAATGAGTTATACTACTACAAAAGTTATACTACTTGACCGCATGCAGGTAGGGAGGGGGGATGGTGTGAGCACCACAACCCCTGCATTGTTCAAGAGTCAACTACACTTTAAGAGTGAATTTAATTCTATTTCTCAATAAAGCTGTTATTAAAAATTGTGTACTCATTCTAAATTTTGACTTATGCTAATTAATCTAACTGATATAGATATGAAAGTTTTGTTGCAGTTGCTGTTTTAACTCAGGTACTTGGAAATGTAAATAAATATTTCAGGTATCCCAGCTCCTAGGAAATTCTAACATCTAATTTCAATTTCTCTCCCTGCAATTTAATTCCACTCAACCTTGAGCCTTCAATTAAAGAAATAAATAAACCTCAACACTACCCATAAAATCTCTCCATGAACTTCAAAACTTTATGTCCTTGCCTCAATCCTCCTTCTATAATCTAAATGAATCCTTTACAAAGAAAGGCAACCTCAGATTGTTTTTTAGGCCTTACTACATCCTTTAGGCCCACAATCCTACACTAGAAGCATTTTATATTCACTTAATCCTTACGAAATTATCTCCAGTTTACCATGACGAAAAACATTTTAGTGATGACAAAGAACTTGCCTAAAATCACACAGCTAGAGTTCAGAAAAGCCAGGATTTGAACACACATTAGGAGTCAGTCTCGGTTACCGACATCAAATCAAAGTGACGAGACAAAAGCTTAAGCAGAAAACAGCTAATACCTAAAAATTTTGAACTACTTTCTGTAGTTCACTGTGGCTTGGTCATGTGCACTTGAGATCAAGTACACATGTGGGACAACATCTTGGGTAGAACTAGGGTCAGGATATTGATCTAGGTATCTAGGGAAACACACCTGCCCCAAAACAGCAAGTTCACACTCTTACTTGCTGATTTTATATTCACTTAATTGTATCCATGCATGGTTCAAAAACAGAGGCAAGGGTCTTCTGGAGAGACACTGTAGCTTAACAGAGTAGTACTAGTTTTGGAGCAAAATAGATTTAGATTCACATCTTCACTTGGCCACTTACTAGCTATTTGGCTTAAAACTATTCATTTAACTTTTCTAAATACTTAGCATCCTCATTTTCAGAATGAGGATAATACTCATCTTGCAAAGTTGCCTGAGGAATAAATGGAATAAGGTGGGTAAGTATTTAGCAGAATACCTGGCTCAGAGTAATAGCTCAATAAATGGTAAGCTGTTTTTATTTTAGTTAAGTGTGACACCTACGGTCTTAGTAAAACAAAATTATTCAGGTAAAGCAGCAGCATATTAAAATATTTTTTAAAATTATATCTAAATTTGCACTTAAATTTGTCAATTTTGATAACTATTACTCTTCAAACTTAACTTTTTCAGGTTGGACGCAGTGGCTCACATCTGTAATCCTAGCACTCTGGGAGGCCGGGGCGGGCAGATCATCTGAAGTCCAGGAGTTCGAGACCAGCCTGGCCAATAGGCTGAAATCCCATCTCTACTAAAAATACAAAAATTAGCCAGGCATGGTGGTGCACACCTGTAGTCCCAGCTACTAGAGAGGCTTGAACTGGGGGGCGGAGGTTGCAGTGAGCCAAGATTGCACCACTGCACTCCAACCTGGGTAACAGACTGAGACTGTCTCAAAAAAAAAAAAAGAAAAGAAAAAGGAAAAAAGTTAACTTTTTCATAATATAAAACATTTAAAAAGTTGAGAGAAAAATCTGAAAACTACAGAAAAAAAGAGAAACAAATATACCATAATTCTATAACCCCTAAAACACATTCTACTGAATTACTGAACACTTAAAAAGCCATCTGTGGGCCGATGATGTATTTGGGGAAAAGACGAGTGTCATTCTAACCATTTCTCTTTCTCTGTATTTCATCAGCCTGTTTGAACTTCCAGAGGACAGGCAGAGAAAATGCTGGGGAAAACAAAAGTACAAAAGCCAGTCAGTTGTACTTTTCTTTTTGGGAGGCAAGTTTTCATATTGGAAAAGTTTTGAGCTACCTGAAAACTTAGATTTGAGAAGAAAACTTAGATTTGAGGATTATTTGTGGAGTTTGTTCTCATTCTCTTCCAGGCTCATTACAAAAGATCTGAAAATTTGTTGATGATTTGAGAACTGCAGATAAATATGAACTTATCTTCTCCACACTTGCCCACTAAAAAATTACTCATTTTAAGAAACACCTATTAGAAGAAACAAAATCAAGCAAACATCTAAAGCATTAGATGATTAAAGGATACATATTACAGCCTAAGTTGGAGAGAAAATTACCCAACAAATGGCTTTTTTCCCTGGGAGCTTCTACTGTGCAAGTCTGGGGATCTCCGGGCACAGAGAAAAATTTTCCAGTTTAAATAATGAAAATGTTACAATAACCAGATAACCTACCAAATAACCAGAATTTGAAGTGGGACATGAAGGGCCATATCAATTGGGGGAAAAAATGGCACTGGTAATATCTAGAACAGAAAATAAACAGGAAATACTTTAAAAGGCCAAAATTTGCAAATACAGATTAACAGGGTATGAAATGAAATACTGGGCAATGCACCTGTTAAAGGAAAAAGGGGAACAGAGGATGTTTGAAGTCTTATGTATTTAGTGCTAGCACTAATTCCTGATCTAGCTGTCATGTGGAAAGCATGCTGTCCTGAAGAAAACCTGGGTCCTGGCTTATTCCAAACTACACAGTACTTAATTTAAGTAGTAGTACCTAACCTCTCAGTGTCTTAATCTGTAAAATGGATGCCCTTTATGTACTCACAGCTCTGTGTGAGTCACAAAAGAATTCTGAGCAGATGCTTTTTAACTCCAAAGTGCTGTACAAATCAGAACATCCCTTTTCTCTTCACATTAGTTTGACATGGAAATTTACTTCATAGATGGAAGAAAAATTATTTCGGGTACATTGATGACGAAAATGTGCCGAACGTGGTGAAACAAAGTTAGGTGAAGACAATTATAGAAGTTTACCTGAGAGGCCAGGCGCGGTGGCTCACGCCTGTAATCCCAGCACTTTGGGAGGCCGAGGTGGGCGGATCACCTGAGGTCAGGAGTTTGAGAACAGCCTGGTTAACATGGTGAAACCCCGTTTCTACTAAAAATACAAAAAATTAGCCAGGCGTGGTGGCACACGTCTGTAATCCCAACTACTCGGAAAGCTGAGGCAGGAGAATCACCTGAACCCGAGAGGCGGAGGTTGCAGTGAGCCCGGATCAAGCCATTGCACTCCAGCTTGGGCAACAAGAGTGAAACTCTGTCTCAAAAAAATAAGTTTAGCTGAGAACAGATGAGTCTGAATCAAGGGACTGAAATCAAGGACTGAATCAAGGAACAAATGGGCAAACTGTAGAAACTAGTCGTATAACGACTTCTTACAAACCACAAAAGGACATGCTCACATAAACATTCATCAATAACAAGAAAATGTCATCAGTATTAACGGTAAATCACTTAAAAAATACCCAACAATATGATTTGTCCAAATCCCTCTACCAGGATTCTGGTGAATGTGCGTGCTTTAGTCATAACTCTTCTGTATATTACGACAGGACAAGACCCGCTTTTTATAAAACGTTTAGCAACTCGCCAAGAAACTGGCACACTTTACCTTTTTAATCGCTAAGCAAACATGCAGCTCAGCTGAGATAACCAGGCGAATGTTCAGCCCTCTTCAAAAATAAGATACAAGAGTTTTACATTTTACCAGCCTGATGTCTAATACCGATCACAAGCCTCTATTTAATGCTCTTTCTAGATGTTGGCCACAGATCACGGAAGAGTCCATTCTTTCAAATTCTGAGGACTTTCTACGCTTCAATTCCTAAGCTAAATTGCCAAGGTTTTACTACCACAAAAGTTTAAAGTCAACGGAGAGCGTGCCCTAATCCCTAAATCGATTAGGTTTATTACACGGCACCAGCGAGGAGGAACTGGAAATACAAGAACGAGCGGGTCCAATCTCCGGTGGCCGCGGGACCCGACGCCCTGGGCCCGGACACCCTCCCCGGGGACGCGGGCGCCACGGGCCCGGCTCCCAGACGAGAGCTTGCAGGGGAAGGGGAGGAAGAAGGAGCCGGGGGCCCTAGAGCCGGACCGCGGCTCGGCCTCCCTCCTGGCCCGCGCCTCTCGCCGCGCTCACCGCGTTCTTCTTCTGCACCATCTTGTCCATCTTCTTGGCAAAGCGGACCACTTCGTCCTCCATGGCTCCGGCAGGTCTTCTCCGCGCCCAGCCCGCTGGCAAGGGGAAGTGGGCGAAGCTGGAACGCAGGACACGGCAGGAGCGACCCCCAGCGCGCGGCAAGCCCCACCACCGCAGGCCCCGGCCTAGGCTCCCTTCCTCACAAACCAAGCCCGCGGCGGCGGCGGCGGCTGTGGCGGCGGCAGCAGCTCCTCCTCCCCAGGCAGCGACAATCGAACACCGCGCGCGACATGCAGGCGCTACCAATTGACTGCAGATCGCTGGGAGGGGGCGAGCCCAGGTTCCCGCCAGGCGGGCGTCGGGCTAGTGGGCAGGCGTGGCTTCCGGCTAGAGGGTCATGGAAGATGCCAGGTTTTGCTGCGCGTTCACCTCCGGCCCCGCCTCCGCACAGGGCGGGTTTTCGGCCCTCGGTTACCTCCTGACAGCCCGAAGTTTTAGAACCCACGGAGGCCCAAGCAGCTCGAAACAGGGGCAGATTCCGAGCATGGAACTTTGGCAGGTTTTAAAGTCTGTGGGAAGCCAAGCACTTTCTCCATAGGAGACTGCTACAGGGAAAAACGGAACCCGCGTCCCCTAAATTAGGTTACGGAGTTAGTCGTTTTAAGAGTTCCTTTTTTTGGAGACCAAGCCTCGCTCTGTCGCCAGGCTGGAGTGCAGTGGCGCGATCTCGGCTCCCTGCAACCTCTGGCCCCCAGGTTCAAGCGATTTTGCCTGTAATCCCAGCACTTTTGGAGGCCGAGGCGGGTGGATCACCTGAGGTGAGGAGTTTGAGACCAGCCTGACCAACATGGAGAAATACCGTCACTACTAAAAATACAAAATTAGCCGGGCATGGTGGCCTGTAATCCCAGCCACTCGGGAGGCTGAGGCAGGAGAATTCGCTTGAACCCAGGAGGCGGAAGTTGCGGTGAGCCGAGACTGCCATTGCACTCCAGCCTGGGCGACAAGAGCGAAACTCCGTCTCAAAAAAAACAAAAAATAAATAAAAGTCAAATCGTTCGTGAGCTCCTGGAGTATTGAGACCCAGTCTTGGGAAAGGAAGTTTGAATAGTTGAAGAACAGTTGACAGAAACCTTCTGGTCAGAAATTACACAAGGCATCCCACCAGCTTCTGAGGATCAGAGAGGAAGGTGACTTAAGTTGTGACAGGGTTCATAGTGGAGAATGTAGGCTCCTCCAAAAAGTCTTTCCCCACTTAAACCCTTCACTACCAACTCATGCTATTTGCAGGTATAACTCCCCACACCACGTAACTATCATTCATCAAAGTACACCACCTAATAATGTTCTTTCTATACTGAGATGACAGGTTTTTCCTGGTTCTGACTCACTCATTTAGGGAACAAGTATTGGGATCGTTTCCCTATTTCGTTTCATTTTAAAGTTATCTTTTTATTATTAATTTACAGCTTAAATTTTAGTATTTGTTGAGATTTATCTTGTTATTTTTTTTTTTTTTTTTTTTGAAACGGAGTTTTGCTCTTATTGACCAGGCTGGAGTGCAGTGGTGCGATCTCGGCTCACTGCAACCTCTGCCTCCCGATTCAAGCGATTCTCCTGCCTCAGCCTCCCGAGTAGCTGGGAATACAGGCGCCCACCACCAAGCCCGGCTAATTTTTTGTATTTTTAGTAGAGACGGGGTTTCACCATGTTGGCCAGGCTGGTCTTGAACGCCTGACCTCAGGTGATCTGCCCACCTTGGCTTCCCAAAGTGCTGGGATTACAGGCGTGAGCCACCGCGCCCGGCCTGTTTTGTCAACTTTTATGTATATCTATGTGTTCTAAAAAAGAACACACAGAAAAAAATTGTTTTCTACAGAAAATGTTGCAATATTTACATCCCTGTTTGCTGTCTGCTCCATGCCTCAATTAATGAGTATGTAAAAATTTCCCTTTATGATGTGGATTTGTATATTTATTCTAATAATTCTGTCATTTTTCTTTTTTCCCAAAGAATCAGTTGATTTTTTTTTTTACTGTAAAATACACATAACACAAAATTTATGCTTGTAACTAGTTTTCTTTTTTCATGCTACCTTGTCTAAGACAAATTTTAACTATTTTCTTAGATTTTAATTCATTTTATTTTATTTTTTATTTTTTTTAGGCAGAGTCTTAACCTGTCACCCAGGCTGGAGTGCAGTGGTGCAATCTCGGCTCACTGCAACCTTTGCCTCCCAGGTTCAAGCAATTCTCCTGCCTCAGCCTCCCAAGTAGCTAGGATTACAGGTGCCCACCACCACGCCCTGGTAATTTTTGTATTTTTAGTATAGGTGGGATTTTACTACATTAGCCAGGGTGTTCTCAAAATCCTGACTTCCGGTATCTGCCCACCTTGGCCTCCCAAAGTGCTGGGATTACAGGTGTGAGCCACCACGCCTGGCCTGTTTTAGCTATTTTAAAGTGTAAAGGCCTGGTGTGTACATACCCAGTGTGCATGGGATATGGCAAAAGCAACGCTCAGATGGAAATGTATAGCTGTAGACACCTATGTTTGAAAATAAAGATCTCCGGCCGGGCGCAGTGGCTCACGCCTGTAATCCCAGAACTTTGGGAGGCCAAGGTGGGCGGATCACCTGAGGTCAGGAGTTCAAGACCGGCCTGGCCAACATGGTGAAACCCTGTCTCTACTAAAAATACAAAAATTAGCCGTCCTGTTGATGGGCGCCTGTAATCCCAGCTACTCGGGAGGCTGAGGCAGGAGAATCGCTTAAACCCAGGAGGTAGAGGTTGCAGTGAGCTGAGATTGTGCCACTGCACTCTAGCCTGGGTGACAGAGCGAGGTTCCGTCTCAAAAATAAATAAATAAGTAAATATAAAATAAAATGAAGTGTACAATTCAGTGGCATTTCTAACAATAACAATGTAGTAGCACCATCACCACTCAATAGTCCCCAAAAGTTTTCCAAAAATGTTCATCACCTCAAAAAGAAGCCCAGTATCAATTAAGCAGTCACTCCTGATTCCTTTCTCCCCTCAACCCTTGGCAACCACTAACTGGCTGTCTCTACAGTCTTGAATATTCTGAACATTTTACATATTTAATAAATAGAATCCTAGAATATGTGACCTTTTCGGACTGGCTTCTTTCACTTAGCATGTTTTCAAGGTTCACCTGTGTTGTAGCTGTGTCAGTACTTCATTCCTTTCTATGGCTGAATAATATTGCATTGTATACAGATAACATTTTTAAAATTCATTCATCACATGATGGACATAAGCATTATTTCCACCCACCTTTCACTACACATTTTCACTCTTGTGAATAGTGCAGCTGTGAACATTCATATATAAAGTTTTGTGGGAACACCTGTTTTCAGTTCTTTTGGGTGTGAACCTAGGAGTGGAATTGTTGGGTTTCATGGTAATTCTACATTTAAATTCGAGGAACTGTCCATCTGTTTTCCATGGCAGTTGCACCATTTTTACATACCCATCAGAAACATAGTAGGGCTCCAACTTCTCTGCATCTTTGTCAACAACTGTTTTTGTCCTTTTTCTTATTATTGTTATTATTTTATTTTGAGGTGGCATTTCACTCTTGTTGCCCAGGCTGGAGTGCAATGGTGCAATCTCAGCTCACTGCAACCTCTACCTCCCGGATTCAAGTGATTCTCCTGCCTCAGCTTCCGGAGTAGCTGGGATTGCAGGCTCCTGTCATCATGCCCAGCTAATGTTTTGTATTTTTAGTAGAGATGCTGTTTCACCATGTTGGCCAGGTTGGTCTTGAACTCCTGACCTCAGGTGATCCACCCACCTTGGCCTCCCAAAGTGCTGGGATTACAGGAGTGAGACATTGTGCCCAGACTGTTTAGTTCATTTTTAGAACTCTAATTATCTGATGAGGTAAGAAATGGTGTCTCATTGTGACTTTGATTTGCATTTCCCTAATAATTAATGATGTTAAGCATATTTTCATGTGTGTGTTGGCCATTTCTATGGTTTCTTTTTTTTTTGAGATGGGGTATCACTCTGTTGTCTGGGCTGGATTACAGTGGCGCAGTCTCAGCTCACTGTAGCCTCCACCTCCCGGGTTCAAGCAATTCTCCCACCTCAGCCTCCTGAGTATCTCGGATTACCAGGGAGCACCACCACCCTTGGCTAATTTTCACACTTTTAGTAGACATAGGGTTTCACCATGTTGGCCAGGCTGGTCTGGAACTCCTGACCTCAGGTGATCCGCCCACCTAGGCCTCTCAAAGTGCTGGGATTATAGGTATGAGCCACCTCCCCCAGCCGTCTATGATTTCTCTAGAGAAATGTCTATTCTAGTATTTTGCCCAAGTTTTAACTGAGTTGTGTTTATGTTGTTAAGTTGTAAATGTTCTTATATAATTCTGGACTCTAGAGCCTTGAGATAAATATGTTTTGCAAGCATTGTTTCCCTTCCCATTTTGTGGGTTATCTTTTCAGTCTTTTTTTTCTTTTTTTGAGACAGGGTCTCACAGTTGCCCAAGCTGAGTGCTGTGGTGTGATCACAGCTCATTGCAGCCTCCACTATTTGGGCTCAAGCAATTCTCTTGCCTCTGCCTCCTGAGTAGCTGGGACTACAGGCACATACCACCATGCCCAGCTAATTCTGGATTATTTGTAGAGACAGGGTCTCACTATGTTGCCCCGGCTGGTCTCAAACTCCTGAACCCCAGCAATCCTCCCACCTCAGCCTTCCAAAGTGCTGGGATTCCAGGTGTGAGCCACCTTGCCCAGCTTCTTTTCAGTCTCTTGATATTGACCTTTCATGCATAAACTTTATATTTTACCAAAGTCCAATTCATATATTGCTTTTATTACTTGTGCTTTTGGTGTCAAATCTCAGAAAGAATTGCAAATCCAAGGTCATGAAGATTGACCATTGCCATTTTAACAATATTAAGTCTATTATTTCATTACAATGGGATATCTTTCCATTTATTTAGATCTATTTTAATTTCTTTAAGCAATATAAAATAGTTTTCATTGTGCAACTCTTGGCTAAATTCACCTCATTGGCTAAATTTATTCTTGGTATTTTATTTTATTTTGTTATCTATATTATATTATCTTTTATTAATTTTTATTTTATTGAGACAGGGTTTTGCTCTGTCACTCAGGCTGGAGTGCAGTGGCACAATCATACCTCACTACAACCTCAATGTCCTGGGCTCAAGAGATCCTCCCACCTTGGTCTCCCAAAGCGCTGGGATTACAGGGATGAGCCACGGTTCCTTGCCCTAATCTTTTCTTTTGCCTCTAATTAATCTTTAATAAATTTCCTTCTGACACTTGGGATTTACTTTTCTTCTCTTTTTCCAATTCCTTAAGGCATAAAGTTGGGTAATTAATGTCAGATTTTTCTTTTTTTTTTTTTTTTTGAGACGGAGTTTTGCTCTTGTTGCCCAGGCTGGAGTGCAACAGCATGATCTCTGCTCACCGCAACCTCCACCTCCCGGGTTCAAGCCTCAGCCTCCCGAGTAGCTGGGATTACGGGCACGTGCCACCACGCCCAGCTAATTTTGTATTTTTAGTAGAGACGGGGTTTCTCCATGTTGGTCAGGCTGCTCTCGAACTCCTAACCTCAGGTGATCCGCCCTCCTCAGCCTCCCAAAGTGCTGAGATTTACAGGCATGAGCCACCACGCCTGGCTGAGATTATTCTTTTTCGTGAGCTATAAATTTCCCTCTGAGCACTATTTTCACTGCATTTCATAAGTTTTGGTATATCATAGCTTTGTTTTCATTTGTCTCAAAATATTGTTCTATTTTCTGATTTCTTTTTGAAATTGTATGAGTGTATTATTTCAACATAATTGTGAAATTTCCTTTTTTCCTTCTGTTGTTTATATCTAGCTTCATCACATTATAGTTAAAGAAATACTTTGTATGATTATGATTTTTAAAAATTCTTTGGCTGGGCATGGTGGCTCACACCTGTAATCCCAGCATTTTGGAAGGTTGAGGTAGGAGGATTGCTTGAGCTCAGGAGTTCAAGATCAACCACCATAGGGAGGCAACATAGTGAGATCTCACCTGTACTAAAAAAATAAAAATAAAAACAATAGCCAGTCATGGTGGCATGTACCTGTACTCCCAGTTACTGGGGAGGGCGAGGTGGGAGGATCACTTGAGTCTGGGAGACACAGGTTGCAGTGAGCTATGATTGTGCCACTACACTCCAGCCTGGACGACCGAGCAAGACCCCTGACTCAAAATAAATAAAGAAATAAAAACAAGGCCGGTCATGGTGGCTCATGCCTATAATCCCAGCACTTTGGGAGGCTGACCTCAAGATCACTTGATGTCAGGAGTTCGAGACCAGCCTGGCCAACATGGTGAGACTCTGTCTCTGCTAAAAATACTAAAAATTAGCCGGGCATGGTGGCAGGCACCTGTAATCCCAGCTACTTACGAGGCTGAGGCAGGAGAATCGCTTGAACCCTGGAGGCAGAGGTTGCAGTCAGCCAAGATCACACCATTGCCCCTAGCCTGGGCAACAAGAGCGAGGCTCCGTCTCAAGAAAAAAAAAAAAGAAAAGAAAGAAAGGAAAAATAAGAAAAGAAATAAAAACAAAAATTTGGCCGGGCGCGGTGGCTCAAGCCTGTAATCCCAGCACTTTGGGAGGCTGAGACGGGCGGATCACGAGGTTAGGAGATCGAGACCATCCTGGCGAACACGGTGAAACCCCGTCTCTACTAAAAAAAATACAAAAAACTAGCCGGGCGTGGTGGCGGCGCCTGTAGTCCCAGCTACTCGGGAGGCTGAGTCAGGAGAATGGCGGGAACCCGGGGGGCGGAGCTTGCAGTGAGCTGAGATCCGGCCACTGCACTCCAGCCCGGGTGACAGAGCCAGACTCCGTCTCAAAAAAAAAAAAAAAAAAAACAAAAACAAAAATTTATTGAGGCCAGGTGCAGTGGCTCATGCCTGTAATCCCAGCAGTTTGGGAGTCTGAGGCAAGCAGATCACTTGAGGTCAGGAGTTCGAGACCAGCCCGGCCAACGAACATAGCAAAACTCCGTCTCTACTAATACAAAAATTAGCCATGCATGGTGGTGCGCCTGTAGTCCCAGCTACTTGGGAGGCTGAGACATGAGAAACATTTGAACCCGGGGGTGGAGGTTGCATTGAGTTGAGAGCCCGCCACTGCACTCCAGCCTGGGTGACAGAGAAAGACTCTGCCAAAAAATTGAAAATAAAAAAATTGAGACATTTAATTTGTCTAACATATGAGAATGTTCCCTCATAATAATTCTGGAGAATGTTCCCTGTACACTTTGGAAAAATATGTATTCTTATGGGTGATGTGTACTGTATGTACTACGTCTAATTGGCTTATAATGTTGTTTAAGTTCTGTATTTCCTACTGATCCTCTAACCGTTCTATCTATTAATAAAAGTGGTGGGGGTTTTTTGTTGTTGATTTTTTTTGAGATGGAGTTTCACTCTTGTTGCCCAGGCTGGAGTGCAATGGTGTGATCTTGGCTCACCGCAATGTCCGCTTCCTGGGTTCAAGTGATTCTCCTACCTCAGCCTCCCAAGTAGCTGGGATTACAGGCGTGCACCACCACGCCCAGCTAATTTTGTATTTTAAGAAGAGACAGGGTTTCTCCATGTTGGTCAGGCTGGTCTCAAACTCCCAACCTCAGGTGATCTACCTGTCTTGGCCTCCCAAAGTGCTGGTATTACAGACATGAGCCACTGCGCCTCGCCAAAGAGGTGTATTTTTAAGTTTCTAATTATTATTATAGAACCACCTATTTCACCCTTAAACTATGTCAGTTCTTGCTTCATATATATGGGGGCTCTGTTGTAAGGCATGGACATGTTTATGATTGTTATATCTTCTTGATGGTTTAACCCTTTTATACATATATAATGTTCTTTTGTAGCAAATTTTGACTAGCACTCTATTTTTTTTTTTCTTTTTTTTTTGAGACGGAGTCTCGCTCTGTCGCCCAGGCTGGAGTGCGGTGGTGCGATCTCCGCTCACTGCAAGCTCTGCCTCCCGGGTTCACGCCATTCTCCTGCCTCAGCCTCCTGAGTAGCTGGGACTACAGGCGCCCATCACCACACCCGGCTAATTTTTTTGTACTTTTAGTAGAGATGGGGTTTCACCGTGTTAGCCAGGATGGTCTCGAACTCCTGACCTCAGGTGATCTGCCCACCTCGGCCTCCCAAAGTGCTGGGATTACAGGCGTGAGCCACTGCGCCCAGCCTACTTTCACTCTTTTTTTATTTTTTATTATTTTTTATTTTTATTTTTTTTTTGAGACAGAGTCTCGCTCTGTCACCCAGGCTGGAGTGCAGTGGCCAGATCTCAGCTCACTACAAGCTCTGCCTCCCAGGTTTACGCCATTCTCCTGCCTCAGCCTCCCAAATAGCTGGGACTACAGGCGCCCGCCACCTCGCCCGGCTAGTTTTTTGTATTTTTAGTAGAGACGGGGTTTCACCGTGTTAGCCAGGCTGGTCTCGATCTCCTGACCTCGTGATCCGCCCGTCTCGGCCTCCCAAAGTGCTGGGATTACAGGCGTGAGCCACCGCGCCCAGCCTACTTTCACTCTTTTTTTATACTAGCATAGCCACCTCAGCTCTCTTTTAGTTACTGTTTTCGTGGAACACCTTTTTCCATCCTTTTACATTCAATATATTTGTCTTGGATCTAAAACGAGTCTCTTGAAGACATATAGTTGTATCTCTTTTTAAAATTTTTATTTTACCAATCTCTTTTAATTGCATACTTTAATCCTATTGTGAGCTGAATTTGCCATTTAAAACACAAATGCATAGAAGCATAAGTTATAAATCTATGTTAATGGGCATACATTGTGTACAGATTTCATTTGTAACAACAACTATATGAAGATAGAAGGATGAAATTGAATAGGAGCACAGCATTTGTATACTGCTGAAGCTAAATTGGGATTATTCAGATTCTTTTTTTTCCTTTTTTTTTTTTTTTTTTGAGACAGAGTTTCGCTCTTATCACCCAGGCTGGAGTGCAATGGTGCGGTCTCAGCTCACTGTAACCTCTGCCTCCTGGGTTCAAACAATTCTCCTGCCACAGCCTCCTGAGTAGCTGGGATTACAGGCGCCCACCACCATGCTCGGTTAATTTTTGTACTTTTAGTAGAGATGGGGTTTCGCCATGTTGGCCAGGCTGGTCTCAAACTCCCGACCTCTAGTGATCCACCCGCCTTGGCCTCTCATGGTGGAATTACAGACGCAAGCCACTGCGCCCAGCCTATTTAAGCTAGATTCTTAAGGCTCTGTGTTCACAGGAAGGAGCATATGGGTCTGCCACATGCTGTGGGGGCCATAAACCCCCACCAACTGGCTGCAGCAGAGGCTTCTCCCCACTTCTGGCTGCCCCAGGCCTGCTGCCTCCTACTCCACATCCATTGGAGCCCTCTTAGTTTTGGTCACTTGTGTAAGGGCACCCATGGGTGTCCAGCCAAGGTCATCGAGAAAGGAGTCTGGCTCATTGCCCAGGCTGGAGTGCAGGTGGTTAGTCACAGGTGTGGTTGTGCACTATAGCCTCAAAATCCAGGTCTCAAACTACCTGTGGTATCCAGCCAAAGTCATTGAAAAAGGAGTCTTGCTGCATTGTCTAGGCTGGAGTGCAGTGGTTATTCATAGGTGTGATTGTACACTATAACCTCGAAATCCAGGTCTTGAGCCACCCTCCTTCCTTGGAGTAGCTGAGACTACAAGATGCATGCCACCATACTAATTTTTGTATTTTTTGTAATGTTCCCCAGGCTGTTCTCAAACTCCAGGCTCAAGTAAAGGATAGTTTTGTTGGATACAGAATTGTTCATTGACAGGTATTTTTTCTTTCAGCATTTTAAATAGTATCATCCCACTACTTCCTAGCTTCTATGGTTTCTGCTGCAAAATTGGCTGTTAATCTCATTGAAACACTTGGATGTGATAAGTTCTCTTGCTCTTGCTGCTGTCAATAATCTTTTTGTCTTACTACAGTTTGATTATAATTGGCTTGGTGTGAATATATTCAAGTTTACTCTACTTGGAGTTCATTGAGTTTCTTTGATGTGTAGATTTACGTCTTTCATCAAAGTCAGGGATTTTTTTTTTTTTTAAGAGTCTGGGTCTCGGCTGGGTGCAGTGGCTCTCGCCTGTAATCCCAGCACTTTGGGATGCCGAGTAGGAGGATCACCTAAGGTCAGGAGTTCAAGACCAGCCTGGCCAACATGGTGAAACTCCATCTCCACAAATATACCAAAATTAGCCGGTCATGATAGCGGGTGCCTGTAATTCCAGCTACTCGGGAGGCTGAGGTGGGAGAATTGCTTGAACCCAGGAGGCGGAGGTTGCAGTGGCTAAGATAGTGCCATTGCACTCCAGCCTGGGTGACAAAGTGAGACTCCATCTCAAAAAAAAAAAAAGAGTCTGGGTCTCACACTGTGGCCCAGGCCAGAGTGAAGTGGCATAATCATGACTCACTGCAGCCTCAAACTACTGGGTTCATGTGATCAAGTGATCCTCCCATCTCAGCCTCCTGAGTAGCTGGGACTGTAGGCATGTACCAGACACCCAGTGAAGTTTTTACAAATCTTTTTTAGAGACAATGTATTAATCCATTCTGTATTGCTATAAAGGAATACCTTAGAGTGGGTAATTATTGTTTTTCTTTTTCTTTTTTTTGAGACGAAGTCTTGCTCTGTCACCCAGACTGCAGTGCAGTAGCACAGTCTCGCTCACTGCAACCTCTGCTTCCCAGGCTTAAGCAATTCTCCTGCCTCAGCCTCTTGAGTGGTTGGGATTAGCTGTGATTAAAGGTGTGTGCCACCATGCCCAGCTAATTTTTCTTTTTTGTTTTTTGCTTTTTTTTGAGATGAGTTTATCTCTTGTTGCCCAGGCTGGAGTGCAATGGCATGGTCTTGGCTCCCTGCAACATCGGCCTCCCAGGTTCAAGCGATTCTCCTGCCTTAGCCTCCTGAGTAGCTGGGATTACAGGTGCCCACTACCATGCCCAACTAATTTTTGTATTTTTAGTAGAAACAAGGTTTCACCATGTTGGCCAGGCTGGTCTCGAACTTCTGACCTCAGGTGATTCGCCTGCCTCTGCCTCCCAAAGTGCTGGGATTACAGGCAAGAGCCACCTTGCCTGGCCTTAATTTTTGTAGTTTTTAGTAGAGACAGGGTTTCATCACATCGGCCAGACTGGTCTCCAACTCCTGACCTCAAGTGATCCACTTGCCTCAGGCTTCCAAGTGTTGGGATTACAGACATAAGCCACTGCACCAGCCTGAGGGTGGGTAACTATTTATAAAAAATAAAAATAAAAATAATTAAAGAAAAAAAAAAAAGCAGGCCTGGTGTGGTGGCTCACGCCTGTAATCCAGCACTTTGGGAGGCTGAGGCAGGTGGATCACAAGGTCAGGAGATCGAGAGCATCCTGGCCAACATGGTGAAACCCTGTCTCTACTAAAAATACACAAATTAGTGGGGTGTGGTGGCATGTGCCTGTAATCCCAGCTACTCAGGAGTCTGAGACAGGAGAATCACTTGAACCAGGGAGTTGGAGGTTGCAGTGAGCTGAGATCACACCACTGCACTCCAGCCCGGCGACAGAGCAAGACTACATCTGAAAAAGAAAAAAAAAACCTTATTTGGCTCATAGTTCTGCAGACTATATAAGCAGCATGGTGGGTAGGCAGGGTGGCTCACACCTGTAATCCCAGCACTTTGGGAAGCTGAGGCAGGCAGATAGCTTGAGCTCAGGAGTTCAAGACCAGCCCAAACAACATGGGGAAATCCCATCTCTACAGAAAACACAAAAATTAGCCAGGCATTTTGGTGAGCACCTGTAGTCCCAGCTACTTGGGAAGCTGAGGTGGGAAGATGGCTTGAGTCTGGGAGGCAGAGGTTGCAGTGAGCCGAGATCATGTCATTGCACTCCAGCCTGGGTAATAGAACAAGAGCCTGTCTCAAAAAAAAAAGCACGGTGCAAGCATCATGAGGGCCTCAGGAAGCTTTTATTCATTGCAGAAGGGAGAAGGAGAGTTGGCATGTTACATGGTGAGAGAGGGAACAAGTGGGGCCGGGAGGAAGTGCCAGGCTCTTTAAACAACTAGCTCTTGCAAGAACTAATAAAGCCAGAATTCACTCATTATTGTGAGGAAGGAACGAAGCCATTATTCATGAGGGATCGGCCCCCATGACTCAAACACCTCCTATGAGACCCTACAACCAACGTTGGGGATCACATTTCAACATGAGATTTGGAGAGGAAAACATCCAAACTGTATCAGATGGGGTCTCAATATACTGCCCAAGCTGGTCTCAAACTCTTGGCCTCAAGTGATCCTCCTGCTTCAGCCTTTCATTGCTAGCATTACAGATATGAGCCATTGCGCCCAGCTAAATTTGGGGTTGGCCATTATTTCTTCAAATATTCCCTTTGTTCCTCTTTTTTCTCTCCTTCTGGAATTCCATTTTGTGTATGTTGCTACTCTAGAAACCCACAGGTTTCTTAGGCTATGTTCATTTTTATTTTCTTTTTTCATTCTATTCCTCAGACTGGATAATTTCTTTTTTTTTTTTGAGACGGAGTCTTGCTCTGTCGCCCAGGCTGGAGTGCAGTGGCCAGATCTCGGCTCACTGCAAGCTCCGCCTCCCGGGTTCACGCCATTCTCCTGCCTCAGCCTCCCGAGTAGCTGGGACTACAGGCGCCCGCCACCTCGCCCGGCTAGTTTTTTGTATTTTTTAGTAGAGACGGGGTTTCACCGTGTTCACCAGGATGGTCTCGATCTCCTGACCTCGTGATCCGCCCGTCTTGGCCTCCCAAAGTGCTGGCATTACAGGCTTGAGCCACCGCGCCCGGCCAGACTGGATAATTTCAATTGTACTATCTTTAAGTCTGCTGATTCTTCTGCCTGCTCAAACCTGCTGTACAACTCGTGAATTTTTTATTTTAATTATTGTTATCTTCAGTTCTAGATATGTATTTGGTTCCTTTTTATAATTTGTATTTATTGATTGATGTTCTCTAGTTGTTGAGATATTGTCCTCCTGCTTTAATTTTTTTCTCCATGGTTTCCTTTAGTTTTTTGAGTTATATTTAAGACAGCTGAATAAGGTCTTTGCTCAGTAAGTCCAATATCTGAGCTTCCTCAAGGACAGTGTTTCTGCTCATTTCTTTTTTTTCCCACGCGAATGGGCCAGGCTTTGTTTCTTTGTATGCCTCATATTTTTTGCTGAAAAATGAACATATTGAAGATTATAATGTAACTTTTAAAGTCAGAATTCTTGCCGCTTATTGTTAATGTGAGTTTTTTAGTTTATATGTTTAATGACATTTCTAAACTGTCATGTGTAGTCACTAAAGTATCTGTTTGGTTAGCTTAGTGTCCACCTAATGTTTTGACAGATACTTCATTTTTTTTAAACACCTGGAGCAAGAAAAAAAAATCTCCCAGTCTTTGCAGTAGGGCTCTTTGTGTTGGGCACACTTGTAATATTCAACTGGTCAGTTTCCAACTCTGCCTTAACCTTCATGACCTGCTGGCCCAGGACTTTGAGGTCAGCCAGAGGTGAGAGCTTAGGAATTTCGCAGATCTTTTTTTTTTTTTTTTTTTTTTTTTGGAGAGGGAGTCTCACTCTGCTGCCCAGACTAGAGTGCAGTGGCAGAATCTTGGTTCACTGCAACCTCTGCCTCCTGGGCAAGCAATTCTCCTGCTTCAGCCTCCCAAGTAGTTGGGATTACAGGTTGGGGCCACCATGCCTGGCTAACTTTTGTATTTTTTAGTATAGATGAGGCTTCGCCATATTAGCCAGGCTGGTCTTGAACTCCGGACCTCAAGTGATCCGTCCGCCTCGGCCTCCTAAAATACTGGGATTACAGGTGTGAGCCACCACCACCACCAGCCACTCAGCCACTTTTCTGAACCTGCAAACTGCCCTGTTCATATACATGGTCTGGATTTCCAGAAATACGTGAAAGCACTTGAAAACCTTTATTTTCCCAAAGCATCTCACTCCTCAGCCTTTCCTCCCAGGCTTTCTGGTGTGTCTATTGTTTGCTCCAACTTATGTCATTTGCCCTAAGTGGTAGTGACTGGTTTATTTGCCTTTAAATATTTTTGACCAACACCCTCTGTATTGGTCACTTCTCCACCCTCAGAGAGTTCTGAGCTATTTCTTCACCCTGAGAGAGTTCTGAGTTACAGCAAATAAAGGCAGTCTTTGTACTAGTCCTTCAATAAGACACCTGAGAGACAACCACAATTCTTTGAAAATAAGGTTAACTTTGGTTCGTCCGATATCTGGAACCCACAGGAATGTGAACTGTTATCTTCAAGAGCATCACCATGACTGGGAGGGATAATTAAGCATAAGTAAAAATGACACA
The DNA here is from genome assembly GCF_049350105.2 of Macaca mulatta. NCBI lineage: Eukaryota > Metazoa > Chordata > Mammalia > Primates > Cercopithecidae > Macaca > Macaca mulatta. Next base: position 64,690,807 of record NC_133413.1, read on the forward strand.
AAGCCTTCCTACCAGGCAGTAATTTTTTTTTTTTAAAGCAGCTTTATTTAGATAAAATGAGGTTCATCCATGTGGTAGCTTTTTAAATTAAATTAAATTTTTTTTTTGGAGGCCGAGTTTCACTCTTCTCGCCTAGGCTGCAGTGCAATGGTGTGATCTCAGCTCACTGCAACCTCCACCTCCCAGGTTCAAGCAATTCTCTTGCCTCCGTCTCTGAGTAGCTGGGATTGCAGGCGTGCACCACCACGCCTGGCTAATTTTTGTGTTATTAGTAGAGACAGGGTTTCACCATGTTGGCCAGGCTGGTCTTGAACTCTGACCTCAGGTGATCCACCTGCCTTGGCCTCCCAAAGAGCTGGGATTACAGGCGTGAGTCACTGTACTTGGCCAGCATTCTTTTTTATTACTGAATACTGTTTTATGGCTATGCCACTTCTTATTTATCCACTTGTTGCTTATGAACACCTGGGCGATTTCTGCATTGTGGCTCCTAAGAATAATGCTTCTATGAGCATTCGTGTACAAGTTTTTGTGTGGACGTATGTTTGTTGCCTTAAAGTTTATTTTACCTCGTAAAAATATAGCTAAGCCAGCTTACTTTGGGTAGTATTTGCTTGTTATAATTTCCCATCCCTTTCAAACTTTCTGTGCCCTATGTACTTGATATTGCCTGTAATGAAAATACAGTTTTTGGCCAGGTGTGGTGGCTCACACCCGTAATCTCAGCACGTGGGAGGCTGAGGTGGGAGGATGGCTTGAGGCCAAGAGTTAGAGACCAGCCTGCGTGACATACTAAAACTCTCTCTACAAAACAATAAAAATAAATTTTAAAAATTAGCTAGGCATGGTGGTGCACACCTGTAGTCCTGGTTACTTGGGAGGCGGAGGCAGGAGGATTGCCTCAGCCCAGTTCAAGGCTGCAGTGAGCTGTGATCACACCACTACACTGCAGGCTGGGTAACAGAGCGAGACCCTGTCTCAAAAACCAAAATGCGTGTGTGTGTGTGTGTGTGTAACTTTATATCATTCTTTTGTTCAGCCTAATTTCTGTCATTTACTGACAAATTTAGTCCATCACAGTGGAAATAACTGCTATTTGGATTTGTATGTATCATAGTATGAAATGTCTTGTTCTGTGTTTTATATGCTTTATTTCTTATTTCTCCTTTCTCATCTTTTTTTTTTTTTTTAAATGAAGCCTTAAAAATTTCATCCCCTCAACCGGGTGCGGTGGCTCACGCTTATAATCCCAGCACTTTCGGAGGCTGAGGCGGGTGGATCACGAGGTCAGGAGTTCGAGACCAGCCTGGCCAACACAGTGAAACTCTGTCTCTACTAAAAATACAAAAATTAGCTGGGCGTGGTGGCAGGTGCCTGTAATCCCAGCTACTCGGGAGGCTGAGGCAGAAGAATCGCTTGAACCTAGGAGGCAGAGGTTGCAGTGAGCCGAGATCACGCCACTGCACTCCAGCATGGGCAACAGAGCTAGACTCCATCTCAAAAAAAAAAAAATCCCCTTCCCCACTACTTTGGAATTTACACCTATTTATGTTCAGTTTTTTAGTTAGCTTTACGCTGAACACTTAATTTTAAAAGGAATAAATATTTCTTATCTACTCACAAAAAGTGGAAGAACCACAGAATATTTCAACTTCTATTAGCCCTCCCATTGTACATTTTTAAAAACTTCTTATGTTGAAATATTTATAGATTCACAGGGAATTGTCAAGATAAGCATAGAGGTCCTGTGTCCCCTTCCATCCAGTTTCCTCCAATGGTTACATCATACTTACAGTACAATATCGAAACCAGGACATTGACATAGTTTAAAAATATGTGTATAGTCCCGTCTTTTATCATGTGTAGATTCATATAACCACCACTACAATCAAATATAGAACTATTCTGTCACCACAAAGATCATCATCATGCTATTCCCTTGTAGTCACATCCACTACCCTCTCCCACACCATCTCTAGCCCCTGGCAACTACTAATCCATTTTCCATCTCTGTAATTTAGTCATTTTGAAAGTTATATACAGTGTGTGACCTTTGGAGATTGGCTTTTTTCACTCAGAGTAAGGCCCTTCAGGCGGGATGTAGTGCCTCACGCCTGTAATCCCAACACTTTGGAAGGCCAACGTGGGAGTGTTGCCTGAAGCCAGGGGCTTGAGATCAGACTGAGGAACAAAGTCAGACCCCACCTCTACGAAAAATAATTTATACATTAGCCAGGCATGTGGCGGGTGCCTGTAGTCCCAGCTACTCTGGAGGCTGAGGTGGGAGGATCACTTGAGCCCAGGAGTTTGAGGCTGCAGTTGGCCATGATCATGTCACTGTGCTCACTCCGGCCTGGATGACAGAGTAAGACCCCATCTCTTAAATAAAAGAAAGAAAAAAGGAAAAAAAACAGAATAATGCCCTTGAGATTCATCCAAGTCATTATATGTATTGTTCTTGTTTATTCCTAAGTACTATTCCATAGTATTGATGCACCAGTTTGTTTAACCATTCTTCGGCCATAGGACTTTTTGCTTGTTTCTAGCTTTTGGCTGTGATGAATAAAATAGTTACAAATAATCCTGTACAGGTTTTTGTGTGGACATGCTTTTGTTTCTCTGGAATAAATGCTCAAGAATGCAGTTGTGAGGTTATATTAGCATAAGTCAGATTTTAAATAAATTGCCAAACTTTTTCAAAGTGGCCGTACCATTTTACATTCCTACCAGCAAGGTATGAAAGATTCCATTTTTCTGCATCCTCATCAGCATTTGGCATTCTCACTACTTTTTATTTTATTCTCTAATACATATATAACGGTATTTTATTGTGATTTTACATTTTTTTTTTTTTTTTGAGACAGGATCTCACTTTGTCATCCAGGCTGGAGTGCAGTGGCAGCGGTCATAACTCACTGTAACCTTCACCTCCCGGGCTCGATTCTCCCAGCTCAGCCTTCACGGTAGCTGGGAACACAGGCACGCGGCACCACAGCTGGATAATTTTTGTATTTTTTTGTAGAGACAGTGTTTCACCATGTTGCCCCGGCTGGGCTCACACTCCTAGATTCAAACAATTCGCCCCCGCTTCAGTCTCCCAAAGTGCTGAGTGGTGGGATTACAGGCATGGGCCACGATGCCCAGCCTGTGGTTTTATGTTGCATTTCCTTAATGGTTTAGTGATGTTGGTCATCTTTTCATGTGCTTGCCATTCTTATAGCCTCCTCAGCAAAATAACTCTTCATGTCTTTTGCCTGTTTTCTAATTGGATTTTTTTTTGTAACTGTTGAATTTTGAGAGCTCTTTACATATTCTAAATGCTAGTCATTTGTCAGGATATGTAGTTTACAAATATTTCCTCCCCGTCTCAGCTGTCTTCTCATCCTCTTAACAGGGTCTTTGAAAACAGCAAAAGTTTTTAACTTCAATGAAGTCCAATTCATTTTTTTTTCTTGCAAGTAGTATATTTTTGCTGTCATATTTGGAGACATTTCAAGCCCTGGGTCCCCAAGATTTCTGTTTTCTTATCTAAGATTTAGAGCTTTACATTGGACATTTAAATCTATGATCCATTTTAGGCTAGTTTCTATGTAAGATTTAGATGGAGATTTTTCCGTGTGTTTTTTGTCTTTTGCCTATGGATAGCCAATTGCTCCAGCACAACTTCTGAAAAGACTATCCTTCCTCTATTGGACTGTTTGTTTTTTGTTTTGAGACAGAGTCTCACTCTGTCACCCAGGCTGGAGTGCAATGGTACGGTTTTGGCTCACTGCAAACTCCGCCTCCCAGGTTCAAGCAATTCTCTTGCCTCAGTCTCCTGAGTAGCTGGGATTACAGGCGCCTGCCACCACGCCCGGCTAATATTTTGTAGTTTTAGTAGAGACTGGGTTTCACTGTGTTGGCCAGGCTGGTGTCAAACTCCTGACTTCATGATCCACCTGCCTCAGCCTCCCAAAGCGCTGGGATTACAGGCGTGAACCACCGTGCCCTGCCATATTGAACTGTTTTGTAACTTTTTCAAATCAGTTGGCGGCACTTGTGTGAGGAGACTATTTCTGTTATTTTGTTCTGTTCATCTGTATTTCTTTCTGACAATACCTTTTTGATTACTGTCTCAATTTAATAAGTCTTGAAATCTGGTACAGAGACCACCCCTCTCCATGTTCTTTTTCTAATTATTATTTTTTAATATAAGAGATGGGATCTCACTATGTTGCCCCAGCTGGTCTGAACTCCTGGACTCAAGCAACCTCTCACCTTGGCCTCCCAAAGTGATGGGATTACAGGTGTGAGCCACCACGCCCGGCCCTTCTTTTTTACCATTATTTAAAGTTTTGTAGTTCCTTTGCCTTTCTGTATGTTTTAGAATCATCTTGTGTATAACTACAACACTTTTGCTGGGGTTCTGATAGGAATTGCATTAAATTAGTGTATCAGTGTGGACAGAATAAACATCTTTGCTATATTGAACCTTCTAATCGATGAACATGGTGTATGTATCCATTTATGCAGATCTTTTTTGATGTCTTTCATCATCATTTTGTAGTTTTCTGCCTCCAAATCCTATAAAAAGATTTTTCAGATTTATCCCAAAGTACTATTTTTGTCTGTCTTTTGAGACAGTCTCACTCTTGTCACCCAGGCTGGAGTGCAGTGGCGTGATCTTAGCTCACTGCAACCTCTGCCTCCCTGGTTCAAGTGATTCTCCTGTCTCAGCCTCCTAAGTAGCTGGGATTGAAAATCCAGCTACACCTTGAAAATCAAAATGCACATGAACACAAACTCCTGGTCAGAAAGTTTTGCGGGATGATTTCATCTCTCCCAATCCAGAGCCCAGACCAAAACAGGTAAGTTTCCCTTCACTTCCCTATGCCACAGGGGTGGCGGGGTAGAAGGGGCCAGATTTTTTTTTTCTAGTTCACCTATGTGCACAGCCCTTAAAAGAGTCCTGGCTTGGCTGGGCGTGGTGGCTGTTTGTAATCCCAGCACTTTGGGAGGCTGTGGTGACATCGCTTGAGCCAAGGAGTTAAGAGACCAGCCTGGGCAACATAGCAAGACCCCATCTCTACAAAAATATTTTAAAATAAAAAAAATAAGGGTGAATTACTTACACACCTTATCTCATCTTAAGCCCCAAAGTTAAGTGTGTCATGTGGGTTTTCAGTTTCCTTTTAGTTCTCTCTGGCCACTGGAAATTGTATTTTATGGTGAGCTGATTTTTATCATAGTTCTACTCAGTGTTTCCATGTGTCCTGTATTATATGAAATGCACACATCATTTGTGTGTTTCAAAGCATTTAAATTACCCCACTGGGGCACAGAGCAAAGTCATAAATTTAGACCATGAAGTTAGGCACATGAATTTGAATCCTGGCTCTTGCACATTAATAGCTCTGAAATCCTAAGTAAATAGTTTCCCTCTCTAGAGTTTCCTCTTCTGTAAAATCAAGATGGTTGATCAGAGGACTATATGCTTAAAGGATATAAAATGCTTACTATAGTGCCTAGCATATATTATATAATTACATTTTCAGTTTTTAGTAATTTCTAAAAAATAAAATGGTACTTAAGAGGGTTTAAAATGCAGCAATAAGAATGGCTGAAATAGTAGGCAAATTTCCCAACTATTTACATATACATACAACCACTGTTACCCAATGGTAATTAGATCACAACAGTACCAAGCTCTGACCACATTTAGTAGTGAACAAAATTATTTTTAAAAGGATCATGAACTAAAGGTTATCATATGAAATATAGTGCTGATGTGAAAGATAAACCTTTCATAAAACAAACTGAAGTTAGAGACAACATATTTGGTCCAGAATTTTCTTACCACGATAACTATCCAAAAATTGAACAAGCTGTGTCACAAAAAAGTGGTCACTTAAGTATCCAAAAGCAGAAAGTGAAGGACTACTTAACAGAACAGAAGGAATTCCTATATTTGGCAAAGTCAGAAGTCAATGTTGAAATAAAGGAGAAAAACTACTTGGATAACTGATTTATGACACTAATTTAAAAATCCCAGTGAATACTACATTACTAAAAACTTAGGCCGGGCGCGGTGGCTCAAGCCTGTAATCCCAGCACTTTGGGAGGCCGAGACGGGTGGATCACGAGGTCAGGAGATCGAGACCATCCTGGCTAACCCGGTGAAACCCCGTCTCTACTAAAAAATACAAAAAACTAGCCGGGCGAGATGGCGGGTGCCTGTAGTCCCAGCTACTCTGGAGGCTGAGGAGAATGGTGTAAACCTGGGAGGCGGAGCTTGCAGTGAGCTGAGATCTGGCCACTGCACTCCAGCCTGGGGGACACAGCGAGACTCCGTCTCAAACAACAACAACAACAACAAAAAACAAACAAACAAACAAAAACTTCTTAAATAGGTAGAAACACTGAAAACCAAATTTGGGAAATTATTTTTTAGCCAATTAAAACTGAGTAATATGAGATTATTTCTTATGCCTGGTTCCATTCTAAGTCAACCACAACATCATAACATCATCAAAATTTCTCTCTGAATATATATTCTTTTAAGTACATTGTTATTTTCCTTCTTTTCATTATAGACATTCATTCCAAGTGTTAACATTCCAAATATTAAAATACTCAAAGTCACAGAAAAGTCAGAATTACATTTTATTTCACATTGATAGAAACCATGAAAAACATTTACATTTTCCCATGTTACAGCACATTTCAACGGAATATTTCTTGCCATAAATAATATTTTGCTGATTTGTAGAACTGAAATAACAGTTTATGTTCTTCAAGGTAAAGAAAAATGACATAGTAAATGATTGTTTAAAATTTTAAAATCCAGACATAAACATATGGCTTCATTATTAACATCCTATATAGTCCATTACTAAGTTATTTCCATTATCGATTAGCACCCATTTATAAAGATGCATTCTTAATATTGTTTTGGTCAGCTGGAATACAGCAGAAAAATTAACAGAGTTCAGAAATATCAAGCATACATTTTTGCTACATATTAATCTGTATGGTAACTACATTTTATGTATAGGGTTCTGACTAGCCTTTATTACCCATAGTTTGTTTTCAAATAATTTTTATCAGTAATCTGGAAATTTTGACAATTTAAAATGATTGCTATTTTTATGTCTGCACAAAAAATTAATACAAAAAATAATTTGACTAAAGTGAAAATTTCAAATAAGTCCACTGGCAGATTAAAATAAAGCAAAAAATTACAATAGATTCCTCATCTTCTATAGTAGTTGGTTTCAAACATATGTACAAAGTAAACTGTATGCTATGAGGAAATGAAATCATCTTAGAAGTTTTTAAGATCAGTCTTAAAGATATCTCAGAACATACTAGAATATGATCTAAGTATTCTTTCAGTTGTTTACAGAAAAATAAAACCATAGAATATTCCTGTTACCTGGGCTGAAGATCCTAATAGCTAGGTGTAAATTTGGATAAGGTACAGTAATTTGAAATAAGTAGTGCATGAAGTTTTAATGTCTGGTTTCTCTATAAAGCATAAATAGATTTTAAATACTGTATATCTGTGACCCAGAATGTCAAATTATAGCATGTATTGACAGCAGCTGTCTATGGCAGAGAGGCAATACTTGGTCTGCTATGAAGAACAATAAAGAAAAAACAAACTTTTTTTTTCTTGAGAGAAAAGAGTATTAAATAGAAATAATATCAGGGAAAATAAAAGCCTGGTCCCCAAATAAAAGGGCCATTAATTGAAGAGAACAATATTATTCTTTCTTGACAATGAACAGCATTATCCCTATTATTAGAAATAATGTAATACCACCTCATTCTTATTATGCATTACAATCATTATGTATATATGAACACATACATAAAAATACAGACACTGCATGGTGACTAAGCAATTTTGGAGTAAATCCATAGACTAAGTCACAGCATGCATAAATTGTTTATACCTTAACTGCTCATTTCTACCTGAACAAATTGTCATTAAGCATACTGCTAATTTTCAAATGATGTAATAAAAAATCTGGTGGCAGTACTGTATTATTTTGCTGAATTACATTTGAGAAAAAAGAAGCTACCTGCTTCATCTATTTTAATATAGTAGATTCTGGATCTTCTTATAAGAATACATGTATAGAAACTTAAAAGATCATACATTTCTCATGAGGAGACATTATTTGATCTGTGTCACTGGCGTGTATTTGCAAAACATTTTAACACTGCAAAACATTAGAAATTTGAAGACTGGGCATGGGAAAAGGTTTATACTCTACTACAATGATGCTGGTGTACTTCTACACAAGGCCTCTTAGTGACGTCAATCAATTGGAGGTAGGAGTTTATCAATGAATTGCTTGACATCCATCATTTCCTGTTTGGAATAAAGTAATTTAATAGGTAGGTAGTTATATAAGTCAAATTAAATTCCCACTAAAATGCCACTAATCAAATCTATGGTGTGCATAGTTAAGGTGAAATCACAGTTCTACTACAATTAAATAAGAGATAAAAGAGAAATGAGGCTCCAACAGAAATTTCAGAACATTTCCTATCATGATTTTTTTACACTGAAATTACAGCTCCCATCCAGTATCTAGTTCTGCATCTTCCTATACTGGAAGAAAATAAAGACACTGGCGGGGGGCGGGCAGGGAAGTTTAGAAGCGATGGTACCTATACTGAGAAGTCTCAGTAAGTGTACAATTACTGACAACTAAGTATGAGTGACAAAGCAGAGCTTCTACCATTCTTTAAATTGAATTACATGCTAAATCCATAGCATTAACTATTTTCTATTTTGTGTCTTTCATAAGGAATTACACACAACTAACCATTTGATACAGAGCATGTACCTAAGATGTTCCTGGGAAGATATGAACATTAATATACCAAAGATTTATCATAGAAGAAACCTTCTCCTCTTAGCCTCTTGCACTTGGTTCAGTTTTTTCACCTCCCTCAAACTCACTTCTGACTATTAGCTCTTATATTTCAAGGCCTGCCTTAGCCTCACAGTGCCAAGTGTTAGCAATGCAGCTAACCTTCAGCCTTGTAATTTAGTCACTCAGAAAAGAGCCCCGGTATGAAAGTGTTCTATTTCACAATACTCTGAAGTCCCAAAGAGTTTCCTGTGAGATCACCTCCCATTATCCTACTTCTCCTCATCTTCTGCTCCTCATTCAGTCCAGAGTCATCGTAGACTCATCTATGGAGCTTTTATGAAGCTCCAGGGTATTTGTGATGCAAAGCCCATGAGGAAAACAGCTGCTCTAGAGACCTTCAGTCCCTCTTGCACAAATTAAGGGTTCCAGGACTTCCCCTGCCCTCCCTTTTCTGGATTCAACACTGTAATACTCTGTGTCAGTAGGGGAACACCCTAGATTCCCAGGCACCCTTGTCTTTCTGGATAAATCATATTACCACTTCTTTCTCCGTCCCTAAAGTAAATGATTTTTAACCAGGCTGAGTGGTTGTAAAACTGTCAGTGTGACTGTCTCACCAGGAATCAAGTTTTATTTTAGGTCTTTTCAAGCCTTCAAACGTACCCAGGTCTCCGGCCTCTTTCATTCTATCAAGTGACTGCACCTCCTATTTGACTGAAAAGTTAAGCACATCTAATATGAGCTCCCAAGCACTCTCTTCTCTCTCTCCACCTCCTGTTTACATTCATCCATCCTTCCTCCATTTTTTGGGGGGGGGGGGGGGCTCTCACTCTGTCACTCAGCCTGGAGTGCAGGGTGCCAACATGGTTCACTGCAGCGTCAACCTCCTGAGATCAAGTGATTCTCTCGCCTCAGCCTCCAGAGTAGTTGGGACTACAGGTGCCCACCACCTCACCCATCCTCTTCTATCTTGATTGAAAATGGTTTTCTCCTCTTTTAAGGCAAGCACTATACATCTCAGGACTTAATTCTATTCTATGATCCCTCTGAGAATGCCTCTATCAATTATCATTTTACTGCATCTTCTTCCTCCCTACCTCCACTCATACGTCTTTCTCTGATCCCACTGAAGAACAGATTTCCTACTCTTCTCCCTCTTTACCAAAACTTTTTTAAAAGGTCTATGTATGTTGCCTCTGCTTCCTCATTTCCCTATCCACTTCACACAATCCTTTGCATTTTGGCCTTATCTACCCAAACATCCAAGGTCACAGGTGGCTTAATATTGGATACTTTCTTCCTAACCTATTTCTCCTTAATCCTTCTTTGGAACACATTACACATCTCCTTCCCACTCTGAAATTCTCTCCTCCCATACTCTCTTTTTTTTTTTTTTTTTTTTTTTTTTTTTGAGACGGAGTCTCACGCTGTTGCCCAGGCTGGAGTGCAGTGGCGCGATCTCGGCTCACTGCAAGCTCCGCCTCCCGGGTTCCCGCCATTCTCCTGCCTCAGCCTCCTGAGTAGCTGGGACTACAGGCGCCCGCCACCGCGCCCGGCTAATTTTTTGTATTTTTAGTAGAGACGGGGTTTCACTGTGGTCTCGATCTCCTGACCTTGTGATCCGCCCGCCTCGGCCTCCCAAAGTGCTGGGATTACAGGCTTGAGCCACCGCGCCCGGCCTCCTCCCATACTCTCAACACCCAACTCCTTTTCTCATTAGGCTAAACTTTAACATGTCCCCTAAAGTTCTATCCCTGAGCTTTTTTTCTTATGATGCTTTCTCAAGATAATTATTCACTGATCAATTATATTAGTAATTATTTCAAATCTCCATTTCCAGGCTTGAACTTCAGACAAGTATTTCCAACATCCTATTTTGATATTGTGGGGGCACATCGATCTCAATACATTAAACTCAGTATTATCTCCTTCCTTTACTCTAAAACTGTTTCTTGCACCTACTTTTTATGATGGCATCAGAGCTAGAAATCTCAGGCCCTTTTGATACTTTCTTGGTTACTACACCCCAAAGATGAATCTCTAAATCCTACTGGATCACCTGTCTCTAGAATGTAGATCAGATCACATCTCACTTCAACCAAAAACACTGACGCTTCCTGTTGCCTAGAGAGTAAGTCCCTTCTCAGTACAAAGAGTCCCTGTTCCCTATGTCTTCTGTCCTATGACACCCAGCTTTTCCTAAGACTCCAGTCAGACTGAATGGCTTGCTTTTCCTGTCCTATAGTTCTTTCTCTGCACATTTGCTATTCAAATCCCACCATTTTTCAAAATCTAGCTGTTTCATCATGGTCTCAGTGCCTCCTAAGATAAAATTAATCTCTTCTCAGTTTTTCAGGGCACCTTTTGTTATTTTCCAAGGCCACTTTTTAAAGCTTCTAATACAATGTATATCACATCCTGCTATCCATACAGTTACTTAGACATGCATCTTTCTATTAAATTTTAATTTACCTTAAATTTTAACGAAAGGGAATGTTTATTATTCATCTTTGAATTATGTACAATGTTGTGTATAATAGCCAATCAATAGATACTTGTTGAATTAAGTTGAATACACTCTCATCTAATGACCTGCTAACTTATGACTCAATATGAATTAGCTCATTTAAATCCCCAAGCATTCAAATGTTACTTTCCTTGAAAATATTACATGAAAAAAGTTGCAAATATGGCGCTGACCACTGCTTCCAGACACCTACCTGTTGACACGAACTGTGCATCATACCTTCATAGGTTTTAAAGGTCACATTGACTGGATTCACCAATGTTTTTAGTTTTTCAACCGTAAGAGAACCAAACATCAGGGGAACTAAAGGGTCACAATCCCCGTGGCACTGGAGAATAGAAATATCTCTATTAGCACCACCGACAGGACCCTGCAAAAAGCAAAAGAAGAAATAGTATTATTTTTGTAAAAGTATAGGACACTATGCCAGGCATTTAAAATTGTACACAAATATGCATATATGTAACATATTAGAAGTTATATTTGGCCAAAAAAAAAAATTTCTTCCATCCATATACTCACAACATCCCTTTATTTGACTTCTATAGGCTGTATGATCACCTTGTTTCACATTATGTTATCTTTCCAATGAATGAGTTCCTTGAAGCAGATTACATATATGCTTTTTTGTTTTGTTTAGTTTTTTTGAGACGGAATCTTGCTCTGTTGCCCAAGCTGGAGTGCAGTGGCATGATCTCGGCTCACTGCAACCTCCGCCTCTCAGGTTCAAGCAATTCTCCTGCCTCAGCCTTCTGAGTAGCTGGGATTACAGGCACATGCCACCACACCCAGCTAATTTGTTTGTATTTTTTAGTAGAGACAGGGTTTCACTGTGTTACCCACAGGATGGTCTCGATCTCCTGACCTTGTGATCCACCCGCCTCAGCCTCCCAAAGTGTTGGGATTACAGGCGTGGGCCACCGCGCCCGACCAAGCAGATTATATTTTAATCCATCTTTATATTTTCAGCTTTTTTTTTTGTTTGGTTGGTTGTTTTAGTACTTTGAGTTGCTGTTTTATTCAGCTATTTTTTTTTTTTTTTAAAAGGCAGGGTCTTGCTCTGTCACCCAGGCTGGAGTGAAGTAGCACAATCGTGGCTCACTGCAATCTCCACCTCCTGGGTTCAGGTGATTCTCATGCCTCAGCCTCCTGAGTAGCTGGGATTGTAGGGGTGCACCACCACGCCCAGCTAATTTTTGTATTTTTAGTAGCTATTGGGGTTTCACTATGTTAGCCAGGCTGGTCTTGAACTCCTGACCTGAGGCGATCCACCTGCCTCAGCCTCCCAAAGTGCTGGGATTACAGGCGTGAGAAACCGCACCTGGCCTAAAAATAAGTATTATTTCTATGTGTTAAAAAGAGTCCTCATTTTGGCCGGGCGCGGTGGCTCAAGCCTGTAATCCCAGCACTTTGGGAGGCCGAGACGGGCGGATCACGAGTTCAGGAGATCGAGACCATCCTGGCTAACACGGTGAAACCCCGTCTCTACTAAAATACAAAAAAAATTAGCCGGGCGAGGTGGCGGGCGCCTGTACTCTCAGCTACTCGGGAGGCTGAGGCAGGAGAATGGCGTGAACCCGGGAGGCGGGGCTTGCAGTGAGCTGAGATCCGGCCACTGCACTCCAGCCTGGGCAACAGAGCTAGTCTCCGTCAAAAAAAAAAAAAAAAAAAGAGAGTCTTCATTTTCATAAATATCCTAAAATGTATCAAATCCTTCTAAGATTTGTGACAATAAGGTTTCTTTCTAATTCCATTCTATGTACTCCACAATAAAGACAGTATAGCATACAGAGATAAGGCCTAGTAAAACATCACAAAAGTCTAAGAAAATTCTTTTTTAAAAAAGGATGAGTGCTGAGGACTCGGTGATGGTGATGTGTCAGTGTAGTGTCACTGACTGCAGCAAATACATGGCCGTGGAGGTGGGGATGCTGATGGTGGGAAGGCTGTGCATGTGTGGGGACAGGAGGTAGACAGTAACTGTATTTTCTGCTCAGTTTTGCTGTAAATTTAAAACTTCTCCAGAAAATAAAGTTTATTAATAAAAAAAAAACCAAGATGACTTTATCTCCAACATTATCTGCTAGCTACCTTTAGCTCAGTCATCTCATGTTGAGTGTATCAACCAAGTTACCTGTGGAAAGGAAGCCCGAAGTGGAAGCCAACAACTGAGTGCAGTGACACCTGCTAGTTTCTGCTGCGTGGTAAGGGCAGTATATAAAGATAAAGCTCCTCCCTGAAAAGACAAGCAGGGAAAGTCAATGGAACACACATGCTTGCCCACAGCAATTTAGGGAATTTCTTGTTACTAATGATATCCATAGAAAAATCAAACTCGGTGGCTGATGTCAAATCAAATCAGGCAAAGAGCGGAAATACAAACACACCCCACTGTGTCCTAAAGGACTCGGTTCTACACCAGAGAACATACAGACTTCCTTTCTGACGAGACATAGTTTGTACTATGGGAAACTGCTGCACTTACAACATGCCTTAGGAATATTCTGAATTTATATTTTCTCCTTTGCAGAGTTTAAAGCATAAAATCCAATCTTGTCTTAAATTGGTATTACTTAGTTTTTTCTTTTCTTCTTTTTTTTTTTTTGAGATGGAGTTTCAAACACTCGTTGCCCAGGCGGGAGAGCAATGGTGTGATCTTGGCTCACCACAACCTCCGCCTCCCACGTTCAAGTGATTCTCCTGCCTCAGCCTCCCGAGTAGCTGGAATTACAGGCATGCACCACCACGCCTGGCTACTTTTGTATTTTTAGTAGAGACAGGGTTTCTCCATGTTGGTCAGGCTGGTCTCAAACTCCTAACCTCAGGTGATCCGCCTGCCTTGGCCTCCCAAAGTGTTGGGATTACAGGTGTGAGCCACCGCGCCTGGCCCTTAAATTGGTATTACTTTCTAAATGAGAATTTAAGATAGTAAGAACTATTTAGCAGACAGCTTCAGAGTATCTGCCTACCTAGCTCACAACACCCTGCATTCTGGAAGCTGCACTCCTGCCACCATCCAGGAGCCCCATCACTTTGACCATGCCCATGGGTTACTGCAACACATGAGTACACGAAAGCCTTTCACATCCCAGGCAGTGATGTTCTTTCTCCTGGCACTGTGGAAATGGGATTCGGTGATCACCAGTCACTCTCTGTGTGGCTACACCCATAACATGTAAATTCAAGAGCTGGAAAAGCTATAGGCTGCAAAAGCCAAGATGGCCAACTATTTATGGAAAGGTAAACGAAGCAGATAAGCAAAGAAACAAGAGATGAGAGATGGTGAGCAAGGCGCGACTGCTTTTCAATTCCTAGCTACTTCCTGAGGCCCTGCCTCATTTTCCTCCGTAGTTTCCTTGATAAGATGCCATAGACTCATCATAGCTTACTCCTTGCTTGAGGTATTGAGCTGTTTTCTATATACTGTAATGAATGAATATCAAATATACAGATTCCCACATGAACTTGTTATTCTGGATCATTATTATTATTATTTTTGAGACAGAGTCTCAGCTCTGTTGCCTAGGCTGAAGTACAGTGGTGTGATTTTTGCTCACTGCAACCTCTGTCTCCTAGGTTCAAGTGATTTTCCTGCCTCAGCCTCCAGAGTAGCTGGGATTACAAGTGCGCCCCACCATGCCCAGCTAATTTTTGTATTTTTAGTAGAGACGGGGTTTCACCGTGTTGGCTGGGCTGGTCTCAAACTCCTGACCTCAAGTGATCTGCCCACCTTGGCCTCCCAAAGTGCTGGGATTACAGGCGTGAGCCACTGCGCCTGGCCTGGATCATTAATTTTTGTCCCTGTGTTTATGTCACAATGTGTATTACAGTATACATTATCTGTAAGTTTCAACAAACACCAAATCAATAACACCTTTTCACTATATTGTATCAACAAATCTTTCTATTGATTCTATCTTCTAAATAAGTTCAGAATTCTGACATCTCCCTAATTAAGGTAATTCGAACACTAAGTTGCTAACTTGGAAGATTTACAGATGAGAAGTTAGAGCATCTGGGGACTGGTTCCACGGCAAACAGCTTACAAGCCGCAAGGTCTGTATGAGGAAGCTGTGTCTGTGGAGGGAATACAGAAAGCAAGGGAAAAAGTACAGAGACGAAGAAAGATGCCAAAAATAAACACCACATATTTATACCTAAAACCTGTAATATGTGAAGGTAAAGGGAAGAAATTCTCTTGTCTTCCACTTTAC
Organism: Macaca mulatta; assembly: GCF_049350105.2. Taxonomy (NCBI): domain Eukaryota; kingdom Metazoa; phylum Chordata; class Mammalia; order Primates; family Cercopithecidae; genus Macaca; species Macaca mulatta. The sequence goes on from NC_133413.1 coordinate 64,706,418, forward strand.
TGTTCCTATCAGTAGTCTCCTCCTAGAGAGGGGACTCATGCCTTGTGCTTTCAGAGTTCTAATTAATTAAAAGGATACACTGTGTTAACTTAGAAATTTAATTACCTGTGTATTATAGTTATTTTAAGAAGAAATTAATTAGTTCTAGTACATTCAAACTTAAACATTAAAGGTAAGTGTATCAGTCAAGATTTTACAACATCAAAAAAGACTACTCCATAGAAAGGATTAATGCAGCACAGACTTCTAGATAAGTATACTGATGGTACTGACATTCCACTTAAATTTTATCTTACCTGAGAAAACCCTCCCAAAATAATTCTGTTAGAAGGAATGCCATTCTTCACTTCTTGATCAATCAAAGCTTTTACTAAAAACAACATGAAAGTTAGTCAGCAATACTTTCAGAGTTAAGCCCACTGATAAAATTTAAATTAGGAAAAATTAATAATAGAAAAGCACAATTACTTTTAAGGCAGAAATGGTGAAAAATTCAAAGCACTTCGTTAAAATACAAAATTAGAATGTATTTTCATATGCCAACAGACAACAATGTGAAAAGGAAATTTAAAAAAAAATCCAATTTAAAATAGTCACACATAAAATTAAATAGGAATTAACCAAAGAAGTGAAAGGTCTCTATAACGAAAACTATAAAACACTGATGAAAGAGGACAACAAAAAATGGAAAACAGATTCCATGTTCATGGATAAGAAGAACCAGTAACAATATTGATTGTTATTGTTCATGAATTCTTCTAATCCATGAACATGGAATATTTTTCCCACACTACCCAAAGCAATCTACAGATTCAATGCAATCTCTATGAAAACACCAAAGACAATCTTCACAGAAAGATAAAAACCATCCTAAATATTTATTTTATTTTATTTTATTTTATTTTATTTATTTATTTATTTTGAGACAAGTCTCACTGTCACCCAGGCTGGAGAGCAGTGGCGCGATCTCAGCTCACTGCAAGCTCCACCTCCTGGGTTTACGCCATTCTCTTGCCTCAGCCTCCCGAGTAGCTGGGAAGCTGGGACTACAGGCGCCTGCCACCATGCCTGGCTAATTTTTTGTATTTTTAGTAGAGACGGGGTTTCACCATGTTAGCCAAGATGGTCTCGATCTCCTGACCATGATCCACCCACCTTGGCCTCCCAAAGTGCTGGGATTACAGGCAGGAGCCACCGTGCCTGGCCCCCTAAAATTTATATGGACTCACAAATGACTCAGAGTAGCCAAAGCTATCCTAAGCAAAAATAATAGAACTTGAGGAATCACATTACTTTACTTCAAATTATACTACAGAGCTATAGTAACCAAAACTACATGGTACTGGCATAAGAACAGACACACAGACTAATGGAACAGAACAGAGAACCCAGAAACAAATCCACACACCTACAGTGAATTCATTTTCGACAAAGGTGTCAAGAACATACACTGGGGAAACGACAGTCTCTTCAATAAAAATGGTGCTGGGAAAACTGGATATCCAAATGGAGAAGAATAAAATTAGACCCTATCTCTTGCTGTATACAAAAATCAAATCACAATAAACAATTAAATCTAAGACCTCAAACTATGAAACTGCTACAAGAAAAAATTGGAAAAATCTCCAGGACATTGGTCTGGGCAAAAATTTCTTGAGAAATACCCCACAAGCACATCCACCAAAGCAAAAATGGACAAATGGGATCACATCAAGTTAAAAAGCTTCTGCACAGCAAAGGATACAATCAACAAAGCAAAGAGACAACCCACAGAATGGGAGAAAATATTTGCAAACTACCCATCTGACAAGGGATTAATAACCAGAATATATAAGGAGCTTTAACAACTCTATAGGGAAAAATCTAATAATCTGATCAAAAAAATGGGTCAGGCTGGGCACAGTGGCTCATGCCTATAATCCCAGCCCTTTGGGAGGCCAAGGAGGGCAGGTCACGAGGTCAAGAGATAGAGACCACCCTGACTAACATGGTAAAACCCCATCTCTACTAAAAATAAAAAAATTAGCTGAGCATGGTGGCACGTGCCTGTAGTCCCAGCTACTCGGGAGGCTGAGGCAGGAGAATCACTTGAACTTGGGAAGCAGAGGTTGCAGTGAGCCAAGATTTCGCCACTGCACCCCAGCCTGGCAACAGAGCAAGACTCCATCTCAAACAAAACAAAACAAACAACCACCACCAAATGGGCCAGAGATCTTAATAGACATTTCTGAAAAGATGACATAAAAATGGCAAACAGGCATATGAAAAGGTGCCCAACATCACTGATAGCCAGCAAAATGCAAATCAAAGCTACAATTAAGTATCATCTCACCCTAGTTAAAATGGTTTTTATTCAAAAGACAGTTAATAACAAATGCTGGTGAAGATGTGGAGAAAAGGGAACCCTCATACACTGTTGGTGGGAAAGTAAATTAGTACAACTACTACGGAGAACACTTTGGAGGTTCCTCAAAAACTAAAAATAGAGCTACCATATGATCCAGCAATCCCACTGGATATATACTCAAAATAAAGTATCTTTCTTTTATCTATATTTGGGTATATATCTTTTGGGATATATACCCAAAAGAAAGGAAATCAGTATACTGAAGGGATATCTGCACTCCCGTGTTTGTTGTAGCACTGTTCCCAATAGCCAAGATTTGGAAGTAATCTATGTGTCCATCAACAGATGACTGGATGAAGAAAATGTGGTACATATACACAATGAAGTAGTATTCAGCCATAAAAAAAGAATGAGATTCAGTCATTTGCAACAACACAGATGGAACTGGATATCATTAAGTGAAATAAGCCAGACACAGAAAGACAAACATTGCATGTTCTCACTTTTTTGTGGGATCTAAAACTAACTGAACTCACAGACACCGAGAGTAGTAGAAGTATGGTTATCAGAGGCCGGAAGGGTAGTGGGGGGCTGGAGGTGAGGTACAGACAGTTAATGGGTACAAAAAAAATAGAGTAAGACCTACTATTTGACAGCACAATAGGGTGACTATAGTCAATAGTAACTTAGTGTACATTTTAAAATAATTTACAAGAGTGTAAATGGATTCTTTGTAACTCAAAGGATAAATGCTTGAGGGGATAGACACCCCATCCTCCATGATGTGCTTATTTCACATTGTATCCCTGTATCAAAACATCTCACATACCCATAAATATGTACACCCACTATGTACCCACAAAAATTGAAAATAAAAAAATAAAATTCCCATTAAATATTTTAACAATAGTTCTTTCTCCCAAGAGATGGATTCTTAAAAAAATTAATAGTTAATTCTGCTCATATATATCCCATGTTTCTCTCTTCAATGAACCATAAGCATTCATACCTAAAAGTTGTCATTTTAAAATTGTACGTAGTTAAGTGTTTAAAATCATTCATTCTATTGTTTTAAAAAAATCACAGAATTGGGCAGGCACACAGTGGCTCACGCCTGTAATCCCAGCACTTTGGAAGGCTGAGGCGGGCAGATCAACTTGGGCCAGGAGTTTGAGACCAGCCTGGCCAACATGGTGAAACACCGTCTCTACTAAAAATACAAAAATTAGCCGGGCGTGGTGGCACAGACCTGTAGTCTAGCTACTTGGGAGACTGAGGCAGGAGAATCACTTGAACCTGGGAGGTGGAGGTTGCACTGAGCTAAGATTGCGCCACTGCACTCCAGCCTGAGCAAGAGAGCAAGACTCCATCTAAAAAAAAAAAAAAAAAAAAAATTACAGAATCAATCTCTTTTGCTCGCGCTCACTCTCTCTCTCTGTCTCTCTCTCTCTCTCAAAACAAGGTCTCACGCTGTTGCCTGACCTCCCAGGCTCAAGCAATCCTCCCACCTCAGACTCTCAAGCAGCTGGGGGGCCACAGATATGTGCCACCACGCCCAGCTAATTTTGTTTATTTTTTGTACAGACTCTTGCCCAGGCTGGTTTTGAACCCCTGGGCTCAAGTGATCCTCCTGCCTCAGCCTCTCAAAGTGCTAGGATTACAGGTATGAGCAACATCCTTTGGCCTCAATCATCTTTCACCTAAGGGTAAGGGCACTATGTACCCCCAACTATGTAACCTGAGCACTGTCTTCTTTGCTCAGTAGCACATTCTCTTTTGTTCTTTCTTTCCTGGCTGAGTCTGATTCTAATTCTCTCCAGTGAGTCATCACTTCATAGAGGAAAGAAGTAACAAGTATTTCATGGGCCAACTCTACTGTTAGGACAGAATTTTTCATTCTGGAACTCATGAGGCCCACGTATCTTCTTCACAGGCCCCAGGCCCTCCCTGTTTTCCACAGCGTCTAACTCTTACTCTCATACTTTTGTTGTCTATTATTTTCAGACAAAATCCTAACTCTAGGATTCTAACTTTAAACTACTTTTTGATAATCCCCTAAGTCAGTGTTGTTGGTTTGACATTCCCAGATATCTCACATCTTTTGAATGTATTTTCACTATTTTAAAGACCTTAAAGAGTTCTTTTAAAACAAAAGGGTTGCACCCAATGGCCTGTGTCTGTAATCCCAGTACTTTTGGGGAGGATCACCTGAGGGTAGGAGTTTCCCACCAGCCTGGACAACATAATGAGAATTCGTCTCTACAAAACAGTTTAAAAATTAGCCAGGCATGGTGGCACATGCCTGTAGTCCCAGCTACTCAGGAGTTGAGGCAGTAGAGTTGCCGGACACCAGGAATTTGAGGCTGCAGTGAGATATGATCACCAACTGTACTCTAACCTGGGCAATAATCTCTAAATAACAGTCTCTAAACAATAGTCTCTAAATAACTGATACACTATGTAAATAAAAAAATTACCAAAAAGCAGAACAATTCACAGCCAGCCTGTCTCACCATTGCTGTCCACATCCACCTACACCCACCCACACTCAGGAGTCACCAGATTTTCCTGAAAGCAATCCCACTCCTCGTATTATTATACTTGTCAATATTTCAGTACACACGTGTAAAAGAAAAGCACATTCCTGTGCACTTCTTTCTTTCTTTCTTTTTTGAGACGGAGTTTCGCTCTTATTGCCCGTGCTGGAGTGCAACGGTGGGATCTCAGCTCACCGCAGCCTCTACCTCCTGGGTTCAAATGATTCTCCTGGCTCGGCCTCCCAGATAGCTGGGATTACAGGCAGGAACCACCACACCCGGCTAATTTTGTATTTATAATACAGACGGCGTTTCTCCATGTTGGTCAGGCTGATCTCGAACTCCCGACCTCAGGCAATCCGCCCGCCTCCGCCTCCCAAAGTGCTGGTATTACAGGCATGAGCCACTGCGCCCGGCCTCCTGTGCATTTCTTAAAAATAGACACATCCTAGTAAGTTAGCGTTCTGTTTCCCCTCCAAACAAATGGAATTACCATAATCATAAAGGAGACGGACTACTAACCAGAGACCAGACTTTCGAGGTTTTGTAAAGCAGAGCTAATACTTCACAGGGGTGTCAAATGAGGTGCTCCATAAAAAACACCTAGCTTCTAAACAGTTACGTGCTCAATCAGTGGCACCTGTTATTATTACCACACTAAAATTAACAACTTTTTTTTCTGAGACAGAGTCTCCCTCTGTCGCCCAGGCTGGAGTGCAATGACACAATCTCAGCTCACTGCAACCTCCGCCTACTGGGTTCAAGTGATTCTCCTGCCTCGGCGTACCGAGTAGCTGGGATCATAGGCACCTGCCACCATGCCTGGCTAATTTTTCTGTATTTTTAGTAGAGACGGGGGTTTCATCATGTTGGTCAGGCTTGTCTCGAACTCCTGACCTCAGGTGATCCGCCTGCCTTGGCCTCTCAAAGTACTGGGGTTATAGGCAAGAGTCACCACACTCAGCCACATTTTCACTGTTTCTTATCATTATACTCATTATATCATTATTTTCACTGTTATTCTAAGTCTCTTTAATGAAGACAACTGGCCAAAACTATTTTTTTTTTTTTTTTTGAGACGGAGTTTTATTCTTGTTGCCCAAGCCAGAGTACAATGGTGCAATCTCAGCTCACTGAAACCTCTGCCTCCTGGGTTCAAGTGATTCTCCTGCCTCAGCCTTCTGAGTAGCTAGAATTACAGGCGTGTGCCACCATGCCCAGCTAATTTTTTTCAGTAGAAACGGGGTTTCACCATGTTAGCCAGGCTGGTCCCAAACTCCTGACCTCAGATGATCTGCCCACCTCAGCTTCCCAAAGTGCTGGGATTACAGGCATGAGCCACCGCGCCTGGCCGGCCCAACCTATTAAACATTCTGTTGTTTTCTCCATTTTTCTACATTAATCAAAGCAAAACTATTATATGTCTGAGAGAGTTAAAGCTTGATAAATGCAATTTTTCCCCATCCACTTCATCTCCATTGCCCATACTCAAGTGAGTCCATGTGGACCCTGTGGCAAACAAGTAACAGAGTGACCAGAAAGGAAAACAAGCCTGGGCAACATAGGAGACCTGTGTCTACAAAAAAAAAAAAAATTAAAAACTGGCTGGGCATGGTGGTGTGCGCCTCTGTGGTCCCAGCCTACTCAGGAGGATGAGGTGGAAGGGTTGCTTGAGTTCAGGAGGTCAACGCTGCAGTGAGCTTTGATCACGCCACTACACTCCAGCCTGGCTGACAGAGCAAGACTCTGGGGTGCAGGGAGTGAAAGGAAGGAAACAGCAGTGCCTCCTGAGATTAGATAAATGTGGAATTTTTTTCTTTTTTTTTCTGAGACGAAGTTTCGCTCTTGTTGCCCAGGCTGGAGTGCAGTGAGGTGACCTCAACTCACTGCAACCTCCACCTCCCAGGTTCAAGCAACTCTCCTGCCTCAGCCTCTCAACTGGCTGGGATTACAGGCGCCAACCACCATGCCCAGTTAATTTTTTGTATTTTTAGTAGAGATGGGGTTTCACCATGCTGGCCAAGCTGGTCTCAAACTCCCGACCTTTAGGTGATCCACCCACCTCCACCTCCCAAAGTACTGGGATTACAGGCGTGAGCCACCGTGCGTGGCCCAAATGTGTAATTTTTAACCAGTACCGATATGATTACTGAATCTACTAAAAGCATTTAAGAACACTTTTGGCTTCATAAACATTTTCTGTACTTACTATTTTCTGCTGCCTGTTTAATCCCAGATTCATCCTCCTGTGAATCTGGTGAAAGCCCAATAATATCAAACCTGTAAAATAAGGCAAAATCTTAAAAGAACCATTTGATTCTAAGAAAATCCATTATTGTAGTAAGTATATTTTACTCCATTCACGGTAGCTTGGATTAAAAGGCTAACCAGAAATATTCTTTTTTATTTTATTTTATGTTGTTTTCCTTTTCTTTTTTGTTTGAGATGAAGTCTCACTCTGTTGCTCAGGCTGAAGTGCAGTGGCATGATCTCAGCTCACTCCAGCCTCCCCCTCCCAGGTTCAAGCGATTCTCCTGTGTCAGTCTCCTGAGTAGCTGGTACTACAGACGTATGCCACCACACCTGGCTAAATTTTGTATTTTTAGTAGAGAAGGGGTTTTGCTGTGTTGGCCAGGCTGGTCTTGAACTCCTGACCTCAGTTATCAGCCTGCCTCAGCCTCCCAAAGTGCTGGGATTACAGGTGTGAGCCACCATGCCTGGCTAAAGTCATCGTTTTTTTAACAGACCTGATGGTAGGAGTCTCAGAGAACAGTTAGGAAAAATCATAGTCTGGAAGTAGCACATAGGAACAAAAAACTGACCCTACTTTCTGACAGTAAAGTGCAGAGGGAATGTGAGGGTATCTTCAGAGGGCTGGAAGGGAAGCGGTTTCCTTAAAAACAACCCAGACAGGCAAGAAATTGGAGGCTGTGGTTTAATAGGGGTCATTCGAATGTTGGGTTACTAAAACCAACAAAGGTTTATCAAGCAGCAGCAGATATTCTCCCACATTATTTTTATCCAAACATTCTCTCCTATTTCTCTACCTGTATGTACAGCTCCTTAAGTTTACCCCTAAATCTAGAGTATAAAAATGTAAATAAAGAAAGGTTAAGGTTAACTATGCAACTTTGCAATTTAAAAAACAGCTAAATAAAAATTGCTGTACACAAAAGCATTTCTGAAAACATTAAATCAGTAATATAATGTTCTTATTGAATAAGTAAATTCTTACTTACCATGAAGGCATAGCCATGTTCATATTTAATGTAACAGGCCTAACAGGCCTACATGGAAAAGAAAAAACAAAACAACAAAATCAGAATAACAACGCATAAGAACTGATAAATTCCATTAATCAAAAACAGATAATTACTTGAGACCTACACAAAACTATATGCTAGTTTTAACATATGAACTGTTTTACTTCATCCACACCTGTACAACTCTGCTTTCCATGCCCCTCCAAATGTGTTCTGAAGACAGAGCAACAGCAACAAAGGACGAAGTCTGACAAATATATTTTCCTTCTCAACACCCTTACTTACTACCTTTGACTTCTCAGACATGAGAAGAGAAACCAGAAACCAAGACAGTTGGAAATGTATAAAATACGAGATTCTGGTATGGGGCTAAGGACAATGAGCGATTTATTACACTGATACCGGAGCATCAATTCTCATATGCTCAGATTACACTTTTGTTAATTTTCTAGTTCTTAGCTATGTACTCGCTTGATTAAGAGACCTCTAAATAAATAAGGGAAATCCAAAATTTGCCTAAGTGCCCACTATAGCCAATTCAAGTCTGTGATTAAAAATATGCTAGATAATCAGAATTTGGCTCCATTCAAACAAAAGAAAAATAAACACACTCTAACTACATCTCACCACCTTCCTCCTGATTCATGAAGTCCACCTTAGAGGTTAAAACCGTATCAAAATTTATTTGAGAATACAAACTTCCCTATGTTGGGAAACAGCCTTTTAAAGCAGTTCAACTTAGGGCAAATATCAATATCCATTCCAATGTAATTAAGAATTCTGGGCCGGGCCGGGCGCGGTGGCTCACGCCTGTAATCCCAGCACTTTGGGAGGCCGAGGCGGGCGGATCACGAGGTAAGGAGATCGAGACCATCCTGGCTAACACGGTGAAACCCCGTCTCTACTAAAAATGCAAAAAATTAGCCGGGCGAGGCGGCGGGCGCCTGTAGTCCCAGCTACTCGGGAGGCTGAGGCAGGAGAATGGCGCGAACCCAGGAGGCGGAGCTTGCAGTGAGCCGAGATCGCGCCATTGCACTCCAGCCTGGGCGACTAAGCGAGACTCTGTCTCAAAAAAAAAAAAAAAAAAAGGATTCTGGGCCGGGCGGGGTGGGTCACGCCTGTAATCCCAGCACTTTGGGAGGCCAAGGTGGAAGGATCACCTGAGGTCAGGAGTTTGAGACCAGCCCGGCCAACATGGTGAAACCCTGTCTCTATTAAAAACACAAAAAATTAGCCAGGCATGGTGGCAGGTGCCTGTAATTCCAGCTACTCGGGAGGCTGAGGCAGGAGAATCGCTTGAACCCGGGAGGCAGAGGTTGCAGTGAACTGCGATTATGCCACTGCACTCCAGCCTGGGCGACAGAGAGACTGTCTCAAAAAAAAAAAAAAAAAAAAAAGAAAGAAAAAGAGTAAAAAGAATTCTGCCTCTTGCTTGAGCAGAATGAGAGGACATAGAGACCCTAGCCGCAGTATTCACTGTAGCTTACAGAGGTAAGACAGACCCTGTATTTCAGGATAAAAAGAGGACGAAATGTTTTCTTAACCAATCTTCTCAGCTATTGTTCTTCTTCCCATTCCCTCTTTCATGTTCATCTATCTGTCCCAACTCTACTGCTACTACCACTTCTGGGAATGAATTACTAACCGATATGAGTATGTCCAATCCCTTCTTGTCTTCTCCATGGTGATTGCTTCTCAGCAACCTTTTGACCTAAATTAAGCGTGTCCAATCATTTGGTTTCCCTGGTCTACATTGGAAGAAGAATTGTCTTGGGCCACACATAAAAATACATTAACACTAACAATAGCTGATGAAGTAAAAAATAAAATTGTATTTAAAAATAGCAAAAAAAAAAAAAAAAATATATATATATATATCTCTCATAACATTTTAAGACCGTTTACTAATTTGTTGTATTGGGCTGCATTCAAAGCTGACCTGGGCCACAGGTTGGACAAGCTTGACCTAATGTGCCAATCTTATTGATCTTCTAAGTTTGCTTAAAACTTACTAATTTCTTTTTGACATCCACAAATACTTTCAGAGCCAGAATTCAAAACCAAACCTATCATATTCCAAAGTCTGTGCTCTTTCCACAGTACATCAACATTGCCCCAAATGATAAAATTAAAGAGTGTTTTCAACATAATAAAGATTTCTCATAAATCTAACAGGTAAATCCCCTTCAGAGATACCCTAGGGATATCCTAGAACTTTATAGATATTTGTACATCTAAAATAATTTTTCTGGGAGGCCAAGGCAGGTAGATCACTTGAGATCAGGCGTTTGAGCCTGGCCAACATGGTGAAACCCTGTCTCTATTAAAAATACAAAAACTAGCTGGGTGTGGTGGCACACACCTGAAATCCCAGCTACTCTGGAAGCTGAAGCAGGAGAATCACTTGAACCTAGGAGGCGGAGGTTGCAGTGAGCTGAGATCACACCACTGCACTCCAGCCTGGGTGGCAGAGTGAGACTCTGTCTCAAAAATAAATAAATTAATTAATTAAATAATTTTTCTGGTCTTAAGTTCAGCTGACTTCCAAGACAGCAATCTTTTAAATTGCTTAACAAAAGAGAAAAAGAGAAAAAAAAAATTTAAGAAACATTTTAAAGAAATTCTACTAATCTTTATTTTTAAACAGAATATTTAAAAAATAAAAATTAACTATATTCAAATACTTTTCTGGAAGGATAAAGCAATCACAATTGCTCCTCTCCAGACTCTGAATCACAAGTCTGAAGATCAGAAATACTCACGCATGCGGGCAGATATATTTGATATGTGAACTTCTGATACCTGCAAAGGCTTCTGCCCATCCGTGCCTGGTGGAAAAATCATTTGAATAATGCTATTAGATACTGTTTTAAATTCCAATAAGTTAGTAGCAGAAGAGTACTTTAAAAAACTGTGAAGATAAATGTTAAATCCTAAAAATATGTTTTTTTTGTTTGTTTGTTTTGTTTTTTTTTTTGACGGAGTCTCACTCTGTCGCCCGGGCTGGAGTGCAGTGGCGAGATCTCGGCTCACTGCAAGCTCCGTCTCCTGGGTTCGCACCATTCTCCTGCCTCAGCCTCCTGAGTAGCTGGGACTACAGGCGCCCGCCACCACGTCTGGCTAATGTTTTCTATTTTTTAGTAGAGACGGGGTTTCACCATGTTAGCCAGAATGGTCTTGATCTCCTGACCTTGTGATCCACCCACCTTGGCCTCCCAAAGTGCTGGGATTACAGGCATGAGCCACCGTGCCCAGCCTAAAAATACCTTTAAAATGTGGGCCCTCAATACTATTAAAACAACACCCTGAATCTAAAAACAACCCAACAGCTGTTATTTAAGTTTTACCTAGGGATAAAGATGATTTCTCAGATTTCTGAACAGCAATGTGTGCCCCTTCAGATATTTCCACAGGGCTTCACAACTTCCAAAATATAGATATATTTTTAAAATATCTTTATACAATGTATTTATAAAGTAGGCAAGACAAATAAGATAATTAACATTTTACATAAAGAAACAAAGCCTTGGCTGGGTGCAGTGGCTCACGCCTGTAATCCTAGCACTTTGGGAGAGTGAGGCAGGCAGATCACCTGAGGTCAGGAGTTTGACACCAGCCTGCCCAACATAGTGAAACCCCATCTCTACTAAAAATACAAAAATTAGCCGGGCATGGTGGCGTGTGCCTGTAATTCCAGCTACTCAGGAGGCTGAGGCAGGAGAATCGCTTGAACCCAGGAGGCAGAGGTTGTGGTAAGCCGAGACTGTACCACTGGGCAACAGAGCGAGACTCCATCTCAAAAAAAAAAAAAAAGAAAAAGAAAAAGAAAAAAGCCTCAGATAAATAAACTAAATCAGTTGTCTAATATCTCTACATGCTTACTACACTATTTAAAAACAGTAACTTTCACCCGGGCACAGTGGCTCATGCTTGAAATCCCAGCACTTTGGGAGACTGAAGCAGGCGGATCACTTGAGGTCAGGAATTCAAGACCAGCCCAGCCAACATGGTGAAACCCCGTCTCTACTAAAAATACAAAAACTAGCTAGGCATGGTGGTGCATGCCTGTAATCCCAGCTACTCAGGAGGCTGAGGCAGGAGAATCGCTTGAACGGGGAGACAGAGGTTGCAGTGAGCCCAGACTGCACCACTCTACTCCAGCCTGGGCAACAGAGTAAGACTCCATCTCAAAATAAATAAATAAATAAGTAAATAAAACAAAAACAGTAACTTTGGCTGAGCATGGTGGCTCATGTCTATAATCCCAGCACTTTGAGAGGCTGAGGTAGGAGGACAGCTTGAGACCAGGAGTTCAAGACTAGACTAAACAATATAGTGAGACCCACTCTACAGAAAACTTAAGAAAAAAAATGTTTTTAATCCAGCAACTTTATTTCTTCATGTGTACATGTTCACATACATACATGTTCAAAGCAGAATACAGAAAGATTGAAAAACTATAAATAATCAAATCCTTCTAGCCAAGAATAAACAGGTAATTTTCTGATGCATTTCCTTCGGATTTTTCCCATGCATGTCAATTAAGGAATAGATGCATACAGTTTCCTGCTTATATTTACATTTGGCCACATACTTGATGCTTTTTACATATTATCTCTACTAAAGAATAAAGTACAAGTAATTTCAGCCTTTCTTATAGCAAACAGTCTAGATAAATGTTAATTAATTATTTTTTTGAGACACAGCCTTGCTCTGTTGCCCAGGCTGGAGAGCAGTGGCGCAATCTCAGCTCACTGCAAGCTCCGCCTCCCAGGTTCACGCCATTTTCCTGCCTCAGCCTCCCAAGTAGCTGGGACTACAGGCGCCCACCACCATGCCTGGCTAATTTTTTTTTTGTATTTTTAGTAGAGATGGGGTTTCACCGCATTAGCCAGGATGGTCTTGATCTCCTGACCTCATGATCCGCCCGCCTCAGCCTCCAAAAGTGCTGGGATTACAGGCATGAGCCACCATGCCCAGTCCCCTGATTAAATACTTTTCTATTAACTATTTTTCTGTTTCAACCCATCTCCCCCAAAGTGTTAGAGACATATAAAAAGATTAATAACAATAGTATTAACTGCAACACTTACATAACATTAAGTATAACCAGGATATTGTATAGGGGTTTTGTGTGTATGCACATATGTATATGTGTAAATAGCTATGTTAAAGACCTTTTTCTGAAAACTAGAAAACATATTAAGAAATTAATGAAAATCTATATAAATGGAAGGATATCCCACTTTCATGGACTAGGGGATGTAATTTTTTTTTTTTTTTTTGAGACAAAGTCTGGTTCTGTCGCCCAGGCTGGAGTGCAGTGGCGCGATCTCGGCTCACTGCAAGCTCCACCACCAGGGTTCACACCATTCTCCTGCCTTAGTCTCTTGAGTAGCTGGGACTACAGGCGCCCGCCACCACGCCTGGCTAATTTTTTGTATTTTTAGTAGAAACGGGGTTTCACCGTGTTCGCCAGGATGGTCTCGATCTCCTGACCTTGTGATTTGCCCACCTCAGCCTCCCAAAGTGCTGGGATTACAGGCGTGAGCCACCGTGCCCAGCTGAGATGTAATATTTTAAAGATGGCAGTACTCCTCAAATTGATCTATGGAGTCAATGCAATCTTTATCAGAACACCTGTTGACTTTGCAGATATTAAAACCCAATCTAAAATTTGTATAGAAACTGAAGAGACCCAGAATAACAACAACAACAACAACGAATCTTGAAAAAGAACAAAGTTAGAGGACTCACACTTCTCAATCTCAAAAATTCCTACCAAGTAACATTCAGAAAGACTAGTACTAGAGTACAGACAGACATATAAATCAACTGAAAATCCAGAAATAAAATATCACATTTACTGTCAACTTACTTCTGAAACAAATCAACAGGGAAGGAATAGTCTTTTTAACAAATGTAGCTGGGACAAGTGGATATCCACATGTAATACAAAGAAGTTGGACTGCTACCTCATACCAATTGTAAACACTGACCAAAGACCTAAATGTAAGAGATAAAACTATAAAACTAGAAGAAAATATACATAAATCTTTGTGATCTCAGATCTGGCAACTTCTCAGATATAACACCAAAAGCACAACCGACAAGAAATGAATAGATAAATTAGAAATCATCAAAATAAACTGTTGTGTTTCAAAGGACACTATTAAGAAAATGAAAAGACAACTTACATAATGGGAAAAATGTTTGTAAATCATATCTAATTAAGTGTCTAGTATCCATAATAAAAAAAAAAACTGTTAAAACCCACGAACAAAAAGACAACCCAATTAAAAAATATGCAAAAGACTTGTCCAAAGAAGATATACAAATGGTCAAAGAGCACAGGAAAAGATATTGAACATCATTAGTCATTAAGGAAACATAAATCAAAGCCCCAATGAGACATCACTTCATACTCACTAGGACGGCTATCAATATAATGATGAGAGGAATAAATTCTAGTGTTCTGTAGCACTGTTGAGTGAATATGGTTAACTACAATTCAGTGTATATTTTCAAAACACTAGAAGAAAGGATGCTGAATGTTCGCAATGCAAAATGATAAATGTTTGAGGTGATGGATATGCTAATTACCCCGATTTGATCCTTACACATTGTATACATTTATCAAAATATATCACTCAGTATCCCATAAATATGTACAATTATTATGTATCAACTACAAGTAAAAGAAAAAAATACTTTAAAAAAAACTTCAGCCAGGCATGGTGACTCATGCCTGTAATCCCAGCACTTTGGGAGGCCAAGGCGGCAGATCCCTTGAGGCCAGGAGTTCAAGACCTGCCTGGCCAACATGGTGAAACCCTGTCTCTACTAAACCTACGAAAATAAGCTGGACGTGGTGCGCACCTGTAGTCCCAGCTACTCAGAAGCTGAGGCAGGAGAATCACTTGAACCCGGGAAGCGGAGGTTGCAGTGAGCTGAGATTGTGCCACTGCACTCCAGCCTGGGCGACAGAGTGAGACTCTGTCTCAAAAAAAAAAAAAAAAAAAGGAATATACTAAGTGTCATGAATTGTTCACATTAAAAGGGTTACTTTTATGTCATGTGAATTTTACCTCAAATTAAACAAAAAAGACATCTCAATAAAAAAAATAGAAAAAAGACTTGAATAGACATTTCTCCAAAGACTCATGAATGGTTAACATACACATGAAAACATGCTCAACATCATCAGTCATTAGAAAATGCAAACCAAAACCACTGTGAGATACCACTTCATACCCACCGGAATGGCTATCGCAAAAAAGACAAATAATAGCCAAGTGTTAAAGCGTATGGTGAGAAATCAGAACCCTCATACACTATCGGTAGAAATGTAAATGGTACAGCCACTTTAGAAAACCTTTAGGTTCTCAAAAGATAAATACGAAGTTATCATATCCAGCAATTCTACTCCTAGGTCTATACCCAAGAATATTGAAAAAATATGTCCACTATAGGTGTGGTGGCTCATGTCTGTAATCCCAGCACTCTGGGAGGCTAAGGCAGGAAGACTGCTTGAGCCCAGGAGTTTGAGATCAGCCTGGACAACACAGTGAGACTCTGTCTCTACAGGAAATTTTAAAAAAATTAGTTGGGTGTGACAGCATGCATCTGCGGTCCCAGCTACTCGGAGGAAGGATAGCTTGGGCTCAGGAGGTTGAGGCCCCACTGAGCCAAGATTGTGCCACTGCACTCCATGTGGGGCAAGAGAATGAGATCCTGTCTCAAAAACAAAACACACACACAAAAATACAGACATAAAAACTTGTTCCCAGCACTTCAGGAGGCCGAGGTGGGCAGATCACCTGAGGTCGGGAGTTCGAGACCAGCCTGACCAACACGGACAATCCCTGTCTCTACTAAAAATACAAAATTAGCTGGGTGTGGTGGTGCATGCCTGTAATCCCAGCTACTCGGGAGGCTGAGGCAGGATAATCGCTGGAACTTGGGAGGCAGAGGCTGCGGTGAGCCGAGATCATGCCACAGCACTCCAGCCTGGGCAACAAGGGTGAAACTCCGTCTCAAAACAAAACAAAAACAACAAAAAACTTGTACACAAATGTTCTTTTATAGCAGTATTACTCAACTCCAAGGTGCAAACAACCCAAATGTACATCAAATGATGGATGAATAAACCAAATGAGGCCAGGCGTGGTGGCTCATACTGTAATCCCAGCACTTTGGGGAGGCCAAGGCTGGCAGATCACCTGAGGCCAGGAGTTCAAGACTAGCCTGGTCAACATGGTGAAACTTCTCTCTACTAAAAATACAAAAATTAGCCAGGCGTGGTGGCGCATGCCTGTAGTACTCGGGAGACTGAGGTAGAAGAATCATTCGAACCCGGGAGGAAGAGGTTGCAGTGAGCCGAGATCGCACCATTGCACTCCAGCCTGGGCGACAGAGCCAGACTCCATCTCAAATAAAGAAAAAGATAGAATAAAATAAAATGAAGCATAGCCACACAATGGAGTATGATTCAACAATGAAAAGGAAGTACCAACATGCTATAGGATGGATGAGCCTTGAAAACAATGTTAAATGAAAGAAGCCAGTTACAATAGAACACAAATGAAAGAGTATAGGGTTTCTTTTTGAGGCAATGAAAATGTTCTAAAATTGACTGTGGTGATGGTTGCATAACTTATGGTGACTACATCTAAAACCATCGAATTACACACTTTAAATGAGTGAATTGTATGGCATATGAATTATATGTCAATAAAACTGGTACCAAAAATAAAGACAAAGAATGTATGACCGGACCCAATCATGAGGAACCATTAGACAGACTCAAATTGAAAAGTCATTCTACAGAATATGCAGAACTGAAGGCTGTGGCTGTATGCTTTAAAACTATAAAGGAAATGAAAGAAAAACTGACAAACAGTTTCAGATTCAAGACATGACAGCTCAAATGAACACACACTCCTGGAAAGGATCTCAGGCCAGGAAGGAAACAGACACAGTTGAGAAAGCTGGCAAAACTTCAATGGAGTCTGTGGACTGGATATAGTATTTAATCAATGCTCATCTCCTAATTTGGAGTGTTGTATGCTGGTTATGTACAAGTATCCTTGTGCATGGGAAATACACATGAGAGTATTTAGAGGTGATGGGAAATCATGTTTGCAGGTTTATCTCAAGAGTTAAAGACTCATCTATATATACATACATATATATACAGGGTGGGGGCGTGGACAAGCACACACAGGACTGAGTGCACACACAATGGAACACACACAGTAAAAGATGAACCAAGGAAGCTCCATGACAGCGATATGAGACTTTTTTGTACAAAAAGCACACATTTTATTTTAAAAGTGTGAGTTACAATTGCCACGAAAATAATAAAATGCCTAGGAATACAGCTAACCAGAAGGTGAAAGATCTCTACAACAAGAATTACAAAATGCTGCTCAAAGTAATCAGAGATGACGCAAACAAGTGAAAATGCACTCCCTGCTCATGGATAAGAAGAATCAATACTGTTAAAATGGCCATACTGCCCAAAGCAATTTACAGATTCAATGCTATTCCTATCAAAACTACCAATGACATTCTTCATGGAATTAGGAAAAAATGTTTTAAAATTCACGTGGAACCAAAAAAAGAGCCCAAACAGACAAGGCAATCCTAAGCAAAAAGAACAAAGCTGGAGGCATCATGTCACCAGCCTTCAAACTATACTACAGGGGTACAATAACCAAAACAGCATGGTACTGGTACAAAAACAGACACATAGACCAATGAAACAGAATAGAGAGCACAGAAATAAGGTCACACACCTACAACTATTTGATACTCAACAAAGCTGACAAAAACAAGCAATGGGAAAAAGGACTCCTCAGTCAATGAAAAGTGCCAGGATAACTGGGAGACCATATGCAGATGATAGAAACTGGACCCCTACCTTACCCCATATACAAAAATCAACTCAAGATGGATTCAAGACTTAAATGTAAAACCCCAAACTATAAAAGCCAGAAAGATGGCCGGGCATGGTGGCTCAGGCTTGTAATCCTAGCACTTTGGGAGGCTGAGGCGGGCGGGCGGATCACGAGGTCAGGAGATTGAGACCATCCTGGCTAACACAGTGAAATCCCATCTCAACCAAAAATACCAAACATTAGCGAGGTGTGGCGGTGGGCGCCTGTAGTTCCAGCTACTCAGGAGGCTGAGGCAGAAGAATGGCATGAATCCAGGAGGCGGAGCTTGCAGTGAGCTGAGATCGCACCACTGCATTCCAGCCTGGGCGACAGAGCGAGACTCCGTCTCAAAAAAACAAAACAAAACAAAACCCGAAAGACAATCTAGGAAATACCATGTTATTGACATAGGACTTGGCTAAGATTTCATGATGAACGTGCCAAAAGCAACTGCAATGAAAACAAAAATTGACAAATGAGATCTAATTAAACTATGAAGCTACTGCACAGCAAAAGAAACTATCAACAGCGTAAACAAACATGCTGCAGATTGAAGAAAATATATGCAAACTATGCATCCAACAAAGGTCTAATATCCAGAATCTATAAGGAACTTAAATTTACAAGTAAAATCAAACCACCTAGCTGTTCTGTGGTGTAGTCATTCTTTTATTCCTTTACTTTCTTAATAAACTTGCTTCCACTTTACTGTTTAAAAAAATTAAAAAAAAATCAAACAACCCCACTGAAAAGTGGACAAAGAACATGAACAGACACTTTCCAAAAGAAGACAGGCTGGGCGTGGTCATGGCTCATGCCTGTAATTCCAGCACTTTGGTCAGCTGAGGCGGGCGGGTCACTTGAGGTCAGGAGTTCGAGACCAACCTGGCCAACATAGTGAAACCCCGTCTCTACTAAAAATACAAAAAGTTAGCAGGGTGTGGTGGTGCGTGCCTGTAGTCCCAGCGGCGCAGGAGAATTGCTTGAACCCAGGAGGTGGAAGTTGCAGTGAGCAGAGATAGCGCCACTGCACTCCAGCCTGGTGACAGAGCAAGACTGTATAAAAAAAAAAAAGACATACATGCAGCCAACAAGCATATAAATACTCGAGATCATTAATCATTAGAGAAATGCAAATCAAAACCACAACGAGATACCATCTCACAGCAGGCAGAATGGCTATCGTTAAAAAGTCAAAAAAGGTCGTTAAGGGCTGGGCCATGAGGAACTTGCACATCCATCCCAGGGAGACCTGACCTTCAGAGATGACAGCATTCAGCCCCAGGAGGAGCCTGCAATTCGTCCTAGGTCTTCCCAACTTGTGCCGCCCATGGAGATACAGGACAGTAGGGAGTTAAACAGAACCTGCTGTCTGAATGGTGGAACCTGCACGCTGGGGTCCTTTTGTGCCCGCCCCCTCTCCTACGGACGGAACTGTGAGCACGATGTGTGCAAAGAGAATTGTGGGTCTGTGCCCCATGACACCTGGCTGCCCAAGAAGTGTTCCATTTGTAAATGCTGGCACAGTCAGCTCCGCTGCTTTCCTCAGGCATTTATCCACCTGGCTGTGATGGCCTAGTGATGGATGAGCATCTCATGGCTTCCAGGACTCCAGAACTACCACTGTCCACACTGCCACTTTTATGCTAGCTGGCATCTGCTTTTCTATATACAAAGTTACTATTAATCCACATTGACCTATTTACAGAAATATGATTTTAGGTATCATGCAAATTTCATGACCAGTAAAGGCTGCTGCTACAATGTCCTAACTGAAAGATGATCATTTGTTAGTTGCCTTAAAATAATGAATACATTTCCAAAATGATCTCTAACATTTCCTTATAGTACCAACTACTTCTTACCTCTTTGCTCTGCCCTCCCAGAAAACACTACTTCTTTTTTTCAAAAATCAGCCATATCTCCATTGTGCCCAAGTCCAGTGTTTCTTGATACATGTAATTCTACCAAAGTCTTCTTAATATGTTATTTTAAACAACTGAATTATATCTTCAGATTATTAGAGACTAATCCTAATGTGGACCTTAGGATACAGTTTTGAGTAGAGTTGATCAAAATCAATTAAAATAGTCTCTTTAAAAGGAAAGAAAGCAGCCGGGTGCGGTGGCTCACACCTGTAATCCCAGCGCTTTGGGAGGCCGAGGCAGGCGGATCATGAGGTCAGGAGATTGAGACTATCCTGGCTAACATAGTGAAACCCCGTCTCTACTAAAAATACAAAAAATTAGCCGGGTATGGTGGTGGGTGCCTGTAGTCCCAGCTAACCCGGGAGGCGGAACTTGCAGTGAGCCAAGATCTCGCCACTGTACTCCAGCCTGGGCGACAGAGTCAGACTCGTCCCCAAAAAAAAAAAAAAAAAAAAAAAAAAAAGCCTCTTTAAGGGGAGGAACGAGAGTGCTGAAGGAATGGAAGTCCGTTTGCACGTGTGTAGGAAGACTGGGTAGAAAAGAGAAAGCAAATGGGAGAGGTTGGAAAACATAAAATGGGTTACTTGACTGGTGATTTGGTGGGTGTAGAGAAGCAAGTGAAAAGGCTAAATGGAAGGGCAAGTTTTCATCATCTATAGAAAGCTATATAAGACAAGGACTCCCCTTTTTTTTCCCAAAGGTACTGTAAAAATAATGAAGTCTCCTTAGAAAAAAAAAATTATACTTCAATGTCCCTAACAAGATTGCTTAATAAATTATGTTTCTTCCAAGTTCTGCAATTCTTTTAACTGTTGTAGAAGAGAAAATGTTCACAATATATTTAGTTGTAAACCAAGTGATAAAACTACATATTGTAAGACCCATTTTTAAGATACATTGTATTACGTGTATGCACAGTAAAAATGGAAAATATACTGACCAAAAAAAAGCCAAAAAATAACAGATGGTGGCAAGGTCATAGAGAAAAGGGAATGCTTTTACACTGCTGGTGAAAATGTAAATTAGTTCAGCCATTGTGGAAAGCAGTGTGGCCATTTCTCAAAGAACTTAAAACAGAATTACCATTCGACCCAGTAAATGAATGCCATTACTGGATATATACCCAAAGGAGTATAAATCGTTCTCCCATAAAGACACATGCATACGTAAGTTCATTGCATTGCTATACACAACAGCAAAGACATTAAATCAACCTCTACACCCATCAGTGGCAAATGGGATAAAGAAGCTATGGTACATATACACCATGGAATGTTATGCAGCCATTAACAAAAGAATGAGATCATGTACTTTGCAGCAACATGGATGGAACTGGAGGCCATTATCCTAAGCAAACTATCACCTGAACAGAAAACCAAGTACCACATGTTCTCACTTACAAGTAGGAGCTAAATAACAAGAACACATGGATACTAGGAGAGGAACAACAGACACTGGGGCCTACTTGATGGTGGAGGGTAGGAGGAGGGAAAGGATCAGAAAAAATATCAGGTACTATGTTTATTACCTGGGTGACAAAATTATCTGTAGATCAAACCCTCAAAACATGCAGTTTATCTTGCAGATGTACTCCTGAATCTAAATACAAGTTACAAAGTAAAAAATAAAACAGTTATCTGGGCGTGGTGGCTCAGGCCTGTAATCCCAGCACTTTGGGAGGCCAAGGCGGACGGATCACTTGAGGTCAGGAGATAGAGACCAGCCTGGCCAACATGGCGAAACCTCATCTCTACTAAAAAATAAATATAAAAAAAAATTAAAAAGTTAATTCTTCTGAAGATAAAAGGAATACATTTATGAGATAATAAAGTGTATGTTCCAACTTTTAAAATAAAGATAGAATGTTACTGAAAAACAGTGTGAATTACACAACAGCAAGTATAATAAAAATTATGTTCAAACAGATAAACCTTACAAACATACTGGGCAAAAAGAGCGGGACACAGAAGATATACATATAATACCATTTATCTGAAAGTCAAGAACAGGCAAAACTATGGTATAGTAATAAAAGTTAGAGTAATGATCATCTCTGGGATGGGAGGGTACTAACTGCAAGGGAATGAAAAATACTCCTGGGGAGCTGGAAATGTTCTCTATCTTCATCAGGTTGATGGTTTCATAGGTGTAAGTAAAAATTTATCCAGTTAAACATTTAATTTTTTTTTTTTTTTTTTTTGAGACAGAGTCTTACTCTGTCACCCAGGCTGGAGTGCAGTGGCACGATCTCAGCTCACTGCAACCTTTACCTCCTAGGTTCAAGCAATTCTCATGCCTTAGCCTCCTGAGTAGCTGGGATTACAGGCATGCACCACCACGCCCCGCTAATTTTTTGTATTTTTAGTAGAGACCGGGGTTTCACTATAGTAGAGACCGGGGTTTCACGAGGCTGGTCTCGAACTCCTAACCTCAAGTGATCCGCACTCCTCAGCCTCCCAAAGTGCCGGGATTACAAGTGTGAGCCACCGCACCCAGTCCGGCTGAACATTTAAGATTTGAATACTTGATTATATCATAATCCAATTTTCAAAATAATTTTCAAAGATAGCACAAATCCAACTCAAAAAAGTTCTTACACCAAACCAATCTGAGTTTAGAACTGCATAACAGTTGCAAAGCAAAGCAACTGATAAATTCTCTCTTTTTTTTTTTTTTTTTTTTGAGATGGAGTCTCGCTCAGTCGCCCAGGCTGGAGTGCAGTGGCGCAATCTCGGCTCACTGCAAGCTCCGCCTCCCGGGTTCACTCCATTCTCCTGCCTCAGCCTCCCGAGTAGCTGGGACTACAGGCGCCCACCACCATGCCCGGCCTAGTTTTTGTATTTTTTAGTAGAAATGGAGTTTCACCGTGTTAGCCAGGATGGTCTCAATCTCCTGACCTCGTGATCCGCCCGCCTCCGCCTCCCAAAGTGCTGGGATTACAGGCATGAGCCACTGCGGCTGGGCCAGTTCTCTTGTCTTATAATTTCAGTAGAATTAGGAATAAACTTAACAATATGTGTATAGTTAGCTTTGCAAATAATTTTAATGTGCACAATAAGCAGTATTTTGCAGCAATAATAAATACCTGGCATATAGGCTACCATTCCTAGATTGTGGGCCCAGAGTAGACATTACCAAGCAATTAAGGCACTTTCTGTCACAGAGCCTTGACCAACAAAGGTATCCAAGCAGCACATAAGATAAAACACTAGACTGGGTGCAGTGGCTCAAGCCTTTGATCCCAGCACTTTGGGAGGCTGAGTTGGGCAGATCATTTGAATCCAGGAGATCGAGACCAGCCTGGGCAATGTGGCGAAATCCCCATCTCTACTGAGAATACAAAATTAGCTGGGAGCGCTCCTGTAGTCTCAGCTACTCGGGAGGCTGAGATGGGAGGATCACTTGAGCCTGGGAGGCGGAGGGTGCAGTAGGCGAAGATCACACAACTGCACTCCAGCCTGGGCAACAGAGTCCTCACCTCCCCCTGAAATAAATAAATAAATAAATAAATAAATAAATAAATAAATAAAACCTGTCTGTTATCTCTGCAAAAGATAACAGCATAACCACATTATAAAATGTTTTCCATGGTTATTGCCAATGTTTATTTTCTGTGAGCTGTTTTCATTTCTATTTCAATTTCTAAGTATATCGTTACTTTATTTGAGCTAATGACCTCAGGGATAACTAAATAAGCTTTAAACATTACAGTATTATTTCAGCTAATTATAGCTTTGGGAATAAATAGCCACTTAAAAACAAAGTCACACTTATAAAATAATCTTCAGGCTGGGTGTGGTTGCTCACTCCTGTAATCCCACCACTTTGGGAGGCTGAGGTGGGCGGATTACTTGAGCTTAGGAGTTTGAGACCAGCCTGAGCAACAATGGCGAAACGCTGTCTCTACAAAAATTAGCCAAGTGTGGTGGCACACGCCTGTAGTCCAAGCTACTCGGGAGAATGAGGTGGGAGTTGCACTGGGCACGAGAGTACCATGCCACTGCACTCCAGCCTGGGCAACAAAGCAAGACTCTGTCTCAAAAAATAGTAATAACAATCTTCTACCTATTTATTAGAGTTCAAAATAAAATAAAGCTTCAATTATGTTCCTCAAAACATTACTACATATAATAAAAGCTTGACCTATATCATGGCTGGCTAAGGCAGATGACAGCCTTATTCCCTTATGTTTTACACTTACAAAGTATATTGAGAAGTAAATATGTATGTAAATTGATGGTGACTATAGAAACAGAATTTTAAAATGTAATTTATTTATGTATTATGTTTTTTGAGACGGAGCCTCTCTCTGTTGCCCAGGCTGGAATGTAGTGGGGTGATCTCGGCTCACTGCAACCTCTGCCTCCTGAGTAAAAGTGATTCTCCTGCCTCAGCCGCTCGAGTAGCTGTGCCACCATACTTGACTAATTTTTGTATTTTTAGTAGAGACAAAGTTTCACCATGTTGGCTAGACTGGTCTCAAACTCCTGACCTCAGGTGATCCGCCTGTCTTGGCCTCCCAAAGTGCTGGGATTATAGGCATAAGCCACTGCACCCGGCCAAAAATTTAAATTTAATATGGATTTTAGAATTGTTATTAACACAATAAAACATTGGCTATTCTCTCCATACCAAAGAACTCTATAGCACTGGCTTTTTGAATACTTACAATCTTTTGCATGTATTAGACATTTGTCAAAGAATAAAAATGCTGGAGTTCACAGGGAAAAGTACAAGAGCTTTAAGGTATGGACTTTGTAGTTCAAAGGCCTTTTGCTGTACTCACGAGTTTCTAGCCCTGTCTGGAGTAACAGGCTGTTGAAGAGTTGCCTCTCAATTATTCACCCCAAATATACAGACAATGCAACAATATTTCACAGTAAACTTTGACTATTCGTAGTTCTGCCCCTATTTGTGCTCAAAATTGCAATTCTACAATTATTAATATTATTCATTTATATTTTGTGCTACTCCTGTGTTTATGCCTTAACCACACAGATCCTTGTTTTCCCTACTATATACACACAGTTTTTGGCCAGCAGCTCTACTTCAATAAAAGAGCTCAAGAAAATGCCTTTTTTTAAATAACAGAAGACATGCTGAAGAAAAAAAAGCAACAACAACTAAGAGATTATTTTATTTTGAAAGAGTCTCGCTCTGTCACCCAGGATGAAGTACAGCCTGCAACCTCTTCACTGTAACCTTCGTATCCTAGATTTAAGCAATTCTCCTGCCTCAGCCTCCCGAGTAGCTGGAATTACAAGTGCGCTACCATGCCCACATAATTTGTGTATTTTTAGTACAGACGGCGTTTCACCATGCTGGCCAGGCTGGTCTCAAACTCCTGACCTTGCGATCTGCCCACCTTGGCCTCCCAAAGTGCTGGCATTACAGGCATGCGCCACCACGCCTAGCCTTTCTTTCTTTTTTTTTTGAGACAGAGTTCTGCTCTTGTTGCCCAGGCTGGAGTGCAATGGCGCAATCTTGGCTCACTGCAACCTCTGCCTCCCAGGTTCAAGTGATTCTCCTGCCTCAACCTCCGAGTAGCTGGGATTACAGGCATGTGCCACCATACCCGGCTAATTTTTGTATTTTTAGTAGAGACGGTTTCGCCATGTTGGCCAGGCTGGTCCTGAACTCCTGACCTCTGGTGATCCGCCCGCCTCCACCTCCCAAAGTGCTGGGATTACAGGCGTGCGCCACCGCATCTGAGGAGAGAAATTTAAAAAACAAACTTCTACATGCATGAGAGATAAAGACTGAGATATAGACTGTGTCCTCAATGAACCTGAAGTCTTGTAGGAGAAACAAGATATAAACACACCACCATACAAATCAAAATTTAAGCACTAAAAAGAAGTTACAAAGAATGTCAAAATGTGGAAGAGAAGGGAAAGATTAGTTTCAGCTATGAAAATCAAAAAGAATGTATAGAGCAGGAGCAGTAAGACAGAGGCCAGGTTTTCCCCACAATGCACACGCACATACATACACACCATAGTATGTTTTATTCCTTGTTACAATTAGGGGAGAAAAGACAAAAGTAGAAAATGAAAAGCATTTGGAGTGGCGCAATCAACAACCAATCCTTTTTTAAAAAAAGAAACAATCATTAACAGCTTAGCTCCTACTTGTTATAAGACTATATGTATCTACAGTTTTAGAATGTACTTTTTTTTGGTAGACAGGCTCTCACTATGTTGCCCAGGCTGGTATCAAACTCCTGGCTTCAAGTGATCCTCCTGCCTTGGCTTTCCAAAGTGTTTGGATTACAGGCATGAGCCATTGCACCTGCCCAGGATATACTTTTTCCACTTAAATCGCTGGAATTCTAATTTATCAAATATTCTTCTTTCTAAACATTTTGGCATTTCAATTTTTTTCACACAGATTTCTTATTGTACAGTCTTATAAATGAATGTTTGCAGACATCACTTTTTCCTTAGAAAAAATTCTTTAAAATGTTGTCACAAAAATCTTTTAAAAAATTAGGCCTTTGCATATATATTGTTAAATGAGGCTAGAAGAATATTTTAAAATCAGAGATAGAAATTGAAGACACCTCAGATAAAGTAGGTTAAGATCACATGGTGAAGAAATGATTGCTGTGCTCTGTATTTGAATGTTACCAGGTAGTCCATAAGAATCCACAGAAAAATCAAATGACAAATATTATCATCTTAGGAATATCACTCTAAGCAAATACAGCTCTAACTCTCATGCAAGCTAAAAATAATGAAAAGCTCAATTTTTCATAGTATGAATATACAAACAGTTCCCAACTGTTTGTTGGGTATAATGGCTAAATTTACGATTTTTTGATTTTATGATGAATTTATCATGATGTAGAACATCTGTATATCAAAAAATATTTAACAACAGGGGTCAATAATTGTTTTCTGCAA
Source organism: Macaca mulatta (assembly GCF_049350105.2). Classification (NCBI taxonomy): domain Eukaryota; kingdom Metazoa; phylum Chordata; class Mammalia; order Primates; family Cercopithecidae; genus Macaca; species Macaca mulatta. The sequence goes on from NC_133413.1 coordinate 64,733,339, forward strand.
AGGACCAAAAGAGTCAACATTTTAGGCTTTACCAGCCAGAAGGTCTCTGTTGCAACTACTCAACTCAGCCACTCTGGGATGAAAATTAACTATAGACAACATGTAAACAAAAGGATGTGGCTCTGTTTCAGCAAAACCTTATTTATGTACAATAAAATCTGAGTTTCATATACTTTTCATGTGTCACTAAGTCTTAAGTTTTTTCCTAACCATTTACAAAAAGTAAAAACAAGTAGCAGCGAAAATGCATGGGATGCAGCAAAGGCAATGCTCAAATTGAAATGTATAGCTGTGGACATCTGTTTTAAAATAAAGATCTCAGGCTGGGCATGGTGGCTCACGCCTGTAATCCCAGCACTTTGGGGGGCTGAGGTGGGCAGATCACCTGAGGACAGGAGTTCAAGACTAGCCTGGCCAACGTGGTGAAACCCTTTTTCTAGTAAAAATACAAAAACTAGCCTGGCGTGGCAGTGAATGCCTGTAATCCCAGCTACTTGGGAGCCTGAGGCAGAAGAATCACTTGAACCTCGGAAGCGGAGGTTGAAGTGAGTCAAGATCGTGCCACTGCACTCCAGCCTCGGAGACAAAAAATAAAATAAATAAATATAAAAATAAAGATCTCAAAATAACAATCTAATCTACCTGAAAACAACAACAACAACAACAACAAAAACGTAATCCACAGTAAACAGAAAGAAGAAAATAATAAAAACAAGAGGGGAAATAAATGCAATAGAGGCCAGCGTGGTAGCTCCCACCTATATTCCCAGCACTTTGGGAAGCTGAGGTGGGTGGATCACTTGAGGTCAGGAGTTAGAAACCAGCCTGGCTAACATGGTGAAACCCCATCTCTACCCAAAATACAAAAACTAGCCGGGTGTGGTAGCACCTGCCTGTAGTCCCAGCTACTCAGGAGGCTGAGACAGGAGAATTGCTTGAACCTGGGAGGCGGAGGTTGCAGTGAGCCGAGATTGAGCCACTGCACTCCAGCCTGGGTGAAAGAGTGAGAGTCCATCTCAAAAAAAAGAGACTATCAACTAAAGCAAAACTTGGTTCTTTGAAAAGATCAACAAAAAATGGCAAATCTTTAGCTTGATCAACCAAGGAAAAAAAACAGAGAAGACTCAAATTATTACAATCAGGAATCAAAGAACAGACTACTACTAACTTGACACATAGAAAAGATTATAAGAGAATAGTATGAACAATTACATGGTAATAAATTAGATAACCTAGATTAAATAGACAAATTCCTAGAATGACACAAACTACCAAAAACGGATTCAAGAAGAAACAAAATCTAAATAGGCCTATAATAAGAAATTGAATCAGTAATCAAGTCTCACAGAGAAAAGCCCAGTACAACACGGCTTCAAGGTGAAGTCTACCAATCCAATGTTTAAAGAATCCTTCTCATTTCCCCTGCCCAAAAAAAGAAGGAACACTTACTCATTTAGAAGGCCATTATTACTCTGACGTCAAAACCAAAGGGTATGAGAAAAAAAAAATGACAGCCAGGCGTGATGGCACAGCCAGGTGTGACGACTCACGCTCATAATCCCAACACTTTAGGAGGTCGAAGTCGCGGGACTGCTTGAGCCCAGGAGTTCAAGAGCAGCCTAGGCACATGGTAAGACCCCATCTCCACAAAAAATAAGAAAATTAGCCAGGCATAGTGGTGTGCACCTGTGGTCCCAGATACTTGGAAGTATTGTTTGAGCTTGGAAGATTGAGGTTACAGTGAGCTGTGTTCACTCCACTGCACTCTAGCGTGGGTGACAGAGCGAGACCCTGTCTCAAAATGAAAATGACAGACTATCTCATAGGAATATAAATACAAAATCCTAAAAACTACCAAACCAAATCTATCGACATATAATTAGGATTATACACCATGACCAGGAGGGATTTTCCCTAGAATGCAAGGGCGGTTCAACATAAAAATTTAATAAATACAATACACCATTTTACCGGAGATTGTAGCCAGGGAAACTGGCAAGATAAATGGCATCCAGATTGGAAAGGAGGCAGTAAAATTCCCTCTCATGATCCTGTGAGCTGAGTATCTTATGATCTTATATACAGAAAATCCTAAGAAATCTACAAAAACATCCTAAGAGTTAATGAGGTCAGCAAGATCCCAGGATATAAAAAACTTATCAAAAAGGAATATTTCTATACACTAGCAATCAACAATATAAAAATGTAATAAAGACAACAATTCCATTCATCATAGTATACAAAAGAATAAAATACTTAGAGGAATAATTTAACAAATAAGTGAAAGACTTGTAATCTGGGCAGGGCATGGTAAGGTGTGTCTGTAATCTCAGCTACCCAGGAGGCCAAGGCAGAAGAATCGCTGGAACCCAGGAAGCAGAGGCTACAGTGAGCCAAGATTGAGCCACTATATTCCAGCCTGGGCTGTAGGGCGAAACTATCTCAAACAAACAAAAAAACCATCAGGATGAAAAACTGTTGTGCTGCAAAACATACTACCAAGAGGGTGCAAAGACACCCCACGCAATGGGAGACAATATTTATAAATAATATATCTGATAGGAGTCTAGTGTCCAGACTATATAAACAATTCTTATAAATCAACAATAAAAAGGCAACCCAATTTTTAAAATGGCAAAGGATCTGAACAGATATTTCACCAAAGAAGATATGCAAATGGCCAATAAGGATGTTTGAAATGCTTGTTCTCTGGTACCATAAAGAAATAGCATTCAAACATAAATTTATTTAGTAAGGTCATGTTTACTTCCTGCAGAAAGGGTACACTCGCCAGCAGTTATGCCACGAGAGTACACCAAACAAAGGAGACAGAGTCATTTATAATCTGACGAGTCCACCCTACTGTTGTGTCAGGTTTCCATTAGCTGGAACGGGACCTCACATTCTGTATTTGTCCCGATTGGCTAGCAACTTGGAACTTTTTAAAACAGGCAAAGGTAGAGGAGAACAAAGGAAGGAGGAAGTAAGTTGTGGAATGCTGAGAAAGATAACACTTTTAAATACGGAAGAAGAACAGGCTGTGACCTAATGCTTGCTTGGACCAGTATAAGCATGCCAGGGTAAATATTTAGGCTAAATTGTGGGAGCTAAGAGCTAAAGTACATTGATTTCTTTATTACGGCTAGCAGACATTTCAGAATGTTAGCACAGGTCTTCGAATAAATTTTGCTTTTAAGAGAAGTTGCGGCCGGGCGTGGTGGCTCAAGCCTGTAATCCCAGCACTTTGGGAGGCCGAGGCGGGTGGATCACGAGGTCAGGAGATCGAGACCATCCTGGCTAACACGGCGAAACCCCGTCTCTACTAAAAATACAAAAAGAAATTAGCCGGGCGTGGTGGCGGGCGCCTGTAGTCCCAGCTATTCCGGAGGCTGAGGCAGGAGAATGGCGTGAACCCGGGAGGCGGAGCTTGCAGTGAGCCGAGATCGCGCCACTGCACTCCAGTCTGGGGGACAGAGCGAGACTCCGTCTCAAAAAAAAAAAAAAAAAAAAAAAAAAAGAGAAGTTGCTATTTATTCCTAATTAGATGCGGAGGACAATCTTTGAAGAGGGACCTCTATTTTACTTTTTACAAGGACATGAGATGATGCTCAACATTAACCATTAGGAAATGTAAATCAAAATCACAATGAGAGAGCACTTCACATACAAATGGATGGCTATAATCGAAAAGACAATAACAAGCGTTAACGAGGATGGAGAGAAATCCGAGCACTCACACACTGCTGGTCATTTATCTTGGCAGAAGTGTAAAAAAGTGCAGCTACTATAAAAACTGTCCTGGAGTTCTTCAAGAGTTAAACATAGAGCTACTATTGACTCAGCAATTTGACTCCCAGATATATACCCCAGAGAACTAAAAACATATGTCCACACAAAGTCTTGTACATCAATGTGCAGGGTAGTATTAGTTATTAGAGTGAGTCAAAAAGTAGAAACAATCCAAATGTTCATTAATTGATGAATGAATAATTTTTATGTGAATTTTCTTTTTAAGAGATAGAGTCTCACTATATTGCCCAGGCTAGACTTGAACTCCTGGCCTGAAAGGATCCTCCTGACTCAGCCTCCCAAGTAGATGAGACTACAGGCACATGACACCATGCTCAGCTAATTATTTACTTGGCAATGAAAGAAAGCAGTACTGGTACATGTTACAACATAGATGAGCCTGAAAAACATTATGTTATAAAGTGAAAGAAGCCAGATGCGAAAGACCAAATATCTGATTCCACTTCTATGCAATATCCAGAATAAGCAAATCAACAGAAACAGAAAAAGATAGTGGTTGCCAGGGAGGGGAATAAGTAGTCTGCATATGGATTTTGGGTTTCTTTTGGGGATGTTGAACATATTCTGGAATTAAAACAGTGGTGATAGTTGAATAACTCCGTAAATATACTAACAACTACTGAATTGTATACTTTAAAAGAGTGAAGTTTTTGGTATGTGAATTATTAAGTACAGTAGTTCCCCATCACCCATAGTTTTGCTTTCTGTGGATTCAGTTACTTGCATTCGACCACCATCGAAAAATAGGTGAGTACAGAACAAGAATGTATTTTGAGAGATCACATTTACATAACTTTTGTTACAGTATATTGTTATAATTATTCTATTGCTGTTGTTCACCTCTTACTGCCTCATTTATAAATTAAACTTTATCACAGGTATGTATGTATAGGAAAAAACATAGTTTTCCGATACATGGGGTGGGGGGGACTTTGAACATACATAACAATACTAATATGTATGTATTAGAATGTATATAGTAATACTGTAATAATGAGTGGCAGGTCAGAATTGAACCGTGGGCCCTTGTTTGCCAACCTCTTTTTTTCTTATTTTTATTTTTTGAAATAGGGTCTCACTGTCGTGCAAGCTGGAAGTGCAGCTCAGCTCACTGCAGCCTTGACCTCCCAGGCTCAGGCGATCCTTCCACCTCAGCCTCCCAAATAGCTGGGATTACAGGCACACTCCACCATGGCTGGCCAACTTTTTGTATTCTTTGTAGAAAGTGGATGATACGGTTTGGCTGTGTCCCCTCCGTACCCCCTCCCCCTGGCAAAATCTTACCTTGAATTGTAATAATCCCCACGTGTCAAGGGTGGGACCAGGTAGAGATAACTGAATCACAGGGGTGGCTCCCCCCAATGCTGTTCTCGTGATAGGGAGCTCTCATTTGATCTGATGGTTTTATAAGGGGCTTCCCCCTTCACTCAGCTCTCATTTCTCTCTCCTGCCACCTTGTGAAGAGGTGCCTTCCACCATAATTTTCAGTTTCCTGAGGCCTCCCCAGCCATGTAGAACTGTGAGTCAATTAAACCTCTTTCATTTATAAATTACCCAGTTTCGGTAATTTTTTATAGCAGCAAGATAACTAATACATGGGGTTTTGCTGTGTTGTCCAGACTGATCTCGAACTCCTAGGCTCAAGCCATCCTCCCACCTCAGCCTCCCAGAGTGCTAGGATTACAGGTGTGAGCCACCACGTCTGGCTCCAACATCCATTCTACATAAGAAATACTAAGAACCAGGCAGGGCGTGGTGGCTCATGCCTGTAATCCCAGCACTTTGGGAGGCCGAGATGGGTGGATCACCAGAGGTCAGTAGTTTGAGATCAGCCTGGCCAACAAGGTGAAACCCTGTTTCTACTAAAAATACAAAATTTAGCCGGCACAGTGGTGGGCACCTGTAATCCCAGCCACGCAGGAGAATCGCTTGAACCCGAGGCGGAGGTTGCAGTGAGCTGAGATCACGCCACTGCACTCTAACCTGGACAAGAGTGAAACTGTCTCAAAAAAAAAAAAAAAAAAAAGAAAGAAAGAAGAAATACTAAGAACCCTTACATGAGAAAAAGAAATAGGAATCTTGGGTTCTAGTCCCCACTCAGCCACTATCTAAAAGTGTGGCCTCAGAAAGCTCTGTCAGTCTGGTGGTTCTCGGAATTGTGATCCCCAGACCTGTAGTATCGGTATCCAATGAGAACTTGTTAGAAATGCAAATTCTGGCCAGGCACAGCAGCTCATGCCCGTAATTCCAGCACTTTGGGAGGCCCAGGTGGGAGGACAGCTTGAGCCCAGGAGTTAGACTAACCTGGGCAACGTAGTGAGACCCTCATCTCTACAAAAACTTTAAAAAACAGCCAGGCATGTTGGCACACAGGTGTACTCACGGCCACTTGGGAGGCTGAACCCAGGGGGTCGAGGCTGCAGTGAGCTGTGTTCACACCACTGCACTCCAGCCTGAGCAACAGAGTGAGAGACCCTGTGGAAGCAAGGAGGAGGAGGAGGAGGAGGAGAAGGAGGAGGAGGAGAAGGAGGAGGAGAAGGAGGAGGGGGAGGCAGCGGCGGCAGAGGAGGTGGAAGAGATGGAGGCGGCGGTGGAAGACCCTGTGGAAGCGGGAAGAGGAGGAGGAGAAAGAAAGAAGAGAAGGAGAAGGAGGAGGAGGAAGAGAAGAAGGAGAAAGAAGGAAGAGAAGGAGGCGGTGAAGGAGAAGGAGACAGAGAAGGAGAAGGAGGAGGAGAAGGAGAAGAGGAGGAGGAAGAGGAGGTGTTGGAGGAGGAAGAGGAAAAAGAAAGGAGAAGAAGTGGCATGCAGACAAATTCCTGGGTCTCATTCCAGACCCACTCAATCAGAAACTGGCAGTGGGGCCCAAGAATCAAGACTTTTAGGTGATTTTGATGCATGTTATAGTATGAGAATCAATGACTTTCCAGTTCAGTTTTCCCATCCATAACCTGTAGCTAGTTGTACTGGATGATTCAAAGGCCTATACAGGTTATAAAAATCTGAATCCAACCATATTAATATAAAAAGTATGGCCAAGCTGTATCCAACTCTTTTGATAATTTTCAATGACAATGAAAAACTCAAGATTTAAGAATTCTGGCTGGGTGTAGTGGCTCACACCTGTAATGCCAGAGCTTTGGGAAGCCAAGGTGGACAGACTGCTTGAGCTCAGGAGTTTGAGACCAGCCTAGGCAACATAATAAGACCCTGTCTCTACTTAAAAACAAAACAAAACAAAATCAGGCCCTGTGTGGTGGCATGCACTTGTCATCCCAGCTACCTGGGAGGCTGAGGTGGAAGGACTGCTTGGGCCGGGGAGATCAAGGCTGCGGTGAGCCATGAGCACACCACTGCACGGCAGCCTGGGTGACAGTGTGAGACCCTGTCTCAAAAAATATAATAATTCTAAAAAGCTTCAATTAAGCTGAATCTAATATTCAGAATCCTAGATTAATCAGAATATATTTCATTTTATTGTCAGAAAAAAGGAAACAAAACACAGACACATATACACGAGGTTTCTAAGAACCCAAAAAGTGAATTTCAGCACATACCCCCCAAAATATTACAAATTGACTCCAATCTGTTTCTCAATTGTGATCTTTTAAAAAGGACTGCAGAGGCCAGGCACAGTGGCTCATACCTGTAATCCCAGCATTTTGGGAGGCCAAGGTGGGCGGATCACCTAAGGTCAGGAGTTTGGGACCAGCCTGGCCAACAGGTGAAACTCCATCCCTACTAAAAATATAAAAATTAGCCGGGCATGGAGGTGGGCGCCTGTTATCCCAGCTACTTCGGAGGCTGAGGTAGGAGAATTGCTTGAACCTGGGAGGCGGAGTGAGCTGGGATCGTGCCACTGAATTCCGGCCTGGGCAATAGAGCGAGAATCTGTATCCAAAAATTAAAAAAAAAAGACTGCAGAGTGACTAAAGCATTCTTTCCATTTGTTCATTATCCTGTAGTAATATGGGTGTAGAACTTTTTAAAAACTCAGAGATTCTGTCTGGGTTTGCACAAGAAACACCACTCATCCCCATCCCCACTCATGTAGTACATTATCATTAACTCTCCTATCAGTCCCAATCAGTCTTACCAACTAACTAGACAAGAAAAAAAAATGACCTAAGATAGATCAGATTCTAGGCTGAACACCAGAAGTAGGGTTGATAAAAGAGCTAAGATCGTTCACTTTTGGATAACAAGAGTGTGTCCACACTGAGAATTATGCACATCTACAGAAAGAATCAAGTGAGAGACCATAAGGCCAGGGAAAGGTAGTGAAGAATAATGATGTTGAACAGTGTCCCCGCCAAATTCACATCCACCTGAAACCTCGGAATGTGACTTTATTTAGAATCAGGCTCTTTGCAGATTTCCTTAGTTAAGGGTTGAGATCACACTGGATTAGGGTGAGCCCTAAATCCAGTAACTGGTGTCCTCCTAAGAGGAGGAGAGGACAGATACACAGCAAAGAAGGTCACATGAAGACAGAGGCAGAGGTTGGGCATATGGTGCCTGAGGCCAACGAAAGCCAGGAGCTATCAGAAACTGGAAGAGGCAGTTTCCATTAGAGAGAATGTATGTGACCCAGTTGACAGCTCGGTTTTGGACTTTTGGCCTGTTTAACTGTGAGAATGAATTTCTGTTGTTTTTAATCCATCTAGTTTGTGGTTATTTGTAATGGCAGCCTTAGGAAACTAATACAGGTGGTGACTGATATTCCTCATATGTCTCGCCCTTTAATTCCTTATTTATTCATTTATTTGCCCAACAAATACTTAGTACTCTTACATGTCCTATATCATTCTAGCACTGGGAATACAGTATTAATTAAAACAAAACACAAAAAATCCCTGTGCTCAGGTGAATTTTATGGTATGTGAATTTTATCTGAATTAAAGTTGATTAAAGAAACCTTTGCCTTCATGGACTTTATATGCCAGTGGGCTGTCCTTCTATCCTTCCACAAATTCTAATTTTTGTTTAAGCTAGTTGATGAGCTTTCTATTCCTTGTAATTAAATGATCTCCAAATCACATTCTATAATTCTATTACTAATAGTTCTTGATTACAGGAAGACTTGCAAACTTATTATGGTCATAAAACATATCCATGTTGCCAATTTATTTTCAATCCTCACTTGTTTGACCTCTCAGTAAAATTTGATCCAGTCAACCACTTCTTTATCTTTCAAACATTCTTCTCTATATTTTTATAATCTCCTTGGCTTAGGAAATGTCACAGGGACTGGTAATACAGATAATTCCTGGAATACTGGTAATACAGATAAGGACTGGGGGGTAACAGGGAAGGGGGCACATGAAGAGAACCAAGCTTTCCACCTGGCCTTTCCTCCCCCCTGTTTCCCCTTAACTGGAACTGAGCTTTCAGGTGTCACATTCAGCATATACGGAGAGGTCCCATGAAGGAAGCATAGCAGTGAGCTGGTGCAACTGGAGGGGGGAACTCCAGAGTTGCACTGTTGGCCAGAACCCCCCAAGAACAGAAGTCAGGTTACTCACGGAATTACAAATATGGAAAGGGAGAAGGCTATAAAAAACCCTGTGGTTCTGGGCTGCAATTGGAGGAATCATTGTAAGTTCAAGATTTTGAATATTTATAAATACTAAAACTGGTATGTGTGTACATACGTATGTATGTGCATCTATTCTTAGCTGCGTCCACTGCAAGGGTCTAGATCTGGGAGCACACATAGCACCCGGATCTCACTGTCTACTAAAAGGAATCAGGGTTCTTGGAAAAATGGCTGAGTCCAGAACTAGAGCAGGAAACATATAAAACAATCCTAGACAAAATCTTGTACTACAAAGTGAGGAAGTGATCAAATAAGGATGAGGATATGTCCAAAAGACATTGAGTACCAATTTGAAAGGGTTACTGTGGCCAACTAAAGGACAATTTGAGCATCAAAATAAATAACTGACTTGATTGTTATCCTCTGAAAACAATAGGAATCCAAGAGTGTGTACTGATTTAAAATTCTAAAACAAATGAGCATGTACATATGTACTCTTGAAAAGTGTCAAGGTCATGAAAGACAAGGACCGTTTCAGAATAAAGAAAACTAAGGAGAAATGATAGCTAAAGGCGATATGTGATCCTAGACTGATAAAGGACACTATTGGCTCAAACCAATGAAATATGAATGGAGCTGGTGGATTAGATCGTAGTATCCAATCAATGTTAACTTTTTAATGATGGTTATACGGGAGTGTCCTGGTACTTTAAAACGTACACTGAAGAATTAAGGTGTAATGAGGCAACACGTCTGCAACTTATTCTTTAATAGTTCAGAAATATTAACAATTAAGTAATCTGGGTGAAAGGCATAAGGAGCTATAAATGCTATTTCTGTAACTTTTATGTAAATTTCAAGTTACTTTAAAATAAAAAGTTAGAAAGTTTAAAACATAATAGAACATAACCTATTAAATAAATCTGAGTCCAGGCAGGACACAGTGGTTCATGCCTGTAATCCCAGTACTTTGGGAGGCCGAGGTGGGCAAATCACTTGACGTCAGGAGTTCTAGACCAGCATAGCCAACATGGCAAAACCCCGTCTCTACTAAAAATAAAAAAAACTGACTGGACAACACAGTGGCTCACGCCTGTAATCCCAGCACTTTGGGAGTCCGAGGTGGGTGGATCATGAGGTCAGGAGCTCGTGACCAGCCTGACCAACATAGTGAAACCCCAGTCTCTACTAAAAATACAAACAAAATTAGCCGGGAGTGGTGGCACGTGCCTGTAATCCCAGCTACTCAGGAGGCTGAGGCGGGAGAATCACTTGAACTCGGGAGGCAGAGGTTGCAGTGAGCCAAGATCACGCCACTGCACTCCTGCCTGGGCCACAGAGCAAGACTCGGTCTCCAAAAAAAAAAAATTAGCCGGGCGTGGTGGCACGCACCTGTAGTCCCAGCTACTTGGGAGGCTGACAGGAGAATTGCTTGAACCTGGGAGGTGGAGGTTGCAGTGAGCCGAGATTGCACCACTGCACTCCAGCCTGCCTGGGTGACAGAGTAAGATTCCATCTCAAAAAATAAGCAAATAAATAAATAAATAGAAAATAAATCTGAGTCCATACTAACTAAATGGGGGGTAGCAGATTAATAAACAAAATGAAATGACAAAAAAAAGGAATGACAGAATTAGAAAATCACACTGTAGAAATGATTGACTCAAGCGATAATTATCAATGGATGGTAAAAATATTGGGTGAAACCTTGATGAACAATTTGCAGTCACAAAGTATCTCCCCACAACTTACTTTTAAATTACAAAAGGAAAGTAACTGCAGTAGAGACCTGGAAGATACCACCTTAATCAAGTGATCCAAGTTACAACAATAAAGGGACTTGGCATCATTAGTCTACTGATGTGTGCAATGGATAGGACATACTGTTTACATAGTATTTATACCAGAAATGCATAAACTGAATCTAATCATGAGGAAATGTCATACAAACCCAAATTAAAGGACTAGCCTGTTCTCTGCAGAAGTGTCAATGTCATGAAAGACAAAAGAAAATCTAGGGAATTGTTCCAGATTAAAAGAGACTAAAGAGACTAAATACAATGTGTGACTAGGGAGGAGATGGCTATAATGGATATTAATGGAACAATCTGGCAAAGATTGAATGCACAGTATATTAGATAATACTAAATGTTAAATTTAATGGGATAACTTTTCTGTGATTATATGTTTAAAATATTCTAGTCCTTCTCACCCACAGTTTTGTTTTCCATGGTTTCAGCTGCCCACAGTCAACTGTGGTTCGAAAATATTACATGGAAAATTCCAGAAATAAACAGTGGGGGATGCTCTAAAACCCCGAGTGAATGCCTGAATCCATGGATAACACCAAATCCTACACATATTGTTTTTTCCTACACATAATACTTGTGATAAAGTTTAATGGGTAAATTAGGCATAGGAAGAGATGAACAATAATAAAACAATTATAACAATATGTCAACATCATTTCTCTTGCACTTTGGGGCCATCATTAAGCAACGTACTTGGATAAAAGCACTACAGGCTGGGTGAGGTGGCTTATGCCTGTAACCCCAGCACTTTGGGAGGCCAAGGCGGGCAGATCACTTGAGGTCAGGAGTTCCAGACTGGCCTGGCCAACATGATGAAACCCCGTCTCTACTAAAAATACAAAAATTAGCAGGGTGTGGTGGTGCACACCTGTAGTCCCGGCTACTCGGGAGGCTGAGGCAGGAGAGTTGCTTGAACCTGGAGAGCAGAGGTTGCAGTAAGTCATGATCGTGTCACCGCATTCCAGCCTGGGTGACAGAGCGAAACTCTGTCTCAAAAAAAAAGCAAAACAATACTGCAACAGTTGATCTGATAACCCAGATGGCTACCAAGTGACTAATACACGGTGAATCCATACAGCATGGATACGCTAGGTAAAGGAATGATTCGTGTCCTGGGTGAGATGGAACGAGATTTCATCACAATACTCAGAATGGTGTACCATTCAGGCCAGGCGTGGTGGCTCACACCTGTAATCCCAGCACCTCGGGAGGCCGAGGTGGGTGGATCACCAGAGGTCAGGAGTTCAAGACCAGCTTGGCCAACATGGCGAAACCCCGTCTCTACTAAAAATACAAAAAAATTAGCTGAACGTTGTAGCACACGCCTGTAATCCCAGCTACACAGGAGGCTGAGGCACAACAATCACTTGAACCTGAGTGGCAGAGGTTGAAGACAGCCAAGATTGTGCCACTGCACTCCAGCCTGGGTGACAGAGCGAGACTCCATCTCAAATAATAATAATAATAATAAATAATAAAATAAAAAAGAACGGTGTACAATTTTAAACTTATATACTATTTCTGGAATTTTTCATTTAGTATTTTCGAACCACAGTTAACCACAGGTAACTGAAACCATGGGAAGCAAAACTGCAGGTAAGGGGAGACTACAGTATCTTAAATATTAAATTGCCACTTGTCAGGCTGACAGACTCAAAGTTTCATCATGCACTCATGGAACCAATCTAGAGTAAGTTTTCCCTTAGCACTATCCCACCAAATAATTTCAGAACTGGAGACCTGTGTTTTTGCTTTTATCACAACAGGTTAAAAAGGAGAATAATTCTTTAATACAAACTTAACTTTTGGTCAAGATGTCATGGATGTTCTTGGTATTTTTGATCCTAACAGTCTTTGCCATTTTCACTATGAACTTCAGTCTGTGGAATCTGCCTATACAGAAGTGTTTTTTTTTGCCAGGACTAATCATTCAGGTATAGAAGCTCTCATTATTGGCAAAATTAGAGGGTAGCAAACTTCTCCCTGACTTGCAACATCAAGAAAGGTTTGCCCATAAAATAGAGATTCTGCTATTCGAGTTTCATTTGGTAAAATAAGTTCATCATTTTCACAGGACTACTGGATTGCCAGAAAGAGTGCTGCAACCTCTTCTGTAACTCAATACAAGGTTTGTATTACATAACTTGACTTACTAGGCAAAAAATAGGGATCACTTTTAAGTGGTGGCTCACGCCTGTAATTCCAACACTGTGGGAGGCTCAGGCGGAGGGATCACTTGAGGTCAGGAGTTCCAGACCAGCCTGACCAACACGGCAAAACTCCATCTCTACTAAAAACACAAAAACTAGCTGGCATGGTGGCAAACACCTATAGTTCCAGCTACTCAGGAGGCCTAGGAACCCTGAAGGCGGAGGTTGCAGTGAGCCAAGATCACGCCACTGCACTCCAGCCAGGGCGACAAAGCAGACCAAAAAAACAGACAAAAATCTAACCTAATGGCTTTTTTAAGAGTCTCACTGTGTGGTCCAGGCTGGAGTGCAGTGGTGCAATCTTGGCTCACTGAAGCCTCTGCCTCCCAGGTTCAAGTGATTCTCCTGTCTCAGCCTCCCTAGTAGCTGAGATTACAGGCTTGCCCGACCACAGCCGGCTAATTTTTGTATCTTTAGTAGAGAAGGGGTTTCACCATATTAGCCAGGCTGGTGTTGAACTCCTGACCTCAAGTGAACTACCGGCCTCCGCCTCCCAAAGTGCTGGGATTACAGGTGTGAGCCACTGCGCCCGGCCCCGGTGGTTCATTTTAAAGAAAATTCAGTCGTTTTGGGGCTACTTTATCAAAATTTATGTATCTTCAGTTTTCCTCTATTTCTGAAATTTTTAAACAACATTCATATTTTGCTTAAGTTTCACAGATTATCACCGATTTAAATATAAAAACAAAAACATTTCAATATAGAAAAAGGTTGAGTAAAAGATAAATCATGTATCTAAAGTTAGTACAACAGGCCAGGCTCAGGCGACTTCCGCCTCTAATCTCCGCGCTTTGAGAGGCTGAGGCTGAAAGATCACTTAAGCCCAGGAGTTCAAAACTGCAGTGAGCTATGATCCTGCAACTGCATTCCAGCCTGGGTGACAGAGCAAGCCCCTGTCTCTAAAAATAATAGAAAAGAAAAAAGCACACAAACAAAAAATAAAACAAAAATAAGTACAATCAGTACAACAAAATGTTTGATAAGCCTCCAAATATATCTGAGTTGCCTCCCCTGCCTTTCAACTCATTAGGGTGAACATCTAATTCCTCTATTCAGAATGCTTCATGCCTTATGTTGCCACTAGTTCTCTTATCAAAATCATCTAGTTCTTCTCTTCAATCTGCTCTGAAATTTTAACTGCTCTGGAAAGCTCTCAACTGCACACCGTCCCTACTAAACATTCCACTGATCTCTGGTATCAAACAGCCAAAGCAACTAATGAGGAATTTGCAATTTTAATATGTTCCAGAAACCGGAGTTAAAAAAAAATCAATAAACTCACGATGATAAGGGGAAAATTCTGAGGGTTTTCAAAATATAAAATCACCGCACTGTAAGATATATTAACTAGTAATCGTTTAAAATACAATTTTAGCGTCCTTAAACATTAAACCTTTGAACGCGTAAACAAAAGTTGCATGACCCAGTTTCATAACTGTTACTATTAACAATAATAATGGTACCTACCCAGTATCTCCCAATCCATGCAGGAAAATCACCTATAAGAGAAAAGGAAAAATAATAAGCAATTCCTAAATAAGCCCACACAGGATTGTTACACACTAGCTTTGCTTAAGGTGGAAAACGGAACGAAACCTACAAGAGAATTACACAACACTATCTTTGGCGACTTAATCTCTATCGACCTCTTTTAAATGGCAAAAATTCCAATCAACTTCTCCCTTTATTTCCTGAGATAATGAATGGGGGGTTAGCACTCAGAGGTCCCAGTTAGACAATGAGTGCAAATTATCACATTCTAAGAAAAACAGTTTATCTCTTTCAAGCCAAATCAGGAACGTCTCTCATATACCCTGCAGAATTTTTCCATTGCAAAAGCAAGCTTCCGTAGGCAAAAATAAGTTTGAGTTTTTGTACACGAGTTTCCTAAAAAAACAGTACGTCTGACCTTGTGGGACACTTAATCTTCAAACTTCTTGTATTGAGGACAAGAGTGCGAGGTGATAATAAGGCGATTTCCTGGCGCGCTTAGGTTTCCCTCACCCACACACCAGGCAGAAACACGCTGCAGAGGACACCGTGCCCCAAGGCCGGCCCGCGGGGGTCCCGGGGCCGCACTTCCTCCGCAATGCAGGGGGGAAGCTGGGGACTGGCCCTCGCCCTGGCTGTGACCCCCCCCCCGGCTGCCCACGTCCCCCGCGGACCCGGCCGCGCCGACCATCCGCACCCCACCCAGGCCGGGAAGAGCGTCCTGGTCCGCAGGCCGCCACCCGCCCACAACGCCCACCCCGCGCGAGGGGCAGCCACTGGTGGCCGGCCCAGTGGACCACTCCGAGCCCACGCCTACGCCGCTCACCGCAGCGGTGGCCTTCCGGGCGGCGGGCACGATGGCAGGGAGCGGGGTTGACATGTTATTGCCGCACATACACCGGCTCAGCTCAGCGCAAGCGGAAGGAAGAGCGGGCGCCCGGCCGCTGCCCAAGGGCGTGCGAGCGGCGAGTCCCGGCCGGCCCCACCGGGCGCACGCTCAGGCGCGTGCGCGCCAACGCGGCCCCGCGCTACCTTCCGCGCGCCCCCGCCCGTTCAAGGTCCACCCTGCCCTTCGCCCGCCGCCCCTCCCTCCGCGCCTCACAATGTCTGGGCAGCTCCCTCCCTCCGATTGGCTGCGGCGGCGGCGCGGACTGGGTTGCGCTTTCGCCACGCCACGCAGCCCGCGCATGCTCGGTGCTGGCAGGGGAAATGCGCTCTCAGGTGCAGGCTGAGGGCCGGTCTCTTGGATCTTGGCTTAGGTTTTCGCTTTTCTGGCGCTGTAGTGAAAAGAATGAGCCCCAGAGCCAATTCACCCAACCCCAGGTGCTCCTTGGTTTCCTGCAGCCAGGGTCTATCATTTGTAAAAGTCTGGATGGACTGGGAGAGACTGGTGGAGCTTCGGCAGTATTTCCGTTTGGGGCTACGGCAGTATGTAGATTTGGGTTCAACTTAGCTTCTTTACACTTTAGTTGGAAAGGATAACGTTTGTCTCCAGAAATCCACTACTTCCCCAACTTGATCGACAACACTTGTTGATGTATGGATATTGACACAGTACAAGTTTAAATGAGAGATAAAGCCAGCTGGTCTTCTGGGTCGGGTGAGGACTTGAAGAACTTTTCTGTCTCATGAGAGGATTGTAAAACGCACCAATCAGCACTCTGTGGCTAGCTAGAGGTTTGTAAAATGCACCAATCAGTACCCTGTAAAATGGGCCAATCAATGTTCTGTAAAGTGGACCAATCAGCAGGACATGGGCTGGGACAAATAAGGAAATAAAAGCTGACCATGCCCTCCCTTCCCCCAGTGGAAGCGGCCGACCGCTGGGGTCCGTTTCCATGCTGTGGAAGGTTTGTTCTTTCACTCTTCACAATAAAACTTGCTGCTGCTTCTCAGTCTTTGGGTCTGTGCCACCTTTAAGAACTGTAACACTCCCAGCACTTTTGGAGGCTTAGGCGGGTGGATCATGAGGTCAGGAGATTGAGACCATTCTGCCTAACACAGTGAAACACTGTCTCTACTAAAAATACGAAAAAATTGGCCGGGCATGGTGGCGGGTGCCCGTAGTCCCAGCTACTCGGGAGGGTGAGGCAGGAGAATGGCAGGAACTGGGAAGGCAGAGCTTGCAGTGACCCGAGATCACACCACTGCACTCCAGCCTGGGAGATAGAGTGAGACCCCGTCTCAAAAAAAAAAAAAAAAAAAAAAAAAAAAAAAAAAAGAGCTGTAACACTAACCACCAAGGTCCACAAGCTTCATTCTTGAAGTCAGTGAGACCACGAACCCAACCAGAAGGAACCAACTCCGGACACATAAGCAGGAGACTAGACTGACCTTTTCTGCACAGGTGACTTTATGGCCTAAAATGTAGTTACTCAACAAATGTGTTGCATATGGAATACATGGTAAGATCTGGAAGAGAGCACTAGATAGAAACACTTAAAGCCAAAATGCCCTGACCTTCAGAAGGTTACAATTAAGTGAAGAAACTCAAAGGACATACTGGATACAATCCTTAGAGAGTAAGGTTGAGAAGGAAGCTGTAAAAAACAACACTCCATTTCATTCACACCGTAACCAGTGTCAGAGGTGTGTGAACCAGAGCAACTCCATTTTGAATAGGAGCTGAGTAAAGAAAGGCTGAAACCTATTGGGCTGCATTCCCAGACGGTAAAGGCATTCTAAGTCACACGATAAAATAAAAGGTCAGCGCAAAATACAGGTTTTAAAGATCTTGCTGATAAAATAGTTTGCAGTAAAGAAGCCGGCGAAAATCCACCAAAACTAACATGGCAATGAGAGTGAACTCTGGTCGTCCTCACTACTGCACTCCCATCAACGCCATGACAGTTTATAAGTGCCATGGCGATGTCAGGAAGTTACCCTGTATGGTCTAAAAAGGGGAAGCATGAATAATCCACCCCTTGTTTAGCATATCATCAAGAAATGACCATAAAAATGGGCAACTGGCTATGGAGTAGGCATTCTTTTATTTCTTTACTTTCTTAATAAACTTGCTTTCACTTTACTGTATGGACTTACCCTGAATTCTTTCTTGTGTGAGATCCCAGAACCCTCTCTTGGGGTCTGGATTGGGACCCCTTTCCTATAATACCAGCGTTCTGAAGGATTTGGGGTCTTATTCACACTGTTTTTAATCATTCTTGTAGACTGGATTTGGACAATGAAGATTTTGTGGATTCTCCAAAAGTTTTAAATTGATGCCAATTTATTGAAAATGATGATAGTGGGATTCACATTTCATGTACTTGTGTACATTTATCAGGCTTTTAAGTCATTTAGTTGTGATGTCAATGTGACCGGAAAGGGATCCCGGTCCCAAGAGAAGATACTTGGATCTCTGGTAAGAAACAATTTGGGACCATAGAGTAAAGTGAAAGCAAATTTATTAGAGAAGCGGGAAAAAAAAAAAAAAAAAAGAATGGCTACTCGGTAGGTAGAGCAGGGCTAGGGGCTGCTCCACTGAGTATATTAATAGTTATTTCTTCTTTATATGTTAAACAAGGGGTGGATTATTCATGAGTTTTCTGGTAAAGGGGCAGGGATTTCCTGGAACTGAGGGTTCCTCTTTTGACCATATAGGGTAGCTTCCCTACCTGGCGATAGCATTTGTAAACTGTCATGGAGCTGGTGGGAGTGTCTTTTAACATGCTAATATGTTATAGTAAGTGTATAATGAACAGAGAGGACGACCAGAGGTCGTTTTCCTTGCCATCTTGGTTTTGTTGGGTTTGGGCCAGATTCTTTACTGCATCCTGTTTCATCAGCAGGGTCTTTATGACCTATGTCTTGTAATACCAGTCCTGTGACCTCCAATCTCATTCTGTGACTAAGAATGCCTAACCTCCTGGGAATGCAGCCCAGTGGGTCTTGGCCTCATTTTACCTGCTTCCATTCAGAAGGAAGTCGCTCTGGTTCTAATGCCTCTGATGTTAATCGAGAAAATAAAACTCTGTAGTTCTTACTATGAACGTGTTCCAAATCACTATTACGTTGAGTTTTTCTGTGATGTAATAAGTAGAGAATTCTAGGGGCCACCAATCATTCTATTAATTTACTCCGTTAGTGGGGAGTAGGTCAGTTCGAGTTGAGGTGTCTACACTACTATACCTGCAACATTTACCCAAGTTATGTATCCTCCAGGGAGCTTTCTATGAAAATGATCTCTCTCTTCCCCAGGTAAGGGAATGAAATTAATAATTGAAAAAGACAAAAATATTCTTATTTTAGAGGATATGATTGTACAAAGCAAAAACACAGTAAGAGCATTTAAAAATTACTAATAAGGCCAGGTGCAGTGACTCACACCTGTAATCCCAACACTTTGGGAGGCTGAGGTGGGAGGATTGCTTGAGCCCAGGAGTTAAAGACCAGCCTAGGCAACAGAGCGAGACCCTGTCTACAAAAAATTTAAAAAGAAAAAATTAGCTGGGCTCAGGAGGCTGTGGCAGGGGCGTCTCTTGAGTCCAGGAGGTCAAGGTTGCAGTGAGCCATGTTCATGCCACTGCACTCCAGCCTGGATGATAGAGCAAGACCCTGTCCCCACCCGTGCCCCCCAGAAACAAACATTATTAACAAGAAAATTCAGTAATATAACCAATTATTAAATCAACATACAAAAAGGAATGGTTGGCCGGGCGCGGTGGCTCAAGCCTGTAATCTCAGCACTTTGGGAGGCTGAGACGGGCGGATCACGAAGTCAGGAGATCGAGACCATCCTGGCTAACACGGTGAAACCCCGTCTCTACTGAAAAATACAAAAAATTAGCCGGGCATGGTGGTGGGCACCTGTAGTCCCAGCTACTCAGGAGGCTGAGGCAGGAGAATGGCGTGAACCCGGGAGGCAGAGCTTGCAGTGAGCCGAGATCGCCCACTGCACTCCAGCCTGGGCAACAGAGCGAGACTCCGTCTCAAAAAAAAACAAAAACAAACAAAAAAAGAATGGCTATTCTAGCTACAAACAATAGCTGGTTAGAATATGTAAATGGAAGAAAAATGTTCAAAATAGAAATTTAAAAATATAAACATAGGTCAGCCTGAGTGACAGAGTAAGATTCTATCTCAAAAAAAAAAAAAAAAAAAATATGGGGGCCAGTCACGGTAGCTCATGTCTGTAATCCCGACACTTTGGGAGGCCAAGGTGGGCGGATCACCTGAGGTCAGGAGTTCAAAACCAGCCTGGCCAACATGGTGAAACCACGTCTCTACTAAAAATACAAAAATTAGCTGGGCATGGTGGCAGGTGCCTGTAATCCTAGCTACTTGGGAGGCTGAGGCAGGGAGAATCGCTTGAGCCCGGGAGGTGGAGGTTGCAGTGAGCAGAGATTGTGCCATTATACTCCAGCCTGGGCAACAGGGCAAGACTCCGTCGCAAAAAAATATATATATGTGTGTGTGTGTGTGTGTGTGTAAGTAAATACATATTATATATATAAATACAGGCATATATATTATATATATTTATATATACACACACACACAAACAGGCAAAACTTTTTTAAAACCACTTTATTGAGGTATGATTGACATCATCTTGATGAGTCTAGGGACAAGCATACACCCATGAAACCATCACCACCATAAAAGTCATAAACACATCCATCACCTCCCAAAGTTTCCTCCCATCTTCTTCTTTTTTTTTTTTTTTTTTTTTTTTTTGAGACGGAGTCTCGCTCTGTAGCCCAGGTTGGAGTGCAGTGGCCGGATCTCAGCTCACTGCAAGCTCCGCCTCCCGGGTTCACGCCATTCTCCTGCCTCAGCCTTCGGAGTAGCTGGGACTACACGTGTCCGCCACATCGCCCGGCTAGTTTTTTGTATTTTTTAGTAGAGACGGGGTTTCACCGTGTTAGCCAGGATGGTCTCGATCTCCTGACCTCGTGATCCACCCGTCTCGGCCTCCCAAAGTGCTGGGATTACAGGCTTGAGCCACCGCGCCCGGCCCCCATCTTCTTTATTAATATTATTGTAGGGTTTTTTAAACAGATGCAGTGGCTCATGCCTATAATCCCAGCACTTTGGGAGGCTGAAGCAGGAGGATCACTTGAGACTGGAAGTTAGAAAGCAGCCTGGGAAACATAGGGAGACCTTGTTTCTACAAAAAAAAAAAAAAAAAAGTTTGTTTAATTAGCTGGATGTGGTGGTGTGCACCTGTAGTCCCAGCTACTTGAGAGGCTGAAGCAGGAGGATTGCTTGAGCCCAGAAGGTTGAGGCTGCAGTGAGACATGATAGTTCTACTGCACTCCAGGGCGGGTGACAGAGCGAGACCCTGTCTCAAAAATAAAAATAAACACATTGTGGAGGTTTTTGTTTTTGTTGGTTGGTTTTGGTAAGAACACGTAACAGAAGATCTATCATCTTAGCAATTTTAAGTATACAATATTGTTATAGGCACTGTGTTGTACAGATCTCCAGAATTTATCTTGCATAACTGAAACTTTGTACTCCTCATCCTTCACCTCTCCATTTACCCCTCTCCTCAGCCTCTGGCAGCCATCATTCTGGTCCCTGCTTCTATGAGCTTGACTATTTGAGATTCCACATACAAGTGAAATCATACGGTGTTTGTCTTTCTTTGTCTGGGTTATTTCACTTAACATACTGTCCTCCGGGTCCTACCATGTTGTCCCAAATGGCAGGATTTTGTTGTTGTTGTTGTTTAAGGCTAAATAATATTCCATTGTATTTCTGTATTAATTCATTTATTAGTATACGTTTAGGTTGTCTCCATATCTTGGCTACTGTGAATAATACTGCAATAAACATGGGAATGCAAATATATCTTTGAGCTCCTGATTTCAATCCCTTTGGTTATATACACATAAATAGGATTGTGAGATCACTTGATAGTTCTATTCATAATTTTTTGAGGAAGCTCCATACTGTTTTCCATAACAGCTACAGAAATTTGCATTTCTACCAGCAGTGTACAAGGGTTCCTTTTACTCCACATCCTTGTCAGGAGCTGTCTTCTGCTTTTTTTGATAATGGCCACCTTAACAGGTGTAAGATGATGTCTCATTGAGGTATCGATTTGCATTTCTCTGGTGATTAATGATGTTGAGCATCTTTTCATATTTCTGCTGGCCATTTGCATGTCCTCTTGTGTGAACTGTCTATTCAGGTCCTTTGCCCATGTTTTAGTCAAGTTGTTTGGGTTTTTTTTGCTACTCAGTTGTATGAATTCCGTGTATATTTAGAATATGAACCTTTTGTCAGATACATGGTGTGCAGATATTTTCTCCCACCTGTAGATTGCCCTTTCCCTTTGTTGATTGTTTACTTTGCTGTGCAGAAGCTTTTTAATTTGATATAATCCTACTTGTTTATTTTTGCTTTTATTGCCTGTGCTTTTGGTGTCATATCCAAAATATCATTGCCAAGACCAACGTTAAGGAGATTTTTTTCTTATGTTTCTGTCTGGGAGTTTTATGGTTTCAAGTCCTATGTTTAAGACTTTAATCCATTTTGAGTTTATTTTTGTGTATTGTGTATAGGTAAGGATCCAATTTCATTCTTTTGCACGTGGATAAACAGTTTTCTCAACACTTTTTATTGAAGAGACTATCCTTTCCCCATTGTGTATTCTTGGTACCCTTGTTAAAAATTAGTTGATTTATATGCATGGAATTATTTCTGGGCTTTCTATTCTGTTCACCTTGTGTATGTGTTTATTTTTATGCCAACCCCATACTGCTTTAATTGCTATAGCTTTGTAAGATACAATAATTTGAATTCAGGAAGTGTGATGCCTCCAGCGTTGTTCTTTCTCAAGATTCTTTTGGCAATTAGGGGTCTTTGTGGTTCCATGTGAATTTTAGGATATTTTTTTCTATTTCTGTAAAAAAAATGCCATTGGGATTTTTATAGGGATTGCATTGAATCTGTAGATCTGTAGATTAATGGGTAGTATGGATATTTTTAGCAATATTAATTTTTCCAATCCATAAACATGAGATATCTCTCCATTTATTGTTGTCTAAACTTTTTCATCAATGCTTTATAGTTTTTACAGTTTTATAGATCTTTCACCTTCTTGGTTAAAGTTATACCTAAGTATTTTATTTTTTATACTACTATAAATGGGATTAAAATTTTTTTCAATAGTTTATTGTTAAGGTAACGAGCACAACTGATTTTTGTATGTAGATTTTGTATCCTGTAACTTTACTGAATTTGTTCATTAGTTATAACAGGTTTTTTGGTGGAGTTTTTAGGGTTTTCTATAAATAAGATTATGACATCAGTCAACAGAGCCAGTTGTACTTTACACAAACAAAACTTGAATTTACAAGACCTATTTTTTTTTTTTTTTTTTTTTTTGAGACGGAGTCTCGCTCTGTCGCCCAGGCTGGAGTGCAGTGGCGCGATCTCGGCTCACTGCAAGCTCCGCCTCCCGGGTTCACGCCATTCTCCTGCCTCAGCCTCCCGAGTAGCTGGGACTACAGGCGCCCACAACCGCGCCCGGCTAATTTTTTGTATTTTTAGTAGAGACGGGGTTTCACCGTGGTCTCGATCTCCTGACCTTGTGATCCGCCCGCCTCGGCCTCCCAAAGTGCTGGGATTACAGGCGTGAGCCACCGCGCCCGGCTACAAGACCTATATTAGGAAAAGTAAAAAGCTACCAAAGTACAAAAAAGACATAATTGGATAGGAAAATCTAATACTGTAAGGTTGTCTATTTTCTCAGAATTAATCTACTAATGCAATGTAATCCCCATTAAAATCTCAAAATATTATGCTTTAATAAAAGTGATATTTAAATACCCCAATAAGACTTTTTAATTTAGTTAAATATTTATAAAACTTATTAACATGGCAGAATAAACATACAGGAATATTCATTAATATTAAAATAGAAATAGGACCCAATGAGGTGGCTCACGCCTGTAATCCCAGCACTTTGGGAGGCCAAGGCAGGCAGATCACCTGAGGTCGAGAGTTCAAGGCCAGCCTGGCCAACACAGTGAAACACCGTCTCTACTAAAAATACAACTGGACATTATGGTGTGTGCCTGTAATCCCAGCTACTCAGGAGGCTGAGGCAGGAGAATCACTTGAACTCAGGAGTCGGAGGTTACAGTGAGCCGGGATCACACCACTGCACTCCAGCCTGGGCGACTTGTCTCAAAAAAAAAAAAAAAAAAGAGTACTGATGTGGCACTAATCTTCCCAAATGCATGACTTCATTTAGGATTGCAGAAATTGCAATAGCAAATTACCAGCACAGAAAACAAAGCAAATCAGATCATTTACTGAATACTCTTTGTGACTTGGGTTTATTTCTAGAACAGAATTAAGCTCTGAGGAAAACACACATATGAGGGAGAAATAGGTACATCATGAGGGTATTTCATTAACATTTCAAACCAGTGGGAAAAAAAAAGAAAAATTTCCACAAACGGTATTGGAATAACTGGCTATATTTGGGAGACAATTTAACTAGTTCCTCCCACCAAATTTTGGGCAATTCCAGAAGGGAAAAAGATCCTATATTACATGATACCATTTATGTAAAATGTCCAGACAAGCAAATCCATAGTAACAGAAAGTAGACTGGTGATTGCCTAGGGACAGGGAGTTGGGGGGATTTGGGAGGAAATGGGGAGTGATTATCAATCAATATAGGGTTTTCTTTGTGGGTAACCTAAATGTTTTAAGATTAGATTGTGGTGATGGTTGCACAACTCTGAGTGTACTAAACATCTCTCAATTGCACTTTTTTTTTTTATTATACTTTAAGTTCTAGGGTACATGTGCTCAACGTGCAGGTTTGTTACATATGTATACATGTCAATTGTACATTTTAAATGCGTGAATTGTATCTTAATAAAGCTGTTAAACAATCAGTTGTCCATAAATTTGTGAACCTGCTTCTGAGTTCTTTACAATGGTCCGTTGATCTGTATGTCTATGCCAGTACCACCTCATCTGGACTGGTCTGGTTCTATAAGCCTAAAATCAATGACTGAAACTCCTCCTACTTTGTTTTTCTATCTAGAAGTTATTTCGGCTATTCTAGCATTTCTGCATTCATTTTGGAATTGGCTTGCCTATTCCTCCATACAAGCCTATTAGGATTTTCACTGAGATTGCCTTAAATCTATAGACCGATTGAGTCTTCTGATCCATTAACTAGTATATCTCCCAATTTATTTAGGTCACCTTGGATTTCTTTCAGCTTTGTTTTATGCTTTTCATTGTAGAGGTGTGCATATCTTTTGTTAAATTTGTCCTTAGGAATTTCATATTTTCCATTGCTACTTTAAATGGTATTTTAAATTTCAATTTGATTGTTTATTGCTAGATATAGAAATTGAACTGATCTTTGCACATTGATTTTGTATTTGCAATTTTCTATACCCACATAAAAGTTCTGGTAGCTCTTTTTGCAGATTTCTTAGGATTCTTTAGACAATTATGCACTTGCAAATAAACACAGTTTTGCCTTTTTTCCAGTGATTATGTCTGTTTTCTCTTGCCTTATCACACTATCTAGGACCTCCAGTAGAAGTTGTGAATGAACGTTGCTTCATTTCAGATATTGGGGCAAAAGTATTCAGCCTTTCACCCTTAAGTATAATGTTAAGTGTAAGTTTTTTTTTATTTTTTGAGACAGGGTCTCACTTTGTCACCCAGGATGGAGTAGAATGGCACAATCACGTCTCACTGCAGCCTCCACCTCCTGGGCTCAACTGATCCTTCCACCTCAGCCTCCTGAGTAGCTGGGAATACAGGCCTGAGCCACCACCCCCAGCTAATTTTTTTTTATGCTTCATAGAGATGGGGTTCCACTGTGTTGCCCAGGCTGGTCTCAAAATTCTGTGCTCAAGCAATTCTCCCACCTTAGCCTCCCAAAGTGCTGGAATTACAGGTGTGAGCCACCTTACGTGGCCTATAAGGTTTTCTTTTGTGTTTGTTTGCATTTTGAGAGTGCAGGGGCATGATCTCAGCTCATTGCAACCTCCGCCTCCCAGATTTAAGCGATTCTCCTGCCTCAGCCTCCTAAGTAGCTGGGATTACGGGCGCCCACCACTACGCCTGGCTAATTTTTTGTTGTTGTTTGTTTGTTTTGAGATGGAGTCTTGCTCTGTGGCCCAGGTTGGAGTGCAATGGCACGATCTCAGCTCATTACAACCTCCACCTCCCAGGTTCAAGTGATTCTCCCGCCTCAGCCTCCTGAGTAGCTGGGATTACAGATGCCCGCCATCACACCCAGCTAATTTTTGTATTTTTAGTAGATACAGGGTTTCACCAGGTTGGGCAGGCTGGTCTCGAACTCCTGACCTCAGGTGATCTGCTAGCCTTGGCCTCCCAAAGTGCTAGGATTACAGGTGTGAGCCACCAGGCCTGGCTGCGCCCAGCTAATTTTTGTATTTTTGGTAGAGACCGGGGTTCGCCATGTTGCCCAGGCTGGTCTCGAACTCTTGACCTTAAGTGATCCACCTGCCTCAGCCTCCCAAAGTACTGGGATTACAGGCGAGAGCCACTGTGCCCAGCCTGTAAGGTTTTGCGTGTGTGTGTTTTGAGATGGAGTTTTGCTCTTGTTGCCCAGGTTGCAGTGCAATGGCATGATCTCGTCTCACTGCAACCTCCGCCTCCCGGATTCAAGCGATTCTCCTGCCTTAGCCTCCTGAGTAGCTGAGATTACAGATGCCCGCCCCCACGTCCGGCTACTGTTTTGTATTTTTAGTAGAGATGGGGTTTCACCATGTTGGCCAGGCTGATCTGGAACTCCTGACCTCAGGTGATCCACCTGCCTCAGCCTCCCAAAGTGCTGGGATTATAGGCGTCAGCCACCGCACCCGGCCCCAGCCTGTAAGTTTTTTGTATATACACCTTATCAGGTTGAGGAAGTTCCCTTTCATTCCTAATTTGCTGAGCATTATTGTAATAAATGAACCTTTTGTGACAAATGCTTTTTCTACATTAAAATAATTTTTAAGGCTGTCAATATGGTGAATTATATTGACTAATGTTTAAAATATTAAGCCAATTTGGCCTTTCTGGGATAAACCCCACTTGGTCATTACCTATTGTCTTTTATATATTTAGTTGGATTTAATTTGTTAAAAGTTAAGAATTTTTTTTCATGAAGGATATTGGTTTGTAGTTCTCTTTTATTGTAATGTCTTTATCTGGTTTTGATATCAGGACAGTGCTGGCCTCAGAATGAGTCGGAGTAGTCCACCCTCTTCAAAAGTCTGAAAGAGTTTATATGGAACTCGTATTATTTCTTCTTACATGTTTGCTAGAATTTACCAGTAAAGCCATTTAGGCCTGAAGTTTTCCTTGTGGAAAGGGTTGGGTTGTTTTATCTTGTTTGTTCTTCTTTTCTTTCTTTCTTTTTTGAGATGGGGTCTTAGTCTGTCACCTAGGCTGGAGTGCAGTGGCACAATCGCAGCTCACTGCAGCCTTAATCCCCACCAAAGCTGAAGCCGTTCTCCTACTTCAGCCTCCTGAGTAGCTGGGAACACAGGCATGCACCACCATGCCCGTTCATTTTTTTCTTTAATTTTTTTGGAGAAATGGGGTCTCACTACATTGCCAGGCTGGTCTCACACTCCTGGTCTCAAGTGATCCTCCTGCTTGTTTTCCCAAAGTGCTAGGATTACAGGCATGAGCCACCACACCTGGTCTGGGAAAAGGTTTTTAACTATAAAATTAATTTCCTTTTCCTAGGCATAAAGCTAGTTATTTTATCTATGTCTTCTTTTTAAAAAGATATTTTTAAAAATAGCTTTATTAAGCTATAATTCACATACCATATACCTATGTGAAGTGTGAGATCTAAATTTGCACAACCATCACCATCATCTGATTCAAAATACAGTCATGCACAGCATGATGACATTTCAGTCAATGACAGACCACATATGTGACAGTGGTCCTGTAAGATTATAATGGAGGTAAAAAATTCTTACTGCTTAGTAATGTCATAGTGGTCATAATGTTGTACCACAATGCATTACTCACATGTTTGTGGTGATGCTGGTGTAAACAAATCTACTGCCAGCTGTATAATAGTATAGCACATACTATGTTTAGATACACAAGATGTACAAGTGGAGTAAAAGTACATTGCTTAATGATGGTGATACATTCAAAAAAATGCATCATTAGATGATTTTGTTATTGTGCAATTGTCATGAAGTATACTTACACAAACCTAGGTGGTCTAGTCTACTATACACATAGGCTATATGGGATAGCCTATTACTCCTAGGTTACAAACCTGTACAGCATGTCACTCTACTGAATATTGTATGCAATTGTAACACTGTGGTATTTCTTGTATCTAAACATAGAAAAGATACAGTCAAAATATGGTATTAGGTTGGTCCAAAAGTAATTGTGGTTTCAGACCATGAATTTTAAGTCATTATAACTAGGCTTAAACACAGCTTTATTAATCAAAATAGGAACCATTACAATCAACACATTTTTGCCAATGATAAATAAGTTTGTTGATTTCTGTAGTGTAAAAATCCACGCTTCAGGATTCGATTAACTCTTGGAAAGCATGTTTTTTTGCATCCTGCTGGTTGTGGAAGCATTTTCCCTGCTAAAAACTGTGGAGATGCTTGAAGAAGTGGTAGTTGGTTGGCGGGACATCAGGTGAATATGGTGGATGAGACAAAACTTTGTAGCCCAATTCATTCAACTTTTGAAGCATTGGTTGTGTGAGGTGCAGTCAGGCATTGTCATGAAGAATTGGTCCCTTTCTGTTGACCAATGCCGGCTGCAGGCATTGCAGTTTTCAATGCATCTCATCAATTTCTCAGATGTAGTGTTTTCACCAGGATTCAGAAAGCTGCAGTGGATCAGACTGGCAGCAGGCCACCAAACAGTGACCATAACTTTTTTTGGTGCAAGTTTGGCTTTGGGAAGTGCTTTGGAGCTTCTTCTGGGTCCAACCACTGACTTAGTTGTTGCTGGTTGTTGTACAAAATCCACTTTTCATCGCCCATCACAAACCAATTGAAAAATAGTTCATTGTCGTTGCCTACAATATGAGAAGATGACACTTCAAAACGATGACTTTTTTGATTTTCCACTCAGCTCATGTGGCACCCACTTACTGGGCTTTTTAACCTTTTCAATTTGCTTCAAGTGCCGCATGACTGTAGAGTGGTTGACATTGAGTTCTTCGGCAACTTCTTGTGTACTTGTAAGAGGATCAGCTTCAATGATTACTCTTAATTGGTTGTGGTCAACTTCTGATGGCCTTCCACTACGCTCCTCATCTTCAAGGCTCTTGTTTCCTTTGCAAAACTTCTTGAAACACCACTGCACATATGTTTGTTAGCAGTTCCTGGGCCAAATGCATTGCTGATGTTGCAAGTTGTCTCCACTGCTTTATGACCTGTTTTGAACTTGAATAAGAAAGTCGCTTGAATTTGCTTTTTGTATAACATAATTTTCATATTCTAAAATAAATATGAAATGAACTTCAAGTAATAAGTCATTAGGAAAAATACGTAAAGTGAGAAATGTGCATCAAAATGATGTATAACAGAACCACATTTATTTAAGAATGTATTCCAATACCAAAACAGCAATTTTCAACAATGCAAAAACTGCAGTTACATTTGCACCAACCTAATATAAAAGAAAAAAATAGTATAGTTTTTTTTTGAGACACTTTCACTCTGTTGCCCAGGCTGGAGTCCAGTGGCACAATCTCACCTCACTGCAGCCTCCACCTCCCCTGCTCAAGCGATCCTTCTGCCTCAGCCTCCCAAGTAGCTGGGACTACAGGCACACGCCACCACACCTGGCTAATTTTTCTGTTTCTTTGTAGAGACAGGTTTTTTCCATGTTGCCCAGGCTAGTCTTGAATTCCTGGGCTCAAGTGGTCTGCCCATGATGGCCTCCCAAAGTGAAAAAATGGTATACCTGTGTAGGGCAGCTCCATCATAATCTTATGGGACCACAGTTGTATACGCAGTCCATTGTTAACCAAAACGTCAGTATGCTGTGCATGACTGTACTACCATTGTGTTACAGTTGCCTGGAGTATTTAGTACAGTTACATGCTGTATAAGTTTGTAACCTAGGAGCAATAGTCTATACCACATAACCTAGATGGTATAGCAGGCTATACCATCTAGGTCTGTGTAAGTACATTCTATGATGTTCACACAATGACAAAATTGCCTAATGATGTGTTTCTCAAAATGTATCCTGGTTGTTAAGCAATGCACAACTGTATTTTGATCACCTACAAAAGAAACTCTATCAATTACTCCCAATCTCCCCCACCCTACACCTAGGCAATAATTAATCTACTTTCTATCTCTATAGATTTGCCTGTTTTAGACATGCATATGTGGTTTTCTTTCACTTAGTACAATGTTCTCAAGGTTCATCCATGTGATAGCATGTATTGATACTTTATTCCTTCTTATTTTCAAGAAATGTTCCATTGTATGGATATACTTGTATTCACATTAATAAATTGATGGATATTTGAGTTGTTTCCATTTTTTCTTGGTCAATGCAGCTAAATGCTTGTCAATAGTGTTAATCTTTTCAAATACCAACTTTTGGATTCTTGTTATTGTTTTTCTAATCTCTTTGATTTCTTTGCATTATATATTTGCTATTTTCTTCTTTAGGTTCAGTTTGCTCTTCTATAGTTTTTTTTTTTTTTTTTTTTTGAGACCGAGTCTCGCTCTGTCGCCCAGGCTGGAGTGCAGTGGCGCAATCTCAGCTCACTGCAAGCTCCGCCTCCTGGGTTCACTCCATTCTCCTGCCTCAGCCTCCCGAGTAGCTGGGACTACAGGCACCTACCACCATGCCCGGCTAATTTTTTTGTATTTTTAGTAGAGTTGGGGTTTCACCATGTTTACCAGGATGGTCTTGATCTCCTGACCTCGTGATCCACCCGCCTTGGCCTCCCAAAGTGCTGGGATTACAGGCGTGAGCCACCGCGCCCAGCTTCTTCTTTAGTTTTTAAAGTGGAATGTTAGTTATTAATTTGAGAGCTTTCTTCTCTTTTATTATAGGCAACTATAGCCATGAATTTCCCTGTAAGCACTGCTTTTACCTGAATCCGATAAGTTTTAGTTGTGTTTTTGTTTTCATTCGTCTCAAGGTATTTTTTGACTTCCTTTGTGATTTATTATTTAACCCCATGGTATTTAAGATTTTGTTTTTAAAGTTCCATATTTTTGTGAATTTCCTAAATTTCTTTCACAAATTCCAGTGTTTTTAGCAAATGTACTTTACATTATTTCGATCACTTAAAATCTATCAAGGCTTGTTTAATGGCCTACCATATGATCTATTTTGGAGAATACTCCATCTGCATTTGAGAATAATATATATTCTGCTGTTATTGGGTAGATTATTCAATAGATGTCAATTAGGTCTAACTAGTTTATAGTGTTGTCCAAATCTTCTATAACCTAGACATTTTCTGCCTATTTTTTAATCCATTATTGAATGTGAGGAATTGACGTCCCCAACTACTGTTTTTGAATTGTCTATATCTTCTTTCTCTTCTGTCAGTTTTTGCTTTATGTACTTTGGTGCTTTGGTGTTAGGTGCATATATGTTTATAATTGCTATATTTTCCTCATAGGTTGACCCCTTTGTCATTATACAATGTCCTTCTCTATTTTTAGTAACAATTTTTTTTTTCTTTGAGATGGAGTTTCACTCTGTTGCCCAGGCTGGAGTGAAGTGGCATGATCTTGGCTCACCACAACCTCTGCCTCCTGGGTTCAAGCGATTCTCCTGCTTCAGCCTCCCGAGTAGCTGGGATTACAGGCTCACGCCACCACATCCACCTAATTTTTGTATTTTTAGTAGAGATGGGGTTTCACTATGTTGGTCAGGATGGTCTCGAACTCCTGACCTCATGATCTGCCTGCCTTGGCCTCCCAAAGTGCTGGGATTACAGGTGTGAGCTACCATGCCTGGACTTTTTTTTTCCCCCCCAGTACTTTAAAGATGTTGCTACAGTGTCTTTTGGTTTTCATTCATTTCAAGAGGTCTATAACACGTTAGCTTGAGAACAGAAAAAAAGAAACAAAAGTCTGCTCTTGTTCTTATCCTTGTTCCTCTGTACATGTGTGGTTTTTTTTTATTTTTTGGCTGCTTTAAAATTGTTTCTTTACCACTGATTTTAGGCACTATAATTATGATGTGCTATTGTAGACTAAAGTATTGTGTTCCCCCCCAAATTCATATGTTGAAATCCTAATCCTCAATATGATGTTGTTAGGAGGTGGGGCCTTTGGGAGGTCATAGGGTCATAAGGGTGAAGATCTCATGGATGAGATTAATGCTCTTATAAAAAAGACTGAAGGGAGCTTAGTGCCCTTTTAAAAGAGATCACAGGGAGCTCTCCAGCCTTCTTTCTGCCAACAAGAAGTCAGCTGTCTGCAACCTGGAAGAGACCCCTCATCAGAACCTGACTATGCTGGCATCCTGGTCCCGGACTTCCAGCATCCAGAATTGTGGAAAACAGATGTTTGTTGTTTATACTACCTACTCTATATGATAATTTGTGTATTGACCCAAATTGGCTAAGACATATGCCTTGGAATAGTTTTAAAAATTTCTCCTGCTTGGGGTTCATTGATCTCCTTGGAAATGTAGGCTTACAATTGTCATTAAATTAGGAAAAAGTTAGCCATTATTTCTTGTATTTTTTTTGTTCCATTCTTGCTCCACAATTTTTGGGAATTCAATGACACCTGTACCAGGCCAGTTGATATTATTCCATTGCTCACTGATGTTATGTTTATTTTTTCCAGTCTTTCCTCTGTTTCATTTTAGATGATTTATATTGTTGTCCCCAAGTTTATTAATTATTTTTTCTACAGTGTTTAACCTGCTGATGATCTTTTTCAGACTATTTTTCTTCTGAGACATTGTATTTTTCATCTCTACATGTCTACTTGTGGTTTGTTTTTGTCTTTTAATTAGCAAATGTGTTCTTTTTATTATGGTAAAAACATGTCACACAAAATTTGTCATCTTAAACTTGTCTTTTTTTTTTTTTGAGATGGAGTATTGCTCTGTTGCCAGGTTGGAGTGCAGTGGTGTGATCTCAACTCACTGCAATCTCTGCCTCCTGAGTTCAAGCAATTCTTCTGCCTTAGCCTCCCGAGCAGCTGGGATCACAGGTGTGTGTCACCACACCCAGCTAATTTTTGTATTTTTAGTAGAGACGGGTTTCACCATGTTGGTCAGGATGGTCTCAATCTCCTGACCTCGTGATCTGCCTGCCTCAGCCTCCCAAAGTGCTGGGAGTACAGGCGTGAGCCACCACACCTGGCCAAACATTTTTAAGTGTACAGTTCAGTAGTGTTAAGTATATTCACATTGTCATGAATCTTAAAACTTTTTTTTATATCTCTCCTTAAAGTGCTCGTCCTTCTACCTTCTTGAACACGTGACCCATATATTAACTGTTTTAACTTTCTTGACAACTATTTCTATCACTTCTGCCATTTCTGGGTCTGTTTATAGTGAGTGATTCTTTTTTTCATTATAGATCTTATCTTCCTGCCTGATCATAAGTGGCAACTTTTTACTAAATGACAGATACTGTATATTTTACTTTGTTGATTAATGAAGTTTTTGTATTTTTTCTGATTTAGGGGCTTTGCTTTGGGATACAATTAAGTCACTTATAATCAACTTTGTTCTTTTGAGGCTTGCTTTTTTGCTTTGTTAGGTGGGCCCACTACAGCCTTTAGTGTAGGACTAATTTGGTCTCCATATTGGTACAACAACCTTGTGATAATGCCCCTTCTGTTAGATCTTTTGATTTTGCTGGTGGGAACATGAAGTTTTCCCAACCTTGTGTGAGTTCTGAGACTGGCTCTGCCAGAATCTTTCCGGTAGGCTTTTACTGGCCTTGGTAGTTTCCTCACACACATGTGCTGATCAATTCTCCTTTGAAATTCTCTCTGTGCAGCTCTCCCTTCTCAGATACTTGACCCCATAGATTCTAGTGCACTTTACCTGTATGAGCGCTGCCTCTTCAGCTCAGGGAGACCACTGGGCTCTGTTTAGGTATTTCCTTCTTACATGTAGGCTGAAAATTCTTTCCAGACAGTAAGCTGGGGCTTGTTTTATTTCTCTAAGAGATTATTATGTTTCACTGCCTATCGACTAATATCTGGAAACCATTATGGCATATATTTTGTCTGGTTTCTTAGTTGTGTATGATGGGAGGATACATCTCTTTTTTTTTTCTTTTTTTTTGAGACTGAGTCTCACTCTGTCGACCAGGCTGAAGTGCAGTGGTGTGATCTCGGCTCACTGAAAGCTCCGCCTCCCGGGTTCCCACCATTCTCCTACCTCAGCCTCCCGAGTAGCTGGGACTACAGGAGCCCGCCACCACGCCCAGCTAATTTTTTTGTATTTTTAGTACAGACGGGTTTTCACCGTGTGTGATATATATTATATTATATGTATATTATATGTATATAATATAATATTATATTATATACATATAATATACATATAATATAATATATATAATTATATACATATAATATAATATATATGTAACACACACACATACAATAAAAGTATGAAGAAATACACGGGAAAGATAAATTCCAAATTCAGAATATTGGTTACTTCTGGGGAAACTGTGAGAAAGAGGAATGTGATAAGATGTGAAAAAGGGCCTATAATTGTATATGTAATATTTTATTTCATAAGCTGGGTGGTGGGCACACAGATCTTCAGTTTACTATGAGTTATATTTAATATCAGACAGAAAATATCTTACAATAAATAGATCCCCAAAAGAACAAAGGATTAAGTTATTAAAAAGACAAAGAAACTCTAACAATACTAGAAGAAAAAAAGTGTATGTCTTAGGAGCATCTATGACCTTGACTGAACCTTTTACTTTCTCCTTCAAATGTGTGTGTAGGCTGCAGGTGGCGGCTCATGCCTGTAATCCCAGCACTTTGGGAGGCTGAGGTGGATGGGTCACATGAGGTCAGGAGTCTGAGACCAGCCTGACCAACGTGGTGAAACTCTGTCTCTAGTAAAAATACAAAAATTAGCAGGCCGTGATGGTGCATGCTTATAATCCCAGCTACTCGGGAGGCTGAGGCAGGAGAATTGCTTGAACCCAGGAGGTGGAGGCTGCAGTGAGCCAATATCCCCCCATTGCACTCCAGTCTGGGTGACAGAGTGAGACTCCATCTCAAACAACAACAGTAACAACAACAACAAAATGTGTGTGTAACATATAAGAAATAGTCTTAAAATTACAATGATCAGGTCGGGCGTGGTGACTCACGCCTGTAATCCCAGGACTTTGAGAGGCCCAGGCAGGCAGATCATTTGAGGTCAGGAGTTCGAGATCAGCCTGGTCAACATGGCGAAACACTGTTTCTACCAAAAAATACAAAAATTACCTGGGCGTGGTGGTGCATACCCATAATCTCAGCTACTCCGGAGGAGTAAAGATGGGGTTTCACCATGTTGGCCAGGCTGGTTTCGAACTCCTGATAACAAGTGATCCTCCTGCCTTGGCCTCCCAAAGTGCTGGGATTACAGGCGTGAGCCACTGCACCTGGCTGAGAGCTTTTCATTGTTGGTGTGAGACCCTCCAGATTCTCTTTTCATCTGTCACAACAACATGCAAGTTTCAAGCAGGTGCCTGCTCGCTCAGCTTGTCTTAATTAGACAGATAAGGACCAGAGCCCCCAGTTGATCCTTGAAGGGATTACTGTGTAATTCCAAAACAAACCTTTGCTTAGAAAGCACTAAAAGTTCCTTTGTATCATTCAGCTTAAATGACCCTTTGGAAAGGCAATCCTTGACCACTCAGGATAAAAGTCCTCAAGGATATCAGTTACTTTCTAACACATTCCCATGTTTAACTGTCTTCATGGTACTCCTTACTCCCTGAAATAGTTTCTTATTTATTAGTACTTGGGGGTGTGTGTGTGTGTGTGTGTGTGTGTGTGTGTGTGTGTGTCTGTGTCTGTGCCTCCCCTCTTTAAAACAGAAAATTTGTTGCTTATTTCATTCACAGAAGTCTCCCTAATGCTTTGAGTATAGAGACAAGTAGGGACCAGATCAGCCAGATACTTACAGGCCATGGCAAGAAGTTTGCATTTAATTCTTCTTTTTAATTTTATTTTATTTGCGAGACAGGGTCTCTCTCTGTCGCCCAGACTGGAGTGCAATGGTGCAATCTGGGATCAATGCAATCTCTGCCTCCTGGGTTTAAGTGATTCTCCTGCTTCAGCCTCCCAAGGAGCTGAGATTAAGGTGCTCACCACTACACCTGGCTAACATTTGTATTTTTAGTGGAGATGGGGTTTCACTATGTTGGCCAGGCTGGTCTAGAACTCCTGGCCTCAAGTGATCCACCTGCCTCGGCTTCCTGAAGTGCTGGGATTACAGGCGTGAGCCACTGCGCCTGGCCCCTAAGTTTGCATTTAATTCTAAGTGCAATGTGAAGCCACTGAAGAAGGACAGTGAAGCTCTGACTACTTTCAGAGAATGGCCGTGAGAAGGGGGCAACAGTGACAGTGAAAATAGATCAGTCAGTAGACTGTTGCATTATCCTAGGCAAGATGATGGTGGCTTGAACTAGGGTGGTGTCTGTGGACCAAAGATACAGGTCTTGTTGATGTGGGAAATGGGGAAAGTGAGGAAACAAGAATGACTCCCAAATTTCTTGCTTTAATAACTAGGTAAATAGGGGTTCCATTTATTATTTTGGGAACAGTAAGGGAAGAACAGTTTGGGGGAAGGTTGTGGCAAAGGGCTAGAAATCTAGAATTCCCTTTTGAGTATATTAACAAGAGATTCTGATTTATACATATCAATTTTGGGTAGCAGATATAAATCTGAGAATTTTTAAGTCATTTATGATTACTTTTGGAGAATATTTGTATACCAAAATAAATTTTAACATTAGGGCTGGGCACAGTGGCTCACGCCTATAATCCCAGCAATCTGGGAGGCCAAGGTAGGCAGATCACCTGAGGTCAGGAGTTCAAGACCAGCCTGGCCCACATGGTAAAACTCTATTTCTACTAAAACAAAAACAAAAACAAAAACAAAAATTAGCTATGTGTGGTGGCAGGCGCCCGTAATCCCAGCTACTCGGAGGCTGAGGCAGAATTGCTTGAACCTGTGAGGCGGAGGTTGCAGTGAGCCAAGATTGTGCCATTGCACTCCAGCCTGGGCGACAAGAGCAAAACTTGATCTCAAAAAAATAAAATAAAAACATTTAAAGTTCAGACAGTTGTGGAGGAGCCCCCAAAAGTAACGGAGAAAGATCAACTAGGGATGGAAGAAGAAAACCAGAAATGTGGGCAATCCCAGAAACCAAACAAGGGAAGTATTTCAAGCTATCCTTGAAATATGGTCAAGTGCTTTGAATGCTGCTAAGAACTAAGGTAAGAGAACAGAGAATTTCTTTTTTCTTTTTTTTTGGAGACGGAGTCTTACTCTGTTCCCCAGGCTGGAGTGCAATGGTGCAATCTCGGCTTACCGCAACCTCTGCCTCCTGGGTTCAAGCAATTCTCCTGCTTTAGCCTCCGAAGTAGCTGGGGCTACAGGCGTGCACCACCACACCCAGCTAATTTTTGTATTTTTAGTAGAGACAGGGTTTCGCTGTGTTGGTCAGGCTGATCTTGAACTCCTGGCCTCAAATGACTCACCACTTTGGCCTTTCAAACTGCTGGGATTACAGGCGTTAGCCACCATGCCCAGCCAGGTATGTAACTTTTTAATCTTAGAAGCCATCTTTTTTAGGAATAAAATGGAAGGCAGGTTTGCCCTAAGCAGTTCCCAGCTTGACTTTTTTCTTTGGCTTAGTGATTTTTGGGTCCCCAAAATTTATATTCCTTTCCCACTGTGAAAGCAAGCAGAGAAATGGGCACTGCTAGAGGGATACAGAGAGTTGGTGGGGGTAAGAAAAGTGTTATTTCGTTTTCACTTTCTGTTTTTTTTTTTTTGAGACTGAGTCTCGCTGTGTCACCCAGGCTGCAGTGCAGTGGCGTGCTCCTGGCTAACTGCAACCTCTGCCTCCCGGGTTCAAGCAATTCTCCCGCCTCAGCCTCCCAAGTAGCTGGGATTATGCGCGCATGCCACCATGCCCAGCTATTTTGTTTGTATTTTTAGTAGAGACGGGGTTTCACCATGTTGGCCAGGCTGGTCTCGAACTCCTGACCTTGTGATCCACCTGCCTCGGCCTCCCAAAGTGCTGGGATTACAGCTTTTTTTACTTTGTCAAGATGAATCATATCAGATCAAGCTTGTATTAGAGCATTTTTGTACATTGAGGAGACCATCTAGCATGAGAAGAGACTGGATGATGCAAGAGAGAGAAGGAATCATCAAAACAACAAAATCTTGGCAGGTACAGTGGTTCACACCTGTAATGTGAGCACTTTGGGAGGCTGAGGTGGGCAGATGACTTGAGACCAGGAGTTCGAGACCAGCCTGGCCAACATGGTGAAACCCAGTCTCTACTGAAAATACAAAAATTAGCTGGGTGTGGCAGCGGGTACCTGTAATCCCAGCTACTTGGGAGGCTGTGGCAGGAGAATGGATTAACTTGGGAGATAGATGTTGTAGGGAACTGAAATCTTGCCACTGCACTCCAACCTAGTGACAGAGCAAGACCCCATCTCAAAAAACAAAACAAAATAAAACAAAAGAATAAGGAGAAGTCAGGCCGATTGCAGTCACTCACTCCTGTAATCCTAGCACTTTGGGAGGCCAAAGCTGGAGGATAGTTTGAGCCCAGGAGTTCAAGACCATCCTGGGCAACTTAGTGAGATGCCATTTCTATTAAATAAATAAATAAAAGAATAAGAAAAAATCATTAACTGAAGGAGAGATGATACAAAATCATCATCCTGGAGAGTGAAAATACAAAGTTTTTTGAACACTGGAATAGGATGACCAATTTGAGACTCCTAATCACGAGCTTAATACAGGCCTGGTGCAGTGGCTCACGCCTGTAATCCCAGTACTATGGGATGCTGAGGCAGGAGGATCGCTTGAGCCCAGGAGTTCAAGACCAGACTGGACAACATGGTGAAACCCTGTCTCTACAAAATATACAAAAATTAGCTGGGCGTGGTGGCGCACGCCTGTAATCCCAGCTACTCAGGAGGCTGAGGTGGGAGGATTGCTAGACCCTGGGAGTCAGATCCCAGCTACTCAAGAGGCTGAGGTGGGAGGATTGCTAGACCCTGGGAGTCAGATGAAGCTGAGATCACACCATTGTACTTTAGCCTGGGCAACAGAGCAAGACCCTTAAAAAATATATATATATATATATATGTAAAATAAAGTAAGCCAAACAGCCTGAAAGCCAGTTGTTTTAGCTGGTAAAGAGGGAAACACTGAAAACTGCCCTAGAGAGAGCAAATACGGTAATCGTTGTGGCTCATTTACACTAAATAATCATTTAAAGTATATAGTTATAATACAATACATGGCAATGTTAAAGAAAGATACAGCTAACAAAAATTGGAAAGTAGAAGGAGTGAAGAAGTATGAGAGGTTGGTGTGAATATCTTTATCTTACCCAGAGTGAGGAGTTAATATATTTTTGAAGGTTGAAAATCCAAGAATTAGATGATTAAAGTATTTAAATTATATAATTTAAATTACAAAGTTTGCCACGAAAGAAAAAAATTTTAGGAAGAAATAGCTTAAATTACCTAAATCTTCATTTATCACAAGTCAAGGAATATCCAATGCTGAAAACTGATAAAAGTCTGGGTGTGGTGGCTCATGCATGTACTCCCAGCACTTTGGGAGGCCAAGGCAGGAGGATTGCTTGAGCGCAGGAATTCAAGACCAGCTTGGGCAACATGGCAAAAACCCGTCTCTACAAAAAATACAAAAATTAGTTGGGCATGGTGGCAGATACCTGTAGCTCCAGCTACTCAGGTGGCTGAGGTGGGAGGATCACTTGAGCCCAGGAGTTCAAGGTTGCAGTGAGCTGTGATCAGGTCACTGCACTCCAGCCTGGGTGATAGGGCGAGACTTGTCATCTCGAGGAAAAAAAATGAGCCGGGCTCAGTGGCTCACGCCTGTAATCCCAGCACTTTTGGAGGCCAAGGCGGGTAGATCACCTGAGCTTAGGAGTTCGAGACCAGCCTGGCTAACATGGTGAAACCCCATCTCTACTAAAAGTACAAAAATGAGCTAGGCAAGGTGGCAGGTGCCTGTAATCCCAGCTACTTGGGAGGCTGAGGCAGGAGAATCACTTGAACCCAGGAGGCGCAGGTTGCAGTGAGCCAAGATTGTGCCATTGGACTCTAGCCTAGGTGACAAGAGCAAAACTCCGTCTCAAAAAAAAAAAAGAAATGATAAAAAAATTAGTAAAGTAGACATTTTATTAATTTGTAAACAAGGAGGCAATCATTAGAAGACAGAAAAACAACATTAAAAGTGATTGCTTATGGGAGTGAAACTAGAAATGGAACAGGAAACAACTACTTCTCATTATAAGCCCTTCTGTACTCTCTGATTTTTTCAACATGTGTAGGCATTACAATGCTTTAATAAAATTAAAACCTATTTAGGTGTGAATAAAGACCTTTAGGTTGGAACCAAGTTTTATCAAGGCAAAATTAGTTAAGTTTTATCAACGGGACATTTATTTCCAGCCCCTTTCCATGCTCTCTTCATAGCCTTCTCTCAATATTAGTTTTCTCCCAGTATCAAAGGGATTCATTGCTCTCCTGCCTCTGGCTTTCTCCCACCTTCACTTAGGAATATTACTTCTCCAGTTGTTTTCTGCTCACCTTTTTTTTTTTTTGAGAGGAGTCTTGCCCTGTTGCCCAGACTGGAGTACAGTGGCGCAATCTCAGCTCACTGCGACCTCGGCCTCCCGGGTTCTAGTGATTCTCCTGCCTCAGCCTCCTGAGTAGCTGGGACTACAGGCACTTGCCACCATGCCTGGCTAATGTTTGTATTTTTTGTAGAGACGGGTTTCACCATATTGGCCAGGCTTGTCTTAAACTCCTGACCTCAAGTGATCCAGCCACCTGGGCCTCCCAAATTTCTGGGATTACTGGGATTCCAGGCGTAAGTCACCATGTCCAGCCTATTCCCTTTTATTTCCATTTCCCAGTCCCGTTCTCTGCTAATCCTGGATTTTTTTTTTTTTGAGACAGAGTCTTGCTCCATTACCCAGGCTAATCTTGGCTCACTGCAACCTCTGCCTCCTGGGAATTCAAGTGATTCTCCTGTCTCAGCCTCCTGAGTAGCTGGGATTACAGGCTCGTGCCACCACGCCCAGATAATTTTTTATTTTTAGTAGAGACAGGGTTTCACTATGTTGGTCATGCTGGTCTTGAACTCCAGATCTCGTGATCCACTCCCCTTGGCCTCCCAAAGAGCTGGGATTACAGGCATGAGCCACCGTGCCTGGCCAAATTTTTTTTTTTTTTTTTTAGAAAAATAATGAACTCAAAGGAATTAATCTATGTTAACACATTGTCAGGTGCTGATATATATAGATGGGGAAGATTTTGTGGCAGTGTGAAGTCTTCCAAAGCACTTCAAATTGTATCATCTTTACAGGGTTCATTTCATTTTTTTTTTTCAGATGGAGTTTTGCTCTTGTGGCCCAGGCTAGAGTGCAATGGCGCGATCTTGGCTCACCACAGCCTCCACCTCCAGGGTTCAAGCGATTCTCCTGCCTCAGCCTCCCAAGTAGCTGGGATTACAGGCATGCACCACCACTCCCAGCTAATTTTGTATTTTTATTAGAGATGGGGTTTCTCCATGTTGGTCAGGCTGGTCTTGAACTCCTGACCTCAGGTGATCTGCCTGTCTTAGCCTCCCAAAGTACTGAGATTACAGGCGTGAGCCACTACTCCCAGCTTCATTGTTATTATGTAATGATTCAGCAGTTATTTCGAACTGGGGTTGGAATCAGGATGGACCTTAAATAGTTGTTGAGATGTTAATTTTTTTTTTTTTTTTTTTTTTCAGATGGAGTCTCGCCGTGTCCCCCAGGCAGGAGTGCAGTGGCCCGATCTTGGCTCACTGCAAGCTCCGCCTCCTGGTTTCACGCCATTCTCCTGCCTCAGCCTCCCGAGTAGCTGGGACTATAGGTGCCTGCCACCACGCCCAGCTAATTTTTTGTATTTTTAGTACAGGCGGGGTTTCACTGTGTTAGTCATGATGGTCTTGATCTCCTGACCTGGTGATCCGCCCACCTTGGCCTCCCAAAGTGCTGGAATTACAGGCATGAGCCACTGCGCCCGGCCGAGATGTTAATATTTTTATTATAAGTTCTCATTAACTTGATTTAAACAGGATTTAGCACATCCCAAGCATGTAGGTGGGTAATATATATGAACTGTGCAATTATGAGGATGACATAAAACTACTATATACTTAAGGTAAAGATTGTTGACTTATTGACCACACACCCTTAATTTACATTCTTACAACACAAACGAAACTCATCAAATTATTTTGACAGTTTTATGTGCTTAATCAACATGTTGGATAT
Source organism: Macaca mulatta (assembly GCF_049350105.2). Classification (NCBI taxonomy): domain Eukaryota; kingdom Metazoa; phylum Chordata; class Mammalia; order Primates; family Cercopithecidae; genus Macaca; species Macaca mulatta. Next base: position 64,775,711 of record NC_133413.1, read on the forward strand.
GGCATAAACAAACACATAGCCTACAATTAACTGTCAACAATTGTTATTCCCATTATTATTAACTGATGTCCACCAATAACATTATATAACCCATACAACTTCTACTTCCAAGAAGTGCAGCATATTTCTTGCATTTTATTTATTCAATAAAAAAATTTTCCATGATAAAAAATATTACTGGCATTAGCAATCAAGAAGTTCATTACTTAAAGCAAACAATGATTTTTTTGGGATTGAAAATAATTGTGCATTTTTCTGTAGATTAGGGTACAGTTTGCAATTATATTTTGCAATTTTCTTCCCAAAGGTAGGAAAGTTTAATGAAAACATAATGAAAAGTACTGAATTAAAAATCATTAAAGGCAGGCTGGGCTCAGTGGCTCACACCTGTAATCCCAGCACTTTGGGAGGCCAAAGCAGGTGGATCATTTGAGGTTAGGAGTTTGAGACAAGCCTGGCCAACGTGGTGAAACCCAGTCTCTACTGAAAAACCAACCAACCAACCAACAAAACTAAAAAAGCTGTACGTGGTGGTGCACGCCTGTAATCTCAGCTACTGGGGAGGCTGAGGCAGGAGAATCGCTTGAACCTGGGAGGGGAGGTTGCAGTGAGCCCAGATGGCGCCACTGCACTCCAACCTGGGCGACAGAGTGAGATTCCATTTCAAACGAACAAACCAAAAATCGCTAAAGGCAGAAAATAGGTTCCATTTCACCCCCCAATCCCGCCCCCCGCATTCTATTTCTTATGCACTTCTAACTAGTCTGGACTTTACCTTCATATAATTTTAACGAACTCATATTTTCTTGTTTTTGCTAATTCGTCTACAAGAGGCCTACTTTATGTTTAACTTTTAAAAAACACTCACGGGCCTGGGGCGGTGGCTCACTCCTGTAACCCCAGCACTTTGGAAGGCCGAAGCAGGCGGATCACCTGAGGCCAGGAGTTGGAGACTAGCCTGCCCAACAGGGCGAAAGCCTGTATCTACTAAAAATACAAAAAAAGTTAGCCAGGCGTGTTGGTGAACGCCTGTAATCGCAGCTACTCTGGCTAAGAATTGCTTGAACCGGGGAGGCGGAGGTTGCAGTAAGCCGAGATTGCACCATTGCACTACAGCCTAAGCAACAGAGTGAGACTCCGTCTCAAAATAATAATAATAATAATTCATTTTTGGAAACTGTTACCTACTAGATTTCAAACAACTTGGGAAGGAAATCCTGTTTGAGTTAATCCATGTGTATTTCTAACAAGTTCAGTGTCTTACTTATAAACAGTACTTGAAGGAATGAATACAACTTTTTCTTTATGTAGTTATTTTACACTTGATTTAAAAGAACTTAAAAAAGACGCAGTTAAACCTAGAGACAGATGCCCTCCAAAAATTGTCTCACCTTCATTATTTGTGATTACTAGTAAGAGTTAGCAGAAAAAACTCCCCAGCAAGTGAAATGTCAAACCATTACTAAAAGAAAGAAAAAGAAAGGAACAGTCTTTTCTATGTTAAACTCACTTAAGAGAAAAAAGAAGAGCTGGTATTTTTCGATTAATAATGTTTGTATTTTGTGATGCCAATACTCAATTTTACATTCTAAAAATACTACTTTTATAGTAGGAAGCAGTGTACGTTTGAATCCTGACTCTCTCGCTTGTTGTAAGAAGTTGGTCAAGCTATCGGACCTTGCTTAGCCTTCCCTGTTGTGACTGTAAAATGTACTAACACCATCTACCTCTAGAATGGCTGTAAATCGAGTAAGGCTGATTTAATACAGCGTGTGGCATACACCAGGCATTCGGTATGGCGCCAGTCATTAACAGTAGTAGGTGGTTAGTAACTGCGATTCACTCAAAATACAAATGCACACGGATGACGGTTCATACTTTGAGTCTTATTCAAAGATTGGTATTAGCCAGGCATTTTGATAGGTGCACTCTGAGTATTATTTTTGTACCTCACGGTGTATAATTACGCAAGCTCAAAAGCTAATAATTAACAGCTCACTTTGCTTTACTCTGGATTCTGCATTGACCTCAGAGAAGACACTGCCTAGACAAACAGGCAAGGCCAAACACTGACTCAAAAAAGATCCTTTATTTAACGCAGTGTTTTTAGTGCATGCTCTTGTTTGGCGAAAGAGGTTTTACGTTCAGAATATTAAAAGGGACCCCGAGGACAAAGCACGATCTCGGAAAATAAGATCACATCCCCAAAGAACTAAAAACACAACCGAGACAAACTTGCAGACTCCTACGCCTGTGCCCGAGTCCCGAGCTTGCGCGCGCGGCTGCAGCGCGACAGGGGCGCGACCACGGCCGTAAAGCAGCCCCCGAGACCACGAGGCCTCCGAGCTGCTCAGGGCGACCTTGAAGGTTCTTGGGTCTGCGCGTTATGGCCGGTCCTTTGCACGGCGGTCGGGCCCGGGCCCTGGACCTACTCCGGGACCTGCCGCGTGTGAGCCTGGCCAACTTAAAGCCGAATCCCGGCTCCAAGAAACCGGTAAATGGGTAGTGGCGGTGCGGGGAAGCGCTGGGAACCGGGGCGATGAAAGCGGCCCTTCTCTCCCTGTCATTAGGAGAACTGCCCTTTCTGGGAGGGTGTTGGGATGAACGTAGGGTTGCCTCGTGCCTGTTCTCCTTTACTGCCCAGAGGGAAATCTTTCCACGTGCACCCAGTTCTTTTTTTTTTCCCCCCCGAAACGGAGTCTTGCGCTGTCGCCCAGAAACAATTCTGCCTCAGCCTCCCGTGTAGCTGGGATTACAGGCGCCCGCCACCACGCCCGGCTAATTTTTGTATTTTTAGTTAGTAGAGAGGTGGTTTCACCGCGTTGGCCAGGCTGGTTTTGAACTCCCGACCTCGTGATCCGCCCGCCTTGGCCTCCCGAAGTGCTGGGATTGCAGGCGTGAGCCACTGCGCCCGGCCGCACCCAGTTCTTAATAAGGTTATGTTTAAAAGCGTAAAGATACTAGGCGGAGAAGCCGACTCGCAGAAACTACAGTCATTGTGTCATTCAAAATTGGGTTTAAAATGAAGTGCTTTCCCCGTGGATCTTTATGTTCATTGGAAAGATCTGAATCGCAGCTGTCCCTTCTGCAGTTCACTAAATACAGCTAGAAAAGCTGTTAGTTGACAGTGTACTGTCATTTTAACAGTCAATTCGTTGCTTTCGTGAAATGACAGGAAGTAAATTAAGGAAAAGATTTTCTTCAACAAATTAGTTTTTAAATAAAATTACAGGTTTATGAATAAAATTTGCATATTTACAATTAATTTCAAAATAAAAAGTTCTTCACTATCTAAAATGTTGTGGATATTTAATTCTAGGATTTTTTTCAGTTTCAGCCTATTACAAAAACCTTATCCCCATCCCAACCTTTACTTTTTGCTTTTGAAACACGCTTGGACTTTGGTTACAAGAATTAGCTATGTCTTTAGAGGCAAAGATGCTAACAGAGCGTGTGGACCTTTGAACAACTAGGACATGCTTGTCACACAATAGTGTTAGCTAGCACTGGTCGGTTGGATGAATGAATAGCATAACAAAAAGAGCTGAAATGCAGTTTTTAGAAATGCATCTGAAATTCATAAAATTCTCTTTCCTTGTAGGAGAGACGACCAAGAGGTCGGAGAAGAGGTAGAAAATGTGGCAGAGGCCATAAAGGAGAAAGGCAAAGAGGAACCCGGCCCCGCTTGGGCTTTGAGGGAGGCCAGACTCCATTTTACATCCGAATCCCAAAATACGGGTTTAACGAAGGACATAGGTAAGGTTGCTTTGCTTTTTAAAAGTACAGGTCCCCAATTTCCATTAAAAAGCACCTAAAAAATAGTTTGGTAGAAATTTTGGTAGAAATTTTAAATTCACTTTGAAGCAAACTTTTGCTACTGTTCTCCTGAACCATTTTTTGGTAATGAAATTTTGCCTGGATTATTAAAAGGAAAAAAAGCCCAGACATTGCACTCAGACCTGCAAAATGGAGATTCTAATGCCTGCTCTAATGGTTATTAAGAGAATTAGCAATAATAGACAGTATATATAAAAATCTGGCCCACTGTAGTCACCTAATAAATGATAACTACATTATTACTTTGAGCTCCATAGTAAGTTAAATTTTCCACAGATTTATTTGTGTAAATAAGTGAAGTAAATGCTTAGAGAGGAAAATAGTTTTTAGTGGAACACAGGAGGTACAGGTTTCATTACCCAAAACCAAGCAATATTGCACGTTTGTGTTATGCTCAAGAGGGTTTTATTTAGTTAAATAATTAAAATTGGTAGAGGAAAATACAAGACAAACCTTTGAGTTGATTTGGAGAAGTTACAGGAAGATGAAAGTTTTCCAACTCTTACGTTCTTGTTTTACAGTTTCAGACGCCAGTATAAGCCTTTGAGTCTCAATAGGCTGCAGTATCTGATTGATTTGGGTCGTGTTGATCCTACTCAACCAATTGACTTAACCCAGCTTGTCAATGGGAGAGGTGTGAGCATCCAGCCACTTAAAAGGGATTATGGTGTCCAACTGGTCGAGGAGGTAAGTCTTTTCGTGTTATATAGGAGGATTTTTTTTTTTTAAGACGGAGTCTTGCTCTGTTGCTGGATCTGGAGTGCAGTGGTGCAGTGTCGGCTCCTGCAACCTCCACCTCATGGGCTCAAGTGATTCTCCTGCCTCAGCCTCCTGAGTAGCTGGGATTACAGGCACCCACCACCACGCCCAGCTAATTTTATTTATTTTTAGTAGAGACAGGGTCTCAATATGTTGGCCAGGCTGATCTTGAACTGCTGACCTCAACTGATCTGCTCACCTCGGCCTCCCAAAATGCTGGAATTACAGGCGTGAGCCACCACACCTGGCCTGTAGAGGGATATTTTTGATTTTCAGATAATCAATACTCTACCCCCTTTATTTTTATCCCATTTGTGTTTATAACCCTTATGTAGTGGTGATCGTTGTGGTTTTGGAAAGCTGTCATGCTATCATGGCAGGGCTCTGTCCCTTGGTCCTGGAATGCTCCTCTGCGTATCTGTAAAGCTTGCCTCTCCCCCCCCCTTTTTTTTTTTTGAGATGGAGTCTGGCTCTGTTGCCTAGGCTGGAGTGCAGTGGTACAATCTCAGCTCTCTGCAACCTCTGCCTCCCGGGTTCAAGAGATTCTCCTGCCTCAGCCTCCTGAGTAGCTGGGACTACAGGCACGTGCCACCACACCTGGCTAATTTTTTATGTTTTTAGTAGAGATGGAGTTTTGCTATATTGGCCAGGCCTTCTTGAACTCCTGACCTCGTGATCCACCCACTTCTGCCTCCCATACTTCTGGGATTACAGGCGTGAGCCACCGTGCTTGGTGCCCCCTTACTTCTTTTCGTTCTCTGCTCGAATGTCAACATATCAGGAAGATCTTTTGTTTTTTTAAATAGAGACGGAATCTCACTCTGTCTCCCAGGCTGGAGTACAATGGCACAATCTCAGCTCACTGCCAACCTCTGCTGCTCAGGTTCAAGCTATTCTCGTGCCTCAGCTTCCTGAGTAGGTGTGACTACAGGCACGTGCCACTACGTCTGGCTAATTTATTTTTGGTAGAGATGGGGTTTTGCTATGTTGGCCAGGCTGTTCTCGAACTCCTGACCTCAGGTGATCTGCCTCAGGTGATCCACCTCAGCTTCCCAAAGTGCTGGGATTACAGGTGTGAGCCACCCCGCCCAGCCAGGAAGGTCTTTTTTGAGAGGCTTTTTAAAAGAGCATTTGCACTGCTTCAGGAATCACACTGTTTCCTTTACTCTGCCCAAAGTGTTTTTCTTTGAATAAATATGAACACTTGACATTTATTACCAAGTTATGCATTTGTTTTCATTGTCTTCCTCACTAGAATATAAGCTCCCTTGAGGGCAGGTGCTTTGATTCATTGCTTTACTTTCTTCTTTCTTTTTTTGGTATCTCACTCTGTGGCCCAGGCTGGAGTGCAGTCATGTCATTTCAGCTCACTGCAACCTCTGTCTCCTGAGTTCAAGCAATTCTCCTGCCTTAGCTTCCCAAGTAGCTGGGATTACAGGCACCTGCCACCAGGCCCAGCTAATTTTCTGCCTCTTTTTTTTTTTTTTTTTTTTTCCCTGGAGACGTAGTCTCACTCTGTCACCCAGGCTGGAGTGCAATGGCATGATCTTGATTCACTGTGATCTCCACCTCCCAGGTTCAAGCGATTCTCTTGTCTCAGCCTTCCAAGTAGCTGGAATTACAGGCATGCGCCACCAAGCCAGGCTAATTTTGTATTTTTAGCAGAGACGGGGGTTCACTATGTTGGTCAGGCTGGTCTTGAACTCCTAACCTCAGGTGATCCGCCTGCCTCGGCCTCCAAAAGTGCTGGATTACAGACGTGAGCCACCGTCGGCCAAATTTTTTGGACATTGTTAATCAACTACTGTTTGCCAATAATACAGTTGTATAGGTAAGTTAGTGTCCACTAGAGGGAAGCATATGTTTATGAAAAAACCTTTCAGATTCCTTTGAAAAAGTGAACTGTATGGATAAAAACTTTCCAAATAAAGTAATTTGAAAAGAGAATACCAAATACAAGATTAAGCCTCAGTATTCTACCCTGGGTATGTATAAGGAAATACACATGTAACTTAACATATGGAAATCCATGACCTCATCAGCCCTTAAACTGCACATCCCAACATCCTTAGGTGTTGTCTATTAGATTAGCAAAAATAACCGTGAAAACTACCCCAGGGCACTGGTTGAGTAAGTGCAATTACACATCATTTATAGCTCTGTTAACTGACTGACTTCTGTGATTTCAGATTTGCAGTAAATAGTGAATAATAAGACAGTTTTGATCCTTTAGCACAAAATTATCAATTTGGAAATATATGTTCTCGAGGAAAAGCAAAATGAAAGAGACCTAATATAAAGACAGTCCTAAAAATGCCACTTATACTACTGAAAATACTGGACCTGACACCAGTGCCCCAAAATAGGGAGATGGTTAAGCAAGCTATGGATTGCTTAAAAATCACAAATGATACAGCAAGACCCTGTTTTATTGAATCAAAGGTACTGTTGATTTAAACACACACCAGTATTAGATATAAAAAAAGTGTGAAAATGCATCTTAGAATTTATGGAATATATTTGAAATACATGAAAAATTAGTCATTAATAGAAGGAGCTAAACTGGGAGCCAGTTTGTTTCAGCTTCATGAAAACTTTCTATTGCTGTAGAGTGGTAATGCTACCATCTTTTTGTTTTTATCAGAATCTGCTTTGAAATTAGAGAAAAATATAGCACATGCTAACTGTGACCAAAAATTTAACTTTTCGGAGTTCAGAACTACGTTTTTTTTTTTTCCTTCTTTTTTATTTTTATTTTTTGAGATGGAGTCTTGCTCTGTTGCCCACGCTGCAGTGCAATGGCGCGATCTGGACTCACTGCAACCTTCACCTCCACCTTGGGTTTAAGCCATTCTCCTGCCTCAGCCTCCCAAGTAGCTGGGATTACTGGCACGTGCCACCATGCCCGGCTAATTTTTATATTTTTTAGTAGAGATGAGGTTTTACCATGTTGGCCAGGCTGGTTTCAAACTCCTGACATCAAGTAATCTGCCCTCCTTGGCCTCCCAAAGTACTATGATTATAGGCATGAGTCACTGCACCCGGCCTAGAACTACATTCTAGTGTTGACTATTCTAGGAAAAATTGGAGAGGTGTTTTTTTTGTTTTGTTTTGTTTTGTTTTCCCCCAGCTTAGAGGCTATAATAAAGTCAATATTGAATGCAAAGTGAAATTTCTGTTGTCTTCTCTTTTTTGCCCTAGTGAGGCCAACTTCTCCAAAGCTCAGATTTTGTCGATTTTGTCAGATATTCTGTTCTTCCATCTGCTCCAGCCTGCATGTTCCCCTGTTTAACCTCCTGCTGGCCTCTGACTTACTTAGGGATAAGGAAGATTAGTTTTTATCTATGACAGCATAATGTTGTGGTTAAAAATACAGATGCTGTGACTAGACTCCCTGGATTAGAATCCTTGCATTGTGACCTTGGACATATTACGTAACTTCTCTGTGCCTTGGTATTTCCATCTATGAAGTTGAGACAGCAATAATCCTATCATAAGGTTGTTATGAGGATTAAGCAGCCTGCTATTAATGAAGTACCAGGAATGAATGCTTAGTAGGTGTACATAAAATGGAAATATAGTCAGTCTTACCTACATGGATTGAAAATTGGTAAAACAAGGTAGCCTAAATAAAATGTTAAAGAAAAAAGTGATAGGACCTCAAAGCAGAGATATTTAAAATAGGAATTATAGTCATCCCTTAGGATTGGTTCCAGGACCACCTCCTCTTACAATCCAGATAATCAAGTCTCTAAGATGGCCTAGTATTTGCATATAACCTGCCACATCCTCCCATATACTTTAAATCGTCTCTAGATTACCTATAATACCTAATATTAGGTTGGTGCACAAGTAATTGTGTCTTTTGCCATTGAAAGTAATGTAAATACTATATAAATAGTTATACTATATTTAAAAAAGAATTCTTTTCTTATTGTTGTATTATTATTACTATTTTTTTTTTTGAGATGGAGTCTTGCTCTGTCACCCAGACTGGAGTGCAGTGGTGCAATCTCAGCTCATTGCAGCCTCTACCTCCCGGGTTCAAGTGATTCTCCTCCTAGGTTCGAGTGATTCTCCTGCCTCAGCCTCGAAGTAGCTGGGATTACTGGTGCCCGCCATCATGCCCAGCTACTTTTTGTATTTTAATAGAGACGGGGTTTCACCATGTTGCCCAGGCTGGTCTCGAACTCCTGACCTCAGGTGATCTTCCTGCCTTGGCCTCCCAAAGTGCTGGGATTACAGGCATGAGCCACTGCACCTGGCCTTATTTTATTTTTAATTTTATTTGAGACAGAGTTTCACTCTTATAGCCCAGGCTGGAGTGCAATGGTGTGATCTCGGCTCACTGCATCCTCCCCCTGGCTGGGTTCAGGCGATTCTCCTGCCTCAGCCTCCTGAGTAGCTGGGATTACAGGTGCGCGGCACCATAGCCAGCTAATTTTTTGTATTTTTAGTAGAGATGGGGTTTCTCCATGTTGGGCAGGCTGGTCTCGAACTCCTGACCTCAGGTGATCCACCCACCTTGGCCACCCAAAGTGCTGGGATTACAGGTGTGAACTACCGCGCCCAGCCTTATTTTTTATTATTACTTTTTTTCCAAAAATTATCCATCCAAGTTGGTTGACTCACAGATGTGGAACCCACAGATATGGAGGGCTAACTGTACTGTTACATTATAGGCACTTTGGAGGGAAAAATACTGTTTAAAAAGGAAGCTTGACATAATTAATTTACTTTTAGCCAAGCTGTTTACCAACAGACTGTTTTGACATATTTCAGGGTGCTGACACCTTTAAGGCAAAAGTTAATATTGAAGTACAGTTGGCTTCAGAACTGGCTATTGCTGCCATTGAAAAAAATGGTGGTGTTGTTACTACAGCCTTCTATGATCCAAGAAGTCTGGGTAAGCTTGTTCCATGGTCATTTTCTTCTTTCTCTCTTTGTCTTATGTTGGCTACTACTTTTAAATTACTTAGTGAATGGCAAATGTTGGTAGTAGTTTGGATGTAGTATTTGATCTACATCTACCATATGGATTATTATGATTTAAAGAACACAGCATGTTGCTGACACAAATACCAAGGGCAAAAAAGGCTCTCAGCCCCTCCCCTGAACTGTAGAACTGCATCTGCCTGCCTGGCAAATTCTCTTGAATGTCTAGCAGGTACCTCAAATGTAGTATGTCTGAAATGTCTCTTTTTTTCTCTCTTTTTTTAAGACAGAGTCTTGCTCTGTCGCCCAGGCTGCAGTGCAGTGGCGCGATCTCTGCTCACTGCAATCTCCGCCTCCCAGGTTCAAGCGATTCTCCTGTCTCAGCCACCGGAGTAGTTGGGGTTACAGGTGCCCGCCACCACACCCAGCTAATTTTTATATTTTGGGTAGAGACAAGTTTCACCATGTTGTCAAAGCTGGTCTCAAACTCTTGACCTCAAGTGATCTGCCCTTCTCAGCCTCCCAAAGTGCTGGGATTACAGGTGTGAGCCACCACACCCAGCCCCTCTTTTCTCTTTTACCTCAGCCTGGCTCATCTTGTAGTCTTCCCTATGTAAGTAAATGACAAGTCCATCCAAAATTTGGAGTCCTGAACTTTTTCTTTTATGCCCTAATAAATCTTTTGAGTTGTTTCTTCAAACTATCCACATTTGACCACCTCTCCAGCTACTGCCAGTCTGTCCTAACCACTGTCCTCTTGCCTGGATGACTGTGGGCCTTCAGGTGGCCTCTCTGTTATTGCTTCCATCTGCAGTGGAGTGACGTGGCACGAGATTCCTTTTAAAGCATGGACTATCACTCCTTTGCACAAAACCTCCAGTGGTGTCCACTCTGCTCCTACAAGGCTGGCTGTGATCTGCACCAGCTCTTGTCCCTCCTGGTGTTCCCCTGCTCCCTCCGTTCCCTTACTGGCCGCCTGCTTTGTATTTCCTCCACACTCTGAGCCCTGTGTACTATGTACTTTCAGCCTCGGTCTTTGCTGTTCCCCCTGCCTGGAGCTTCCCCCACCTGGAAGATTCATGGCTTTGGGCCCCATTGTTCCAGGTCTCTGCTTATTAGGAGATCTTTCTCAACTGTACTAAAAAGAGCATATGTACACACATGCACATGCATGGTGTGCACATGCACACACACACATGCACAGGCACATCCTGTCCTCTTGCCCTGCATTGTGTTTGACCCTGGCGGCTATCACCAGCTGACAAAGTATAAGTTCATTTCTCTCTCTCCCCGTTCATTCTTTCTTTCCCATCTCTCAAGATGATGGAGACCTTTTGCTACCTGCTGTATCTCCTGCACATAGAGCGATGCCTGGTATCTAGAAGAGGCTTACTTAAATTTTGTTGAATAAATTAATTGGATTTTTCAAGTTGCAGAGATGACAACCAAATGTAACTTGTTGACTTTTTACAATTGACTTTGTAAATGCTTTACAAAGGATTCTTTGGTGCTTTTACATTCAAATGGGAGTTAAACATTTCCTGGCCAAATTGCATGATTAGAAGAAAATTCCTTGAAAATTAATATATAAAAAGGAAAAAGGGAAGGATTTGTGTTGTCTGTATGTAGAGTTTGAAACAAATAACTACCATTTCCTTTTTCCCATAATTGAAAGCTTCTTAAAAATATTCATCAAAGACTGGGCGCAGTGGCTCATGCCTGTAATCCCAGCACTTTGGGAGGCCGAGGTGGGTGGATCACATGAAGTCAGGAGTTGTAGACCAGCCTGGCCAACATGGTGAAACCCCATCTCTACTAAACATACAAAAATTAGTGGGGTGTGGTGGCGGGCGCATGGAATCCCAGCCACTCGGGAAGCTAAGGCAGGAGAATCCCTTGAACCTGGGAGCAGAGGTTGTAGTGGGCTGAGATTGCGCCACTACACTCCAGGCTGGGTGACAGAGTGAGACTGTCTCAAAAAAAAAAAAAAAAAAAAATTCGCCAACGTGGTGATTCCATTTTCCCTCTTGTTTATTATAGATGAGCATCTTTTCTTATTTTGGTCCGTCACTCAGTTTTTAGGGTGAGCTGCCTCAGATATGAAAACCAGTGTTTTTCTTTAAAAGAGTCACAGACATTTTGGAAGGACTTTGCGTTAGTGTGTTTTTCAGTCATTGTTACCACAGAATGTGGTGGTGGCGTTCGTTCTCTAGCCAGATGCCCTCCGCCACCCAGAGCTGGCATCTTCTGAGGCACCCTCAGCCTTGATGCTCTTGTGCGTGGCTCTCTCCAGCAGCTCTGCGGGTTGTCCCAGGAGCTTTTTGTTAAAAAAGTAATAAAACAAATCCAATCACAGGTTTATCACTTAGTAATTTTGGCTCTGAATAATTTACTTCGTTGTACTTTAGTTTTCCAAGTTATAGAAAATTTTTAATTTTTTTTGCACCATGGTCTCACTCTGTCACCCAGGCTGGAATGTAGTGGTGTGATCAAGACTGACTGCAACCTCCAACTCCTGGGCTCAAGTGATCCTCCCACCTCAGCCTCATGAGTAGCTGGGACTACAGGTGTGTGCCACCATGCCTGGCTAATTTGATTTTTATAAAGATGGGGGTCTCACTGTGTTGCCCATGCTGGTCTCAAACTCCTGGTTTCAAGTGATCCTTCTGCCTCAGCCTCCCAAAGTGGTGGGATTATAGGTGTCAATCACCATGCCAGGCCAGAAATTTTTTTTTTCTCTTTTCGTTTGAGATGGTCTTGCTCTCTCAGGCTAGAGTGCAGTTCCACTCACTGCAACCTCAAACTCCTGGGCTCAAATCCTCCCACCTAGGCTCCCTGAGTAACTGGGACTACAGGTACATGTCACCACGCTAATTTTTTTTTGTTTTATGTTTTGTAGAGATGAGGTCTCACTATGTTGCTCAGGCTGGTCTTGAACTTGTGGGCTCAAGCAATTCTCCTACCTCCCAAGGTGCTGGCATTAAAAGCATGAGCCATTGTGCCTGGCCTACAAACTTCTTTCTTAAATATATTTTGAAGATACTTTCTTGATGATTCAAGGACATGCAGTATTTACTTACCCTCTGTTGTAGGTGAAATAGGTAGGATGGTTTATCCAGAGCATGACCTGGCTTTAGGTGGCTCTGCTTTCTAATTCTTGGTCTTGACCCTTAGCAAATAGCTTCCAGTTCTCATTTCTGTGAGTGGCCTGCCTGGAGTACCTCTTAATCACCATTTCTCATTTGCCCTGTTTGGAGATACTGCTAGGTAATGCAGTATATTAGAGCTGTATAAAACAGCTGTCATATTCTTGCATTCAGCAAACAGCCAGTGGCTAGTGTTTGCTAGATACTGTTCCAGCTGATGGAGAGACAGTAGTGCAAGAGTTGAAAGTCCCTTCCTGGCTGGGCGCAGTGGCCTCACGCCTGTAATCCCAGCACTTTGGGAGGCCAAGTCAGGTGAATCACCTGAGTTCAGGAGTTCGAGATCAGCCTGGCCAACATGGCAAAACCCCATCTCTACTAAAAATACAAAAATTAGCTGAGCATGGTGGTGCATGCCTGTAATCCCAGCTACTTGGGAGGTTGAGGCAGGAGAATCACTTGAGTCTGGGAGGTGGAGGGTGCAGTGAGCGGAGATCATGCCACAATACTCTAGCCTGGGTGACAGAGCGAGACTTTGTCTCAAAAAAAAAAAAAAAAAAGTCCCTCCCTTCACAGAGCTTATGCCTTGGTGGGTGATAGTTAACATCTGTCTCATTGTATACCAAACACTATACATGTGTGAATGGATTCCATAGATTGAATCAGGTAAACTTTGTACGTGCTCTGTGACATATGTACTATTATTTTAAGGTTCTCAGTAATTTCCTTAGTACTGTTTTGATTTCTGTAACCGGCTTTGGTTAAGGGTGCATTGCTAACACATGATGAGTAGAGTGTCAGTTGTATTCGTACAGTTATCTATTTGTGTAATTGTTTTCTAAGCTATCTAAAGGCCCTCTGGCATCTGTGATATCTTGTGCGTAGGCCTTTTTTTCACTCTCACTTTCAGAACACATGTCTCGGGTACTTTAAAATGTTTAAAAACAGAACTGGGGCTATGCAGCATTCCTTGGTTCGTTTCACATAAAATTTCTTCGCATGCTCTTTGGTTAAGATAACTCATTTTAGTAAAATTGGTTTTCCAGAAATCTTAATACGTCTTCTTAATTTCTAAACAAGATCCATATAAGCATTTTTGGAGTCTTCATGGTTCTTTGACTTGCCATTTGGACACCTCAGTTTTCTGTTTTAGGACTTCCTACTAGTGGTATGGGCAGCAGGACTCCATCTTGCTCTAACACACTGTAGACAGTATGCCATAAAAATGTTTTGTGTTTTAACATGGGGCTTAAGTACAATGTTACCAACGTTTAGAAATTCATTAATCATTGGTAACCCCGGGGAGTAACTTTGCCTCTCAAGATGCAAACTATTGAAAGTGAAGCATTTCCATTTGCTTACGTAAGACAAGCATATATAATAAAAAGTTCTTGGAATTAAGTTCTCATCTCACTAATATTTAAAAATTAATAATTGGCCGGGTATGGTTGCTCATGCCTATAATCCCAGCACTTTGGGAGGCCCAGGTGAGTGGATCACCTGAGGTCAAGAGTCCTAGACCAGCCTGACAACATGGTGAAACCTGTCTTTAGTAAAAATACGAAATGATCCGGGCATGGTGGCACATGCCTGTAATCCCAGCTACTCGGGAGACTGAGGCAGGGGAATTGCTTGAACCCATGAGGCAGAGGTTGCAGTGAGCCGAGATGGTGCCATTGCACTCCAGCCTGGGCAACAAGAGTGAAACTCCATCTCAAAAATAAATAAATAAAAATTAATAATCAAGAGCAACTCTGTAACATCTCTTTGTTACAGAGTTACATCTCTATGTTGGAACTACATCTCTAGGTATGTCTATGAGCTAATATTTGCATCTCACTTTTTAAATTTAAATTTTCTTTTAGACATTGTATGCAAACCTGTTCCATTCTTTCTTCGTGGACAACCCATTCCAAAAAGAATGCTTCCACCAGAAGAACTGGTGCCATATTACACTGATGCAAAGAATCGTGGGTACCTGGCGGATCCTGCCAAATTTCCTGAAGCACGACTTGAACTTGCCAGGAAGTATGGTTATATCTTACCTGATATCACTAAAGATGAACTCTTCAAAATGCTCTGTACTAGGAAGGATCCAAGACAGATTTTCTTTGGTCTTGCTCCAGGATGGGTGGTGAATATGACCGATAAGAAAATCCTAAAACCTACAGATGAAAATCTTCTTAAGTATTATAGCTCATGAATTCCTGCCCAAGAAAGCAGAGTTGTTAAAGAGTACTGGAATAGGGGCTGAAGGATCTATATTCCTCATTGCATTTCCTTATGTATAACTTTCCAGATGGTGGTGTTACTTTTCAGTGTACTCATATGTCTCATTTTCATCTAAAATTAAAATGGCAGGAAACAAGGACTGCATAGAGAAAGTGAGTCTGTGTGGGTTCTGTCTCAAAGATATAAACTCCCTGATTGTCTATGGAAGGAAAATGACAACTATTTTATAATATTTCTAGTTTGTTTTTTCAATGATATTTTCATCCAGACCTTGTTACTGTTACAGACCAGAATGAATGCACAAGTGGAATGGGATTGACCTGTAGGCCTGCTCTGCCAAGATGAGAGCATATGGAATGAGTTGGTGACCCCTCTCTTAATCTGTAACCTCAGGGAAACATGGCTACCCAGTGTCAAGATGGTAAACCCTCAACTCGAAGAGTAAGATCAGGACGTATGCTTAAGGTGTAAGGCTGAGGAGTAGCTGGTAGGCAGTATGTTTGCCAGCGACATTGAATGTGAGAGAAACAAAAATTATAAGTCAATTTGTTTTCTCAATTCTGTGGTAAAAGTGTTACAGGCAGGCCTTTGTTCTTAGAGCTCCCAAGATGGTGGCGGCCACTCCCAAGATGGTAGCAAGCCTTCTCCGACCTGGGGTTCTTGGCCTCACAGATTCCAAGGAATGGAACCTTAGGCCATGTGGTGAGTGTTACAGCTCTATTAGAAGCCATGGGTCATGGAAGAGAACTGTGGAACCCAGTGACTAATGTTCAGCTCGATTAGGATGAACCCTGGGCCCTTAGCCATGCAGGAACAATGGTGAGCCTCTAGCCCGATTGGGAGCAGCAGTGGGCACCTCGCTGGATCAGAAGCACAGTTGACACCCTGCCAGATCCAGAGGGGTGGAAGTCAATGGCGGGTCTGGGATGGCGGTGAACAGCAGTGGTGGAAGCGAGCAAAAGCTCAGCTCGAGCTGTAACAAACACAGACCAGAAGAGTGTGCAGTTGCAAGACTTAACAGAATGAAAACAGAGCTCCCATGTAATGGGAGGTGACCCAAAGGGAGTTGCCCACTTGCTGCTCGAATGCCTGGATTTATATCCCGATCATTGTCCCTCCCCGTGTACTCTCAGGCGATACATGATTAGACTATTTCTTTACCTCCCGCTCTTAACCTAATTTGTATTTTAGTGAGCCCTCTTTGCTACCTGATTGGTCAGGTGTGAGCTGAGTTACAAGCCTCATGTTTAAAGGTAGGTGCCGTCACCTTCCCCAGCTAGGCTTAGGAATTCCTAGTCGGCCTAGGAAATCCAGCGAGTCCTGTCTGTCAAAAGTAGACAACCATGAGTAAGCCATTAACATATTTTTCTTGAAGAAGGTAGGTGTTCTAATATTAATTGATATACTTTTACTTATCTCAGACATTGGAAACCTGTATCTTTCAGTCATTACAAATGATTTTGTAAAAATGATTCAAATATTATATGAGCAATACAAACAATTGATAACGTGAGAATTAAGCTTAGTTAATGTAAAAGATTCAGCAGTTAGTAAGTTTTTTTTTTTTTTTTTTGAGGCAGTCTCCCTCTGTTGCCCAGGATGGAGTGCAGTGATGCAATCTTGGCTTACTGCAACCTCTGCCTCCTGGGCTTAAGGGAGCAGTTAGTTAGATTACTTAGCTTCTGAAAGATACTTTATATTCAAATCATATGAAACCTTAATTTACATTGAGCAATTAAAGATTGATCTTGAATAATTCATAATTCTTCCACAGTAGGAATAAAATGATTCCTGGCTATTTTCTTAAAAATAAAAAAATTTGAAAACCTCGACAATGCAATATTTGTTTTGTTTGCTTATCGATCTCATATATTGCTGTTCTGAGATTCAATTTACAAAATAATTTATGTACCAAGTTTATCTTTCAATTTTTTTTTTTTTTTGAAACGGAGTTTCTCTTTTGTTGCCCAGGCTGGAGAGTAATGGCATGATCTCTCAGCTCACTGCAACCTCTGCCTTCTGAGTTCAAGCGATTCTCCTGCCTCAGTCTCTTGAGTAGCTGGGATTATGGGCATGTGCCACCACGCCCAGCTAATTTTTGTATTTTTAGTAGAGACAGGGTTTTGCCATGTTGGCCAGGCTGGTCTCGAACTCCTGACCTCAGGTGATATACCCGCCTTGGCCTTGCAAAGTGCTGGGATTACAGGCGTGAGCCACAGTGCCCGGCCTCTTTTAATTTTTATCCAGGATTATATAATTGACTTATTATTAAACCATTCCTTAGAACCTAGGACTTGTAAAGAATCATGACTGGGACCATCTTCTTTTTTTTGTTGTTGTTGCGGGGGTGGGGAACAGAGTTTTGTTCTTTTTGCCCAGGCTGGAGTGCAATGACGTGATCTCAGCTCACTGCAACCTTGCAACCTCCGCCTCCTGGGTTCAAACGATTCTCCTGCCTCAGCCTCCCGAGTAGCTGGGATTACAGGTGCCTGCCACCACACCTGGCTAATGTTTTGTATTTTTAGTAGAGATGGTGTTTCACCATGTTGGCCAGGCTGGTCTGGAACTCTTCACCTCAGGTGATCTGCCTTGGCCTCCCAAAGTGCTAGGATTTCAGGCGTGAGCCACCATGCCCAGCCGACTATCTTCTATGATAACATGAAATCCTGTGAATTTCAAATGATAGGCAAAAGTTTTGAAACATGCTTTTATTTTTCAGATACCCAAGTGATGGAGTTGGTGTGTTAGTGCTCATTTTGGCTCCATTGATAGGATCCCCAAATCACAGTGCTTGAATGAGATAGTTTATTTTTCTCTCGCGCATGAAGAGCTGCGATCAGTTGAGGGCTGGTTGCTGGATCTGCTCCACAAAGTCTCAACCCGAGGCACCCTCATTCCTAGAGTGAGATGCTCATTTTCATGATCCAAGTGGGCAAAGAGCAAGCCTGCTTTTCCTAAGGAAGGTTCCACACAAAACTCTTGTTTATGTACCATTGGCCAGAACTTGGAATGCAGTCCCATTATTTTGAAGGGTGTTGAAGCCTTTGGCCACTTCTGAGCTGAACTGAAAAATTCTATCATGATGGGTGCATAAGAGAGTAGATGTATTAGACAACCAGCAAGGGAATTGTCACCTGTGTTGGTATTGAAACCTCAGCTCTGAAGTTAATTGACTCAACATTAGACAAACACAGGAAAAGTGCAAAATTATTTAATTCTATACTATCTGGAATGCTAGGTTCCGTAAGTTATATAATAGCCAATAAATTGATTATTAATCTTGATTTACAAAGTATTTTTGAAGAGTGATGATGTCAAGAGGCATTTGAACCACAGGACTCCATCTTGAATAGGGGGCTGGGTAAAAGACCTACTAGGCTGCATTCCCAGGTGGTTAGGCATTCTTAATCACAGGATGAGATAGGAAGTTGGCACGAGGTTCAGGTCACAAAGACCTTGCTGATAAAACAGGTTGTGGTGAAGATGTCAGTGAAATCCCACCGAAACCAAGATGATGAAAGTGACCTCTGGTCGTCTCCACTGCTCCTTATACACTAATTATAATGTATTAGCATATGCTAAAAGATACTCCCACTACACCATGACAGTTTACAAATGCCATGGAAATGTCAGGAAGTTACCCTATATGGTCTAAAAAGGGGAGGAACCCTCAGTTCTGGGAATTGGCCACCCCTTTCCCAGAAAACTCATGAATAATCCACCCCTTGGTTAGCATATAATCAGCAACCATAAAAACAGCTAACCAGCGGCCCATGCTGCTACTCTGCGTATGGAGTAGCCACTCTCTTATTCCTTTATTATTATTACTATTTTTGAGATGGAGTCTTGTTCTGTTGCCCAAGCTGGAGTGCAGTGGCACAAACTTGGCTCACTGCAATCTCCGCCTCCCAGGTTCAAGCAATTCTCCTGCCTCAGCATCCTGAGTAGCTGGGACTACAGGCGCCCACCACCATGCCTGGCTAATTTTTTGTATTTTTAGTAGAGACGGGATTTCACCAGGTTAGCCAGGATGGTCTTGATCTCCTGACCTCGTGATCCGCCCACCTCGGCCTCCCGGAGTGCTGGGATTACAGGCGTGAACCACTGTGCCCAGCCTCCTTTCTTAATAAATTTGCTTTCACTTTATGGACTCACCCCAAATTCTTGCCCAAGACTCAAGAACCTCTTGGGGTCTGGATCGCGACCCCTTTCCCGTAACAATGACAGAGCACAGGAAACTATCTGAGAAGAAGCATTCACTTTTTTCTATGCCTGCTTTTAGTAGACATTTTTAACAATAAAGCCATCTTCCTATGTTAGATGTTTTAAAAGTCATATTTGAATATAATATGGAGGAAAAGAGAGGATAAGATACAGAGAAGGTTGCTAAGAAAAGTGCCAAGGTACAAAGAATGTGCTTTTGGCCAGGCATGGTGGCTCATGCCTGTAATCCCAGCACTTTGGAAGGCAGAGGTAGGTGGATCACCTGAGGTCAGGGGTTTGAGACCAGCCTGGCCAACATGGTGAAACCCTGTCTCTACTAAAAAGACAAAAAAATTAGGCAGGCAAGGTGTCAGGTGCCTATAATCCCAGCTACTTTGGGAGGTTGAGGTGAGAGAATCGAGCTTGGGAGACGGAGGTTGCAGTGAGCTGAGATTAAAAAAAAAAAAAAAAAATTCTTAGAATACAGTGAGATGAAGATAAAAAAAAATAGTGAAATGCCGGGAACTCTGTGTTATCAGGCCCGAGGCCTCTTCTGTGTCAAGGGAAGGGCTCACCTTCTCTCCTTTCATACAACACATTTTCTGAGTATTTATTAGTGGGGTATTTAAACTGTGCTCCCTTAAGCCATTTAAAATGGAATCCATTAGACAAATCACTTCATCTTTTAGACTGTAAAATATAGTGACAAGCTTTGTAAAATAGGACTGTGTAAAATGACCTCCAAAGTCTGTTGTAATATAGTGATGATAAAGATGTTCCCTTGGGCTGAGGAAAACTTTGACCTCAATCTATTTGCATAGAAATGAACTTCCTTAAATTTTAACACATCCTGTGTTCTGTATTCGTGTAAGAGGTTCCATTTTTTTCATATCAGAGTGTACTGGCTTTGCTCTAGCTAAGTTACTGCCTTGCCTTATTTGTGCTGCAGGAGGTTTTCCTTTTGTGATTCAGTTCACAATTGTACATTTGCAGGGGCTGGTACTACCTCAACAGGAAAGGTTCTTAATGGGGAACCAGGGAGGAAGTTAGTCACCTAAAGATAGACTGCACAGGCAACAGCCTTCCAAGCTCAGAATGACCCTTGGGTTCCCTCCCCCATCCTCCAAGTAGAATGACTACACTACCCTGACAACAGTTATGGAAGGGAAGAGACAGTCAAACATTAGACTTACTTCACTGTGGTTGTCTTAGGTGGCGTACAGGTGAAAGGAAATTGGGATAGAATGATAAAGGGAAGAACGAAAACAGGAAACAGATGTCTGGTTATGAATAATGCTCAGATAGTACTTATGCAGTGAGCATGGGCTTAGTCACAAACAGCTGTATCCTGGTCTCAATATTAGAATTGTGCAGATAAGTTCTCAGCCAAAATAGGCACGTTCCGCAAAATCCGTCCATTCTATTTCATAAAGTTAATCCTCAAATTGCTGCATAACCGGGAGACTCAAGTTTGTTTTAACTACACAGCAACACTGGGCTCTATGATGGTGATATACCATGGCCCTTCTGCTGTTGTACAAGGATAATGGGGCAGAGAATGTGCTAGCAGATGGTATTGTTATCTTAAGGGTTCATATCACTTGGAAATCTCAGAATAAAAGTAAGAATGCTTAAGTCTAGATTTTAGTCCTCTCATGGTATGTGGCTTCCAGTATACATGGCTAGTTTGCATCCAATCCATTGAGTTAATATGGATTTAAATTTATTTTATTTTATTTTTTTTTTTGAGACAGAGTCTCGCTCTGTCGCCCAGGCTGGAGTGCAGTGGCACGATCTTGGCTCACTGCAATCTCTGCATTCCAGGTTCACACCATTCTCCTGCTTCAGCCTCCCAAGTAGCTGGGACTACAGGTGCCCGCCACCATGCCCGGCTAATTTTTTGTATTTTTTTTCGTGGAGATGGGGTTTTACCATGTTAGCCCGGATGGTCTCCATCTCCTGACCTCATGATTCACCCACCTCAGCCTCCCAAAGTGCTGGGATTAAAGGCATGAGCCACCACACCCGGCCTAAAATATTTTTTAACTCCTTAGAGAAATAATTGCTAGGGATTTCTTGTCTATTGAGTTCCTGAGTTTTCTTTTTTAAAAAATGCCACTCTCTATTCTTTGACAATGAGAGTGGCTCTACCATAGCAGGGGAAGATGTCAGATAACAGCAGTGTAACCCAATTTAGTTGGTGTCAGAGAATAAAGTGCGCTCTGTGATGTTAATACAGATCCCAGAATGGCTGCATTTTGATGCTTTACTGAAGAGACACAGCATGGTTGAAGTAGCACAGCTTCCATGTCACCAAACCTGGATTTGAATCCAGGCTCTGACAGCAGCTGTGTGACCTTGGGCACATCACATGACTGCTGTGCTGTCATCTGTCTCACATGTGAAATGGAGATAATCATACCCACCTCTGTGCTTCTGTGTTTGGGAGACTCAGTGAGGTTATTTGTGGGGAGACATGAAGCTCAGCCAGTTTGCAGAACCACCTGGAGCAGTTTACTTGGGCTCAGACGCCAAGACTAGCTGTGTGACCTTGATGTGTTACTTAACGTCTCTGCCTCAGTCTCACCATCTGAAAAATGGGGGATGATAAATCCTAATGCATATGGTTATGAGGACTGAAAGAAGTCAATATTTGAAAAGCACTTACCATAATGCCTGACACATAAGTGCCTCTGTAAAGTGTTCACAAATCAAGTTTTGTTTTTTTGTTGTTTGTTTTGGACAGAGTCTCATTCTGTCGCCAGGCTGGAGTGCAGTGGTGTGATCTCAGCTCACTGCAACCTCCGCCTCCCAGGTTCAAGCAATTCTCCTGCCTCAGCCTCCCGAGTAGCTGGGATTACAGGCACATGCCACCACACCTGTCTAATTTTATATTTTTAGTAGAGACAGGGTTTCACCATGTTGGTCAGGCTGGTCTTGAACTGACCTCAGGTGATCCACCTGCCTCAGCCTCCCAAAGTGCAGGGATTACAGGCTTGAGCCACCACACTCGACCTCACTTGGCATAATGTTTTGAACGTTATCCATGTGGTGGCATGTTCCACTACCTCATTCTTTTTTATGGCCAACTAGCTTTCCATAGCGTGGAGTGTTTATGCATTCATCAGTTGGTGGACATGGGGTTGTTTCCATGGTGAGGCTATTATAAATAACGCTACTGTAAACATATGTTTGCAAGTTGTTATGTGAACATATGTTTTTATTTCTCTTGGGAAGATACTTAGCAGTGGAATTGCTGAGTAGATTAGCAAATTTATGTTTAACTTTTTTTTTTTTTTTTTTTTTTTTGAGACAGTGTCTGACTGTATCACGCAGGCTGGAGTGCAGTGGCACCATCTTGGCTCACCACAACCTCTGCCTCTCGAGTTCAAGCAATTCTCGTGTCTCAGTTTCCTGAGTCCCTGGGATTACAGGTGTGCGCCACATGGCCCAGGTAATTTTTTTGGTATTTTTAGTAGAAACGGGGTTTCACTATGTTGCCCAGGCTGGTCTCCAACTCCTGGCCTCAAGTGATCCACCTGCCTCAGCCTCCCAAAGTGCTGGGATTACAGGTGTGAGCCACCATGCCAGGCCCATATTTGACTTTTAAAGAAACTGCCAAATTGTTTTCCAAAGTGGCTGCACCATGTTACTCCCCGACCAGCAATGAGGGTTTCTGTTTCTTACATCCTTGCCAACATTTATTATTATCTGCATTTTTGATGATAACCATTCTAGTGGGTGTGAAATGGCATCTCATTGTGGGTTTGATTTGCATTTCACTAATAATCATGTGGAACATGTGGAACGAGAATAGCTTCTTGGCCATTTGTATGTAAGAGACTTCATATTCTTCTATGTACTTGAAATTTTATAAAGATAATTCTGATGATTATTGAGCCTCCATATATGTAGGACATTTTAAAAGCTTTATCTGTTCATCTTATTTAATCCTCACCAGACCCTTTTATTTATGCCATTTTATAGGTGAAAAAAACTGAGGCACAGAGAGGTCAAGTATTTAGTATGAGGACATCTAGCTTGAAAGAAGTATTAGGGCTAAGATTTAAACCCAAGTCAACTGGCTCCAGAGACAATGTTCTTTTTCTCTCTTTTTTTTTGAGACAAAGTTTTGCTCTTGTTGCCCAGGCTGGAGTGCAGTGGCGCGATCTCCGCTCACTGCAACCTCTGCTTCCCGGGTTCAAGCGATTCTCCTGTCTCAGCCTCCCAAGTAGCTGGGATTACAGGCGCCTGCCACCACGCCTGGCTAATTTTGTATTTCTAGTGGAGACGGGGGTTTCACCTTGTTGGTCAGGCTGGTCTCGAACTCCTGACCTCAGGTTATCCACCTGCCTCAGCCTCCCAAAGTGCTGGGATTACAGGCACAAGCCACTGTACCTGGCCTATGTTCTTGGATACTAGACAAACAGTTGTTATGTACACATATTACATTAAAATGATTTAAATGTTTTCATTATGGTAACATTTACATAACATAAAATGTATCATTTCAACCATTTGTAAGTGTACATTAAGTGGCTTTAAGTGCATGCTATACATTAAGTGCATTCACAAGGTTATGCAACAATCACCACTATCAATTTCTAGAACTTTTTCATCATTCCAAACCTAAGCTCCATGCAATTAAACAGTAACTCTCCATTTTCTCCTGCCCCAGCCCTTGGTAACTATTATTCTACTTTCTGTCTATGAATTTGCCTATTCTATCTACCTCATATAAGTGGCCCCACACAATATTTGTCGTTTTGTGTCTGGCCTATTTTACCTAGTTCATATGGTTCATCCATAAGACAGCATGTATCAAAATTTCATTCTTAAATTTAAAAAAATTTTAATTATAGTATAATACATCTCACACAAGGCCGGATGTGGTGGCTCACGCCTATAATCCTAGCACTTTGGGAGGCTGAGGCAGGCAGATTACCTGAGGTCAGGAGTTCGAAACCAGCCTGGTCAACATGACAAAACCCCATCTTCTAGTATCAATACAAAAATTATCTGGGCATGGTGGCGGGCGTGGTGGCGGGTATGGTGGCGAGCGTCTTCTAGTATCAATACAAAAATTATCTGGGCATGGTGGCGGGCGTGGTGGCGGGCATGGTGGCGAGCGTCTTCTAGTATCAATACAAAAATTATCTGGGCATGGTGGTGGGCGTGGTGGCGGGCATGGTGGCGGGCATGGTGGCGAGCTACTTGGGAGGCTGAGGCAGGAAAATTGCTTGGACCTGGGAGGTGGACGTTGCAGTGAGCCAAGATCGAACCACTGCACTCCAGCCTGAGAGACAGAGGGAGACTCTGTCTCAAAACAAACAAAATCACACAAAAAAATACCATCTTAACCATTTTTAAGTGTGCAATTCAATAGTGTTAAGTATGTTCACACTGTCATGCAGCAGATATCTAGAACTTTTTCATCTTGCAAGATGGAAACTCTATACCCCTTTAAACAAACAACTCCCTATTTCTTTTCTTTTTCTTTCTTTCTTTCTTTTTCTTTTCTTTTTTCTTTCTTTTCTTTTTTTTTTTTTTGAGATGGAGTCTTGTCTTGTTGCCCAGGCTGGAGTGCAATGGCACGATTTCGGCTCACTGCAACCTCCATCTCCCGGTTTAAGTGATTCTCTGGCCTCAGCCTCCTGGTAGCTGAGATTACAGGTGCCTGCCACCATGCCCAGCTAATTTTTTGTATTTTTAGTAGAGACGGGGTTTCAACATGTTGGCCAGGCTGGTCTCGAACTCTTGAGCTCGGGTAATCCACCTGCCTCGGCCTCCCAAAGTGCTGGAATTACAGGTGTGAACCACTGCCCCGCCAACAACTCCCTATTTCTTCCTCCCCTCCCCAAGCCCCTGGCAACCACCATTCCTCTTTCCTTTTCAATGAGTTTGACTACTCTAGATACCTTATTTAAGTGGAATCTTAAGTATTTGTCCTTCAGTGACTGGCTTATTTCATTTAGCATAATGTTCTCATGCTTCATTCATTTGAGCACGTGTCAGAATTTCCTTCCGTTTTAAGAATGAATAGTATTCCATCGTGTGTATATACCAGATTCTGTTTATTCACTCCTCTGTTGAGGGACATTTGGGTTGTTTCCATCTTTTGGCTGCTGTGGTTGATGTTGCTCTGAACATTGGTTTCAAGTTTGAGTTCTTGCTTTTTTTTTTTTTTTTTTTTTGAGACAGAGTCTCACTCTGTCACCCTGGGCTGGAGTGCAGTGGCGCGATCTCGGCTCGCTGCAACCTCCTGCTTCCAGGTTCAAGCGATTCTCCTACCTCAGCCTCCCGAGTAACTGGGATTACAGGTGTGTGCCGCCATGCCCGGCTGATATTTTCTGTGTTTTTCCAGTAGAGATAGGGTTTTACCATGTTGGCCAGGCTGGTCTCGAACTAATAACCTCAGGTGATCCCCCTGACTCGGCCTCCCAAAATGCTGGGATTACAGGCATGAGCCACTGCACCTGGCCATGAGTTCTTCCTTTCAATTCTTTTGGGTATATACCTAGGAGTGGAATTGCTGGGTCATATGGTTATTCTATGTTTGAACTTTTTTTTTTTTTTTTGAGATGGAGTCTTGCTCTGTTGCCCAGGCTGGAGTGCAGTGGCTCGATCTCAGCTCACTGCAACCTCTGCTTTCCAAGTTCAAGCAATTCTCTTGGCTCAGCCTTCAGAGCAGCTGGGATTACAGGTGCGTGCCACCACACCTGGCTAATTTTTGTATATTTATTAGAGACAGGGCCTCACCATGTTGGCCAGGCTGATCTCCAACTCCTGACCTCAGATTATCCGTCCTGCTTGGCCTACAAGGCACTGTGCAAATAATTTTCAAATATTTATTTGATTAATCATTCCAACGCTTAATTGTTTATTGAGTACCTCCTAAGTCCCAAACCCTGGATCTACCATGGTGAGTAAAAGATGTGGTCTTTGCCCTCATGCAGTTGATAGTCTAAAAGCAGAGTTGTTCATGCAAATGAATATAAAATTCCAATGAAGATAAGTGTTGGAAATGGTGTTTATGTGGGACATGACTGCATACAAGAAGGTAATCTGATTTAGTATGTGAAATCAGGGAAGGCTTCCTTGAGAAGTGACAAAACGAGGGTTAAGAGTGAGCCCAGTGAGGCGATGAGAGCAATCCTGTGCCAAGGGAGCAGCATGCGTCAAGACGCTGTGCCTGAAGGAAGCATTGCATTACAGAGATTTCAAAGACCTTTTTGGAACAAAAAGCAAAGAAAGGCTGTAGGAAACGAGGTAAAAGATAGACATTGCAGAGAATATGTGTTCTTCATTTCATTTACATAGAAGTTTTTTAAACACAGGTGAAATTCATATACCATAAAGTTGACAACTGAAAACAATTCAGCGGAATGTCATACATTCTCAGTGTTGTGCAACCACCTCCTCCATCTAGTTCCAAAGCATTTCATCACTCCAAAAGGAAACTAATACCCATTAAGCAGTCTGTGTTCATCTCTCCCTGTCCCCAGCCCCTGGGAATTAATAATCTGCTTTCTTTCTCTTTTTTTTTGGAGACGGAGTTTCGCTCTTGTCACCCAGGCTGGAGTGCAATGGTGTGATCTCAGCTCACTGCAACCTCTGCCTCCTGGGTTCAAGTGATTCTCCTGCCTCAGCCTCCCGAGTAGCTGGGATTACAGGTGCGTCC